>NC_092876.1:88321324-89600907 GCF_028372415.1 Notamacropus eugenii
CCCCTGTGCCTCTTAACATGCCAGGGAGTTAATGTCAGGCTCTTTCTCAAACCAGACAAAAGAGAGTTCTGCAGAATTTAAAGCTCTATATCACTGTCAGGCTTGCTATGCTTGTTACTCTTTCAACAAATGACTCAGTCTAACAGATATGCATAAAAGCCTTCTGCAGCCCAAGTAATGGGAAGCAACTATATTTCTATTTGTCAAAGATGTGTTGATGTTGTTCTCATCAGCAAGATGCAAATTCATTTGGGAGCATCACTGAGTTCACTGTAGCTTTTTACCATCACTAGATATTCAAAGCATAACAACTATTATGGAGCTTAATGATGTTTTTCAAAACCAAATGGGAGTCTTCATTCTCAAAAAGGCTGGAAAACCACCAAACTAGAAGGAAGGGGGAGGAATGGGGAACATCTGTGATGATCTCCCAGCCCTTTCCCTTCCTGTAATATACTCCACTCCCATAACAACAAGCACAAGTCCTGGTTTGAAGGTAGGAGTTGCATGCCTATATGCACGCAAACTCCAAAAACACAGAGATTTTATTCTTTTTTTCAGACTCCCTCTCTTTCCCAGACGGGGCATCAGAGGACATGGCATCAGAGGAAATACATGAAACTACTCTGACAAGACGAACCAAGAAAGAAAGGACTAAAGATAACTTTCCTGGATGAAGGGAGACCAGCAAAGCACCACAGAACCACCCATAAGTGAATCTCCCATGGAAACACTGTAAAGGTGTGGGTCTGGGTGCGGAGGAGAGAGAAAAATCGAAGAGAGAATACAATGATACTCTACTTGAAGGTCAGCTAGGTGACCCAGTGTCCCCTGAAGCATATGCCTTCCTTGAAGCCTGTGACCCAGGTTCCCTGAACCACCTGATTCCCCCAAACATTTTGACCTCCCCCTTTCCCCCATTATTCTGACTCCGATACAATTCCACTCTGAGTCCTTTTTCTTTCTTTCTCTCAGCCTTTTGCTACCTGACCATCACTCTCTTTGTTTTCTTTCTAGGCTACATTTTTGTTTCTGCTAATGTTTTTCTCTCTGTCACTCTCTCTCTGTCTCTGCTTTTCATTCTTTTGCCCCACCTCATTCTGCATCTCCCCCTAATCCGCAGAACATTTTTCCAAACCCATTTTTATCTCTGTCTCACTTTCTTATGCATCCCTCATGCCAGGCTCCTGACCTACGTGTCTCTCCCCTTTGTTCTATCTTCTTGTCTCTTTTTCTCACTTTCTCCCTGAAGCACAGACTCTTTCACTATTGCCTGTGTCTCCCTAACACACAGCACTGTGCCTGGAACACAGCAGGTGCCTAATAAATGTTTAATGATAGATTAACTGTGCCACCTTTGTTCTCTTTCTGTTTCTTTGTCATGCTGAATCCTGGCTCGACTATTAATGCAACCTAAGTCCCTTTTCTTCTCTGAGACTTGATTTCTGCATTGTCACAATGAACAGATTGACCTAGATTGTCCCTAAGGTCCCTCCCAGGAGTCCTTTTCACTCCTACTGTAGTTCACGTAGTTTCAGCTCCATCCTCTCTCTGTTTCTTCCCTCCTTCGTGCCTGAAGCCCTTTATTCCCCAACAATCTAACTCTCCAGGCCACATGTTATCTCCGCTCCCTCTCAGATGCAGGAGCTTATCCAAGCCCCTCTGTCTTCAGAAATGCTGGCTACAGCTAGCGTTCCACAGGACAGTAGTTTCCTTTTCCTGAAGTCTGAAGTCCACAACACTGAAGAGACTTTATAAAGGTGAGGCAGGGCACACGACAAAGAGAAAGCAAAAGCATTTTCAAACAAACAGAAAGGAATATTAAGAGAAACTTAGAGGAAAAGAAAAACAAGGAGGAAAGTGGGACTTAACACCACTCAAAGTATAAAGTGCTAATTAGCCAGACTTTGGGACACCATAATTTTTTTAAAAAAAGATCAAAGAAAGGTAGTCCAGATTTAGAGCCAAGGGCATACAGCTTTCATAATAATAATAATTTTTTTTCCACACCAGTGACTCAATTATTATAGAGACCTCCCTCCACCAATAAAGAGCTACCTTTAATCTGCAACTTTTATTCATGCAGAGTTGCCTTGGAATTAGAGAAGTTTGGGGACTTACCTAAGGTAATACAGACAATTTGTATCTGAGGCAGGATTTTCATCTTCTGAGCTCTTCAGGTGTTTCTCTTTCTGCTATACTTCCATAGTTCCCATATATTTAATGATTGTGTCCAAGCTGAAAACTACCAAATCTTTATTTCTAGCCTTGGTCTCTCTCCTGACCTCCAAACTCACATCAGGAACTGCCTACCATTCATTTAGAATTTGATGTCCCATAGACTTTTCAAACTCAACGTGTTTAACACTACCCTCATTATCCTACCCCCCAAACCCATGCTTCATCAATCTTTCATTTTTTCTATAGAGGGTACCACCATCCTGCCACTTACTCAAGTTCATAACCTCAGTATTAAGAAAATAACTTACAATTTTCATATTAATCTATATGATATGTGTAATGAATATGCTAATAGTTGAGTATTTTCAAGATGTGCCTCTTCCAGCTTATGAATCAGACTCAAAATGCAGCTTGAATCAATCAATGAAACTTTTATAAGGCTCACAATCACTGTCATCTTTCTGCCTACATGCCTGAAGTGAAGCAAATCAAAGGCTATGGAACATGTTCCCATCACAGAACTCTGGTTCTATACTTTAGCAGTGGTAGTCACAATCCCTAAAGACTTGACTACAGAATTGTTGTATTGTGAGACTTGCTGATTTCTATTGGGAAACACTTAGGGATTGTTGGTAATCCACTCTCCACCGTCCTCTAGTGGTGATTGAAGTATATAACCTGTGCTTTTGCTTCAGCTAAGAGAATATTTGTCACTCTGAAACTGATGAATTAAGCTTCTTGATTGTTGATGTCAGGGAGCCATATGTTGAGGTTTGGGGTGCTCGAGACCCTGATACACTGGGTCCTGCTGTATGAATTCAATTCAAACCTTCTTTGAGTCAAAGCAAAACAAAGTTTATTAAAGAATAGCCATATTGGGTTGACTCTTAAGAAGTCTCATCATTTGGGAATATTGTATTGATATTCCCCAATTGATAAATGGTCAAAGGATATGAACAGGGAGATTTCAGAGTAAGAAATTAAAGCTATTTATAGTCATATGAAAAAATGCTCTAAATCTCTTTTGATTAGAGAGGTGTAAATCCAAACAACTGAGGTACCACATCACACCTGTCAGATTGGCTAACATGACAAAACAGGAAGATGATATATGCTGGAGAGGATGTGAGAGAGTTGTAACACTAATTCATTCTTGGTGGAGCTGTGAGCTGATCCAAATATTTTGGAGAGCAATGTGGAAATACGCCCAAAGGGCTACAAAAGTGTACATACCCTTTGACCCATCAATATCACTTCTAGTACTGTATTCCAAACAGAACATAAAAATGGGAAAGGGTCCCACATGTATGAAAATATTTATAGCAGCCCTCTTTGTGGTGACCGAGAACTGGAAAGGGTGGGGATGCCCATCAATTAGGGAATGGTTGAACAAGTTGTGGTGTATGAGTGTAATGGAATACTATTGTGCCATAAGAAATGATGAACAGAAAGACTTCAGAGAGGACTGGAAGGACCTATATGATCTTATGCTGAGTGAAAGGAGCAGAACCAGGAGAACTTTGGACACAGCAACAACCACAGCATGCGAGGAATTTTTCTGGTAGACTTAGCCTTTCACAACACTGCAAGGACCTATAAAGTTCCCAATGGACTCTTGAGGCAACATGTCTTCCAAATTCAGAGAAAGAACTGTGAAATTGGATCACAGAATGAAGCAGACCATTTTCTCCTGTGTTATGTTTTGTTTTGTTTTGTTTTGTTTTCATGGTTTCTCACATTCGTTTTAATTCTTCTATTCAACATGACTAAGGTGAAAATGTATTTAATAAGAAGGTATGTGTAGAACCCATATAAGATTGCATGCTGTCTTCAGAAGGGATGGGGGAGGAAGAGGGTTGGTGGGGAAGAGAGAGGGAAATAAGATATATGGAAGTGATTGTAGAAAACTGAAAACAAATTAATTAACTTTTAAAAAGATAGTATTGATAAGTAGGTCAGATAGAATCTCAGCTAGATTGAATCTGAGTCAGATTGAATCTGAGCCAGATAGAATCTGAGTGCCTTCATGGTGGCCAGATGGAGTTTATATACAGAAAGACCTTGAGAAAGATGCAGGGGTGGCCAAGTGGTCTCAGAGGAGAGGTCTAAGAAGGATATGTGATCAAGGGTGGGAAAGTGCTGGAAGCAATGGGAAGGTCATAGAAGCAGGTGGGACAATCCAGAGGCAACAGACAATGGAGCATCAGGCTAAGTTAAAAGTAACAGATTTGGGTAAGAAATGACACATTAAGTGGCAGGATTCAAGGAGAGTTCAAGGAGGTTCCCAGGGTCTATAATTCATCGTTGATTACTGGCACTCTGGTCTCTAAGCCTACCTTGTGAGGCTCTGAGCATTCTCAGGTTGGACACCGGCTCAGTAAAAACCCTGTTAACAGGGTCATCCTCAACTCCTCCCTGTTGATCAACCAATGGGCCCACTCAATTGTCATAACTGGTGGCTTCTTCCTCCTCAATATCTCTCATAGGGAGCTCCCCTTCTCCCACCTTGCACATCTACTACCCTAGTTATTCACCTGTTGTCTGGAATATTAGAATAGCATCCTAATATGTTTCAGGGAATCATCTCTCACTCCTCCCACCCATTATCTGTACAACTACCAAAGTGATTATTCTTAGACCCAAGGCTGGCCATGCCACTGTCTTACTCAATAAACTGGACTACATCCTTATTACCTAAAGGTTCAAATATAAAATCTATTTTCTTGATGGGGATGGGATCTGAACCTCTAAAAGGAAAAGATCATGTCTTTGGGATCTAGACTCCCCAATGTAAAAGCCCCTGGACTTTCTTACACAGCCCAGATTCCAGTCATTTTTCTATGTATAGACTCATCCCAGTATATTCCTTTTAATTGTCCTTTCATTGTGGCCCTCATTGTCTGCACTAGGCACTACCTCTGGCTACTTCCCACCCTTAATTCCATCTAGCCTCCTTCTCTGTAACCTCCAGAACGCCCCAGGTTATTGACCACTCCTTGATCACATTCAGATCTGTCCAGAGTCTTTCTGCATAAAAGTGATCTTGTCCCCATTAAACTGCTCAGATTCTTAAAATTCAGCCTGCTTCTATTAGGACACAATAAACCTTGTCTCTGACTGAAAGAAGGCTTGAGTCAAGTTCCTTTGAGGCAGACTCATTCCTTTTGCCCTTGAATTTCAGGTTCCCAGCACCCCTAGACCACAACAATCTTTTCACTTAAAGTCTGTAGATTCAAATAGAAACTTTTGGACTGAGTGACTGATAAATGGGACCTGAATGGCCTGTTGAAGGCACAATAAAGGTGAGAATAAGGCAGGTTTACAACCTCATTATCAGTCTTAATTCCTCACCGACATTTATCTCATATGCCACACAGTTGCCAGATCTAGTGGATTTTCTCTTTTTATGCTGACTTGTATATTTTGTATTGAAAAGTGTTTGATCCCAATGTTGCATTTTCACAAGTGGAGGTCAGAGTCAGAGATTCTGTCCATCCAGGGATGCCAAAATTGTTGCAGTTTCATGCTGTGTTGTGGTGGAACTGTGTCAAAGAATTCAGAGTCAGACCACTTCTAATCCAAGTATGAGTATTTATTGAGAATGATGCTTTCAACAGGCTGAGTTCCAAGAAGGATAACAACTTATTAATACAAGAGAGGAAATTTTATAATGTATTGATGCTTATCACATAACAGAAATTACGAATATTTAAAAGGCAGAAGGGGCTTGTTAAGGGATTAGGTAATAGTGGAAAGGTCCCAACTGCAGTGAAATTGTGCATGCAGTTTCTCACAACACATACAGAAAAACCCATGGGGAGTGTTGTATGTATGATAATAATTATTGTTATAATAAGCCTCTCTATGTCATAAATTCACCTAAAGCACAACTTTTGCTACTACTGTGCAGGTACCTACTTAGGAAAAGTCCCTTCTATTGTTTTGGGGTCCATATCCTGCTCAGGTATTTTTACCAACAATTTTGCATAAATTTCCAGACCTTTTATGCTTTCCTTAAACTATCTAACCATGCTGCTCTCCTTCCTACATGCTTAAACTTTCTTGCCTTTCCTTTTACCTACATATTCTTTCTGGTTGGATTAGATTAAAGACCCTTTAAAACTGCACATTCCTTAGTTCTTTCTATTTCTGACCCAACATTCCTTTCCCAATCGTATAAACTATACAGTAAAAGATTTTTCTCTCACTTTCTCTCTCGTCTATCTGCTCCTCTGATTCTGTAATCAGGGAGATGGGGAGAGGGGGAGGGAAACAGATAACTGCAAAATAGAGTTAGTCTTCCCCAACATGACTATTATGGAAGCGTTTTGCATAACTACAAATGTATAGCCTGTATTGAATTGCTTACCTTCTCAGTGGGATGGGTGGGAAAAGAGGAAGGGAGAGAAGTTGGAACTGAAAGCTGTAGGAACAAATGTTGAAAATTGTTTTTGCATACAACTGAGAAACAAGAAATACAGGTAATGGGGTATAGGAATCTGTTACCAAACAAGAAAAGAGGGAAGATGGAGATAATGGAAGCAGGGCTGTGATAGAAGGGAGAGCAGATTAGGAGATGGGATAATCAGAATGCATGATGTCCTGGGGTGAGGGGAGGGGATAAATGAAGAGAAAATTTGGAACTCAAAATCTTGTGGAAATGAATGTCTAAAATTAAAAATTAATTAATTAATTAAAAAAAGAAACAGATAACTAACTGCTTGGCTGCATTTTCAACTTTACAGGGTGTCAGATTACATACAAACAAACTCTCATTCATACAAACACAGACACATATACAGACAATGAAAGGAAGAATCCAAAAATTCAGAGAAGATTGTCAGAAATCCTCTGCAGAAATCAGATACTTTTGCTAGGTTCTCCAGGTCATAATGGAGCCCAGGTAAAACACTCTTTAAGGCCTTGGAGACCAAGGTTTTTTTACCTGTTGTCTAAGAGATATCCTATGGGTGAATGGGGGTCGGGGGAGAGGTTTGGACCATCCTTTTACCCATAAGCCTTAGAGATGGGTGTAGAAGGAAAGATAAAGGTACCAATAGAGCTCCTATACTCCTTGCCTCCTAGCACCCTAAGGAGGGACTGAAACACAAATGTTCCCAAAATAAGGCATTTCTTGTCGAGAGGGAAGTATCCCAGAGCCTGTTGAAGGTTCCACCCAAATCACAGTAAGCTTTCCTAGGTACTTAAGGGGTGAACCTTAACTACAGGGCTTGAGGAGAGGGGAAGTTTCAAAAACTTAAAGGAAAAGGGAAGCTTGGAGGAGAAGAGAAGACAGGGGAAGCTTACCTTGACTTCAAGAATGCCTGAGACCTCAGACTGTGACCCACATTGGGCACCAGAAATATGATGAAAGCTAGGAAAGTACAGGAACGCCAAAACTGGCACTCCCTGGGTGGGCTGTCTGGAAAAGAATTCAAGAACTCAAGCATTCTTGCAGTCAAGGTGGTAAAGATTTATTACATTTTTCAGTGAGCAAGAGTTCTTAGGGAACCTACAACCTTAGAGGGGTACAGGTTAAAGTTTATATAAAGAACATGTGCTGAGTATGCTAACTAGGTGATTCAGGGTGGGATTAGGGAGTGGTTAAGGAGTGCTTGGTTCTTAAAGGAAGATGCACTTGTAGTATCTACTGCACAGGTATTTTACCCAGATTTCATCAGGAAATAGACCAAGGGGGGGCTGCATGGAGGTGTGGTTTTAAGCTTGAGAGGACACTAAGTCAACTAATGATCAAGGCTGACTAAGGAATACCCAAGTTGCTCCCATGGATGTCTTGTTAGACAAGATAAACATGAGGGAGTATGCACTAAATCTAGGATACATATGACTGCTCAGTGAGTAGTAAATGTCATTACAACCCAGTACACAGCCAGTTCAGCCAGTACACAACTGATTCAAATTAACAAATTCTGTAGGTGCAGCTGGCTTTTGTATCAGGAAGAGAGATCTAAGGCAGGCTATACTTGAGCTGGGGAGAAACTGCCTGGGACAGTGTTTTGAGTCTGGTGAGAAATGTGATTTTGAGACAGAAATGTGATTTTAGAACTGAGGTCCAAACACGGGCAAACAAGCACCCCATCAGAGCCAGGTGACATTGAGGGCCACAATGACAGGGCAGTTAAGAGGATTAACCTGAGATGGGCTGGTGCCTCCAGAATGCACAAGGACCTGGGTGCTGTGGGAAAGTTCAGGGGGGTTACTTTTTGGGGTTTAAACCACAATGACAGCTTATTTTCCTTTTAGGGGATCAGATCCCATCCCCATCAATCACAACATGCTTGGGCTGTTTCATGCTGGTTGGTTTCCCTCCCTAAAATCTCTTCACATTCCAAGCCATCCTCCACTCAGCTGCCAAATTAATTTTCTTAAAGTACAACTCTTACCATATCACCTCAACCTCTGCTCTCATTCAATCAACTCCAATGGCTCCCTGTTGCCTGTGGGAGCAAATGTAAAATCTATTTTACTCAAAATTCTTCACAACCTGGCCCACTCCTATCTCTGCAGTTTTCCTTCATCTTCTCACCAAACACTGCTATCCAGTAACTCTGACCTCATTGTTTTCCTTCTGATTATTCCTTGAGCAAAAGTTTCCATCCTCACAAGCCTGGCATATTCACTGGCTATCCCACATGCATGGAACTATCTCCCTCCTCATTTCAGTCTCCTGTCTATTCTGGTTTCTAACTAAAAGCTAAAATGCCACTTTCAAGGAGAAGCCCTTCCTGATCCCCTTTAAAGCTAGTGCTGTCTTTGTCTCTCTCCCCCCTTTCCTCTTCCCGATTTCTCTCTCTCTCTCTCTCTCTCTCTCTCTCTCTCTCTCTCTCTCTCTCTCTCTCTCTCTCTCTCTCTTTTTCTCTCTCCTCTCTCCTCCCACTTTTCCATCATCCTTTTCCCTTCTCCTTCCCTCCTGTGAATTCTTTCTTGCTGCATGCTGAGGAGAAAAATCACAATTCATTCCCAGCATGAGTACCCCATTGGGTACCATGGATTGAACCAGGGAGGGGAAGTGACATTCTTGCTTTTCTCTCCCTCTCTTTTACTTCTGGTCACTGAAGGATATTTGTTTCTCTTTGGTCTCAGTTGTCAGCAGTTTTGGGGGCCATGGGTGATCCAAAACCATCTTTCAGCTTTTGGGAGCTGAAGTCGTGGCAATAAAATTGCAGGTAAGGTAGTGCAGCCAACCAGGTTGCCAGGAAAGCCCAGAGAAACAAGGACAAGTAGAATTGGAGCTTGTTTATGCACTAGCTGACTACACTTGTTTTTTTTTTAAGGGTATATGGGATTCAACATGATAGTAAAACACAAAACCTGATCTCCTTCTCTGGATTTCATTTGCTGTGATGCCATGTCTCCCTGCACACTGATGGCAGTCTGTATTTGTTGACTGAACAATATCTGCTGCTAGACTGGCAATTCTAGGAAAGAGAAGACTAAGAAAAGAAACAGAAAGTTGGCTTCCTTTGTGGATGATAGAGGGAGGCCAGGCAAATCAGTGAGTGGGTGTGTTTACCTGATTTAGTTTGTTTCTCCCTCTGTGAATGTGCCTGTATATTAAAACCTCTGTGACTCATAACAGACTATATCTCCATGTCCATCAGATAGGGCTGTTCCCACAAGCCTCCACATCAACTTATATACACAAAGGAGAGTGGACAGGAAAGGCAGAAGAGAGGGCATCTTGCAGTCCTCAACCCACGAGCTGAAACCCAGTCATCCTAATCTTTTTCCTTCAATTTACGCAAAGGAGTCAGAGTGGTAAAGACTAAAATGAAATGGCTTTTTGTTCCATACCTTAAACCATTCACTACCTCAGCTTGACCTGGGTGGGATGAGACCCTGGGGAAGGTATTTGATTCCATAGGAAACACATCTGGAGCCCGCAATCCTAGAGCCTGAGTGAGCAGAGGCAGAAAGCCTAGAGGCCAGGGAAGAAAATAAGAAGTAGAAAGAGATGGATGAATGGAGGAGAGAAACAGAAAAGAAAGAAAACAGAAAAAAAGAGTGAAAGAGAAGAGATAGAAACAGAGAAAGAATAAAGGAGAAAAGAAGGGCTTTACCATTAATGCAAAAGGACTACAAGTGTTAAGGCTCACAAGTTCCCACTCAGTAAGACATAATTAGCTTTTCCAAAGTTATTTATTAAGCAAATATAAAGGGAAAAGTTGATATGAACAGTTATAAAACTCCAAAAGGAGCTAGATGCTACACTGGATGAAGTGATATACCTGCATTCAGGAGGATCTCACTTCTAATCCAGTCTCATATACTTACTAGAAGGGTAACTATAGGAAAAACACTTAAATTCTATCTGCCTCAGTTTTTTTTTTTTTATCAGGAAAATGGGGATAATAATTGCACCTACCTAACACAGGAAACCTAAACAGAGAAGAGTACTGGAATAAGAACTAGGATAACTACAAGGAGAATTAGGAGAAAAATGTCTTGAACCACAAAGGAGATAAACAAAGTCCATAAGAATGATGGGGCTCTGAGGAAAATGTGACTGAATTCTGAGATACCAAGGCACTATTTCTCATTGTCTATCCCAATAGTTTCTGACAGAGAAAAAGAGAAAAATCTAAGAAACTAGCAAAGATAATACTCTTATCTTCCTCAGTCTCCCTTTGTTCTTTCAGTCTTAACCTGAATCCCTTCTACTGCTCTCATCCATGAACACATATAATTTTTTTTAATTATCTATCAAGGACTTTACAAAAGTGTACAACAAAATGACTTGAGAAGTCAAACTTTAGGCAGAAGATTGTAATTCAGATGATACCCCACTGGAATGTCCCAGGGATCTGACTTCAGTCCTGTGCTCTTCAATATTTTGTCAGAGACTTGTTAGACACAACTTTGTCAGAAATGAAGATGATCCAAAAGTAGGAAGGAGTTAACACGGTGGATGGCAGACAAATCAAACCCAGATGTTGGAGGCACAATCAATGTGGCAGAGTGAGAGCAACTACTCACCTGAGCTCCAAGACAAACTGCTTCAGATACCTCTAAAAAGAGAATTTGAACAAACTTTTGAGTGGCAAAATTCAAGAGAAGAGAGTGTGGCAGATTTTCATCCCAAGACAGACTGAACGGTCAATGGGAAGGATCTGTTGCACAGGACTGGAGGAGCACACAGTGCACAGGCTGTGCCAGCACAGACCCTGCCATAGGAAAGTCTAGCAGGAAGCCCTGGGCAGTCTAAAGAAGTAGCACTGCAGACTCTCAAACATATCAGCCCAGGACTGGAGTCCAGTGGGACTGAGTGAGAGAGAACAGCAGAAACCCAAGTAATTGCAGCAGCTGCTCCTGAGCTATTGGCCCACAAATTCAATGTCTGTAAGTGATCTATGTGAACTTCTGGGAGCTAAGGTGATGGAGTGATTGGTAAATGCTCTACCTCTCCCTTTCCCAAATTCCAGAACTATCAAGTGAAAGAGAAAATACTACAGGTAGCCAGAAAAGAAACAATTCACATATTGAGGAGCTACAGTGTCACACAGGATCTTACAGCTTCTACCTTAAAAGACTGGAGAGATTGGAATATGATATTCCAAAAGGCAAAGAAGCTGGGACTACAATCAGGGATCAATTACCCAGGAAAACTGAGAATAATATTTTAGGCAAGGTGATGGACATTCAGTGAAATAAGGGACTTCTAGATCTTCCTGATGAAATGGCTAGAGCTCAATAGAAAATTCAATCTTCAAACACAAGTCTCAAGAAAGGCATTAAAAGGTAAACAGGGGAAGAAAAAACTTGCTATTCGATATGGGCAAACTGTTTACAGACCTATAAGAGAAGGTGATACTTCTTAACCTTGAAAATTACATATTTATTGTGTTATATAAAAGGGATATACATTGGTAGAGGGAGTGGCTACCAAGGAAATGATGTGAAAATAAAACTGTGATCTGAAGGTGCAAAAGGATTGTAATAGGAGATGTCAAAAGGAGGAGGCAGAAAAAGGTAAATTATATCACAAAAAGAGGAATACAAACATATTACAGAAGAGGGAAAGAAGGGAGGGAGATGAGCACTGTTTAAGATTTACTCTCATCTTCTTTCGTTCAAAGAGGGAACAGCAAACTCAGGTAAGTATAGAAATCTAACTAGTTTTACAGGCAATAGGAGGGGAAAGGGGAAAGCAAAGGGAGGGGAGGATAAAAAAGAGGGAAGAAGTAATAAGGGAAAAGCTTAGTAAAAAGGAAGGGGCCTAAAAGAAGAGAGAGAAGACTGAGGGAGGCAGTGGTCAAAAATTAAAACTCTTTTGTGAAGGGGAAGGGAGACAGGAGAACTAAAACATAAATGGGGGAAAGAGGATGGAGGGAAAGACACAGATAGGAATCATAACTGTGAATAAGGATGGGATGAACTCTCTCATAAAACAGAGGCAGATAGCATAATGGGATTCAAAACCATAATCCAACAACATGTTTACAAGAAACACATTTGAAACAAGACACACACAGGGTAAAGGTAAAAAGTTGGAGAAGAATATGTTGTGCTTCAATTGATGTAAAAAATAGCAGGAGTAGCAATCGTAATCTCAGACAACAAATGCAGAAACAGACTGAAACAAAAGAAATAAGTATGGAAACTATATCATGCTACAAGGCACCATAGACAACGAAGCAATATCATTACTAAACATATATGCTCCAAGTGGTATAGCATCTACATATTTAGAGGAGAAGTTATGGAAGTTACAGTAAGAAATATACAGCAGAACTATACTAGCGGGGGACCTCACATCCCCCACTCTGAACTTGATAAATCTAGCCTCAAAATAAACAAAAAAGAAGTTAAGGAGGTGAATAGAACTCAGGATAACATGGATATGATAGATCTCTGGAGAAAATTGCATTAGGAAAGAAAGGAATATATCTTTTTCTCAGCAGTACATGGCACATATACAAAAATTGACCATGTACTAGAGCATAAAAACCTCACAATCCTATGAACAAAGGCAGAGATAATCAATACATCCTTCTAACACCATAAGGCAATAAAAATTATTTGTAATAAAAGGCCATGGACAGCAACTTATAATGTGAATAATACATTATGATCAGGTAGGATTTATACCAGGAATGCAGGGCTGGTTCAATATTAGGAAAACTATGAGCATCGTTGATCATATCAATCATAAAACTAACAGAAACTATATGATTATCTCAAAAGAAGCCGAAAAAGCCTTCAACAAAATACAACACCCATTCCTATTGAAAACACTGGAGAGCATAGAAATAAATGAAGCCTTCCATAAAATAATAAGCAGTATCTACCTGAAAGTATTACATGTAATGGGGATAAAATGGATGCATTTCCAATAAGATCAAGGGTGAAACAAGGATGTCTGCTATCAGCACTGTTATTCAATATGGTTCTAGAAATTGTAGTTTTAGCAATAAGAGAAGAAAAAGATATTGAAAGAATAAAAATTGGCAAAGAAGAAACTAAGTTATCACTCTTTACACATGATATGGTGTTATACTTAGAGAATCCCAGAGAATCAAGTGAAAAACTACTTGAAATAATAAACAACTTTGGCAAAGTTGTAGGTTACGAAATAAACCCACACAAATCATCTGTCTTTCTACACGTTACTTACAAAGCCCAAGAGCAAGACCTAGAAAGAGAAATTCCAATTGAATCTCATTTATATATCATAATAAATATAAAATTTCTGGGAGTCACCTGCCAAAACAAATCCAGGGTCTGTATGAACATAATCACAAAACATTTTTCACACAAATAAAATCAGATCTAAGTAAGTGGGAAAACATCAGATGCTCGTGGGTAAGCTGAGTTAATATAACAAAAATGACAATTCTACCTGAATTAATTTACTTATTCTGTGCCATACCAATCAAACTACCAGACAATTACTTTCTAGAGGTACAAAAAATAATATCAAAATTCATCTGGAAGAAGAAAAGGTGCAGAATATCAAGCAAACTAATGAAAAGTAAAGCTAGGGAAGGAGGCGTAGCCCTAGTGGATACCAAATTGTATTATAAAGCAGATATCATCAAAACCACTTGGTACTGGTTAAAAAATAGAGGGGTAGATCAGTGGAATAGGTTAGGTACTCAAGACATAGTAGTCAGCGAATATAGCAATATACTCTTTGATAATCTCAAGGACTCCAACTTCTCTGAAAAGAACTCACTGTTTGACAAAAATTGCTGGGAAAACTCTATAACTCGGCATAGACTAATGCTTAACTCTGTATACAACAATAAAGTTCAAATGGTTACATGATCTAGGTATAAAGAATGACACGATATAAAAATTAGGGGAGCAAGGAATAGTGTATTTGTCAGATTTATGGAGAATGGAGAAGTTTTTGACTAAACAAGAGAAAGACAAAAATATGAAGTGCAAAATGGATCATTTTGATTACACTAAGTTGAAAAGTTTTTGCACAAGCAAACCCAATGCAAATAAGATTAGGAGGGAAGCAAAGAACTGGGAAATAATTTTTGCTTCTAGTGACTGTGATAAAGCCCTCATTTCTAAAACACATAGAGAGTCAAATTTACAAGAACACAAGTCATTCAGCAATTGATAAATGGTCAAAGGATATGAACAGGCAGTTTTCAGAGGGAGAAAATAAAACTATTTGTAGTCATATGAAAAAATGTTCTAAATCACTACTGATTAGAGAGATGCAAATCAAAACAACTCTGAGGTACCACATCACACTTGTCAGACTGGCTAACATGACAAAACAAGAAGATGATAAATGTTGGAGAAGATGTGGAAAAGTTGGGACACTAATTCATTGTTGGTAGAGCAATGAGCTGATCCAGCCACTCTAGAGAGCAGTTTGAAACTGTGCCCAAAGAGCTACAAAAATCTGCATTGCCTTTGACACAGTAATATCACTTCTAGGACTATATCCCAAAGGCACCATAAAAATGGGAAAGGGTCCCACAAGTAAAAAAATATTTGTAGCAGTTCTCTTTTTAGTGGCCAAGAACTGGAAATGGAGGGAATGCTCATCAATTGGCGAATGACTGAACAACTGGTCACAAATGAATGTAATGGAGAACTATTGTGCTATAAAAAATGATGAACAGGAACACCTCACAGAGGCCTGGAAGGAATTATGTGAATTGATCCTGAGTGAAAGGAGCAGAACCAGGAGAACTGGTTCAACCACAGTGTGGGAGAAATTTTTCTGGTAGACTAAACCCTTCGCAACAATGCAAGGAACTAAAAAAATTCCCAGTGGACTCTTAAGGCAAAATGCCTTCCACATCCAGAAAAAGATCTGTGCAATTGGATTGCAGAATGAAACAGACCATTTTCTCTTGTGTTCTGTTTTGTTTTGTTTTCATGGTTTCTCACATTCATTTTAATTCTTCTATGCAACATGACTAAGGTGAAAATGTATTTAATAAGAATGTAGGTGTAGAACCTATGAAAGATAGCATGCTGTCTTGTCGATGAAAGGGGAAGGGAGAGGCGATGGTGGGGAAGGAAGAGGGAAAAATCTAAGATATATGGAAGTGATTATAGAAAACTGAAAACGAAGTAATCAATTAATTAAAAAAAAAAAAACAGAGGTCAACAGACTAAGGTGACCACCAGGTAGCACTGCTTGGAACTATCATGATGTTATTAAATAACAAAGACCAATATCTGGGAGACCCTTTTACACACTGGAGATTCTGGTGCATCCTGCCAAACAGAAATGTTGGACAGGCGCCATGTTTTCTAAGATTCTCAGATAATGGATCAACTTCTATCCCTCAGATCCAATTCCCTGTGTGTGACCACACAGATGTGATACCTCAGGGGGCAGAGGGGAATGATATTTACCATGGATTGACCCAATCAGAAACAGTTCCAAGTCCCATGGCACCTGAATACCCCTTGGTGCCTTTCACTGACACGTATTCACATGACCCTGATCTAATGTAATGGAGCCCAGGCAGAAATGGATAGTGATACTTTGATATACTTTACTCAGTATTGAATCAATAAAGACAATTTGAGAAAACCTATAAAGAAGCTTGTACCATACATATCACCTCTCTAAGACCCAGAGGACCCCAGGTCATGCACATACTGTTAGAAAATCAGTAATTTCAGGAAAATAATAACTGGGTTTCCTAAACCTCCTACAGCTACTTCTTCAAATAGGCAAAGGAATGTAGACAATAGAGTATAACCTATACATTATGTTGAACTCTTGATTCCTGTGGAATTGGTTTTTAGATGAAGATTCAGCAACTTGAGTCCAGGTCTCAATTTCTTCTCATGGCACAAGGCAAGGATACAGTTTCTAGTGTTCTAAGCATTCAGTTATCTTTCTAATGACATAGATCTTCAAATGCTTCTTTTCACCCAGCTAATCCCTTTTCGAAGAGTAGGTGAATTCAAGAGAAGAATCCAGAAAGGTGAGCTGTGTCACAGACCATAATCTTACACCAGCATTGCTCTGTCCATACAACACACATTAGAAGGTATCCAGATGAGGCTGAAAAACTCCAGAAGAACACTGGAAATGCTAAAATAGGAGCACTGATTGAAAGAACTAGAGAAGAGAGTAGGGATTAATGCCTAGAGAAGAAAAAGACAAGGGGATATGAATATGACTGTGGTCTTCAAGAGTTTAAAGGGCTAAGACGTGGAAGACACATTATATTTCTGTCCTTGACCTCTTGGACAGAACTATGAGCAAAAGGTTAAGAGTAGAAGAGAAACCGATTTAAGATTAGGAAAAGAAACAGAGGTACTATAAAGAACAGTTCTCTAATAACAAAGTATTCTCATAAAGGACCAGAACTTTGTGCTGATGCATGTTATGGCTGGACATCAAGGACCTTCTGGGAGAGGACAAACAGAAAATTCTACCTAAGTGTAAGGAAATGGAATGGTGAACTCAAAGCATGATCTCATACTAAATCTCTAGTCAGGAATGTTTACTACCCTTTGAAGAAGCCTATTCCCCTTTCTATCAGTCTGAATTGTCAGCAAGTCTCTATTTGCAACAATCCCAATCTGGACTCTTAGCAACTTCCATGAACAGCCCACCTCCTAGGTCCTGCCCCTTGGACAAAGCAAAATATACCTTATCCTTCTCCCACAGCACAGACATTCTAACGCTTGAAAATATTCAGAAGTCCCTTCTTTTACCCCAAACCTATGTACCCTCATTTCCTTCAACCAGTCTTTCTATGTCATGATCTCAAGATATATCCACATCTTGATATTTTGTTGTGTGCACTCCAATCTGTCAATGTCCATTTCCCACATTTCCCAACTGGCTGCTCTCCTTTGGACTTCATTATGTTCCCTACAAACTGTATCTTCCTCCAAGATCACAACAGTTCTGGAATGCACACCTCATTATGCCTCCCTGATCCTAGGGCCCCTTCTTTCCTCTGACTGGAGAGGCTGAGGATGCAGAAAAGAAAGCTCCTCTCAGAATCTCCATTTAAAGAAGGTGCCCAAGCCACCCATCAATTCATTTCTCACATTTCCTGTCTGCCTGTTCTCTTTCCAGTTTCATCATTCCTCCAGCACGGGGCACTCCAGCACCACTTTTTTCAGTTTCTTTGTCGTTGTTGTCTTACCCTATGATTTCCTTAATGCCTTGGCAAAAATTGTGTTAAACTTCTCTCAATTTACACCACTACTCGTAAAGTTTAGTAGGGAAACAAATTTGGGGATATTGTCCACATGATCATTATGGATCATTGCTATATATGATTATTAGAGAGAAGTTCTGGAACAGATAAAGAAATTATATGATAATCACTGTAAGCTCTAGTTATAATGGGAGAAGTAAGATTATGAAAACAGATGCTTACCTTGCCAAAGTCAAAGGTATTACAGGAGGCTTAGTCTGAGTAATACCAAAGGGATGAGATGGTAGAGGTGTACTAACAGCTAACAAGAGAGACTGCATCTTGGCATACTGTTCTCCCTAGGACATATTGATCTTAAACAAAATGTAGTCTCTCCTTAGGGAGGTGAAATTTACTGGTCTAGGGCTGGTCCAGTTTATCAAGCTTCTCTTTGGGGCTTTCAAGATACACTGAGGTACAGTGACAACTCTAAATCTCCATGTCAAGGATGAGGCAAACCCAAATCTTGATTATAGGATGGTGCCATTCTCTGTGACATGGACAGTTTCCCATGGATCCGGGTCCCCTTGGTGTATGTCATGACACACCCAATTCCCAGGAAGTCCAATAGCTTTAAGGTGCCACAGAATCTGCCCTACCTCACCATGTAGTTTACTAATAGCATTAAGCCTTTTTCAATTCTCATGGGAAAAATGAATTGGGGAGGAAATACAAGCAGAATAATGGAAAACAAGCAAAGTGAAAGCATGGAGAAGCAATATGAGCTTTCACATGGTAGCAATATATCCAGGAATGCTTTTTCCACAGTTTTGATTGTAGTCCATGTAGTTAGTAGTACTTGCAAAATAGGCTAAGTTCTCTTGGTCCACTGGAAGTTCTTGATATAGACCTTATCTCCAGGATGAAAATTGTGTATTGAGAAGTCCAAAGGCCCAGTCTGTACTGCAGCTCCTGCATTATGAAGTTCCCCCTCAGATATTTTCTAGCTCCAGTGTATGAGAAGCAACAAAAGTATCTCCTCTCAGTAACAATGTATCTATCAGGGAGTAGGGAGTCACTTTTATAGGAGGGTGGCCAGAAAGCATTTCCTAAGGAGAGAGGTGTAAACACCTCATGATCTGTAACAAAGCTTTCAGAAAGCAAGAGTAAGTACATTAGGCCAAGGAAGGTGAATTTCACAAGACAATTTACCAATCAGGGTCCTAAGGTCCTTCTGTTCATAAGTTCAACCACACCTGAACTCTGATTGTAATAAGGACTGTAAAACCTAGGAGTCACCCTGAGACTAGAATAAATTTGGGAGAGGACTGGGGTCAAGGAAAAGAGAACTTTTGTCTGAGTCCATGCAAGCAGGAAAGCTAAAGCAGGACACAGTTTCTTTAAGAATAATTTTAGCCACAAAACCCTCAATGCCTTGGAACCAGCCAAGACCACAACCCAAAGAGACAGCTGATCTAAGATAATGAAGCAGACCCTACAGTGGCCCTGATCCCTCAGAGAGCCAATAATAGGCCAAATACCTTCAACAGTTTCCCTTGACAAAGGATACTGAGGTAGGCTGGTGAGAGGAACAGCAGAATTCGACAATCGCATTTCTGAAGGTGAAGTAGCATAGTTAGACACTATGGCATAGAATACCAGCCCTCTTTAAACCTGGGCTTGCTCTCACATAAATGCATCTAGATTCAGTGGAAAGGAGAGGAGCTCATAGGAATAATAAACATGAGATCCAAAAGTATGGAACACACATGGTTAGGACACACAGAGGACATGCTTGGGGGGCCCACTTGTGCCTATGATGCTGCAGAACCAGCAAGTTCTCCTGTGACTCCTGCTGGTCCTACAGGAATTTTATGGGCTGAAGTCTGTCAGATGTTACCCCGCCCCTGCCTTCTGGGTCCATCTCTTCCTTTCCCATGACAGCTCCTTAACTGGAGAAATTATTACTTTACATTCACACAGGAGGAACATGGGTTGGTTGAGATAAGGGGTAGAGAATCTTCTCTGAAATGCACACTAGCATTCTCTGATGCATTCATGGACCTTCCTAAAGTTCGCACTCTGCTTGTACATGAGTTTTCAGACAAGGTCATGGACCTGCTTGAAACACGTATACTCCCTGACAGGATGTGAACTGCATTTCCCAGAATGCATCAAGATCCCAAGACTCCCAATCAGATTTTGACCAAAGGCCACCAGTAGGCACCTAGGGACCACAGTCCAGCCCTGGAGTAAGGAAAACTCATCTCCTTGAGTACAAATATGGCCTTAGGGGTTTACCAACTGTGTGATCATACTCAAGTCCCTCAACCCTGCTTGCCTCAGTTTCCTCATCTATGAAAGAAGCTGGAGAAAGAAACAGCAAACACTCCTCTATTTTAAATGAAGAGTTGGAAACAATTGAAAAAACCAAAACACCCCAACAACGCTGTTATATCATAGATAAAAGCTTGTATTTGGGGGGGATTTGGAGGAAAGGCAGTCTGATCACAAGAACCTGTTCTGGCCTGATGAATTCTGGGAAATGGATGGACCATCTCTCAGAAGTATTTTTGAGTTTGGCAGGGAGAGGGGGACACCCAGTGGAGTACTGAAGCAAATAAAGAGATAGTTTTCTTAGGATTTGAGTAGGAACTGAAAGAGCCTTTAGTTCAGTTTCCCAATGAAGAAATAAAGGACTAGAGAATCAAGGTGCCTTGGCCAAGGAGCCTGGGAACATATTTACAAATGAAAACAAGGTCTCTCTCTCTCTCTCTCCCCCTGTTTTTCCCCCCTCTTCTCTCTCCACATATATGGATGGATGTGTATGTGTGTGCATACACCTATACATACATACACATACATTTGTCTGCATATATGTGCATAGATAGTATGTGTGTGTGTATGTATATATATATATACATATATGGAAATACATAAACATATATAGAGAGAGATCTAAATATATTCACACATAGATATGTGTATATATCCATATATATACTAGACAGCTATATACTAAAAAGCAATAGAAAAGTTTTGGGGGTGTGTATTCAGCATTCAACAGAACACATAATGGTGTTACATATATAAAACAAAGAGGGGGAAATCCTCATGAACTTTAACATGTCTGAAGAAGGTAAAATAACCATCATAGCATTTGCTGACTTCTTTTGGAGAAAACTAACTACTGTCCTTCCTACAGCCATCTGGAAGAAGATAGTTCTTAACCTGGCCTGAGAATTTTGGACGAATTGCCCAGCTTTCTCTGACAATGGAAGCAACAGAGAGTGAATCAGCACAGTCTGGTATAGTTAAAGAGAATTACAAGCAGTATATTCAATCTCAAAGAAAAATTATTTGTTCAGAATTGCACTGAGATATCAAATTGGGTATTATAACTGCAAAAAAGTGAAACAATCAATGCTGGAGAGGATGTGGGAAAATTTGAACACTAATCTGTTGTTGCTGGAGTTGTGGACTGATTCAATCATTTTGGAGAGTAATTTGGAATTATGCCAAAAGGACAATCAAACTCTGCATATTAATTCATCCAGCAAAGACTTTCAAAAAGAGATCATTAAAAAGGCAGGAGAAGGGTGGAATGAGTAGGTGTGGTGAAGACCTACATGAACAAAAAGTATAGCATCTCTTTTTGTAGTTGTAAAAAATCAGAAATTGAGGGGATGCTTATCAGATTGGAGAATGGCTGAACAAGTTCTGGTTATATGAATGGAACAGAATGCTATTGTGTGATAGAAAATGATAGGCAGATTTCAAAAAATACTGAAAAGACTTGTATGAACTAATACAAAGGGAAATGAGGAGAATGAAGAAAACATTGTGCACAGTAACAGCAATATTGTGGGATGATCAGCTATGAATGACTTAGCTCTTCTCAGCAATACAATGACCCAGAACAATTGCAAAGGACTCATACTGGAAAATGCTATCCACATTCACAGAAAGAACCTATGGACTCTGGTTGTAGATCAAAGCATACTATTTTCACTTCCTTTATTTTTGTGAGGTTTTTCCCCTTTAGTCTCTTTCTTCTTTCACAACTATGACTAATGGAAATATAATTTACATGATTATACATATGTAAACTGTATCAAATTGCTTGACATTTTAGGAAGAGGGGATGGAAGAGAGAGGGAGAAAAACTTGGAACTCAAAATTCTGTAAAAATGAATGCAAAACATTGTCTTTACATTTAGCTGAAAAAATAAATCCTATTAAAAAATTTAATTACACTGTAAAACATGTTAAAGAATATTGTTGAAACAGAGAAAAGGAAGAAATTTTTGACCAAAATTTAATTTTTTTCAAGAAAGTCATTCTCCTTACTATTCACAAGAGGTCAACACTGACTATGGAACAAAATAAATCTGTGTCTGTATGGTTGAAAAAGTATATAATCATCCAGAGTCTTCATTTGACCCTATGAAAAAACAATCTTGTATTTGCATGCCTGGACATATTGTGTAGTCACCTGGGAAGTCATTTGACCCTTCCAAAAAGAAAGTGTGAGAATCAGTAAACACCAGGGAACAACAGCCATCAAATTCCTCTTAGAAGCCATGAACGGAAAGCTGGATACCTAAATCTAGAAGGAGGATTGTAGAGCATTGCCTTTAACCAACCAGCATCAGGTAGCTTTTACAAAGTGATATTCACTTGGCAGAGAAAATGAGAATAGAAGTGCAAACATTTCTCCAAAACAACTGGAGATATACTCTATACTATACCACATTGTCACATGAGGAAAGTGGGATCAGTCTACTACCTCTTTGCTCTGAAAATATGTAGAAAGCTTCCTTATGAATCCTCTGGAATTGTGATTATTCGCTATGTTGATCAGAGTTCCTAAGTATTTCAAAGTCATCTTTAAAATATTGCTTTTATTGTATAAATTGTCCTCTTGAGTCTGCTCTTTTAATTTTGTATCACTTTATATATGTCTTTTCAGTTTTCTCTAAAACAAATCCCCTCATCATTTCTTACAACACCATAGTAATTTATCATATTCATAAGACATAAATTGACCAGGAATTGCCAAAGTGATGGGTACCTCCTCAGTTTCTAATCTCTACAACCAGAAAAAAGAGCTGCTATTCATATTTTCTACATATGTGTCAATTTCCTCTTTCTTGGATTTCTTTAAGAAACAGACTTAGTAGCAACATTGCTGAGTCCAAGACTATGAACATTTTAGTAGCTTTTTGGGTTCAGTTCCATTTCCTTTCCAGTGAGGCTGGATCAGTTCCTATAGTAAACAGCATTGCATTAATGATGCTATTTTTCAACAACTCTTCCAGCACGTCTCATTTTCCTTTTGTGAAATGTTCCAATCTAATTAGCATGGGGTTATACCTCACAGTTGTTTAATATCTTACTTTTATCTAATTATCTGAGATTTAAAGCAATTTTCATATTATAATTGATGGGTTGGATTTCTTTCTCTGAAATGTGTCAATTCTTAACCTTTGACCATTTATCAATCAGGAAATGACTCCTTTTCTTATAAATTTAAATATATTACCTACATATTTTACAAATAAGAGCTTTATAAGAAAAACTTGCTGCAAAGATATTTTTCCTAATTCACTGCTTCTCTTTTCATTCTAACTGAATTCATTTTGCTTATGCACGTTTTTATTTCCATATAATCAAAATCATCTATTTTACCTTTAATGAACCTCCTTATCTCTTGTCCAGTTGTGAATTTTCCACCTAACCAAAGATCTAAAAATTATTTTTCCAATAACTTATAGTTTGTCTGTGATTTTACCCTTTACACCTAAGTCATGTTTCCATATGCAGCTTCTCTTGACATACAGTGTGAGATTTTGATCTGTACGTCTTTTTTGACACACTGCACTCCAGTTTTCCCAGCAGTTTTTGTTCAATAGTAAGATATTTTTCCCAATGGCTGGGGCCTTTGGCTTTACCAAAAACTGTCACATTCTACTCAATTGTTGCTCTGTATTGAATCTATTCCATTGCTCTGCCACTCTATTTCTTATCCTGTACCAAAGAATTTGGATGATTATGGCCGTAGTGTACTTTGAAATCTAGTACTCTGGCTTTCATTTGTTCCTACTTCTAAAAGTTAATTTCCTTGATATCTCTAATCTTCTATTCCTCTGAAAGAATCATTTGTTTCTAGCTCTACAAAGTAATCTTTGGTAATTTAATTAGTATGACAGCTCTTAGATTTATTTATTAACCCAACAGATTTTCTTTTCTTTTCTTTCCTTTCAATGTTTATCTGGCCTAATTTCCCAAATGCAATCAGTTACATTTCCCCTTTAGGGCCCTGATCAAAGGTCAGTTGCATCTCCCCTTTAGGGTTTGGGGTATTTTTCTACAATGCTGCTTTCAAGCCCTAATTTTGGCATTCTTCCCCCCACTCCAGCAGTGAGGTTCCAGTGATAACCACACCATTTGCTTTTAACTAGTTTACATTTGTTATCTCAATGGATAAATGCTCAAAACATATGAAAAAACAGTTTCCTAAGGAATCAAAGCTATCTATACTCATACTAAAAAATGTTCTAAATTGCTATTGATGAGAGAAATGCAAATCAAAACTACTCTGAAATGCTACCTCACCCCTGTCAGATTGGTTAATATGGCAGAAAAGTAAAATGACAAATATTGGATGGGATGTGGGAAAATTAAAACGCTGCTGTACTATTGCTGAAGGTGCATCCTGACTCAACCATTCTGGACAGCAATTTGGAACTGTGCCCAAATGGTAACAAAGTCATGCACACCCATTGACCAAGCAATCCCACTAAAACATGGAAAGATTTCCATGAACTAATGAAAAGTGAAATGAGAAGCACCAGGAGAACACCGTACAAAGTAACAGCAATGTTGTGTGATGATCTGCAGTGAATAACTTCGCTATTCTCAGCAATACAATGACTCAAGACAATTCTGTAGGATTTATGGAGAAAGATCCTGTCCATCTCTAGACAAAGGACTGGTAGAACCTTAATGAGAATCAAAGAAATTTTTACTTTACTTTATTTTTCTTGGGTTTTTTGCTTGTTTGTTTTTCTTTCACAGAATGCCTTGCATGGAAATATGTTTTGCATAACTGTACAAGTATAACCTATGACAAATTGTTTGCCTTCTCAGTGCAGGGGAAGGGTTCAAGAAGTGCAGAGAGGAATACAACATCAACCTCAAAATTTGAAAGAAAAAAAGGATGTTAAAATTGTCTTTACACGTAATGGGGAAAAAATAAAATATTAAATAAGATTTTAAAAATGCAAGTTTATTTCCAGAAGTGGTGTGAGGTATGGGTGCATGAGTGTGTATCTCTGCTACTTCTGGGCTAAGTTAAACACGTTCTTTTGAGAAACTCATTCCACACCATGTGACTTCTAACATATCTTGCCATGTATTCAAACTTCTAAATTGGTGTATCACAGTCCCTCTATACTTGATATACATCACTCTAGTCCTTTTACATTCTCAAAAGCATATCTATTTCCAATCTTAATCTAAACTTGCCAAGAACAAATCCAAAGAGGCCAAGGACCAAGACTTATATTCATTGACTGAATGATGATCTCACATGAAGAAGACTTGAGACACCTATACTAAAACATTGTCTTTTTCAGTGAGATACAAGTACGTAGGAAAGAGATATACCAAGAGCAAGGCACAGTCTGACCAGTGTCTTTGGAGCATACCCCTGATTGAGTTACAGAGCCAGTCAATGGGCTGTATTCGCATCAAAAGATTAGCAAACTGGAATCAACAGCTGAATATCTACATATGTTCCAAGTATTGGAGCAAGGCACTTCCATTATATATTAGCATACATTTTTAGAAGAAAGTATTAATTGTATGGATTTCTGTTTCTTGATTGTTACTTTTTGTTTTAATTGATAGTATCCTCGTAGTCCATTTGATTGCTTTTTATAACACTGTGAAGTTTTTTTAAAAATTCAAATATTGAACTGTTTAGTAACAAAGACAGAGAATAGTTATATTTATTCATTTTCGTTTTATCATTATAAAATGTCACAATTTGACTCCAATTCTCTTCTAAACTGAATTCTACTTGGTCAGATAGCATTATAGTTCCTCCTGCTTTTTCACACTTGCCTCTTAATAACACATTTTACACCAGCACTTCAATGTTAGTCTAACTATGGCTCCCTCTTTAAAATGTGTTTTCTGCATTCAATAATTAATGGGCTTTCCTGTTTGATTCTTTCCAGAGCTCTTTTTCCTTTAATGGGAGAAATCAGATCACTCACATTTCCTGCTCTGTCTAATAAATAAGTTTTCTGCCACTTCCTTATCATTACTCTTGTTGATACCTGAAGACAGTGAAATTTCTCTAATCCTTCAATAAATATTTCCACTTTTTTAAAAAAATAGACATAAGATTTCATTGGTATGGGAAATTCCCTGGGAAGAAATCTCATGACAAAAGATAAATGGCATGTACTTTGTGATTTATTCTGAGGGAGCTGCATGTGGACACTTGGAAATTAAATGCTATGCACAGTCAGCAGGTAGAAGAGGCAGGATCCGATCTAAGATGTTGCTGGCTTAGGTCAGATCTGCCCCTCATCAAATGAATTTTGCTATTAAAATCTAAAGAAGAATACACCCAATTTCCATCTTTAACCTTTTTGCATCCTTTAGTCTCACTCCCTCCCATTATACTTAGAATTTTGCCTTTTACGTGTCCTGCTTTTGTCCCTTTTTCTCTTACTTTTTTCTCATCTTACTGAAGTACCTTTTTGTTAGAAAAAATGGTTGTATTTTAATGTTTTTCATACCTGTTTCTATTAATCATAATATACATTTTGTCCCAAAGGCTACTTTGATTGTTTGTCACTCCTTTAAAAGGTTGCATACCTTAATAATACACCTCCAATCATGACCAAAAGGAGCGGCAGGGTTGAAACCTATTGTCTTCAGTGCATCACTTCCCTTGGGTTTCTCCCTGTCCTGATTTAAATTTTCTTCTCTGTTGTGAATGGTTTATAAACTTTTCTGGACATGCGTAGTGATAGTGTCTCTCCCCTCAGTAAAAGAGTGCATGCTATCAGTTTTCTGTTCCAGGCCTGCTCCAAAAATGTGGGAATGAAATACAGTGAGCTTGCCAACTTTTTGTTCCAGGGTGTAGCTGGCTAGCCAGGGAGCACAAGGTCCCAGCATTGTTAATAAGCTAACATTTATTAAACCCCTGCAATGTGTCAGGCATGGTGCTAAGATCTAAAACCACAGCAGCAGGAGCACCAGTAGCAGAAGAGTAGAAGCCTGGGATGGGCTCTTTTTGGGATCTACAGATTCAAAAATTTGTCTGGAAAAGCAAGACCTGGCAATGTACCAAAATCCTGGAAAGATGATGAGGAGAATGTACCAACTAAATATTGTCTGCAGCTGAGCAGGTGGGAGCAGGCATTCTGCAGCACACAGAATGTTCTCTCAATTTTATCTCCTCTTGATGTTGACGTCTTCAGCCATCACTCTCCTTTTACTGCCTCAGATAGTTAATTTTCGGTAGTCCCATCAGTTTGTGATCTGAATAAGGAAATTCTCCTTACTCAAATTTCATTCAAGCCTGGTATCTATGGGTGACCTGGAGAACTTTTCCACCACATCTGGGTCTGATTAGGAATGATCCCTCCTACCTTATACCTATCATACTGTCTAACACGATAGAAAAGGAAAGCAAGAAATGTTCAAGATGTTGAAAAATAGGTACAATATTGCACTGTCGGTGGAGAAGTGAATTGGTGTAACCATTCAGGAGGACAATTTGGATGTATTAGCAAAGATTTATAAAACTGTGTTTACTCTTTGACCCAGCAATACTCTCCTGGATCAGTTTCCCAAAGAGATCAAAGAAAAAGGTAAAGAACCTGTGTGAAAAAAATATGTATAACACCTGTTTTTGTGACAGAAAAGAATTAGAAATTGGTAAGATGTCCTTCGACTGGGGAATGGCTAGACAAGTTGAGGCTTAGGACAGTGATAGAATACTGCTGTGCACTTCATTAAAAAATGATGGGGTAATGGTTTCAGAAAAACCTAGGAAGATTTATGTGAACTGAGGCAAAATGAAGTGAACAGGACCAGAAGAACACTGTACACCGTAACAGAAATATTGTAACAGTAATGAACTGTGCCTCGGGTACTCTAAACAATACAATGATACAACAAATTTACAAAGGGTTCATGAAGAAAAATGCTGTATAAAACTGAAGACAGAACTGATGAACTCTGAGTGTGGTTAAAAGTATTTTTTATTTTATTTTTCATGTTTTTTTAATAATAGGACTGATATGGAAATATGTTTGGCATGACTTGCCATATGCAATTAAAATAATATTGCTTATTCTCTCAGTGTGTGTAAAGGGGGAGGAAGGGAAGAAAAACTGAGAAGTCAAAATTTTTTAATGAATATTTAAATATATAACATATATTTATACTTCAGTAAAAATGCTCCCTTGTACAACTTGCACTAATCATTTCTTCTCCGCCAAGCCTGTTCTTAGGGTTTATAATTTTGTCACCTGAACCACAACTTTGAGTACATTCCCTCCCCAACTTGTCGCCCTAACCCTCTGACTCAGGTGAGTTTCTTGTTTGCAGGAAAAAACTGTCTGTATTGCCATTGTGTGTGTGTGTGTGTGTGTGTGTGTGTGTGTGTGTGCGTATGTGTGTGTGTGTGCGTCTCTGTGTGTGTGTATATATATAT
Organism: Notamacropus eugenii; assembly: GCF_028372415.1. NCBI lineage: Eukaryota > Metazoa > Chordata > Mammalia > Diprotodontia > Macropodidae > Notamacropus > Notamacropus eugenii. The sequence goes on from NC_092876.1 coordinate 88,349,858, forward strand.
ATATATATATATATACACACACACACGCACACACACATATATGTTTTGCCCGTTGTTGTTCCTTGTAACAATCAAGTTTGTGATTGAATTATTTTCCTAAGTACTAATTTTCTGGAAATTCTCCACCCTAGGTAATTTTTTTAATCCAAGGTGTGTGGGCAAATACAGCAATTGTTTGTTCAATAATTAAAACCATTTGTTGAAAGGAAAATCTGACCCTAAAGCCAGGAAGACCCAAGATTAAATACCACTTCTACTATATGTTGGCAATGTGACCTTGGGTAAGTCATTTAGTCTCTCCTTGCTCCCAGGAAACTCCCTTTAAAACATGTAAAACAGATGTCAATCATCAGTGACAAGGAGTTATCTATAACAGTGAAGTCTTACGTCTCCTTTTTAAAAAAATAGAAATATTTATGGAACATTAAGATCAATTTCACTCTCTTCTGTCGTCAAAAAGAGTAATAAAAAGGAAGTCACAGAAAATATATCAAGTTTATTAGATATACCAATATATTTAAGTGACGTTAATTCTCCCATTAAAGGAGTAAGTATAATAGAATGAATTAAGAAACAAAACTCATCAATATGTCACTTATAGGAAATACATTTTTTTTAAATGGCTGATTCAAAATTAAAACACTACAGTAAAATATACAATGAAATTGCAAGAGTAAAAAAGGATGGGTCATAATAAAATGAAATTCAAGTTAGAAAATATTTTAAAGAGACAAAAGAGGTCACTATATTAAAGTGAAAGTAAAAATGAACACTAGAAAATGTAACCACTCTGAATTTACACTCATCAAACAGTTCAATAGTTCAATTCATAAAAGGTAGATAGTAGTATGAAAAGAAATAAGTGTAAAAATGAAGGTTTGTTTTATCAACATGCTATGAGTATGACAAATTAAAAGAAATATAACAACAATGAAACAATAAACCCACATTTCATCTACCAGCTTCTGGACATGCCTGGTGATGTGTGATGGCAGGGTCTTTGCTTTCCACTTTGGAACGTGTGCAGACTGCAGCTGTCTCTGGTATCCTATCATTTGATGAGAACAGAGACAAATGATTGGCTGTGTCATCAGGCCTGGGGTACACTTCAAAAGCATTTGTCACCCCGGGACTTGCTCTTTGTCAATCTTCTTCCTACCTGCTTGCACGACATTGAGAGAGACAGTGCTGTAAGGGGAGAACTCTTCGACCTGAGACGAATATTTGTCCTGTGAATACAGGCCTAGGTACTCTTTGCATTTGTCCTTTTCTTTTTTAGATGGAGATTAGAAATGGCTATGACCTTGTGAACTGACAAAGTCAGGCATATTAAATACTAGAATCTGGAGGTTGGAATTCATATCAGAAGATACAAAGTGAGGTGTGAGGTTCTAAGCAACTTAATTGCCCTAGGCCAGCAGGAGCAGAGATCTGCATCTCCTCCATTGCCCATACCACATCTGGAAACTTACTACTATGATAGTTATGTAGAAACTTAGTTAAGAGTGATGCCTCTCTGCCCACACGTAGTATGTGTCCACGCTTTGGGAGAAGGGGTTGGTGAGAAGAGGAATGCTTGTACTTCTGTTTTACCTGTTATTTAAAAGTGAATATCCCTTTGCAAAAGCAAGTCTATAATAATTGGAGTAACTGGTGTGCTTATCACTGGGTGCTAACTGCTGAAACGGAACTAAGGATAGACCAGAATGAGGGCTTGAGACAACAGCATTGCTGGAAGTCATCCCTAAAAGGGAGATATAGCTGACCACCCCCTAGAATCATGAAGAGCAAGTATAACTCATCTAATTGTGGAACAGAAAGGCCAAAGTATCACCACAATTTTATGGATCATAATAATTTGTTGGGTTTTGGTTGTTTGTTTTTTCATGGCTAAACCACTCTATTCATGTACCACAATTTCTTGCAATTCCCTAATTAGTGTGCGTTTTCTGAATTCTTTGCTACACAAAAATGTATTACTATAAATAATTTGATAATGTCTAGGATACAATATATCGTTTTATCATTGCCTGTCTTATGGTATATGCCTAGCAATAAGATCTCTGGGTCACCAGAGATGGTGAGAAATATTCGTTTACTTCTCATCATAATTCCAAATTGTTTTCTTGACTGGGAGACCATTTCAAAACTCTACCTGCAGTGTATTAGATTTCCTCTTTCCAAAGTATATGTAGAATTTACTTTTCTCATCTTTAATAATCATTATCAATTTGCTTTGTTTGAGGTAAAATATAAGAGGTCTTCTGATTAACATTTTATTTATTTTTAGGTATAGAATTTTTGTAGATTTTTTTTCAAAATCACCTGGATTTCTGCGCTGTATATTAATTACCTCCTCTCCTCTCTCAGAGCATCACCTTTTGGAATAAAAAATAGTTTTAAGAAAAAGAGGAAAGAAAAATTCAAAGTAACCAATGAATACATTGAAAATATCTGAAAATATATTCCTGTAGACCACTGCCCACCTCTCCTAAGGAATGGGGAGAGATATATTGCATGTTTGCTTTGGACCATTGAAAATTTGAAATATTGATTTTGATTTTCATATCATTTTTTCCATTTCCATTGTCACTGCACACATATACGTGTCTGCATGTGTATGTATACACATATATACTCATTATAGTTTTCAACACAAAACTTTATATCACTTCATAAACTCTATGATTCTCTGTTTTCGGCATGATTGTCATTTTTATAGCACTACTAGATTAAGATTAAAATCTATGAATAAAGAAAATTGAGGCAAAAAAACCCTGAAGAACAATCACTTTATTAGCCATCCCTAGCAGTTTGCCAATAAAATGGTCCAAGACCACCTCAGTTGGTACAGGGACCCTGAACTGAGTTTACAGAGAACTTTTAGACACAGATGAGAAGCATCAGAATGAGGAACATTAACACTGAGGAACATTTATCCCAAACTGAGGGACATGATATTGATTCTCATAGAGATTTACATTTCTGCTTGCTTGGGGTGCTTGTGTACAGTTTAGTATCATCACAAAAGTCTTTCTTGGGAAGAATAGGGAATTTTGAGAATTGGGAACTTTGACAGGTAAGCAATATTCATGAGAGTTTCCATCTTCATGTGACTTATATTTGATCATGGAGTGATTATCACTACAGTCTATGCAAGGCTCTTAATAGAAATAACAAGTTTAACTGGACAAAGGCCTTTAATGGAAATGAGAATTTTGGTTAATAAGAAAGCTAACTGGAGCCAATGCACTGTCAGGCTGCACAGAATCTCATACACATTTCTTAATCAATTATGAGTCATAAGAGCTAAATTATGTGTACTTAAAGAATATGATTAAAGTAAATAATTGATCTATAACTGATTAATATTTCACAATAATAGATCATTATATTCATGCACCACAATTTGTTCAGCCATTATGCTAATGATAGATTCTATTTGCTTTCCAGTTTCTTGCTTCTATAAAAAGTGGTATTACAACTATTTTTGTGCAGAAGAAACCTTCCTTTGTGCTTCATGACTTCATCAGGACTTATGCCTCTCAACAGAATCACTGGATCAAGGGGTCAGGATATTTTAGCCACTTCATTTCCATAATTTAAAATTGCATTCTAGAATAGCTGTGTGCATACAAAGTCCCACCAACGATGATTTAGTGCAACATGTCAAACTCAAATAGAAAGGCAGATCAATAAGCCATAAATGTCCTTCTCTATAGGTACGTATTAATTTAGGAAACAAAATATTAACATTATTTGTCTTTTATTGTATTTCATTTATTTGGCTAAATGTTTCCCAATTCCATTTTCATCTGGTTATTTTACTGTATCTGCCTGTCCACAATACCTCGCATCAAAAATTAAATTTTGATTATTGCTCTCTGTTGTCATCTATTCCAGTGGGCTGGATGTGATGGAATGCTCTGCATTGTTTTGATTCCGATTTCTCTTAGTAGTGGTTTTAAGGATTTTTTCTTATGGTACCTAACAGTTTACAACTTTTCTTTTGAACACTGTTTATTTTCATCCTTTCTATAATTAAGCATCAGACAATGGACCTTTTTTGCTTATGGATTTGTTAATTGCCTCTGTTTTGTATCCTTGTCCAAGACATTTCATACAAACGTTTTTCCCATTTTAATACTACTCCTCTTATGCTAGCAATGCCATTTTTTCTTGTGTAAAATGTCTTCCATTTCACGTGCTCTTATGTTTTAACTGTCAGTCTTTCTTGTTTATTTAAGTTTTGCACTCCTGGGCATGGATAAGAAAAGTACCTATTTGATTTCTTTCCTAATTTTCTAGTGATATGAACTTTAAACATCGAGATAACATATTCCCTTTTACTTACACAAGTATTTTGTGTTACCTGGTACTCTAAAACTAATTTCCATGAAGCTCCTTTAGAGATTTTCCAACAATTCTTGCAAACAGTACTTCTTGCGGAAATAATTTATATTCTTGCTTATTGAAAACTGAGAGATTAAAATCAAGTGTTTCTGGTTCTTTCTCCACTCTATGTCACTAAATCTCGTTTTATTTATTTTTTAAGCAGTGATACAAAGTTTTGATGATTACTGTATAATAATATGTACCTCCAAACATTCATATTTGAAAAAATCATTTCTGAAAGAACAGGTTCTTGAAATGCTCTACAATCAGGTTCACTTAGAATTATTACTTATTCAGGTCATTCAGCACATCTTGCTTGGTGATTTGGAACCATGCCTGAGGAATCTGACCTCTTCCCTTGAATCTGAGATTATAACGCTCTTCTAATTGTGACCTGAAGCGACATATAAACCATTTCCAGTATGGCTGAGCAGATGTATCTGAAGTGATGTTCCATGTGGCATATTCACCACCTGCCTGACGATAAGTCTTGTAAGGGATTTCCCTACCATCCTTAAAGATAAACTGAGAATCACTTGCCACATAGCTGGTACAGAAATCAATTGCAAACTCATCATTCTTGTGCCACCTCATACCTGTGACAGCCTGAGAACGATGAAAAGGAACACTGTGGTCCTCAGAATGATTTCTGGCTGTATTTGTACAAATTGCTTTGCAAAATGGACATTGTTTCCAGCAGCCACTTAAGTGATCAGAGAGCATGGCCTGAATCTCAGGTACAAATTTCTTTGTAGATGTAATTTCACGGGACTCTCCTACCTTTTTGATTCTGGTATCCAGGAGTTCACTCATGGTTTCCTTGAGGAATTCGATGTCCGCTATCTCCTGGTGTTCAATGATTATTAAGTCTCCTCTTGGAAGGGTCAAGTGACACCCAAGGTGATTACACAATGAGTCTAGCCATACAGACGCAGAATTGTTTTGGTCCTTAGCAACCAGAGTTGATTCCTGAATAGCAGAAAGGATGACTTTCTTAAAAAAATCCAAGGTATTACTTAAAAAATTCTTCAGTTTCTCATTTTCTTTACTTATATATGTTTCAATCTCTTTCTCAAGGTAATGCTTAAAATATAATTCTGGTGTATGTATGTATTGCTGATAATTCTCAAAGTTTTCTTCCTTAGCCAGAGAGATGAGAATGTGTTTCTCCAGATTGGAACGGTTTCCATTGAAGGCAGGGCAGTTAGCCCTTATCTCCCCAGCTAGGTCAAGGGCTATCTTTTTCTGGATGGCTACAAGTAGGGAAGTAGTGAGCTTGCCCCACAGGAAGTCAACAAATGCTGTGATAGAAGTTGCACCTTGGCAGGAAATCTTAAAACTCATAAAGAAGTCCTCTTTCTTGTTTTCTAGATATGTGACAGGATCATGTGCTCTCTTGAATGCTTTGTGCATATCCCAAAATGTAGCAACCGCTCTATGGCATAAATATAAGGACAAATCTATTTTATATTCGTTTGTGAATGTGTACCGTTCCTCCTCAGATGCCAAATCAGTGTTCTTGTCGATCAACCAGAGTATTTCATGGAAGTAACCTTTATTATAATCCATTCCCATTCTCAACTTAGATTCAATCTTTTCAGTGACCAATGAGATAATGTTTTCAGTAGTCTGCCCTATGGTGTTCTTAGCACTCTCTTCTATAGAGGGCCTGTAAAGTCGGAATTTTGTCTTCCTTATGACATGTTTCTTATAATTAAGGAAAAACTTTTTTGTTCTGGAATGATCTTGAAGTTTGCCTACCATGTTGTGCTCTTGTTTAAAATATTCCAAAAAGACATTCTCCAAATCGACATCAATATTGGGATCTTCAGCAGGAGGCGATGTTGAGGACACTTCATAGACCCACTTTGTCCAAAGCTGACTGAATATCTCTCTCAGCTGCTCCTCACTTAATTCTTTACCCATTAAGGAAAGAGCCACACCTCTGCTGTTTAACAACAGCTGTTTTTCATACTCTGCTTTTTTATTAAACAATTTATCTTGACGTTTCCTGGAACTAAGGAAATCACTGGACTTTCTAATGATATCTGAAACAACTTCCTCCTTAAGACCTTTCAGTTTGTTCTCAAAGTTTCCCTTCCACTGAGTAACGATTTCATTCTCTTGATCTTCATCAAAATATCTTTGAAGCTCTTGCTTGATGGCGTCATATTTTTCTGCAATGTTAGCTTCACTAGAACTTCTTGGCAAATCCTGAATTTCCCCATTCTGAATCTGATTGGTCACTTGGTTCTGCAAACTCAACACATGACTTCTTAGATTCCAGGTCCAGTTGTTATACATTGTCTCAAGCTTTATCATGGCCATGATCTCTCGGGTATTCCTAAAACTGAACATGAAGTTTTCATTCACCAAGACTTTCCACAAATCATGGATCCGGACTTTCACCTCAGACATCTTCAGGATACTGCCTTTGGATTCTTTTTTGGCAGCCATGAGAATTCCTCTTTTTAGTTCCTGGATGTTGTGACTATAACTAGGGTGAGGAGGGGCCATTGGAGGATCCCCTTCCCATAGATGAGCAAAGTAATGGACATGGGTGTTGACATCAAACTGAATGACATCACTGAAGCGAGTAATACCAGAATATTGTTCCTGTTCTGCAGCTATGACTGCCATTTCATCCAGTCTCTGCTGTAGTCGCCTTCTTCCTTCCATGTTTTGATCTTTAGCAGTGATTTCTCCCACATTCTGATGTACAAAGAGACAGCTTGGGGAAATGTTCATTTGTTTCATTCTCAGAAAGGCCTGGACAGCAATTTGCAAGATATCTTGCATTTCTGAAGGATTTTCTCCAAATATATTGATCAAGGTAAAGTTTCCAAGTCCAATAACAAAAGTGACCAAGTCATTGTCCCGATTCTGTGATTCACCAGTGAATTCTGGGGCCCTCAGTCCTTCTGTGTCAACCACGAGGACAAAGCCAAAGCCTAGCTCCTCCCACAGTGTCTCCTCCACTTTCAGTAACTGCATGTAAGCTCCTTGTGTACATCGCCCTGCACTGACATTAAATTGCAGGCCAAACATAGCATTCAGCAGAGTAGATTTCCCTGTGCTTTGGAGGCCAAGAACAGAGAGAACAAAGAGCTTATGGTCTCCAATTTTCTAAATCAATCTGTCAAAAACAGCTGCCACCCACTTCAGAGGTACGTAGGAAGCATCCCCATCCATCACTTCAAGGGGATATCCAGAGATCATCAGGTCAGCAGCAATTCGAGGAAGGGAGAAGAACACAGTGTTCATTTCAGATGAAGTTTCTTCCAAAGCTTCATAGATCTGGCCAATCTCTCTCAGGAGATGTTCAATACCCAAAGAAGAATTCCTCATCTCCTTGGACACAGCTTCTAGTTCCACTTGGTGGCATTTCAAGGAGCCATTCTTGGTTTCCTTTTGATTTTCTGCCAGCACCAGGGACCACAAGTGGCTGTACCTCTTCTGGAGTTTTTCCAGGTGACCTCTGGTCAGGTTGTCCATGAATGTACTTAGCCACTGTAGGAAGTACAGCTCAGTGCTATTGTCTTTCTCTGAGTGAGACTGGAGGATTTCAAGCACAGATCTCATCAAGTCATTGAGAGGAAATGCCCTCCATAGCTGTATTTGTCTAATTATTTGCTTTTCTGTCTCAATCTCACTCTTGTGCTGTTCAAGGCTGCTGTTCCCCTTCTCTCTAAGGTGACAAAGCTCCCTGTCCTTCTTACACCACTGGTGCCAAAGCTCTCCTTGAAGGGGGAGTAATCTCTCCTTCATTTCAGACAATTTCATCTCTTCCATGATGGCCAGCAAAGCCTGTGCCTTTCCCTTAGCCTCCTGACACTCCTTCTTGTCCACATCTACAAGAAAGCCATGGTGCCGAGCAACGTCAGCACACTGTTCCAGACTGAGAAAGCGACCTGAAGACTTCAGCAAGTGATTGAGGACACTCATGAGTTCATCCATTAATTCAGCCTCATTTCTATTCCTAATCCCAATCCTCACTTTCTGACCAGAATGATTGAATGCATTCTCATCTTTGTCATCAAATAAATAAACCAAAGGTTTTGTTGATTTCCACAGGTCCCGAAGCATTTGGACAGTCCTCTCACTTTTATCGGAAGCAGACACAAGAACTACTGTGACAGAAGCAATTTCCTGGAGAAATTTGAACTGTTTCTCATAATCTTTGGCATCTCCACGGAGATTGGTGAATGCTACACACCTTTCAAATCTGTCCTCATATCTTCCCCCTGGACAGAACCAGGAGATCTCTACCATCCCTCCCATTAAGAGGCAGGATTTGCTGCTGCCTTGGCAGTGACGGTGAAAAAAAGCATCATGTTTGTGCTTACTCAGCAGAGAGTTCAAAATCTGAGATTTGGAAGAAGAAGCAGAACTCACAACTCTTATAAAGGACACAATAGGGATGGGTGCCTGGCAGATGAGTTGGTTATTAAAATTAAGGACTCTGTCTTCTCCTGATGATTTCTCCACCTGTCTCCAGCTTCTCTTGATTTGGCTGAGAGACCACAGGGGGAATTCTATTACAGAAGTGCAGGGATTGGGCACCACAAGGGGAAGAGCAAATTGACAAATGGAAAGTTTGTTTGAAATGTATTGTCTCATGAAATCATCAGCACAGTGAAAAATCATCATCTGGGTGTCCATTGGGTGAATGTGGGGTGGGCCTGTGGACAAGAGAAGAGAGGGTGTGATCCTGTCATCAGATAAATCATCATAAGGATCTGAAGTGTCATCCTCAAGATTTGTCAGAGTCAGTGCCCCACTGCACCTTGTGTCTCCATCACTTTTACAGGTCAGGTATCTCAGTCGGGAATCCAGCATCAACAGCTTCTGTAGGAAATAAAATGGCAATTGTTTTTCTGTATCTGGCTGACTGTCATGTATAGAGGCCTTGTGAATCAGATGGAAATTGTCACGGCATATCATCCTTGGGTAGTAATGCTCCAGACCAAGTCTCTTGGCTAGCTCTATAAACTGAGAATTTTTTATCACTTCCTTATGTGTGGTGGTATTTGGTTCTGCTTCAGAGCTCTATTTCTTTCTCTGAGAAACACTGTCCTGTTCTTTCTTCACCTGATCCATCTGTATACAGTTCATTGTAGCTTCATAGTCTCCAGTGATGAGGAAAGTCATATCTTTCTCCAGAGTTTCCCAATCATGACTGATCCTAGCTTTGAAGAGGACAGAAAGTACTTCTTTGGACCATGACTGTCCCATGTGAGATTCCATCCGCATAAAACGTTGTATTTTTTCTTCTGCAGACACAGCCATAGGTCCAGGAGTTACTGTGAGCCCTGTGAACAATAGGAATGTTTGAGCCCTATGGTCACATTCCTTTTTAAGGTAAAAGTATTTTTCATGGGCTTCTTTCATTTCACATAACAGGAAATTTATTTCTTCATATCCTAGGAGATGGTGGAAGGTTTGGTTTTCCTCCTTGTACCCTGCACCAGCTGCAATGGAAAGTAGCAGCAGGTGTGTGCCTGTCTCCCCTGCCTGTTTCAGGGCCTTTAGAAAGGAGCTGAGAGATGAACTGATTTCATAGGTAACCTTTATTTGAGTTTCTTTCATTTTTCCTAAGGAATTTGAGTTGTAATTTAATTCAAAAAGATTATTCTTTGCCTTTTCTAGGAGCTGAATGAAGTTAACAAACTCTGTGACACAGATATCCTGTTGTTCCTTTGCTGAGTGGAAAACCCACTGCATAATTGAGTGACCCTGTGGGAAGTCTTTCACTTGATAGACATGAGGATACAGAAGGCTACGCAACTGGGATTTAATGAATTTGCTTTCATGAACTGAGAAGTCCTTGCAAAAATTGACAATGTTCACCAAGAACTGCTGCAGAACTAAATTTTTGAGACAGATATTAATCCAGGTGTTAGAGTTCTCAGTTCTTTCCCTCAGCTTTTGCTTGAAGTCAAGGAGTTTCATCAGTTTCTCTTTAGGCTCAGTGATTTCCCAGGATTTCACTTCTTCTACAAAAGACCTGGCATCCTCCATGACACTCAATAACTCCTCTCCATCCTGGATCCTTGCACATTGGCCATTCAGGGCTGTGTAAACGTCCATTAGGCAGTGAGTCAATCCAAGAGGATCCTGAAAATCTTGTCTATGGTTAGACAGAATTATGTCCCAGACAGGCACTAGGTGATGACCTCGGTCAATGACACACCAGGTGTGGTTACTGGCCACAAGAACAGCTTTCCATTGTGGGAGAGAATCCACCTCTGGGGGACCTCCTGTTTGGTACACAGATATTTGGAATTTTGCTAGCAAGTTAGTGGAGTTTCTTTTGTGAGAAGCCATTTGGGACTGAGAGTTCAATGCATTTACTGTGGCTGTAGCTGTCACTCTAAATCCACTGTAGCTTCCTCCAATGTACATATCAAGTACCTCTGAGGCTTGTTGCTTCACATCTTGCAGATCCTCTGACCTGAAGCCCTCAGCTACAGCTTTCCACCAGAACACTCCTCCCAAGTGCAATGGGCCCTGGTTCACATGAGAGCCAAACCTTTGGAAAAATGCCTCACATCTATGCTTCAGCAGTTGATGGGTTTCTGCACCACTGGAGTGATTCAGAAGATGCTCCAGCTGTTTTAACTCTTGAAGAGCTGACCTGGACAGATGGAGCTGGTCCTGTGAAAAGTGGCAGGAGGCCAATGGGATATAGCAGAACCTGGTGGTACAGCTATAAGTATGCTCACAGCATGACTTATGGACCTCTCTAGAGTCAGAAGATCTGGTGTCATTGGTGCTGGCCTCCAGGTTAAATCCCCAACCTCCACCTTTACCCAAGAAGCTCACACTGAAGCCTAGTTTCTCCATGCTTTCAATAAACATAGCTTCTTTCTGAGGAGACAAAAATTCCTTTGTTTCCATCCTTGTGCCCTGGGCTGGCCTAAGCAGGAAGAAGTTCTCTGGGAGGCTGAGCAGTTCTTCTCTCTTCCCCAAAAGATCCTCAGCATGGTTGGTTTGGTAAATGCCCTGCAGGGCAAGGCCTCCTGACACCCTTTTGAGGAGCTCCCTGTGAGGAAGATTCTCCTTTTGAGAGAGTGTGCCTTTCATGAGACTGAGGTATCTCTCCATGTATTCTATGAACTCCATTAGGGGTTTCTCAGGGAGTGGCCAGTGCTTGGGTGGGATCTCCATGACCTGCCTCAGTTCCTCTTCTTTCACCCTCACAATCTCCTCCTGGCGGCTTTTACCAGTTGCCTGCATCTCCCTCAGCTCCTTCAAGACTGACTGTGCCCACTCTTGTCTCTCCTTCACTGTCACAAAGTGTTTCTCTCCCATCTTCTCTGAGCACAGGCCACCAGATAAATAAAGCAGTTTCTCCAATGCCCTTTTCTCCCAAGGATGATTTGCCTGGAATTTTAGTGTCAGGATTTCCCTCTGTTGTAGGTGTTGTAAAGCTTGGGCAGAGGTCACACCTAGGTATTCCTAGGGCTTAGGTCCCCAATACTGGACATCTAGGCCCAATTCTCTCAGCTTCTCCTTCAGTTCACTTCTTCCTGGGTCTCTGTGGGTTGGTTCTTCACCATTATCCCCTGGAGTTGACATGGCTGCAGGAGAAGACAAGCACACTGTTAATCATGTTTCCATAGACTAAGGTTGGGCTGTATCTGAGCTACTATAATAAAATGTGTGTTAGATTTAAGCTATTGAACCTAAAATTAAATTCTTTCTATACCTTAAACAACTTAGTAAATGGGTATTAGATCTTTTTATCTGCCTATTACTACCTATGTATGTACCTCTATGAAATAAAATCCTTATATGTTTCAAAATGATGTAAGAATAATTGGATATTGGTACAATTGACTGAGGGACCTCACTTTTATTCTAGTAATTACTGATAATAAATCAGAAATATCTTTAGTTTGCTTTGGAAAAAGAATTTCAATGCAATCAATTTTCTTAAAGGAAGTAACTTATGAAATAAAAGTATAAACATTTTACTACAAACAACTTATTGATGTGCACTGTTTTAGAATTATTACTTAAAGTGTCCTCCCCAGTCTTTTGTTACAACTGGAGTAAGTTAACATCAGAAGCAAATTCATTTGGATAACTCTTGAACCCTGGGGTGGAAAGCTCCTACCTGCAAAAGTGTTGTTACTTATATTTTCATGTATGAGGTTGGATCCTCAGTAGCATCAGATTCTCCTAAAGGAATTTAAATCAGTATGGAAACATTTTGGGAAAGTAACAAGATCAGATAATCCTGTGTGTCAAAGTAAATACGGCACCATGGGGCTCTTGGTTTCTTTCTCCATAATTCTGGGGCCCTGCATATAAACGTCCCTATCAGATTTCTGACTTCCAGACAACAAGCGATTCACCTACAGGTGGAAGCCCATACTCACCCATTGTCCCCTGAATATGGCCTATGCTGAGTTTCAATCAACCTCATCCTCAGAACTCATCAAAACAGGGACAGGTCTTTGTCCCTTTCAGCCTGAAGAAGCTACAGAAGCCTAGACCTTCCTCTGGTTTCACAAATGAATTTTGGTGCCATATCTTTAAGCAGGGAGTGATAGAAACCTAATAAAACTTCTCCCAGCTCCAATATTCCCACTTCCTTATGCGCCCCCACTGAACAACAAGGATGTACTGATTTAACCACACCATCTGGCTTTGATCACACTACAGGCCCCCAGATTCAATATAGCCATTGTCCCTCAGATCAGGTATATTCTTGTACTCAAGCACAATCACATCATCCATTTAGCACAAGACAGGACTTAACTGTATAGCACAATACCTAATTATCCATCTTGACCAAGGAAGACCACAATAATTAGCCAGTCAGAAAGCAGCACAACCAGGATGTTTGACCACCAAACCATAGAAGAGACCCACCCCCTCCTCCATTATGTAATTCCTTAACAAATCCTTCCTGTCTTTTTTATATTCATGATTTCTGCTGTGCAATCATCATCATTACATTCCAAAAATGCCTAGCTTTTCTTACTAAGTTACTGGTTCTCTTGGAACTCAGGCTGCTTCTTGAGAGGTGTCAATTTCTGTAAATGCCTATACTTGGATTAGAGGTGGTCTGACTGAATTCTTTTGATGGTCCTGACACAATAGACATAAAACCATAACACACCTGCTCATCATTTATTTTGGATTAATAGTATTCCATTACATTCATATACTATAACTTCTTCAACCATTCCCCAATTCATGGATGTCCCCTCAATTTCCAATTTTTTGCCACCACAAAAATATTTTTGTATAAGTGGGTCCTTTTCCTTTTTTTATGATCTCTTTTTTATATAGACCAATTAGTGATTATAGCTGGATCAAAAGTGTAAACAGTTTTACAGTCTTTCAGTATAGTTCCAAATTGCTGTCTAGAATGGTTGGATCAGTTCACAATTCCACCAACAAAGCATTGGTGTTGCAATTTTCCCACAGCCTCTCCAACATTTCTCATTTTCCTGTTTTTTCACGTTAACCATTCTGATAGGTGTGATATGGTACCTCCACTGACCATTATCCAATTCCAGGTCACAGGTACAAGATGGAGAGGATTGCTTGTAATCACAAAGTAAAAGGACCAGGACACAAAGAGAGGGTACTAATTCCTAGTAGTAGTCCTAGGGCTAAGAAAGGAGTGGTGAGAGGTCAAGGAAGGACCAGAACAGAGACCAGCAGAGCAGTGACTATACTTTTCACTAGATCACTTATCTTGAAAGCACCAAAAACTTAAAGACCTCCCAGAACTGTCTGTGAAAACAGCAGGGCAAAAAAGCTTGAAGCTTGGGATAGTGACCACAATCTCCAATCAGAGGTGAGCAGAACCCACCTCCAACACTAATTTAAAGTCAAGAAATAGGGTGGAAAATGAGCAAGAACAACAACAATAAAAAAACCCTGGTAATAAAGAGCTATTATTTTGACAGGAACCCATAAGACATCAACTCAGAAGAAAGCTAAAGAAGAAAACATCTACAAACAAAATCAGAAAGGAAAAACACAGATTAGACACAACCCCAAAAAGAATTCATAGAAGAGATAAATAAAGAGATTTTTTATTTTCTTCAGCATTTGGGGGAGGGGGTCTCCTTTAGCAAGCTGTTGACTCACTTTTCATGATTTTCATCACTCTCATTCCTCTTCCTAATTTTTCCTCCACCTCTCTTACTTCATTTTCAAAATCTTTCTGAGTTCTTCCATGGTCTGAGACCATTGCATAATTTTTTGGAGGTTTTGGATGTCAAAGCTTTGACTTTTATGTCTTCCTCTGATGATATGCTTTGTTCTTCATCATCCAAAAGGATGGAAGAAAATACCTCTTCACCAAGAAACTAAACATCTATAGTCTTATTTTTTTCCCCTTTTGGAGCAGTTTTCCAGCCAGTTTTTTCAATTTTGAATCTTTTGTCAAATGGAGGGTATACTCTAGGGACCTGTAAGTTCTCAGTTCCTCCAAGGTGGCACAATCAAGGGAAAGAAGTTTACTCCTTTCCTGGCCTGCTCTCTGGTCTGGAAGGAGCAAGCACTTTTTCTGCCTTGGAACTGTGAGTAGGATTCCTTCCCCAAAGCTTCCACTAGATCCACCACATCAGTGCTCCTTTTCACCCCAGGACTGCCACTCACAACTGAGACCCAGACCAGCCACTTCTTGATTCCCTCAGGTTCTTTAGTCTCAGGAATCCAAAATTGAAAACTGCTGTGGCAATGGCTTCTGCTGCCCTGGACCTGGAGTTGAGACAGAGTTTTCTCACTAACCTCTAAAACTGTCTTTGGTATTTATGGATTGAGAAATCTGGGAACTGCAGCAGCTGCCCATGATTTCATGCCCTTTAGCCTTCTCCAGTCCTGTCCTTGCTGGGCTGTGCCTGCAAGGCTGGACTGCACTCCACTCTGAGCCCAGTGTGATAGCTCTTTCCTTTTGGCTTTCCTGGTTGTCTTGGGCTGGAAATCTCTTTCACTCTGTCGTTTTGTGGCTTCTGCTGCTCTAGAATTTGTTTAGTTATTTTTACAGTTATTTTAGGGGTATAGCTACAGCATGTCCATCTTTCTACTCCACCATATTGGCTCTGCCCCCAAAAGACATTTTTCAAAAAGCAAAAAAAAAAAAAAAAAATGTTACAAATAAAATCAGTGTAATAGAAGAAAAATTGGGCAAAAAATGAAAGCAACACAAGAAAATTATGAAAAAAGAATTAAGAGACAATAAAAGAGGCAAAAACCTGAAGAAAATGAATTCTTGAAAAGAAGAGCTGATTAGATGTAAAAATAAGAATAAAAGCTCGTTAAAAAAAGAGTTCCTCAAAAACTAGAAGTGGGCAAGTGTAAGCTAAGGATTTAATGAGACTTCAAAAACAATAAGACAAAGTCCAAAGAATGAAAAAATAGAAGAAAAAGTGAACCATTTCATCAGATAAACAAACAACCTAGAAAAGATATTGGAGGGAGATAATCTAAGCATCACTGGGCTAGCCTAAACACATTATCAAAGAAAGCATATACAGGACACCTTTCAAGTAACTATAAAGGAAAACTGCCACAATACACTGGGAACCAGAGGGTAAAATAGAAATTGAAAGAATTCTCTGATGACCACCTAAAAGAGATTGCAAAATGAAAACTCTCAGTAATATTAAAATCAAGTTTCATATCCCTCAGAACAAGTAAAAAATACTTCAGGCATCCAGAAAATAAAAAAAAACCACATTCAAATAATGTGGAGCCATAATCAGGTTCACAAAAGTGTCAGTAGTTACCACTATAAAGGAGCAGAAGGCAAAGGAGGTCAGATTATTAGCAAGAACATCATGCCCAACAAAATTGAGGTAATCCTTCAAGGGAATTAAAAGTTGATATTCAATGAAATGAAGGAATTGTAAGCATTCTAGATGAAAAAACTAGAGTTGAATAGAAATTTAGACTTTCAAACACAAGACTCAAGAGGAGCATTAAAAGGTAAATGAGTGAGAAATCACAAGGAACTTAACAAAGTTAAAATATTTACATTCCCAAATGAGATGAGACTTTGGAAAATTATAAGTATTAAGAAAGAAGAACTTTACATAGACAGAGAGCATGAATGTGAACCGATTATATTAGAATAATCTCAAAAAAAAAATGAATGGAAGGGTGGGAAATGAAGATACTCTGCAAGAAAAGGGAAGGAAGAAGAGAAATAGGTAAATTTTTTTCCCACATAAAAGAGGCATTAAAGGAAGAGTATTTACAGTTGAGAGGAAAATAGGGTGAAATGGGCAATGTCTGAAATTTACTTTCATGTGAACTGGTTCAAAGAGAGAACAATATGTTTAAATATGGATATACACACAATTACTCAATTACATATGTATATATAGATATACATATACACTCAGTTGGATATAGAAATCTATTTGAATGAAATGGGAAGTAAAAGGTAATGGGTCTAAGATAGAGTGAGGAGAGGTAATAACAGATTAAGGGAAGCAATGATCAGAAGCAAAACAGAATTTTAAGGAGAGACAGAATAAATGAGGGACAGAGAGAGGGAGGGAGAGAGAGAGAGAAAATATTCAAATTCTTAAAGGAAAAGTTAGATTGTTCATAGAGGAAATAAAAGGTAAACTATAGCTCTGGGGAGGGGGCTCAATTTGCACCTTTCAAAACTAGAGAAATCTAACCATAAAATAAAGAAGAAAGAATTTAAGGAAATGAAAGACTTCTAGAAAAGTTAGAGATGATAGGCTTCTGAAGAAAATGAAATGGGAACAGAAATGAGTATGCCTTTTTCTCAGTTATATATGACATCTTCATAAAACATTTACTATGCATGGCACATAAAATCCTCAGAAACAAATGCAGAAAATGGAAATATTAAATTCATTCTTTTTGGACCATAATACAATAAAACTTATATTCAATAAAGCTCCTTGGAGGCTTAAATTAAAAATCCATTCAGTCATTCATTCAGTCATTCATTTAATCTAATCTTAAATCTATGGAAACAATCACTAATTTCATTAAATACAAAACAATGACACAACATACCAAAATTAAGGGAGAAATATGTTTGTATGTATGTATGTATATATGTGTCTGTGAGGGGGGTGTTAGTGGGGTAGGTGTGCATGCTTACATCAATAAAAAAGTGAAAGGACAGATTAGTCAATTAGCCATACAATTTTTAAAAATTAGAAAAAGAAGGAAATAAAAATCCACATTAAACACCAAAAAAAATTAGAAATAAAAGAAAAATTAGTACTTTTTGAAATAAATAGACCACTGAAGTAATAAAAAAAAAACTAGCAGACATTTTTATTGAGGAAATAGAGAAACACCAGTTCACATTAATTTTTGGAAAAGAAAAGAAAATATTGTAAATATCAAAAAGTGACAAGGTTAATGCACCAAAAAGGCAAATGAAATTAAAGTAATATTTGTTAGCTATTTTGTCCAGTTATGTGTAAAAAAAAAAAAAAAAGTAAAAAACAAGCTAAGTAAAATGGGTGAGTATTTATAAAAATATAAATTCCGGGATGGAGAGGAGCACTTGTTGTCAGTCACAGGGGAGCAAGGTACCTAGTTCCAGTTCTAAAGAAAAGAGGAGCATTAGCACTTGTGACTGCAGAATATAAATGAACTAGTCATAGTTCCAGAACCAAGCACTCACTCACACATGTTGGTAGAAGGGAGCAAGGATCCTTCATGGGTAAAGACCAGAGCACAAACCCTACCTCTCCCCAGACCACACCATGTTGGAAACACCAAAAACTTGTAGATGCCCAAAACTAGTTCTGAAAATAGCAGCATGCAAAAACTTAAAGCTTGGGACAATGCCTCCCCAAGGCCAGGACACCAGAGTCCAACTTTAGCACAAAGTTCAAAGTCAAGAAATAGGTTGGAAAAATGATCACACAACACCAAGGAAAAGAAGGCAACCATAAAATCTTAGTATGGCAGCAGGAGAAATCAAGGCACACTAAGATGAAGACAACAATGTGAAAACAGCTACAAGCAAACCCTCAAAGAAATATCCTAATTGGAAACAAGCCCAACAAGAATTCCTGAGAGAATTAAAGAAAGAAATGAGTGATAGAGGGGGAAAATGGGAAAATAATTTTAATGACATAAGAAAATGATGAAAAGAGAATTAATAGCTTAGTAAGAGAGGCACAAAAATACTGAAGAAAATGACACACCTTAAAAAAGTGGAATTGGTCTAATGGTAAAAGAGACACAAAAATTCACCAAAGAAAAGAAATTCTTAAAAAGCACAGTTGACCAAATTGAAAAAAAAAAAGAGGTAGAAGAACTCACTGAAGAAAATAATTCCTTAAAAATTAAAATTGGCCAAGGGGAAGCTAATGACTATGAGACATCAAGAAATGATAAAAATAAAGTCCAAAAGAAAGGAAAAACAGGAAAAAAATGTGACATATCTCATTGGAAATGCAATTGACTCGAAAAATTGATTAAGGAGAGATAATTTAAGAATTGTTGGACTACCTCAAAGCCATGATCAAAAATGTAGCCTAGTCATCATATTTCAAGGAATTAAAGAAAAAACTGTCATGATGTTGTAGATTCAGAAGGTAAAACAGAAATTGGAAGAATAAATTGCTCTGAAAGAGATCTCAAAATGAAATCTCCCAGGAATGTTATAACCAAATTCCAGAGTTTCCAGGAAAAAGGGACAATATTTCAAGGAGCCAAAAAAAGCTTCCAAATAATGTGGAGCCACTGTCAGGATCATGGAACATTTAGCAACTACCATCTTAAAGGACCAGTGGCCCTAGAATATTATATTTCAGAAGGCAAGGGAGCTAAAATTACAACTAAACAATAATACATCAAGCAAAACTGAGTATAATCTTTCAGAAGGAAAAAACCAGACACATTGAAATAGAAGGTATGAAAACATTCCTGATGAAATCCCCAGAAATGAATAAAAAACTTCAAACACAATATTCAAAGAAGCATGAAAAAAGTAAACATGAAAGAGTATCATAGCATAAAAGAGTAATCATAAGATATTCAATAAAGTCAAACTGTTTACATTTCCATACAGGAAAAAAAGGTATTTGTAACTCCCAAAAACTTTATCATTATTCAGGCATTGTGAAGGGGTATACATAAATAAAGGGCATGAAAGCGAGTCATTATACTAGGAAGATCTCACAAAAATGAAAAAAAATAAAGGGGGAGAACAGAGGGATACACTGTGAGAAGGGGAAATGCAGAATAAGGTAATTTTTTTTCTTGCGTTAAAGAGAGATGCAAGAAATATCTTTCACAGTGGATGGGAAAATGGGGGTAATGGCAGGAAATGCTTGAATCTTGTCCTTATTGTAATTGGTTCAAAAAGGGAAGAATACGAGGGCGGAGCCAAGATGGTGGAGTAGAAAGACTCACATACACATAGCTCCGAACCCACAACCCACAGAACGGCTACAGGGGAGTAACTCACGGCGAATTCTGCACCCAGAGGCCACGGAATATTGGAGCGAGGGAGATTTCTGTTCCGGAGGGACCTGCAAACCTCTCGCGGGGGGTCCTTCGCACTGCGGACTGCGCGCCAGGACTGGGAGCTGAGGGCAGCCCTGCCGCAGCCGCGGCACCGAGAGAAAAAGATCCGAGCAGGCTTCGGGGACGGGATCTCCAGCGGCCACGCGAGTCCCTCCACCCAGAGAGGGACCTGCAAACCTCTCGCAAAAGGTCCGTCGCGCTGCAGACGTGGAGCCCAGCCCAGCCCAGACCCGCTGCGGCCACGGCACCAAGAGAAACAGACCCAAGCAGGCTTCAGGGACGGGATCTCCAGTGGCCACACAAGTCCCTCTGCCCACAGGTGACGGGGGTCGGTGAGAGAGTCTCTTTGGCAGGTCGAGAGGGGAGTGGGGTGCCCCCATGATTCGGGCCCCCCACCCCGGGAGGTAGAAGCTGAGAGGCGGCTGCAGACCGGGGCTCCCCAAGCGGGCAGGAGCCTGAATCCATTGTGGAAGGTTTGTGCATAAACCCTCTGAGGGAACTGAGCCTGAGAGGCGGCCCTGCCCCAACCTGACCACCTGAACTTAATTCTCACACTGAATAGCAGCCCTGCCCCTGCCAAAAGCCCTAAGGCTGGAAGCAGCATTTGAATCTCAGTCCCCAAACGCTGGCTGGGAGGATCAGGAGGCGAGGGGGGTGTGAGGAGAATATTCAGAGGTCAAGTCACTGGCCGGGAAAATGCCCAGAAAAGGGAAAAGAAATAAGACTATAGAAGGCTACTTTCTTGGAGAACAGACATTTCCTCCCTTCTTTTCTGATGAGGAAGAACAATGCTTACCATCAGGCAAAGACACAGAAATCAAGGCTTCTGTGTCCCAGCCCACACAATGGGCTCAGGCCATGGAAGAGCTCAAAAAGAATTTTGAAAATCAGGTTAGACAGGTGGAGGAAAAACTGGGAAGAGAAATGAGAGAGAAGAAAGAAAAGCATGAAAAGCAGATCCGCTCCCTGCTAAAGGAGACCCAAAAAAATGTTGAAGAAATTAACACCTTGAAAAATAGCCTAACTCAATTGGCAAAAGAGGTTCAAAAAGCCAATGAGGAGAAGAATGCTTTCAAAAGCAGAATTAGCCAAATGGAAAAGGAGATTCAAAAGCTCACTGAAGAAAATAGTTCTTTCAAAACTAGAATGGCACAAATGGAGGCTAAGGACTTTGTGAGAAAGCATGATATCACAATACAAAACCAAAAGAATGGAAAAATGGAAGATAATGTGAAATATCTCATTGGAAAAACAACTGACCTGGAAAATAGATTCAGGAGAGACAATTTAAAAATTTTTGGACTACCTGAAAGCCATGATCAAAAGAAGAGCCTAGACATCATCTTCCATGAAATTATCAAGGAAAACTGCCCTGAGATTCTAGAACCAGAGGGCAAAATAAATATTCAAGGAATCCACAGAACACCACATGAAAGAGATCCAAAAAGAGAAACTCCTAGGAACATTGTGGCCAAATTCCAGAGTTCCCAGGTCAAGGAGAAAATATTACAAGCAGCTAGAAAAAAACAATTCAAGTACTGTGGAAATACAATCAGGATAACACAAGATTTAGCAGCCTCTACATTAAGGGATTGAAGGGCATGGAATAGGATATTCCAGAAGTCAAAGGAACTAGGACTAAAACCAAGAATCACCTACCCAGCAAAACTGAGTATAATACTTCAGGGGAAAAAATGGTCTTTCAACGAAATAGAGGATTTTCAAACATTCTTGATGAAAAGACCAGAGCTGAAAAGAAAATTTGACTTTCAAACACAAGAATGAAGAGAACCATGAAAAGGTGAACAGAAAAGAGAAGTCATAAGGGACTTACTAAAGTTGAACTGTTTACATTCCTACATGGAAAGACTATATTTGTAACTCTTGAAACATTTCAGTATCTGGGTACTGGGTGGGAGTACACACACACACATGCACACATGCACACATACATAGAGACAGAGTGCACAGAGTGAATTGAAGAGGATGGGATCATATCTTAAAAAAAAAATGAAATCAAGCAGTGAGAGAGAAATATATTGGGAGGAGAAAGGGAAAAATTGAATGGGGCAAACTATCTCTCATAAAAGAGGCAAGCAAAAGACTCATTAGTGGAGGGATAAAGAGGGGAGGTGAGAGAAAAACATGAAGTCTACTCTCATCACATTCCACTAAAGGGAAGAATAAAATGCACACTCATTTTGGTAGGAAAACCTATCTCACAATACAGGAAAGTGGGGGACAAGGGGACAAGCAGGGTGGGGGGGATGATAGAAGGGAGGGCATGGGGAGGAGAGTGCAATTCGAGGTCAACACTCATGGGGAGGGATAGGATCAAAAGAGAATAGAAGTAATGGGGGACAGGATAGGATGGAGGGAAATATAGTTAGTCCTATACAACACAACTATTATGGAAGTCATTTGCAAAACTACACAGATTTGGCCTATATTGAATTGCTTGCCTTCCAAAGGGAAGGGGTGGAGAGGGAGGGAGGTAAAGAAGTTGGAACTCAAAGTGTTAGGATCAACTGTAATGTTCTTACTACTGGGAAATAAGAAATACAGGTAAAGGGGTATAGAAAGCTATCTGCCCCTACAGGACAAAAGAGAAGACGGAGACAAGGGCAGAGAGGGATGATAGAAGAGAGAGCAGATTGGTCATAGGGGCAATTAGAATGCTTGGTGTTTGGGGGGGAGGGATAAAAGGGGAGAAAATTTGTAACCCAAAATTTTGTGAAAATGAATGTTGAAAGTTAAATAAATAAATAGATAGATAGATAGATAAACAAATAAATAAATAAAAAGAAGAAAGCATTCAGGTACTTGTAACAAATGCTTAGAAGAATTTCTATCCAAGACAGATTTTTTTTTTAAATTAGATAATTCTAACCACATAAGATGTGTACGTTTGAATAAAATAAATGAAGGTCAAATTAGAAATTATAGAGTAGAGAATATATAAAATATTACATTAAAATGAACAAGGAAAGTCATTTGTATTCAAGATATTGAGAAAACCAACACTCAGGTGTACCAGGAGCCACTGGCAACAGATGAGTGCTGGAAGTTTTCCAAAGTCTTAAATAACCATAAATGACATAAGTTCCAAAACACTGATAAAAAGCTAGTCATATGAAAATAATTTTGCCATCTCAAGTCATGCCTTCAAAATCAGTGAGAATGGAAAAAGAAAACCAATAACTGATTTTTGAAAAATTTTGAAATTCATGAATGTGAAATAAAAGGGCCATCTTATATAAATCATAAAATAGAAAGAAAAAAGAGGATTGTACATGAAACAAATTCTAACATACATAGCATGACTTTATTTTTGAATAATGAAAATTCAACATGACACTTTCAAATCCGTTCTCATTCCTTCTGACCTTCCTTCTCTTTAAAAAAAAAAAAAAAGGGAAGAATACATAAACACACTCAGCTGGATACAGAAATCTATCTTACCCAATAGGGAAACGGGAATGTAAGGGGATAGGGGACTTGAGAGGGGGGGAGCTGATAAAAAGTAGGCAACATACAATTTATAGAAGCAAATATATATATATAAATATTGTAATGTCATATTTGACAAAAATAAAGACAAGATTTGGGGATAAAAAATTGTTATTTGGTAAAAATTGTTGGAAACACTGGAAAGCACTGTGGCAGAAATTAGGCAGAAACCAATATCTTACTCCATTTACCAAGATAATGTAAAAATGAATAGATGACTAGATGTAAAGGGAGTAACTGTAAGAAAATTTAAAGAATATGGAACATATTACTCATCAGACTTATAGATAAGTGAATAATTTATGAATAAACAATAGAGAGCAAAATCAGGTATAAAATGGATAATTTCAATTACATTAAATTGAAAAGGAATTGTAAAAGTAAAGTAAATATATCCAAGATCAACAGGAAAGAAAACAATTGAGGGAAAAAATTTATAGCCCTTCACAAACTGAAGGGAGTAGAAGCAGTAAAACAATACAGAGTAACAGCAATATAGTTAGAACAACCAACTGTGAAAGACTTAGCTACTTTCATCAATACAATGGTCCACCACCATGCCGAAGGACTCATGATATAAAATGCTGTCTTCTTCTAGGTAGAGAACAGAGATCAGTTTTGTGCAATTATATATTTATATTGAATATATTTTAAGTATTTCTTACCTTCTCAAAGTATGAGGGAGGGGGCAAAGAGAGAGAGAGAGAATGTGGAACTGAAAATAATATTTTTTTAAAAAGAATGTAAAGATGGTGGAAATTGCCTGGCTTTCCCAAATTCTCCCATAAATAATTTAAAATATTGCATCAAAGTGAACTTCAGAGTGGTAGAAATGATTACAAGTCAAAATAAGTAGCTGTACAACCTAAAACAATTTGCAAGGCTAAGAAAGACCTGAATTCCAGGAGTAGTGGCCTAGCCTGATTGAAGCTAGGCAGATAATTGTGTTCATCCTTCATTGCTGAAGAAGACCAAGCCATCAGAGAAATGATGACATGACTTGCAATTGACTTTGTTTTGAGTGAGGGAGTCACCAGCCTCACTTCTCCTCCAGAGCCATCTGGATCCAGTGATCAGATATTCATCAGGATGACTGGAGATGACCCAGGGTGCACTGCGAGACCTTGGGTCCTTTAGGTCAAGGTCTTTGCAGGTACTCACTTAGGGTGAAGCAACGCCCATTCATTGAATAAGCCTGTTTAAGAAGTAGCCAGGGCATGGCCCCTTTAATGAGGCCTAGAAAAAGAAAGACTTCAGGCTAGGAGGGAAACAACAACAGTTACTATTGATAATCACTCTAAATCTAGGATGGTCCAGAAGAGCCCTTAGGCAGAGGACCATTAGTGTCCCAGCTTCAGAGTCCGTAGATTTAAGGTTTTGGGACAGGACAGGACAGGGAAAAGGGAAGGGAAGGGAAGGGGAGGGGAGGGAAAGGGAGGGAAGGAGCCAGTAAAACCCAAGTCACCTGGGCATCTTTTGGCCGTTCAAATTTACTTTCCTTTGGAGAGGAGAAGGAAGGGGAAGGGGAAGCAGACAGGAAAGGAGAAGTTGAGTTACCCAGTTAGCTGGGTCCCCATTCAGTGGGCTGCATCTGCTCACATGACTGTGTTCATCCTTTTTTGCCAAAGAAGACTATGCCATCAGAGAAATGATGACATGACTTGACCTTGACTTTGTTTTGAGTGAGGGAAGGCTGTGCAGGTCACCAGCCTCTCTTCTCCTCCAGAGTCATCTCAGGCAAATAATACCAAATCAACAAATAACAAGCCCTGGGGGTGTCTGTGTAGGAGGCAGCTTCAGTTGCAAGAACTTTTACCCCATGATCAATGTAGGGGTCAGGGAAAAGACTGCACGGCACTACACTTTCTAGTGTTGGACCTAGGATGTATGTGCACTGATGAGATGCAGTCCCAGGCTGTGGCAGTGGTCAAGGAGGAAAAAGTACACACTGGTGAATGTAGCTGGAGAAGAGTGAGACTCTGATGGCTGTGGTCACTTACAAGAGAGTGGAGTTACTGGTTCTGATTCCAGGGCAAAGGGTGAGGTGAAGCCATGAGCTGCTGAAGGGAAGCACAGGGATTAAGAATATTTGTGTTGACAGCATTGCTGAGGGCCCTGGTTGCTGCTCAGGGACAGAAAAGAGCACATGAGGTTACTTATAGAAAATGCTGTGAGCTGGAGGAACACTGACTATACCTGGCCCTGGATTCTAAAACATTCAAGAACCAAGAGATGAAAGGCCCCCAGATAGAGCTCAGAAAACAACAGCCCAAAAATCCTGAAGCCTGAGACATTATCCCCCACACCTCAGGACTACAGCCTGACTCTAACATAAAGTAAACAGCCAAAAAAATAGACCACTAAAAAAATGGGTAAGCAAAGGAAAAAGAATCAAACCATAGATAGCTACTCTGGTGATATAAAAGATCAGGAATCGAACTCAGAAGGCAGAGAAGCCAAAAGGTCTACTTCTAAAGTTTCAGAGAAAAATATAAAATGGTCAGAAGCCCAAAAAGAGTTCTTGGAAAAATTTTTAAAGCACTGTGATATTCAGAGAAGTTGAGAAAAATTAGAGGAAAAAATAAGAAAATCAAGATAATTATGAAAGTCAACTAATTGGAAAGGGAGATCCAAAAACTTAAAGAAGAAAATAATTTTTAAAATTTGAATTGAGGAAGATAAGAACTAATGGCTTCATATGCTAATGACCCCAAGAAATACCAAAATGAAATGAAAAGAATACATAGAAGAACATGTGAAATATCTCATCACAAAAACAACTGATCTGAAAAATAGATCAAGGACAGACAAATTAAGAATTGTTGAACATCCTGAAGGTTATGATTAAAAATAACTTAGACACTCTACTTCAATAAATTATTAAGAAATATTACCCAGAAGTGTCAGAACTAGACAGTAAAATAGAAGTTGAAAAAAATCCACTGAAAGTGACCACCACCTGAAAGTGATCCCAAAATGAAAACCCACAGGAACATTGTAGCTTAGTTCTGCAGCTCCCAGGTCAAGGAGAAAATAATACCAGAGGAAAAAATTGAAATACTGTGGAACTTCAGCCAAGATAACAAAGATTTAGCAGCTTCTATGTTAAAAGATCAAAAGACATGAAACTGGGTTTGCCACCAAGAATAACTTCACCAACAAAGCTGAGTGTAATCCTGTAAGGGAAAAATGGACATTTATTAAATTAAAGGACTTTCAGGTAGCCTTGAAGAAAACACAAGAACTAAACAGAGAGTTTGACCTACAAGAATCAGAAGAAACACAAAAAGGTAAAGATGAAAATTATAAGAGGTTTTATTTCTTATATGGGAAAAAGTCATCTGTAATTTCTAAAAATTATCATTACTAGGATTGTTTGAAAGGGCATGCATAGAAGTCTTGGAGTTGAGTTGACTATGATGTGATGAACCTAAAAATAAAATTGGGTAAGAAAAAGTAATTATCTCATAAAAACAAGACGTTTTGGAAGAACTCTTATACTGGAAGGTAGAAGGGGGTGGAGGGCTAGTAGTGCTACAACCTTATTCTCATCAGAACTGGGTTAAAGAGGGAACAACATATTCCTCTAGAAGGGTATAAAAGTCTTCTTACCTTACAGGGAAATGGAAAGGCAAAGGAATAGAATAAGGGAGGGTGTCTTAGAAGGAGAACAGATGCTGGAGGCAGTGATCAGAAGTAAATTTAGATGTGTGGTGTGTGCATACTATGGTTTTATATAAACATGCATGTGTGTGTGTGTGTGTGTGTGTGAGAGAGAGAGAGAGAGAAAGAGAGAGAGAGAGAGAGAGAGAGAGAGAGAAATGGTTGCCATCTCAAATATAGAGTGAGGAAGGAGGAAGAAAGAGAGTTCAGAATTTTAAAGAGAACTAAAAAAATTTAAAATAAATTTTAAAAAAGGGAATATGAACTCCCTGAGAAGAGGAATTGGCTTGCTTTTCACTTTCCATCCCAAGCTCTATGTGTTTTGCCAATAGTAAGTGATTATTATCTGCATTATTCATTCACTCATTGCATGCATATATGTGTATATATACATGTGCAAACACACACAAATACACACACACACACACACGGTGCCCAAAAGCAAAATCTTGGTACAGTTTTAAGGTTAAATAATTTATATGTGCATAAATATTTGTGTGTGTATATATGTATAGTCAGCATTTACATAGCACATTGAGGTTTGCAAAGTGGTTTCCATATGTTAACTTGGGTGATCCTTACAACAACCACATGAGGTGGGTTCTTTAACTATCCATATTTTCTATGTGAGGGAGACAAAGAGAAGTTAAGTATGATTTGACCAGGGTCAGAGCCATAGAAAGAGTTTGAAGCAGGATTTGAATTAGTCTTTTCCTGACTCCACACCCATCACTCTCTCCACTTAACCACCTTTGTACCTCCCTCTCTCTATCTCTTCCTAGCTCTATATCTCTAGTCTATATCTTTACTACTTTCTGTTTCTGTTTCTCTCTCATGCTCACTGACTCTAGAGGTGTCCCTCTATTTCCCTGTGTACATTAGTGGGTCTCCACCCTGCTCTTTGTCTCTTGCCATCTCTGTCTCTCTATAAGCCCTCACTCCACCAACACCTCATTTTGTGAGCTGAACAAGCCACTTTTCCTCTCAGGGACCCTGTACCATCAGGAGGTGGAAAGAGATCCATCGTATGCCCCCGTTCCTCTTAACATGCCAGGGAGTTAATGTCAGGCTCTTTCTCAAACCAGACAAAAGAGAGTTCTGCAGAATTTAAAGCTCTGTATCACTGTCAGGCTTGCTATGCTTGTTACTCTTTCAATAAATGACTCAGTCTAACAGATATGCATACAAGCCTTCTGCAGCCCATGTAATGGGAAGCAACTGTATTACTATTTGTCAAAGATGTGTTGATGTTGTTCTCATCAGTAAGATGCAAATTCATTTGGGAGCATCACTGAGTTCACTGTAGCTTTTTACCATCGTGCATTTTCTTAATCACTAGATATTCAAAGCATAACAACTATTATGGGGCTTAATGATGTTTTTCAAAACCAAATGGGAGTCTTCATTCTCAAAAAGGCTGGAAAACCACCAAACTAGAAGGAAGGGGGAGGAATGGGGAATATCTGTGATGATCTGCCCACCCTTTCCCCTCCTGTTATATACTCCACTCCCATAACAACAAGCACAAGTCCTGGTTTGAAGATAGGAGTTGCATGCCTATATGCAGTCAAACTCCACAAACACAGAGATTTTATTCTTTTTTTCAGACTCCCTCTCTTTCCCAGACGGGGCAGCAGAGGACATGGCATCAGAGGAAATACATGAAACTAGTCTGACAAGGCGAACCAAGAAAGAAAGGACCAAAGATAACTTTCCTGGATGAAGGGAGAGCAGCAAAGCACCGCAGAACCACCCATAAGTGAATCTCCCATGGAAGCATTGTAAAGGTGTGAGTCTGGGTGCGGAGGAGAGAGAAAAATGGAAGAGAGAATACAATGATACTCTACCTGAAAGTCAGCTAGGTGCCCCAGTGTCCCCTGAAGCATATGCCTTCCTTGAAGCCTGTGACCCAGGTTCCCTGAACCACTTGATTCCCCCAAACATTTTGACCTCCCTCCTTCCCTGATTATTCTGACTCCAATACAATTCCACTCTGAGTCCTTTTTCTTTCTTTCTCTCAGCTTTTTGCAACCTGACCATCACTCTCTTTGTTTTCTTTCTAGGCTACATTTCTGTTTCTGCTAATGTTTTTCTGTCTGTCACTCTCTCTCTGTCTCTGCTTTTCATTCTTTTGCCCCACCTCATTCTGCATCTCCCCCTAATCCCCAGAACATTTTTCCAAACCCATTTTTATCTCTGTCTCACTTTCTTATGCATCCCTCATGCCAGGCTCCTGACCTACGTGTCTCTCCCCTTTGTTCTATCTTCTTGTCTCTTTTTCTCACTTTCTCCCTGAAGCACAGACTCTTTCACTATTGCCTGTGTCTCCCTAACACACAGCACTGTGCCTGGCACACAGCAGGTGCCTAATAAATGTTTAATGATAGATTAACTGTGCCACCTTTGTTCTCTCTCTGTTTCTTTCTCTTATGCTGAATCCTGGCTCGACTATTAATGCAACCTAAGTCCCTTTTCTTCTCTGAAACTTGATTTCCCCATTGTCACGATGAACAGATTGACCTAGATTGTCCCTAAGGTCCCTCCCAGGAGTCCCTTTCACTCCTACTATAGTTCCCGTAGTTTCAGCTCCATCCTCTCTCTGTTTCTTCCCTCCTCCATGCCTGAAGCCCTTTAATCCCCATCAATCTTACTCTCCAGGCCACATGTTGTCTCCGCGCCCTCTCAGATGCAGGAGCTTATCCAAGCCCCTCTGTCTTCAGAGATGCTGGCTACAGCTAGCGTTCCACAGGACAGTAGTTTCCTTTTCCTGAAGTCTGAAGTCCACAACACTGAAGAGACTTTATAAAGGTGAGGCAGGGCACATGATGAAGAGAAAGCAAAAGCATTTTCAAAGAAACAGAAAGGAATATTAAGAGAAACTTACAGGAAAAGAAAAACAAGGAGGAAAGTGCAACTTGTACCACCACCACTCAAAGTATAAAGTGCTAATTAGCCAGACTTTGAGACACCATAATTTTTTTTTTTAAACGATCAAAGAAAGGTAGTCCAGATTTAGAGCCAAGGGCATACAGCTTTCATAATAATAATAATTTTTTTCCACACCAGTGACTCAATTTTTATAGAGAGCTCCCTCCACCAGTAAAGAGCTACCTTTAATGTGCAATTTTTATTCATGCAGTGTTGCCTTGGAATTAGAGAAGTTTGGGGACTTACCTAAGATAATACAGACAATTTGTATCTGAGGCAGGACTTTCATCTTCTGGGCTCTTCAGGTGGTTCTCTTTCTGCTATACTTCCATAGTTCCCATATATTTAATGATTGTGTCCAAGCTGAAAACTACCAAATCTTTATTTCTAGCCTTGGTCTCTCTCCTGACCTCCAAACTCACATCAGGAACTGCCTAACATTCATTTAGAATAATTCATTTAGATAACTGCTTGGCTTCATTTTCAACTTTACAGGGTGTCAGATTATATACAAACATGAACTCTCATTCCTACAAACACAGACATATATACAGACAATGAAAGGAAGAATCCAAAAGTTCAGAGAAGATTGTCAGAAATCCTCTGCAGAAATCAGATACTTTTGCTAGGTTCTCCAGATCATAATGGAGCCCAGGTAAAACACTCTTTAAGGCCTTGGAGACCAAGTTTTTTTTCTACCTGTTGTCTAAGAGATATCCTATGGGTGAATGGGGGGAGAGAGGTTTGGACCATCCTTTTACCTGTAAGCCTTAGAGATGGGTGTAGAAGGAAAGATAAAGGTACCAATAGAGCTCCTATAGTCCTTCCCTCCTAGCATCCTAAGGAGGGACTGAAACACTAATATTCCCAAAATAAGGCATTTCTTGTCAAGAGGGAAGTATCCCAGAGCCTGTTGAAGGTTCCTCCCAAATCACAGGAAGCTTTCCTAGGTACTTAAGGGGTGAACCTCAACTACAGGGCTTGAGGAGAGGGGAAGTTTGGGAAGCTTAAGGGAAAAGGGAAGCTTGGAGGAGAAGAGAAGACAGGGGAAGCTTACCTTGACTTCAAGAATGCCTGAGACCTCAGGCTGTGCCCCACATTGGGCACCAGAAATATGATGAAAGCTAGGAAAGTACAGGAACCCCAAGACTGGCATTCCCTGGGTGGCCTGTCTGGAAAAGAATTCAAGGACTCAAGCATTCTCGCAGTCAAGGTGGTAAAGATTTATTACATTTTTCAGTGAGCAAGAGTTCTTAGGGACTCTACAACCTTAGAAGGGTACAGGTTAAGGATTATGTAAAGAACATGTGCTGAGTATGCTAACTAGGTGATTCAGGGTGGGATTAGGGAGTGGTTAAGGAGTGCTTGGTTCTTAAAGGAAGATGCACTTTTAGTATCTACTGCACAGGTATTTTACCCAGATTTCTTCAGGAAATAGACCAAGGCGGGCTGCATGGAGGTCTGGTTTTAAGCCTCAGAGGACACTAAGTCAACTAATGATCAAGGCTGACTAAGGAATACCCAAGTTGCTCCTATGGATGTCTTGTTAGACAAGATAAACATGAGGGAGTATGTACTAAATCTAGGATACATATGACTGCTCAGTGAGTAGTAAATGTCATTACAACCCAGTACACAGCCAGTTCAGTCAGTACATAACTGATTCAAATTAACAAATTCTGTAGGTGC
This sequence comes from Notamacropus eugenii, assembly GCF_028372415.1. Lineage (NCBI taxonomy): Eukaryota > Metazoa > Chordata > Mammalia > Diprotodontia > Macropodidae > Notamacropus > Notamacropus eugenii. Next base: position 88,381,550 of record NC_092876.1, read on the forward strand.
AGCTGGCTTTTGTATCAGGAAGAGAGATCTAGGGCAGGCTGTACTTGAGCTGGGGAGAAACTGCCTGGGACAGTGTTTTGAGTCTGGGGAGAAATGTGATTTTGAGACAGAAATGTCATTTTTGAACTGAGGTCCAAACATGGGCAACCAAGCACCCCATCAGAGCCAGGTGATGTTGAGGGCCACAATGACAGGGCAGTAAAGAGGAATAAACTGGGATGGGCTGGTGCCTCAAGACTGCAAAAGGGACTGGGTGCTGTGGGAAAGTTCAGGGGGGTTGTTTTTGGGGGTCTACACTACAATGACAGGTTATTTTCCTTTTAGGGGTTCAGATCCCATCCCCATCAATCACAACATGCTTGGACTGTTTCATGATGGTTGGTTTCCCTCCCTTAAATCTCTTCACATTCCAAGGATCCTCCACTCAGCTTCCAAATTAATTTTCTTAAAGTGCAACTCTTACCATATCACCTCAACCTCTGCTCTCACTCAATCAACTGCAATGGCTCCATGTTGCCCATAGGACCAAATGTAAAATCTATTTTGCACAAAATTCTTCACAACCTGGCCCACTCCTACCTCTGCAGTTTTCTTTCATCTTCTCACCAAATACTGCCATCCAGTAACTCTGAGCTCATTGTTTTCCTCCTGATTGTTCCTCGAGCAAAAGTGTCCATCCTCATAAGCCAGGCATATTCACTGGCTATCCCACATGCCTGGAACTCTCTCTCTCCTCATTTCAGTCTCCTCTCTATTCTGGTTTCTAACTAAAAGCTAAAATCCCACTTTCAAGGAGAAGCCCTTCCTGATCCCCTTTAAAGCTAGTGGTGTCTTTGTCTCTCTCCCCCCTTTCCTCTTCCCGATTTCTCTCTCTCTGTCTCTCTCTCTGTCTCTCTCTCTCTCTCTCTCTCTCTCTCTCTCTCTCTCTCTCTCTCTCTCTCTCTCTCTCTCTCTCCTCGCTCTCTCTCTCTCTCTCTCCTTTTTCTCTCTTTTTCTCTCTCCTCTCCCCTCCCACTTTCCCATCATTCTTTTCCCTTCTCTTTCCCTCCTGTGAATTTTTTCTTGCTCCATGCTGAGGAGAAAAATCAAAATTCATTCCCAGCGTGGGTACCCCATTGGGTACCATGCATTGAACCAAGGAGGGGAAGTGACATTCTTGCCTTTCTCTCCCTCTCTTTTACTTCTGGTCACTGAGGGATATTTGTTTCTCTTTGGTATCAATTGTCAGCAGTTTTGGGTGCCACGGGTGATCCCAAACCATCTTTCAGTTACTTTTGGGAGCTGAAGTAATGACAATAAAATTGCAGGTAAGGTAGTGCAGCCAACCAGGTTGCCAGGAAAGCCCAGAGAAACAAGGACAAGTAGAATTGGAGCTTGTTTATTCACTAGCTGACTACACTTGTTTTTTTTAAGGGTATATGGGATTCAACATGATAGTAAAACACAAAACCTGATCTCCTTCTCTGGATTTCATTTGCTGTGATGCCATGTCTCCCTACACACTGATAGCAGTCTGTATTTGTTGACTGAACAGTATCTGCTGCTAGACTAGCAATTCTAGGAAAGAGAAGACTAAGAAAAGAAACAGATAGTTGGCTTCCTTTGTGGATGATAGAGGGAGGCAAGGCAAATCAGTGAGTGGGTGTGTTTACTTAATTTAGTTTGTTTCTCCCTCTGTGAATGTGCCTGTATATTAAAACCTCTGTGACTCATAACAGACTATATCTCCATGTCCATCAGATAGGGCTGTTCCCACAAGCCTCCACATCAACTTATATACACAAAGGAGAGTGGACAGGAAAGGCAAAAGAGAGGGCATTCTTGCAGTCCTCAACCCACCAGCTGAAACCCGATCATCCTAATCTTTTTCCTTCAATTTCCCCAAAGGAGTCAGAGGGGTAAAGCCTAAAATGAAATGGCTTTTTTTTCCATACCTTAAACCATTCACTACCTCAGCTTGACCTGGTTTGGATGAGACCCTGGGGAAGGTATTTGATTCCATAGGAAACACATCTGGGGCCTGCAATCCTGGAGCCTGAGTGAGCAGAGGCAGAAAACCTAGAGGCCAGGGTAGAAAATAGGAAGTAGAAAGAGAAGGATCAATGGAGGAGAGAAACAGAAAAGAAAGAAAACAGAAAAAAGAGTGGAAGAGAAGTGATAGAAACAGAGAAAAAATTAAGGAGAAAAGAAGGGCTTTACCATTAGTGCAAAAGGACTACAGTAGTGTTAAAGCTCACAAGTTCCCACTCAGTCAGATATAATTAGCTTTTCCAAAGTTATTTAGTAAGCAAATATAAAAGGAAAAATTGATATGAACAGTTATAAAACTGCAGGAGGAGCTAGGTGCTACACTGGATGAAGTGATATACCTGAATTCAGGAGGATCTCACTTCTAATCCAGTCTCAGATACTTACTAAAAGTGTAACTGGAGGAAAAACACTTAAATTCTATTTGCCTCAGTTTTTTTTCTTCATCAGTAAAATGGGGATAATAATTGCACCTGCTTAAACAGAGAAGAGTACTGGAATAAGAACTAGGATAACTACAAGGAGAATGTGGAGGAAAATGTCTTGAACCACAAAGGAGCTAAACAAAGTACATAAGAATGATGGGGCTCTGAGGAAAATGTGACTGAATTCTGAGATACCGAGACACTATTTCTCATTTTCTATCCCAATAGTTTCTCACAGAGAAAAAGAGAAAAATCTAAGAAACTATCAAAGATAATACTCTTATCTTCCTCAGTCTCCCTTTGTTCCTTCAGTCTCATCCTGAATCCCTTCTACTGCCCTCATCCATGAACACATATAATTTTTTAAAAGTATCTAACAAGGACTTTACAAAAGTGTACAACAAAATGACTTGAGAAGTCAAACTTTAGGCAGAAGATTGTAATTCAGATGATACCCCACTGGAATGTCCCAGGCATCTGACTTCAATTCTGTGCTCTTCAACATTTTGTCAGAGACTTGTTAGACACAACTTTGTCAGAAATGAAGATGATCCAAAAGTAGGAAGTAGTTAACACGGTGGATGGCAGACAAATCAAACCCAGATGCTGGAGGCACAATCAATGTGGCAGAGTGAGAGCAACTACTCACCTGAGCTCCAAGACAAACATCTTCAGATACCTCTAAAAAGAGAATTTGAACAAACCTTTGAGTGGCCAAATTCAAGAGAAGAGTGTGGCAGATTTTCAACCCAAGACAGACTGAAAGATCGATGGGAAGGATCTGTTTCACAGGGCTGGAGGAGCACACAGTGCACAGGCTGTACCAGCACAGACCCTGCCATAAGAAAGGCCAGCAGGAAGCCCTGGGGAGTCTAAAGCAGTAGCACTGCAGACTCTCAAACATATCAGCCCAGGAATGGAGTCCAGTGGGACTGAGTGAGAGAGAACAGCAGAAACCCAGGTAATTGCAGCAGATGCTCCTGAGCTATTGGCCCACAAATTCAATGTCTGTAAGTGATCTATTTGAACTTCTGGGAGCTAAGATGATGGAGTGATTGGTAAATGCTCTACTTCTCCCTTTTCCAAATTCCAGAACTATCAAGTGAAAGAGAAAATATTACAGGTAGCCAGAAATAAACAATCCAAATATTGAGGAGCTACAGTTAGTGTCACACAGGATCTTACAGCTTCTACATTAAAAGACTGGAGAGATTGGAATATGATATTCCAAAAGGCAAAGGAGCTGGGACTACAATCAAGGATCAATTACCCAGGAAAACTGAGCATAATATTTTAGGCAAGGAGATGGATATTCAATGAAATAAGGGATTTCTAGATCTTCCTGATGAAAAGGTTAGAGCTCAATAGAAAATTTGATCTTCAAACACAAGTCTCAAGAAAGGCATAAAAAGGTAAACAGGGGAAGAAAATAACTTGCTATTCTATATGGGCAAACTGTTTACAGACCTAGAAGAGAAGGTGATACTTTTTAACCTTGAAAATTACATATTTATTATGTTATATAAAAGGGAAATACATTGGTAGAGGGCGTGGCTACAAAGGAAATGATGTGAAAATAAAACTGTGATTTAAAGGTGCAAAAGGATTGTAATAGGAGATGTCAAAAGGAGGAGGCAGAAAAAGGTAAATTACATCACAATAAGAGGAAAAGAAACATATTACAGAAGAGGGAGAGAAGGGAGGGAGATGAGTACTGTTTAAGATTTACTCTCATCTTATTTGGTTCAAAGAGGGAACAGCAAACTCAGGTAAGTATGGAAACCTAACTAGTTTTACAGGCAATAGGAGGGGAAAGGGGAAAGCAAAGGGAGGGGAGGATAAAAAAGAGGGAAGAAGTAATGAGGGGAAAGCTTAGTAAAAAGGAAGGGGCCTAAAAGAAGAGAGAGAAGACTGAGGGAGGCAGTGGTCAAAAATTAAAACTCTTTTGTGAAGGGGAAGGGAGACAGGAGAACTAAAACATAAATGGGGGAAAGAGGATGGAGGGAAAGACACAGATAGGAATCATAACTGTGAATAAGGATGGGATGAACTCTCTCATAAAACAGAGGCAGATAGCATAATGGGATTCAAAACCATAATCCAACAACATGTTTACAAGAAACACATTTGAAACAAGACACACACAGGGTAAAGGTAAAAAGTTGGAGAATATGCTGTGCTTCAATTGATGTAAAAAATAGCAGGAGTAGCAATCGTAATCTCAGACAAATCAAATGCAGAAATAGACTGAAACAAAAGAAATAAGTATGAAATCTATATCGTGCTACAAGGCACCATAGACAACGAAGCAATATCATTACTAAACATATATGCTCCAAGTGGTATAGCATCCACATTTTTAGAGGAGAAGTTATGGAAGTCACAGGAAGAAATATACAGCAAAACTATACTAGCGGGGGACCTCACATCCCCCTCTCTGAATTTGATAAATCTAGCCTCAAAATAAACAAAAAAGTAGTTAAGGAGGTGAGTAGAACTCGGGATAACATGGAAATGATAAATCTCTGGAGAAAATTGCATGGGGAAAGAAAGGAATATATCTTTTTCTCAGCAGTACATGGCACATATGCAAAAATTGACCATGTACTAGAGCATAAAAACCTCACAATCCTATGAACAAAGGCAGAGATAATCAATACATCCTTCTAAGACCATAAGGTAATAAAAATTATTTGTAATAAAAGGCCATGGACAGCAACTTATAATGTGAATAATACATTATGATCAGGTAGGATTTATACCAGGAATGCAGGGCTGGTTCAATATTAGGAAAACTATCAGCATCATAGATCATACCAATCATAAAACTAACAGAAACTATATGATTATCTCAATAGATGCAGAAAAAGCCTACAACAAAATACAACACCCATTCCTATTGAAAACACTGGAGAGCATAGAAATAAATGAAGCCTTCCATAAAATAATAAGCAGTATCTACCTGAAAGTATTACATGTAATGGGGATAAAATGGATGCATTTCCAATAAGATCAAGGGTGAAACAAGGATGTCTGCTATCAGCATTGTTATTCAATATGGTTCTAGAAATTGTAGTTTTAGCAATAAGAGAAGAAAATGATAGTGAAGGAATAAAAATTGTCAAAGAAGAAACTAAGTTATCACTCTTTGCACATGATATGGTGTTATACTTAGAGAATCCCAGAGAATCAAGTGAAAAACTACTTGAAATAATAAACAACTTTGGAAAAGTTGCAGGTTACAAAATAAACCCACATAAATCATCTATCTTTCTACATATTACTTACAAAGCCCAAGAGCAAGAGCTAGAAAGAGAAATTCCAATTGAATCCTATTTATATATCATAATAAAGATAAAATATCTGGGAGTCTACCTGCCAATAAAAAAACAGGGTCTATATGAACACAATCACAAAACATTTTTCACACAAATAAAATAAGATCTAAATAAGTGGGAAAACATCAGATGCTAGTGGATAGGCTGAGTTAATATAACAAAAATGACAATTCTACCTGAATTAATTTATTTATTCTGTGCCATACCAAACAAACTACGAGATAATTACTTTCTAGAGGTACAAAAAATAATATCAAAATTCATCTGGAAGAACAAAAGGTCCAGAATATCAAGCAAACTATTGAAAAGTAATGCTAGGGAAGGTGGCGTAGCCCTACTAGATACCAAATTGTATTATAAAGAAGAAATCATCAAAACCACTTGGTACTGGCTAAAAAATACAGGGGTAGACCAGTGGAATAGGTTAGGGACTCAAGACATAATAGTCAACCAATATAGCAATATACTATTTGATAATCTCAAGGACTCCAACTTCTCTGAAAAGAACTCACTGTTTGACAAAAATTGCTGGGAAAACTATAACTGGGCATAGACCAATGCTTAACTCTGTATACAACAATAAAGTTCAAATGGATACATGATCTAGATAAAAAGAATGACATTATATAAAAATTAGGGGAGCAAGGATTAGTGTATTTGTCAGATTTATGAAGAATGGAGAACCTTTTCACTAAACAAGAGATAGACAACAATATGAAGTGCAAAATAGACCATTTTAATTACACTAAACTGAAAAGTTTTTGCACAAGCAAACCCAATGCAAACAAGATTAGGAGGGAAGCAAAAAACTGGGAAATCATTTTTGCATCTGGAGTCTGTGATAAAGGTCTCATTTCTAAAATAAATAGAGAGTCAAATTTACAAGAACACAAGTCATTCACCAATTGATAAATGGTCAAAGGATATGAACAGGCAGTTTTCAGAGGGAGAAAATAAAACTATTTATAGTCATACGAAAAATGCTCTAAATCACTACTGATTACAGAGATGCAAATCAAAACAACTCTCAGGTACCACATCACACCTCTCATACTGGCTAACAGGACAAAACAAGAAGATGATAAATGTTGGAGAAGATGTGGAAAAGTTGGAACACTAATTCGTTGTTGGTAGAGCAATGAGCTGATCCAACCACTCTGGAGAGCAGTTTGAAACTATGCCCAAAGGGCTACAAAAATCTGCATACCCTTTGACACAGTAATATCACTTCTAGGACTGTATCCCAAAGGCACCATAAAAATGGCAAAGGGTCCCACAAGTACAAAAATATTTGTAGCAGTTCTCTTTTAAGTGGCTAAGAACTGGAAATGGAGGGAATGCCCATCAATTGGGGAATGACTGAACAAGTTGTCACATATGAATGTAATGGAGAACTATTGTGCTATAAAAAATGATGAAGAGGAAGACCTCAGAGAGGCCTGAAAGGAATTATGTGAACTGATACTGAGTGAAAGGAGCAGAACCAGGAGAACTGGTTCAACCACAGTGTGGGAGAAATTTTTCTGGTAGACTAAACCCTTCGCAACAAGGTAAGGAACTAAAAAATTCCCAATGGACTCTTAAGGCAAAATGCCTTCCACATCCAGAGAAAGAACTGTGCAATTGGATTGCACAATGAAACAGATCATTTTCTCTTCTGTTCTGTTTTGTTTTGTTTTCATGGTTTCTCACATTCATTTTAATTCTTCTATGCAACATGACTAAGGTGAAAATGTATTTAATAAGAATGTATGTGTCGAACCTATGAAAGATAGCATGCTGTCTTGGAAAGGAAAGGGGAAGGGAGAGGGGATGGTGGGGAAGGAAGAAGGAAAAATCTAAGATATATGGAAGTGATTGTAGAAAACTGAAAACAAAGTAATCAATTAATTTTTTAAAAAAAAGCAGAGGTCAACAGACTAAGGTGACCACAGGTAGCACTGCTTGGAACTATCATGATGTTATTAAATAACAAAGACCAATATCTGGGAGACCTTTTTACACACTGGAGATTCTGGTGCATTCTGCCAAACAGAAATGTTGGACAGGCGCTATGTTTTCTAAGATTCTCAGATAATGGATCAACTTCTATCCCTCAGATCCAACTCCCTGTGTGTGACCACACAGATGTGATACCTTAACAGGTAGATGGGAATGATATTTACCATGGATTGACCCAATCAGAAACAGTTCCAAGTCCCATGGCACCTGAATACCCCTTGGTTCCTTTCACTGACACTTATTCACATGGCCCTGGTCTAATGTAATGGAGCCCAGGCAGAAATGAATAGTGATACTTTGATACACTTTACTCAGTATTGAATCAATAAAGGCAATTTGAGAAAACCTATAAAGAAGCTTGTACTATATATATCACCCCTCTAAGACCCAGAGGACCCCAGGTCATGCACATACTGTTAGAAACCCAGGAATTTCAGGAAAATAATAATTTGGTTTGCTAAACCTCCTACAGCTACTTCTCCAAATAGGCAAAGGAATGTAAACAGTAGAATATAACCTATAAATTATGTTGAACCCTTGATTCCTGTGGAATTGGTTTTTAGATGAAGATTCAGCAACTTGAGTCCAGGTCTCAATTTCTCCTCATGGCACAGGGCAAGGATACAGTTTCTAGTGCTCTAAATGTTCAGTATCTTTCTAATGACATAGACCTTCAAATGCTTCTTTTCACTCAGCTAATCCCGTCTGGAAGAGTAGGTGAATTCAAGAAAAGAATCCAGAAAGGTGAGCTGTGTCACAGACCACAATCTTACACCAGCATTGCTCTGTCCATGCAACAGACATTAGAAGGTATCCAGATGAGGGTGAAAAACACCGGAAGATTTTACGTTACACTGGAAATGCTAAAATAGGAGCACTGATTGAAAGAACTAAAGAGAGTAGGGATTAATGCCTAGAGAACAAAAAGACAAGGGGATATGGATATGACCGTGGTCTTCAAGAGTTTAAAGGGCCAAGACGTGCAAGACACATTATATTTCTGTCCTTGACCTCTTGGACAGAACTATGAGCAAAGGATAAGACTAGAAGAGAAATCGCTTTAAGATTAGGAAAAGAAACAGAGGTAGTATAAAGAATAGTTCTCTAATAACAAAGTCTTCTCAAAAAGGACCAGAACTTTGTGTTGATGCATGTTATAGGTGGACATCGAGGACCTTCTGGGAGAGGACAAACAGGAAATTCTACCTACATGTAAGGAAATGTAATGATGAATTTAAAGCATAATTTCATAGTAAATCTCTAGTCAGGAATGCTTACTACCCTTTGAAGAAGCCTATTCCCCTTTCTATCAGTCTGAATTGTCAGCAAGTCTCTATTTGCAACAACCCCAATCTGGACTCTTAGCAACTTCCATGAACAGCCCACCTCCTAGGTCCTGCCCCTTGGACAAAGCAAAATATACCTTATCCTTCTCCCACAGCACAGACATTCTAACGCTTGAAAATATTTAGAAGTCCCTTCTTTTACCCCAAGCCTGTCTACCCTCATTTCCTTCAAACAGTCTTTCTATGTCATGATCTCAAGATATATCCGCATCTTGATATTTTGCTGTGTGCATTCCAATCTAGCAATGTCCATTTCCCACATTTCCCAACTGGCTGCTCTCCTTTAGACTTCATTATGTTCCCCACAGACTGTGCCTTCCTCCAAGATCACATCAGTTCTGGAACTCACACCTCCTTATGCCTCCCTGATCCTAGGGCCCCTTCCTTCCTCTGATTGGCGAGGCTGAGGATGCAGAAAAGAAAGCTCCTTTCACAACCTCCATTTAAAGAAGGTGCCCAAGCCACCCATCAATTCATTTCTCACATTTCCTGTTTGCCTGTTCTCTTCCCAATTTCATCATTCCTCCAGCACGGGGCACCCCAGCACCACTTCTTTCAGTTTATTTGTCATTGTTGTCTTTCCCTAGTAGTTCCTTAATGCCTTGGCAAAAATTGTGTTAAACTTCTCTCAATTTAAACCACTACTGGTAAAGTTTAGTAGGAAAACAGATTTGGGGATATTGTCCACATGATTATTATGGATCATTGCTATATACGATTATTAGAGAGAAGGTCTGGAACAGATAAAGAAATTACATGATAATCACTGTAACCTCTAGTTATAATGGGAGAAGTGAGATTATGAAAACAGATGATTACCTTGCCAAAGTCAAAGGTATTACAGGAGTCTTGGTCTGAGTAATACCGAAGGGATGAGATGGTAGAGGTGTACTAACAGCTAACAAGACAGACTGCATCTTGGCATACTGTTCTCCCTAGGACATATTGATCTTAAACAAAATGTAGTCTCTCCTTAGGGAGGTAAAAGTTACTGGTCTAGGGCTGGTCCAGTTTATCAAGCTTCTCTTTGGGGCTTCCAAGATACAGTGAGTTACAGTGATAACTCTAAGTCTCCATGTCAAGGATGAGGCAAACTCAGATCTTGGTTGTAGGATGGTGCCATTCTCTGTGACATGGACAGTTTCCCATGGATCCGGGTCCCCTTGGTATACGTCATGACACAGCCAATTCCCAGGAAATCCAATAGCTTTAAGGTGCCACAGAATCTGCCCTACCTCACCATGTAGTTTAGTAATAGCATTAAGCCTTTTTCAGTTCTCATGGGAAGAATGAATTGGGAAGGAAATACAAGCAGAATAATGGAAAACAAGCAAAGTGAAAGCATGGAGAAGCAATGTGAGCTTTCACATGGTAGCAATATATCCAGGAATGCTTTTTCCACAATTTTGATTGTAGTCCGTGTAGTTAGTAGTACTTGCAAAGGGCCTTCCCAAATAGGCTAAGTTCTCTTGGTCTACTGAAAGTTCTTGATATAGACCTTATCTCCAGGATGAAAATTGTGTATTGAGAAGTCCAAAGGCCCAGTCTGTACTGCAGCTTCTGCATTATGAAGTTCCCCCTCAGGTATTTTCTAGTTCCTGTGTATGAGAAGCAACAAAAGTATCTCCTCTCAGTAACAATGTATCTATGAGGGAGTAAGGAGTCACTTTTATAGGAGGGTGGCCAGAAAGCATTTCCTAAGGAGAAGCTTTCAGAAAGCAAGAGTAAGTACATTAGGCCAAGGAAGGTGGATTTCACAACACAATTTACCAATCAGGGTCCTAAGGTCCTTCTGTTCATAAGTACAACCACACCTGAACTCTGAGAGTAATAAGGACTGTAAAACCTAGGAGTCACCCTGAGACTAGAATAAATTTGGGAGACAACTGGGGTCAAGGAAATGAGACCTTTTGTCTGAGTCCATGCAAACAGGAAAGCTAAAGCAGGACACAGTTTCTTTAAGAATAATTTTAGCCACAAAACCCTCAATGCCTTGGAACCAGACAAGACCACAATCCAAGGAGAGAGCTGATCTAAGATAATGAAGCAGACCCTACAGTGGCCCTCATCTCTCAAAGAGCCAATAATAGGTCAAATACCTTCAATAGTTTCCCTTGACAAAGGATACTGAGGAAGGCTGGTGACAGGAACAGCAGAATTTGACAATCGCATTTCTGAAGGGGAAGTAGCATAGTTAGACACGCTAGGATAGAACATTGCCCCTCTTTAAACCTGGGCTTACTCTCACATAAATGCATCTAGATTCAGTGGAAAGAAGAGGAACTCATAGGAATAATAAACATGGGATTCAAAGGTATGGAACACACTTGGTTAGGACACACAGAGTACATGTATGGGGGGATCACTTGTGCCTCTCTAATGGTGCAGAACCAGAAAGTTCCCCTGTGATTCCTACTGGTCCTGCAGGAATTTTATGGGTTGGAGTCAGTCAGGTGTTACCCCGCATCCACCTTCTGGGTCCATCTCTTCCTTTCCCATGACAGTTCCTTTCCTGAAGAAATTATTACTTTACACTCCCACGGGTGGAGGATGGATTGATGGAGATAAGGGGGAGAATCTTCTCTGAAATGCACACTAGTATCCTCTGATATGTTCATAGACTTTCTTAAGATTCACACCCTGCTTGTATATGAGCTCTCAGACAAGGTCATGGACCTTCTTGAAACTATGCCTGTGCCCTGACAGGATGTGAACTACATCCTGTATGAATCATCCTGAATGCATCAGGATCCCAAGGCTCCCAATCAGATTTCGACCAAAGGCCACCAGCAGGCACCTAGGGACCACAGTTCAGCCCTGGAGTCAGGAAAATTCATCTCCCTGAGTTCAAATATGGCTTCAGGGGTTTACCAGCTATGTGACCCTGTGCAAGACACTCTGCCCTGCTTGCTTCAGTTTCCTCATCTGTAAAAGAAGCTAGAGAAAGAAATGGCAAACACTCCTGTATCTTAAATGAAGAGTTGGTAACAACTGAAAAAACAAAACACCCCAACAACGCTGTTATATCATAGATAAAAGCTTGTATTTGTGGAGGATTTGGGGGAAAGGCAGTTTGGTCACAAGAACCTGTTCTGGCCTGATGAATTCTGGGAAATGGATGGACCATCTCTCAGAAGTATTTTCGAGTTTGGCGTGGAGAGGGGGACACCCAGTGGAGTACTGAAGCAAATAAAGGGATAGTTTTCTTAAGATTTGAATAGGAACTGAAAGAACCTTTAGTTCAGTTTCCCAATGAGGAAATAAAGGACTAGAGAATCAAGGTGCCTTGGCCAAGGAGTCTGGGAACACATTTACAAATGAAAACAAGGTCTCTCTCTCTCTCTCTCCCCCCTTTTCCCCCCTCTTCTCTCTCCACATATATGGGTGGATGTATATGTGTGTGCATATAACTATATGTACATACACATACATTTGTCTGCATATATGTGTATAGATAGTATGTGTATATATATACATATATGGATATACATAAACATATATATATATAAATCTAGATATATTCACATAAATATATGTGTAAATATATGTATATTTTTACATAGCTATATACCAAAAAGCAGTAGAAAAGTTTTGGGGATGTATATTCAGCATTCAACAGAACACACAATAGTGTTACATATATAAAACAAAAAGGGGGAAATCCTCATGAACTTTAAGATGTCTTAACAAGGTGAAATAACCATCACAGCATTTGCTGACTACTTTTGGAGAAAACTAACTACTGTCCTTCCTACAGTCATCTGGAAAAAGATAGTTCTTAACCTGACCTGAGAATTTTGAATTAACTGCCCAGCTTTCTTTGACAATGGAACCAACCAGCACAGTCTGGTATAGTTAAAGAGAATTACAAGGAATATATTCAATCTTAAAAAAAAATTACTTGTTGAGAATTGCACTGAGTTATCAAATTGGGTATCATAACCCCAAAAAAGTGAAATGATAAATGCTGGAGAGGATGTGGGACATTTGAGACACTAATCTATTGTTGGTAGAGTTGTGGACTGATTCAATCATTCTGGAGAGTAATTTGGAACTATGCCCAAAGGACAATCAAACTCTGCATACTATTTGATCCAGCAATACCACTACTATACCTGTATCAAAAAGAGATCATTAAAAAGGCAGGAGAAGGGTGGAATGAGTGGGTGTGGTGAGGACCTACATGAACAAAAGGTATAGCATGTCTTTTTGTAGTGGTAAAAAATCAGAAATTGAGGGGGTGTTTATCAAATTGGAGAATGGCTGAACAAGTTCTGATTATATGAATGGAAAAGAATCTTATTGTGTAATAGGAAATGATAGGCAGATTGCAGAAAATGTTGAAAAGACTTGTATGAACTAATACAAAGGGAAATGAGGAGAATGAAGAAAACATTGTGCACAGTAACAGCAACATTGTGGGATGATCAGCTATGAATGGCTTAGCTCTTCTCAGCGATACGATGATCCAGAACAATTACAAAAGACTCATATTGGAAAATGCTATCCACATTCACAGAAAGAACGTATGGACTCTGGGTGCAGGTCAAAGCATACTATTTTCACTTCCTTATTTTTGTGGGTTTTTTTCCCTTTAGTCTCTTACTTCTTTCACAACTGTGACTAATATGGAAATATGATTTAAATGATTATACATAAGTAAACTGTATCAAATTGCTTGCCATTTTAGGAAGAGAGGATGGAAGAGAGAGGGAAAAAAACTCGGAACTCAAAATTCTGTAAAAATGAATGCTAAACGTTGTCTTTACATATAATTGAAAAAATAAATACTATTAAAAATGTTTAATTACACTGAAAAACATGTTAAAGAATATTGTTGAAATAGAGAAAATGAAGAAATTTTTGACCAAAATTCAATTTTTTCCAAGAAAGTCATTCTCCTTACTATTCACAAGAGGTCAACACTGACTATGGACCAAAATAAATCTGTGTCTGTATGGTTGAAAAAATGTATTCATTTGACCCTACGAAAAAACAATTTTGTATTTGTATGGCTGGACGTATTGTGTAGTCACCTGGGAAGTCATTTGACCCTTCCAAAAAGAAAGTTTGAGAACCAGTAAACACCAGGAAACAACAGTCATCAAATTCCTCTTGGAAGCCAAGAATGGAAAGCTGGATACCTAAATCTAGAAGGAAGATTGTAGAGCATTGTCTTTAACCAACTAGCATCAGGTAACTTTTATAAAGTGATATTCACTTGGCAGATATTATAAGAATAGAAGTACAAATATTTCTCCAAAACAACTAGAGACATACCACATTGTCACATGAGGAAAGTGGGATCAGTCTATTATCTCTTTCTCTGAAAATAGGTAGAAAGCTGCATCATGAATCCCCTGGAATTGTGATTATTCATTGGGTTGATTGGAGCTCCTAAGTATTTCAAAGTAATCTTTAAAATATTGTTTTTATTGCATAAATTATCCTCTTGAGTCTGCTCTTTTAATTTTATATCACTTTATATATGTCTTTTCAGTTTCCTCTAAAACAAATCCCCTCATCATTTCTTATAACACCATAATAATTTGTCATGTTCATCACACAGAAACTGATCAGAAATTGACAAGTTGAAAGGTACCGCCTCCATTTCTAATCTTTACAACCACCAAAAAGAGCTGCTATTCGTATTTTTTACATATGTGTCAATTTCCTCTTTCTTGAATTTCTTTAAGAAACAGACTTAGTAGCAACATTGCTGAGTCCAAGACTATGAACATTTTAGTAGCTTTTTGGATTCAGTTCCAATTGCTTTCCAATATTGCTGGACCAGTTCCTACTGTAAACAGTATTGCATTAATGGTACTATTTTTCAACAGCCCTTCTAGCATTTCTCATTGTCCTTCTTTGAAATGTTCCAGTCTAATTAGTATGGGGTCATACATCACAGTTGATTTAATGTATTTTATCTAATTATCTAAGATTTAAAGCAATTTTCATATTGCAATTGATGGATTGGATTTCTTTCTCTGAAATGTGTCAATTCTTAACCTTTGACCATTTATCAATCAAGAAGTGACTCCTATTCTTATAAATTTAAATATATTACCTACATCTTTTACAAATAAGACCTTTTTAAGAAAAACTTGCTGCAAAGATATTTTTTCCTAATTCACTGCTTCTCTTTTCATTCTAACTGAATTCATTTTGCTTGTGCACAAACATTTTTAATTCCATGCAATCAAAATCATCTATTTTACCTTTAATGAACCTCCCTATCTCTTGCCCAGTTGTGAATTTTCCACCTAACCAAAGATCTAAAACTTATTTTTCCAATATTTTATAGTTTGTCTGTGATTTTACCCTTTACACCTAAGTCATGTTTCCATATGGAGCTTGTCTTTACATACAGTGTGAGATTTTGATCTGTACTTCTTTTTTGTCAGACTGCATTCCAGTTTTCCCAGCAGCTTTTGTTCAATGGTAAGATATTTTTCCAAATAGCTGGGGTCTTTGGCTTTACCAAAAACTGTCACATTCTACTCAATTGTTGCTCTATATTGAATCTATTCCATTGTTCTGCCACTCTATTTCTTGTCCTGTACCAAAGAATTTGGATGATTATGGTCATAGTATACTTTGAAATCTGGTACTCTAGCTTTCATTTGTTTCTGCTTCTAAAAGTTAATTTCCTTGATATTTCTAACCTTTTATTCCTCCAAAAGAATCGTTTTCTTTCTAACTCTACGAAGTAATCTTTTGCTAGTTTAATTGGTATGACAGTTCTTAGATTTATTTATTAATCCAACAGATTTTCTTTTCTTTTCCTTTCAGTGTGTATCTGGCCTAACTTTCCCAAATGCAATCAGTTACATTTCCCCTTTAGGGCCCTGATCAAAGATCAGTTACATCTCTCCTTTAGGATTTGGGGTATTTTTCTACAATGTTTTCAATTCCTAATTTTGGCATTCTTCCCCCCACTCCAACAGTGTGGTTCCAGTGATAACCACACCATTTGCTTTTAACTAGTTTACATTTATTACCTCAATTGATAAATGGTCAAAACATATGAAAAAATAGTTTTCAAAGTAATCAAAGCTATCTATAGTCATACTAAAAAATGTTCTAAATTGTTATTGATAAGAGAAATGAAAATTAAAACTACTCTGAAATACTACCTCACACCTGTCAGATTGGCTAATATGACAGAAATGTAAAATGACAAATGTTGGATGGGATGTGGGAAAATTAAAACGCTGCTGTACTATTAGTGCATCCTGATTCAGTCCTTCTGGAGAGTGATTTGGAACTGTGCCCAAACGGCTATAAAGCCATGCATACTCCTTGACCAAGAAATCCCACTAGAACAAGGAAAGATTTTCATGAACTGATGCGAAGTGAAATGAGAAGCAACAGGAGAATACGGTACAAAGTAACAGCAATATTGTGTGGTGATCTGCAGTGAATAACTTCACTATTCTCAGCAATACAATGATCCAAGACAATTCTGCAGGATTTATGGTGAAAGGTCCTGTGCATCTCTAGGCAAAGGACTGGTAGAATCTTAGTGAGGATGAAAGAAACTTTTACTTTACTTTATTTTTCCTGGGTTTTTTGGCTGTTTGTTTTTCTTTCACAGAATGCCTTACATGGAAATATGTTTTGCATAATTGTACATGTATAACCTATGTTAAATTGTTTGCCTTCTCAGTGCGGGGGGGGGCGGGGAAGGGACCAAGAAGTGCAGAGAGGAATACAACATCAACCTCAAAATTTGAAAGGAAAAAAGAATGTCAAAATTGTCTATACAAGTAATTGGGAAAAATGAAATATTAAATATGATTTTAAAAATACAAGTATACTTCCAGAAGTGGTGTGAGGTATGGATGCATGAGTATGTATCTCTGCTACTTCTGGGCTAAGTCAAACAAGTTCTTCGAGAAACTCATTCCTCACCATGTGGCTTCTAACAAATCTTGTCATGTATTTAAACTTCTAAACTGGTGTATCACAGTCCCTACATAATCAATATACTTGATATACTTTACTTTAGTGTTTTGTTTGTTTGTTTTTTTAATTTATTTATCTAACTTTTAACTTTCATTTTCACAAAATTTTGAGTCCTAAATTTTCTCCTGATTTGTCCCCTCCCCCACCCCAAAACACCGAGCATTCTGATTGACCCTATCACCAACCTGCCCTCTCTTCTATCATCCCTCCCTTCCCTTGTCCCCATCTTCTTTTTTGTCCTGTAGGGCCTGATAATTTTCTATATCCAATTACCTGTACTTCTTATTTCCTAGTAGCAAGAACAGTACTTGACAGTTCCTAAAACTTTGAGTTCCAACTTCTCTTCATTCCTCCCTCCCCACCCATTTCCTTTGGGAAGGCAAACAATTCAATATAGGCCATATCTGGGTAGTTTTGCAAATGACTTCCATCATAGTCTTGTTGTGTAAGACTAATTATATTTCCCTCCATCCTATCCTGCCCCCCATTGCTTCTATTCTCTCTTTTGATCCTGTCCCTCCCCAACAATGTTGACTTCAAATTGCTCCCTCCTCCCCATGCCCTCCCTTCCATCATCCCCCCCACCCTGCTTATCCCCTTCTCCCCCATTTTCTTGTGTTGTAAGATAGGTTTTCATACCAAAATGAGTGTTCATTTTATTCCTTCCTTTAGTCGAATGTGATGAGAGTAAACTTCATGTTTTTCTCTCACCTTCCCTCTTTGTCCCTCCACTAAAAAGTCTTTTGCTTGCCTCTTTTATGAGAGATAATTTACCCCATTCCATTTCTCCCTTTCTCCTCCCAACATATTTCTCTCTCACCGCTTAATATCATTTTTTTAAGATATGATCCCATCCTATTCAATTCATTCGGTGCTCTGTGTGTGTGCATGTGTGTGTAATCCCACCAACTACCCAGATACTGAAAAGTTTCAAGAGTTACAAATATTGTCTTTCCATAGGAATGTAAACAGTTCAACTTTAGTAAGTCCCTTATGACTTCTCTTTGCTGTTTACCTTTTCATGCTTCTCTTCATTCTTGTGTTTGAAAGTCAAATTTTCTTTTCAGCTCTGGTCTTTTCATCAAGAATGCTTGAAAGTCCTCTATTTCATTGAAAGACATGTTTTCCTCTGAAGTATTATACTCAGTTTTGCTGGGTAGATGATTCTTGGTTTTAGTCCTAGTTCCTTTGACTTCTGGAATATCCTCTTCCATGCCCTTCGATCTCTGAATGTAGAAGCTGCTAGATCTTCTGTTATCCTGATTGTATTTCCACAATACTTGAATTGCTTCTTTCTAGCTCCTTGCAACATTTTCTCCCTGACCAGGGAACTCTGGAATTTGGCCACAATGTTCCTAGGAGTTTCTCTTTTTGGATCTCTTTCAGGAGGTGATTGGTGGATTCCTTGAATACTTATTTTGCCCTCTGGTTCTAGAATCTCAGGGCAATTTTCCTGGATAATTTCATGAAAGATGATGTCTAGGCTCTTTCTTTGATCATGGCTTTCAGGTAGTCTCATAATTTTTAAATTGTCTCTCCTGGATCTATTTTCCAGGTCAGTTGTTTTTCCAATGAGATATTGCACATTATCTTCCATTTTTTCATTCTTTTGGTTTTCTTTTGTGATTTCTTGGTTTCTCCTAAAGTCATTAGCCTCCATCTGTTTCATTCTAATTTTGAAAGAACTATTTTCTTCAGTGAGCTTTTGAACCTCCTTTTCCATTTGCCAATTCTGCTTTTGAAAGCATTCTTCTCCTCATTGGCTTTTTGAACCTCTTTTGCCAATTGAGTTAGCCTATTTTTAAAGATGCTATTTTCTTCAGCATTTTTGGGGTCCCCTTTATCAAGGTATTTACCTGCTTTTCATGCTTTTCTTGCATCTCTCTCATTTCTCTTTCCAGTTTTTCCTCCACCTCTCTAACTTGATTTTCAAAATCCTTTTTGAGCTCTTCCATGGCCTGAGCCCATTGAATATTTATTTTGGATGTTTGGGATAGAGAAGCCTTGATTTCTATGTCTTTCCCTGATGGTAAGCATTGTTCTTCCTCATCAGAAAGGATGGGAGGAGATATCTGTTCCCCAAGAAAGCAACCTTCTATGGCCTTATTTTTTTTCCCTTTTCTGGGCATTTTCCCAGCCAGTTACTTGACTTCTGAGTTTCCTCTCCACACCCACCTGGCCTCCAGTTCTGCCCAGCTAGATCTTGGGGGCTGAGATTCAAATGCTGCTTCCAAGTCTCAGGGCTTTCGTCAAGGACAGGGCTGCTATTCAGTGTGAGATTGAGTTCAGGTGCTCAGGTGGGGACAGGGCCACCACATGGGGCTTAGTTCCTTTAGGGGGTTTATGCCAAGACCTTCGACAATGGATCCAGGCTCCTGCCTGCTTTAGGAGCCCTTGTCCACTGCTGCCTCCGCTGCTGCCTCCTGAGGGGGCCTGAGCTATGAAGACACCCTGCTCCCCTCTCAGCAAGCTGAAAAGACCCTCTCACTGACCTTTGGCACCTGTGGGTGAAGGGACCTGCGTGGTCACTGGAGATTCTGTCCCTGAAGCCTGCTCAGATCTGCTCCTCTTGGTGCCATGCAGCCAAGGCAGGGCTGGGCTCTGCTCTGGGTCCGGTGAGCAATGGAACTTTCATGTCAGTTTTTCAGGTCTCTCTGGAACAGAAATCTCTTCCACTCTGTTGTTCTGTGGCTTCTGCTGCTCCAGAATTTGTTGGGAGTTCTTCTTTACAGGTATTTTATGGGCTGTGGGTTAGGAGCTAGCATATGTGTACCTTTCTACTCCACCATCTTGGCTCCTCCCCATCTTTTTACATTCTCAAAATCATATCCTTGTCTAATCTTCATCTAAACTTGGCAAGAACAAATCCAAAGAGGGCAAGAACCAGGACTTATATTCATTGACCGAATGTTGATTTCATATCATGAAGACCTGAGACACATATACTAAAACATTGTCCCTCTCAGTGAGATACAAGCAACTAGGAAAGAGATATACCAAAACCAAGACGCAGTCTGACTGGTGTCTTTGGAGCATACCCCTGATTTAGTTACATAGCCAGTCAATGGGCTGTATTCTCATCAAAAGATAAGCAAACTGGAATCAACAGCTAAATATTTACATATGTTCCAAATCTAAGAGTAAAGCACTTCCATTCTCTACTAGCATACATTTCCAGAAACAAGAATTAGTTGCATGAATTTTTGTTTCTTGATTGTTATGTTTTGTTTTAATTGATAATATTCTGATAGTCCATTTGATTTCTTTATATAACACTGAAGTTTTTTTTGAAAATTCAAATATTGAGCTGTTTAGTTACAAAGATAGAGAATAGTTGTATTTATTCATTTTTCTTTTATCATTACAAAATGTCACAATTTGTCTCTAATTTTTTCTAGACTGAATTCTACTTGGTCAGATAGCATTATAGTTCCTCCTGCTTTTTTACACTTACCTTTTAGTAACACATTTTACACTAGCACTTTAATGTTAGTCTAACTAGGGCTACCTCTTTAAAATATGTTTTCTGCATGCAACCTATTAATGGGCTTTCCTGTTTGATTCTTTCTAGAACTCTTTTTCCTTTAATGGGAGAAATCAGATCACTCACATTTCCTGCTCTAATAAATAAGTTTTCTTCCACTTCCTTATCATTACTCTTGTTGATACCTGAAGACAGTGAAATTTCTCTAAACCTTCAATAACTATGTCCACTTTAAAAAAAAAAAAAAACAGACGTAAGATTTCATTGGTATGGGAGAGTCCCTGGGAAGAAATCTCATGACAAAAGATAATAGGCATCTATTTTGTAATTTATTCTTAGGGAGCTGCATGTGGATACTTGCAAATTAAATGTTATGCACAAGGTCACACAATCAGCAGGTAGAAGAGGCAGGATCTGATCTAAGATCTTCCTGGCTTAGGTCAGATCTGCCTCTCATCAAATGAATTTTGCTATTAAAATCTAAAGAGGAATACACCCAATTTCCATCTCTAACCTTTTTGCATCCTTTAGTCTCACCTCCTCCCTTTATACTTAGAATTTTGCCTTTTACGTGTCCTGCTTTTGTCCTTTTTTCTCTTACTTTTTTCTCATCCTACTGAAGTACCTTTTTGTTAGAAAAAATGATTGTGTTTTAATGTTTTTCATACCTGTTTCTATTAATCATAATATACATTTTGTTCCAAAGGCTACTTTGATTGTTTGTCACTCCTTTAAAAGTTTACATACCTTAGTGATACACCTCCAAACATAACTAAAAGGAGCAACAGGCTTGAAGCCTGTTGTCTTCAGTGCATCACTTACCGTTCAGTCACCTTGGGTTTCTCCCTGTCCTGATTGAAATTTTCTTTTCTGTTGTGAATGGTTTATAAATTATTCTGGGCATGCATAGCCTCTCTCACCGCAGTAAAAGCATGAAAAGCAGCAGTTTGCTGGGCCAAGCCTGCTCCAAAAATGTGGGAATGAAATACAGTGAGTTTGCCGACTTTTTGTTCCAGGGTGTAGCTGGCTAGCCAGGGAGCGCAAGGTCCCAGCATTAAGTTAATCAACTAGCATTTATTAAACCCATGCTATGTGCCAGACATTGTGCTAGGATCTAAAACAACAGCAGCAGGAGCACCAATAGCAGAAGAGTAGAAGCCTGGGATGGGCTCTTTTTGGCATCTACACATCCACTAATTTGTCTGGGAAAGCTGGACCTGGAAATGTACCAAAATCCTGGAAAGTTGATGAGGAGAATGTACCAACTAAATAGTGTCTAGAGCTGAGCAGGGCATTCTGCAGTATACAGAGTATTCTCTTTTTTTCTCTCAATTTTATCTCCAATTGTTGTGGTTGGTCCTTCATTCAGAACAGAGGGCGACTGCAGTCATCACCTATTCTACCTTTTAACTGAAAACTAATCAGCTCTACATTATGCTCTATAAATAATCATTTGTTGCTCTCATTTAAGCTTAATTCTCAAAGAGGACCAATGACATTATCAGTGACACCTTGACTTGAACATGAAGTGGAAGTAAGTGAGCAGTGATCACACTTACTCTCCCTTCCAGAGTCATAGAAATCCAGTGGCAAGACAAAAGGGAGGATACTCTCAATGGCTTAGGATGCAGTGAATGACTTTGGTATTTTTGATGTCTGACAATGCTCTATGCACACCACAGAGTGGCTATGGAAAAAGAAAAGTCTCAGTCTGCCATTTGAGTACACTACTAAGTACTGTGAAATTGGAAATTGATACCCCACCTTATTTAGTATTACTTATTCATTGATGGAGAAGTTTATCTAATCAGTGTATCAACACTAATAGATCAATTTTGGACTTAATTATATACGTTTCATTGGTGACAGACTTTGTCTGACCTGGAGACTTGTTGGTTGGGACATTCAAGAGATCTTTACCAGTCTACTTTCATGTTTGGGATCAATTTTTCTGGATTCTACATGTGGGGGTACTCCAGCTAAACTACTATTGTAAGAGATTGCTATTCTGATATAATTGCTTTTTGTGTGCAATTGCCACTAAATTTCTTTGGCAATATCTCCAAGTCAAAATTCTTAAGGATTCTGTTTTTTTCTTTGTTTCAGTCATATCTGACTCTTGTGAAGCCATTTATGGTTTTATTGATAAAGATATTGGAATGGTTTGCCATTATCTGTGCCAGCTCATTTTATGGACAGGGAAACTGAGGCAAACAGGGTAAAGTGACTTTCTTAATCTCACAAAGCTAGTAAATGTCTAAGGCCAGATTTGAGCTCAGGAAGATGAGTCTTGCTGACTTCAAGCCCAACACTACACCACCTAGAGATCCAGGGATTTCTACCACTAAACTATTAGTAAAATGTGACATGTATGAGCCTATTGTTGCTAGTTTACTGGTCATTAAGGTCAAGGAGTGGATTGTGATAATTGTCAACCTTGGCTGGACAACTAGGTGATGCAGTGGGTAGAGATCTATGCTTGGTGTCAGGAAGACTCATCTTCCTGAGTTCAAATATGGCCTCAGACACTAGCTTTGACCCTCAGCAAGTTACTAAATCCTCTTTGCCTCAGTTTCTCAATCTTTAAAATGAGCTGAAGACGAAAATGACAAGAAAATCTCAAATGGGGTTACGAAGAGTCAAACACAACTAAAATGACCCAACAACAACAAAAACTGTTATGGTTTGATAGCATAGATTCCTAGTGATTGGACTTCAATGTTGAGTCACTTAGATTAAGTGGTCCTAATATCTATAGAAGGTTAGCTGAAACAATTTGTATTTTTTCTTCTCTTAACTCTGTGTCAGATAGATAAGACTTGCAACCTTTGATTAGATAAATTCTTGATCTATTGCAGAGGTCTTTAGTCATCATTCTCCTTGTACTGTCTCAGATAGTTAATTTTGGATAGTTCCATCAGTCTGTGGTCCAA
Organism: Notamacropus eugenii; assembly: GCF_028372415.1. NCBI lineage: Eukaryota > Metazoa > Chordata > Mammalia > Diprotodontia > Macropodidae > Notamacropus > Notamacropus eugenii. Next base: position 88,405,076 of record NC_092876.1, read on the forward strand.
ATAAGGAAATTCTCCATACCAAACTTCATTCAAGCCTGGTATCTATGGGTGACCTGGAGAACTTTTCCACCACATCCAGGTCTGATTAGGAATGGTCCCTTCTACCTTAAACCCATCATACTGTCTAACACAATAGAAAAGGAAAACAAGAAATGTTCAAGATGTTGAAAAATAGGTACAAGATTGCACTGTTGGTGGAGAAGTGAATTGGTGTAACCATTCAGGAGGACAATTTGGATCTCTTATCAAAGATTTATAAAACTGTGTGTACTCTTTGACCCAGCAATACTCTCCTGGATCAGTATCCCAAAGAGAGCAAAGGAAAAGGTAAAGGACCTATATGAACAAAAATATGTATAACAGATTTTTTTGTGGTAGAAAAGAATTAGAAATTGGTAAGATGCCCTTCAATTGGGGAATGGTTAGACAAGTTGAGGCTTAGGACAGTGATGGAATATTACTGTATACATCATTAAAAAATGATGGGATAATGGTTTCAGAAAAACCCAGGAAGATTTATGTGAACTGAGGCAAAATGAAGTGAACAGGACCAGAAGAACACTGTACACAGTAACAGAAATATTGTAACAGTAATGAACTGTGACTCGGGGACTCTAAACAATACAATAATACAAGAAATTTACAAAGGGTTCAGGAAGAAAAACATTATATAAATCCAAAGAGAGAACTGATGAGCTCTGAGTGCAGATAGAAGTATTTTTTACTTTATTTTTCCTGCTTTTTTTTAATAAGGGGACTGATATGGAAATATGTTTGGCATGACTTGCCATATATAATTAAAATAATACTGCCTACTTTCTCAGTGGGTGTAAAGGGGGAGGAAGGGAAGAAAAACTGAGAAGTCAAAATTTTTAAATGAATATTTAAATATATAACATATATTTATACTTGAGTAAAAATGCTCCCTTGTCCAACTGGCACTAATCATTTCTTCTCAGTCAAGCCTATTCTTAGGGTTTATAATTTTGTCACCTGAACCACAACTTTGACTATGTTCCCTCCACAACTTGTCTCCCTAACCCTCTGACTCAGGTGATTTTCTTGTATGCAGGAAAAAACTGTCTGTATTACCATTGTCTATATATGTATATATATGTATGTATGTATGTATATACACACACATATACATGTATATATACATATATATATATATATGTTTTGCCTGCTGTTATGCCTTATAATAATAAAGTTTGCGATTGAACTATTTTCCTAAGTGCTAATTTTCTGGAAATTCTCCACCCTAGGTATTTGCTTTAATCCAAGGTGTGAGGCCAAATAAAACAACCGTTTTTTCAATAATTAAAACCATTTGTTGAAAGGAAAATCTGACCTTAAAGCCAGGAAGACCCAAGATTAAATACCACTTCTACTATATGTTGGTAATGTGACCTTGGGTAAGTAATTTATTCTCTCCTTGCTCCCAGGAAAATCCCTTTAAAAAATGTTGAACAGATGCCAATTATCATTGACAAGGGGTTATCTATACCAACGAAGTCTTGTGTCTCCTTTTTTAAAAATAGAGATATTTATGGAACATTAAGATAAATTTCATTATCTTCTGTCCTCAAAAAGAGTAATAAAAAGGAAGTCACAGAAATTATATCATTAATTAGATAAAACAATATATTTCAGTGACACTGATTCTCTCGTTAAAGGAATAAGTATAATAGAATGAATTAAGAAACAAAATTCATCAATATGTTGCTTCTAGGAAAAACCTTTTTTTCAAATGGCTGATTCAAAATTAAAACATTACAGTAAAACATACAATGAAATTGCAAGAGCGAAAAACGATGGGCCACGATAAAATGAAATTCAGTTTAGAAAATATTTTGAAGAGACAAAAAGCAAAAATAAACATAAAAAAAATGCAACCACTCTGAATTTATACTCATTGAACAATACAATAGTTCAATTCATAAAAGCCAGATAGTAGTATGAAAAGAAATAAAAGTGTAAAAACGAAGGTTTGTTTTATCAACATGCTATGAGTATGACAAATTAAAAGAAATATAACAACAATGAAACAATAAACCCACATTTCATCTACCTGCTTCTGGACATGCCTGGTGATGTGTGATGGCAGGGTCTTTGCTTTCCACTTTGGAGTGTGCAGACTGCAGCTGTCTCTAGCATACTATCATTTGATGAGGACAGAGACAAATGATTGGCTGTTCTCATCAGGCCTGGGGTACCCTTCAAATGCATTTGTCACCCCGGGACTTGCTCTTTGTCCATCTTCTTCCTACCTGGTTGCATGGCATTGAGAGAGACAGTGCTGTAAGGGAAGAACTCTTCAACCTGAGACGAATATTTGTCCAGTGAATACAGGCCTAAGTACTCTTTGCATTTGTCCTTTTCTTTTTTAGATGGAGATTAGAAATGGCTATGATTTTGTGAACTGACAAAGTCAGGCATATTAAATACCAGAGTCTGGAGGCTGGAATTCATATCAGAAGATACAAGGCGAGGTGTGAGGTCCTAAGCAGCTTAATTGCCCTAGGCCATCAGGAGCAGAGATCTGCATCTCCTCCATTACTCATACCACATCTGGAAACTTACTACTATGATAGTTATGTAGAAACTTAGTTAAGAGTGATGCCTCTCTGCCCACACGTAGTATGTGTCCCCACTTTGGGAGAAGGGGTTGGTGAGAAGAGGAATGCTTGTACTTCTGTTTTATCTATTATCTAAAAGTGAATATCCCTTTGCAAAAACAAGTCTATAATAATTGGAGTAACTGGTGTGCTTATCACTGGGTGCTAACTGCTGAAACGGGACTCAGGATAGACCAGAATGAGGGCTTGAGACAACAGCATTGCTGGAAGTCATCCCTAAAAGGGAGATATAGCTGACCACCCCCTAGAATCATGAAGAGCAAGTATAACTCATCTAATTGTGGGACAGGAAGGACAAAATATCACCACAATTTTATGGATCATAATCATTAGTTGGGTTTTAGTTGTTTGTTTCTTCATGGCTAAACCATTCAATTCATGTACCACAATTTCTTGTCATTCCCTAATTAGTGTCCATTTTACTTTTTTGAATTCTTTGCTACTACAAAAAAAGTAGTACTATAAATAATTTGATAATGTGTAGGATACAATATATCTTCTTGTCTTTGCCTGTCTTATGGTATATGCCTAGCAATAAGATCTCTGGGTCACCAGATACGGTGAGAAATATTCATTTATTTCTCATCATAATTCCAAATTGTTTTCCAGACTGGGAGACCATTTCAAAGCTCTATCCACAGTGTACTGGGTTTTTTCTTTCCACAATACATGTAGAATTTAATTTTCTCATCTTTTATAATCATTATCAATTTTCTTTGTTTGAGGTAAAATATAAGAAGTGTTCTGATCACCATTTTGGGTTTTTTTAAGTATATAATTTTTGCATGTCTTTTTCAAAATCACCTAGATTTCTGCCCTGTATATTACTTCCTATCCCATCTCAGAGCATCACCTCTTGGAAAAAAAAATAATTTTAAGAAAAAAAGGAAAGAAAAATCCAAAGTAATCAATGAATACCTTGAAAATATCTGAAATTATATTCCTGTGGACCACTGCCCACCTGTCCTAAGGATTGGGGAGAGATATAGTACATGCTTGATTTGGACCGCTGGAAATTTGCAATATTCATTTTGATTTTTTTGTGGTTGTTTTTTTTTTCCATTTCCATTGTCACTACACACACATATGTGTGTGTGTATTACAGCTTTCAACACCAAACTTTACATTATATCAATTCATAAACCTTTCTATGATTCTCTGTATTCAGAATGGTTGTCATTTTTATACCACTACACTGTTAGGATTAAAATATGTGAATAAAGAAAATTGAGGCAAAAAAATTGAAGAACAATCACTTTATTAGCCATCCCTAGCAGTTTGCCAATAAAACGGTCCAAGGCCACCTCAGTTGGTACAGAGACCCTGAAGTGAGTTTATGGAGAACTTTTAGACACAAATGAGAAACATCAGAATGGGGAACATAATCAGTGAGGAAAATTAATCCCAAATTGAGGGACATGATATTGATTCTCGTAGAGATTTACATTTCTACTTGGTTGGGGTACTTGCGTACAGTCCAGTGTCATCATAGAAGTCTATCCTGAGAAGAACAGGGAATTTTCATGAGAATGGGGAATTTTGATTGGTGAGCAATATTCATGGGAGTTTCCATCCTCATGTGACTTATATTTGATCATGGGGTAACTATCACTATAGTTTACAGTAAGGCTCTTAATAGAAATAAAAAGCTCAACTGGACAAAGGCATATAATAGAAATGAGAATTTTGGTTAATAAGAAAGCTAGCTGGAGCCAATGCCCTGTCAGCCTGCACAGAATCTCATACACACTTTTTAATCACCTGTGATTCATAAGAGCTAAATTATATGTAATTAAAGAATATGATTAAAAATAAATGATTGATCGATAACTGATTAATATTTTACAATGATACATTATTATATTCATGTACCACAATTTGTTCAGCCATTCTGCTAATCATAGATTCTACTTGCTTTCTGGTTTCTTGCTTCCATAAAACGTGGTGTTATACCTATTTTTGTGCACAAGAAACCTTCCTTTGTGCTTCATGACTTCATCAGGACTTACGCCTCTCAACAGAATCACTGGATCAAGGGGTAAGGATATTTTAGCCACTTCATTTCCATAATTTAAAATTGCATTCTAGAATGGCTGTGTGCATACACAGTTCCAACAACTATGACTTAGTGCAATGTTTCAAACTCAAATAGAAAGGCAGATCAATAAGCCATAAATACCCTTCTGCATGGGAACACATTAATTTAGGAAACAAAATATTAACGTTATTTGTCTTTTATTGTATTTTCATTTATATGGTTAAATATTTTCCAATTACATTTTAATCTGGTTATTTAACTGTATCTGCACGCCCACAATACCTCCTACCAAAAATTAAATTTTAATTCTTGCTATCTATTGTCATCTATTGCACCTGGCTGGATGTGATGAAAAGCTCTACATTGTCTTGATTCTGATTTCACTTAGTAGTGGCTTTAAGGATTTTTTTTTTATGATTCCTAACAGTTCACAACTTTTCTTTTGAACCCTATTTATTTCTATCCTTTTATTCCTATCTAATTAAACATTAGAAAATGGACTTTTTTTGCTTATGTATTTGTTAATTGTCTCTGTATTGTATCCTTCTCCGAGACATTTGATCCAAATGTTTTTCCCATTTTAATGCTAATCTTTTTACATTAATAATACTATTTTTTCTTGTTCAAAATGTCTTCCATTTAATATACTCTATGTTTTAACTGTCAGTCTCTCTTGTTTATTTAAGATGTGCACCCCTGGACATGGATAAGATAGATACCTATGAGGTTTCTTTTCTAATTTTCTAATGATATTACCTTTCATTATAGAAGTAGCATCTTCCTTTTTACTTACACAAGTATTTTGTGTTATCTGGTAGTCTAAACCTAATTTCCATGAAACTGCTTTAGAGATTTTCCAAGAACTCTTGCAAACAGTGCTTCTTCTGGAAATAATTTATATTCCTGCTTATTGAAAACTGAGAGATTAAGAACAAGTGTTTTTGGTTCTCCTTTGTCCAGTCTGTGTCAATAAATCTCATTTTATTTATTTTTTAACCAGTGATACAAAGTTTTGATGATTACTATATTATAATAAGTGCCTCCAACATTCATATTTGAAAAAATCATTTCTGAAAGAACAGGTTCTTGAAATGCTCTACAGTCAGGTTCACTGAGAATTATTAGTTATTCAGGTCATTCAGCACATCTTGCTTGGTGATTTGGAACCATGTCTGAGGAATCTGACCTGTTCCCTTGAATCTGAAATTATAACGTTCCTCTAATTGTGACCTGAAGCGACATACAAACCATTTCCAGTATGGCTGGGCAGATATATCTGGAGTGATGTTCTATGTGGCGTATTCACCACCTGCCTGATGATAAGTCTTGTAAGGGATTCTGCTATCATCATTCAGAACGAAAAGAACATCACTTGCCACATAGCTGGTACAAAAATCAATTGCAAACTCATCAGTCTTGTACCAGTTTCTATCTATGAGAGCCTTAGGATGGTGAAAAGAAATACTGTGGTCCTCAGAGTGATTTCTAGATGTATTTGTACAAATTGCTTTGCAAAATGGACATTTCTTCCAGCAGTCACTGAAGTTATCAGAGAACATGGCCTGAATCTCAGGTACAACTTTCTTTATAGATGTAATTTCACAGGACTCTCCTACTTTTTGGATTCTGGTATCCAAGAGTTCGTTCATGGCTTCCTTGAGGAATTCGATGTCAGCTATCACCTGATTTTCAACGCTTATTAAGTTTCTTCTTGAAAGGGTCAAATGAAGTGCAAGGTGATTACAAAATGAGTCTAGCCATACAGACACAGAAATTGTTTTGGTCCTTAGAAGCCAGAGTTGATTTCTGAAGAGCAGAGAGGTGACTTTCTTTAAAAAAATTCTTCAATTTCTCATTTTCTTTACTTATATATGTTTCAATCTCTTTCTCAAGGTAATTTTAAAAAATATTCTGGTTTCTTTATGTATTGCCAATAATTCTCAAAGTATTCTTCCTTACCCAGAGAGACGAGAATGTGTTTCTCCAGATTGGAATGGTTTCCATTGAAGGCAGGACAGTTAGCCCTTATCTCCCCAGCTAGGTCAAGGGCTATCTTTTTTACAGATGTTTATAAGTAGGGAAGCAGTAAGCTTGCCCCACAGGAAGTCAGCAAATACTGTGATAGAAGTTGCACCTTGGCAGGAAATCTTAAAACTCGTAAAGAAATGCTCTCTCCTGTTTTCTAGATATATGAGAGGATTATGTGCTCTCTTAAATGCTTGTGCATATCCTTAAAAATAGCAACTGCTCTATGGCATAAATATAAGGACAAATCTATTTTACATTCATTTGTAAATGTGTACCGTGCCTCAACAGAAGCAGAATCAGTTTTCTCGTCAGTTAGTCGTAGAATTTCATGGAAGTAACTTACTTATATTATAATCCATTCCCATTCTCAACTTAGATTCAATATTTTCATTGACCAATGAGATAATGTTTTTGGTAGTCTGTCCTGTGGTGTTCTTATACAGCTGATAGGTCAAGAGGTCAGTCTAAAGGAAATGCATGATTCACAAAAGAGTGAATGTTGTAAAGGAGAAGAAAGTGGAGATGACAAGTAATGTCTATGCCTTCCCTTCAAGTATCAATCAAGAGACAAAAAACACACTACCACTTTAGATAGCTCATTGTATTTTTAAACAGTCAGCAATGGTTAGGAAACTCTTTCAAATTTGTCTTCCTCTGAGAGAAATAAGGCACTGCTCAGTGGAGCAGTAGAGAGAGTACTGGACCTGGAATTCAGGATTCAGGAAGACTTGTTCTTCATGAATTCAAATCTGACCTCAAATGCTTAGTAAGCTGTGTGAATCTGGGCAAGTCCCTTAACATTGTTTGCCTCCATTTTCTCATCTGTAAAGTGAACTACAAAAGGAAATGTCAAACTACTCCAGCATCTTTGCCAGGAAAAACCCAACTGGGGTCATGAAGAGTTAGACATGACTGAAAAATGACAGAACAAAATATTAGTACATTGATCTTTCTTCTTCACTCACAGATGAATGGTTAGATAACCAATACTGTGTAACACAAAAGGGAAGAGAATGTAAAGGTGATCAATAATGTTATGTATGATGGAGAGATTAGGGAGTGTGAAGATTATGAAGAGGTATTTTAATTTATGGATTGTGTGATCACTAGTGATTTATTTGGTGAGACCAACTTCCACAGTATAGTGTATAAAAATGCCAGCTTTCAGGAACCTCAAGAATAAGTAGACTGGTAAAGTAGTGAAGGCAGCAAATAAGGAGAGATTGCTGTTTATGGAGGTTGGGCAGAGAAAGATAGAATTTTAATAGGATAGTAGGTTAAGGGGAAATAATGACCATTGAAAGTTTGCTGTAGGGAGGTGAAGCCAAGCTGGAGCAATAAAGGGAGCTCCAGTTGAACTTTCTCAATATTCCCCTCCAAACAACTTTAAATTAGTGCATCAAATCAAATTCTTGAGTGATACAGCTGACAAAAGATTGGAGTGAGATATTCTTCCAGTTCAAGACAACTTAATAGGTTAAAAGGAAAGACCTTTCCCACTGAGGAGGAGACTAGCATAGATCACAGTATGGAGTAGTGGACGAGTCAGAAAGAGTTTACAAGGGACAGTGCAGACACTGAGCACAGGACTGGGTGTTCTTGGATGTGCTTAGCAACTCCATTGACCATTATCCAATGGCAGGTCACAGTTCCAGGGTGGAGAAGAGTGCTGGCAGTCATAAGGGAACAATTTTAAGGCATAAAAACAGCAGGGGCACCAGTTGCTGGTAGTAGTTTTAGGGCTGAGAAAGGAGCACTAGCCACTTTAGTGGAGAGGGAACAGGCCTTCCCTGTGTAAGGACTAGAGAGCAGTGACTACAATTTTCCCTAGATCACCCACCTTGGAAGCACCAAAAACTTAAAGACCCCCAGAACTAGCTATGAAAATAGAAAAACAGCCTGAAGCTTGGAATAATGACCACACCCTCCAATCAGAAGTAAGCAGAACTCAGTTTCAACACAAATTTAAAAGTCAAGAAGTAGAATGGAAAAACGAGCAAAGAACAACAAAAACCTGATCATAAATGGCTACTATGGTGACAGGGCCATGTAACATACAAACTCCGAAGAAGGTAATGGCATGAAAACATCTTCAAGCAAAGCCTTAAAGGAAAAATGCAGATTGGACACAAGCCCAACAAGAATTCCTAGAAGAGATACATAAAGATATAAAAAGAGCAAAAAATTATTTTATACATCAAATCAGTGCAATAGGAGAAAAAATTAGGAAAAGAAATGACAGCAATGCCAGAAAATTATTAAAACAGAATTCACAGATAGGTAAAAGTGGAATATATAACTGATGAAAAAGAATTCTTGAAAAGCAGAAATAGCCAGACATAAAAAGAGGGATAAAAGCTCACTGAAGAAAATGAATCCTTAAAAACTAGAATCAGCAAGTGGAAGTTAATGATTCTATGAGACATCAAGAAACAATAAAACAAAATCCAAAGAAGAAAAAAATATAAAATATGAACTATTTCATCAGATAAACAACCAATGTAGAAAAGAGATTGAGGGGAGATAATTTAAGTATGGGTTGACTAACTAAAAGTCATTATCAAAGGAATCACATAGACAACATATTTCAAGGAACTATAAAGGAAAGCTACCACAATACCCTAGATGCCAAAGCATAAAATAGAAATTGAAAGAATTCACTGATGATCACCTAAAAGAAATTCCAGAATAAAAACTGCCAATAATATTATAACCAAAGTCCAAAGTTCCTAGGGAAAGGAAAAAAATACTTCAGGCATCTCGAAAGAAAGCATTCAAACAGTGTGGAGCTGCAGTCAGGTTCACAAAAGATTTAGCAGTTAACACAATAAAGGAGTAGAAGGCTTGGAATATGATATTCCAGGAAAAAAAAAGAAACTGAGATTATAACCAACAATATCCTACCCACCAAAACTGAGTGTAATCCTTCAAGAGCATAAAAAAGTCAACATTCAATGAAATAGAAGAATTTCAAGCATTCTAAATGAAAAGACCAGAGCTGAATAGAAATTTTGATTTTCAAACACAAGACTCAAGAGAAGCATTAAAAGGTAAACATGAGTGGGAAATCACAAGGAACTGAATAAGGTTAGAATGTTTGCATTCCAAAATGAGAAGGTGAGACTTTAGAACTTTATGATTACAAGAGCAGTTGAAAGCACTGTACATAGACAGAGGGCATGGGTATGAGTTGTGTTCAGATGATCTCAAGAAAAGAATGAAAGGGTGAGAAATGAAGATGCACTGAAAGAAAAGGGAAGGAAGAAGAAGAATTGGGAAATTTTTCTCATATAAAAGAGGCATAGAAGGAAGAATATTTACAGTTGAGAGAAAAAAAGGTTAGCAATGTTTGAACTTCACTCTCATCTGAGTTGAGAGAACAATATGTATAAACATATATATATATATATATATATATATATATATATATATATATATATATATATATATATATATATATATATATATATATATATACATACACACACATATACTCAGTTACATACATATACACATACACTCACTTGGGTATGGAAATCTGACAACCTGGAAGTAAAAAGTAATGTGTCTCAGATAGAGTGGGAGGAGGCAATAAGAACAGATTAAGGGAAGTAATGATCAGAAGCTAAACAGAGTTTTGAGGAGGGACAGAATAAATTTGTGTGTGAGAGACAGACAGAGACAGGAAGAGACAAAGAGAACATCTAGATTCTTAAGAGAAAACGTAAAATAGTTAATAGAGAAAATAGAAAGTAAAACTATACTAGTGGGAGACCTCAGTTTACCCCTCTCAGAACTAGATAATCTAACCATAAAATAAAAATGAGAGAAATTAAGGAGATGAATAGAATTTTAGAAAAGTTAGAGATAATATGTTTATGAAGAAAAACAAAGGGAAGAGAAAGGAGTATTCTCATCTATTTTTCTCAGCTATTCATGATACCTTCACAAAAAAATTTACCATTATTAGAACATAAAAGCCTCAGAAACAAATGCAGAAGAGCAGAAATAGTTGCATTCTTTTGGGACCATAATACAATAAAACTTACATTCAATAAAGCACCTCAGAAGCATAGATTAAAATTTCATTCATTCTCATTCTAATTCACCTCCAGGGAGAGAACTGATGAATTGAATGAATTCATTCTTGTTAATTCTATAGAAACCATCAATAATATATAAAAACAATAAGATTAGATGATATATAGCTAGAGAGACATATAGATCGATATAGATATATGTATGTGAATGTACGTATATACATATTTGTATGCATGTATGTATGCTTACATAAATTAAAACTAGAAAGAACAGATCAGTGATCTGGGCATTCAATTTTTTCAAAAATTGAAAAAGGGCAAAATAAAAATCCACAATTGAATACCAAAAATATTTTTAGAAATAAAAGGAATGGTTAAAAATTAAATTAAAATAATAAATAAAACTAGAAGATGTTTTTATGGGAGAAATAGAGGAACAGTTGATTAACTGAAATTTTTGAAAAAGAGAAGAAAAATATTATCCAAATCAACAATGAAAAAGATGAAGATGCCACCAAGGGAGATGAAATTAAAGCAATAGTTTGTAGCTATTTTTTACAGTTACCTGCCAATAAAAATAGCAAGCTAAATGAAATAAGTGAACATTTACAAAAATATAAACTGCAAAAATAAACAGAAAAGAAATAAATTTTTAAAATAATCCTATCTTAGAAAAAGAAATAGAACAAGCTATAAATCAGTTTCCTAAGAAAATAGATGTACTTAAAAATGAATTCTATCAAGCAATTAATTCCAATACTATATAAACTATTTGGGAAAAATAGGTAAACTAGAAGTCTTACCAAATTCTTACCATAGTATAAATATGTTTAAAGCAGACTATATGTTTATACCAGAAAGAAGACTACAGATATGTTTCTCTAATGGATATTGGTGCAAATTTTTTTAAATGGCAAGGAAATTACAACCACCACAAAGATGATGAAATATGATCAGGTGGAATTTAAATTAGAAATGGAAGGCTGCTTCACTATTGGGGAAAACTTAGGCATAACTGACCATGTCAAAAAATAAAAACAATAACAATTATGTGATTACTTGAACAAATAAAGGAAAAGGCTTTTGACAAAATATAACACCTATTCCTGTAAAAACTTTGTGTATGTGTGTGTGTGTGTGTGTGTGTGTGTTCATCCTTCGTTCCCAAAGAAGACCATGCCATCAGAGAAATGATGACATGACTTGTATTTGACTTTGTTTTCAGGGAGGGAGGGCTGTGCAGGTTACCAGTCTCACTTCTCCTCCAGAGCCATCTTAAACCAGTGACCAGATACTCATCAGGCTAACTGGGGATGACCCAGTATGAGGCAATTGGGGTTAAGTGACTTGCCCAAGGTCACACAGCTAGTGAGTGTCAAGTGTCTGAGATCAGATTTGAACTCATGAAGATGAACCTTTCTAGCTCCAGGTTCAGCATTCTATTCACTGTGTCATCTACCTGCCCCTGTAAAAATCTTAGAAATTATATGAATAATTGGAACTTTTCTTAATATGATAAGTAGCATCTTTAAAATAAGGAGCAGGCATCATTGGTATTGGGGATGAATTAGATGCCTTCCCAATAAGATCAGGGGGTATCCATTATCACAATTAGTATTCAATATTGTATTAGGAATGAGAGCTGTAGCAATAAGAGTATGGAAGGAATAAGAATTGGCAATGAGGAAACAAAACTATTACTCTTTGCAGATGATATGATAGTGTGGAGAATGAATTTGAAAAACAAGTTGAAGCATTATCAACTTTAGGAAAATTTCAGGGTAAAAAATAAACCCACATAAACTTTGAAACATCACTATGTTACCAAGAAAACCAAACAGAAAGAGATAGAAGATAAGTTCCATTTAAATTAACTGAAAAAAAAAAACTTAAAATACTTGAGAGTATTCCTGCCAAGACACATCAAGGAACTATATGAAGGCAATTACATAAATAAAAACAGATCCAAAGAATTTGAGAAATATTAATTGCTCATGAGTGGGCCAAGCCAATATAATAAAAATGATAATTCTATCTAAATTTATTTACTTATTCAATGCCATACTATTCAAACTACCAAAACAATTACAAACCTGGGAAAAAATAACAAATCCTTCTGGAAGAAAAGAGATGAAGAATTTCAAAGAAATTAATGAAAAAAGTATGAAGGAAGTACCAGATTTTGAACTATATTTCCAAGTGATAATCATTAAAACAATGTGATATTGACTAATAAGTAGAGTAGTTGATCAGTGGAATAGATTAGGTACATAATATATGGAGGCAAATGACCAACATAAACTCTTTTTGTTATGTCCAAAGGTCCAGATTTTAGGGGTAACAACACACCATTTAACAAAAATTGCTGGGGGAAAAATAGAGTATAGTTTGACAGAAACTAGGCATAAACCAATATTTCACACCATATACCAAGCTAAGGTACACATAGGTATGAGATTTAGACATGACAGGTTATCTCATAAGGAAATTAGTGAAACATGAGGGGAAAAATCTGGTCAAATCTATGGATGAGGAAAGATTTTATGCCCAAATAGAGTGGATCATGGGAAGCAAAGTAGATAATTTTGGTTACATAAAATTAGAAAATATTTCAGAAAAAACAAATGCAAAGAAAATTGGAAGGGATGTAGGAAATGAAGGAGAAATTTTACAGAGAGTTTCTCTAATAAAAGTCAAATTTATAAGAATAAGAGCCATTCTCTAGTTGATAAATGATCAAAGGATATGAACAAGTAGTTTCAGAAGAAAAATTCTAAGCTACCAATAGTCATATTTAAAAAGCTCTAAAAAACTGAAACAATGCTGAGATACCACCTCACACCTGTCAGATTAGCTAACATGACAGAAAAGGAAAATGACAGAAGCTGGAGGTGATGTGAAAAAAAAAAAACTGGCACATTTTGCATTGCTGGTGGAGTTGTGAACTGCTCCAACCATAATGGAGAACAGTTTCAAACTATAGCAAAAGAGTTATAAAACTGTGTATACCCTTTGACCTAGCAATACTTCTGCTAGATCTGTATCCCAAAGAGATATATAATTTTAAAAAAGGACATATATGTAGTATATGTACAAAAATACTTATAGCAGCTATTTTTGTGGTGGCAAAGAAATGGAGATTGAGAGGATACTCCTCAGTTGAGGTATAGACAAAGAAGTTGTGGTACACAATTGTGATGGATTACTATTGTGCTATAAAAATGACAACCAAGACAATTTCAGAAAAACTTGGGAAAACCTATATGAATTGATGCAGAGTAAAGTGAGTAAAACCAGTAGAACACTGCTCACAATAATAGCAACATCGTAATGATGATTTAGTGTGAAAGACTTAGCTACTTTTATCCATGACAGTTCTTAAAAGCCCTATAATAAAGAATGCTGTCCACCTCCAGAAACAGAACTTATGAATTCTGAATGCAGATTGAAGCAGATTGGGTTTTTTTCTTTTTTTCTTGCTTTTCCTTTTCTTGTAATATGGCTGATATGGCTGATATGTTTTGCATGACTTACAAGTTTAATGAGTATCATACTGCTTACCTTCTCAATGCATAAAGGAGGAGACAGAAGAAGGGAGAGAATTTGGAATACAAAATAAAACAATGAATGTTTTATTAAAAAAAAAAACTAAGGAAAATTTACTGTGTAATAGAGGAGATCTGAGCATGCTTGTAATCACAGAAGGAAGAATCAAAGGAGAGGAGAGATTGAAAATGGATGATGGAAAGTTGATTGCTGGAGCAAGGTTCCAGAGGGAAAAAGAGGCATTGAGATCAAAAGAACAGATGAAGTGATTAGCTTTGAAATGACTCTGAGTATAGAGGAGATGGTAGAAGACTAGTCAACCACTTCTGAATATGCTTAACTTAACTGTTCTTTTATATATAAAACATTTCTCCACTGAAAAGATATTATGAAAGCCTTTGTAAAATGCTTTGATGAAATGTAGATATTGTCGTAGATGCTAATAAGATTAAATTTGAAAAGAATATGAATAAATTACTCTATTTGACTTCAAAAAACTCACCTAATAAAAGTACGGGAAGGGTTGGTCCACAATACTATGAAAAAGACTTGGATGTTTTAGTGCATGCTAAACTGAGTACCAGTAAATAGTGAGGTATGGTAATAAGAGAAGGTGGTGTGTTCTTTTCAATGCCCTAACACTAGTAAGGCCAAGAAAAGAGGAGATTTTGAGCTCTCTACTTTCTGTCCTTTGGAATACTATATCTGGAATATTATGTTCAATTTGGGACAGCATATTTACAGTATAAAGAGATATTGACAAGCTATAGAACGTTCAGGGGAAGGTGAATGCAGTGGTCAATGTTAGAGGAAATAGGATGGTTATCTCCAAATATTTGAAGGACTGTTCTGTGGAAGAGGACTTAAACTTTTTTTTTCTTCTTGGCCCCAAGAAAAAATGCTGGGGAAAAAATTGTAGGGACAAAGATCTTGGTTCAATAGAAGAAAAATAGTCCTAACATGCCTACCAAAAACTAGAATGAATTGCTTCTGAGGTTGCAGTTACCTAGTGGAGAAATTCAGTTAGAAGTTGGATAACTGCTTGGTGAAGATATTTTGATGCAAAATATGTGTAGAAGTGAGCATAGTTAGAAGGATCCCTTACAACTCTGGAATTCTACACCTTTAAGATTGTGTTACTTTTTATGTAAGCCATGGCCCAGAATGGAGGCTGTAAGTTTATATGGACTGGGTTCATACCTGGGGGTTTCTCCCTTTTGACCCCAGCTAAGGTTTCCCTTGGGAACATTTGTATTTGAATCATATCTATATCTCCATCACTAAAGGGAAAAGGTCTTCAGGTTTCATGAGTATTAATGAAAACAATACATCAAATATAGAACAAACTTTATTTTATCCAACCAAATATATAAGATTCAATGGTGAACACAAGTAGTCAAGACCATATTCCCTTACTATACAATGGGCTTCTACCTTCCTAAAGACGTTTTAATCTTCCAAAATAACATCATCACTCTGGATAGATCCCCTCCCAAAGGAGAAAGAATTAGAAGATGATGGCTGATCCCTTTTTCCTCAAATAAGCTGCATTCCCAGAGATCTAACAGTCATCCAGCCTTAAGAGAACTACTTTGATGTCCCTGAAAGCATGTTCAAGATTAATCTCTTTCTGATATGTCATGAACATATCTCACAGGATTAATTGAAAATAAGGTCTTGGCTGCAGAGAATCACAAATTTTGAGAAATAGAACAGAGCCATTGTCCAATTAGTCCAGCACATACATAAAAGGAAACTTCATTATAATATACCCAATAATTGATTATTTATCCTCTGCTGGAAGACTACCAAAAAGGAGAACCCACAGCTTTTCCAAGAAGCTCATGCTGCCTTTGGATAGCTCTAATTGTTAGGAAGTTTTCTGTGACATCAACATTAAATTAGAGGGTGGAGTGAAACCAAGATGGCAGAATACAACCAGCAACCCAGCTGAACTCTTCCAACATTCCCCTTCAAACAACTTTAAAAATAACTCCTCAACTTATATTTTGGAATATCAGAACTAACAAGAGGTCAGTGACATATTTCTCCAAGATAACTTGGGAGGTCAGCAGGAGAAGTGTATAACACAAGGCTAGAATCCTGTCCAGAGCACATATGGTAGCAGCAATAGTGGTGGCAGTACAGCTGGCAATGATTGGCAACTGTATTGCCCAAACACAGTTCTGGAACACAGTTCTGGATCACAGTTCCAGGAGAGAGAGAGGAGCACTTGAAGTCAATCACAAGGAGCAGGGTACTTGGTCTCAGTTCCCAAGCAAAGAGGAGTGCTAGCACTTGTGACCTCGGGACAACAGGGGACCTGGTCACAGTTCCAGTCAAGCACTTGCACTTGTGGCTACGGGGATGAAAGGACCCTTACTGGGTAAATACCACAGAACAGACCACAAGATCAGGGACCACACCTCTCCCCAGAATACACTGTCTTGGAAACACCAAAAACTTGCAGACCCTTCAGAACTAGTTCTGAAAATAGCAGCATGAAAAAGCCAGAAGTTTGAAACAATGACTCCCCCAAGCCCAGGTCGACAGACTTTAACTTCAACACAAAGTTCAAAGTCAAGAAATTGGTTGGAAAAATGATCACACAAAAGCACCAACAAATAATTTAACCATAAAAACCTAGTGTGGTAGCAGGGAAAAACAAGACACAAACTCAGATGAAGATAACAATGTGAAAATAATTATGAGCAAAGCCTCAAGAAATATGCTAATTGGACACAAGCTTAAAAAGAATTCTTGGGAGAACTAAAGAAAAAATAAGCGGTAGAGGAAAAATGGAAAAAGATATTACAATTATGTAATAAAATTATGAAAAGAATTAACAGCTTGGTACAAGAGGCACCAAAAATACTAAATAAAATACCTTTAAAAACAGAACTGGCCCAATGGTTAAAAAAAAAGAGAGAGAGAGAGAGACAAAAATTTACTGAAGAATTCCTTAATAGAAAAGACCAAATGGAATAGAAGATATAAGAATTTACTGAAGAAAAGAAAGTCTTAAAAGTACAATTGACCAAATGGGAAAAGAGGTACAAAAGCTTACTGAGGAAAATAATTTCTTAAAAATTAGAATTGGCCAAGGGGAAGCTAATAACTCTATGAGACATCAAGAAATCTTAAAAAAAATTAAGTCAAATAAATGAAAAAGAAATAGAAGAAAATGTGAAATACCTCATTGGAAAAGCAACTGACATGGAAAAATGATTGAGGAGAGATAATTTAAGAATTATTAGATTACCTGAAAGCCATGATCAAAAAAGAAACCTAGACATCATATTTCAAGGAATTGTAGAGAAAAACTACCATGATATATTAGATTCAGAAGGTAAAACAGAAATTGAAAGAATACACTAATCTGAAGGAGATCCCCAAAATGAAAACTCCCAGAAATGTTACAACCAAATTCCAGAACTTTCAAGTCAATGAGAAAATATTGCAAGAAGCCAGAAAAAAAAGATACATTCAAATAATGTAGAACCACCATCAGGAGCATGAAAGATTTAGCAACTACCACCTTAAAGGACCAGTGGGCTTAGAATATGATATTCTAGAAGACAAAGGAGCTAGGATTACAACCAAAAATAATCTACCCAGCAAAACTGAATATAATTCTTCAGAAGAAAAAAATGGACATTTACTGAATTAGAGAACTTTCAGGCATTACTGATGAAAAGCTAAGAGATGAACTAAAAAAACTGCCATTCAAACACAAGGTTTAACAGAAGCATAAAAAGGCAAACATGAAAGAGTAATCATTAGGGACTCAATAAAGTTAAACTGCTTACATTCTTATATGGATAAAATATACTTGTAACTCCAAAGGATTTTATCATTATTCAAGTAGTTTATTAGTAGATTATTCAAGTAGCCCATAAATAGCGGGCATGAATATAAGTCATTATATTAGGATGATCTCACAAAAATGAAAAAATATAAAGGAGCAAGATAGAGAGATGCACTAGGTGAAGGGGAAAGGCAGAAGTAGAAGAGGAAAATCTTTCTTATTTAAGAGGTGAGCAAGGAAGAGCTTTTGTAGAGGATGGAGAAATGGAGGCAATGGCAGACAATGCTTGAATCTCACTCTTATTGGAATTGTTTCAAAGAGAGCAGAAAATATAAATACACTCAGCTGGGTATAGAAGCCTATCTTACTCATTAGGGAAATAGGAGGGGAAGGGGATAAGAGATATTGGGGGGCACCGATAAAATGTAGGGCAACATGCAACTTACAGAAACAAAAAAACATATACAAATGAATATAACAACCTCAGACTCAAAAAATGTATAGACAAGATTTTGGAATAAGAATTCATTATTCAGTAAAAATTGCTGGGAATACTGGAAATAAGTATGGCAGAAATTAAGTATAGGCCAATATCTTACACCATTTACCAAGATAATGTAAAAATGAAAACATGACATAGATACAAAGAGAGATATTATAAGAAAATTTAAAGAACATGGAATATATTACTTATCAGACTTATAAATAGATGAACAATTTATGAATAAGCAAGAGATAGAGAGCAGAATGAGGTGCAAAATGTATATTTTCAGTTAAATTAAAAAGGATTTGCACAAATAAAACAAATATAGCCAAGATCAGAAGAAAGGAGGGGAAAAAATGTATAGCCTTTCATAAACTGAAGTGAGCAGAATGAGGAGAACAAGACACAGTAACAGCAATATTGCAAGAATAACCAACTGTGAAAGACTTACTGTGAAAGGTACTTTGATCAATACAATGGTCCACCACAACTCCAAAGGACTCATGATATAAAATGCCATCCCCTTTCAGGTAAAGAACTGATGGATTCAGAGTGCAGATTTATTTTTCAAAACACAGCTAATATGTCTTGCATAACTATAGTAAGTATATTTGAAGTACTTCTTACCTTCTCAAGGTATGAGGGAAGGGTCAAAGGGAGAGAGGGAATGTGGAACTGAAAATAAAAATAATGTTTTTTTAAAAAGAATATAGGAAGAAATAGCAGAAATTACCTGACTTTCCCAAATTGCCCCACAAATAATTTAAAATAATGCCTCCAAATGAACTTCAGAAGAGTGATAGAAATAATTAAAATTCAAAATAAAGCAGTTATCCAACCTAAGGCAACTTGGGAGGACTAGGAAAGACCTGACCTCCAGGGGTAGTGGTCAGGCCTCATTGAAGCACAGATATGTCCAGGCAGATAATGCTCAAATAATAAATAACAAGCCCTGGGGGCAAGTGTTTAGAAGGCAGCCTCAGCTTCCAGAATTTTTACCCCACTGTGTGGGGGCCAGACAGATAATCAGAGAAAGAGGAGGGCCCTTCATTGGCTGGTGCTAGACCTGGGTCCCATGGGCACTGACCAGATACAGTCCCAGACTGTGACTGTCAGTAAAGATGAACAAGTAGACATTGGTGAGTGTAGTTGCAGAAAAGTGAGGCCCTGATGGCTGTGGTCACTCACAGGAGAGTGGAGTCCTGGTTCTGGCTCCACGTCAAAGGGTGAAGTGAAGTTTACAGTTTCTGGAGGGACCAAAGGGAGTAAGTGGCATTTGTGGTATTGCTAGGGGCCCTAGCTGTATCTCAGGGGCAGAGAAAAGTGCATGAGTTTGCTCTTAGACAATGGTATGAGCTGGAGGAACAGTGAGCATACCTGGCCTTGGATTATAAAACACTGGAAGAACAAGAGATCAAAGGCCCCCAGACAGAGCTCAGTAAAGAAAAGTACAAAAAAACTGAAGCCTGAAACATTTTCCTCCATACCTCTGGACTAGATCTTAAATCTAACATAAAGTTAACAGTCAGGAAATAGGCCACTAATGGGTAAACAAAGGCTAAAGAACCAAATAATAGATAGTTACTATGGTGATAGAGAAGATCAGGGATCAAACTCAAAAGACAGTGAAGTCAAAACATCTACATCTAAAGATTTAAAGAAAAATGTAAAGTAATATGTAAAAATGTAAAGTAATATGTAAAAATGTAAAGTAATATGTAAAGCCCTAAAGAGATCTCTGAAGAACTTTAAAGGGACTTTTAAAAGCAGAGAGGTTAAATAAGAAAATCAAGGAAATTATGAAAAGAAAGTCAATTAGTTAGAAAAGGAGATCCAAAAACTTATGGAAGAAAATAATTTTTAAAATTAAAATTGGGCAAGGGGAGGCAAATGACTTCATATACTAATGACACCAAGAAATAATAAAACCAAAAGAATGAAGATAGAAAAAAATGTGAAGTCTCATCACAAAACAATAGACTGAGGAGACAATATAAGAATTGATGAACTACCTGAAGGTTATGATGAAAAAGAGTTTAGATACTACACTACAAGAAATTATTAAGGAAAGTTGCCCTGAAGAAAACTAAAGGGCAAAATAGAAATTGAAAAAATCCACTGATCACCACCCGAAAGAGACCCCAAGAGGAAAACTCACAGGAACATTATAGCTAAGTTTTGAAACTCCCAGGTCAAGGAGAAAATATTACTAGGGAAAAAAAGTTAAAACTCCAGTCAAGATACAAGATTTAGCAGCTTCTACATTAAAAAAACCAAAGGTCCAAAGGGGTGTGTATGTGTGTGTGTGTGTGTGTGTGTTTGTGTGTGTGTGTAACAAAATTAAAATTTTAATTTAAAAAAATTTAATTAAAAAAAAAAAGAACGTGTACTCCTTGAGAACAGGGATTGAGTCACTTTTCACTCTGTATCCTAAGCTCTATGAGCTTTACCCATAGTAAGTGATTATTTTATGCATTTGATGCTGTTTATACCTTCGATATATCTGTATATACAAATTTACACATACACATACGATCCCAAAAAAAGTCTTCGTGCAGTTTTAAGGTTTAATAATTTGTATGTGTACAAATATGTGTGTGCATATCCATATAGTCAGCACTTCCATAACACTTTAGATTTGCAAAGTGTTTCCATATGTTAACTCATTTGGTCCTTACAACAACCCTATGAGATAGTCTCTTTTACCATCAATATTTTCTATATGAGGGAGACAAAGAGAAGTTAAATATGACTTGATAAGGGTCACAGACATAGGAAGAGTCTGAAGCAGGATTTGAATTCATGTCTTCCTGACTCTGTGGCCTCTCCACTTAACCATCTTCCTGCCTCCCTCTATCTATCTCTTTCTAGCTCTATATTTCTAGTCTATACCTTTACTGCTTTCTGTCTCTGTTCCTCTCTCATGCTCACAGACTCGGCGTCCCTCAATTTCCCTGTGCATGTTAGTGGGGCTCCATCTTGCTCTTTGTCTCTTGCCATCTCTGTCTCTCTATAAGTCCTGTCTCCACCAACATCTCATTTTGTGAGTTGAACAAGTCAATTTCCCTCTAAGGGACCATGTACCATCAGGAGGTTGGAGTAGTTCCATCGTCTGCACCCTCCGTGCCTCTTAACAAGCCAGGGAGTTATTGCTGTGGCTCTTTCTCAAATCAGATGAAAGACAATATGTACCACACCCTGAAGAATTTAAAACTCTACATTACTGTCAAGTTTGTTATTCTTGTTACACTCTTAATAAATGACTCAGTCTAACAGATATGTAAGCAAGTCTTCTGTAGTCCAAGTAATGGCAAGCAACTGTATTACCCTTTTTCAAAGATATATCAATGTTGTTATCATCAGTAACATACAAGTTATTTTGGCAGTATCACTGAATTCCTTGTAGCTTTTTGCCGTCATAGATTAATTATTAGATATTCAAAGCACAACAACTATTGTGGGGCTTGATGTTGTTTTTCAAAACCAAATGGGAGTATTCCTTCTGGAAAAGGTGAGGAAACCAACAAAATGTACATGCAAGGTGTTCCACTCCCATAACAAACATCAGTCCTGGTTTGGAGACAGGAATTGCATGCCTATATACAGGTAAATTCCAAACACACAGAGATTTTATTCCTTTTTTCAGATTTCCTCTACTTCTCTGAAGAGGCAGAAGAGGACACAGCATCAGAAGAAATACATGAACCTATTCTGACAAGCCCAACTGAGCAAGAAAGGATCAGAGATAACTTTCCTGGATGAAGGGGAGCCCAGCAAAGCCCTGATGAGCCACCCATAAGTGAATCTCCCATGGAAAGACTTTAGAGGTGTGGGTCCCAGTAAAGGGGAGAGTGGGAAATGGAAGAGAGAATGCCCTGGCTTGTTAAAAGAGGTGCCCCAGTGCCCCCCTGAAGCGTATGCCTTTCTAAAAGCCTTGAAGTCTGTGACTCGGGATCCCTGCACCACCTGATCTCCCTAAACATTCTGATCTCCCTCATTCTCAGATTAATCAGACTCCAAGAAAACCCTGAATATTTTTGTCTCTCTGTCTCTCTTTTTTCTGTCTTTCTCTCTGCCTTTTGCTACCTGTTCTTTTGTCTTCTTTCTTTACTACATTTCTATCTCTGCTAATGTTCTTTCTCTCTGTCTCTTTCTCATTCTCTCCCCGCCACTTCTTTCCACATCTTCTTCCACCAGTCCCTTGCCCCCCAAGCATTCCCCCTGCCCCTGCCTTCTCCCCACTCAATTTTTGTCTTATCGCTTCTCTTTCTGTTTGTATAGATGTCATCCCAAGCTCAAAACTTATGTTTCTCTCCCTTTCCTTCTATGTTCTGATTTCTTTTTTCTCACTTTGTCTCTCAAACAGATTCTTTCACTATTGCCTGTATCTACCTAGAATATAGCACAGTGCCTGGAACACAGCAGGTGCCTAATAAATGCTTAATGGTTGATTAACTATGCCTCCTTTGGTCCCTTTCTGATCCTTTGTCTCTCTTGCTCTGAATCTTGGCTCCACTATTAATGCAACAAAAGTCCCTTTTCTCATTTTCACAATGAACAGATTGGCCTAGATTGTCCCTAAGGTCCCTTCCAGGAGTCTCTTTCACTCCTCCCATGGCTCACTTAGTCTCAACTCCATCATCTCTCTGTTTCTCCCCTTTCTCAGGATGCCTGCATCCCTCCACTTCCCACCAACCTTGTTCTCCTGACCACATGTTGTCTGCTCTCCCTTTCAGATGAAGGGGTTTATCCAAGTCAATCTGTCTTCAAAGATACCAGCTGCAGCTAGCCTTCCACTGGACTGAAGCTTTGTCTGCCTGGAGTCTGAAACACATAACACTGGGCAGACCCTTTAATGGTGAGGCAGGGCAGCCTGAAGGACAGAAAGTGAAAGCATTTTCATGTAAATAGAGGTGTCCATTAAGAGATACTTATAGGAAAAGACAAACAAGGAGAAAAGTGGGACTTGTCCTACCATCACTGAAATGATAGCCTTAAGGGATAATCAGCCCGATTTTGGGACACTTAATAAAAATATTTTAAAAGATCAAAGAAAGGTAGTCCAGATTTAAGGTCAAGGGCATACAGCTGTAATAATAACAATATTTTTATTTTTCCAAGACCAGTGAGTCAAATGTTATACAGAACTCCCTCCACCAATAAAGAGCTACCTTTAATCTGCAACTTTTATTCATACAGAGTTGCCCTTAGAGACTAAGAGGTTAAAGGAACTGTGTAAGGTAATATAGACAGTTTGTATCTGAAGCAGGACTTGAACTCTGATCTGGGCTTTTCAGTTGGCTCTCCTTCTACTATATTTTAATAGTTCCCATATGTTTAATGATTCTATCCAAGCTGACAACTACCAAGTCTTTATTTCCAGCCTTAGCTTCTCTTTTGACCTCCCACCCCACATCATGAATTGCTTACTACTCATTTAGAATTTGATGTCCCACATACACTTCAAACTCAACATTTTTAAAACTACCCTCATTATCCTACCCCACTCCTCTTCTGATCTTCCATTTTTTCTGTTGAGGGTATCAGCATGCTGCCAGTTAACCAAGGTCACAACCTCAGTGTCATGCTCAACTCTACCTTGTCGCTCACCCAATGTGCCCACTCAGTTGCCAGATCTAGTGGTTTCTTTCTCCCCAGTATCTCTCATAGGAGACCCCCTTCCCCCCCTTTACACATACAGCCCCAGTTCATCACCCATCATCTGGACTATTACAGTAGTATCCTCATTGGACTCACAGATTCATCCCTCTTCCCTCCCATCCATTATCTGTACAACAACCAAAGGGATTATTCTCAGGTCCAAGGCTGACCATGACACTTCTCTACTCAGTAAACTGGACTACATCCTTATTACCTAGAGGTTCAAATACAAACTCTGCTGTCTTTTCATTTAAAGGCTCTTGATATAAATAGAAACTCTTTGACTGAGTGACTGACAAACGAGGCCTGAATGACCTTTTGAAGGCACAATAAAAGTCAGAATAAGATGTTAGCTTTACAACCTCATTGTCATTCCTAACTCCTCACTGACACTTACCTCATATGCCACGCGGTTGCCAGATCTCATGGCTTTTCTCTTTTTATGCTGGCTTGCAAATTTCATATTGAAAAGTGTTTGGTCTTAATACACAAAATGGCACTTCGAACCATAAAAAAAAATATTCAAACCAAGGCAACATTTAAAAAAATTTCTTTCCTCCCAACATTACTTTGCCTCATCCAAAATAAAGAGCGCAAGATGGGAGAGGGAGCTCTGTTGTCTTCTTTTTTATTAATTTATTTTAAACAAATACAAAACAAGAAAAGGAAAAAAGCATTGCCACGTGCACAGCAGAGCATAAGAGAGGATTCAAAATATACAGCGATAAATTTCCATATCCAGTAGCCTATATCATAAATACTACACATTGTGTTCAGAGCTTTCTATCTTTTTATTCGATTACTTGTAAATTTTCTTTTGTTCTCTGATGTGTACTTTTTACTTCATTCTTTTTTTCCCCTCCTCCCCCAAGAAGGCTACAATTAAGGAGTGATAGATAGATATAGACATAAATACATACATACATACATATATATATACACATATATACAAATACACACATATACATATACATACATATACATACAAGCACATATATTCATACACATATACATACATGCACACTCTTGCATCCACATACATATACTCATGAGTATAATCATAGTCATATGTTGACATATACATTCATATGCATCTATGCAAGACTACGTGTACTATACTTGTTTGTCCTCTGTTTCTCTGAGGGTAGATGATTCAGAGGTTCAAGTCTTTCCATATTTTTCGAAGTCTACCAACTCATCATTTCCTATACCACAACAATATTCCGAACTTATACTGTCTAGTTGTTTTAAATAGTCTAAAACAATGCTGACATATAATGTAGTTTCCCTATTTCTCTCTTTTAATGATTTTGTTTTAAACTGACAAATCTAAAGTGGTAAATCTTTTTATCCAGAAATAATTTCACTGCTCTAATTCTTACAAATCACTTAAACATATCATTTAATTAAGATTTTAGCATATATACACAAATATATATACATATATATATATTATATATATATATATACATATACAAACACAACTGGATTGACAATTTTTACTCCAGTGTACTCTGTAGGGTCACAAGGATTGGCAGTGTGTTCCTCCCTGGGGTCTTCCCTTTGACTCAAAGCCAGTATTCCTACTATAGGCACAGCAGGAAATAGGACCAGGACAGTACTCAAGTGACCCAAGTGTATTGGGAGGAGGGAGGGAAGGGAGTCTCCAGGAACACCGAAACCAGCACAATCACTAACATGTCACTCTTTCCTTCCTCTGTAATTCCCAACTGGAAGCTGACTTTTCTCTTGTTGTGACCCTAAGTGGCCACATGGTTCAGGGCTATCCTCAGAATCAGACAAGTGATTACAGCAGAAAGTGAGGCTTGTTCTCAGCTGTCCCATCAATAAGTGTAGGACAATGTCAGACTACACAGGGAAAAGGAAGAAATGACCTGCCTATCCTACACAATAGTACAAGCCTGGTCCTGGCACAAAATCATAATCCAGGAACTGAAGTTATAGATATGAGTAAACAGAAGACAGCTCTGAATATAATGAAGAGATACCATGAGTTAAGAGAACCCCAAGAGCTGAACCCAGAAAAGAATAACACAAAAAGGATAAGGCACATAGGTGATAAGGTAGATTCTACATAGAATCAAGAAGTCCTGAGTTCAAATATGGTGTCAGATATGTAACCCTGGGCAAAGTCATTTATCATCTTTATGCTTTTTTGTTATTGTTCAATCATCTCCAACTCTTCATGACCTCATTTGGAGTTTTCTTGGCAAAGATATTGGAGTGGTTTGCCATTTCCTTCTCCAGCTCATTTTACAAATGAGGTAACTGAGGCCAACAAGGTTAAGTGATTTGACCAGGGCCACACAGTTAGTCAATGTTTGAGGCCAGATTTGAACTCAGGAAGATGAGTCTTCCTGACTCCAGACCCAGCACTCTATCTACTGTGCCACCTAGCTGCCCCTAGCTACCTTAATTTCCTCAAATGTAAAAAGGGCATGATAATAGCACCTCTCCCAGAAGGGTTGTGAGGATCAAATGAAATAAGACTTGTAAAGTGTACAGCACACTGTCAGGCACAACATTGGTCCTTAATAAATTCACCCTTCCTTCCTTCCTTCCTTCCTTCCTTCCTTCCTTCCTTCCTATAAGTAAAGCCTTAGAGAAAAGAATGGCTAGGCCATAAGGACATCAAGAATGACCCAAAGAAACAAAGCAATACCTTATTTTTAAAATATGTAGAGAATTGAGTCAAATTTATAAGATTATAAGTCATTCCCTAATATAAACAGGCAGTTTTCAGATGAAGAGATTAAAGATATGTATAGTCTTATATGAATGCTCTAAATCATTACCGATTAGAGAAATGCATATTAAAATAACTCTGAGGTACCACATCACACCTATCAGATTGACTACTATGACAAAAAAGGAAAATGACAAATGCTAATGCATAGTTGGTGAAGTTGTCAATAGATCCAACCAATCTGGAGAACAATTTGGAACTATGCCCAAAGGGCTACAAAACTGTGCATAACCTATGATCTAACGATACCATTACTATTGTCTATATCCCAAAGCGATCATAAAAAAGAAACAGGTTACATATGTACAAAATTATTTGTAGCAGCTCTTTCTGTGGTAGCAAAGAACTGGAAATTGAAGGGATGCCCATTGACTGGGGAACAACTGAACAAATTGTGGTATATGAATGGAATGGAATGCTATTATTTTACAAGAAACGATGAGCACATGGATTTCAGAAACACCTGGAAAGATTTACAAGAACTGATGCTGAACGAGTGAGCAGAATGAAGAGGACGCTGTACACAGTAAGAGTCACAAGTAAGATAGTGCGTGTGTGTGTCCGTCCTTTGTTGCCAAAGAAGACCATGCCATCAGAGAAATAAGGACATGACTTGCACTTGACTTTGTTTTGAGTGAGGAAGAGCTGTGCAGGTCACCAGCCTCACTTCCCCTCTGGAGTCATCTGGATCCAGTGACCAGATATTCATCAGGATGACTGGAGATGACCCAGGATGAGGCAGTTGGGGTTAAGTGACTTGCCCAAGGTCACATAGCTAGTGAGTGTCAAGTATCTGAGATGAGATTTGAACTCAGGTCCTCCTGACTCCTGCACTGGTGGTCTATCCATTGCACCACCTAGCTGTCCCCCAAGACAGTATAACCTGTAGGAAAGAGAAACCAGCGCACCTAAGATTGGAGTCCAAGGAAGAGTTTTGGACTTGGAACACAGGGCTGCTCTTTATAAGAACTGAACTAAGCAGTGAACCTAATCTCCACCCCTTCCTAGAGATCAAGGTGGTAAAAGAGAAAGATTACGCCTTCCATGTGTTGGGAATCTATTTGTATGTTTGTTATTATACATTTTGAAGTAAATATTTGAAAGCTAAACTGTTAGTGAGTAAATGAAACTGGAGTGCATAAAATGATCCCTACAATCAAAGAGAACCTCTATTAGGACTATAGCCATTGACAGAGAGCCCAGGCTACCCCAATACCCTAAAAAGTACTAGAGAACCCTGTGGGAGTGGTACAATAAAACTTCCCAGGCCCACAGGCAGTTAGGGCAAGAGTAGCCAATGTTATGTGATTATCTACAATTTATCTTGAATGTATCTTACTGGTACATAGTTGTTTTTATATTAGAGAGTGTTAGAAAGAACTCATTAAGAAGAGAGGCTGTTTTCTGTCTTTCTTTGTATCCACAAAACTGATGAAGTCTGAATGCAGATCAAAGCATACTATTTTCTCTCTTTTTTTCTTTCTCATGGTTTTTCCCTTTTGTTCTGATTCTTCCTTCACAACTTGACTAAGGCAGAAATATGTCTAGTAGGATTGCACATGTATGGCCCATATCAGATTGAGGAGAAGAGAGGGAAAAAAAAAATTAGAACTCAAAAAAAGTGAATGTTGAAAATTATCTTTGTATGCAATCAGAAAAAATAAAATACTATTAAGTGGGTGATGAGGGTAGAAATAAAGCCAGAGCAAAGGAAGCCAGATGAAATTAGAGCTGCTGGGAAAAAAAGAAATTGGAAAGAAAATAGATTAGAACCGAAGATAGAGACCATTGCTTAAGCAGTGCACTCCCTGAAGAAATTCCAAATGCAGGGCCTAGGTATAGCTTATTCTGTTTTATTACTTTTAAGAGATAAAATAAAAGGGAATTTTAAAATGGCCTAAGAAGGGCATAGGAACTTACTATTTCTGACAATTGAAGTGCTTGAGAAAACAAATATACCAAGATGAAAAATCAAAAAAGGATGTGGACATCTCATGTGTGTAAGATCAACCTTCATTGAATTGGGAAAGAAAGGGTCTCATATATGCACATAGAGTTTGTTGTACAAATACATAAAAATGCAGCAGGAGAGCAGTCAAGGAGAGGAAGAAAGAAGGAAAGGTTGGCATCAGGAATAGGGAAACGGTAAGGGGTCTCAGGTATGGGACTTAGAGAGCTAAGTACTCAGAGAGAAAAATACAGTCCTACATACAAGCACACTGTACTTGCATACTTTACTCAGAACCCAGTAAACTGGGTGTCAGGTTCATTTTACTTTCATTTTCCAGAATACTATTGTGTCCCCAAATTAATCCATTCAGCAACAATACCACAGATCAGATGCTTAAGGGCCTTGTCTTCAACATCATTCAAAAGTGGCATCAGAGGAAATATAAAAGAGCCTCTTGGTCTTGATTCTTTGGGTTAAAGAAAGATCCTACTCCATTGTCTTTCTGACTATATTCTTCAGAACTGTGAGTGTGTGAATGCATGCAGGGGCAGCTCTAAAACAGTTTTATATTTCACAGATATTCCATTCTAAGACCCTCCCATTTTGACTGAGGAAGATAAAAAACTCCCAGGTAGTGACTGAATGAGTCTAATAGCAAGGGAGAGTGTGTATAATCCAATGAGCCTGGGTGAAAGGAAAGCTTTCTTTATCCTTTCTATAGGGTTGGGAAGCAGATGTGTAAAGCTAAACCTCTGAGGAGAAACTTAATTGCTCCTAGCCAACATGAGAAAATTCATGAAGACTCTCAACTAGGTAAAAGTGATAAAGCTGAAATTTTACAAAATGTTTTGTAGTTGATTTTGAGGTTCTTATCACCCTGTGTTCTTTGTTTAGATGTGTAATAGTCTAAGGATTTATCTTAATCAGTAGATCCTGCACAGTAAAGGAAGGCGGGACCAAGAGATCACAAAGAATTCTCCCAGAAGTGCTTGATTTCTTACTCAGGAGACCCATCCTTCTGGTCATTTTGGAGTACTTGACACATACTGGTCAATGGACGTTCCTACCTGAATGTTGGTGATTAAAAGAAGTGAATCCTCAGGAACGGGAAACATATTTCGAAATGTATCTACATGACTAGGTTCCCTACTATAGGTAATGGAAATAGAATTGGGCTCCTGTTGGTCGATGGGAATTTAAAACAAATGATGAGGTCAGTCCTGAGCACTGCACTTGAGAAAAGTCAGGGAACATCACATTGAGGAACAGCGAATTGAACAATGTCTCTGTCCTTGACAAGATGGCATTAAATTCTTCCCCACTAGATAAATGGACCATTTAAATATTTGGATAAAATGACTTGGCTGAACTTTTTCTTCTATAGAATCCTTGAGTATCTTGAAGAAGAATATATGCTGTGGATTTTTCTGAATTAATATTGTCAGCAACGTAAATGTTTGTACTTATCTTTTCTGTGAGGTTCTGTTGATATCTGTCCAGGTAAACAGCCCTCAGTCAGTAAACAGTTTAAATGGAACCTAATTGAAAAGTACTTTTCCTCCAGTAACTCTGAAGAGGAAGAAAACAAGTGGTCTCAAAGTTAAGCCCTACCTGACATTCTCTTCTCTTTTACTTGAATTATGTTGAGCAAAGTTTAAACTGAACTGAGACTTTTCCTCAGAAAAGTTAAATAAAGTAATTTTTCAGGGGAAGGCAGAATTTCATTTTTAGGAATTTGGTTGAGCTAATCAGCATGAGCTTCTGGTTTATTTGCAGGATTTAATTGCCTAAGTAAATCAGAAATAAATCATCTAGAAGGAATTAGGATAGACTATGTATTGGAAAGTTCTTAAGGAAAATAATAAACCTGAAAAGGTTTACATGGAAAAATGAAAAACTTTCTGGAAACCTATAAGTTTCAGCTCTGATCATCTAAAAGTAAAAGTTGCAAAGAATTCTACATCACACCTTCTAAAAGCTGAAATGCCCAGCACTTTGTCATGAGGGCTCTTTCTCTTCTCCCTCAATACTATTTTACCTTGGTGATCCCATCAGCTCCCACCAATTCAATTATCATCTCTTTGATAATGATTATTAGATCTATTTATCCGGCCCTAACTTCTCAATTAACCTGCAGACTAATCTCCAACTGCTTGTCGGACATCTTGAAATGGACATCCTGTACATATCTGAAACTCAACATATCCAAAACTGAACTCATTTTCTTTCCCACAAACCCTCTCTTCTTGCCTTTCCTATTTCTGTTGAGTACACCACTATGCTGCTAATCACCAGGCTAGCAGTCCAGGTGTCATCCTCAGCTCCTCACTTTCTCTCTCACTCCTCCTTCCCCCTTCCAGTCTGTTGCCAAGTTTACCTTCTTTACCTTCACAACATGTCTCATCTCTGCCCTTCTCTCCTTTGACACTAATACCACCCAAGTTCAGGCCTTCATTACATCATGCTTGGACTATTAATCTTCCTTAAATCACTACCTAATCTAAAACATTCTCCACTCAGCTGTCAAATTAATTTTCATAAAGTGTACATCTTACCATGTCATCTCAAACTCTACTCTTACTCAATCAACTCCATTGGCTCTGTGTTGCCTGCAAGATCAAATATAAAATCCACTATTATTCAAAAACCTTCACAACTTGGCCCACTACTATCTCTGCAGTTTTTTTCACCTCATTCCTCACCAAGTACTCTGCCATCCAGAGACACTGAACTCCTTGTTTGCCTCCTTGTTGTTCCTTAAACAAAAAGCTACATCTTCACACTCCAGGCATTTTCACTGCCTATACCCCATGCCTGAAACTCTCTCCCTCCTAATTTCAGTCTCTAAGTTGTAGCTAAAATCCCATCTTTAAGGAGAAGGCTTTCCTGATGCCCCTAAATGCTAGTAACCACTCTCTTCTTCTTCTTCTTTTTCTTCTTCTTCTTCTTCTTCTTCTTCTTCTTCTTCTTCTTCTTCTTCTCTCTCTCTCTCTCTCTCTCTCTCTCTCTCTCTCTCTCTCTCTCTCTCTCTCTCTCTCTCTCTCTCTCTCTTTCTCTCTCTCCCTCTCTCTCACTGTTTCCCTTTCTCTTTTCCCCTCCTCTCATGCAAACTCTTTCCTGCTCCATGCTGAGGAGAAAGATCACAGTTCATTCCCAGCATGGGTACCCCATTGGGTACCACGAATTGAACCAGGGAGGGGAAGTGACATCCTTGCCTTTCTCTCTTTGACCTCATTTGTCAGCAGTTTTAGGTGCCAGTGGTGATCCCCATCCATCTTGTAGTTAGTTTTCAGAACTGAAACCATGGCAATGATTGCAGGTAAGATAGTGTAGCCAACCAGCTTGCCAGGAAAGCCTAGAGAAACCAGAACACCTAATACTAGAGCCCAAACAGATGTTTTGGACTCAGAACTTAGGGTTGCTCTTTATAAGAACTGAGCTAAGCAGTGAACCTAATCCCCATCCCTCTCCAGAGACCAAGGTGCTATATAAGAAAGATTATGTCTTCCATGTGTTGGGAATCTGTTTGTATGTTTGTTATTAGACATTTTGAATTAAATATTCCTTTGAAAGGTTAAACTGTTAGTAGCTACATGAAACTGGGGTGCATGAAATTATCCCAACATTCAAAGGGAAAAACATCTGTTGGGACTATAGCCACTGACAGAGAACACAGGCAACCCCAACACCCTTAAGGGTACTAGAGACCCTGTAGTAGTGGTGAAATAAAATCTCCCAGGCCCTCAGGCAGTTAGGGCCAGGGCAGCCAATGTTATGTGATTATCTACAATTTATCTTTGTATGTATCTTATTGGTACATAGTTTTGTGTTTTTTTCATGTTAGATAACATTAGAAGGAGCTTCTTAAGAAGAAAGGCTGTTTTCTGCTTTTCTTTGTGTGAAGAATGCCTGACACATAGTAGGCCCTTGATAAATACTTGGTGACTGATTGACTAGCTGACTGACAATGAATTTGAGATATATAAGAATACTGGGGTTATTTGCAAAGGAGATTCAATTGAATAAAAGGAAATTAGACTTCAGAAGAATCTGAAACATGGTTTGCGAGCAAAAAGCATAAGGCTAAGAAATTTACCATGTTTGAAAGAAAGTGAACTATTGAATCAACATATAAAGAGAAGCAAAATTCTGTGATTTGCAGAGATTGGTTGGGGGTAAGCAGGCTTAGTGACTGAAAGGCAATTTAAAAAATTACTGACAAACTGTAGACATGAAGCTCAGTCAACAGATAACAAGAAATGTCCAAAGGTGCTCTTCAAAGCAAAAAGCAAATTCTAAAAAAGTAAATGCAGAAAGTAGAATTAACTCATTTGGAATCCTGAGAAATAGTTTCCATTTCCAATTCCTCAACAGGAATCACTCAAGACAAAACCATGTGAGGGCCTCATTTTTACCAGAGGTCAAAGTCTCCAGCCAGGGTCAACTTTAAAAAAGGGCAGAGGAAAAGAAAATCTGGGGGTTTCTGAAAGGAGCAATCAGTACATGATGAAGATAATTGTAGATCTTGTTATGATAATAGGAGAATAGTGAGACTGATGTGCCTGGAAATCTGTAAAAGGCATAGGGGAAAATTCTTACTTCCTCCTCAGAGTCACAGTTTTTATCAAGTTTCCAACCTGAATTTTAGATTCTCATAACCTTGAGGATGCAGAAAAGTGACATAACCTAAGAGACTTGGTCTGTCCTGCCTCCCATGTCCTCTCAGATCCCACTGCACAGACTACTGGCTGTTTCTTGCGTAGGATGCCCCATCTCCTGTCCCTTTTCCTGGCCACTGGGTTGTCTATCCCCTGTGCCTAGAAGACTCTCTCTCCTTGTCTCCATCTCTGGCTTCCTTGAAGACAACTCAAATCTCACCTTCTGCAGCACTCCATTCCTGATTTCCTCTTGTCCCTTTCTCCATCTGCTCCATCCTTTCCTTCTGAGATTACTTTCTGCCTTCCCTAGATATCACTTAGACATATCCAGATCTTGGACATTCTGTCTCTCCCATTAAAATAACAATTCCTTGAGGGCGGGAAACATTGACCTTGTGTGTGTGTGTGTGTGTGTGTCTCTGTGTGTGTGTGCGCATGCGTGTGTGTGTGTGTGTGTGTGTGTGTATCCACAGCTCTTAGCAGAATGCCTAGCACTGAGTCAACAACAGTTAAGTAATGCTTGTTCATGGGCTGGCTGACTGCAATTCAGTTTTTTAAGTGTATATGAGATTGAACATAATAGTAAAACACAAAACCTGCTATGATGCCATATCTCCCTGCACTCTGGCAGCAGTCTGTATTTGACTGAACAGTAACAGCTGCTAGAAGAACAATTCCAGGAAAGAGAAGACTAAGAAAAGAAACAGAAAGTTGACTTTCTTTATGGATGATAGAGGAAGGCAGGGAAACTCAGCAAGTGGGTGTGTTTACCGACTTTGATTTGTTTCTCCCTGTGTGACTGTGCCTGCATATTAACCTCTCTGTGACCAATAAGCCAGACTCTATTGCCATGTCCTTCAGATACGGCTGTTCCCACAAGCCTCCAGATCAACTTATTTACACAAAGGAGAGGGGAAAGGCAGAAGAGAGGGCATTCTTACAATCATCAGCCCTCCAACTCAAACCTGCCCATCCTCATCTTTTTCCTTCAATTTAGTCAAAGACGTTGGAGGGGCAAAGCCTAAAATGAAATGGCTATCTGTTCCACATTTTAAGCCCTCCTCTACCTCAGCTTGACCTGGGTGGAGTGAGACCCTGGGGAAGGTATTTCATCCCATAGGAAACACATCTGAGGCTGGCAATCCTGGAGCCTGAGTGAGCAAAGGCAGAAAATGTAGAGGCCAGAGCAGAGAATAAATTGGAGAGAAAGAGAGGGAGAGAGAGAGAGGAAGAGAAGAGAGAAAGAGAAAAGAAAGAAAGCAGAAAAAAGAGTGGAAGAGGAGAGAAACAAACAGAAAATAAAAGAGAGAGTGGAGGGACTTTACTGTTAATGCATTATGGTTCACAAGTCCCCACTGGTACGCTCCTTGTTAACAATCACTCAGACATATTAGCTTTTCAAAAGTTATTTAATAAGCAAATATAATAGGAAAAGTTGGCATAAACAGGAGTAAAACAGCAAGAGGAACTAAGTGCTTCAGTGGATGGAGTGATATACCTGAAGTCAGGATCCAGTCTCAGATACTTACTAGATGAGTGACCCTAGGCAAGTCACTTAAATTCTGTTTGCCTCAATTTTTTTATCTGTAAAATGGGGATAATAATTGCATCTGTGAGAGAGGATCTCTCAGAAGTGAAGCCTCCTCAAAGACTTAACTGTTTCTTGTACTGTTGAAGCATACTCCCTTGAAAAACTACATCTGCAACCAGCTGACCTTGTAGAGAAGCACACTTTGTAATAGATCTTGTACTGTGCCCAACTCCCCCTTGGTCCTGACCTTGTTTCAGACACATAGTTTGTTGAGGAAGATTTCTGCGAATAGATGGTACCCCCTGAAGCCCAGTCAATGGGATAAGGGGAAGGAGGTTACGGAGGGGGAGCTCCCGTTAGCGTATAATAGACCTTGCTTTCTGTACTCCCTTGTACTCCCCTGGCCATGCTATTGGTGCTGGGGGGGGGGGGGAGATGCCCTTTCTCATGAGAAAGCAATAAACTCCTTTTTTGCCTTTCTTAAGACAAGTCTCTGAACGATTAGTTTCGGGGCTCTCAAGACCCATATCACACACACACCTACCTCCCAGAAGTAACCTAAATGGAGAAAAATACTGGAAGAGGACTTAGGATAACTACAAGGAGAGTCAAAGGTAATGAAGCTGACCCTAGAGGGGCCGTGATCCCTCAGAGAGCCGATAACAGGTGAAATACCTTCTAAGCTTCCCTTGACAAAGGACAATGAGCAATGGATGGCAGGGTGGTGCCAGGAAGAGCAGAACGTGACAGTCGAACATCTGAAGATGAAGCAGCAGCTGGACACGTCTGGATCGAACGCTGCCCCCCCTTAAACCTGGGCTTACTCTCACATAAAAGCATGAAGACTCCGTGGAAAGAAGGGCCACTCAGAGGAAGAACACCCGCGGGACCCAAAGGTGGGGAACACACGTGGTTAGGACACACCGAGTGCATGCGTGGGGGGCCCACTCGTGCCTCTGATGCTGCAGAACCAGCAAGTTCTCCTGCGATTCCTGCGGCTCCTACGGGAGTTTTCTGGGGTGCAGTCCGTCACGTGTTCCCCGCCCCCATCTCCTGGGTCCATCTCTTCGTTTCCCAGGACAGCTCCTTTCCTGGAGATATTACTACTTTACATTCACACACGCTCCTCCGGGCGCAGCATGGGGTGGCGGCGACGAGGGGGAGGGAATCTTCTCTGACATGCGCACTAGCGTTCTCCGATCTGCTCACCAAGCGTCCTCAGGGCACCCTCCACGGTCTGCCAGTTCTCAGACGAGAGCCCCGATCTGCTTGAAACTGCGCCTGCGCCCTGACAGAATCTGAACTACATTTCCCAGAATGCATCAGGATCCCAAGATTCCCAAGAATTCTTCCAAAGGCCACCAGAGGGCAGCTAGGGACCGCTGTGAATACAGCGCCCGCTATGGAGTTAGGGAGATTCATCTTCCTGAGTTCAAATATGGCGTCAGAAGCCTACCAGCTGTGTGACCCTGCGCAAGCCACTCAACCCTGTTTGCCTCAGTTTCCTCATCTGTAACATGAGCTGGAGAAAGAAATGGCACACACTCCTGTACCTGAAATGAAGAGTTGGAAACAACTGAAATGACCAAACCACCCCAACAACGCTGTTACGTCATAGACAAAAACTTGTATTTGTGGGAGAATTGGGGGCAAGGCAGGCTGGTCACCGGAACCTGGTCTGGCCCGATGAATTCTGGGAAGTGACTGGAGCATCTCTCAGAAGTGGTTGAGTTTGGCGGGGAGAGGGCGCCACCCAGCGGAGCAGGAAGCAAATAAAGGGATAGTTTTCATGGGCTTTGAATGGGAACTGGAAGAGCCTTGAGTTCAGTTTCCCCCTGAGGAAATGAAGGCCTGGAGAGTCAAGGTGCCTTGGTCAAGGAGCCTGGGAACACGTTTACAGAGGAAGACAACCTGCTCTCTCTCCCTCTCTCCTGCCTGTCTGTCTGTCCATCTCTCTCTCTCTCTCTCTCTCTCTCTCTCCTTTTCCCACCTTCATATATATGCATGTATGTCTACATGTATATACACATACACAATGTACATACACATACATATGTGTGTATGTGTGTACACATACATATACCAAGATATATACATGTGTGCATGTATACATATGTAGAGATATACAAACACGCATGCATCACACATATGAATATACATGTAGTGTGTGCATGTGCATGTATGTATATACATATATGCAAAAAAGCAATAGAGAAGTTTGGGGAATATGTTCAAGAGAAGGAACAATTTTATCACATATATAGAAAACAAAAAGGAGGATTTACGCATGAACTTTAAGATTTCCTACATTGGTGCAATCTTCCACACAGCACTTGCTGACTTCCTTTGGAGAAAACTAACTGCTCTCCTCCATACAGCCATTTGGAAGAAGATAGTTCTTGACTTGACCTGGGAATTTTGGACTAATTACCCAGCCTTCTTTGGCTATAGAGCCAACTTCAAGAAAGACAGTCTCATCCATATAGTTGAAAAGAATTACCAGCAGTATATTCAAGGAAAAAAAAAATTTTAAGAATTACACTGATCTGGCTAATATAACCAAAAAAAAAAAAAAAAAAGAAAGGAAAATGATTAATTCTGAAGAGGATATGGGAAAGTTGGGACACTAATTCATTGTTGGATGAGTTGTAGACTAATCCAACCATTTTGGAGAGCAACTTGGAACTATGCCCAAAGGACAATCAAAGTGTGTATACCCTTTGATCCAGCAATACCACTACTAGGCCTGTATCCCAAAGAGATCATTAAAGGGGGTGCCTAGGAGGGGGCACACGAGAATCTACATGAGTATAGCAGTTCTTTTTGTGGTGGCAAAAATTAGAAATTGAGGGTATGTTCATCAGTTGTGGAATGGCTAAACAAGCTGTGGTCTGTAAAAGTAACCAAATGCTATTGTGCAATAAGAACTGATAGATTTCAAAAAGTGCTGAAAAGATTTGCATGAACTAATGCAAAGGGAAATGAGCAGAACCAGGAAAATGTTGTACATAGTAACAGCAACATTGTGTGATGATCAGCTATGAACGACTTAGTTCTTCTCAGCAATACAATGATCCAAAACAATTACAAAGGACACATCCAGAGAAAGAACTGATGGACCTTGGATGCAGATCAGAGCATACTATTTTCACTTTATTTTTATTTGTGGAGCTTTTTCCCTTTGTTCTGTTTCTTCTTTCACAACTTTGACTAATGTGGAAGTATGATTTGCATGACTATATCATGCTTGTCATATTAGGAAGAGGTGAGGGAAGAGAAGAAGGGAAAAAAATTGGAACTCAAAATTTTGTAAAAATGAATGTTATAAATTGCCTACATATAATTGGAAAAATTCCAATAAATAGATGTCAAAGAATATTGTTGAAATAGAGCAAATGAGAAAATGGAGACATTTTTAAACAAAAGTTTACATTTTTTCAAGAAAGTCATTCTCCCTGCTATTCATGAGAGGACCACAGTGGCTGAGGACGAAAACAAATCTGTGTCTGTATGATTGAAAGCCTGTGTAATCATCCAGGGTATTCATTTGACTCTACCAAAAAAACTGAACATCATGAGATAATGGACATCAAATTCCTCTAAGAAGTCATGAATGGATGCCTGGATATCAAAATCTAGAGGGAAGATTGTAGAACATTGTCTTTAATCAACTAGCAGCTGGGTTTTACAAAGTAATAATCACTTAGCAGATATTGGAAGAACAGAGTACAAACATTTCTCCCCAACAACTGAATACATAATCCATACTATACCACATTGTTACATGAGGAGAATGAGGTGTCTACTATCTCTTTCTCTAAAAATAGGTAGAATGCCTCATCATAAATCCTCTGGGATTGTCATTATTCACTATGTTGATTAGAGTTTCTAAGTATCTCAAAGTTGTTTGTCTTTAAAATATTGTTTTTATTATATAAATTGTTTCCTTGGGTCTGCTCTCCTAACTTTTCATCACTTTATATATGTCTTCCCAGCTTTTTATGAAACCATCTCCCTCATCATTTCTTACAACACAACAGTAATGTGTCTTCCAACACAATAGCAATTCATTGACTGCAACTTGTTCAAGAATCTCCCAATTGAGAGATAAGTCCTCAGTTTCTAATCTTTACAACCACAAGAAATAACTACTTTTGATATTTTCTACATATTTATGGTTTTCCTCTTTCTTCAATTTCTTTGAAAAACAGATTTAGGAGCAGCATTGCTCAGTCAAAGATTATGCACATTTTAATACTTTGGGAGTTCAGTTCTAAAATGCTTTCAAGCATGGCTGAACCAGCTCACACTGACATCAGCATTGCATTAATGGTGCTATTTTCCAGCAGCCCTTCCAGTATTTCCCATTTTCCTTTTTTGAAATTTTCCAGTCTGATAAGTATGAGGTCATACCTCACAATTGTTTTAATTTACTTTTCTCTGACAATTGATAGCTTGGGATGCTTTCTTTAAAAAGTGTCGATTCTTAAACTTTGACCATTTATCAATCAGGAAATGACTCTTATTCTTACAAATTTAAATATATTTCCTATATATTTTACAGATGAGACCTGTATTAGAAAAGCTTGCTGCAAAGATTTTTTTCCTAATTTTCCGCTTCTCTTTTAATTCTAATTATTGTACTCATTTTTTTAAAATTCCATATAATCAAAATCATTCATTTTACCGTTAGTGAATCTCCCTATCTCTTGTCTGGTTATGAATTCTCCTCCTAGCCAAAAATCAAAGTATTTTTTTCCAGGATCTTCTAACTTGTTTATGATGTCACACTTTATGCCTAAATCATGTCAAAATTTGAAGTTTCTTTTAGTACACAGTGTGAAATTTTGATCTAAACTTCATTTTTGCCAGATTTCTTTCCAGTTTTCCCAACAGTTTTTGTTCAATAGTAAGTATTTTTCTCAATAACTGGGATCTTTGGGTTTATCAAAAACTCGGTTACATTCTGCTCATTTCTTTCTCTATATTAAATACCTAAGCTGTTTCATTGATCCACCATCCTATTTTTCATCCTGTGTGAAACTGTTTGGATTATTATGGCTTTGTAGTATAGTTTGAAATCTGGTTCTCTAGGTCCTATTTATTCCTATTTTGAAAAGTTAATTCTCCTGATATTCCTGATCTTTTATTCCTCCAGATGAATCACTTTATTGTTTTTTTCCTCGCTCTGTGAAGTAACCCCTTGATAACTTGTTGGGTATGACAATACCTAGTTTTATTTATTAACCCAATAGGTTTTATTTACTTTTCATTTTTACTTACTTTGGTTGTTTTTTTTTTTTTTTTGGTTTCAGTGCTGTTCTTCTTGTCTAAATTTCCCAATTGCAATCACTTACATTTACCTTTGAGGGCCCTGATGGGAGGCCAGTTACCTCTCCCCTTTAGGGTTTGAGGTTTTTCTATATTGCTCTTTTCAAGCCCTAATTATGGCATTCTTCCCCCCATTCCTACTGTTAGCCCCAGTGATAAGCATACCAGCTGCTTTTAACCAATTCACATTTATTACCTTTCACAAAATGACTTTATAAATATTGAAAACAATGAATGCTAACATTAAGCCTCAACTGAAGACACCCTCTGCACTGTACTATCTCGATACATGGTAAGAGTAGGATCATACTTGATTCAGTTTCTATATATCATTCACAATACCGAGTACATATGTCCAGAGAGAGAACTGATAAACTCTGACTACAAATTAAAAAGCAATTTTTTTCACTTTCCTTGTTTTTCTTACTTGTTATTTATTTATTTGCAACATAGCTAATGTTGGAAATAACATGGATATAAAATTTACATTAAAAGAAAACCAAAGGGGAGCCAAGATGGTAGAATAAAAGTAGGGACTGACCTGAGCTCTCCCACAAACCCCTCCAAATTCTTTTAGATAATGACTAAATTAATTCTAGAGTAGCAGAATGCACAGAAAGACTGAATGAAACAACTTTCTAGCCCAAGACAACTTGTAAGGTCAGTAGGAAATATCTGTTGCAACACGGTAAGAGAAATTTCAGTCCAGCACAGACTGAGCCAGTGTAGAACCGTCCAGCCGAAACTGGGGCCCCAGCAAACCAGGAGCAGTCCTCAGGGTGACTAAGTCAGTAACAGCATTGGCGGTCTCTAGACCTTCCTGCCCACAGATGATAAGAAGATGAAACAATGGGTCAAAATATTTACAGGGGTCCCTTTTGAGGCCTGAGCGCAGGACTCTGTTGCATTGCCTATACTTAGATCTGGATCACAGTCCTGGGACTTAGTCCAAGTACAACAAAGTGCACTATCATACCAGAGCTTGCAGGCTTCAGGGGAACAGGGAACTTGGTCACAGTTCCAGGACTGAAAAGAGTAGCTTGTGATAGCTCACAGACCAGTGCACAGTACAGGAGAGTAGTAAATACACCTCTCTCTAGATCATACCACCTTTCTTGAAAGAGCCAAAAACTAACATCCTCAGAATTACCTCTGAAAACAGCTGCACAAAAAACCTAAAGCTTGGGACAGTGCTCCTCCCTCTTTAACACAGAGTTAAAAATAAAGAAATAGGCAGGAAAACGGGTAAACAACAGAAAGTTGGTGACAAATAAGATCAAAACACACACTCAGAAGAAGACAGCAAAGTTAAAACTCTAACATCCAAAGGCTCAGAGAAAACTATGAATTAGTCTCAGGTCATGATAGAAGTCAAAAAGGATTTTTAAAATCAAAGAAAAGAGGTACAGGAAAAAATAGGAAGAGAAATGAGAGTCATGTGAGAAAATCTTGAAAAAAGTCAACCGAAGATGGCAGAGTGAGAGCATGTACTCACCTAAGCTCTAAGAAAAACTCCTTCAGATACCTCTAAAAATAATCAGAACAAATTTTAGAGTGGCAGAATACAATAGGAGACAAAGTGTGGCAGATTTCCAACCCAGGACAGACTGGAAGGTCGACAGGAAGGATCTGTTGCACAAGGTTGGAGTAGCACACAGCAGGCTGTACCAGTGCAGACCCCACCATAGCAAAACCAAGCAGGAAATCATAGGCAGTCTGAAGTAGCTGCAGCACTGCAGATTCTCAAACATATCAGCCCAGGATGGCAGTCCAGGGGAAACGAGTGAGAGAGAACCACAGAACCCCAGGTAACAGTAACAACCTCTCCTGAGACTATCATCCTGCAGATTAAATATCTGTAAGTAATTTGCTTGAACTTCTGGGAGCCGAGATGATGGAGTGATCAGGAAAGGCTATCCCCCTCCCCTTGTTGACCTTGAAAAATCCAGAGAATAATTCCCCAGGAAAAATCCTGGAACAGTGGGAACAGCCAAAGGGGTAAACAGTCTCTTAGCCTGTGAGGCTAGGAAAATCACAAAGGGGAATCCCTCCTACTGTGGCTGAAGGAGAACAGTGCAGGACCAGAACTGTCCCAGACAACCCCACCTCAGCGAACCTGGAAAAGATCTTGAGCCCCAGGGGAATGGATCACATAATTGCCAACATTAGGACCCTAGGCATGCCTCAGCACAATCAAGGGAATGGAGAAGATGAGTACAAAAACATCTGAGCTTGCCTATTCCCTAGCTAAGGAGACTAGACCTCCTGCAGCCAGATTACCTCTCCCCCACACAATGCAGCTAACTCCAGGGAAACTCAACAAGACTTCATCTGGCCTCTTTTTTGGCACACCAGATGGCTCAGTACCAGGTAAACTGCAGAATTTTAGTTTCTAGCTGAAAGAACCAGAGGCCACAATACACAAAGCCTCAAGTTCCAAGCACAAGAATCATGGAACAGAGCCCCCTGTCACTCAGAAGCAGAGATCCACTTTAAAAACCAGGAAAATTATGATCATCATGGGCAAGAAGCAAACCAAAAAAAAAAAAAAAAAAGACCATAGAATCTTTTTATGGGGACAAGGACCAAAACACAAATACAAAAGAGGTCAGCACTGAGACTGCACTCCCATTTGAAACTTCAGAAGGGAATATGAATTGGTCTCAAGCCCAATTCCTGGGAAACCTCAAGAAGGATTTTAAAAGTCAAATTAGAGAAGTAGAAGAAAAACTGTCTAATGATTTTTAAAATATGAAAAAAGAAATCATGGAAGAATTTAAAAGGAAAATTAGACTAATGGAAAAG
The DNA here is from genome assembly GCF_028372415.1 of Notamacropus eugenii. Lineage (NCBI taxonomy): Eukaryota > Metazoa > Chordata > Mammalia > Diprotodontia > Macropodidae > Notamacropus > Notamacropus eugenii. The sequence continues at coordinate 88,448,363 of NC_092876.1, forward strand.
TAAATACAAAAACTAACTGAAGAAAATAACTCCTTAAAAGGAACAATTGGAAAAGGAGTTGCAGAAGTTAAATGAAGAAAATAATCTATTAAAAATTAGAATTGGTCAAACAGAAGCTAATGATTCTATGATATATCAAGAATCAGTCAAAAAGAATTTAAAGAATCAAAAAATAGAAGAAAATTTAAAATATCTCACTGGAAAAACATCGGACCTGAAAAATAGATCCAGAAGAGAAAAAATATAAGAATTATTGGTCTACCAGAAAGTCATGATGAAAAAAAGAGCCTGGACAATATCTTCCAGGAAATCATCAAGGAAAACTGACCCAAAGTCCTAGATCCAGAGGGCAAAATAATCATCAAAAGAATCCACCATTCACTTCCTGAAAGGGATTCCAAACTGAAAACACTAAGGAATATCATTGCCAAATTCCAGAACTAAGAAGTGAAGGAGAAAATACTGCAGGCAGTCAGAAAGAAATAATTCAAATATCGAGGAACAGGATCACACATGACCTTGCAGCTTCTACATTGAAAGGTTGGATGGATTGGAATGTGTGTTAGTCCTTCATTGCCAAAGAAGACCATGCCATCAGTGAAATGACTTGACTTGCACTTGACTTTGTTTTGAGTGAAGGAGGACTATGCAGGTCGCCAGCCTCATTTCTCCTCCAGAACCATCTGAATCCAGTGACTAGTGACCAGATATTCATCAGGATGACTGGAGATGAACCACAATGAAGCAATTGGGGTTAAGTGACTTGCCCAAGGTCACACAGCTAATGAGTGTCAAATGTTTGAGGTGAGATTTGAACTCAGGTCCTCCTGACTCCTGCACTGGTGCTCTATCCACTGCACCACCTAGCTGCCCACATGGATTGGAATGTGATATTCCATAAGGCAAAGGAGCTGGGACTACAACCAAAGATCAAACACCCAGCAAAATTAGGCATAATATTTTAGGCAAGAAGATGGACTTTCAATGAAATAAGGGATTTCCAGACCTTCATGATGGAAAAGCCAGAGCTCAATAGAAAATTTCATCTCCAGAGACAAATCTCAAGAGAGTCAGAAAAAGATAAACAGAGGAAAAAAACTTGTTATTCAATATGGGCAAACTGTTTACATCCCTATAATGGAATATGATACTTATAAATCTTTAGAATTGTATATTTATTATGATATTTCAAAGAGATATACATAGATAGAAGGAGTGAATATAAATTAAATGATATCATGATAAAAATGTGATTTAAGGTTGCTAAGGGATTGTAATGGGCGATGTGAAAAGGAAGAGTCAGAAAAAGGTAAATTACTTCATAGAAAGAGGCACAAAAACATATTACAGTACAGACAAATAAGGGAGGGACATGAGTATTGTCTGAGATTTACTCTCATCTGATTTCTGTCAAGTAGGGAACAACAAACTTATTTAAGCACAGAAATCAAACTAGCTTTACAGGCATTAGGAAGGGAAAGGGGAAAATAAATGGAGGAAAGGCTAAAAGGGAGGGAAGAAGTAAGGGAAAGGAGGAGTAAAAGGAAGCGGGGACTGAAAGAAGGGAAGGAAGACTGAGGGAGTCTGTGGCCAAAAATTAAAACTCTGTTGGGGAGGGGAAGGGAGGAGAACTAAACAGCATAAATAGGTGGAAAGAGGATGGAGGGAAAGACACAGTAATCATAACTATGAATGTGAATGGGATGAACTCTTCCATAAAATGGAGGTGAATAGCAGAATGAATTAAAACCATAATCCAACACTATGTTGTTTACAAGAAACACATTTGAAACAGGGGGATACACCCAGGGTAAAGCTAAAAGGGTGGAGCAGAATATATTATGCTTTAGCGGATGTAAAAAAAGCAAGGGTAGCAATCCTACTTTCAGACAAAGAAAAAGCAGAAATAGTTCTAATCAAAAGAGGTAAGGAAGGAAACTATATCCTACTAAAAGGCACCATAGACAACAAAGCAGTATCATTACTAAACATATGTGCTCCAAGTGGTATAGCATCTAAATTCTTAGAGGAGAAGTTAAGGGAGTTAAAGGAAGAAATAGAGAGCAAAACTATACTAGTGGGGGACCTCAGTCTCCCCCTCTCTGAACTTGATAAATCTAACCTCAAAATAAACAAGCAAGAAGTTAAGGAGGTGAATAAAACTCTGGATAACATAGATATGATAGATCCCTGGAGAAAAATGAGTGGAGATAGAAATGAATATACTTTTTTCTCAGGGGTACATGGTACATATACAAAAACTGACCATGTACTAGGGCATAAAAACCTCACAATCCAGTGCAGAAAGGCAGACATAGTGAATGCATCATTCTCAGATCATAATGCAATAAATCTTATATGTAATCAAAGGTCATGGAAATACAAACCAAAAACTAATTGGAAACTAAATATTGTAACTCTAAAGAATGAGTGGGTTAAGCAATAAATCACAGAAACAATCAACAACTTCATTTAAGGGAATGACAATAATGAGACAACCTATCAAAACTTATGGGATACTGCAAAAGCAGTTCTAAAGGAAGTTTTATATCATTGAACACCTACATAAATAAAATAGAGAAAGAAGAAATCAATGAATTGGACACACAATTGAAAAAGCTAGAAAAAGAATAAATTGAAAATCCCCAAGTAAATACCAAATTAGAAATACTGAAAACCAAAAGAGAGATTAATCAAATTTAAATTTAAAAAACTATTAAACTAATAAGAAAACCAAGAGTTGGTTTTATGAAAAAAACAACAAAATTGATAAGTCTTTGGTCAATTTGATTAAAAAAAAAGAAAACCAAATTGCCAATGTCAAAAATGAAAAGGGTGAACTCACCTCCAACAAGGAGTAAATTAAAAGAGTAATTAGAAATTACTTTGCACAAATGTATGCCCATAAATTTGGCAATCTAAATGAGATGGATGAATACTTTAAAAAATATAAATTGCCCAGATTAACAGAGGAGGAAGTTGAATACTTAAATAACTCCATCTCAGAAAAAGAAATTCAACAAGCTATCCTTGAACTCCCTAGGTAAAAATCTCCAGGGCCAGATGGATTTACAAGTGAATTCTATCAAATATTTAAAGAACAGTTAATCCTAATACTATACAGACTATTTGGGGAAAGGGGGCATAGGATGCATTCAGAGAGGACCAGTACCTTTGGTGTGATGGCTGCCAAGACCTTTTCGGGGCTCTTTCCAACTTTGATGTCCACTTGTTCCACCCAACTCTCACATGTGGCTCCAAGAAGCTGCAGCATGCACAGTGGCCCCAACCTGGTAAACCATTTCAGCAGAGGGGCCAAACCAAGTTGAGGGTAACCAATGGGTCTCAAAGCCATTGGTGAGTTAGGGGGATGTCTACTCCAAGTATGTGGAATGAGTAGATGAGAACAATTTATTCCAATGGTCATGAAGGCAGCTGAAGCAGACAATGTGGAGACCTTAGAGCTTGATTAGACACCAAAGACACAAAGGTCATCCACTGCATCTCAGCCATCACCAGTCATCTTGACTCTGTCCTGCCACTGGACTATGATTACTCTGGAGGAGAGCATGAGGCTGATGACCTCGTGCAACCATGCCTTACTTAAATCCAATTTATACACAAATAAAAAGACATCACATACAATTTTACTATTATACCTCAAAGTCCTGTGGCAAAAAGCAAGTGATGAAGCAGCAGGTGCAGATACGCTGGGAGGTGTGGTCACAACCCTGTACACAGGTAGCCCAGGCCATAAGGTCGTTTCTCACTGGAAGCAGCAGTGGGACTTGGCAGACCCCTAGGTGTCTGAACAGCCTTTTAAGGATTGCACTGCTCACCTCCTGGTGTGAGGAAGGGGACGAGAAAAGGTGTCCTAAAAATTGTTCGCTTACCCAACTCTGGCCTGATCACCATGGCAGGTGGGGAATCCCACTATGTGGTCGAAACACAAAAAAATGAAAAAAATATACAAAAACAGCTGCAAAGACGATTCCACTCACCATCAGCACATGGAGTATGTGCACACTTATAGACAACACAAAATCCAATAGATCTGAAAGATGAGCTGTTCTTGTTACAAGAGAACTCACAGGTATAACATGAAAATAGCAGCCCTGAGTGAAGCAAGGGTGGCAAATGAAGGCCAGCTTACTGAAGCTGGAGCTGGAAACACATTTTTCTGGAAAAGTCAAAGTGAAGGGGAGCTCTATGAAGCTGGGGTAGGTTTTGTAATCAAAACTTCTCTAGTCAGCAAGTCACTGCCAAAAGGAGTGAATGAAAGACTCATGACAATGCAATTATCACTTGCAGAAAAATGCCATGCCACCATCATCAGTGCCTATGCTCCCACCATGACAAATCTTGATGAGGTCAAAGAAAAATTTTATAAAGACCTAGAGACCCTTATCAACAATGTACAAAAGGAGGACAAGTTTATAATTCTGGGTAACTTTAACGCTAGAGTAGACTCAGACTACCAGACTTGGCAGGGAGTCCTAGGAAGGAATGGAGTTGAAAACAGCAACAGCAATGTTCATTTACTGCTGAAGACTCATGCATTGCATGACCTTCTGATCACTAACACTGTTTTCCGTTTACCTAAAAGCAATAAAACTTCATGGATGCACCCTTGCAGCAAACATTGGCATCCAATAGACTATGTAGTTATAAGGAGAAGAGAGAGACAGGATGAGAGAGTGCAAAGGCAATGTGAGGTGCAGAGTGCTGGACTGATCATAGACTTATCCTTTCTAATCTAAATATTTGCATTCATCACAAGTGCCACATCCAAGGCAAAATGACTACGAGAATTAATGTCAACAAATTAGAGGTCTTCTCTGAGTGCGAACAGTTTGTTGCTAACTTGGAGGGAAAATTGAGCCAGCACACAGTTGGCAACAGTGGAATAGAAAAGGAGTGGGCAGTTTTCAGAGATTTGGTGTACAGCACTGCATTAGCTCATTTGGGTCAGAACACTCGCAAACGCCAAAGACTGGTTTGATGAAAATGATGGGGAAATTCAGAAGCTGCTAAATGAAAAATGAGAACTCCACAGAATTTACCAGTAGGATAGTTCATCCACCTCTAAGAAGGCAGCATTTAATTCCATCAAGAGCAAAGTACAAGCAAAGCTTAGAGAGATACAGGATTCCTGACTCAGTAAGAAGGTAAATGAAATTCAGTTTTATGCTGACAGTAACAATCCAAAGTGCTTTTATGATTCCCTGAAAGCTATTTATGAACAAAAAACCTATGGTGCATCACAATTACTCAGTGTTGCTGGAGCCCCATTGATTAGTGACAAGGACATGATCCTAGAGAGATGGGCATAACACTTCCATAGTGTTCTCAGCACACCATAATCAATCAATGCTGAGGCCATTGACTGTTTACCTCAGGTAGAAGTCAATCCCTCCGTAGCTGAACTTCCAACTGAAAAAGAGGTTTTGAGGGCCATTAGTTTCCTTTCATTTGGCAAAGCACCTGGTGCTGATTTTATTCCAGCTGAGATTTACAAGGTAGGAGGACCATTGCTCATACAAAAGCTGACTGAAATTTTCCAGGTTCTATGACAAGAGGAGGATATTCCCCAGAAGTTCAAGGATGCCTCCATTGGCCATCTCTATGAAGGTAAAAGGAATACATTATCCTACGACAATCACAGATGGGGTCTCTCTCTTAGTCATTGCTGGCAAAATTCTTGCTAGAGTCCTCTTCCTGGAAGATGGTCATAAACCTGAGAGGCAGTGTGGCTTCAAAAAGGGCCGAGAAGCAGTTGATATGGTATTTGCTGCCTGACAACTCCAGGAGAAATGCCAGGAGCAGAACAGAGGAATGTACACAAAGTTTGTAAATCTGACCAAGGCCTTTGACACTGTTAGTCATGAGGGCTTATGGAAAATTATGTCAAAATTTGGTTACCAGAGAGGTTTATCAGAATTGTATGTCAATTTCATGATGGCATGTTTGCCCAGGTTCTGGATAGTGGAAAATGGTCTCATGCCTTCCCAGTCACCAATGGAGTGAATCAGGGTTGTATGCTTGCTCCGATGCTTTTTAGCATGATGTTGTCAGCCATGCTGTCAAATGCTTTCCATGAGGATGAACACGGTATCAAGGACAACTACTGTCCTGATGACAAGTTCTTCAACTTGAAAAGGCTACAACTCAAGACCAAAGTAGAGGGAGTGTTGGTGCATGATTTTCTGTTTGCTGATGATTGTGCACTCAGTGCAGCCCCTGAAGCTGAGATACAACAAAGTATGGATCAATTATCTGCTGCCTGTGCTAATTTTGGCCTAATAATCAACACCAAGAAAACACAGGTGCTCCATCAACCACCACCACACCATCCATATGTGGAACCATCAATTACAATAAATGGAGCAGTTTTGAATGCTGTGGATAAGTTCACTTACACTTACATTCCAGGGATGTACACATTGACAATGAGGTTGATGCACACATTGCCAGAGCTAGTTCAGTGTTTGGGAGGATCCAAAGAAAAGTTTGGGAGAGACGAGGTATTAGACTGACTATCAAACTGAAGGTCCACAGAGTCATTGTCCTGACCTCATTGTTGCATGCCTGTGAAAAATGGACAGTCTACCAGAGTCATGCCAGGAAACTGAATCACTTCCATTTAAACTGTCTTAGGAAGATTCTGGGGATCACCTAGCAGGATAAGGTACCAGACGCTGAAGTCCTTGCTCAAGCTGAACTGTTAAGCATTCAAACTATGCTTCAGAGAGCACAACTCTGATGGGCTGACCATGTTGTTTGAATGCAAAATGTATGCTTGCCAAAAAGACTACTTTGTGGAGAACTTGCATGGGGCAGGCAATCACATGAAGGTAAGAAGAAGTGACACAAGGACATTCTCAAGGTCTCTCTCAAGAACTTTGGATTTGACCATGCTGCATGGGAGACACTGGCACAGGACTGCTCAGCATGTCATGCCCACATAAAAAAAAGGTGCTGTGCTCTTTGAGCAAAGCAGAATTGAGACAGCACAAAGGAAATGTAGGATAATTGGAGTAACCACCCCAAATGTTCCCATGGATTATCTCTGCCCAATCTGTGGTAGTGCATTTTGAGCTCATATTGGTCTGATCAGGCACAGTTCAACACATTGAAATTTCACTTTATCATGGTGATGTCATTTTGGTCCTCTTTAAAAACAAAAGGACAACAAACAACCAACCATTTGGAAAAAATGGTGAAAAAGGAGTCCTACCAAATTCTTTTCATGATACAAATATGGTTCTGATACCTAAACCAGGAAAAGACAAAACAGAGAAAGAAAATTATAGATCAATTTCTTTAATGAATATAGATGCAAAATTTTCAATAAAACATTAGCAAAAAGAATATACCAACTTATCATGAGAAAAATACATCAGGATCAGGTAGGATTTACAACCAGAATGCAGGTCTGGTTCAATATTAGGAAAAGTATCAGCATTATTAATCATATCAACAACAAAACTAACAGAAATCATATGATTATCTCAGTAGATGTAGAAAAAGGTTTTGAGAAAATTCAACACCCATTCCTATTGAAAACCTTAGAAAGAATAGGAATAAATGAAGTCTTCCATAGAATAATAAGCAGTATCTACCTAAAACCATCATCAAGCATTATATGCAATGGGAAAAGCTAGATGCATTTCCAATAAGAGCAGGGATGAAACAAGGATGTCCATTATCACCACTGTTATTTAACATGATACTAGAAATGTTAGCTTTATCAATGAGAAGAAACAGAAATTAAAGGAATTATAATAGACAAAGAAGAAACTAAGTTATCACTCTTTGCAGATGATATGATATACTTAGAGAATCCCAGAGAATAAAGTAAAAAAGTTCCTGAAATAATAAACAACTGTTGCAAAGTTACAGGTTACAAAATAAACCCTCATAAATCATCCACATTTCTATATATTGCTAGCAAATATCAACAGCAAGAGAGAGAAAGAGGAAACCCATTTAAAGCTATGGTAGACACTATAAAATATCTGGGAGTCTAACTGACAAAAGAAACCCAAGATCTATACAAACACAATTACAAAACACTTTTCACACAAATAAAGTCAGATCTAAGTAAGTGGAAAAATATCAGCTGTTCATGGGTAGGCTAAGCTAATATAATAAAAATGACAATTCTACCTCAATTAATTTACTTATTCAGTGCCATATCAATCTACCAGATAGTTATTTTCTACAGCTAGAAGAAATAATATCAATATTCAAAGAACAAAAGGTCCAGAATATCAAGCAAACTAATGAAAAGTAAAGCAAGGGAAGGTGATATAGCCCTCCCAGATCTCAAATTGTTTTATAAAGCAACAGTCATCAAAACCACTTGGTATTGGCTAAGAAATAGATGGTTAGACCAGTGGAATACGTTAGGTACTCAAGACACAGTAGACAATGAATATAGCAATCAACTGTTAGATAAACCGAAAGACCCCAACTTCTGGGATAATAACTCACTGTTTAACTAAAATTGCTGGGAAAACTGGATAACAATGTGGTGGAAACTGGACATAAACCAATGCCTGACATCATACACAGCTATAAAGTCCAAATGGATACATGATCTAGGTATAGAGATTGATACTACAAACAAATTGGTGGAACAAGGAATAGTATATTTTTCAGATTTATGGAGAATGGAGAAATTTTTGACCAAACAAGAGATGGAGAACATTATGAAATGCAAAATGGATAATTTTGATTACATTGAATTGAAAAGTTCTTGCATAAACAAACCCAATGAAACCAAGATTTGGAGGGAAGCAGAAAAAAAACTAGGAGAGAATTTTTGCAACTGATGTCTGTGATAAAGGCCTCATTTCCAAAATATATAAAGAACTGAGTCAAATGTACAGGAATACATGGCCAATTGATAAATGGTCAAAGGAGATGAACAGGTAGCTTTCAGAGGAAGAAATTAAAGCTATAGATAGTCCTATGAAAAAATGCCCTAAATCACTATCGATTAGAGAGATGCAAATCAAAACAGCTCTGAGGTACCACATCACACTTATCAGATTGGCTAACTTGACAAAACAGGAAGATGATAAATGTTGGAGAAGATGTGGGAGAGTTGGAACACTAATTCATTCTTGGTGGAGCTGTGAGCTGATCCAACCATTCTAGAGAGCAATTTGGAACTATGCCCAGAGGGCTACAAAAATGTGCATACCCTTTGACCCAACAATACTGCTTTTAGGACTGTATTCCAAAGAGATCAAAAAATGGGAAAGTGTCCCACATGTACAAAAATATTGATAGCAGCCCTCTTTGTGGTGGCCAAGAACTGGAAGTCAAGGGAAGGTCCATCAATTGGGGAATGGCTGAGTAAGTTTTGATATATGAATGTAATGGAATACTATTATGCTATAAGAAATGATGAACAAGAAGACTTCAGAGAGGCCTGGAAGGACTTATATGACCTGATGCTGAGTGAAAGGAGCAGAACCAGGAGAACTTTATGCACAGCAACGACCACAGTGTGTGAGAGTTTTTTCTGGTAGACTTAGATTTTTGTAATAACACAAGAACTTCTTACAAAAAAAAAAAAATCCCAATGGTGGATCTGAAGGCAAAATGCCTTCCACACTCAGAGAGAGAAATATGGAAGTCACTCACATAATGTAGCAGATCATGTTTGTGTATGTGTATGAGTTTGTGTATCATGTTCTGATTTGTTATACGATTTCTTTCATTTATCTTAGTCTGACTACATAGCATGACTATAGTGAAAATATACTCAATAGGAAAGTATATGTAGAATCTATACAGAATTGTATGCAGTCGTGGGGAGGGAGGGAGGTAGTGGGGGGTAGGTGGGGGGGATAAAATCGCAGTTGTATGGCAGTGATTGTTAAACATTAAAAAATAAAAATATAAAAAAATAAAAAATAAAATAAAATAAAATAAAATAAAATAAAATAAAAAGAAATGATGAACAGGAAGACTTCAGAGAGTCCTGGAAGGACTTATATGAACTGATGCTGAGTGAAGGGAGCAGAACAAGGAGAACTTTGTACACAGCAAGAATCACAGTGTGCAAAGAATTTTTCTGGTAGACTTAGCCCTTCACAGCAATTCAAGGACCTAAAAACTTCCCAGTGGATCGAGGCAAAATGCCTTCTATATCCAGGAAAGAACTATGGAATTGGATAACAGAATGAAGCAGACCACTTTCTCATGTGTTATGTTTTGTTTTGTTTTATTTTCATGGTTTCTCCCATTTGTTTTAATTTTTCTATGCAACATGACTAAGGTGAAAATGTATTTAATAAGAATTTATGTATAGAACCTATGTAAGATTGCACTCTGTCTTGGGGAGGGGAGGAGAGAGGGGAATGGAGGGGGAGGGAGGGGGAAAACTCTAAGATATATGAAAGTGATTGTAGACAACTAAAAACAAATAAATTAATTAATAATTCTTTTAAAGATAAAAAAATTCAACAGTCTGATAAGGAGGCACACAAAAAAATAAAAAACAGAATGCACCAAATGATTACAGATACACAAAAATCCAATGAAGAGAAGAGTGCCTTGAAAAGCAGAAATGGACAAATGAGGGAAAAAAAGGATATACAAAAAATTAACTGAAAAGAGGAACTTCTTAACAGTAGAACTGGCCAAATGAAAGAGGAGATGCGAAAGCTCACTGAAGAAAATAATTGCTTAAAAATTAGAATTGGACAAGTGATAGCAAATGACTTCATGAGACGTCAAGAAATAACCAAAAAAATAAAAATAAAAAGAATGAAAAAATTGATGAAACATGGAATATTTCATTAGAAAAACAACTGACTTGGAAAACAGAAGAAGGAGTAATAATTTAAGAATTATTGTACTACCTGAAAGTCACAATAAAAAAAAAGAACCTATGCATCATTTTTCAAGAAATTATCAAGGAAAACTACCCTGATATTCTAAAACCAGATGGTAAAATAGAAATTGAAAGGATCCACTGATCGCTTCCTGAAAGAGTTCCAAAAATGAAAACTCACAAGACTAGCATTGTCAAATTCCAGTCCTTCCAGGTCAGTAAGAAAGTATTGCAAGTAACCAAAAGAAAGCAATTTAAATACTGTGGAGCCACAGTTAGGATAACACAAGATTTAGCAACTTTATCTTAAAAGATTGGAGAGCCTGAAATATGATAATCCAGAGGGCAAAAGAGGTGGCAATGCAAGCAAGAATCACTTAACCAGCAAAACTGAGTATAATACTTCAGGGGGGAAAATGGATACAGCATTCATTATGAAAAGACCAGAGCTGAATAGAAAATTTGACTTTCAAATATAAGATGCAAAGGAAAAATAAAAAGGTAAAGAAGGAAGAAAAATCACACAGGATTCAATGAGGTTAAACTGTTTGTATTCCTACATAGAAAATGACATTTATAACTCCTAAAAACTTTCTCATTATTAGGGCACTTAGGAGTATACCTAAACAGAAAGCACAAGTGTGAGTTAAATATGATAATTATCTAAAAAATTAATTAAGGGATAAAAAGAAGAATACACTGGGAGAAGGGGAAATGGAGAGGTAGAATTCGATAAATTATCTGACATAAAAGAGGCCTGAGATTTTACAGTAGAGGGAAAAATGAGAAAAGCAGGGAGGAGAGGACATGAACTTTCCTTACATCGGAATTGGCTCAAAGAGGGAATAATAAACACACTTAGTTGAATGTAGAGATCTATCTTACCCTACAGGAAAGTAGGAAGGGAAGGGGATAAAAGAAGGGGAAGCTGACAGAAGGGAAGGCAGTTTGGGGAAAGTAAAAGTCAGAAGCAAAACTCAATACACAGCAATATTGTGTACACAGTAACAGCAATATTGTATGATGACCTACTAGGAATAACTTTGTTATTCTCAGCAATACAATGATCTAAATTAATTCTGTTGGACTTATAATAGAAGGTGCTATCCATCACCAGAGAAAGAAGTGGTAGTACTGGGATGCAGATCAAAGATGCTTCTTCTTTAATTTTTTATTATTCTTGAGGTTTTTTGTCTGTTTTTTTTACAGAATGACTTACATGGAAATGTATTTTGCATGACTACACATGTATAACCCATGTCAATTTGCTTGCCTTCCCTATTGGGGAGGGAGGAAGCAAAAGAGGAGGGAGAGACTTTGGAACTCAAAATCTGAAAGAAAAAATAGGATGTCAAAATTGCTTTTGCATGTAATTGAGAAAAAATAAAAGATTAAGTAATTTTTTTTAAAAAGTTCACTTCTAGATGTATCATGACAGAGGGATGAACAGATGTGTCTGTGTCACTGCTATTGCTGTACCAGATCAAACAAGTTCCTTGGGAACCTCACTCCTCATTATGTAGTTTCTAATAAATCCTTACACATAATTGAACTTCTTGACTGGTGTACCACAGCCCTTATATACCTGATATACTTTATGCTAGCCCTTTTACATTCTTAACATCATAACCATCTCCAATCTCCATCTAAACTTGGAAAGAACAAATCTGAAGAGGCAAAGAACCAAGGTCCATATTCACCAGCCTAATACTGACCTTAGGTAAAGAGGACCTGAGACCTCTATACTCATAGCATTGTGCTATAAGTAGCAGTGAAATACAGTGAAATACAGGCAGGTAGGTAAGAGATAAACCAAGAGCAAGGCTCAGTATGACTAGTGTCTTTGGAGTATTGCTCAGATCTAGTTATGTAGTCAATCAATGGTCTGTATTACCATCACAAGGTTAACAAGCTGGATCCAAACAGCCAGATATCTATCTGCACATATTCTGTGGAGGATGGCCTGTGTACCCACATGACTCAGTGATGTGGTGAAGAAGAAAGACACGGGCAGGCAGAAGAAGATAGGGCAACTCCATTGATTGATCCGAGGGTCAGGGTATTTATAGACAGAAACTGCAAGTCTACATGACATTCTACTCATCTCCAGTCCTACTAATTAGAACAGTCTTATTGTCTTAAAGACTGTTAGCCTAGAGGGCATCTATTTTACATACTCCTTGTATTCTGTAGTTCTCTATTTAAAGGAGACAGAAACATGGGGGAGGGGGGAACCATTCTAGATGATAATGAGCACAGTCTCAAAAAAGAGTTTCCCCAAAGATCTATCCTGAACTTTGCCAACAGCACTTCATCCTGGCCCTCAACAATATTCTAAATTGAGAAGCAAGGCATTTCCATTAAATACTATCATACATTTTAAGAAGCAAATGGTAGTTGCATGGATTTTTGTTTCTTTATTGTTACTTTTTTATTTTATTTGTTTCATTGTCATGGTGCTTTCTTCATTTTGATATTTTTATGGCTTTTTATGCCATTGTCAAGTTTTCTTTTCAAAATTTAACTATTGAAGTATTTAGTAAGAAATGGAAAATAGTTGTATTTATTTATTTTTGCTTTCACATTATATAATGTCCTAGTTTATCTCTTTCACTTTTTTTCTAAATTGATTTCTACTTTATCAAATACTAAAACAGTCCTTCCTGCTTTTATAGCTTGCATATGAATGATAGATTTTTTCACTGGCATTTTAATGTTAATCTAACTATGTCTTCTTGTTGGAGATGCCTTTCCTGCAAGTAACCTATTGGTGGGCTTTGCTTCTTAATCCCTTCTATAATGCAGTTTGTTTTAAGGGGAGAATTCAGACTACTCATATCCACTGTTGAATCTAATAAATTAGCTTTGTGTCACTTCCTTATCATTATTCTTGCTAATGCCTGAAGATAATGAAATTTATCTAAATCTTCCCTAAATATTTCCACTTTTTAAAAAATAGACATAAGATTTCATTGGTATGGGTAATTCCTTGGGAGGAAATCTTCTGACCAGAGATAATTGACACCTACTTCATAATTTATTCTTAGGGCACAGCCTATGGATACTTGAGAGATTAAATGCTTTGCCCAAGATCACACAAAAAGAAGCAGAATTTGATCTTAGGTCTTGCTGGCTATGAGATGAGATCTGCTTCTCATCAATTGGTTTTTACTCTTAAAATCTAAGGAAGAATATACCCTATTTCCATCTTTAATCTTTTCACATACTTTAGTTTTACCTCTTTCTTATTGTAGTTAGAATTTTGCCTGTTAGATTTCCTGCTTCCTTTCCTTTTTCTCCTACTTATTTCTCATTTTCCTGAAGTATATTTCTGTTAAAAAAAAATGCTGTATTTTAATGTTCTTTCTATCTGTTTCTATTCATCATAATACACATTTTGTTCCAAACACTACTTTGATTGTTTGTCACTGGCTTTAACCCTTAATGATACACCTCCCTAATCATAACTACAAGGAACAGCAGGCTTGAAGTCTATTGTCTTCAGTGCATCATTTGTCATTTAGTCACCTTGGGTTTCTCCATGCCCTGATTGATGTTTTCTTTTCTGTTGTGAATGGTTTATAAATTCTTCTGGGCATACATACCCTCTTTGCACCACCACGCCTCCCCGCCAAAAAAAAGTAGTGAAAAATAGCAGACAGATTTCTGGGCCAAGATTGCCCCAGTGCAATTATTCCCATCATGAGAAAGCAAGAAAAGCAAAACCTGTTTGAAATGTTGCTAGTCAAACAAAATTAATTCATGCATGAACTATGTCAAAAGGAAAAGTCTCAATCTGCCATCTGAGTACATCCCTAAGTACTATGAAATCGAAAAATGACACCACAAATTATTTTGTGTTATTTGTTCATTGATTGAGAAGTGTATCTAACTCATGTGTCAATACCAATGGATAAGATTTGGACTTAATTAAATAGACCTCAGTGTTGACAGACTTTGTCTGACCTGGAGACTTGTTGTTTGGGACTATTCAAGAGATCTTTCCTAGTCTACTTTCCTATATGGGATCAATTTCCCTGGATTCTACATATGGGGTAATACAGCTAGGCCTTGATCTTTTAGAGATTGTTATTATCATATAATTATAGGGGTTTTTTATGTCATTGACACTAAGTTTCTTTGGCAACACCTCCATATAAAAATCAGTAGGATTTTTTTTCATTTCAGTAATGTCTGACTCTTTATGGTTTTTACTGGTTTTTTATTGGTTAAGAAAACCACTTAAGGTTTTCTTGGTAAAGACACTGGAGTTGTTTGCCATTACCTTCTCCAACTCCTTTTACAGACCAGAAAACTGAAGCAAATAGGGTGAAGTGACTCTTTCTCAATCTCACAAAGTTATTAAGTGTCTAAGGCCAGACTTGAGCTCAGGAAAATGAATCTTCCTGACTTCAAGCCCAACATTCTATCTACTGTGTCACCTAGCACTCCGGGGATTTCCACCATTAAACTACTAGTAAAATATGACTTGTATGAGCCTATTATTGCTAGTTTACTGGTCATTAAGGTCAAGGAGTGGATTGTGATAGCTGTGAATCTTATAGCATTCAATATTTTGATTATGTTTAGACAACCAGGTGATGCAGTGGATAGAGTTCTGGGCATGGAGTCCGGAAGACGCATCTTACTGAATTCAAAACTGCCCTTAGATTTTAGCTGTGATGCTAGGCAAGTTACTACCCTAGGCAAGTTACTAAATCCTGTTTGCCTCAGTTTCCTCATCTATAAAATGAATTGGAGAAGGAAATGACAAGAAAATCCCAAATGGGGTCAAAAAGAATCAGGCACAAATGAAATGACTCAACTATGATAAAAATAGTTATGGTTTGGTATTTTATATTCATAATGATTGGAATTCAATGTTCAGTCACTTAGGTTAAGTGGTTCAAGTGCCCACAGAAGCACAGGTGAAATAGTTTGTATTTTTCTTCTATTAATTCTTTGTCAGGCAGACAAGACTTTTAGCCTTTGTTTAGATACATTCTTGACCTATTGCAGGGACTTTGAATCACTGTTCTCCTTTTACTGCTTTAGATAGTATATATTGGATCCTCCCACAAGTTTGTGATCCCAATAAGGAAATTCTCTTTACTTGAACTTCACTAATTAGGAATGGTTCCTCCTACCTTATACCCATCATACTGGCTAACAGGATAGAAAATGAAAATGAAAACTGTTGGAGCATATGGGAACATAGGTATACTATTGCATTGCTGATGGAGATGTGAACTGGTGTAGCCATTCAGGAAAACAATTTAGAACTATAGTCAAAGGTCTATAAAACTACTCTTCTTAGTCAACATCCCAAAGTGATCATAGAAAAAGGAAAAGGACCTATGTGTACAAAAATGCTTATATCAGCTATTTTTGGTGGTAGAAGAGAATTAGAAATTGGGAAGATGTCCATCAATTGGAGAAAGGACTAAAAAGTTTGGGCATTTGGTGGTGATGGACTACTCATGCGCTTTAAAAAAATGATGAAGGTGATGAAAGACCTAGGAAGATTTACATAAATTGATGCAACGTAAAGCGAACAGAACGAGAACACTGTACACAGTAACAGCAATAATGTAACTGATCAACTGTGAAAGACTTGACTACTCTAATCAATACAATGATCTGAGACATTTCCAAAGAGTTCATGAAGAAAAATGTTGTATACAACCAAAGCAAGAACTGATGAAGTCTGAGTGCAAATAGAAGTATACTTTTTTCACTTGCTTTATTTTTCTTGATTTTTGTTAATAATGGGACTAATATGGAAATGTGTTTTGCATGACTCCACATATATAGTTGCTTGCCTTCTCAAAAGGTGAGAAAGGGGAAGAGGGAAAGGAGAAAATTGGGAACTAGGAATTTAAAAACAAAGAATGTTAAAATAAATAAGGTATAATTATATACGTAAATTTAAAAGAAATGCTCTGTCCTACATCTGACGCTAATCATCTGTTCCCAACAAAGCCCATTCTTAGGGTATATAATTTTGCCACCTGAACCCCAACTTTCAGCATGTTCTCTCCCCAACACATCTCCCTGACTTTTGGGACCAGGAGTTTCTTGCATGCAGGAAAAAAAAAAAACTGTCAGTAATTTTATTGTGTATAGACATGTTTTGTTTTCCTGCTCTTGTGCCTTATAACAACAGATTTTGTAGTTGTATTATTTCCATGAGTATCAATTTTCTAGAAATTCTCTAGCCCTGGTATTTGTTTTAACCCAAGATGTAAGGCCAAATAAAGCAACAGTTTTGTTTTTTTTTTTTAAATAAAGGAAGATCTGACATTAGAGTTAAGAAGACCCAAGATTAAATCCTGCTTCTGCTATATACTGGCAATGTGACCTTGGGGAAGCCATTTAGTCTCTCCTTTCTCCCAGGCAACTCCCTAAAAATAAAATGTAAAGCAGTTGTCTATCATCGTTGACAAGAGGTTACCTATGCCAATGAAGTCTTATGTCTCCTTTTTTTAAAGTGGAAATATTTATGGAACATTAAGATAAATTTCACTCTCTTCAGGCCTCAAAAAGAATAATAAGAAGGAAGTCACCAAAAACATATCAAGTTTATTAGCTAGAACAATAGATTTAAGTAATATTAATTCTCCCATTAAAGGAAAAATTATAATAGAATGAATTAAGAAAAAACTCATCAGTATATTGTTTACAGGAAACACAATAAGAGGCTGATTTAAAAATTAAAAGGCTGGTATAAAATACACTATGTAAGTGTAACTACAAAAAGGAGGAGGGGCCATAACAGAAAAAGTGAAATTCAATTTAGCAGAAATTTGAAAGTGACAAATGAGGACATTATATAAAAATGAAAGTTAAAATGATAACCAAAAAAATAACCATTTACATTCATCAAACAGACACACAGTTAATTTCATAAAGATACTATGAAAAAGAAAAAAATACCAAAATGATGATTTTCTTTGAAAGCACAGTATATGACAAATTAAAAGAAAAATTAATATAAAGAAATAATAAAATCCATACATCTTCTATTTCTGGAAATACCTGATAATGCATATAGGAAGAGTCTTGTTTTCCATTTTGGAACATGTATAGACTGGTAGCTGGCTCTACCACCTCTCCCAAAGACACAGACCACTGATTGGCCATGTCATCAGATCTGGGGGACATGCTCTTTATCCATCTTCTTTCTACCTGGTTACATGACACTGAGAAAGATAATGCTATAAGGGTAAAACTGTCAGATCCACTCCATCTGAGATGAATATGTGTCCTGTGAATACAGGACTCAATTCTTTGATTCTTTGCATTTTTCCTTTCCTGTTTTAGATGGAGAGCAGAAATGACTATGACCTTGTGAACTAAAAAACACCAGGCATATTAAACGTCATAGTCTAGAAGTTGGAATCCATACCAGAAGATACAAGGTGAGGTGTGAGTTCCTAAGCAACTTAAACCTAGACCTGCAGGAGCAGAGATCTGTATTTCATTCATTAGTCCTACCGCATCTGGAAACTTGCTACTAGGATATGTAAAAACTTAGTTGACTGATCGCTCTCTCTCCACTTTGCAGATGGTTTAGGGATTATGTGTTCCCAGCTGAGGCTGCCCCACCCCACCCAGAGTTGGTGAGAAGAAGAATGTTTGTACTTCTGTTTTTTCTATTAGCTACAAAGTGAATATCCCTTTGCAAAAACAATTCTATACTAACTGGAGCAATTAGTGTGCTTATCACTGGATGCTAATGGCAGGAGTAGGAGCAGAGATAGAACCCAATGAGGACTTGAGATAACAGCATTCTGAAAGAGAGAGGTAGCTGGGCACTCCCTACAATCATGAAGGGGAAGTACAACTCATCTGATTCTGGGACAGGAAGTCCAACATATCAACACAATTTTATACTTTATAATCATTGGTTTGGGATTGTTTTGGTTTTCTATGTCTATACCATCCCATTCATGTACCACAATTTGTTGCCTTACCCTAATTCATGTGAATTTTCTTTTCTGAAATTCTTTGCTACTAGAAAAAGTATTACTAAAAATAATTTGATAATACATAGAATACACTGTATCTTCTTATCTTTGGTCCTCTTATGGTATATGCATAGTGATAAGAACTCTAGGTCATAGGATATGGTGAGAATTGTTGGTTCATTTCTCATCATAATTCAAATTGTTCTCCAGGATGATTAGACCAATTCAAAACTCTACCCACAGTATATTAGTTTTACTCATTCCACAATACATCTAGCATCAACTTTTCCAATCTTTTATAATCACTGTCAATTTGCTTCGTTTGAAGAAAAATGTAAGAGTTGCTCTGACTAACATTAAGTTCATTTTTAAATATAGGATTTTTGTAGATTTTTTTTCAAAATCACCTAGATTTATGCCTTGCATATGCCTCCTCTTATCTCTCAAAGGATCATCTTCTCTTTTGTCCTGTAGGGCCAGATAACTTTCTATACCCCTTTACCTGTATTTCTTATTTCCTAGTAGCAAGAACAGTACTCAACAGTTGTTCCTAAAACTTTGAGTTTGAACTTCTCTTCATCCCTCCCTCCCCACCCCTTCCTTTTAGAAGGCAAGCAATTCAATATAGGCCATATCTGTGTAGTTTTGCAAATGACTTCCATAATAGTCTTGTTGTGTAAGACTAACTATATTTCCCTCCATCCTATCCTGCCCTCATTGCTTCTATTCTCCCTTTTGATCCTGTCCCTCCCCAAGAGTATTGACTTCAAATTGCTCTCTCCTCCCATGGCCCTCCCTTCCATCATCCCCCCCCACCCTGCTTATCCCCTTATCCCCCACTTTCCTGTATTGTAAGATAGGTTTTCATACCAAAATGAGTGTGCATTTTATTCCTTCCTTTAGTCAAATGTGATGAGAGTAAATTTCATGGTTTTCTCTCATCTCCCCTCTTTTTCTCTCCACTGAAAAGTCTTTTGCTTGCCTCTTTTATGACAGATAATTTACTCCATTCCATTTCTCCCTTTCTCTTCCCAATATATTTCTCTCTCACCGCTTAATTTCATTTTTTAAGATATGATCCCATCCTATTCAATTCACTGTGTGCTCTCTGTCTCTGTATGTGTGTGTGCATGTGTGTGTGTTTGTGTGTGTGTGTGTGGGGGGGTGTGTGTGTGTGTGCAATCCCATCAGCTACCCAGACACTGAAAAGTTTCAAGAGTTACAAATATTGTCTTTCCATGTAGGAATGTAAACAGTTCAACTTTAGTAAGTCCCTTATGACTTCTCTTTGCTGTTTACCTTTTCATGCTTCTCTTTATTCTCGTGTTTGAAAATCAGATTTTCTTTTCAGCTCTGGTCTTTTCATCAAGAATGCTTGAAAGTCCTCTATTTCATTGAAAGAGCATTTTTTCCCCTGAAGTATTATACTTAGTTTTGTTGGGTAGGTGATTCTTGGTTTTAGTCCTAGTTCCTTTGACTTCTGGAATATCATATTCCACGCCCTTCGATCCCTTAATGTAGAAGCTGCCAGATCTTGTGTTATCCTGATTGTATTTCCACAATACTTGAATTGTTTCTTTCTAGCTGCTTGCAATATTTTCTCCTTGACCAGGGAATGCCACAATGTTCCTAGGAGTTTCTCTTTTTTGGATCTCTTTCAGGCGGTGATTGGTGGATTCCTTGAATACTTATTTTGCCCTCTGGTTCTAGAAGATCAGGGAAGTTTTCCTTGATAATTTCATGAAAGATGGTGCCTAGGCTCTTTTTTTGATCATGGTTTTCAGGTAGTCCCATAATTTTTAAATTGTCTCTCCTGGATCTATTTTCTAGGTCAGTTGTTTTGCCAGTGAGATATTTCACATTATCTTCCATTTTTTCATTCTTTTGGTTTTGTTTTGTGATTTCTTGGTTTCTCATAAAGTCATTAGTCTCCATCTGTTCCATTCTAATTTTGAAAGAACTATTTCTTCAGTGAGGTTTTGGACCTTCTTTTCCATTTGGTTAATTCTGCTTTTGAAAGCATTCTTCTCCTCATTGGCTTTTTGAACCTCTTTTGCCAATTGAGTTAGCCTATTTTTCAAGGTGTTATTTTCTTCAGCATTTTTGGGGGTCTCCTTTAGCAAGGTGTTGGCCTGCTTCTCATGCTTTTTTGCATCTCTCTCATTTCTCTTCCCAGATTTTCCTCCACCTCTCTTACTTGATTTTCAAAATCCTTTTTCAGCTCTTCCATGTCCTGAGCTCATGGTATATTTATTTTGGATGTTTGGGATACAGAAGCCTTGACTTCTATGTCTTTCCCTGATGGTAAGCATTGTTCTTCCTCATTTGAAAGGAAGGGAGGAAATATCTGTTCACCAAGAAAGTAACCTTCTATAGTCTATCTTTTTATCCCTTTTCTGAGCTTTTCCCAGTCAGTGACTTGACTTCTGAGTTTCCTCTCCACACCCATCTCTCCTCCATTTCTGCCCAGCTAGTGCTTGGGGTCTGAGATTCAAATGCTGCTTCCCAGCTTCAGGGCTTTGGGCAGGGGCAGGGCTGCTGCTCAGTGTGAGATTAAGTTCAGGTGCTCAGGTGGGGGCAGGGCAGCCACATGGGGCTCAGTTCCCTCAGGGGGTTTATGCAGAGACCTTCACCAATGGATCTGAGCTCCTGACTGCTTTGGGAGCCCTTGTCTGCTGCCGCAGCCCCCTCTGCTGCATCCCGAGGGGGCCCGAGCCACAGGAACACCCCACTCCCCTCTCAGCCACTCAAAAAGTCTCTCTCACTGACCCTTGTCTCCTGTGGTGGAGGGACCTGCGTGGCCACTGGAGATTCCGCCCCTGAAGCCTGCTCGGATCTGCTCCTCTCTGTGCCACACGGCCAAGGCAGGGCTGGGCTCTGTTACAGGTTCGAGGCATGAAGGACATTTGGCGTCGGTTTTTCAGGGCTCTCTGGAACTGAAATCTCCTCCACTCTGTTGTTCTGTGGCTTTTGCTGCTCCAGAATTTGTTGGGAGTTCTTCTTTACATGTAATTTATGGGCTGTGGGTTCTGAACTAGCATATGTGTATCTTTCTACTCTGCCATCTTGGCCAAAAAAAATTTTTTTTAACAAAAAAGGAGAGAAAAAATTCAAAATAACCAATGAATACATTGAAAATATCTGAAATTATATACCTGTGAACCCTCACCCACCTCTCTTAAGAATTAGGTAGAGGTACATCATATCTTTTATTTGGAGCCTTGCAATTTTGCTAAATTCTTCTTGATTGTTTTATGATTGGCTTTTTTTTACATTTACATTGTCATTTTACATACATATATACATTTATATTGGTTGTAAACATTCAACTTCATATTACATCAATTCATACAACTCTTACCATAATTCTCTGTATTCATCATGATTGTCATTTTTACAGCACTATAATATTGATTGAAATCTGTGAATAAAGAAAACTGAGGAGAAAAAATTTCAAGCACAATCAGTTTATTAGTTATAGCTAGCAATTTACCAATAAAATGGGTCCAAGAACACCTCAGTTGGTCCAAGGACCCTAAAGTGAGTTTACAGAGCACTTGTAAAGACATAAATGAAAAGCATCAGAATGGGGAACATAATAAATGAAGAATATTAATCACAAATTGAAGTACATAATATTGATTATGGCAGGGGCCTACATCTTCTGATTGGTTGGAGTATTTTGGGAGATTCCATTGTAATCAAGGAAGTCAATCTCTTGTAATCATCCTTGATAAGAATAGGGAATATTAATAAGAATGGGGAACTTTGACAGCAATTTGTCAGCAATATCCAGTGGTTTCCTAACCTCACGTGATTTATGGAGTCAAGGAATATCTATAGCTATAATCCACAACAAGGCTCTTAACAGATATAAGAAATTTAACTGGACAAAGGCTTTTAACAGAAGTGAGAATTTTGGTTAACAGGTGAACTAAGTGGAGGTGATGTCCTGTCAGTCAACATAGAATTTCACATATACTTCTTAATCTACTATAATTTATAAGAACTAAATTACATGTGTAATTAAAGAATGTAACTAAAAATAAATGATTGATCATTAATTGACCATATTTCACAATAATACATCATTATAATCAGGCACCACAATTTGTTCAGCCATTCCCCTATTGATAGACTCTACATTGTTTCCAGTTCCTTCCTTCCAAAAAGTGATATTATATCTGTTTTTATGTGTAAGAAATCTTTCTTTTTTCTTTCTGACTTCCTCAGGATTTATGCCTCCCAATATAATCACTAGATTGAGTGGTATGGCCATTTTAGTCACTTCATCTGCAAAATTTAAAATTGCTTTTCAGAATGATTGTGTGAACACGAAGCTTTAGTGCAATGTCTCAGACTCAAAAAGAAAGGCAGACCAATGCACAGTCAATGTCTATCTGTGTAGATGTATATTGACTTAGAAAACTACTTCTTAATATTATCTATTATGGTATTTTTATTTATTTTGTTAAATATTTCTAAATTACATTTTTTTTTAATTTTTAAAATTTGTTTATTTAACTTTTAACATTCATTTTCACAAAATTTTGGGTTCCAAACTTTCTCCCCATTTCTCCCCTCCCCCCACCCCAAAACACTGATCATTCTAATTGCCCCTACCACCAATCTGCCCTCTCTTCTCTCAGCCCTCCCTTCCCTTGTCCTCATCTTTTCTTTTGTCCTATAGGGCCAGATAACTTTCTATACCCCTTTACCTGTATTTCTTATTTCCTAGTAGTAAGAACAGTGCTCAACAGTTGTTCCTAAAACTTTGAGTTTGAACTTCTCTTCATCCCTCCCTCCCCACCCCTTCCTTTTAGAAGGCAAGCAATTCAATATAGGCCATATCTGTGTAGTTTTGCAAATGACTTCCATAATAGTCTTGTTGTGTAAGACTAACTATATTTCCCTCCATCCTATCCTGCCCTCATTGCTTCTATTCTCCCTTTTGATCCTGTCCCTCCCCAAGAGTATTGACTTCAAATTGCTCTCTCCTCCCATGGCCCTCCCTTCCATCATCCCCCCCCCACCCTGCTTATCCCCTTATCCCCCACTTTCCTGTATTGTAAGATAGGTTTTCATACCAAAATGAGTGTGCATTTTATTCCTTCCTTTAGTCAAATGTGATGAGAGTAAATTTCATGGTTTTCTCTCATCTCCCCTCTTTTTCTCTCCACTGAAAAGTCTTTTGCTTGTCTCTTTTATGACAGATAATTTACTCCATTCCATTTCTCCCTTTCTCTTCCCAATATATTTCTCTCTCACCGCTTAATTTCATTTTTTAAGATATGATCCCATCCTATTCAATTCACTGTGTGCTCTCTGTCTCTGTATGTGTGTGTGCATGTGTGTGTGTTTGTGTGTGTGTGTGTGGGGGGGTGTGTGTGTGTGTGCAATCCCATCAGCTACCCAGACACTGAAAAGTTTCAAGAGTTACAAATATTGTCTTTCCATGTAGGAATGTAAACAGTTCAACTTTAGTAAGTCCCTTATGACTTCTCTTTGCTGTTTACCTTTTCATGCTTCTCTTTATTCTTGTGTTTGAAAATCAGATTTTCTTTTCAGCTCTGGTCTTTTCATCAAGAATGCTTGAAAGTCCTCTATTTCATTGAAAGAGCATTTTTTCCCCTGAAGTATTATACTTAGTTTTGTTGGGTAGGTGATTCTTGGTTTTAGTCCTAGTTCCTTTGACTTCTGGAATATCATATTCCACGCCCTTCGATCCCTTAATGTAGAAGCTGCCAGATCTTGTGTTATCCTGATTGTATTTCCACAATACTTGAATTGTTTCTTTCTAGCTGCTTGCAATATTTTCTCCTTGACCAGGGAATGCCACAATGTTCCTAGGAGTTTCTCTTTTTTGGATCTCTTTCAGGCGGTGATTGGTGGATTCCTTGAATACTTATTTTGCCCTCTGGTTCTAGAAGATCAGGGAAGTTTTCCTTGATAATTTCATGAAAGATGGTGCCTAGGCTCTTTTTTTGATCATGGTTTTCAGGTAGTCCCATAATTTTTAAATTGTCTCTCCTGGATCTATTTTCTAGGTCAGTTGTTTTGCCAGTGAGATATTTCACATTATCTTCCATTTTTTCATTCTTTTGGTTTTGTTTTGTGATTTCTTGGTTTCTCATAAAGTCATTAGCCTCCATCTGTTCCATTCTAATTTTGAAAGAACTATTTTCTTCAGTGAGGTTTTGGACCTTCTTTTCCATTTGGTTAATTCTGCTTTTGAAAGCATTCTTCTCCTCATTGGCTTTTTGAACCTCTTTTGCCAATTGAGTTAGCCTATTTTTCAAGGTGTTATTTTCTTCAGCATTTTTGGGGGTCTCCTTTAGCAAGGTGTTGGCCTGCTTCTCATGCTTTTTTGCATCTCTCTCATTTCTCTTCCCAGATTTTCCTCCACCTCTCTTACTTGATTTTCAAAATCCTTTTTAAGCTCTTCCATGGCCTGAGCACATTGAATATTTATTTTGGATGTTTGGGATACAGAAGCCTTGACTTCTATGTCTTTCCCTGATGGTAAGCATTGTTCTTCCTCATTCAAAAGGATGGGAGGAGATATCTGTTCACCAAGAAAGTATCCTTCTATAGTCTTATATTTTTTTCCTTTTCTGGGCATTTTCCCAGCCAGTGACTTGACTTCTGAGTTTCCTCTCCACACCTATCTCTCCTCCATTTCTGCCCAGCTAGTGCTTGGGGTCTGAGATTCAAATGCTGCTCCCCAGCCTCAAGGCTTTTGGCAGTGGCAAGGCTGCTATTTAGTGTGAGATTAAGTTCAGGTGCTGGGGTTGGGGCAGGGCCACCACACAGGGCTTAGTACCCTCCAGGGGTTTATGCAGAGACCTTCAACAATGGATCTGATCTCTTGCCTGCTTTGGGAGGCCCTGTCTGTCGCCACAGCCCCCTCTGCTGCCTCCTGAGGGGGCCTGAGTCATGGGGACATCCCGTTCCCCTCTTGGCGAGCCAAAAAGACTCCCTCACTGACCTGTGATTCCTGTGGGTGGAGGGACCTGTGTGGCCACTGGAGATTCCACCCCTGAAGCCTGCTTGGATCAGCTCCTCTCAGTGCCATGCGGCTGAGGCAGGGCTGGGTGCTGCTCCAGGTCCAGTGCCTGACGGACTCTTTGCGACAGTTTTTCAGGTCTCCCTGGAACAAAAATCTCATCTGCTCTGTTGTTTTGTGGCTTCCACTGCTCCAGATTTTGTTGGGAGTTCTTTTTTACAGGTATTTTATGGGTGGTGGGTTCGGAGCTATCATTCTACTCCACCATCTTGGCTCCTCTCCTAAATTACATTCTAATCTGGTTATTTTACTGTATCTTCCTTTCCACAATACCATCCCTTTCCTCAGTTTAATTTTGATTATTCCTATCTTATGTCATCTTTGGCAGGTGACTGGATATGACATAACACCCATGGGTTGTTTGATTTCTGATTACTCTAAGTAGTGGTTTTGAGGATTTTTTCTTACAATGTTTAAGACTTCAAAATTTTTCTTTTGAGCACTGCTTATTTATATCCTTTCAACATGTAACCACTAGAAAATGGCCTTTTTCTGGTTATGTATTTGTTAGTTGCCTGAATATTGGATTCTTGTCAGAAATATTTGATGAAAATTTTTTGCATTTGACCCCCCCTCTTGTATAAGGTATGCTAATTTCGTTTGTGTAAAATCTTTTCAATTTCATATTATCTTTGTTTTATAACTGTCTATCTTGCTTGTTTATTTAAATATTGTACCACTGCTCAATGATAAGAAAGGTACATTTTCTGTTGTTTCTCTAATTTTCTAATATTATTACCTTTTATCACTGAGGTTACATATCTGTTATTACTTACACTGTTGTGTGCTGTTAGTTGCTACTCTAAACCAATTTTTTGTGAAAAATCTTTTTCAATTTTTCCAACAATTCTTGCAAACAGGGGTTCTTCCACAAATAATTTGTATTCTTGTTTTTGAAAACTGTTAGATTAAGATGAAGGTTTCTGGCACTCCATTGTCTAGTCTTTTCCTCTAAATCTCATTTTATTTTTTTAAACAGTAATGTAGAGTTTTAAGGATTACTATATTATCATATATATCTGGTAGTGCTATGCCACTGTCATTCTTCTTTTGAAAAATCATTTCTGAGAGAAAAAGTTCTCAAAATTCTCTGCATTCAGGTCCTTGGTGTCACTGACAATTATTATTTATTCAGGTCATTCATCACATCTTGTTTAGTGATTCTGGACCATGCATCAGGAATCTGACCTCTGCCACTGAACCTGAAATTGTAATGCTGTTCTAACTGTGACCTGAAGCGACACACAAACCATTTCCAGTATGGTTGGGTAGATGTATCTGGAGTGATGCTCCATGTGGCATATTCACCACCTGCCTGACGATAAGTCTTATATGGGAAACACCTGCCATCCTCAAGAACAAACAGAAGATCACTTGCCACATAACTGGTGCAGAAATCAAGTGAAAACTCATTAGTCTTGTACCATCTTGTACCTCTGACAGTTTGAGAACGATGAAAAGGGACACTGTGGTCTTCACAATGATTTGTGGCGGTATTTGTGCAAATTGCTTTGCAAAAGGGACACTGCTTCCAGCAGCCACTGAGCTGATCAGAGAGCATGGCCTGAATCTCAGGTACAACTTGCTTTATAGATGAAATTTCACAGGTCTCTCCTACATTTTGGATTCTGGGATCCAGGTGTTCAATCATGGCTTCCTTGAGGAATTCAATGTCTGTAATCGCCTGATGTTCAATACTTCTTAAGTCTCTTCTTGGAAGGGTCAGATGACACACAAGGCAATTACACAATGTGTCTAGCCATACAGAGGCAGAATTGTTTTGATCCTTAGCCACCAGAGTTGACTTATGAATGGCAGAGGAGATGAGTTCCTTAAAAAATTCCAAACTATTGCTTAAAAAATTCTTCAGTTTCTCTTTTCCTTTTCTTATACAGTATGCCTGAATCTCCTTCTCAATGTAATTCTTAAAAAACTGTTTTGGTGTGTGGATGTATTCCCAATAATTCTCAAAGTTTTCTTCCTCAGCCAAAGAGATGAGAATGTGTTTCTCCAGGTTGGATCGGTTTCCATTGAAGGCAGAACAGTTAGCCCTAATATCCCCAGCAAGGTCAAGGGCTATCTTTTTCCAGATGGCTATCGGTAGGGAAGCAGTGAGCTTGCTCCACGGGAAGTCAGCAAATGCTGTGATAGAGGTTGCACCTTGGCAGGAAATCTTAAAACTCATATAGAAATCCTCTTTCTTATTTTGTAGATATGTGACAGGATCATGTGCTGTCTTGAAGGCAGAGTGCATGTCCTTAAATTTAGCTACTGAACTATGACACAAATATAAGGACAAATCTATTTTATATTCATTTGTAAGTGTGTACCGTGCCCCTTCAGATGCAGAATCAGTGTCCTTGTCTATTAATCGCAGTATTTCGTGGAAATAACTTATGTTATAATCCAATCCCCTTCTCAATTTAGATTCAATATTTTCAGTAATCAATGATATAATGTTTTGGGAAGTTTGTGCTATTATCTTCTTATCACACTCTTCTACGGATTTCCTAGAAAATATGCTTTTTGTCTTCATTATGACATGTTTGTCATAATTAATGGAAAACCTTGTTCTTCTGGAATGACCTCGAAGTTTGCTTTTCACATTGTGCTCCTGTTTAAAATGGTCCAGAAAGACATTCTCCAAATCAATATCAATATTAGGGTCTTCAGCAGGAGGGAAATGTGAGGATACTTCACAGACCCACTTTGTCCAAAGTTGACTGAATGTGTCTCTCAGCTCCTCCTCACTTAATTCTTTACCCATTAAAGACAGAGCCACATCTCTACTTCTTAACAACAGCTCTTTTTCATATTCTGATTTCTTTTGATCCAATTTATCTTGACTTTTCCTTGAATTAAGGAAAGCATGTGACTTTCTAAAGCATTCTGAAACAAGTGCTTCTTTAAGATTTCTCAGTTTGTTCTCAAAGTTTCCCTTCCACTGGATCAGGATTTCATTCTCTTGGTCTTCATCAAAATACTTTTGAAGGTCTTGCCTGATGGCATCATATTTTTTTCCAATGTTCTCCTCAATAAAACTTCTTGGGAGATCCTGAATTTCCCCATTCTGAATCTGATTGGTCAGTTGGTTTTCTAAACCCAACACATGACTTCTTAGATCCCATGTCCAGTTGTTATACATTGTCTCAAGCTTGATCATGGCCATAATCTCCTGGGTATTCCTAAAGCTGAAGATGAAGTTTTCATTCACCAAGGCTTTCCACAAATCATGGATTCGGACCTTCACCTCAGACATCTTCAGTATGCTGCCTTTGCGTTCTTTGGCAGCCAAGAGAATTCCTCTTTTTAGTTCCTGGATGTTATGGCTATAACTAGGGTTAGGAGGGGCCATTGGAGGATCGCCTTCCCATAGATGAGTAAAGTAATGGACATAATTGTTTACATCAAACCGAATGACATCCCTGAAGCAGGTAATACCAGAGCACTGTTCTTGTTCCGCAGCTATAGCTGCCATTTCATCCAGTTTCTGCTGCAGTCGCCTTCTTCCTTCCATGTTTTGATCTTTGGCAGTGATTTCCCCCACATTCTGATGCACAAATAGACAGCTTGGGGAAATGTTCACTTGTTTCATTCTCAGAAAGGCCTGGACAGCAATTTGCAAGATATCTTGCATTTCTGAAGGATTCTCCCCAAATATATTGATCAAAGTCAGGTTTCCAAGTCCAATAACAAAAGTGGCCAACTCATTGTCCCGATTCTGTGATTGACCAATGAATTCTGGGGCCCTCAGTCCTTCTGTGTCAACCACAAGGACAAAGCCAAAGCCTAGCTCCTTCCAGAGCTTCTTCTCCACTTTCAGTAACTGCATGTAAGCTCCTCGTGTACATCGCCCTGCGCTGACATTGAACTGTAGGCCAAACATGGCATTCAACAGAGTAGACTTCCCTGTGCTTTGGAGGCCAAGAACAGAGAGAACAAAGAGCTTTTGGTCTCCAATTTTCTCAATCAGTCTGTCAAAAACAGCTGCCACCCACTTCAGAGGTACATAGGAAGCATCCCCATCCATCAGCTCAAGGGGATACCCACAGATCATCAGGTCAGCAGCAATTTGAGGCAGGGAGAAGAATACAGTGTCCATTTGAAGTGACACTTCTTCCAAAGCTTCATAAATCTGGCCAGTCTCTCTCAGGAGATGTTCAATACCCAAAGAGGAATCCCTGACCTCCTTGGAGACAGCTTCAAGTTCCACTTGGTGGTGTTTCAAGGAGGTACTATTGGATCCGTTTTGATTTTCTGCCAGCACCAGGGAACACAACTGGTTGTACCTCTTCTGGAGTTTTTCCAGGTGACCTCTGGTCAGGTTATCCATGAATGTACTCAACCACTGTAGGAAGTACAGCTCAGTGCTCTTGTCTTTCCCTGAGTGAGATTGAAGGATTTCAAGCACAGATCTCATCAAGTCATTGAGAGGAAATGCCCTGCTTAGCTGTGTTTCTCTTATTATTTGTTTTACTGTCTCAATCTCACTCTTGTGCTGTTCAAGGCTTAGGTTCCCCTTCTCTCTCAGGTAACAAAGCTCCCTGTCCATCTTACACCACTGGTGCCAAAGCTCTCCTTGAAGCGGGAGTAATCTCTCCTTAATTTCAGATAACTTCATCTCTTCCATGATGGCCAGCAAAGCCTGTGCCTTTCCCTTAGCCTCCTGACATTCCTTCCTGTCCACGTCTACCAGAAAGCCATGGTGCCGAGCAACTTCAGCACAGGCTTCCAGACTAAGAAAAGGACCTGAAGACTTCAGCAAGTGATTGATGACACTTGTGAGTTCATCCATTAATTCAGCTTCATTTCTGTTCCTAATCCCAATCCTCACTTTCTGGCCAGAATCAATGCGAAAAGTCTTCTCTTTATCATCAAACAAAAAAACCAATGGTTTTGTTGATTTCCACATGTCCCGGACCATTTGGACAGTCCTCTCACTTTTATCAGAAGCAGACACAAGGACCACTGTGACTGAAGCAATTTCCTGCAGAAATTTGAACTGTTTCTCATAATCTTTGGCATCTCCACGGAGATTGGTGAATGCCACACACCTTTCAAATCTGTCCTCATCTCTCCCCCCTGGACAGAACCAGGAGATTTCTACCATCCCTCCCATTAAGAGGCAAGATTTGCTGCTGCCTTGGCAGTGACGGTGGAAAAAAGCATCATGTTTGTGCTTACTCAGCAGAGAGTTCAAAATCTGAGATTTGGAAGAAGAAGCAGAACTCACAACTCTTATAAAGGACACAATAGGGATGGGTGCCTGGCAGATGAGTTGGTTATTAAAATTAAGGACTCTGTCTTCTCCTGATGATTTCTCTACCTGTCTCCAGCTTCTCTTGATTTGGCTGAGAGACCACAGAGGGAATTCTATTACAGAAGTGCAGGGATTGGGCACCACAAGGGGGAGAGCAAATTGACAAATGGAAAGTTTGTTTGAAATGTACTGTCTCATGAAATCATCAGCACAGTGAAAAATCATCATCTGAGTGTCCATTGGGTGGATGTGGGGTGGGTCTGTGGACAAAAGAAGAGAGGGTGTGATCCTGTCATCAAATAAATCATCATAAGGATCAGAAATGTCATCCTCAAGATTTGTCAGAGTCAGTACCCCACTGCCCATTGCGTCTCCATCACCTTTACAGACCAGGTATCTCAGTCGGTAATCCAGCACCAACAGCTTCTGTAGGAAATACAATGGCAATTGTTTTTCTATATCTGGCTGACTTTCATGTACGGAGGCCTTGTGAATCAGATGGAAATCGTCACGGCACATTCTCCTTGGGTAGTAATGCTCCAGACCAAGTCTCTTGGCTAGCTCTAGAAACTGAGAATTTTTTATCACTTCCTTGTGTGTGATGGTACTTGGTTCTGCTTCAGATTTCTTTTTTTTTCTCTGAAAAACACTGTCCAGTTCTTTTTTCACCTGGTCCATCTGTATACAGTTCTTGGTAGCTTCATAATCTCCAACTATGAGGAAATTCAGGTCTTTCTCCAGAGTTTCCCAATCATGACTGGCCCTTGGTTTCAAGAGGACATGAAGCACTTCTTTGGACCATGACTGTCCCATGTGAGATTGCATCAAATTCAATCGTTGCATCTTTTCTTCTGCAGACACAGCCATAGGTCCAGGAGTTACTGTGAGCCCTGTGAACAACAGGAATGCTTGAGCTCTATAGTCACATTCCTTTTTAAGGTCATGGTATTTTTCATGGGCTTCCTTCATTTCACATAACAGGAAATTTATTTCTTCACATCCTAGGAGATGGTGGAAGGTTTGGTTTTCCTCCTTGTACCCTGCACCAGCTGCAATGGAAAGTAGCAACAGGTGTATGCCTGACTCCTCTGCCTGTTTCAGGGCCTTTAGAAAGGAGCTGAGAGATGAACTGATCTCATAAGTAACATTTATTTGAGCTTCTTCCATTTTTCCTAAGGAAATTGAGGTGTAATTAATTTCAAGAAGATTATTCTTTGCCTTTTCTAAGAGCTGAATGAAGTCAGCAAACTCAGTGACACAGATATCTTGTTGCTCCTTCGCTGAGTGGAAAACCCACTGCAAAACTGAGTGACTCTGTGGGAAGTCTTCCACTTGATAGACATGAGGATACAGAAGGCTACGCAACTGGGATTTAATGAATTTGCTTTCATGAACTTGGAAGTTCTTGCAAAAATTGACAATGCCCACCAAGTAGTGCTGCAGAGTTAAGTCTTTGAGACAGATATTAATCCAGATGTTAGAGTTCCCAGTTTTTTCCCTCAGCTTTTGCTTGAAGTCAAGGAGTTTCATCAGTTTCTCTTCAGGCTCACTGATTTCCCAGGATTTCACTTCTTCTACAAAAAATCTGGCATCCTCCATGACACTCAATAACTCCTCTCCATCCTGGATCCTTCCACACTGGCCAGTCAGGGCTGTGTAAATATCCCTTAGGCAATGAGTTAATCGAAGAGGATCCTGAAAATCTTGTCTGTGGTTAGACAGAATTATGTCCCAGACAGGCACTAGCTGATGACCTCGGTCAATGACACACCAGATATGGTTACTGGCCACAAGACCAGCTTTCCATTGTAGGAAAGAATCCACCTCTGGGGGGCCTCCTGTTTGGTATACAGACATTTGGAATCTTGCTAGCAAATTAGTGGAGCTTGTACTGTGGGAAGTCATTTGGGACTGAGAGTTCAATGCATTTCCTGTGGCTGCAGCTGTCACCCCAAATCCACTGTAGCTGCCTCCAATGTACATATCGAGTGCCTCTGAGGCTTGTTTCTTCACATCTTGCAGCTCCTCTGCTTTGAAGCCCTCAGCTACAGCTTTCCACCAGAACACTCCTCCCAAGTGCAATGGACCCTGGTTCACATGAGAGCCAAACCTTTGGAAAAATGCCTCACATCTATGCTTAAGATGGGTTTCTGTATCACTGGAGTGAGTTAGAAGTGCCTCCAGCTTTTTTAACTCTTGAAGAGCTGAAGTGGACAGATGGAGCTGGTCTTGTGAAAAGTGGCAGGAGGCCAGTGGGATATAGCAGAACTTGGTGGTACAGTTGTAAGTATGTTCAGAGCATGACTTATGGACCTCTCTAGAGTCAGAAGATCTGGTGTCATTGGTGCTGACCTCCAAGTTAAATCCCCAACCTCCACCCTTAGCCAAGAAGCTCACACTGAAGCCCAGTTTCTCCATGCTTTCAGTAAACATGGCTTCTTCCTGAGTAGACAGAAACTCCTTTGTCTCCATCCTTGTTCCCTGTGCTGGGCTGAGCAGGAAGAAGTCCTCTGGGAGGCTGAGGAGTTCTTCTCTCTTCCCCAAAAGATCCTCAGCATGGTTGGTTTGATAAATGCCTTGCAGGGCAAGGCCACCTGACACCCTTCTGAGGAGCTCCCTGTCAGGAAGATTCTCCCTATGGGAGAGTGTGCCTTCCATGAGACTGAGTTGTCTGTTCATATTTTCTATGACCTCCATTAGGGGTTTCTCAGGGAGTGGCCAATAGTTAGGTGGGATCTCCATGGCCTGCCTCAGCTCCTCTTCTTTCTCTCTAACAATCACCTCCTGGCGGCTTTTGCCTGCTACTTGCATCTCCCTCAGCTCCCTCAAAGCTGACTGTGCCCTCTCTTGTCTCTTCTTCACAGTCACCCAGTGTTTCTCTTGCATCTTCTCTGAGGCCTGGGCACCTAACAGCTGAAGTAGTTTCTCCAAAGCCTGCTTCTCCCAAGGATGTTTTGCCTGGGATTTTAGTGTCAGGGTTTCCCTCTGTCGTAGGTGTTGTAAAGCTTGGGCAGAAGTCACACTCAGGTATTCCTTCAGCTTAGGTGCCCAATACTGGGCATCCAGGCCCAATTTTCTCAGCTGTTCCTCCAGCTCTCTTGTTCTTGGGTCTCCCTGGGGTGGTTCAACACCATTATTCCCTGACATAGACATGGCTGCAGGAGAGAACAGAGCATGACTTAGTCAAAACCTCATTTTACTTGGGGAAAAATGATGCACAGAAAGTATGTGTTGAGGGTATAAACTGTAGAAGGAGCTCCACAGGAAATATTCACTCTCCTCTCTTGCCCCAACAGCTTCACTACAGGTGGATGATAAACCCTGATTTGGGTTTATGACATTCAGAGTCTAGCAAGACCAAAGCTATGTGGAGGATAGAGGTGAGTACAAGAATGTGAAATGATTTACATAAATCAGGTAGTTCAATCCCCTTTCCCCATCAAGAATAGCAAACATCCCTCAATTCAGTGAGGTGAAAAATCTCTCTTTCTACTTCTGGTAGCCTTCTGTATCTTTGCCCTAAAATAGGTTCATGTTAAGCCAATTTGGAAATTTTCTGTTCAGACCTAAGTACAAAAATATACACTCCTTATTCTGAATTTTAAGATCTTACGTGATCTGCACCCAGCCTACCTTTCCTACATTATTTGACATTGCCATCTTTCCATCATTATACATTCCACCTGAATTGTTTACAGGTTTCTCCCTGATGCCATGTACTTCAGCGTACCTAAATGCAATGATCCACTTCCTTGTCTCTGACTATTGAAATCCTTACTTCGGAGCTCAGTTTAGTTGCTGTCCTCAGGGAAAGGATAATAACATTTGATAATCACATCGGAAAGTTATTTTTCCACTTAGAAATTTCTTATGACACTATTCCTAGACTTCTCCTTTCCTCCAACAAACCAAATGATTTTCTTATCATTTCCCACAGCAAAAAGAGGTGTCCTCTGGGCCCCAACTAGAAAATCGATTTTATTTTCTCCCTTGAGTGAAAGAGCTAAAATTCAGGTGATGAAACTCTGTATCTGAGCAGATCCAATTGGCTGGTGGGAAATCAAAAGTCTGAGTGACTGATTCACTCCTTCTGTTCCTTTCTGGGAGGCCAGTGTCCTGGAAGTCAGAGGTCTGATGTATTGTATTGCATTAGTTGTGGGGTGATTGGTTTAGATATACACCTACATAAGAATGGACAACTCTGCCTGAATGACTCAGGTAGGATATTCAGTCAATTACTATTATTAAAGAAAGAAGTACCAGCAGGAGATGAAGATATTGGGTGTTTTGTTTGTTTTGAGAGAATGAGAGGTTCCAAAGAAAAGAAGTGCTACAAAGAGGGGAAACTAAAGATAAAGACAGTTGATAGGATAGATAGTATCAAGAGGTCAATCTAAAGGGGACATATAATTCACATGAGAGTCAATATTGTAAAGAAGGGAGAAAACAGTGGAGGTGACAAGTGAGTCCATGCCTTCCCTTCAAGTATCCATCACGAGACAGAAAACACACTACCACTTTGGACAGTTCATTCAATTTTTAAACAGCCACAATGGTAAGTAAATTATTTCTTGTGATTTATCTACATCTGATATCAGCAAGGTATTCCTAGGTGGCCTGGATTCAAGACTCTTGAATTCATATCTCACCTCAGATACTTACTAGCTGTATGACTCTGGGAAAGTCACTTAACTTTGTTTTCCTCATTTTCCTCATCTGTGAAAGGAGCTATAGAAGGAAATGGCAAACCACTCCAGTGTCTTTGCCAGGAAAAACTCAAAAAACAAAATATCAGGCACAGCTGAAAAAATGACTGAACAAAATATTAATACATCGATCTTTCTTCTTCTTTAAGAGAAGAATGTTTAGAGAAAAACCTGGAGAACCAATTCTACACAATACAACACAATATATACAAATAATATAACAAATAATACAACACAAGTGGGAAGAGAATATGAAGAAGATGATTGATAATGTCATATATGACAAAGAGGTTACAGAGTGTGAGGAACACGCAGAGGCCTTTTAATTTATGACTTCTGTGATCACTAGTGATTTATTTGGTGGGACCAATTTCTACATTACTCAGGAACCTGAAGGATGAGTAGAATGGTAACCAATTAAAGAGAGCTAGAATGGAGAGACTGATATTTATGGAATTTTGACAGAAAAAGGTAGAAGTTCAACAGGCTAGCAGTTTAAGAAGGAATAAGGGCCATTGAAAGTTTACTGTAGGGAGGTGGAGACAAGATGTAGCAATAGAGGGAGTTCCAGTTGAACTTTCCCAACATTATTCCCCAAACACCTTTAACGTAGTGCACCAAATCAAATTCTAGAGTGTTATAGCTGAAAATAGATCAGGATGAGATATTTTTACAGCTCAGGACAACTTAAGAGGGTAAGAGGCAAGGTCTATATTCCTGATAAGGAGACTAGCACAGATCACAGTATGTGGTATTGGCCAACTAATCAGAAAGAGATTATAGGAGACTCATGTGCAGGAATTGAGCACAGAACTGGGTTTGCTTGGGTGTGCTTGGCAACTCCATTGACCACTATCCAATTCTGGGTCACAGTTCCAGGATGGATAAGATTGTCTGCAGTCATGTTGGAAAAGTTCTATGGCACAAAGAGACCTGAGACACTAATACCTGGTAGTAGTTCTAGCACTGAGAAAGGAGTCTTGGCCACTGTAGTGGTGAAGGGTCAAGGACCTTCTATGTGCAAGAACCATAACACAGACCAAGAGAGCAGTGACCACATTTCTCCCTAAGTCACTCACCTTGGAAACACCAAAAACTTAAAGACCCGCAGAACCGCCTGTGAAAACTGTAGGGCAAAAGAGCCTGAAGTTTGGGATGGGGACCACCACCTCCCACCAGAGATGAGAAGAACCCAATTCCATTACAAATTTAAAAATCAAGAAATAAGGGGGCAAATTGAGCAAAAAAAAAACAACAGCAAAAACCTAACTATAAAGTTCTAATATGTTGACAGGAACAAGTAAGCCACAAACTCAAAAGAAATGACATAGAAACATCTACAAGCAAGGCCACAAAAGAAAAATACAGATTAGACATGAGTCCAACAAGAATTCCTAGAAGAAATAAAGAAAGCAACAAAAAAAGCAAAAAATTATTTTATAGATCAAATTAATTCAATGAAAGAAAATTTTGGCAAGGAAATGAGAGCAACACAAGAAAATTATGAAAAGAGAAATAACATGGTTGAAAAAAAAGGAACAAGAACACTGAAGAAAAAAATGGAAAAGCGGAATTGGCCAGATGAAAAAGGTGGAATAAAAGCTTACTGAAGAGAATGATTCCTGGGGGCAGAGCCAAGATGGCAGAGTAAAACCAGGGACTTGCTTGAGTTCTTCCCCCCAAACCCTCCAAATTCCTGTAAAAAAATGACTCTAAACAAATTCTAGAGTTACAAAACCCACAGTGAACAAATCTCCAACCCAATACAACCTGGAGGGTCAACAGGAAGTGTATATCACACTGGGCTGGGAGCAGAGTATAGTCTGTTGTGGTCAGTGCCAGAATAGACAGGGCAGGAGCAGGCCTCAGTTAACTGAAGCACTGGCAGCTATGATAGTTTCCAGACTTCTCAACCCATAGCATAGAATATCAGTGAGAAAACACTATGGGACATGGGTTAAAGAGAAGCATGTACACATTCCAGCTGGAGACAGCTCCAGCCCAGGGAATGGGGGTGGAGTGGCTATGGCAGCAGCAGCAGCAGTGTGAGCTTCCAGAACTCTAGGCCCACAAATAGTTGAGGATTGAGGGGCTGCTACAAAATCCCTGAACCCTGGGACAGTACAATGCCCCCACTCCCACAACCACTGGAAGCACAGTCCTACCTTGACAAAGAGTTAAAAACTCAAGTATTTGTTTTAAAAGATGAACATACAATGTAAAAAAGAAAAAGCCCAGACTATAGATTCTAAGTTTGGTCACAAAGACGATCAAAACATACAACCAGAAGACAACAAAGTCAAAGCTCCTACATCAAAAGCCTCCAAGAAAAATATGAATTGGTTGCAGTCCTTGGTAAAGCTCAAAAATGATTTTGAAAATCAAGTAAGAAAAGTACAGGAAAATTTGGGAAGAGAAATGAGAGTGATGCAAGAAAATAATGAAAATCTACTCAACAGCTTGCTAAAAGAGACCTGAAAAAATATGGAAGAAAGTAACACCTTATAAAATAGACTAATCCAAATTACAAAAGAAGTCCAAAAAGCTAATGAGGAGAAGAATGTCTTAAAAACTAGAACTGGCCAAATGGAAAAGGAGGTCTTAAAGCTAGCTGAAAAAAATAGTTCCT
The DNA here is from genome assembly GCF_028372415.1 of Notamacropus eugenii. Lineage (NCBI taxonomy): Eukaryota > Metazoa > Chordata > Mammalia > Diprotodontia > Macropodidae > Notamacropus > Notamacropus eugenii. The sequence continues at coordinate 88,486,846 of NC_092876.1, forward strand.
TAAAAATTAAAATACAGCAAATGGAAGCTAATGACATTAAGAGAAATCAAGAAATCATAAAACAATACCAAAAGAATGAAAAAATAGAAGGCAATGTGAAGTAGGTCAGTAGAAAAACAACTGACCTGGAAACCAGATCCAGGAGAGATAATTTAAAAATTATTGGTCTAACTGAAAGCTGTGATCAAAAAAAGAAGCCTAGACATCACCTTTCAAGAAACTATCAAAGAAAACAGCCTTAATGTTCTACAATCAGAGGGTAAAATAAAAATTGAAATAACCAATAACCTCTTGAAAGATATCCCAAAAGAAAACTTCTTAGGAATATTTTAGCCAAAGTCCAAAATTCCCAGGCAAAGGAGAAAATATTGCAAGCAGCCAGAAAGAAACAATGCAAATGTTGTGGGAAAACAATCAGGATAACACAAGATCTAGCAGCTTCCACCTTAAGGGATCAGAAGGCTTGGAAATGATATTCCAAACGTCAAAGAAGTGAGGATTAAAACCAAGAATCACTTACCCAGAAAAACTGAGTATAATCCTTCAGGGGAAAAATGGGCATTCAATGAAATAGAAGACTTGCAAGCATTCTTGCTGAAAAGACAAGAGCTGAATAGGAAATTTGACTCTCAAATATGAGAATCAAGAGAAACATGAACACATAAACAGGAACGAGAAATCAAAAGAGATTTATTAAAGCTGAACTATTTGCATTCCTGAATAAAAAAATATGACATCTGTAACTCATGAGACCTTTCTCAGTATTAGGGTAGTTAGAGGAAATATATAGACAGACAGACAGACAAACAGATACATAGACAGACAGACAGACAGACAGACAGACAGACAGACAGACAGACAGACAGACAGACAGACAGATAGATAGATAGATAGATAGATAGATAGATAGATAGATAGATAGATAGATAGACAGATAGATATTTAGATAGAGGGCACAGAGTGAGTTGAATATAAAGGGATGATATCTAAAAAATAAAATTAAAGGGTGAGAGAGGAATATATTTGGAGAAGAAGAAAGCAAGAGAGAGAATGGAGTAAATTATTTCACATAAGATAATCAAGAAAAAAGTTTGCAGTGGAGGAGGGAGAGGTGGGAGGTGAGAAGGAATGAGTGAACCTTACTCTCATCATATTTGACTTAAGGAGGAAATGAAATACACAATCAATTGGGTCTCTTACCCTACAGGAAATACAGGGGAAGGGGAAGGGGGGTGATGATAGAAGGGTAGATTGGAAGAAGGGGTATTCAGAAGGAAACAACTTTGGAAAGGCCCAGGGGCAAAGGAGAAATTAGAATAACGGGGGTTGTGATAGAATGGAGAGAAATATAGTCTTTCACAACATATTATTATTATTATGGAACTATTTATTACATTATTATTATATATTATATACTATATTATTATTATATGGAACTATTATGGAACAGTTTAGCATAACTACACATCTACAACCTGTGTTGAATTGCTTGCCTTTTCAATGAGAGTGGGTGGGGAGAGAAGAAGGGAGTCAATTTGGAACTAAAAATTTCAAAAACAAATGTTAAAAATTGTTTTTACATGCAACTGGGAAATAAGACACACATACAGGTAATGGGGTATAGAAATATATCTTGTCCTACAAGAAAGTAAGGGGAATGGGCATGAAGGAGGGGGAAATAAAAGGGAGGGCAGACTGGGAGGAGGGTAATCAGAATGCAGACCATCTTCGGATTGTGGGAAGGGGAGAGATGGGGAGAAAATTTGGAACTCAAAATCTTGTGGAAATGAATGTTGAAAACTAAGAAGAAATAAATACACAAAAAAAGGGGGGGAATGATTAATGAAAAACTAAAATTGGGCAAGTGGAAGATAATGATTCTATGAGACCTCAAAAAGCAATTAAACAAAATCTAAAGAAGGAAAAAATAGAAGAAAATGGGAACTATTTCATTAGATAAAGAACCAACCTGGAAAAGGGATGGAGGGGAGATAATCTAAGCATGGCTGGGCTAACCAAAAGTCATTATCAATGAAAGAGTATACATGACATATTCCAAGCAACTATAAAGGAATCTGCCACAATATCCTCAGAATCAGAGTTCAAAATGGAAATTTAAAAAATCACTGATAACCACCCTGAAAGACGTTCCAAAATGAAAACTGTCAATAATATTATAACCAAATTCCAGATCTCTCAGGACAAGTAAAAAACATTTCAGGGATCCAGAAAAAAAAATCACCACTTAAATACTGCAGAGCCACAGCTGGGGTCACAAAAGATTTGGCAGTTACCACAATAAAGGAGCACAAGGCAAAGGAGGTCGGATTATAACTGAGAATATCATGTCCAACAAAACTGAGATAATCCTTCAAGGGAATAAAAAGCTGATATTCAATGAAACAGAGGAATTTCAAGCATTCTAGGTGAAAGACCAGAGCTGAATAGAAATATTGCCTTTCAAACCCAAGACTCAAGAGAAGCATCAAAAGGTAAACACGAGTGGGAAATAACAAGGAAGCTAATAAGACTAAAATGCTTACATTCCCAAATAAGAAAATGAGACTTTAGAACTTTATCATTATTAATTCCGTTAGAAGGACTGTACATAAACAAGGGGCAGGGGTTTGAGTTGATTGTATTGGGATGTTATCAAGAAAAGAATGCAAGGATGAGAAACAAAGATGCACTTGAAGAAAAGGGAAAGAAAAGAGAAACGGGGAAAATTTTTTCCCCACATAAGAGTCATATAAGAAAGAGTATTTACATAGAGAGAAAAACAGCGGGGAGTGGGAAATTTTTGAACTTCACTTTCATCTGAACTGGTTCAAAGATAGAACAGTATGTATAAATATTGATATACACACACTTAGTTACATATGTATATATGGATAAACATATACACTCAGTTGTGTATAAAAATCTATCAGACTGAACAGGGAAGGAAAAGGTAATGGATCTATGATACAGGGTGGGAAGCAATAAGAGCAGATTTAGGGAAGAAACGGTCAGAAGCAAAACAGAATTTTTTTTTTTTTTTGTAATTTTTTTTTTATTTTATTTTATTTTTTTTATTAAATTTATTTATTTAACTTTTAACATTCATTTTCACAAAATTTTGGGTTACAAATTTTCTCCCCTTTTATCCCCCCCCCCCCAAACCCCAAGCATTCTAATTGCCCCTATGACCAATCTGCTCTCTCTTCTATCATCTCTCTCTGCCCTTGTCTCCATCTTCTCTTTTGTCCTGTAGGGGCAGATAGCTTTCTATACCCCTTTACCTGTTTTTCTTATTTCCTAGTGGCAAGCACATTACTCGACAGTTGATCCTAACACTTTGAGTTCCAACTTCTCTTCCTCCCTCCCTCCCCACCCCTTCCCTTTGGAAGGCAAGCAATTCAATATAGGCCATATCTGTGTAGTTTTGCAAATGACTTCCATAATAGTTGTGTTGTATAGGACTAACTATATTTCCCTCCATCCTATCCTGTTCCCCATTACTTCTATTCTCTTTTGATCCTATCCCTCCCCATGAGTGTCGACCTCGAATTGCACTCTCCTCCTCATGCCCTGCCTTCTATCATCCCCCCCACCCTGCTTGTCCCCTTATCCCCCACTTTCCTGTATTGTGAGATAGGTTTTCCTACCAAAATGAGTGTGCACTTTATTCTTTTCTTTAGTGGAATGTGATGAGAGTAGACTTCATGTTTTTCTCTCACCTCCCCTCTTTATCCCTCCACTAATGAATCTTTTGAGTGCCTCTTTTATGAGAGATAATTTGCCCCATTCAATTTCTCCCTTTCTCTTCCCAATATATTTCTCTCTCACTGCTTGATTTCATTTTGTTTTAAAGATATGATCCCAACCTATTCAATTCACTCTGTGCACTCTGTCTCTATGTATGTGAGCGTGTGTGCATGTGTAATCCCACCCAGTACCCAGATACTGAAATGTTTCAAGAGTTACAAATATTGTCTTTCCATGTAGGAATGTAAACAGTTCAGCTTTAGTAAGTCCCTTATGACTTCACTTTGCTGTTCACCTTTTCATGGTTCTCTTCATTCTTGTGTTTGAAAGTCAAATTTTCTTTTCAGCTCTGGTCTTTTCATCAAGAATACTTGAAAATCCTCTATTTCATTGAAAGACCATTTTTTCCCCTGAAGTATTATAGTCAGTTTTGCTGGGTAGGTGATTCTTGGTTTTAGTCCTAGTTCCTTTGACTTCTGGAATATACTGCTCCATGCCCTTCGATCCCTTAATGTAGAGGCTGCTAGATCTTGTGTTATCCTGATTGTATTTCCACAATACTTGAATTGTTTCTTTCTAGCTGCCTGCAGTATTTTCTCCTTGACCTGGGAACTCTGGAATTTGGCCACAATGTTCCTAGGAGTTTCTCTTTTTGGATCTCTTTCAGGCGGTGTTCTGTGGATTCCTTGAATATTTATTTTGCCCTCTGGTTCTAGAATCTCAGGGCAGTTTTCCTTAATAATTTCATGAAGGATGATGTCTAGGCTCTTCTTTTGATCATGGCTTTCAGGTAGTCCCATAATTTTTAAATTGTCTCTCCTGGATCTATTTTCCAGGTCTGTTGTTTTTCCAATGAGATATTTCACATTATCTTCCATTTTTCCATTCTTCTCTCTTTGTTCTGTGATTTCTTGGTTTTGCATAAAGTCATTAGCCTCCATCTGTGCCATTCTAATTTTGAGAGAACTATTTTCTTCAGTGAGCTTTTGAATCTCCTTTTCCATTTGGCTAATTCTGCTTTTGAAAGCATTCTTCTCCTCATTGGCTTTTTGAACCTCTTTTGCCAATTGAGTTAGGCTAGTTTTTAAGGTGGTAATTTCTTCAACATTTTTTTGGGTCTCCCTTAGCAGGGAGCTGATCTGCTGTTCATGCTTTGACTTCATGTCTCTCATTTCTCTTCCCAGCTTTTCCTCTACCTCTCTAACTTGATTTTCAAAATTCTTTTTGAGCTCTTCCATGGCCTGAGCCCATTGGGTGGGCTGGGACACAGAAGCCTTGATTTCTGTGTCTTTGCCTGATGGTAAGCATTGTTCTTCCTCATCAGAAAGGAAGGGAGGAAATGCCTGTTCGCCAAGAAAGTAACCTTCTATAGTCTTATTTCTTTTCCCTTTTCTGGGCATTTTCCCAGCCAGTGACTTGACCTCTGAATATTTTCCTCACACCCACCTCACCTCCTGATCCTCCCAGCCCGTGTTTGTGGTCTGAGATTCAAATGCTGCTTCCAGCCTCAGGGCTTTTGGCGGGGGCAGGGCTGCTATTCAGTATGAGATTATGATCTGGTGCTGAGATCGGGGCAGGGCCACCTCTCAGGCTCAGTTCCCTCAGGGGGTTTATGCGCAGACCTTCCGCAATGGATTCAGGCTCCCGCCCGCTTGGGGAGCCCCTGTCTGCAGCCGCCTCTCAGCTTCTACCTCCCGGGGGGGGCCTGAATTATGGGGGCACCCCACTCCCCTCTCGACCCGCCAAAGAGACTCTCTCACCCACCCCTGTCACCTGTGGGTGGAGGGACTTGTGCGGCCGCTGGAGATCCCGTCCCTGAAGCCTGCTCGGATCTGTTTCTCTCGGTGCCGCAGCCGTGGCCGCAGCAGGTCTCGGCTGAGCTTTGTGTCTGCAGCGCGACGGACCTTTTGCGAGAGGTTTGCAGATCCCTCTGTGGGTGGAGGGACCCGCGTGGCCGCTGGAGATCCTGTCTGTGAAGCCTGCTCGGATCTTTTCCTCTCGGTGCCGCGGCCGCGGCAGGGCTGCGCTCAGCTCCCAGTCCCGGCGCCCAGTCCGCAGCGCGAAGGACCCCCCGGCGAGAGGTTTGCAGGTCTCTCTGGAACAGAAATCTCCCTCGCTCCAATGTTCCGTGGCCTCTGGGTGCGGAATTCGCCGTGAGTTACTTCCCTGTAGCCATTCTATGGGTTGTGGGTTCAGAGCTATGTGTATGTGCGTCTTTCTACTCCGCCATCTTGGCTCCGCCCCCCAGCAAAACAGAATTTTGAGGAGGGACAGAATAAATGAGAGAGAGAGAGAGGGAGAGAGAGAGAGAGAGAGAGAGAGAGAGAGAGAGAGAGAGAGAGAACATCCACATTCTTAAAGGAAAAATTCAATCAGTTAATAGATGAAATAGAAAGCAAAGCTATAGTTCTGGGGGTCCTCAATTTCTCCCTATCAAAATAAGAACTATTTAACTATAAAAGAAAGAATTTTAGGAGATGAATACAGTTTTAGAAAAGTTAGAGATGATAAGCTTCTGAAGAAACGAAAATGGAAAAAGAACGGAGTATGCTTTTTTCCTCAGCTATACCTGACATCTTCATAAGAGAATTACAATATATTAGGGCATAGAATCCTCAGAAACAAATGCAGAAAAAAGAGAAATATAAAATGCATTCTCTTTGGACCATAATAACATAAAAAGTACATTCAACAAAGCACCTTGGAAGCATATATTAAAAATCTATTCACTCGTTCCTTCCTTCCCTCCCTCCCCCCGCCGTCCTCCCTCCTTCCTTCCTTCCTTCCTTCCTTCCTTCCTTCCTTCCTTCCTTCCTTCCTTCCTTCCTTCCTTCCTTTCCTTCCTTCCTTCTTTCCTTCCTTCCTTCCTTCCTTCCTTCCTTCCTTCCTTCCTTCCTTCCTTCCTTCCTTTCTGTCCCCTCTCCTCCTCCTCCCCTCTCTCTCCCTCCTTTCCCTAGTGGGCCAGCGCCTCTCCATCCCAGTCCCAGTTTCCCGCTCTCCTGGCGGGGAGCTGGCGGCCGCGGGGGCCGCGGTGCTGCTCGTGAAGAAGCCGAAGATGGAGCAGGTCCAGGCTGACCACGAGCTCTTCCTTCAGGCCTTCGAGAAACCAACACAAATCTATAGATTTCTGCGGACTAGAAATCTTATAGCACCAATATTTTTGTACAGAGCTCTTACTTACAAGGTCCCACCAAAACTCCGGGACAAACGTCAAAAGAAAAACATTTAAAATTGATGACATGCTATCGAAAGTAGAGAAAATAAAAGGAGATCAAGAATCTCGTAGCTTGTCAGGTCATCTACAGCTTATATTTACTGGTTTCTTCTACAAAAATGATAAGCCGTCACAAAACTCAGAGAATGAGCAAAATTCTGTTATCCTGGAAGTTCTACTTGTGAAAGTTTCCCACAAAAAAAGGAAGGATGTAAGTTGTCCAAGGAGACAAGTTTCTACAGGTAAAAAGCAGGTGCCTTCGAATCCAGACCTGAACCAAACAAAACCAGCAGCAAACTGTCCATCCCTTGCTGTTTCAAGTAATGAATTTGAACCTAGTAATAGCCATATGGTGAAGTCTTACTCATTGCTATTTAGAGTGACTCGTCCAGGAAGAAGAAATTTTAATGGAGAAACCAATGAAAATATAGATGTCAATGAAGAACTTCCAGCCAAAAGAAAACTTCAAATCATGAAGATGGGGAACAGATTTTTGTAGCACAGATGACTGTATTTGGTAAAAACAGGCGATTGCAACTTCTAGATGGAGAATATGAAGTAGCCATGCAGGAAATGGAAGAATGTCCAAACGGTAAGAAAAGAGCAATGTGGGAAACAATTCTTGATGGTAAAAGGCTACCTCCATTTGAAACATTTTCTCAGGGACCTACATTGCAGTTCACGCTTCGTTGGACAGGAGACACCAATGATAAATCTACAGCTCCTATAGCAAAACCTCTTGCAACCAGAAATGCAGAGAATCTCCCTCAAGAAAATAAGTCTGGTTCTGTCAAACCCCCTCAGAGTATAGCTGTGAAAGAATCATTATCTACAGACCTTCAAACAAGAAAACAAAAAAAATATTTTAAATGAACCTAGACAAAAGTTACAAATATTTTACCAGCTCCTTTATAACAACAATACAAGACAGCAAACTGAGGCCAGAGATGACTTGCATTGCCCTTGGTGCACGCTGAATTGCCACAAGCTTTATAGTTTACTTAAACATCTGAAACTCTATCACAGCAGATTTATCTTCAATTATGTTTATCATCCGAAGAGTTCTAGAATAGATGTTTCTATCAATGACTGTTATGATGGCTCCTATGCAGGGAATCCTCAGGATATTCATTCTCAGCCTGGGTTTGCCTTTAGTCATAATGGGCCTGCTTTTTAAAGAGAACACCTATCACACACATTCTTGTATGTAGACCAAAACCTACAAAAGCAAGTATGTCTGAATTTCTTGAATCTGAAGGTGGAGAAGTAGAACAGCAACAAACATATAGCGATGGACGCAACCAGCTCTATTTCCATAGTGACACTTGTTTACCACTCTGCCCCCAAGAAATGGAAGTAGATAGTGAAGATGAAAAGGATCCAGAATGGCTAAGAGAAAAAACCATTACTCAAATTGAAGAATTTTCTGATGTTAATGAAGGAGAGAAAGAAGTGATGAAATTATGCCATCATGAAGCATGGGTTTATTGCTGACAATCACATGAATCATGCCTGTATGCTGTTTGTAGAGAATTATGGACAGACAATCATCAAGAAGAATCTCTGGAGAAACTTCATGCTTCACCTGGTCAAAATGCATGACTTTAATCTCATTAGCGTAATGTCAATACACAAAGCTGTCACCAAGCTCCGGGAAATGCAGCAGAAATTAGACAAAGGAGAAGCTGCTCTCCCTGCAAGTGAGGAGTCACCGGAAGAGCAAAATGGGACCTCCAACAGATATAGTGACCTTCACCTGAGGGACAGAATTGCAGACACCGACATGGTCTCAGGGGTTTCAAAACAGAGGAAGAAACAAAAACTCTGAAAGGCAATGTTTATCCCAGGTGATGGACAAATACTGAAAAACATTCCGGGGAATACACTCTTTAGGAAGAGCTTCTCTTCTCTTTTATTTTGTAAATCATAAGTTCCAAGCAGGCACTGTTAGACGAAGTAAATGATTTCAACCAAGACATTGTACCAAGGTCCACTTGGCTTCATTATGCAAGTACTCCATGTATATCAGCTGTAGTGATGTCATTGCAATATTCTTCACTTTGAGCATGAAAAGCAATACTACACCAAAAGCTTTTTTTGTAACTTGAGTGATTAATATCTTATGATATTGAATTGATAATATAAAAACGTACACATAGATAAATTATAAGTTTCTGCATTTGTGACTTGTTTCCCTACTTTGTAACTGTGAAACACTGGGGTGGGAATTGGAATAGAATTCACTTTTTAAGCAATTTAGACATCCAATTAGATTTTGGCAAAATTATGTACATTACTATTTTCAGCCTGACCTTGATCCTTGCTTCTTGAAATCATTTATCAACTTTGAATGAAGAATCACAAATTTGGACACAGTTGTACATCCAACAGATTCAGTTACACTTTTCAAAAAGATAAGCTAGCAATTCTTTGATTTGTGCCTGTTTGGGAACATGGTGGACTTCTCACCTTTGATACCACAAGCTACCAAGCAGAATTGTTTGGTTTTGTTTCTGGCAGTGTGTTTGTAAGTGGATAATTTTGATGCACTGCTCATCCAGTGTATTCTTTTAAATTTGAATGGTTTGCTATATATGTATTTTTTTAAATTAAGCAACTACATATTGAAAATTCAAGCTGCCACATTTCCTCATTATCATTGTATCATAGCAGACTGAGTGAAGAATTTGCACATGCTAATTTGAAAAAGGGGAGGAACTCTCTGTGAGCTTGAACAGAGAAGCTGTTCCACATGTGAGTGCTTACCCCAACAGGCCCCTCACTCCATACACGCTCATCTGAACAGTCCTGAGCACTTTCACCCTTCTGTTGCACACATTTACGATTGAATTTTCTCTAGTGGGAAGTTGTTTCACTACTGGCACAATGTCAGCACCAATGAGTTTTTATTCCAATTCTAAGCACTGTGGTTGAGAGACATCACCTCAGTTTATTATTATCCTTAAGATTCTGTATTTTCATATTCTCTATTTATGAAGGAACAATGTTGCTACAAATACAGGTATTTTTAATTTTTTATTTCATTCCTTCACCATCAGATGCAGTTCCCTATTTTGTTTAGTGAAGGGATATATGTTTTCTAATGGTGCCTACAGAAATTTATAAAATGTAAATACTGATTTGATTGGTCTTTAAGATGTGTTTTAACTGTGAGACTGTTTAATTAATGGTGTGGATGTGATTTGTCATCCAGTATTAAGTTCTTAGTCACTGATTTTTGTGTAAAAATAGGAAAGAGGGAAACTGCAGGTTTCATTACAGAGTCCTTGAGTTGTCAGATCTCCAGTGAGAATTTCTCATAACTCGTTATGCCTCCTGGTAGTGGATCTCAAGCATTTCTCTCTCGCTTTAATTTGTTAAAGCTGTGCACATATGTAAAAACAATAAACTATTTTAGGGGAGATGTAGGTCTAGAATTATTGCTTATGTCATTTCTTAAGCAGTTATGATCTTAAATGCTTAAAGAAGACTAGCAATGTTTGCACAAAAGTTGGTGATCCCCCCAAAAAACAGTAATGAAATTACTTCTGTTGAGTAAACTTTTTATGTCATCTTATAATAAAAGCTGAAAAAATTTCTTTGTTTCTATTCATAAAAAGATGCCTTTTCTATATGTACCCTTGATGAGACATTTTGAAGAAATCATGTAAGCTGGTCAAATACTTGAATGGTACAGTAGATGTGTTTAACAAAATGGGGGGGGGAAAGTTCAGTTGATGAAACAGTTCTCTGTTTTTACATTAAATGTTTATTTGAAATTAAAAAAATCTATTCACTCATTCATTCATTGTTGCTAATTCACTCCAGAGAGAGAAATGAAAAACATATTCATGCATTCTAATTCTATAGAAACAATGAATAGTTTCATTAAATATGAATGAGACAACCTACCAAAACTTGTGAACTGCAGCCAAAATAATACTTAGTGACAAAAATGTGTGTATATGTACATACATGTATACATACATACATACACATATATATATATATACATATACATATGGGTATGGGTGTGGGTAGGAATGGAGGGTGTTGGTGTGAGTGGGGGTAGGTATGTATGCTTACATCAGCAAAAAAGAGAAGGAACAGATCAGCCAATTAGCCATACAATTTTAAAACAAGAAAAAGAATGAAATAAAAATCCACAATTAAACACCAAAAAAAAAAATAGAAATCAAAAGAAAGAAAAATTTAACATAAAAAGACTATTGAATTTATAGCAGCACTCTATGTAGTTGCCAAAAACTGGAAGTCAAGGGGATGTCCATCAATTGGGGAATGGCTGAATAAATTATGGTATATGAATGTAATGGAGTACTATTGTGCCATAAGAAATGATGAACAAGAAGACTTCAGAGAGGCCTGGAAGGACTTATATGACCTGATGCTGAGTGAAAGGAGCAGAACCAGGAGAACTTTATGCACAGCAACAACCACAGTGTGTGAGAGTTTTTTCTGGTAGACTTAGATTTTTGTAATAACACAAGAACTTCTGAAAAAAAAAAATCCCAATGGAGGATCTCAAGGCAAAATGCCTGCCACACTCAGAGAGAGAAATATGGAAGTCATTCACATAATGTAGCAGATCATGTTTGTGTATGTGTATCTGTTTGTGTATCATGTTCTGATTTGTTATACAGATTCTTTCATTTATCTTAGTCTGACTACATAGCATGACTATAGTGAAAATATACTCAATAGGAAAGTATATGTAGAATCTATACAGAATTGTATGCAGTCGTGGGGAGGGAGGGAGGTAGTGGGGGGTGGGCGGGGAGGGAAAAAATCGCAAATGTATGACAGTGATTGTTAAACATTAAAAAAAGAAAAAAAGAAAAAAAAAGACTATTGAAGTAATAAATAAAACTAGTAGATTTTTTTATGGGGAAATAGAGGAACACTGGTTAATTTGAATTTCTGCAAAAGAAAAGAAAAAGTTATCAGTATCAAAAAATGTAAAAGATTAATGCACTACCAATGGAGATGAAATTAAACTAATTCTTAGTTGATATTTTGCCAAAAATCTAATGAGCTAAATGAAATAGGTGAGCATTTATAAAAATATAAATTGCAAAGATTAACAGAAGAAATAAAATATTGAAATAATCCCATATTAGAAATAGAAATAGAACAAGCTATAAATGAGTTTCCTTTAAAAAAAAAAATTTCCTATAGTTAGATGTATTTACAAGTGATTTCTACAAAGCAATTAAAGAACAATTAATTCCAATACTATATAAACTCTTTGTGGGAAGGAATTGGTAAACTAGTTATATTACCAAATTCTTATAATAACACACACGTCATTTTGATACCAAAAGCTGGGGGAAGGGGCAACATAAAAGAAAGAAGAATATAGATGAATTTCTCTAATGTATATTGATGCAAAAATAATTTTTAAATGGGAAGGAAATTAAACAATATATCATTAAGATCATGAAATGTTACCAGGTGGATTTTATATTAGCAATGGAGGGCTGGTTCAGTAGTAGGACAACTCTAGGCATAATTGACCATATCAAAAACAGAGACAACAACACTTATGTGATTACTCAACAGATGGAGGCTTTTCACAAAATACAACACCCATTCCAGAAAAACCCAGAAAGTCAATGAATAATTAGAGCTTTTCTTAATATGATAATTAACATCTGTATAAAATAAGGAGAAAGCATTGGTGGGAATGGGGATGGATTATATGACTTTCCCACAAGATCAGGGCATATCCATTATCACCATTAGTATTCAATATGGTATGCTGAAAGAGATCAATATCAATAAGACAAAAAAAAACTGAAGGAATATGAATTGGCAATGAGGAAGCAAAGCTATTACTCTTTGCAGATGAAATGATATTGTACTTAGAGAACCTTAGAGAATCAACTTAAGAAACTAGTTCAAGCATTAGCATCTTTAAGAATATTTCAAGGTATAAAACAAACCCATGTAAATTATAAGAGATCCATATGTTGTGAGGAAAACCAAACAGAGACAGAAAGATAAACTCCATTTAAATTAACTTCAAATAATATAAAATAGTTGGGAGTCTACTTGCCAAGACACATCAAGGAACTATATGAATGCAATTACAAAATACTTTTACATAAATAAAAGCAGATCTAAAGAATTTGAGAAATATTAATTGTTCATCGGTGACCTGAGACATTATAATACAAATGATAATTCTATCTAAATTAATTTACTTATTCAATGCCATGCCATTCAAACTACCAAAAATCAAAATACTAGGAAAAAATAATAACAAAATTCTTCTGGAAGAACAAATGACCAAAAATAACATGGAAACCAATGAAAAAAATTATGAAGGAAGGACCAGATTTCAAACTATATTTTCAAGTGGTAATCATAATAAATAATTAAATAATTGGTTTTATTAATGATTAATAAATGAATCATAATAAATAACTCTAATAAATACAGTGGTTGATCAGATTGGGAATAGATTAAGTACATAATATATGGAGGTAAATTACTACCCTAAACTATTTTTGATATGACTAAAGATTCAAATTTTACTGACAGGAATATACTATTTGACAAAACTGCTGGGAAAAAGTAGAAAACAGTCTGGCAGAAACTAAACATTGACCACTCTTTCACACCAAATACCAAGGTACGGTACAACGGTATGTGATTTAGACATAAACAGATAGGGAAAGTGGGTATAAAGTAAATGATGCGATGATAAAAATGTGATTTAAGGGTATGAAGGGATTGTAATGTGAGATGTGGAAAGGAGGAGGCAGAAAAAAGATAAATTACATCACAGGAAGAGGCACAAAACATTTCAGTAGAGGGAAAGAGGGGAGGGAGATAAGTATTGTTTGAGAGATACTCTCATCTGATTTGGTTCCAGGAGGGAACAACAAACAATAAAGTATGTAAATCTACCTAGCTCTATAGACAGTAGGAGAGAAATGGGGTAAAAAGTGGAGGGGAGGCTAAAAGGGAGGGAAGTAGTAGTAAGGGTAAAGGAGAGTAAAAGGGGGGGGAGTGAAAGAAGGGAAGACTGCAGGAGGTGGTGGTCAAAAACTGAAACTCTATTGTGGAGGGGAAGGGAGAACTGGAAGCACAAATGTTCGGAAAGAGGATGGAGGGAAAGACACAGATAGTAATCATAACTGTGAATGTGAATGGGATGAGCTTTCTCATAAAACAGAGAAGGATAGCAGAATGGATTAAAAACCATAATCCAACAATATGTTGTTTACAAGAAACACATTGGAAACAGGGAGATACACACAGTGTAAAGGTAAAAGATTGGAGTACAATATATTGTGCTTCATCTGATGTAAAAAAAGCAGGGGTAGCAATCCTAATCTCAGACTAAAAAAAGCAGAAATAGATCTCATCAAAAGAGATAAGAAAGGAAACTATATCCTGCTAAAAAGCACCATAAACAACCAAGCAATAGCATTACTCAATATATATGCTCCAGTATAACATCCAAAATCTTAGAGGAGAAGTTAAGGGAGTAATAGGCAGAAATAGACAGCAAAACTATATTAATGGAGGATCTCAACCTCCCCCTCTATGAATGTGACAAATCTAACCTTAAAATAAACAAAAAAAAAGTTAAGGAGGTGAATAAAACTCTGGGTAAGGTAGATATGATAGATCTCCTGAGAAAACTGAATGGGAATAGAAAGGAATATACATTTTTCTCAGCAGTAGATGGCACGTATACAAAAATTGACCATGAACTAGGGCATAAAAAATTCATAATCCAGTGCAGAAAGTCAGAGATAGTCAATGCATCCTTCTCAGATCATAATGCAATAAAAATTATATGCAATTTTTACACATTAATGAAAATTAATTGGAAGCTAAATAATCTCATCCTCCAGAATGAGTGGGTTAAACAACAAATCATAGAAACAATCAACAACTTCATTCAAGAGAATGACATAATGAGACAACCTGCCAAATCTTACGGGATACTGCAAAAGTAGTTCTTAGGGGAAGTTTTATATCTTTGAATGCCTACATGAACAAAATACAGAAAGACATCAATGACTTGGGCATGCAATTGAAAATGCTAGAAAAAGAACAAATTGAAAATCCCCAAGTAAATACCAAATTAGTAATAGTGAAAACCAAAGGAGAAATTAATAAGATTGAAATTAAGAAAATTATTGAACTAATAAATAAAACTAAGAGTTGATTTTATGAGAAAAACAATAAAATTGATAAGCCTTTGATCAATTTGATTTAAAAAAAGAGGAGAACCAAATTTTTATTATCACAAATGAAATCAGTGAACTCAACTCCAATGAGGACTAAATTAAAACAAGAATTATAAATAACTTTGCCCAATTTTATGCCCATAGATTCAATAATCTAAATGAGATGGATGATTACTTTAAAAAATATCAATTGCCCAAATTAACAGAAGAGGAAATTGAATACTTAAATAGCTCCATCTCAGAAAAAGAAATGGAACAAGCCATCAATGAACACCCTAGGAGAAAGTCACCAGGGCTGGATGGATTTACAGGTGAATTCTATCAAATATTTAAAGAACAGTTCATTCCAATACTATATAGCCTATTTCAGAAAATTGGGGAAGAAGGATTCCTCCCAAATTCTTTTTATGATAGAAATATTGCTTTGATACCTAAACCAGGAAGAGTCAAAACAGAGATAGAAAATTATAGACCAATTGCTCTAATGAATATAGATGCAAAAATTTTAAATAAGATTTTAGCAAAAAGAATACAGCAACTTATCAGGAGAATAATACATTGTGATCAGGTAGGATTTATACCAGGAATGCAGGGCTGGTTCAGTATTAGGAAAACCATTAGCATTATTGATCACATCAACAACAAAACTAACAGAAATGACATGATTGTCTCAACAGATGCAGAAAATACTTTTGACAAAATACAACACACATTCCTATTAAAAACACTGGAGAGCATAGGAACAAAGGGAACTTTCCATAAAATGATGAGCAGTATCTACCTAAAATCTTCAACAAGCATTATATGCAATGAAGATACGCTAGATGCATTTCCAATAAGATCAGAGGTGAAACTACAATGTCCATTATCACCACGATTATTCAGTATGGTACTAGAAATGTTAGCTGTAGCAATTAGAGAAGATAAAGAAATTGAAGGAATTAGAATGGGCAAAGAGGAAACTAAATTATCGCTCTTTTCAGATGACATGATGATATACTTAGGGAATCCCAGAGATTCAAGTAAAAAACTACTTGAAATAATAAAAACTTTGGCAAAGTTGCAGGTTGCAAAATAAACCCACACAAATCTTCTGTATTTTTATATATGACTAACAAAGCCCACCCACAAGAGATAGAAAGAGAAATCCCATTTAAAGCTAGGGGAGACACTGTAAAATATTTGGGAGTCTACGTGCCAAAACAAATCCAGGGTCTATATCAACACAATTAAAAAATACTTTTCCCACAAATAAAGTCAGATCTAAGTAAGTGGGAAAACATCAGTTGCTTGTAGGTGGGCCAAGCCAATATAATAAAAATGACAATTCTACCTAAATTAATTTACTTATTCAGTGCCATACTAATGAAACTATCCGATAATCATTTTCTAGAGCTGGAAAAAATAATACCAAAATTCATCTGGAAGAACAAAAGGTCGAGAATATCAAGGGGACTAATGAAAAGAAATGCTAGGGAAGGTGGCCTAGCATTACAAGATCTCAAATTGTATTATAAAGCAACAATTATCAAAGCCACTTGGTACTGGCTAAGAAGCAGAAGGATAGACCAGTGGAATATGTTAGGTACTCAAGACACAGCAGTCAATGAACATAGTAATCTATTGCTGGGAAAATTGGATAACAGTGTGGCAGAAACTAGGCATAATGCCTGACACCATACTAAAGAATAAAATCCAAATGGGTACATGACCTAGATATAAAGATTGATACTATAAACAAATTAGTGGAGCACCAATAGTGTATGTATCAGATTTATGGAGAAGGGAAGAATTTTTGACTAAACAAGAGATAGAAAGCATTATGAAGCACAAAATGGATAATTTTGATTACATTAAGCTGAAAAGTTTTTGCACAACCAAACCCAATACAACCAAGATTAGAAGGGAAGCAGAAAACTGGGAATTGATTTTTGCAACTAGTTTCTGTGATAAAGGCCTCATTTCAAAAATAAATAGAGAACTGTGTCAAATGCGAAGAATACAAGTCAATCTCCAATAGATAAATGGTCAAAGGACATGAACAGGCAGTTTTCAGAGGAAGAAATTAAAAATATCTATGTCATACGAAAAAATGCTCTAAATCACTATTGATTAGAGAGATGCAAATCAAAACAACTCTGAGGAACCACATCACACCTCTCAGATTTGCTAACATGACAAAAAAGGAAGATGATAAATGTTGGAGAAGATGTGGTAGAGTTGAAACACTAATTCATTGTTGGTGGAGCTGTGAGCTGATCCAACCATTCTGGAGAGCAATTTGGAACTATGCTGAAAGAGCTACAAAAACGTGCATACCTTTTGACCCAGGAATATTGCTTCTAGGACTGTATCCCCAAGAGATCATAAAAATGGGAAAGGGTCCCACATGTACAAAAATATTTATTGTAGCACTCTTAGTGGTAGCCAAAAACTGGAAATCAAAGGGATGCCCATCAACTAGGGAATTGCTGAATAAATTGTGATATAGGAAAGTAATGGATTACTATTATGCTATAGGAAATGATTAACAGGAAGACTTCAGAGAGACCTAGAAAGTCTTACATGATCTGATGCTGAGTGAAAAGAGCAGAACCAGGAGAACTTTGTACACAGCAACAACCACAGTGTGTGAGTATTTTTTTTCTGGTAGAATTAGAACTTCATTGCAATGCAAGGACTTAAAATATTCCCGATGGTCTATTAAGGCAAAATGCCTTCCACATCCAGGGAAAGAACTATGGAATTCAATCGCAGAATGTAGAAGATCATTTTCTTTTGCATTATGTTTTGGTTTGTTTTATGATTTCTCCCTTTCATTTTAATTCTTCTATGCAACATGACTAAGGTGAGGGAGTTTTTAGTGGGAATGTAGAACCTATATAGAATTGTATGCTGTCTCGGGGAGGGAGGTGGAAGAAGAGGAGAAGGAGGGGAAGGGAGGGGAAAAAAATCTAGGTTATATGGAAGTGACTGTGGAGCACTCAAAATGAATGAATTAAAAAAAATCAATACACCACAGGAAAGAAAATAATATACTCATAAAAAATGCTTCCTTCATTCAAAAAAAATAACAACAAAATGGAAGTCCTCATTCTTGAAAAGGTTGGAAACCCACAAAAATAGAAGGAAAGGGGGAGGAATGGGGAACATCTGCTCTCCTTCCCCTCCTGTAATATGCTCCACTCCCATAAGAACAAATACAAGTCCTAGTTTGGAGATAGGAATTGCATGCCTATGAAAAAGCAAATGCCAAACACTCAAAAATGTAATTCCTTATTTCAGACTCCCTTTTTTTCACAGAAGGGGCAGCAAACTGCATGGCATCAGAGGAAATAAATGAATCTCCTCTGATAAGCCCAATTCAGCAAGAAAGGACCAAAGACATCTTTCCTGGATGAAGGGGGAGACCAGAGAAGCACTGCAGAACCACCCATAAGTAATCTCCCATAGAAAGACTGTAGAGGTGTGGGTCCTGGCATTGGGGAGAGAGGAAAATGGAATAGAGAATGCACTGATACTCTAGATGGGGGTGAGCTAGGTGCCCCAGTGCACCCCTGAAGCATATGCCTGCCTGAAAGTCTTAAAGCCTGTGATTCAGGATCCCTGAACCAGTTGATCACCCCAAACATTCTGATCTCTTTCAATCCCTGATTAATCTGACTCCAACAAAACTCCACTCTCTGTGTCTTTTCTTTCTCTCTGCTTTTGCTACCTGCTCATCTCCTTCTTTGTGTTCTTTCTATATTTCTTTCTTTTTCTGCTAATGTTCTTTCTCTCTCTCTGTCTCTTATTCTCTCTCCCCACCTAATCTCACACCCCCACACACACCACCTTCTCCCAGCTCCGTTTTTTTCTCTATCTCTTCTCTTTCTGTTTATAGCTATCATACCAGGCTCCCAACCTATGTGTCTCTCCCCTTTGTTCTATCTTCTTGTCTCTTTTTCTCACTTTCTCCCTGAAGCACAGACTCTTTCATCATTGTCAGTGTCACCCTGACACACAACACTGTTCCTGGCACACAGCAGGTGCCTCATAAATGCTTAATGGTTGATTAACTGTGCCTCCTTTGTTCTCTCTCTGTTCCTTTGTCTCTATTCCTGGTTCCACTACTAATGTAACCTAATTTTCTTCTCTGAAACTTGGTTTCCCCATTGTCACAATGAACAGATTGGCCTAGATTTGTCCCCAAGGTCCTTCTTAGGAGTCCCTTTCACTCCTCTAGTGGGTCACTTAACCTCAACTCCATCCTCTCTCTGTATCTCCCCTTCCTCAGGATGCCTGCAGCCCTTCCCTCCCCATCCACCTTGCACTCCAGGCCACCTGTTGACTTCTCTCCCTTTCAGATGAGTGGGTTTATCCAAGCCCCTCTGTCTTCAGAAATTCTGATTGCAGCTAGCCTTCCACAGGACCAAAGTTTGCTCTTCTTGCAGTCTGAAGTTCACAACACTGGGGAGACCTCCTGAAGGTTAGGCAGGGCACCTGAAAAACAGGAAGTGAAAGCATTTTCACACAGACAGAAGGGAATATTAAGAGATATTTTCAGGAAAAAAAAAGGGAGGAAAATGAGACTTGCCCTACCACCACTCCAATTGTATCCTAAAATGCTAATTAGCCAGACTTTGGAACACCATAAAAAATTTTTTAAAAGATCAAAGAAAAGTAGTCCAGATTTAGAGATAAGGGCATACAGCTCTAATAATAATAATTTTTTTTTATTTTTAACAGACCAGTGAATCAATTGTTATAGAGCAGCCTCTCCACCAATAAAGAGCTACCTCTAATCTACAACTTTTGTTCATGCAGAGTTGCCTTGGGAAACCGAGAGGTCAAAGCAATACAGATAGTTTGTATCTGAGGCAGGACTTGAACTCTTCTGCACTCTTTATCTGGCTCTCTTTCTACTAGATTTCAATGGTTCACATATGTTTAATGACTGTATCCAAGGTGAAAACTACCAAATCTATATTTCCAGTCTTAGCCTCACTTCTGACCTCCCACTCCACATCATGAACTACCTACTACTCATTTAGATATTGATGTCCCATACATATTTCAAACTCAAAATTTTTAAAACTGCCCTAATTATCCTACTCCCAAACCCACCTCTCTTCTTGGTGGGGTACTTGGGTGTCTGTGCTTGGACCTCAATTCTAAAATCACATTCTTCTCTAAAAATCCCATTTCTCCTTGGTCTCAGAACACTATCTCAGGCAGCTTCTCTCCAGTCCAAGTATAACCTGCCTTAGCAAAATAAATATAAACCAGCTATGTACTGGCTAAACTGGCTGTGTATTGGGTTATAAAGATATTTACTACTCATTGACCTATCATATGTTGTTGGGATTGGAAGCTCAAATCCGTGTGGATGGTCTCGGGCGGGTAAAAGTGGGACTTCTAAATCTTAGAGTCTTACGAGGCCCTCCATGAACAGCAGGGATTCGCGAAGGTCAGACTGAGCTAGCTCGGCTAGCTCGGGTATTTCCGCCTCTCCCCGGGAGATACGTGATGGGTGGAGTCTCCCTGCCCTCGAGGTCGTCCCGGATCTGGGCACACTATTGTTATCTAACAGCACGGTATTCAGATGCGAACTGTGTGGCTGAAGGTTAAGTAGGATTGAGGAAGCCTGAAAGCTCTCTTAGCACGTGAGGAGCCAAGAGGACAGTAGGCTCCGCTTTTCTTCTTTCCTCTCTCCCCTCCCCCTCTCTCCCCGCTTGTACTCCTACTTCCAATCCCTTAAGATCTTAGCCTCCTTAGGAAATCTCCCCCTCTTCCTCCTAAGGAAGACCGCCCCCTGCACTTGTAACCGAGACCCTGAAATAAAGCTCAACCCTTGTTCGACTCTGGAAAGTCCTTTCTCTCATATGAGCATCCAGTTTTGGCCAACCGAAGACCTCGGAGGTGAGGTAAGAAGACTTGGGTAGCCCACACAGGCCTCTAGGCCTGACAATATGTATCCCAGACCTAGATATAGGTATACTCCCTTACATTTATCTTGTCTAACAACACATTGATGGAGAGCAGCCTGGGTATTTCTCAGTCAGCCCTGACAACGTTAGTTGACTTAGTCAATTTTCAGGCCTAAAACCATACCTTTATGTAGCCCCCTTGGGCTACTTCCTGTGACTCTGGGTAAAATACCTGTGCAGTAGACATTAGAAGTGCATGTTCCTTTAAGAACTAACCACTCCATAACCACTCCCTAATCCCTGCCTTGAATCACCTAATCTTCAGACTTGGTACATATTATATTATATAATGCACTATATAAACTTTGCCTGCACCCCATTCAAATTGCAGTTTCCCTAACAACTCTTGCCTGCTGAAAAGCATAATAAATCTTTACCTCGCTAATCTCAAGAATACTTGAATCTGCATATTCTTTTCCAGAAGGTCCACAAAGGGAACTCTAATCTTGGGGTTTCTCTATCCATTCCTTAATCTCTCCAACCCTCACCATTTTTTCTGTTGAGGGTACCATCATCCTGCCCAAGTTTACAACCTCTGTGTTGAGAAAGGAATTTACAATTTACATATGAATTGATGTGATATGTGTAATGAATATACTAATAATTTAGTTTTCTCAAGAACAGCCTTTTCCAGCTTGTGAGTCAGAATCACAATGCAGCTTGAACCAATCAATCAAACCTTTACAAGGTACACAGTCACTGGCATCCTTTTGTCTACCTGCCTGAAGTGAGGCAAATGAAAGACTGTAGTACCTGTTCCCATCACAGGACTCTGTGAAGTGATGTATTGAGGGACTTATGGATTTCTAATGGGAAACCAGTAACTGTTTGTAATCCACCTTACCCCCTCCTTCCCCAGTTGGGATTTAAGTATATAACCTGTGCTTTTGCTTCAGCTAAGAGAACTTTCCTCACTCTGAATTTGATTAATCAAACTACTGGATTACTGGCACTCTGGTTCTCTGGGCCTGCTTTGTGAGGCTCTGAGCATTCTCAAGTGGGAGACTGGCTCAGTAAAAACCCTGGAAGCAGTGTCATCCTCAACTCTTCCTGTTAATCATCCCATGTGCCCACTCAGTTGCCAGACCTACTAGCTTCTTCCTCCCTGATATCTCTCATAGGACTCCCCTTCTTCCCACTTGCACATCCACTGCCTTAGTTTATCACCCATCGTCTGGAATATTAGAGTAACATCCTAATAGATTTCAGGGAATCATCTCTCTCCCCTCCCACTCATGATCTGTACAACTACCAAAGTGACTATTCTTAGGCCCAAGGCTGACCATGCACCTCCGCTACTCACTAAACTGGACTACATCCTTATTACCTAAAGGTTCAAATATAAACTCTGCTTCTTGATGGGGATGGGATCTGAACTTCTAAAAGAACAGATCATGTCTTTGGTATCTAGACCCCCAAAAGGAAAAGCCCCTGGACTTTCCCACAGATTCATCACAGACTTGTCACAGTATAATCTTTTTAATTGCCCTTTCATTGCAGTCCTCATTGTGGGCTCTTAACCCAGGAGGGTCCGGAAGAGAGCCTTTAAGCAGGGGATAGCACTCGGTAGTGCCTTAGCTTCACAGGGTCATAGGTTTAAGAGGGGAAGGGGAAGGGGAAGGGAAAAGGGAAGGGGAAGGGGAAAGGAAAGGGGATGGTGAGATCACTGGAGTTGTTCTAGGCATTGAGGAGCTTCACAGTGCAGTAGATTAAAGGAGAAGGGAAGGGAAGGGAAGGGAAGGGAAGGGAAGGGAAGGGAAGGGAAGGGAAGGGAAACTAGCCAGTAAAGAGACAGACATGAGAGGAGGAGCTGAATATACTCACAGGTTGTGTTCATCATTTATTGCAGAAGAAGATCATGCCATCAGAGAAATGATGACATGACTTCACTTGATTTTGTTTTGAGTGAGGGAGGGCTGTGAAGGTCATGAATCTCACTTCTCCTCCAGGGCCATCTGTATCCCTTGCCCTGATGTTTATCAGGATGACTGGAGATGACCCAAGATGCAATGGGAGACCTGTAGATACTCACTTAGAGTGAGGTAATGCCCATTCATTGAATAGGCCTGTTAAAGAAGTAGCCAGAAGATGGCCCCTTTAATGAGGCAAAGAAAAGAAAGATATCAGGCTGCCAGGGAGAAAGCAACAGTTACTATTGATAATCACTCTTAAACCAGGAGGGTCCAGAAGAGAACCTTTAGGCAGGGGGCAGGGCCCCATGGTGCCTGAGCTTCACAGATAATAATGGCTGCTTATGTTACTGATAATCACTCTTAATGCAGGAGAGAGCCTTTAGGCAGGGGGCAGGGCCCCATGGTGCCTGAGCTTTATAGATATTAACTGTTGCTGTGGGTTCGTAAAGAAAATTAATGACAAGTTGTTGTTAGTGCAAGCCTGTCTCAGGAAGGTTCAGGCTGATTTATCTCAGGAGCAGGAGGAAAGAGAGATTTGGGGGAAAGTCTGAGAAATGTTGGAAACTGACTGTAAAGTTCTTAGAGCTTGGGTGCTTGATGCCCTCTCTACTTCCATTCCAGAGCTGGAGGAGAAAGAAGAGGAGGAGCCTGGATATATTGGAGTGGAGTAAGAGGAGAAACCTTTTCTGAATTTTCCTGTGTTAAAAGCACAGCCTATTGTGCAACAAAAAACAAAAACTCAACAGCCACAAGTCACTGAGGGGCAGGCACAACCCCCACCCCTCCCACAAGTGGTGGAGCATTCTATGTTTAGACCTCACATCCAGTCAGAATTGGTGGATTTAGGTACCTGCTTTAGCCAGCAGAGCTCTGAGCCTGTTGGATGTGGGGATGAATGGAATTTTGCTATCTGGAATGGAGATGCTAAAGTGGTTTCTAGAACTACTCACCCAGCTCTTTGCCAGTGTTTACAGGTAGGTCACCACATCCAAGGGCATCATTCCCTGCTGGAATGGATGATGACAGCTACTCTGGCAAATGGGTCAAATCAGGGAGATTTGCCTTTGGCCTGGTGTGGGGTAAAAGACCCTTACCCAAAATTTTAAATAAATTAAGAGGCTTCTCAAGGTAAGAACAGAAAGTGTTTTATTCAATTCTCGAGAAAGGGGTGTCCCTCTACCAGGTCGAAGCTAATGGAAGGAGGCAGTTTACAAAGAACAAAGCACCATTGAGTGGAATAGGTTTAGTGAAAACTAACCAGATTGTAATTCTTCTCCCAAGGGTAAGAAAGACCAAGAGGCTCAAGGTTACAATATTTTTAGAGTGGAATAATTCCATATAAGGATATAAAACTGTGTAGTACATTAGGGTCTCAATGATTGGATAAAATTTACATAATTCTTCAACGTCTTCATGTCAAAAGGGATTGGCTCGATTTCATGTCTAGAATGTATGATCGTATTCTCAGCTAATGAGAATAATGGTCAGTGGGGAGGGAGTGACTTGCGTTAGATTCCATATATATCGCTGCTTTTCCTTTGTCTTTGGCTTTTCCTGCCTCCAGACTACCTGGTGGAGGAATTGCCCCACTTCTCGAGAATCGAATAAATAAACTTTCTGTCATCACTTTGAGAGACCTCTGAGTAATTAATTTAAGTAGGGAATCTTGTCATCCCACACAGTTTTTGAGAGCTTGGCCCGGGATCTGTGGCTTTCCAGAGAGATGGCTGGCAACTCAGTTCAAGGATAGGCGTGCCCGTGGGGAGATTCCCCCATGGTCCTTGAAACGGAGTTGTCAAGCCTCCCTTTCTGCAAAGTAAGGACCCAAAGCAGAGGAACTCAGTGAGAACAGAAAGCATAAAGATAAAGACTCCAAAGACTCTGAAGCTGTGAAGTGTTTGAAATGCCAACCAGCTGGTGTTGAAGGTTACAGTCAGGCAACTTGTACGCATCCAGCAAGGGGTTAAGCACAGGGGGGGTGGGGGAGAGGGGGCTGAGAGTCAAATTCGAGAGCCTTAGACAGACTCAGGGAGAAGGTGACTACTCCCAAGCAAATTAGTGGACTGCAGACCCCAGGGGAAAGGGCCTCCCCCCAGAAACACTGCCGGGTGACTGCTAGTGGGTGGGCAACCCCCACTGAGAGCTAGCAAGAGAGCTAGCAAGAGAGCTAGCATAATTCGTTGAGTCTTGGACTCGGAGGTGTCTGATGACAGCCCTCATGCAAACAAAATGGGAAAGAAGCAGGTCAAGCCCCGAGCTTCGGAGTGGAGTCTGGAAATACCAGTAAATAGTCCCTTGGGAAATTAATTACAGAACTGGCACAAATTACCAAAATATAAAGGGAAGGATAAGAAGAAGATGATTAAGTATTGTTGTTTCATATGGGGTGAAAAGACATCGGAGGAGGAGGCACAAGCTGGCAGAAATATGGTTCCTCTGAGGACTGTGTTTGCCAAAACTTTAAACCTATATGTATTATTTTGTTTTGTTAATGTTTGGGTCTGGATATGTTGTGTTGGTATTTCTGTGTGAATGAAAGTCTGTGTCTCTGTTTTATCTGATAAGGTTGTAAATTTAGCCAGCCAGCGAGCAGGAGCAGAAAGGCTGAGCTGGACTATCCTTGAAATTCCTGAGCCTGGTGGGATATTGCAGGAACTTGATAGACTCATATGCAGTCCTAACTAAACCCTTTACATAATCATCTACTGGAAGGAAAAACCAGAACATATTCAATGGGACTCTGAGAGTGAACAAAGTTTTTAAATAACTCAAGAAAATTTTAATCTCAGCCCTGGTATTAATGCTACCCTCAGTAGAGAAGCCCTTTCATCCCTTTGTGAACACAGACAAGGGGGTGGCCTTGGGAATCCTGGCGCAAATAAGAGGTGGGCAGAGACATCCGGTGGCATTTTTATTAAAAATGTTAGATCCAGTAACAAAAGGATGGGTGTTTGTTAGATGCAACACTAATCTAATGTAATTGTTACACGATTTTTAACTTTGTACTTAATTACATATAGATTGGGGTTTTAAAAGGATGTGATAGAAATTTGATAATTTGAAACTTATATTTGGTTATAAAAAAAAAAGAGCAGTGAAAATGCTGATGTATGCTATATAATGGTGTATTTAGGCTGGAAGGGAATTCCAGCGCAGACAGTTGTAGTTGGGGTGTGGAGGAAGGCTGGATGGTCTTGAGTGGTGGGATTGAGAGTCTTAGAAAAATAAGGATTTTGTTTGCAGATGGTTTCAGTAAGTAGTGAGGGTGTGAGGAAGTATTTTAAAAAGGAAAAAGAAAGAAAAATCATGTAATTTGGGATGACTCTATCTGAAAGAATATCAGGTGATAGTGTGCCCACATGGTGGTAAGCAGAGTGGGTTAATGGCTTATTTTAAGTGTTAAGTAAACTTAAATAAGTTTAAATTTTTAGGTAATCCATCTAAATATTGTATTAGGAATTGCATTATTAAGTTAATTAATGAATTGGTTAAAAGGAGCTGCTATGAATTGTTTTGTAAGAGTTTCCTTGTTGTAGCATTCTTATTAAGAGAATGAGAACACTTTAAAAATGTACATGTGTATATATATGGGTGTGATTTTCAAGCCTGTTCCACCTGAGGATGTATTAAGTATGTTAAAAGTTTATTTCTGCTGTTGAAAAGGAAATTTTAGCTAAAATTGTTTTTGCCATGAATCAAGCATTTACTCTAAAGTATGTTTGTAAAAGAAAGTTTATGGGCAAATGTGAAAAGGATTTGGGTTTAGTTCTTTTCTTGTGATTTCTGTCAATTAGTTTTAAGGGGATTGTGATAAATTGTAAACTGTTCATAAGAGAGGAAATATTTGTTGTATTAAGAAATACTTTGTAAAATCTTTTGTATGGTTTTTGGAAGGCCTACCTATCCAATTTGTATTTGTAAGTTACAAAAGTGGGAGGAATTTAGTTTCTCTAATGGGATATGAAAAAGCAATTGATGTCATCTGAAATTTATTGTTTGGGTTCATAGCTAAAACAATTTGTTATCGCTTATGAAAATTATGTTTGCCATTTATAATTCTAATGCTAAAACCTAAAGCTGGTACACTGTGTGTATATGTGGGGAAGAAAGCAGTCCTCAGGCTAATAACAAGTACAGCCCCAACAGCTGAGGAGATTGTATATAGAACTTGTTTTGGTGAGAATTTGAAAATGTATAAGAAACAATCTTCAGTGATTGGCTTTCTAGGGCAAATTTAAGATCAAAGATGTAAGATAAAATCCTTGGGAACGTTCTTTCTAAATCTAATGGGAATAAATAGATGCTGTATCATTGTTCCATAGAACAAGACTGGGATTTAAAGTTAACCGTAATTGTATCTTATCTACAGAGGGATTCAAGGAAAGGAGTCCCTTACTAAAAACAAAACAACAACAAAACAAAACGGTGGCCCCAGGTAGTCTGGGAGCTCCAGGAATGGTCTTGATGGGAGTGGCCAGTAAACTGGAGACTTTGACTGATACAATTAAGCGTGGGAAGTAGAATAGACTTGGACATAGTGATAGAGTGGACCTTAGGAGAGCCAGTTCAAGTGGGAAAAAAAAAAAAAAAAAGGAGTTTTCAAGATGAGGCTTTCCAGGGCCTTTAGACAAATGGGACTAAAACTCTTTTGGGGTAATGGACAAAGGTCCTAACTTGGAATGAGATCTTTACATGTTACAAAATGATGTAAAAGCAGTTAGTATTAAAACAATTGACTGAATTAATTACTGATACTAAATCAGAGACATCTTCAGTTTGGGGAAAAGAATTTCAGTCTAATTTTCTTAGAGGTAGGTAGCCTCTGGTAATATTTGGCACTGAAAGTTAAATTATTGTTTTGATTTGAATTCATTACAAGAACATAAAAATTCAAGTTAGTGTTTGAACTTATCACATGTGTAGCTCATTCTTTTAGATTGAGCAGGGTCAGAAAGAAATAAAATAATTTGGGATACAGATATAAATCTATTAGAGCAATGACTTACGATTGTTATTCAATTCACAACTAGAACACGTGTAGAAAGGCATGTAAGTTACTTAAGACTTGCTTCAAAAGATGTTCCTTGGCCAATGTGAAATTAGTCATGTCTGAAACTGATTATTGGAGCTTGCTATTTTAAGATTTTTATGGGACTATTAACTGACTATTTTTCTGAGTCTAACTCCAGGTGTGGATAGCAAGAGAGGTGGTCTGAGCCACTGATCCATAATGCCAGTAAGCCTGTGAAATGCTGGTATGAACTGCAAAAAAGTGATCTCATGGGAAGGTTGGGAGAGCTGCTGTTCAGTCTGGGCTGAGGTAGAATTCTCCTGACTCAATTTCCCCACTGACACCTGGTAGACTTTAAGGCTGGCTGAATGCCATTTGAAAATCTACTCCTGCCTGGAATTGACATGAAGTTAGGGAGATGTTGTTTCCCTGCAATGTCCCTACTCTTAATGGCAAATTCCTAAAATCAAGAGTTTTGTAAGTTATAATACCAGATCTATCGAATAATAGATTTTTGGTAGGGGAACATCTGAGGTTAAGTCTAAAATTAAGCTAATAGGTTTAGGACTTTAGATCGACAACAATAAGTTAGGGTCCTTTAATTCTTAGTAATAGTGTGGAGATGATTAGGTCAAGTGCTTGTGAGACTAGCATGCATAGTTATTATTTTGTCTCAGTTGGTTAATGTTAAATGAAAAATGGTTTGTGGACTATATTGTAAATGCTTTAAAAGAAGCATCACATGATCAGAAGTTGGAATTGTTTTATGATGTGATATGCACTGTGTTAAAAATGTTTATTTATTGTATTTATGTAAGTACTGGAGCCTGGTATTGACTCCTTAGTGATATCTCATCTTCCTAATGAGGGAATGAATAATGAATTACTGTGAAATGTAGAAGCTGCATTTTAATGTGAATTTTCTTGTTTTAAAAAAAAAAACATGACAATTTGTCAAAGTTTCCATTTTCATTTTTGTAAGAGTGATAGGAATAGTAATCTAAGATGGTATTAAGTTCAGTTTTGTAGGAGAGGGGACATCTGGATTCCTACAAGAAGATAAAGAGAAGAAGATGCTGAGAGGATGTGCTGAAGATTGTTTGAAGGAGCATCCAGACCAGAAAACTGCATAAGATGATACTTCTCCCCAGACTGCTGTATGAGATGGAACCTCTAAATGGATAGTTCATTAATTTACCTTTTAATCTCTGTATCTGTACTTATAACAAGGTGACTGCCCCCTGTAATTTGCCAACGTGTCAGTCAACTTTGCTTCCTTCCCATATTCATACAAAAAGAGAGATAGATGAAGGGAAGGATTCGTAGAAATGTGAAGAGGTATACATTGATTGGATTTAGGCGTGTAAACAGGAATAAATAAGAAGAGAGGAGGAATATGGGTGGGATGTGCTTGAACCTTGAACTATCTATTCCCCCATCCCAATTTAGGGAATGTGTAGCATGATTGGGAAACCAGTAGACAAAGTTATGGAAGGTTATTGCATTTAAAAAAATTTTTAAGTTGTTTACTGTCATTTATAATTATTACTTGTTGGGACTGGAAGCTCAATTCCATGTGGGCAGTCTCGGGCAGGTAAAAGTGGGACTTCTAAATCTTAGAGTCTTACGAGGCCCTCCATGAACAGCGGGGGTTCGAGAAGGTCAGACCGAGCTAGCTCGGCTAGCTCGGGTATTTCCGCCTCTCCCCCAGAGATACCTGATGGGTGGAGTCTCCCTGCCCTCAAGGTCGTCCCGGATTGGAGCACACCTAGTTACCTAACAGCACGGTATTGAGATGCAAACTGTGTGGCTGAAGATTAAGTAGGATTGAGGAAGCCTAAAAGCTCTCTTAGCACGTGTGGAGCCAAAGAGAAAAGTAGGGCTCCGCTTCTTTTCTTTCCTCTCTCCCCTCCCCCTCTCTCCCCGCTTGTACTTCTACTTCCAATCCCTTAAGCTTAGCCTCCTTAGGAAATCTCCCCCTCTTCGTCCTAAGAAAGAAGACCCCCTACACTTGTAACCGAAACCCTGTAATAAAGCTCAACCCCTGTTTGACTCTGGAACGTCCTTTCTCTCATACGTGCATCCGGCGTGGCCAGCCGAAGACCTCGGGAGGTGAGGTAAGGAAGACTCGGGTAGCCCAATACAGGCCTCTAGGCTTGGCAATTACTATTAGTTATTAAACTCCCAAGCTTCATGCTTGGAAGACACACTTTGTCAGTATTAAAAGCTCCATTTAAAGCATGTGTGAGAACACACAAAAATTGGAAAGGGATAGCCAATGAGGCCTGTATGTAAATTCATTATATGTTTTGTTGTTTGGGGAACTATACTAGGGTTATTATTGTTTTCTTTCGTAACAGAGCAGTACTACAACATAGATCGATCTCAGATTATTTAATTGCAGAAGAAGAGAGAGTTTGTGGAAAACTCAATCTGTCCACATATTGTTTGAAAATTCATGATAATAGAAGAATAGTGAAAGAGATCACCAAGAATATCAGGAAAGTTGCCCACGTTACTGTACAAACTTGGAACTCCCTTTTCAATATGTCTTGGTGGTCTTGGTTTGAAGGAAGCTGGTGGAAGAGATTACTGTGGTTTGGCCTCATAGCAATTAGTGGTATTGTATTACTTCCTATTTGTTTACCTTGTTTGATTTCACTTATTTCTAGAATAGTTAGAAATTCTCTACTAAGGCTTGCTAGAGTAGAAGAGAGAACTGAAGGAGTCATTCAGTTGATGATACTAAAGGAGTTAGGATGGACACCTGTGGAGACCAAAGACAGGAGTGACCCTGATGGGGATAAAGAAATTAATAGACAGTGTGAGATCATGTTACAGAACTTTGGTTGAAATATCTGTGAGGTCTTCAGGTTAATAAATAAGAGGAGGGATTGAGTGGAATAGGTTTAGTGAAGACTTCTCAGATTGTAATTCTTCTCCTAAGGGTAAGAAAGACCAAGAGGCTCAAGGTTACAATATTTTTAGAGTGGAATAATTCCATATAAGGATATAAAACTGTGTAGTACATTAGGGTCACAATGATTGGATAAAACTTACATAATTCTTCAATGTCTTCATGTCAAAAGGGATTGGCTCGATTTCATGTCTAGAATGTAAGATCATATTCTCAGCTAATGAGGATAATGGTCAGTGGGGAGGGAGGGACTTGCATTAGAGTCTATATATATCACTACTTTTTCTTTGTCTTCGGCTTTTCCTGCCTCCAGACTACCTGGTGGAGGAATTGCCCCACTTCTCGAGAACTGAATAAATAAACTTTCTGTCATCACTTTGAGAGGCCTCTGAGTAATTGATTTAAGTAGGGAATCTTGTCATCCCACACACCATCATATGCTCTAACACAGAGAATCCCACCCCCCACTATCCTACCTCTCCATTGGCTAGAAGGTGGGCTTACAGTCTAAGGGTGAAAAACTAGACGAACCCCAGGAAATATTCACCTATCACAATATACTTCCTTACCTAATACCTAACTAACTGCTGATGTGGCTATTCTATAACTAAAGTAAAAAGGAGGGGAGGTGAAAAAGGGGAGCTCGTAGTGTTGATGTGGCAATAGTATGAAAAACAAAGGGGAGATCTGAGTAACTTCCAAGGTTCGGCTACAGTCCATAGCACTATCACAGAGACAAAGGAGGGAAGGGGCCCCAGCTGCCCACAACTCCTGGATGCCTGACAGGGAAAGAGGCCTTATGGAAAAGAAATTTTATTTAACCCATGCTAAAGAAAATACAATATCACCCATATTTTTATTGTGAGAAATCTTCACAATGTCCACATTTCACTCAGCCCCTAGCCAATGGAAAACTTATGCTGACCTACAGCAGGTGATAAGGGAACTGTATAAGAAGGATGTTATCTATAATTTGAATACCAGAGGCCCTGATTAGGAGATTTTTGCAGCAGGTATGAGGCACCTACTGCTTCAGACAACACCTTCTCAACATTTTGGGCCCTTAGTAGCTATATTAGCCCTGTATGAGGGATGACCCATTAATGTGGTGACCCACACTATTGTGGATCTAAGAGAGGCTAAAAACACGGAGCAAAAAGGGAGTACAAACTGAAGTTGCCAAGGAAAATAAAGGGCAAAAAGCCTAGAAGGGACATGCCAGAGTTACCCACAATCAAATGTTGGCTAAGCACTCCTTAACCACTCCCTAATCCCACCCCAAAACACCTAGTTAGCATATTTGGCACATGCTTTATTGTGGAATGTCCTGTATAAACTTCACCTATACCCCTTTAAGGTTGCAGGTTCCCTAAGAACTCTTACCTGCTGAAAAGCGTAGCAAATCTTTACCTTGACCTCAACAATGCTTGAGTCTGCGAATTCCTTCCAGGGGACCTGCCCCTCCTACCCTGGTCTTAGTGGGTGTCTCACCCCCCCCACCCCCAGCCCTCATTACTGTGATTAGTGAAACTTGATGTTTGAGGTAAAAACTCAAAGAACTATAACTGATTTTGAGTTGTCAGATCATAATTCAATTCATCCATAACTAATAGTCAATAATCCACCATCTGAGGGAAATGCCACAAGCTACTCAGAAAGAATATGATTCAGGTAGAGGTTTGCATATGGGAAAGTCTGAGAGGACAATTTTAGCGTCAGGCTAAGATGAGATCCTCCTAGCTCAGTTTCACCATTGTGTTCCTTTACAAAGAAATGTTACCCACCTGGCTATTCCTGAGTCTGCCTATGAGGAAAAATTGATATTGCATGGTGGGAAAACTTTGAATTATCTGAATTCTAAAAATATTTTATCCTGTCATATTTGAACTGTAAATCTTGTCCATGCTTTATTCTTGTATAGCAAATTTCTATAATCAGAGCAAATGGTTAGCAAAAATAGAAGCACAATGCAAGTATGTGACATCTTACTGTTTTGACCTGAATGTATAGTCATTCTAAATCCCAAAACAATTGAAATTTATTCAGAAACATCTTCACTTTGGCTTGAGGAAGAGAATTACAATGCAATCAATTTTCTTAGAGGGGGCTAGTTAGCATCATCCTTACCTAAGTATCCTCCAAAATCTTGGAGTAAATAGGAGTAAAAGTCAGTCTCTGACCAAAGGTGGAAAAGTTCTACCTGGGAAAATGTGATTACTTCCCAGTAGGATCTGATCCTCCTAAAGGAATTTGGAATCAGAGTGGAAACTTTGGAGAAAGTAACAACATCAGATAATTCTTCAGATCAAATGTAAATGATTTTAATGGGACTCACACTTTTATTCCCCCTATATTTGGGCCCTGCAGACTTGTTTGTCAGATGTTTCTTCCTGACTACAGACCATTCACCTACAATTGGTAGAAAACAGTGGGCACCAGCCTGTGTTCACCTATTGTCCCCTGGATGTAGCCTATGCTCTGTTTCAGTCAAACTCCTCCCAGGGGACCCATTCTGAGCAGGGACAGCTCTACACTCTTTACCAGCAGGAAGCAGTTTCAGAAGTCTATGCCTTTGTCCCTTACTCCAAAAGAAATTTGTTCCCATTTGTTTAAAGGGAGAATGATGAGAATGGGATCTGAACCCCTAGAAGGAAAAGACCAAGTCTTTGGGATCTGGACTCCAAAACATAAAAGACTAGAATATAACATTAGGTTTACAAGCTCATTGTCATTCTTAACTCCTCACTGACACCTCATATATCACACAGTTGCCACATTAAGTGACTTTTCTCTTTTTATGCTGTATTGTAAATTTTGTATAGAAAACTGTTTGGTCCCAATGTTGCAGTTTCACTAGTTGTGGTCAAAGTCTGAGACTCTATGCACCCAAGGACACCAAAATTGTTGTGATTTCATGGTGTGTTGTGGTGGGACCCTATCAAAGAATTCAGAGTCCGACCTCCTCTAATCCAAGTATAGGCATTTATTGGGAATGATGCCTCAAATGGGCTGGGCTCCAGGAATAACATCACAGTGGAAGACAAGACAGGTAATTTTATAGTATAATGATGCTGATTACACAACAGAAATTATGAATATTTAAAAGGCAGGGGGGATTTGTTTAGGGATTAGGTAATAATGAAATGGTCCCAACCTTGGTGAATTTGTGCTTGCAATTTCTCATAATGCATACAGAAAATCTCATTGGGGGGAGGGGAAGCCGTTGTATGTACAATAATGCTATTATAGTAAGCCTCTCTATGTCATAAGGTCACCTAAAGGATAGATTTTGCTATTCCTGTGCAGGTACCTATCTAAGAAAAGTTCCTTCTATTATTTTGGAGTCCACATCCTGCTCAGGTATCCTTGTGGTTCTGTTTTTTGATTGGCTGGCTACTGTGGTCGTTTCTGAGAGTACATGGATGTGGTTATGGTTGAATGCATGGATACATCTCCTGTTTCTGTGAGACACATGAGAAGTAGGTCTGGAGGCAGTGGTTAGTGGAGATAGGGACTGGGATTCCATCACATGGACATACTTGTTGATCTGGTGAGGCAGTAAGGCTTATGAGGAAGTTAAGATTGTGAAAGATGAGATTCAGAGCTCTTCCCCCAGCCCATTCTTCCAATGTTCAGTTCCTTCTTCAGAAGGACATTACTTATAAAGAGATGGCATTTAACTTCCTTTTCCTGGTCAAATCCAAGCTCAGAAGTAGTTTAATCTAAAGGTAGGGAGGCCTCAAGCTAAGGGGGAGATAGATTCTTACCAAAGTTTTACTCCTTTTCTACTTCCTTAGCCAGAAACCAATTGGTGCAGGAAATCTTTCTTAAATATTTACCCAGGACAAGATATAATCAGACAGTAAAAGAAACTCTGTGTTGCTTTTCAGTATATTCCTGTCCATTGTATTTGCTCAGACAAGTCTGGAGAAAATGTTGATTCTCCCAAATGTGGGATATGGAAATTGAGGACTCTTTGACAAAGATTTGGTGACTTAAGACACCTTCCACAGGACTCTCATTTTAATATAACCCACCTCCCAATGTGTTAACCAATCAGAGTTGATTGATAGCCCTTGGAAATACATACTCTTCCAGAGGGTGTATAAATTGTGTACCTCAGCCCTAAAAGGAGCTCTCAGTTCCAAACTGTTAGTTTGCATCCAATGCATGCATACCACTGATGAGGCCTGGAAAGAGGTGGGGGTGAAATCCCAAAAAGAAGAGAGTAGAGGGGCAGATTGCCTGGAATAAATTCTTGGACTCAAGCATTGTTGAGGTCAAGGTAAAGATTTATTATGCTTTCCAGTTGGCAAGAGTTCTTAGGGAACCTGCAACCTTAGAGGGATACAAGTAAAGTTTATATAGGATATTCTATAGTAAAACTTGCCAGATATGCTAACTAGGTGTTTTAGGGGTGGGATTAGGGAGTGGTTAAGGAGTGATTGGTTCTTAAAGAAACATGCACTTTTGGTATCAGTTGCACAAGTATTTTATCCAAAGTTCATCAGGAAATAGCCCAAGAGGGAGCTACCTGGAGGTGTGGTTTTAGGTCTGAAGTGTCACTAAGTAAAAAATAAATAAATAATGGTCAGGGCTGACTAAGGAATAACAGGTTGCTCTCATCAACGTCTTGTTAGACAAGATAAATGTAAGGGAACACACTGCATATGTCCAAGAGTAAGATACATAAGATTGGACAGTGAGTAGTAAATGTCATTATGACCCAGTCCAACAAGTACACAGCTGGTTTAAACTAAAGAATTCTATAGGTGCAACTGGCTTCTGTATCAGGAAGAGAGATAATGGATGTTGCTGGGGCAGGCTGTTCTTGGGCTGGGGAGAAATTGTCTGGGATTGTGTTAAGAGGCTAGGGAGAAATATGATTTTTAGAGAGAAATGTGATTTTAGAATGGGGGTCCAAGCACATGCACCCAAGCACCCCATCATCACCTTTGAGAGAAATAAAATGGTGGACACAACCTAATCATGTTTGTTTTCTTAGACCAACACTAAGGTTGACAGGGTATTGAGTGGGGGAAGGAAGGACACAGTGGCTAGGTAGGGGGATTGGCTGTATTGAGGCTGGGAGCCTGTGGTGTGGTTAAAGCTAGATTGTGTGGTTAAATCTGGATGTGCCTGTTGTTCAGGGAGACCCATAGGAAAGTTAGAATATTGGGGGCAGGGTCAGCTTTATTAGAATTCCATCAACATAAGAAATGGCACTTTGAACCACAAAAAAAAATAAAATAAAATCAAGGATAAATTTATAAAAATATTTCTTTCTTCCCAGCCCTACATTGCCCAATCCAAAACAAAGAGTGCGGGATAGGAGAGGGAGCTCTTTTTTTATTAATTAATTTATATTAAACTTAAATACAAAATAAGAAAACAAAAAACACATTCTAAGAAAAGAAAAAAATGCACTGCCATGTGCACAGCACAACTTAAAAAGGACTCAAAATATACAGCAAAAAATTTCCATAACAAGAAAGCCAATATAATCAATCCTACACATTGTGTTCAGAGGTGTCCATCTTTTCTTTGCTTCCTTGCAAATTTTCCTTTGTTCTCTGCGGTGCACATTTTACTTTGTTCTTTTTCTCCCTTCCTCCTTCTTCCCTCTTCCCTCAAGAAGATCACAATTAAGTGCAGATATAAATACACACACATACATATATACATAATATACAAGTATATACATATATACACACATACATATACATACACTTATATACTTCTACATATACATGCCTATATTTAGATATCTATAATCATAGTCATATAATGACATATATATTCATGTGCATGTATGCCACACCATACAAGACTTGTTTCTCCTGTTTCTCTGAGTATAGATAGCTTTCTTTCATAAGGACAAGTCTTTCCATATTTTTCCAAGTCCACCAACTCACTGTTTTCTACACCACAACTATATTCTAATCTTATACTGTCTAGTTGTTTTAAATAGTCTAAAACAATATTGATTAATATGACATAATGGTTTCCCTATTTTTCTCTTTTAATTATCTTTTTGAAACTGACAAATTTAAATTGGTCAATCTTTCCACCCAGAAATACTTTCATTGTTCTAATTCTTGCAAATCATTTAAGCATACCATTTAGTTAAGTCTTTAGAATTGTGAACAATGCATTTTCTTCCAAAGTTCAGTTTACTGATAATGAGGTTGCATTGAGACTCCTTATCCTGGTCAACCCCTAGCCCAACCCTGAACTGACTTTATCAAAGGTACAGAGAAGTTCCACAGTGTTCTGCTCAAGCTTAGCTGGAGACAGATTCTTCAGTCTACATAGCCCAAAGCTGGGAGTAGGCTGGTATGGTTGGGTATTGCTCTCATAGAACATTTCCTCTGTTTGGAGGTAAAATAATAATGGGGTGATATCAGTTCCTGTTGAAAAGATACATAAACTGGGCACTCCAAGCTCCAAATCAAGCTACATCTGTACTGGCTGTCTTAGGTGAGCTCAGTTCTGGACTAGAATTCCCATGTAATGCATGTATGTCACCAGCTTGGGAGAAATTAAAATGTGGACACAACCTAATTTCATTTGTCTTTCTCAGAACAAACTCTGTGGAGGTGAACATTTAATAGTGTCATGACCTGGATTAGGACTGGGATCAGAGACTGGACATTTTTCCCCTGATAGGGCAGGCATTAGGCATCCACAGGGCTCTTTTCTCCTTAACTCTCAGCCCTGAAAGGTGGGTGAGTCTTACCCCCAAATTTCTATTCCTATCTCTGGGACTCCCTGTATTTGGTTGCAATCCACCTTTCTCTCCAAGAGGCTCTGGGGGTAGATACCTCAAAACGGTTCTCCTCTGAAACGATATTCTTCATAATTTGGCTATGGATCAGAGCAAATTGGCATGTGATAAGTTGTATTATAATCAGATTTGTTTACTTTTTTATTAATGAATTTATTTCAACATTCACTTCCACAAGATTTGGAGTTCAATATTTTCTCCCCATCTGTCCCCTCCCCCACCACAAGACAGCATGCATTCTGATTAACCCTTCCCCCAATCTGCCCTCCCTTCTATCACCAGGCCCCTTCTCTTATCCTGTTTCCCTCTATTTTCATGTAGGGTAAGATAGATTTCTGTACCCCATTGCCTGTATATGTTATTTCTCAGTTGCTTGTAAAAACAATTCTTAACATTTGTTTTCAAAACTCTGAGTTCCAAATTCTCTCCCTTCCTCCCTCCATACCCATCCCCATTGAGAAGCCAAGCAATTTGATATAGATTATACATGTGTAGTCACGCAAAACACTTCCCTAAGAGTGGAGTTGTGAAAGACTAACTATATTTCCCTCCATCCTATCCTGCCCTTCATTTATTCTATTCTCTCTTTTGTCCCTGTCCCTCCTCAAAAGTGCTTACTTCTGATTGCCCCCTTTTACCATTTGCTCTCCCGTCTATCATTCCCCTCTTCCCCTTTACTTTCCTCTAGGGTAAAATAGATTTTCATAAACAAATGAGTGTGCATATTATTTCCTCCTTAAGACAAATCCAATGAGTGTAAGGTTCACTCATTCCCTCTCAACTCCCCCCTCTTCCCCACCAATGTGTAATCCTGATTGTGTTTCCACAACACTTGAATTGTTTCTTTATGGCTGCCTGCAATATTTCTCCTTGACCTGGGAATTTGAGAATTTGACTACAATATTCCTAGAAGTTATCCTTTGGGGATCTTTTTCAGGAGGCAGTTGGTAGATTCTTTCAATATTTAATTTCCCCTGTGGTTCTAGAATATCAGGGCAGTTTTCCTTGATAATTTCGTGAAAGATGATGTCTGGGCTCTCTTTTTGATCATGGCTTTTAGGCAGTCCAATAATTTTTAAATTCTCTCTCCTGGATCTATTTTCCAAGTCAGTTGTTTTTCCAAGGAGATATTTCACATTGTCTTCTATTTTTTCATTTGGGGGGTGGGGGAGGCATTTGCTGATTTGGTTGCTTTTAAAGGATGTGAGGAGAAAATTAGAGTAATTAAAAGATAACTCTGAATTTTGACAGTCTAAAAAAATAAATAAATAAAATTCTAATCCTAAATTGGTTTATCTCAAAAACAAGCTCAGCTTAAAAAGCCAATAAGAAAATTAGATTTGTTGTGCACTCTGTCTTATCATTCTGTCTTTCCGTTCATAAAATGACTAGCATGTTTGTGTTGAAAGATTTGAAATGCATCCAGGAAAACTTCTAATCTCTGTAATTAGAGGAAACACTGGGAAAGACCTCCCACCCTAGGCTTTACTTTGGGGAGGGGGCCCAACACTGGCCAAATTGGGGTTATAAGAATAAATTTAGAAAATAAGTAATGGAACTGAAAACGCAGGGTAAAACTTTCCCAGAAGTTAGTTGGAAGGTGGAATCAGATAGCAGCAGCTTTATACTAATAAGATCTACATAAGCAGCCCTAACATACCAATAGAATTTTCTTTGCACCCCTCTCCCTAACATATCTGACATTAGGACAATGTGTTTAGAACTGCAGAATTAGGTTTTTTGATTTTTTAAGACACTATGATCAGGGCTTTTATTTCATAGCCTGAAATGCAATCACTTCAGAATTTCAATGATTTGTTTAAGATGCATATTAACACTATAAAAGCTGTTTGTGGAGGGTGTGAGAGAAATGTACCTCTCTTGATTTGGGAATTATTAAACATTAACTCCCTCCAGATGCTAACAGGTGCAGAGAAGCAGGAAAAAAAGGTGAGTATGATTTTCAAATTGGAAAACTATGTTACTTAAGCAGTCAATTATTTAATTATTATCTCTGAAAGCTCTGTATGCTTCTGCCTGTGGAGACTGGCAACATCCTGTGAGCATTAAATCGAATTCCTTACATCTTTTTGCCTGGGCCAAAAACAGCAGTACAACCTAGAGTCTTAGAATGTTGTCATAGCACATTTTAAGCTAATCTGATGGCAACAGGTGTGATTTGGAACTGTTTGTAAAACTTTATATGAATTTCCTAGTATATACAGCCTGAAATTTCCACGAGGATGGAATGGGTAGCTGGAATGCTTTGGGAAGTTCTTTCTCTGATAAACCTTAAAACAGAGAGGAGACTTCAGATCTTCAAAGAAGTAGAGAAAAACGGTTATTCAGAGCTGGGAACTGTCACCACTTGTCTTTTTAAGGGAATATATGAATTTATGGATACTATTTTCTTTTGAAGTGCCAGGAGCATTAGACTTTTAAAAAATTAAAATATTTACCATTGGCAATAATAAATCCAGAAGCAATTTGATTTTAGTCAAAATCTGTCCCGAAGGAATAAGAGCAGCATCTGAATGTACCTTTCCTATCAGGATTAAGCACAAAAAAGATATTGTTCTTTGATGTTAAAAAATTTATTAAATGTATGGCCCCAAGAAAGTTCTATTTTCTTCAGTTTACTGTTCTGTAATGGGATAATAATGGAACCCCACTTCTCAGGGATGTTGTGAGGATCATATGATTGTAAAGCGTTTGGCATAAGACAAATGCTATCTGAATGTTTACTGTTTACATTAAATGTAGCTATTTCATACTTGATAACTTTCTG
Source organism: Notamacropus eugenii (assembly GCF_028372415.1). Classification (NCBI taxonomy): domain Eukaryota; kingdom Metazoa; phylum Chordata; class Mammalia; order Diprotodontia; family Macropodidae; genus Notamacropus; species Notamacropus eugenii. The sequence continues at coordinate 88,527,420 of NC_092876.1, forward strand.
TGAACTCTTAGATGTGATCAGATTTCAATGGTGATGAGATGAATGATTTTTTGTGTAAAACAATTTGAAAACACATTCAACTAAATGAAGGTCACCTGACTGGTAATGAAGTGAGTTTGCTTCGAGTTTCAAAAACATAGTAATTTTTATGATATTGTTATATTTCTAAATTTTCTTACATTGTGTGATTTGGTGACAATTGTGTCACCTATGTTGTTAGAACGGCAATTTTTCTTATAATCTAGATGATGTTAGATTTTTTTTAAATGGATGCATTAGGAAGCTATTAGGTCATTCTATCTGACAGTGTATTGCAATATTCTGAAGTACCATAGTTTAAGAATTCAGAATCTTTCAAGTTTTGTCTATATTTAAAAGGAAAACTTCAGCTAAAATTATTTACTCTCATTTATGACAATTAAGACTGTTAAGCTGTTTGGCGTTATTGTTTAAGTCAAGTGTTTACAACAATATTTTTGTGAAAGGAAAATTGGTAAGTATGCAAAGAAATGACCTTGTAATATCTCCCTTATAATTCTTATCAACTGGATGCAAGAGTTTTCTGGTGTAGAATGCTTACTGAGTAAATAGGTCCTCATTACAAATACCTTTTTGACCACAGAATTTAGGTAACTAAGAATTTTGTGGTAATCATGAATTTAGTTTGTTATAGTAACATCAGGATAAATTATGACCGGTCCTTAAAAAAAGAGAAATACTTCTATGAAGAAATGTTTGCAAAATCTTTTGTGTGATTTTTAGAAGGCCTACTAAACATTCACTTACAAGCTAATTTATTGAAACAATACTTTGATATCAGTAACAATTTTCTGTAAACCTACTGTGAATTGTTGAGTTTCCTTCCTAGATTTGTTATGTCCTTTGGATTGGCCTTAAATGAGTGTTTTCAGAAAAACAGAGTCAGAGAAGCAACACCAGACATCTCAGCTGGTAATTAACACTAAAGCTGTAAGTGGGAAGTACCTTGCTGTTTTGATCTGAATTATTCCATGATCGAACAAGAGTTAAAAAGAGTTATAACACACATATACATACATGTATATGTATATATACATATATATAGTATATATATGATTGAATTTCTGAAGTATCTCATTCTTTCAGATTGAGTGTGGTTAGAGAAGGACACATAAACTTGAAATACAGAGATATGAATCTATTAAGAGGATTAACTTATGAACTATCTTGCATTATCTTATTTGATTTTAATCATGTTGTTATTTAATCTGGAATTAGAACACATGAAGAAGTGTGTGCAACTTAAAACCCACCTTAAAGTATTTCCCATTTTTTAAAGGGCTTCTGAGAGCAGTAGTATTTTTCTGTGATGAATCTTATACTGTTTCCAAGGTTACACCATAATCACATATATATATATATATAATTGTTACTGGAACCTCTTGTTCAAGACCTTGTGGTAGGACTCTTAACTGACATTCTGAGTCTGACTCCAGATATTTTTATCAAGGAATGCTATTGATCCAGTGATCCATGATGCCAGCAACCCTGTGGGTCTATGAACTGTGCCTATGAACTACAGAGGGCAATCTCATGGTAACAGTTGGGAGAACAACTATTCCACATGAGCTGAGGCAGAATTCTCCTGCCTCAGTTTCCCCAATGTGAATATCCCATCTGACCAACTTCAAACCAGACTCAAACGAATTGGCCATCTACATAACTTCTGCCTGGAATTGACATGAAGTTGGGAAAAACATTTTTCCCTTACTATAGTTAAGTCCCTATTCTTTTATAACAAATTTCTTTAATCAAAGTCTTGTTAAGCACCTATTAAGTCTATTAAATAATAGATTGATACTGGAACATCTGAGATTACCACAGTAAGATTTGAGTATAAGACTGAGTTTTTGGCCTAGAATTTTAGCCCAAACAACTAAGTAAGTATTTAGCTTTGACACTTGTTAATAGTATATATTCTTGTATTACTTATAGTCTTAAATTCTTCCTAATAATATGGAGATAATCAGATCAAGGACTTGTGAAACAGGGATATGATTTTGTTACTTAGTTAATATCATAACTGTCAATTCTGTTACCATTAGTTAATTTTAGAAGAAGAATGGCTGCTAGTCTTGTAAAAACCTTAAAAGAACATCCACTTTAATTAGGGGTTGCTTATTGAACATCATTAGAAGTTGGAACTGTTTTATTATACATAACTTACTTAGCATGTACCCTTTCAAAATAAGTTACTCAGTGTAGCAGACGGCCTGCATCCCCACATGGCTCGGTGATGTGGTGAAGAAGAAAGACACAGGAGGCGGTAGAAGATAGACCAACCCATTTATTGATCCGAGGGTTAAGGTATATATAGACAGAAACTGCAAGTCTATGTGACATTCTGCTCGTCTCCTGTCCCAGTGATTTGGCCAGTCTTATTGTCTTTAAAGACTGTTAGCCTAGAGGGCATCTATTTTACATATCCCTTGTTTTCTGTAATTGTCTTGTTTGTCTCACAGAGACAGCAACATCTGGGGGGCATGGAGAGCCATTCTGGATGATTATGAGTGCAGTCTCAAAGAACAATTTTCCCTGAAGGTCTATCCTGATCTGGTCAACCGCACTCCACCCTGGCCTTCAACAACTCAGTGTATTTATGTGTACCATACTTGAACCTTTTCTGACAATGGTAGTTAATCTGGCAATATTTCCATTAATAATTCTTTAATTCTGCTAATAATTGTTAATGGAATCTCATCCTCATAGAAAAATAAATAATGCAAAGTATAAAAAATAGGTTCTCATTTTTCTGGTTCTTTTTTTAAATTTGAGTTTCTGTGGTATAGCAGCATGACAATTGGACAGGGTTCCAAATTTTGATTTTATAATAAGGGATTAAGGGGTGAGTTAACTTTTGTTATTTGACCTGGTCATTCATTGGCGGCATAATGTAAATTTGTATTAAGATCAGTTTTGTAGGAGATTGTAACAGAAAGAGGATCTCTACAAGGAATACTAAAGAAGATATTTACTGGAGAATGCTTAAACCACATTCTGACCAGAAAACATTATCAGAAAATGGCCCCAAAACCAGAAAGCTGTGAGAGATGAGAATTTCTTCGTCTTTCTTTTCCTTTTGCATCATTTTGTCTGTACAGTCTACATACTATTAGAGATGCACTTGACACACAAAAAAGCATCAAGGAAATTTCTTGGAGTTCAGAGGAATTGAACAACTTGGCCAAGGTGAACTCCACCCTTTTTCAGAGAGAGTGAGAGACAGAGAGAGAGAGAGATGGAAGTGAGGGCATTTTTGTAAAGTTAGTGCAGGACAGATCCTCCCATCAGAGGAAAGATTGGTCCATTCTCTTTTGGGTAACAAACTTTTGACACATCCACTCTGTCATTAGCAAGTGTAGTTGGATTTTTTTGTTGGTTCCTTACAATAACTTCATGTCCTTTCTGATAGATTTTCCCTCCAAGAGTTTGTGAACTCTGTGCAGAAGTTTCTGAGTTTTCTTTATCTAACTTTTCTAGGTCATAATTCTGATTAACTTTCACCACTGAAAGTTTTGACCTTGTTGAAAGGGAACAAATTCCTCTCTCTTTTTTTTTTTTATCAAAATTTGTTTTCACACCTAAATACAATCAATACCTCCTCATTTTCTTTCTCCTATGAATTCTTCCCGTCATCTCTCTCCCCTTTGCATGAATATGGGAAGAGAGCAACGTTGACTGACACTTTGAGAAATTACAAGGGGGCAGTTCCCTTTCATAAGTACAGATACAGGGACTCAAAAGAAAAAGTCAAATCAATGAATTGTCAAGTTCCATCTCATACAGCAGTCTGGGGAGGAACATCATCTGAAGTAGTTTTCTGGCCTGGATGCTTGTTCAAGCCATCTTCAGCACAACAACTCAGCATCTTCTTTCTGTTATCTTCTGGCAGAAAGCCAGATGTCCACTCTCCTACAAAAACTGACCCTGATACAATTTGAGATTACCATTCCTAATTTTTATACTCTTTATGACTCTTACAAAATCAAAATTGGAAACTTGGCCAATTGTCATGCTTAAGAAATTCACATTAGGACCTGCTTTTACATTTTACATTAATTCACTATTCATTTCCCCCTTCAGGAGGATGATATTTCACTAAGGAATTAATCACAGGCTCTGCTACATATATAAATACAATAGACAATTTTTAACAGCTTACATGTCTTGTCATAAAACAATTTCAACTTCTGGTCATGTGGAGCTTCTTTTAAAGTATTTACAAGATGGACCACAAACCATTCTTCTTTCAACATTAACTAACTGAGACAAGAATAATATTAACTAAGCATGCTTACCTCATAGACCCTCACTCTGTCTTCATGTTATTACTAAGAGTTAACAGACCCTAACTAACTGTTGCTGTTCTAAAATTCTAAGCCTAATAGCTTGATTTTGGGGTTTAACTTCAGATGTTCCCTTACCAACAATCTACTGTTTAATAGATCTGGTATCACACTTACGTAAATTTTGATTATAGGAAATTGCCATTAAGAGCAGGGTCATTTCAAGGAAACAACATCTCCCTAACTTCATGTCAATTCCAGGCATGAGTAGATTGTGAGCTGGCATTTACCCCAGCTTAAAGTCTGCCAGGTGTCAGTGGGGAAGTTGAATCAGGAGAATCCTATTTCAGGCAGAACAGACATTCTCCCAACCTTCCCATTAGATCAACTTTTTGCAGTTCATACCAGCATCACACAGGTTCACTGGCATCATTGATCAGTGGCTCAGACAGCCTTTCTTACTATTCATACCTGTTCAGAAGAACAGTCAGTTAATAATCCCATAAAATTTTAAAGCAGCAAGCTCCAAGAATCAGTTTCAGATATGACTATAATTTCACATTAGCTGAAGAACATATTTAAAACAGATTAAGTAGCTTGCATGCCTTTCCATACTTGTTCTAGTTCCTGATTAAATAACAATCATAAAATCAAATTTACCATTAAAACCTTAAGTTGTTGCACTAATAGACTTACATCTGCTCCCCAAGCTTCTCTATCCCTTTCTAACCATGCTCAGTCTAAAAGAATGAGTTACACATATGATAAGTTCAAACACTAACTTCAACTTATGTTCATGAAATGCATTCAAATCAAAACAAAAACATTTAACTTTTCCACCAATGCAAAATATTACCAAAGACTACCTGCCTCTAAGAAACTTAGACTGAAATTCTTTTCTCTACACTGAAGATGTCTCTGATTTATTGTTAGTAACTAATTCAATAAATTGCATTAATACCCATTTGCTTTTACATCACTTTGAAACCTGCAAGGACCTTATTACAGATTGGGATCTTTGTCCCTTTCCCAAAAGAGTTTGAGTCCCATTTGTCCAAAGGGACCTAGAAAACCTCAATCTGAAAGCTGCTTGAATTCCTCCTCTTGATCTGGCTCTCTGGAGGCCCAGGGACTTTTCCCAGTGATTATGCCCTATCAATCCAATTCTCCAGGCTACTTGCAACTGACATCAAGTCTATCCCTGGGACATGGAAACCACCTGGGTCCACCTCTGAATTCCTTTCTCAATTCCTCTGTAAATCAAATCCATGAAAGTGCTCTTTAAGACTCTATCCAGCCCACCTGTCTTAGCAATTATAAAGGTCTTTTCAGAGGAACACAATGAACCAGGAGGATCCAATCCTAGGCAGAGGACAGGATTGTCCCCTGAGGCAAACTTCTGCCTGTTAACAGTCACATTCTTCTCTGAGTAATCAAATACAATTAGTACTAGTCCCAGAGGATTTCACATCAGATGGCACGTTTCCCTAATCAAAAATTTTACCGGGACTCACATCTTAAATCTTAAATTTGTCCTAAAAGCCAATCACTAGAGATTATTTATCACCAAAACAAGTTCTTTATTTAGCAACTCCATACTCAAAAAGTTTACACTTTACATAGAGGCTGCAATTTAACCAAGTGAATCCACCTGAGTCTGAGGCATCACTGCTTTCTAGCCTCAGATGATACAGCCAAATGGGTGATGCTTTCAGGCTTTTCCAGCCTTAGGGGCCCAGGGTGGGACTGGTGTCCCTCCTTTCTTTCAACAATAGGAAAGAGTTAACATCTTTTTTTTTTTCCCTAGACTTTTCCCAGCTCTGATTTCACATTAGGTCTTAAGGAGTCCTTCTGTAATAATGACTGAACTTTGAAGGTGAATGAGGAGACTGCTTTTGGGCTGTCTTAAATTTATCACAGAGCTTCCTGGAGCCATAAAATTCTTGGTCTCCCTTATCTTGTCCCTTTTCTTCCATACCCTATGAAACCTTTATAAAACAAATTAACTTACAAACATAAATTTGGTAGACCTTCCAAAAATATTACAAAAGAATTGACAAAACATTTCTTCATACAACAAATAGTTTTCTCTCTTAAAAACAGTTTACAGGAGCCTAGATGGCAGAGTAGAAGGATGGACCTGCTCTAGTTCTCCCTCCATAGCCCATGAAATACCTGTAAAAAATGACTCTAAACAAATTCTACAGCAGCAGAATCCACAAAACGATAGAATGAAAGATATTTCCAGCCCAAGACAGCCTGGAAGGCTGACAGGAAAGGTCTATTGCACCAGGCTCAGAGTGGAGAATAGGCCAGACTTAGCCACATGGCATGGCATGGACAGGGCATGGAATCACAAGTAGCAGCAGTGGTTCCCAGATTTCTTGACCCCCAAAGACAGCTTCAAAGGTCAGTGAGAAAGCTCTTTCACCTGGGTGAGAGGGGAGTGAGAATTGGCCCCAGAGTCACAGCAGCCACTGTGGCAGCAGAGTCCACTTTTGGAGCCTTCTGCCTAAAGACCCTGGGGGAATGGAGCAGCTGATCTGAGTCTCAGCTCTGAGTGGTGGTCCTGGGGTAAGGAGGAGTGCAGATGTGGTGGAGCTGGTAGAGGCTCTGGAGAAGGAATCCTACTTGCAGATCCTAGCAAGAAAAAAGTGCTTGTGGTTGCTCCCAGATTATAGTGCAGATCAGGAGAGGAACAAACTCCTCTCCCTTGATTATGCCACCTTGGAGGAACTGAGAACTTATAGAGTAGTTTGAGGGAATATATGTATATGTAAGTATGTATGGGTATGTATGCATGTGTATATTATATATGTGTAAGTATGTATATATATATATATATATACGTATATATATATATATATATACATATATATATATATATACGTGTGTATATATATGTATGTGTATACACACACAGAGGTCATAAGGTAAGCTGAATAAGAAGGGAGAATACCTAAAAATAAACAAAATTTACTGTTGAATGGAATGTACTAGGACTAACAGAAAGGGAAAGGTAAAATGTAGCAAATCATGTCACATAAAAGAGGGAAGAAAGAACTTTTATAAGAAAGGGGAAGAGCAGGGAGATGAAAGGAAATAATTGAGCCTTACTCTCACAGAATTTAGCTTAGGGAGGGAATAATATACACTGAATTGGATATGGAAATCTATTTTACCCTGCAGGAAGGCAAGAGAGAAGGGGATAGGAGAGGGAAGATAATAGAAGGGACACCAAATTGGGGAAAGGGATAACCAGAAGCAAACACTTGTGGGAGGACAGGTCAAGGGATGTCAGGGTCATTTTACAGTCATTTCCTAGATTACTTCCTTTTCTCAGAATTATCCCATTCAGCAACAACACTGCAAGTTAGATGCTCAAGTGTCCTTGACTTCCTTTTTCTTCTCTCAGAATCCAATAAACAAGATTTTAGTTTCATTTCCCAGATTACTTCTTTTTCCCAGAATTACTCCATTTAGGAACACTGCAGGCCAGATGCTTAAGGGCTTTGTCTTCAATATCATACAAAAGTGAAAATAAAAGTGAACACACAGCAAAAAAGGAAGTACAAACTGCAGTTGCCAAGGAAAATAAGGGGAAAGGAGCCCAGAAAACACTTGTCAGAGTTACCCACAAACAGATGTAAGCTGGCCTGATAGAGGCTGGGGCAGACAGGAGAAAGTTAGTTGGGTGGACAAATAAAGTGTTGTTGGAACTGTGGCAACAGTTGAAACCTAAAGAGAGGTTCAAGCCATTGTATAGAAAGCACCCTGAGGTGCCAGCCCATAAGGGTTCAAGATCAAGAGCGAGGGCAGTGCCATTGCAGGATTTCATGAAGAACTCAGTTCTTGCCCAAGATGACTCTCACCAAAAGAAAGACTGGCTTCTTCACTTCAAGTGAGAGGAAGGTCGAGGGAATCTGTCTTTCAGGACCAGGTGGCACTAGAGATCTTACGTTGAACTCCAATTTCCTGGTCCCCAAACAATGTACAAAGGGTGTTAGCACTGGTTGGTGCTGGGGCAGAATGTTGGTTGGTGTATGGTAATCCTGACCAGTTTCCTGGGGAGACCGCTGTGATACATGAATATGGGGGACATGCAGCTTGGGTTAAGAAAGCAGCTATTTTGCTGGGATTAGGAAGGCTGCCCCCTAAAGAATATGAGGTATATATCTCACCTATTCCTGAATACATTTAGTATCATTTTTGGACTTTTAATAAGGGCCAAAGCCTGAACTAATTAATCAGATTGCTTTGCTTTGCTCTAAAGATGCCTTTTTCTGTATCAGCAATTTCAAAGACTTGTTTATGACAGGATGCCTGCAGTCAGAGTGGTGGGATTCTTGTTATCTTGTATCACAGAGACATATGAAATATAGAGGGAACTCAGATGTCCTGGAATCATAAATTCCAACTGACACTACTTTACTAATTGTCTTGTGTCACTGAATTAACAACCTATTCAGAAGGAAATTCCTTTCTCGTGTTACAGTTAAAAACATATAGGGACCATAAATCTGAGGAGCACAGACATCCTGGGACTGTCCTAAAACATATTTAAGTGTTCTCATACTTGTATCAGGCAGTCAAACATTTTCTTCTGGCTCCATGACCATGTATCTGCTAGCCTCTTTGTCTCTTTTAACCAAACTTTCAGGTGGGCAGTATCAATATACTGCAGGATGTGTGGTTGTGATCTTCCATGGATGAGTTCTGTTTTCAAGTCTATATAGTAAAGGCAGTCACTAGGGATTATGTGAAGTGTGGCTTCTGACACTGCATTGGGTTACTAATACAAAGGAGTATCATTTATCAGGAGGCCATAAGGAAATTGGTAGAACTATTTTAGAACTTGAAAAGGTTGGCATAGCTCAGCCAACACATAGTTCTTATAACTCCCCAGTGTGTGCTTGATGGCTCATGGCACATGACTGTAGATTATAGGGAATTGAATAAGGTTGTACCCCACCTGCATGTGGCAGTACCTTCTGTAATGGCCCTCATGGACCAATTAAGCCATGAGCTAGGAACTTATCATTATGTTTTGGATTTAGTAAATATTTTTCCTCTATCCCTATTGCCCAGGACAGTCAAGAACAGTTTGCCTTTTTGTGGGAAGGGTGACAGTGCACATTTCAAGTGTTACCTCAAGGCTATTTGCATAGCCCTATTTTGGGTATTGGCCTGGTGGTAACTGACTTTGCTGGACGGACCAAACCATAACCTGTGAAAATATATCACTATATGGATAATATTATGTTAACTAGTAACTCTCTTGCAGACTTGGAAATCACTGCCCCTACCTTGGTGTTTCACCTACGTTAGAAACGATGGGTGGTCAATCAAGACAAGGTCCAAGGGCCTGGTTTATTTGTGAAATTCTTGGGTGTTGTTTGGTCTGGTAAGACAAAGGTTATGGCTTCTGCAGTTATGGATAAGATACAAGCCTACCCCACCCCTATAACTGTAAAGCAATTGTAAGAATTTTTAGGCTCATTGGGATATTGGAGAGTGTACCTCCCTCACTTAGCTCAGATCCTGAACCCCTTATGTGGTATGACATGTAAAGGAAGTCAGTGGGACTGAGATGAGGAGTGTACCCAAGCCTTAGTGCTGCCAAGGTGACTGCTAAGGTTCCACAGGCTTTAGGTGTCTTCTATCCTTCATGTGCCTGTAAATTAGATGTTAATGCAATCCCTATATGGATGGGCACTTTGGGAAAAAATGGAGAGAACACAGTAACTAGTAGGGTCCTGGTCACAATTGTGGCAGGGAACAGAAGTGAGGTACTCTTTGACTGAAAATTAGTTATGTACTGTGTACCTTGCCCTCCTTGCAACACAACCTATCACAGAAGGGGCACCAGTAATAGTGCATACCGTTTACCCAATAGCTAGATGGCTACATGATTGGACTCAAAAGTCAAGAAGTGGTGTAACACAGACCACAACCTTGGCTAAGTGGGGTTCCTACCTACAACAGCAAAGCTCACTATCTACCACTCCACTCAGGGCTGAGCTTCAGGCAGTCTTAGTCTGATAAGGCAGAGGAGGCTGTTGATTTGACTGCATTGAAAAACCCCTACTGCTTGTTACACAGATGGTTCCAACCAGGGGCAACCTTCAAAGTGCAGGTTTCTGGCCTTCCACCCAGAGATTGACTGAGACTTTATGGATGGAAGTAGAAGGACAAAGCAGTCAGTGGGCTGAGTTGGAGCCATGTGGCTTATGGTGACCTATGAGGACGGCCTTTAAACTATGTGTACTGAGAGTTGGGCCATATTCTGTGGGCTTACATTGTGCCTACCCACCCAGTATTCTTCCCAATGTGTGTCATTGACCATTGTGGGGCATGGACATGTGGAAAGACTTGTGATCTGTAGGACAACAGAAGGTGGTAACTGGGCATGCTCCTCTGGCTTCAGCAAGGAATGATGAGGCCAATGCATAATATGAATACTGCGGCTTGAAGATGCCCAGGCCTCAGATGTGGCATGGTGGTTACATTGTAAATTACAACATGCTGGGCCCCACATGATGGGGGAGGTTGTTAAGCAAAGAGGCTTGCCTCTAATCTATGAAGAAATTTATGTTGCTAAACATGACTGTGTGGCCTGTTCTAAACAGGATGCCCAGTGCATACCGCAGGAGGATGGCACTATGACATGGGGACTCTGACTCCTAGCAAGGTGGCAAATTGACTATATTGAGCCACTCCCACCTTCACAAAGGTATTAGTATGTTTTGACATGTATTAATATTACTACTGGATTGTTGATGGGATTCCCCAGTCAGCATGCTGATCAAGGCCGAAGAGGGAACTTCAGCAATGGTCAGCTGCATGTGGGCACCCCAAAGTGGTGGAAAGTGACCAGGGCACTCACTTTTCAGGTCATATTGTACAGACCTGGGCAAAGGACAAGGAAATAGACCGAAATTTTCATGCAGCCTACATCCCACAATGGGTTGCTGAAGTGAGCCCTAAAAGTGGAGCAAGGGACTGTGAAGGGATGGTCACTGTTATTCAAGCCCTTAATGAACAGCCTCAGTTAGGAAGGGCAGCCCCACTAGATGCTCTTTTGCAGTATTCAGCTTTCCCATTACAGATACAGGTGCAGGCTAAACATGAGTTGTTGAAACCAGGTTTGGGAGTGCAAAATAACATTGTTTTGCCAGCACCAACACAACAGAACCCAGTAGATACAAAGGTCTGGACATGGCCATGGACTTTCAAGCAGAATGACATGCATTGACTGGCTCTGTTGGCGTCTTTGGGAGCCCAAGACTACAAGCAGGACTTCTTTGTGTGCCATCTGTGATGGCTGTGTGGCTGCTAACCCTGAGGGTGGTGTATCCACACACAGAGGAGGGAAAAGCTACTTTTGAGGGGGATATTTGTACTGATTTTATGGATTTTCCACATAACAGAACTTTACTTGGACTGACCCAGAGGGATGGAGACATAAGACCACCCAATTCTTGAGACCCATTATCAGAGAGCAGATTAGCTACATTCACCCCCCTTTAGGTTACCTGGTGAGGAATGGGTTGGGATGAACCACTGCCATTATGGGAGAGCTGTTGGTCAATGCTAAACTCTGTGTAGAACGTATTGACAAACCAGATACTGCAGTAATGGGGTGGATACCTACTCCCCTGTATCATACCATAGAGATTATTTATGCAGAACTCTGAATAAAACTAATCCAAATGACTGGTGCTACCAAAACCCAAGTATTAAAACTGGTGCCCATATACTTCCTTGAGGCAGCCTGTGAGTTTGTGATCAGTATGGATGACTATATCTTCCCTTTAATTGGACTAGTTGTTCCACTTGGGGAAAGCCATATGTACTGAGCCATATTTTGAAAACATTGCCAGATACACCTGCTAATTGGTACATTGTTGGGGGACAGCTCTGGACCGGGGTCCCCCGTGAGGACCGTGAGACGCCTGAGGGTCCGAACCTGCCCCCTTGTGGGGTACTGGGATGGCCCTGGTAACAGGCTGGCTCCACCCACGGGGAGGCACTTGGGAGGAGCTCGCCCGCCCATGGGAAGTACGGGGGAGGACACAGGGGATAATAAAAGGGGATGACCACGAGAGCTGGAGGAGAAGAAATGGAATAAAGCTTGCTGGCTGCAACTCCTTTCGGGTGCTCTGCCTGTTTATTCCCCTCCCCCAACAGGGAGAGGGAATTCCCCTCCCCCAACCAGGAGAGGGGCCGGAGACGTCCGAAGACCAGGGATAGGTAAGTAGAAGGCGAAGGCCCGGGAGTCGCCCCGGGCATCTGGCGCCCCAAACAGGGAGTGCCGTAGGGAGAGGAGAATCCGCCTTGCCCCGCAGTAGTAGCCTTGCTCTGCTACTGCGGGAAGATTCAGGCAGCCTCAGTATTGAGAAGTGGCCTTGCCTCGCTACTGCGGGAAGATTCAGGCAGTCTTAATATTGGGAAGTGGCCAGGATGGGTCAGGGAAATAGTTTTCCCAGTTTAAAGCCCGAAGATAAAGGAGTACTTGCTTGTCAGCTGTATAAGCTTTGTAAGATCCATGGGCTTAAGCCCCACATTCGGGACTGCAGAGCATTTGTGGAAAAGATCTGGGATGTCTCCCCTTGGCTAGAGCATTGTGGGTTACGCCCAGTTAAATGGGGCATAGTGGGACAACAGATGGTTGCCTATGAGAGGGTGAACCCGGCTGTATTAACAGAGGAGGACTTTACGTTCTTTCAAGTGGTCGCCGCACTTTTGTGCTCAGATCCCCGTCCCCCCTGGCGATCAAACGGGGAGACCCAGACAGGGCAGTCCCTTCAAGGGACGACAGAAGAAGAAGAGGAATCCGATGAGGATGATCCCAACCCCAAGCCTTTATATCCATGGGGTATGTTAAGAGAATGTGCAGGCAGGGACCAGGACTGCGACCTTCCAGATGGCGCATGGCTGAGCAAGGGGCGGGACTCTAGAGCCCCGAGGGGAAGAACAAAGGGAAAGTTTGATGAGGAGGGAACGCCCAAGAGGGAGTGGAAAGCCCCCGAGACAAAGGGAAAGTCTGATGAGGAGGGAACACCCAAGAGGGAGTGGAAGGTCCCCTGGAAAGCACCCAAGACAAAGGGAAAGTCTGATGAGGAGGGAAGCCCAAGAGGGAGTGGAAAGTTCCCAAGACAAAGGGAAAGTCCGATGAGGGAGGAACACTCAAGAAGGAATGGGAAGTCCCTGAAACAGCAAGAGAGGGCTGGGGAACTCGCAGGAAGAAGTTTCAATGGAATTTGGGAACTCCCAGTCCTCCCGAGGTCGGGCTGAATGTCCTCTCCTTCTCCCCAGCCGCCACGTCCTTGTCACAATCATCACAAGGAGAGCGGTCATTTACCTACGGGCGGTCCGGGCCCTCGGAGCCTCTGAGTGTACTCACTCAGAGCCTATCTGCAGCTTTGGCGGAGGGACAGGAGATAGATTTAGAGGAGTGGGAGGGGGCCGGCGCTTACCCTGTCATTGTGGAGCGGGATCCGATGGGAAACGAGAACCGTTTCCATCAACCGGTGCCCTTCAAATTATTGAAAGAACTGAAGGAGGCCGTCTCCAAATACGGCCCTTCGTCACCTTATGTGAAACATCTCCTTGCGAATGCCACAGCCACTTGGCCATGGGCCCCAGCTGATTGGAGGGAGGTATCGGGGGCTATCCTTACACCAGGACAGTTAGTGGCTTATGGCGCCGCCGTTAGACAAGAGGCGCTCAGATATGTCAAGGAACACAATATTGCAGAGACAGAGGACGCTGTGAATATGATAACAGGGGCAGGGCCATACTCGCAGCTTATTGACCAGCTCCAATTCGATCCTCGGGTGATGGCTGCAGTTCAGTATTGTCATATTAGGGGTTTTGCCAAGATTGACGCCCCGGGGACTATGAGGGACAAGTTGGTAGGGCTAAAGCAGAGGGCTAGCGAGTCCCCCACTGATTTTGTGAGTCAGGTCCAGCTTGCGGTCCGGCGGTCTCTTGGCTCGGGACCAGGAACGGATTCCCTGATAGCTCAGCTGGTCCGAGATGGCTTGCATCCAGAATGCTCCCAAGCCCTAGCGGGCTTGGGACCTCTCGCCTCCCTCGAAGAGATAGTAGAGAGGCTGTTAGACATTCCACCTAAAGACACCCACCAAGCCATGGTGACGGTGGTGGCCCAAGGGGTGACTCAGGCCCTTCAAGGTACCAAGGCCCAGAAACAATGTTATCGCTGTGGCCAAATGGGGCACTTTAAGAGCCAGTGCCCTGTCGCTAAAATGGGAGCATTGCCCACCTGTTTTCGCTGTGGGAAACCGGGCCATATTGCCAAACATTGCCGTCTAAAGCAGCAGCCTCAACCACCTCGGTCGGGAAACGGGAAAGGGGGCCTCCCTCGGGGGGGCCCCGACCCCAGAAACAGATCTTCCCAGTGGAGGCTGTAGGCCCTGTCCCTGCCCCCCAGCCCAGGAATTCTGTACCCCTATCGTTCCTGCAGCAGTATAAACAGGCTCTCCAAAAATTGCACCCTAATATGCATGTCTACCATGGATTCCCCCTGCCGATTTAGTTATAAGACCTTGGCATACTGAAGGGATCGACGTGCCCCCCGCTCCTTTCCCCCGTCTGGTGGTGGGACCCTCTGGCTATGTGCCATTTATAGTCCATACTCAATTGTTGGCTAGCGGATCCTCTACCATTTATTTGAGCAATCCTCATTGTTATCCCATAAACATTGCCCCAGGAACTCCCATTGGGAGGGGTATCTCTCTGCCTTGGGTTGAAGAGTCCGGGCAGGAAACCCATCAAGTTAATTGGTGCTCTCCCATTGTGGGCGATCGCCCCATGGTACAAGTTTTGGTTGAAGGACGCCCAATCATGAGTCTGCTCGACACCGGAGTCATCAATGCATCCCAGTGGGACGCCAGTTGGGCGGTGAACGATGGTGTTGCCCAGGTTGCTGGAGTAGGGGGTGCCACTTTGGCACTACGGGCTGCTAAACATTTGAATTGGACCTTTGAGAATCATCAGGGGTATTTTAGGCCTTTGAAATTGACCGGCCTTGCCTACGCCCTTTGGGGGCGCGACCTTCTTCAGCAACTTGGGTTACACCTTACCACCCCAGAACACCTTCAATTAAACATTCCGGGGCCACTGTGACGGTGAGCAGCCCGCCTATAACATGGAAAACCCCTGTGTGGGTTGAGCAGTGGCCCCTAACCCCTCAAAAGCTCACCGCCTTACGCTTTATAGTTGCTTCCCTTTTGGAGCAGGGCCGCATTGAGCCCACTACAAGCCCTTACAATTCTCCTGTTTTTGTCATAAAAAAGAAAAATGGATCTTGGCGCATGCTCATAGACCTTAGAGAGATTAATAAATGCATGCTGCCTATGGGGGCGCTACAACCTGGTCTCCCTAGCCCTGCTGCGATCCCCCGAGATTTTAGTATGACAATTATTGACATCAAAGATTGTTTCTATAGCATTCCCTTACATCCACAAGATAGAGTCAAATTTGCCTTTTCCATTCCCTCGGAAAATCGCCAGCAGCCATATGAAAGGTATCATTTTACCGTGCTCCCTCAAGGGATGGCAAACAGTCCTACTATGTGCCAAATGTATGTCCACGCCATCCTCTCCCCACTCAGACAGTGCTTCCCCAAGGCCATTATCATTCATTATATGGATGACATTCTTATTGCCACACCTAGTCAGGATTCCACGATGGCGCTTACTCAACTTATGGTCGATACCTTAGCTGCCCACGGGCTAACTGTGGCTCCAGACAAGGTACAGACTACACCCCCTTTTCAGTATCTTGGCCATGAATTGAAACAAGGACGGATTGCTCGCCGTCCTCCGAGCATTGATCTTTCTCAGCTCACCACTCTCAACGATTTTCAAAAGCTGATTGGCGCTATACAGTGGATGCGGGCAGTTACCCCTATCCCTGATGGTGAATTATACACGTTGTATGATTTGCTGCAAGGGGATCCCGCTCTGCTTTCACCCAGACATTGGACATCCGAGGCCTTAATGGCAGCCAAGAGCATCCTCAACAGATGCTCCACAGTTGTTGTGCAGCAGGAACCCAACCAACCCATTTATGCCACTATATTAAAAGCCAGTACTTTCATTGGGTGCCTCTATCAATCACATGGCATTTTGGAGTGGCTGTACCCCCCTCGCAACTGTGCATAACCTATGATCTAACAATACCATTACTATTGTCTATATCCCAAAGTGATCATAAAAAAGAAACAGGTTATATATGTACAAAATTATTTGTAGCAGCTCTTTCTGTGGTGGCAAAGAACTGGAAACTGAAGGGATGCCCATCGACTGGGGAACAACTGAACAAATTGTGGTATATGAATGGAATGGAATGCTATTATTTTACAAGAAACGATGAGCACATGGATTTCAGAAACACCTGGAAAGATTTACAAGAACTGATTCTGAATGAGTGAGGAGAATGAAGAGGACGCTGTACACAGTGAGTCACAAGTAAGATAGTGCGTGTGTCCATCCTTCGTTGCCGAAGAAGACCATGCCATCAGAGAAATAATGGCATGACTTGCACTTGACTTTGTTTTGAGTGAGGGAGAGCTGTGCAGGTCACCAGCCTCACTTCCCCTCTGGAGTCATCTGGATCCAGTCACCAGCTATTCATCAAGATGACTGGAGATGACCCAGAATGAGGCAGTTGGGGTTAAGTGACTTGCCCAAGGTCACATAGCTAATGAGTGTCAAGTGTCTGAGATGAGATTTGAACTCAGGTCGTCCTGACTCCTGCACTAGTGGTCTATCCATTGCACCACCTAGCTGTCCCCCAGGACAGTATAACCTGTAGGAAAGAGAAACCAGTGCACCTAAGATTGGAGTTCAAGGAAGAGTTTTGGACTTGGAACGCAGGGCTGCTCTTTATAAGAACTGAACTAAGCAGTGAACCTAATCTCCATCCCTTCCTAGAGATCAAGGTGGTAAAAGAGAAAGATTAGGCCTTCCATGTGTTGGGAATCTATTTGTATGTTTGTTATTATATATTTTGAAGTAAATATTTGAAAGCTAAACTGTTAGTGACTAAATGAAACTGGAGTGCATAAAATGATCCCTACAATCAAAGAGAACCTCTATTAGGACTATAGCCACTGACAGAGAGCCCAGGCTACCCCAACACCTTAAAAAGTACTAGAGAACCCTGTGGGAGTGGTACAATAAAACCTCCCAGGCCCACAGGCAGTTAGGGCAAGAGTAGCCAATGTTATGTGATTATCTACAATTTATCTTGAAGGTATCTTACTGGTACATAGTTGTTTTTTATATTAGAGAGCATTAGAAAGAGCTCCTTAAGAAGAGAGACTGTTTTCTGTCTTTCTTTGTATCCACAAAACTGATGAAATCTGAATGCAGATCAAAGCATACTATTTTCTCTCTTTTTTTTCTTTCTCATGGTTTTTCCCTTTTGTTCTGATTCTTCCTTCACAACTTGACTAAGGCAGAAATATGTCTAGTAGGATTGCACATGTATGGCCCATATCAGATTGAGGAGAAGGGAGGAAGAAAAAAAAATTAGAACTCAAAAAAAAGTGAATGTTGAAAATTATTTTTGTATGCAATCAGAAAAAATAAAATACTATTAAGTGGGTGATGGGGGTAGAAACAAAGCCAGAGCAAAGGAAGCAAGATGAAATTAGAGCTGCTGGGAAAAAAATAAATTGGAAAGAAAATAGATTAGACCCGAAGATAGAGACCATTGCTTAAGCAGGGCACTCCCTGAAGAAATTCCAAATGCAGGGCCTAGGTATAGTTTATTCTATTTTATTACTTTTAAGAGATAAAATAAAAGGGAATTTTAAAATGTCCTAAGAAAAGTATAGGAACTTACTATTTCTGACAATTGAAGTGCTTGAGAAAACAAATATACCAAGATGAAAAATCAAGAGGGGATGTGGGCATCTCATGTGTGTAAGATCAACCTTCACTGAATTGGGAAAGAAAGGGTCCCATATATGCACATAGAGTTTGTGGTACAAATACATAAAAATGCAGCAGGAGAGCAGTCAAGGAGAGGGAGAAAGAAAGGAAGGTTGGCATCAGGAATAGGGAAACGGTAAGGGGTCTCAGGTATGGGACTTAGAGAGCTAAGTACTCAGAGAGAAAAATACAGTCCTACATACAAGCACACTGTACTTGCATACTTTACTCAGAACCCAGTAAACTGGGTGTCAGGTTCATTTTACTTTCATTTTCCAGAATACTATTGTGTCCCCAGATTAATCCATTCAGCAACGACACCGAAGATCAGATGCTTAAGGGCCTTGTCTTCAACATCATTCAAAAGTGGCATCAGAGGAAATATAAAAGAGCCTTTTGGTCTTGATTCTTTGGGTTAAAGAAAGATCCTACTCCATTGTCTTTCTGACCATATTCTTCAGAACTGTGAGTGTGTGCATGCATGCAGGGGCAGCTCTAAAACAGTTTTATATTTCACAGATATTCCATTCTAAGACCTTCCCATTTTGACTGAGGAAGATAAAAAACTCCCAGGTAGTGACTGAATGAGTCTAATAGCAAGGGAGATTGTGTATAATCTGGGTGAAAGGAAAGCTTTCTTTATCCTTTCTATAGGGTTGGGAAGCAGATGTGTAAAGCTAAACCTCTGAGGAGAAACTTAATTGCTCCTAGCCAACATGAGAAAATTCATGCAGACTCTCAACTAGGTAAAAGTGATAAAGTTGAAATTTTACAAAATGTTTTGTAGTTGACTTTGAGGTTCTTATCACTCTGTGTTCTATGTTTAGATGTATAATAGTCTAAGGATTTATCTTAATCAGTAGATCCTGCACAGTAAAGGAAGGCGGGACCAAGAGATCACAAAGAATTCTCCCAGAAGTCCTTGATTTCTTACTCAGGAGACCCATCCTTCTGGTCATTTTGGAGTACTTGACACATACTGGTCAATGGACGCTCCTACCTGAATGTTGGTGATTAAAAGAAGTGAATCCTCAGGAATGGGAAGCAAAGTTAGAAATGTATCTAAATGACTAGGTTCTCTACTATAGGTAATGGAAATAGAATTGGGCTCCTGTTGGTCAGTGGGATTTGAAAACAAATGATGAGGTCAGTCCTGAGCACTGTACTTGAGAAAAGTCAGGGAACATCACATTGAGGAATAGCGAATTGAACAATGTCTCTGTCCTTGACAAGATGGCATTAAATTCTTCCCCACTAGATAAATGGACCATTTAAATATCTGGATAAAATGACTTAGCTGAACTTTTTCTTCTATAGAATCCTTGAGTATCTTGAAGAAGAATATATGCTGTGGATTTTTCTGAATTAATATTGTCAGCAATATAAATGTTTGTACTTATCTTTTCTATGAGGTTCTGTTGATATCTGTCCAGGTAAACAGCACTCAGTCAGTAAACAGTTTAAATGGAACCTAATTTAAAAGTATTTTTCCTCCAGTAACTCTGAAGAGGAAGAAAACAAGTGGTCTCAAAGTTAAGCCCTACCTGACATTCTCTTCTCTTTTACTTGAATTATCTTGAGCAAAGTTTAAATTGAACTGAGACTTTTCCTCAGAAAAGTTAAATAAAGTAATTTTTCAGGGGAAGGCAGAATTTCATTTTTAGGAATTTGGTTGAGCTAATCAGCATGAGCTTCTGGTTGATTTGCAGGATTTAATTGCCTAAGTAAATTAGAAATAAATCATCTAGAAGGAATTAGGATAGACCATGTATTGGAAAGTTCTTAAGGAAAATAATAAACCTGAAAAGGTTTACATGGAAAAATGAAAAACTTTCTGGAAACCTATAAGTTTCAGCTCTGATCATCTAAAAGTAAAAGTTGCAAAGAATTCTACATCACACCTTCTAAAAGCTGAAATGCCCAGCACTTTGTCATGGAGGCTCTTTCTCTTCTCCCTCAATACTATTTTACCTTGGTGATCCCATCAGCTCCCACCAATTCAATTATCATGTCTTTGATAATGATTATTAGATCTATTTATCCAGCCCTAACTTCTCAATTAACCTGCAGACTAATCTCCAACTGCTTGTCAGACATCTTGAAATGGACATCCTGTACACATTTGAAACTCAACATGTCCAAAACTGAACTCATTTTCTTTCCCACAAATCCTCTCTTCTTGCCTTTCCTATTTCTGTTGAGTACACCACTATGCTTCTAAATCACCAGGCTAGCAGTCTAGGTTCCTTACTCTCTCTCTCACTCCTCCTCCCCCCTTCCAGTCTGTTGCCAAGTTTACCTTCTTTACCTTCACAACATGTCTCATCTCTGCCCTTCTCTCCTTTGACACTAATACCACCCAAGTTCAGGCCTTCATTACATCATGCTTGGACTATTAATCTTCCTTAAATCTCTTCCTAATCTAAAACATTCTCCACTCAGCTGTCAAATTAATTTTCTTAAAGTGAAAATCTTACCATGTCACCTCAAACTCTACTCTTACTCAGTCAACTCCAGTGGTTCCCTGCTGCCTGCAAGATCAAATATAAAATCCACTGTTATTCAAAAACCTTCACAACTTGGCCCACTACTATCTCTGCAGATTTTTTTTCACCTCATTCCTCACCAAGTACTCTGCCATCCAGAGACACTGAACTCTTTGTCTGCCTCCTTGTTGTTCCTTAAACAAAAGGCTACATCTTCACACTCCAGGCTTTTTCACTGCCTATACCCCATGCCTGAAACTCTCTCCCTCCTAATTTCAGTCTCAAAGTTGTAGCTAAAATCCCATCTTTAAGGAGAAGGCTTTCCTGATGCCCCTAAATGCTAGTAACCTCTCTCTCTCTCTCTCTCTCTCTCTCTCTCTCTCTCTCTCTCTCTCTCTCTCTCTCTCTCTCTCTCTCTTTCTCTCCCCCTCTCTCTCTCTCCCTCTCTCTCACTGTTTCCCTTTCCCTTTTCCCCTCCTCTCATGCAAACTCTTTCCTGCTCCATGCTGAGGAGAAAGATCACAGTTCATTCCCAGCATGGGTACCCCATTGGCTACCATGTATTGAACCAGGGAGGGGAAGTGACATCCTTGCTTTTCTCTCTTTGACCTCAATTGTCAGCAGTTTTAGGTGCCAGTGGTGATCCCCATCCATCTTGTAGTTAGTTTTCAGAACTGAAGCCATGGCAATGATTGCAGGTAAGATAGTGTAGCCAACCAGATTGCCAGGAAAGCCCAGAGAAACCAGAACACCTAATACTGGAGCCCAAAGAGGTGTTTTGGACTCAGAACTTAGGGGTTGCTCTTTATAAGAACTGAGCTAAGCAGTGAACCTAATCCCCATCCCTCTCCAGAGACCAAGGTGCTATATAAGAAAGATTGTGTCTTCCATGTGTTGGGAATCTGTTTGTATGTTTGTTATTAGACATTTTGAATTAAATATTCCTTTGAAAGGTTAAACTGTTAGTAGCTACATGAAACTGGGGTGCATGAAATTATCCCAACATTCAAAGGGAAAAACATCTGTTGGGACTATAGCCACTGACAGAGAACACAGGCAACCCCAACACCCTTAAGGGTACTAGAGACCCTGCAGTAGTGGCAAAATAAAACCTCCCAGGCCCTCAGCAGTTAGGGCCAGGGCAGCCAATGTTATGTGATTATCTACAATTTATCTTTGTATGTATCTTATTGGTACATAGTTTTGTGGTTTTTTGTTCATGTTAGATAACATTAGAAGGAGCTTCTTAAGACGAAAGGCTGTTTTCTGCTTTTCTTTGTGTGAAGAATGCCTGACACATAGTAGGTCCTTGATAAATACTTGGTGACTGATTAACTAGCTGACTGACAATGAATTTGAGATATATAAGAATACTGGGGTTATTTGCAAAGTAGATTCAATTGAATAAAAGGAAATTAGACTTCAGAAGAATCTGAAACATGGTTTGCGAGCAAAAAGCATAAGGCTAAGAAATTTACCATGTTTGAAAGAAAGTGAACTATTGAATCAATATATAAAGAGAAGCAAAATTCTGTGATTTGCAGAGATTGGTTGGGGGTAAGCAGGCTTAGTGACTGAAAGGCAATTTAAAAAATTACTGACAAACTGTAGACATGAAGCTCAGTCAATAGATAACAAGAAATGTCCAAAGGTGCTCTTCAAAGCAAAAAGCAAATTCTAAAAAAGTAAATGCAGAAAGTAGAATTAACTCATTTGGAATCCTGAGAAATAGTTTCCATTTCTAATTCCTCAACAGGAATCACTCAAGACAAAACCATGTGAGGGCCTCATTTTTACCAGAGGTCAAAGTCTCCAGCCAGGGTCAACTTTAAAAAAGGGCAGAGGAAAAGAAAATCTGGGGGTTTCTGAAAGGAGCAATCAGTACATGATGAAGATAATTGTAGATCTTGTTATGATAACAGGAGAATAGTGAGACTGATGTGCCTGGAAATCTGTAAAAGGCATGGGGAAAAATTCTTACTTCCTCCTCAGAGTCACAGTTTTTATCAAGTTTCCAACCTGAATTTTAGATTCTCATAACCTTGAGGATGCAGAAAAGTGACATAACCTAAGAGACTTGGTCTGTCCTGCCTCCCATGTCCTCTCAGATCCCACTGCACAGACTACTGGCTGTTTCTTGCGTAGGATGCCCCATCTCCTGTCCCTTTTCCTGGCCACTGGGTTGTCTATCCCCTGTGCCTAGAAGACTCTCTCTCCTTGTCTCCATCTCTGGCTTCCTTGAAGACAACTCAAATCTCACCTTCTGCAGCACTCCATTCCTGATTTCCTCTTCTCCCTTTCTCCATCTGCTCCATCCTTTCCTTCTGAGATTACTTTCTGCCTTCCCTAGATATCACTTAGACATATCCAGATCTTGGACATTCTGTCTCTCCCATTAAAATAACAATTCCTTGAGGGCGGGAAACATTGACCTTGTGTGTGTGTGTGTGTGTGTGTGTGTGTATGTGTGTGTGTGTGTGTGTGTGTGTGTGTGTGTGTGTGTGTGTGTGTGTGTGTGTGTGTGTGTGTATCCACAGCTCTTAGCAGAATGCCTAGCACTGAGTCAACAACAGTTAAGTAATGCTTGTTCATGGGCTGGCTGACTGCAATTCAGTTTTTTAAGTGTATATGAGATTGAACATAATAGTAAAACACAAAACCTGCTATGATGCCATATCTCCCTGCACTCCGGCAGCAGTCTGTATTTGACTGAACAGTAACAGCTGCTAGAAGAACAATTCCAGGAAAGAGAAGACTAAGAAAAGAAACAGAAAGTTGACTTTCTTTATGGATGATAGAGGAAGGCAGGGAAACTCAGCAAGTGGGTGTGTTTACCGACTTTGATTTGTTTCTCCCTGTGTGACTGTGCCTGCATATTAACCTCTCTGTGACCAATAAGCCAGACTCTATTGCCATGTCCTTCAGATACGGCTGTTCCCACAAGCCTCCAGATCAACTTACTTACACAAAGGAGAGGGGAAAGGCAGAAGAGAGGGCATTCTTACAATCATCAGCCCTCCAACTCAAACCTGCCCATCCTCATCTTTTTCCTTCAATTTACTCAAAGAAGTTGGAGGGGCAAAGCCTAAAATGAAATGGCTATCTGTTCCACATTTTAAGCCCTCCTCTACCTCAGCTTGACCTGGGTGGAGTGAGACCCTGGGGAAGGTATTTCATCCCATAGGAAACACATCTGAGGCTGGCAATCCTGGAGCCTGAGTGAGCAAAGGCAGAAAATGTAGAGGCCAGAGCAGAGAATAAATTGGAGAGAAAGAGAGGGAGAGAGAGAGAGGAAGAGAAGAGAGAAAGAGAAAAGAAAGAAAGCAGAAAAAAGAGTGGAAGAGGAGAGAAACAAACAGAAAATAAAAGAGAGAGTGGAGGGACTTTACTGTTAATGCATTATGGTTCACAAGTCCCCACTGGTATGCTCCTTGTTAACAATCACTCAGACATATTAGCTTTTCAAAAGTTATTTAATAAGGAAATATAATAGGAAAAGTTGGCATAAACAGCAGTAAAACAGCAAGAGGAACTAAGTGCTTCAGTGGATGGAGTGATATACCTGAAGTCAGGATCCAGTCTCAGATACTTACTAGATGAGTGACCCTAGGCAAGTCACTTAAATTCTGTTTGCCTCAATTTTTTTATCTGTAAAATGGGGATAATAATTGCATCTGTGAGAGAGGATCTCTCAGAAGTGAAGCCTCCTCAAAGACTTAACTGTTTCTTGTACTGTTGAAGCATACTCCCTTGAAAAACTACATCTGCAACCAGCTGACCTTGTAGAGAAGCACACTTTGTAATAGATCTTGTACTGTGCCCAACTCCCCCTTGGTCCTGACCTTGTTTCAGACACATAGTTTGTTGAGGAAGATTTCTGCGCATAGATGGTACCCCCTGAAGCCCAGTCAATGGGATAAGGAGAAGGAGGTTAGGGAGGGGGAGCTCCCGTTAGCGTATAATAGACTTTGCTTTCTGTACTCCCTTGTACTCCCCTGGCCATGCTATTGGTGCTGGGGGGGGAGATGCCCTTTCTCATGAGAAAGCAATAAACTCCTTTTTTGCCTTTCTTAAGACAAGTCTCTGAACGATTAGTTTCGGGGCTTTCAAGACCCATATCACACACACACCTACCTCCCAGAGGTAACCTAAAGGAGAAAAATACTGGAAGAGGACTTAGGATAACTACAAGGAGAGTCAAAGGTAATGAAGCTGACCCTAGAGGGGCCGTGATCCCTCAGAGAGCCGATAACAGGTGAAATACCTTCTAAGCTTCCCTTGACAAAGGACACTGAGCAATGGATGGCAGGGTGGTGCCAGGAAGAGCAGAATGTGACAGTCGAACATCTGAAGATGAAGCAGCAGCTGGACACGTCTGGATCGAACGCTGCCCCCCCTTAAACCTGGGCTTACTCTCACATAAAAGCATGAAGACTCCGTGGAAAGAAGGGCCACTCAGAGGAAGAACACCCGCGGGACTCAAAGGTGGGGAACACACGTGGTTAGGACACACCGAGTGCATGCGTGGGGGGCCCACTCGTGCCTCTGATGCTGCAGAACCAGCAAGTTCTCCTGCGATTCCTGCGGCTCCTACGGGAGTTTTCTGGGGTGCAGTCCGTCAGGTGTTCCCCGCCCCCATCTTCTGGGTCCATCTCTTCGTTTCCCAGGACAGCTCCTTTCCTGGAGAAATTACTACTTTACATTCACACACGCTCCTCCGGGCGCAGCATGGGGTGGCGGCGAGGAGAGGCAGAGAATCTTCTCTGACATGCGCACTAGCGTTCTCCGATCTGCTCACCAAGCGTCCTCAGGGCACACTCCACGGTCTGCCAGTTCTCAGACGAGAGCCCCGATCCGCTTGAAACTGCGCCTGCGTACTGACCGAACCTGAACTACATTTCCCAGAATGCATCAGGATCCCAAGATTCCCAAGAATTCTTCCAAAGGCCACCAGAGGGCAGCTAAGGAACGCTGTGAATACAGCGCCCGCCATGGAGTTAGGGAGATTCATCTCCCAGAGTTCAAATATGGCGTCAGAAGCTTACCAGCTGTGTGACCCTGCGCAAGCCACTCAACCCTGTTTGCCTCAGTTTCCTCATCTGTAACATGAGCTGGAGAAAGAAATGGCAAACACTCCTGTACCTGAAATGAAGAGTTGGAAACAACTGAAAAGACCAAACCACCCCAACAACGCTGTTACGTCATAGACAAAAACTTGTATTTGTGGGAGAATTGGGGGCAAGGCAGGCTGGTCACCGGAACCTGTTCTGGCCCGATGAATTCTGGGAAGTGACTGGAGCGTCTCTCAGAAGTGGTTGAGTTTGGCGGGGAGAGGGCGCCACCCAGCGGAGCAGGAAGCAAATAAAGGGATAGTTTTCATGGGCTTTGAATGGGAACTGGAAGAGCCTTGAGTTCAGTTTCCACCTGAGGAAATGAAGGCCTGGAGAGTCAAGGTGCCTTGGCCAAGGAGCCAAGGAAGACAACCTGCTCTCTCTCCCTCTCTCCTGCCTGTCTGTCTGTCCATCTCTCTCTCTCTCTCTCTCTCTCTCTCTCTCCTTTTCCCACCTTCATATATATGCATGTATGTCTACATGTATATACACATACACAATGTACATACACATACATATATCTGTATATGTGTACACATACATATACCAAGGCATATACATGTGTGCATGTATACATATATAGATATCCAAAAACACATATATCACACATATGAATATACATGTATTATGTGTGTGTGCGTGTATGTGTATACATATATGCCAAAAAGCAATAGAGAAGTTTTGGGAATATGTTCAAGAGAAGGAACAATTTTATCACATATACAGAAAACAAAAAGGAGGATTTACTCATGAACTTTAACATTTCCTACACTGGTACGATCTCCAACACAGCACTTGCTGACTTCCTTTGGAGAAAACTAACTGCTGTCCTCCAAACAGCCATTTGGAAGAAGATAGTTCTTGACTTGACCTGAGAATTTTGGACTAATTACCCAGGCTTCTTTGGCTATAGAGCCAGCTTCAAGAAAGACAGTCTCATACATATAGTTGAAAAGAATTACCAGCAGTATATTCAACCGAAAAAAAAAATTTTAAGAATTACACTGATCTGGCTAATATAACCAAAAAAAAAAGAAAGGAAAATGATTAATTTTGAAGAGGATATGGGAAAGTTGGGACACATTCATTGTTGGACAAGTTGTGGACTAATCCAACCATTTTGGAGAGCAACTTGGAACTATGCCCAAAGGACAATCAAAGTGTGTATACCCTTTGATCCAGCAATACCACTACTAGGCCTGCATCCCAAAGAGATCATTAAAGGGGATGCATAGGAGGGGGCACACAAGAATCTACATGAGTATAGCAGTTCTTTATGTGGTGGCAAAAATTAGAAATTGAGGGGATGTTCATCAATTGTGGAATGGCTAAACAAGCTGTGGTCTGTAAATGTAACCAAATGCTATTGTGCAATAAGAACTGATAGATTTCAAAAAGTGCTGAAAAGACTTGCATGAAGTAATGCAAAAGGAAATGAGCAGAACC
This sequence comes from Notamacropus eugenii, assembly GCF_028372415.1. NCBI lineage: Eukaryota > Metazoa > Chordata > Mammalia > Diprotodontia > Macropodidae > Notamacropus > Notamacropus eugenii. Next base: position 88,554,755 of record NC_092876.1, read on the forward strand.
AGGAAAACATTGTACATAGTAACAGCAACATTGTGTGATGATCAGCTATGAACGACTTAGTTCTTCTCAGCAATACGATGATCCAAAACAATTACAAAGGACACATCCAGAGAAAGAACTGATGGACCTTGGATGCAGATCAGAGCATACTATTTTCACTTTATTTTTATTTGTGGAGCTTTTTCCCTTTGTTCTGTTTCTTCTTTCACAACTTTGACTAATGTGGAAGTATGATTTGCATGACTATATCATGCTTGTCATATTAGGAAGAGGTGAGGGAAGAGAGGAAGGGAAAAAAATTGGAACTCAAAATTTTGTAAAAATGAATGTTATAAATTGCCTACATATAATTGGAAAAATTCCAATAAATAGATGTCAAAGAATATTGTTGAAATAGAGCAAATGAGAAAATGGAGACATTTTTAAACAAAAGTTTACATTTTTTCAAGAAAGTCATTCTCCCTGCTATTCATGAGAGGACCACAGTGGCTGAGGACGAAAACAAATCTGTGTCTGTATGATTGAAAACCTGTGTAATCATCCAGGGTATTCATTTGACTCTACCAAAAAAACTGAACATCATGAGATAATGGACATCAAATTCCTCTAAGAAGTCATGAATGGATGCCTGGATATCAAAATCTAGAGGGAAGATTGTAGAACATTGTCTCTAATCAACTAGCAGCGGGGTTTTACAAAGTAATAATCACTTAGCAGATATTGTAAGAACAGAGTACAAACATTTCTCCCCAACAACTGAAGACATACTCCATACTGTACCACATTGTTACATGAGGAGAATGAGATGAGTCTACTATCTCTTTCTCTAAAAATAGGTAGAATGCCTCATCATAAATCCTCTGGGATTGTCATTGTTCACTATGTTGATTAGAGTTTCTAAGTATCTCAAAGTTGTTTGTCTTTAAAATATTGTTTTTATTATATAAATTGTTTTCTTGGGTCTGCTCTCCTAACTTTTCATCACTTTATATATGTCTTCCCAGCTTTTTCTGAAACCATCTCTCTCATCATTTCTTACAACACAATAGTAATTCATTAACTGCAACTTGTTCAAGAATCTCCCAATTAATAGATAAGTCCTCAGTTTCTAATCTTTACCCCCACAAGAAATAGCTACTTTTGATATTTTCCACATATTTGTGGTTTTCCTCTTTCTTCGATTTCTTTGAAAAACAGATTTAGGAGCAGCATTGCTCAGTTAAAGATTATGCACATTTTAATACTTTGGGGGTTCAGTTCTAAAATGCTTTCAAGCATGGCTGGACCAGTTCACATTGACATCAGCATTGCATTAATGGTGCTATTTTCCAGCAGCCCTTCCAGCATTTCCCATTTTCCTTTTTTGAAATTTTCCAATCTGATGAGTATGAGGTCATACCTCACAGTTGTTTTAATTTACTTTTCTCTGACAATTGATAGCTTGGGTTACTTTCTTTAAAAAGTGTCGCTTCTTAAACTTTGACCATTTATCAATCAGGAAATGACTCTTATTCTTACAAATTTAAATATATTCCCTATATATTTTACAGATGAGACCTGTATTAGAAAAGCTTGCTGCCAAGATTTTTTTTCCTAATTTTCCGCTTCTCTTTTAATTCTAATTATTGTACTCATTTTTTTAAAATTCCATATAATCAAAATCATTCATTTTACCGTTAGTGAATCTCCCTATCTCTTGTCTGGTTACAAATTCTCCTCCTAGCCAAAAATCAAAGTATTTTTTTCCAGGATCTTCTAACTTGTTTATGATGTCACACTTTACGCCTAAATCATGTCAAAATTTGAATTTTTTTTTAGTACACAGTGTGAAATTTTGATCTAAACTTCATTTTTGCCAGATTTCTTTCCAGTTTTCCCAACAGTTTTTGTTCAATAGTATTTTTCTCAATAGCTGGGATCTTTGCGTTTATCAAAAACTAGGTTACATTCTGCTCATTTCTTTCTCTATATTAAATACCTAAGCTGTTTCATTGATCCACCATTCTATTTTTTTATCCTGTATGAAACTGTTTGGATTATTATGGCTTTGTAGTATAGTTTGAAATCTGGTTCTCTAGGTCCTATTTATTCCTACTTTGAAAAGTTAATTCTCCTGATATTCCTGACCTTTTATTCCTCCAGATGAATCACTTTATTGTTTTTTTCCTCGCTCTGTGAAGTAACCCCTTGATAACTTGTTGGGTATGACAATACCTAGTTTTATTTATTAACCCAATAGGTTTTATTTACTTTTCATTTTTACTTACTTTGTTGTTTTGGTTTTTTTTTTTTTTTTTTTTTTTTTTTTGGTTTCAGTGCTGTTCTTCTTGTCTAACTTTCCCAAATGCAATCACTTACATTTACCTTTGAGGGCCCTGATGGGAGGCCAGTTACCTCTCCCCTTTAGGGTTTGAGGTATTTTTCTGTGTTGCTCTTTTCAAGCCCTAATTATGGCATTCTTCCCCCCGTTCCTACTGTTAGCCCCAGTGATAAGCATACCAGCTGCTTTTAACCAATTCACATTTATTTCCTTTCACAAAATGACTTTATAAATATTGAAAACAATGAATGCTAACATTAAGCCTCAACAGCTGAAGACACCCTCTGCACTGTACTATCTCGATACATGGTAAGAGTAGGATCATACTTGATTCAGTTTCTATATATCATTCACAATACCAAGTATATATGTCCAGAGAGAGAACTGATAAACTCTGACTACAAATTAAAAAGCAATTTTTTTCACTTTCTTTGTTTTTTTTACTTGTTATTTATTTATTTGCAACATAGCTAATGTTGGAAATAACATGGATATAAAATTTACATTAAAAGAAAACCAAAGGGGAGCCAAGATGGTAGAATAAAAGTAGGGACTGACCTGAGCTCTCCCACAAACCCCTCCAAATTCTTTTAGATAATGACTAAATTAATTCTAGAGTAGCAGAATGCACAGAAAGACTGAATGAAACAACTTTCTAGCCCAAGACAACTTGTAAGGTCAGTAGGAAATATCTGTTGCAACACGGTAAGAGAAATTTCAGTCCAGCACAGACTGAGCCAGTATAGAACCATCCAGCCCAAACTGGGGCCCCAGCAAACCAGGAGCAGTCCTCAGGGTGACTAAGTCAGTAACAGCATTGATGGTCTCTAGACCTTCCTGCCCACAGATGAAAAGGAAATGAAACAATGGGTCAAAACATTTACAGGGGTCTCTTTTGAGGCACTGAGGGCAGGACCCTGTTGCATTGCCTATACTTAAATCTGGATCACAGTCCTGGGACTTAGTCCAAGTACAACAAAGTGCACTATCATACCAGAGCTTGCAGGCTTCAGGGGAACAGGGAACTTGGTCACAGTTCCAGGATTGAAAAGAGTGCTTGTGATAGCTCACAAACCAGTGCACAGTACAGGAGAGTAGTAAATACACTTCTCCCTAGATCATACCACCTTTCTTGAAAGAGCCAAAAACTAACATCCTCAGAATTACCTCTAAAAACAGCTGCACAAAAAACCTAAAGCTTGGGACAGTGCTCCTCCCTCTTTAACACAGAGTTAAAAATAAAGAAATATGCAGGAAAACGGGTAAACAACAGAAAGTTGGTGACAAATAAGATCAAAACACACACTCAGAAGAAGATAGCAAAGTTAAAACCCCAACATCCAAAGGCTCAGAAAAAACTATGAATTGGTCTCAGGTCATGATAGAAGTCAAAAAGGATTTTTAAAATCAAAGAAAAGAGGTAGAGGAAAAAATAGGAAGAGAAATGAGAGTCATGTGAGAAAATCATGAAAAAAGTCAACAGAAGATGGCAGAGTGAGAGGATGTACTCACCTAAGCTCTAAGAAAAACTCCTTCAGATACCTCTAAAAATAATCAGAACAAATTTTAGAGTGGCAGAATACAATAGGAGACAAAGTGTGGCAGATTTCCAACCCGGGACAAACTGGAAGGTTGACAGGAAGGATCTGTTGCACAAGGTTGGAGTAGCACACAGTAGGCTGTACCAGTGCAGACCCCACCATAGCAAAACCAAGCAGGAAATCATAGGCAGTCTGAAGTAGCTGCAGCACTGCAGATTCTCAAACATATCAGCCCAGGATGGCAGTCCAGGCGAAACGAGTGAGAGAGAACCACAGAACCCCAGGTAACAGTCACAACCTCTCCTGAGACTATCATCCTGCAGATTAAATATCTGTAAGTAATTTGCTTGAACTTCTGGGAGCTGAGATGGTGGAGTGATCAGGAAAGGCTATCCCCCTCCCCTTGTTGACCTTGAAAAATCCAGAGAATACTTCCCCAGGAAAAATCCTGAAACAGTGGTAACAGCCAAAGGGGTAAACAGTCCCTTAGCCTGTGAGGCTAGGAAAATCACAAAGGGGAATCCCTCCTACTGTGGCTGAAGGAAAACAGTGCAGGACCAGAACTGTCCCAGACAACCCCACCTCAGCGAACCTGGAAAAGATCTTGAGCCCCAGGGGGATGGATCACATAATTGCCAACATTCGGACCCTAGGCATGCCTCAGCACAATCAAGGGAACGGAGAAGATGAGTACAAAAACATCTGAGCTTGCCTATTCCCTAGCTAAGGAGACTAGACCTCCTGCAGCCAGATTACCTCTCCCCCACACAATGCAGCTAACTCCAGGGAAACTCAACAAGACTTCATCTGGCCTCTTTTTTGGCACACCAGATGGCTCAGTACCAGGTAAACTGCAGAGTTTTAGTTTCTAGCTGAAAGAACCAGAGGCCACAATACACAAAGCCTCAAGTTCCAAGCACAAGAATCATGGAACAGAGCCCCCTGTCACTCAGAAGCAGAGATCCACTTTAAAAGCCAGGAAAATTATGATCATCATGGGCAAGAAGCAAACCAAAAAAAAAAAAAAAAAAAAGACCATAGAATCTTTTTATGGGGACAAGGACCAAAACACAAATACAAAAGAGGTCAGCACTGAGACTGCACTCCCATTTGAAACTTCAGAAGGGAATATGAATTGGTCTCAAGCCCAATTCCTGGGAAACCTCAAGAAGGATTTTAAAAGTCAAATTAGAGAAGTAGAAGAAAAACTGTCTAATGATTTTTAAAATATGAAAAAAGAAATCATGGAAGAATTTAAAAGGAAAATTAGACTAATGGAAAAGTAAATACAAAAACTAACTGAAGAAAATAACTCCTTAAAAGGAACAATTGGAAAAGGAGTTGCAGAAGTTAAATGAAGAAAACAATCTATTAAAAATTAGAATTGGTCAAACAGAAGCTAATGATTCTATGATATATCAAGAATCAGTCAAAAAGAATTTAAAGAATCAAAAAATAGAAGAAAATTTAAAATACCTCACTGGAAAAACATCGGACCTGAAAAATAGATCCAGAAGAGAAAAAATATAAGAATTATTGGTCTACCAGAAAGTCATGATGAAAAAAAGAGCCTGGACAATATCTTCCAAGAAATCATCAAGGAAAACTGACCCAAAGTCCTAGATCCAGAGGGCAAAATAATCATCAAAAGAATCCACCATTCACTTCCTGAAAGGGATTCCAAACTGAAAACACTAAGGAATATCATTGCCAAATTCCAGAACTAAGAAGTGAAGGAGAAAATACTGCAGGCAGTCAGAAAGAAATAATTCAAATATCGAGGAACTACAGTCAAGATCACACATGACCTTGCAGCTTCTACACTGAAAGGTTGGATGGATTGGAAGGTGTGTTAGTCCTTCATTGCCAAAGAAGACCATGCCATCAGTGAAATGACTTGACTTGCACTTGACTTTGTTTTGAGTGAAGGAGGACTATGCAGGTCGCCAGCCTCATTTCTCCTCCAGAGCCATCTGAATCCAGTGACTAGTGACCAGATATTCATCAGGATGACTGGAGATGAACCACAATGAAGCAATTGGGGTTAAGTGACTTGCCCAAGGTCACACAGCTAATGAGTGTCAAATGTTTGAGGTGAGATTTGAACTCAGGTCCTCCTGACTCCTGCACTGGTGCTCTATCCACTGCACCACCTAGCTGCCCACATGGATTGGAATGTGATATTCCATAAGGCAAAGGAGCTGGGACTACAACCAAAGATCAAACACCCAGCAAAATTAGGCATAATATTTTAGGCAAGAAGATGGACTTTCAATTAAATAAGGGATTTCCAGACCTTCCTGATGGAAAAGCCAGAGCTCAATAGAAAATTTCATCTCCAGAGACAAATCTCAAGAGAGTCAGAAAAAGATAAACAGAGGAAAAAAACTTGTTATTCAATATGGGCAAACTCTTTACATCCCTATAATGGAATATGATACTTATAAATCTTTAGAATTGTATATTTATTATGATATTTCAAAGAGATATACATAGATAGAAGGAGTGAATATAAATTAAATGATATCATGATAAAAATGTGATTTAAGGTTGCTAAGGGATTGTAATGGGCAATGTGAAAAGGAAGAGTCAGAAAAAGGTAAATTACTTCATAGAAAGAGGCACAAAAACATATTACAGTACAGACAAATAAGGGAGGGACATGAGTATTGTCTGAGATTTACTCTCATCTGATTTCTGTCAAGTAGGGAACAACAAACTTATTTAAGCACAGAAATCAAACTAGCTTTACAGGCATTAGGAAGGGAAAGGGGAAAATAAATGGAGGAAAGGCTAAAAGGGAGGGAAGAAGTAAGGGAAAGGAGGAGTAAAAGGAAGTGGGGACTGAAAGAAGAGAAGGAAGACTGAGGGAGTCTGTGGCCAAAAATTAAAACTCTATTGGGGAGGGGAAGGGAGGAGAACTAAACAGCATAAATAGGTGGAAAGAGGATGGAGGGAAAGACACAGTAATCATAACTATGAATGTGAATGGGATGAACTCTTCCATAAAATGGAGGTGAATAGCAGAATGAATTAAAACCATAATCCAACACTATGTTGTTTACAAGAAACACATTTGAAACAGGGGGATACACCCAGGGTAAAGCTAAAAGGGTGGAGCAGAATATATTATGCTTTAGCAGATGTAAAAAAAGCAAGGGTAGCAATCCTACTTTCAGACAAAGAAAAAGCAGAAATAGTTCTAATCAAAAGAGGTAAGGAAGGAAACTATATCCTACTAAAAGGCACCATAGACAACAAAGCAGTATCATTACTAAACATATGTGCTCCAAGTGGTATAGCATCTAAATTCTTAGAGGAGAAGTTAAGGGAGTTAAAGGAAGAAATAGAGAGCAAAACTATACTAGTGGGGGACCTCAGTCTCCCCCTCTCTGAACTTGATAAATCTAACCTCAAAATAAACAAGCAAGAAGTTAAGGAGGTGAATAAAACTCTGGATAACATAGATATGATAGATCCCTGGAGAAAAATGAGTGGAGATAGAAATGAATATACTTTTTTCTCAGGGGTACATGGTACATATACAAAAACTGACCATGTACTAGGGCATAAAAACCTCACAATCCAGTGCAGAAAGGCAGACATAGTGAATGCATCATTCTCAGATCATAATGCAATAAATCTTATATGTAATCAAAGGTCATGGAAATACAAACCAAAAACTAATTGGAAACTAAATATTGTAACTCTAAAGAATGAGTGGGTTAAGCAATAAATCACAGAAACAATCAACAACTTCATTTAAGAGAATGACAATAATGAGACAACCTATCAAAACTTATGGGATACTGCAAAAGCAGTTCTAAAGGAAGTTTTATATCATTGAACACCTACATAAATAAAATAGAGAAAGAAGAAATCAATGAATTGGACACACAATTGAAAAAGCTAGAAAAAGAATAAATTGAAAATCCCCAAGTAAATACCAAATTAGAAATACTGAAAACCAAAGGAGAGATTAATCAAATTTAAATTTAAAAAACTATTAAACTAATAAGAAAACCAAGAGTTGGTTTTATGAAAAAAACAACAAAATTGATAAGTCTTTGGTCAATTTGATTAAAAAAAAAGAAAACCAAATTGCCAATGTCAAAAATGAAAAGGGTGAACTCACCTCCAACAAGGAGTAAATTAAAAGAGTAATTAGAAATTACTTTGCACAAATGTATGCCCATAAATTTGGCAATCTAAATGAGATGGATGAATACTTTAAAAAATATAAATTGCCCAGATTAACAGAGGAGGAAGTTGAATACTTAAATAACTCCATCTCAGAAAAAGAAATTCAACAAGCTATCCTTGAACTCCCTAGGAAAAAATCCCCAGGGCCAGATGGATTTACAAGTGAATTCTATCAAATATTTAAAGAACAGTTAATCCTAATACTATACAGACTATTTGGGGAAAGGGGGCATAGGATGCATTCAGAGAGGACCAGTACCTTTGGTGTGATGGCTGCCAAGACCTTTTCGGGGCTCTTTCCAACTTTGATGTCCACTTGTTCCACCCAACTCTCACATGTGGCTCCAAGAAGCTGCAGCATGCACAGTGGCCCCAACCTGGTAAACCATTTCAGCAGAGGGGCCAAACCAAGTTGAGGGTAACCAATGGGTCTCAAAGCCATTGGCGAGTTAGGGGGATGTCTACTCCAAGTATGTGGAATGAGTAGATGAGAACAATTTATTCCAATGGCCATGAAGGCAACTGAAGCAGACAATGTGGAGACCTTAGAGCTTGATTAGACACCAAAGACACAAAGGTCATCCACTGCATCCTCAGCCATCACCAGTCATCTTGACTCTGTCCTGCCACTGGACTATGATTACTCTGGAGGAGAGCATGAGGCTGATGACCTCGTGCAACCCTGCCTTACTTAAATCCAATTTATACACAAATAAAAAGACATCACATACAATTTTACTATTATACCTCAAAGTCCTGTGGCAAAAAGCAAGTGATGAAGCAGCAGGTGCAGATACGCTGGGAGGTGTGGTCACAACCCTGTACACAGGTAGCCCAGGCCATAAGGTCGTTTCTCACTGGAAGCAGCAGTGGGACTTGGCAGACCCCTAGGTGTCTGAACAGCCTTTTAAGGATTGCACTGCTCACCTCCTGGTGTGAGGAAGGGGACGAGAAAAGGTGTCCTAAAAATTGTTCGCTTACCCAACTCTGGCCTGATCACCATGGCAGGTGGGGAATCCCACTATGTGGTCGAAACACAAAAAAATGAAAAAAATATACAAAAACAGCTGCAAAGACAATTCCACTCACCATCAGCACATGGAGTATGTGCACACTTATAGACAACACAAAATCCAATAGATCTGAAAGATGAGCTGTTCTTGTTACAAGAGAACTCACAGGTATAACATGAAAATAGCAGCCCTGAGTGAAGCAAGGGTGGCAAATGAAGGCCAGCTTACTGAAGCTGGAGCTGGAAACACATTTTTCTGGAAAAGTCAAAGTGAAGGGGAGCTCTATGAAGCTGGGGTAGGTTTTGTAATCAAAACTTCTCTAGTCAGCAAGTCACTGCCAAAAGGAGTGAATGAAAGACTCATGACAATGCAATTATCACTTGCAGAAAAATGCCATGCCACCATCATCAGTGCCTATGCTCCCACCATGACAAATCTTGATGAGGTCAAAGAAAAATTTTATGAAGACCTAGAGACCCTTATCAACAATGTACAAAAGGAGGACAAGTTTATAATTCTGGGTAACTTTAACGCTAGAGTAGACTCAGACTACCAGACTTGGCAGGGAGTCCTAGGAAGGAATGGAGTTGAAAACAGCAACAGCAATGTTCATTTACTGCTGAAGACTCATGCATTGCATGACCTTCTGATCACTAACACTGTTTTCCGTTTACCTAAAAGCAATAAAACTTCATGGATGCACCCTTGCAGCAAACATTGGCATCCAATAGACTATGTAGTTATAAGGAGAAGAGAGAGACAGGATGTGAGAGTGCAAAGGCAATGTGAGGTGCAGAGTGCTGGACGGATCATAGACTTATCCTTTCTAATCTAAATATTCGCATTCATCACAAGTGCCACATCCAAGGCAAAATGACTACGAGAAGAATTAATGTCAACAAATTAGAGGTCTTCTCTGAGTGCGAACAGTTTGTTGCTAACTTCGAGGGAAAATTGAGCCAGCACACAGTTGGCAACAGTGGAACAGAAAAGGAATGGGCAGTTTTCAGAGATTTGGTGTACAGCACTGCATTAGCTCATTTGGGTCAGAACACTCGCAAACGCCAAAGACTGGTTTGATGAAAATGATGGGGAAATTCAGAAGCTGCTAAATGAAAAATGAGAACTCCACAGGATTTACCAGTAGGATAGTTCATCCACCTCTAAGAAGGCAGCATTTAATTCCATCAAGAGCAAAGTACAAGCAAAGCTTAGAGAGATACAGGATTCCTGACTCAGTAAGAAGGTAAATGAAATTCAGTTTTATGCTGACAGTAACAATCCAAAGTGCTTTTATGATTCCCTGAAAGCTATTTATGAACAAAAAACCTATGGTGCATCACAATTACTCAGTGTTGCTGGAGCCCCATTGATTAGTGACAAGGACATGATCCTAGAGAGATGGGCATAACACTTCCATAGTGTTCTCAGCACACCATAATCAATCAATGCTGAGGCCATTGACTGTTTACCTCAGGTAGAAGTCAATCCCTCCGTAGCTGAACTTCCAACTGAAAAAGAGGTTTTGAGGGCCATTAGTTTCCTTTCATTTGGCAAAGCACCTGGTGCTGATTTTATTCCAGCTGAGATTTACAAGGTAGGAGGACCATTGCTCATACAAAAGCTGACTGAAATTTTCCAGGTTCTATGACAAGAGGAGGATATTCCCCAGAAGTTCAAGGATGCCTCCATTGGCCATCTCTATGAAGGTAAAAGGAATAGATTATCCTACGACAATCACAGATGGGGTCTCTCTCTTAGTCATTGCTGGCAAAATTCTTGCTAGAGTCCTCTGCCTGGAAGATGGTCATAAACCTGAGAGCCAGTGTGGCTTCAAAAAGGGCCGAGAAGCAGTTGATATGATATTTGCTGCCTGACAACTCCAGGAGAAATGCCAGGAGCAGAACAGAGGAATGTACACAAAGTTTGTAAATCTGACCAAGGCCTTTGACACTGTTAGTCATGAGGGCTTATGGAAAATTATGTCAAAATTTGGTTACCAGAGAGGTTTATCAGAATTGTATGTCAATTTCATGATGGCATGTTTGCCCAGGTTCTGGATAGTGGAAAATGGTCTCATGCCTTCCCAGTCACCAATGGAGTGAATCAGGGTTGTATGCTTGCTCCGATGCTTTTTAGCATGATGTTTTCAGCCATGCTGTCAAATGCTTTCCATGAGGATGAACACGGTATCAAGGACAACTACTGTACTGATGACAAGTTCTTCAACTTGAAAAGGCTACAACTCAAGACCAAAGTAGAGGGAGTGTTGGTGCATGATTTTCTGTTTGCTGATGATTGTGCACTCAGTGCAGCCCCTGAAGCTGAGATACAACAAAGTATGGATCAATTATCTGCTGCCTGTGCTAATTTTGGCCTAATAATCAACACCAAGAAAACACAGGTGCTCCATCAACCACCACCACACCATCCATATGTGGAACCATCAATTACAATAAATGGAGCAGTTTTGAATGCTGTGGATAAGTTCACTTACACTTACATTCCAGGGATGTACACATTGACAATGAGGTTGATGCACACATTGCCAGAGCTAGTTCAGTGTTTGGGAGGATCCAAAGAAAAGTTTGGGAGAGACGAGGTATTAGACTGACTATCAAACTGAAGGTCCACAGAGTCATTGTCCTGACCTCATTGTTGCATGCCTGTGAAAAATGGACAGTCTACCAGAGTCATGCCAGGAAACTGAATCACTTCCATTTAAACTGTCTTAGGAAGATTCTGGGGATCACCTGGCAGGATAAGGTACCAGACGCTGAAGTCCTTGCTCAAGCTGAACTGTCAAGCATTCAAACTATGCTTCAGAGAGCACAACTCTGATGGGCTGACCATGTTGTTTGAATGCAAAATGTATGCTTGCCAAAAAGACTACTTTGTGGAGAACTTGCATGGGGCAGGCAATCACATGAAGGTAAGAAGAAGTGACACAAGGACATTCTCAAGGTCTCTCTCAAGAACTTTGGATTTGACCATGCTGCATGGGAGACACTGGCACAGGACTGCTCAGCATGTCATGCCCACATAAAAAAAGCTGTGCTCTTTGAGCAAAGCAGAATTGAGACAGCACAAAGGAAATGTAGGATAATTGGAGTAACCACCCCAAATGTTCCCACGGATTATCTCTGCCCAATCTGTGGTAGTGCATTTTGAGCTCATATTGGTCTGATCAGGCACAGTCCAACACATTGAAATTTCACTTTATCATGGTGATGTCATTTTGGTCCTCTTTAAAAACAAAAGGACAACAAACAACCAACCATTTGGAAAAAATGGTGAAAAAGGAGTCCTACCAAATTCTTTTCATGATACAAATATGGTTCTGATACCTAAACCAGGAAAAGACAAAACAGAGAAAGAAAATTATAGATCAATTTCTTTAATGAATATAGATGAAAAATTTTCAATAAAACATTAGCAAAAAGAATATACCAACTTATCATGAGAAAAATACATCAGGATCAGGTAGGATTTACAACCAGAATGCAGGTCTGGTTCAATATTAGGAAAAGTATCAGCATTATTGATCATATCAACAACAAAACTAACAGAAATCATATGATTATCTCAGTAGATGTAGAAAAAGGTTTTGAGAAAATTCAACACCCATTCCTATTGAAAACCTTAGAAAGAATAGGAATAAATGAAGTCTTCCATAGAATAATAAGCAGTATCTACCTAAAACCATCATCAAGCATTATATGTAATGGGAAAAGCTAGATGCATTTCCAATAAGAGCAGGGATGAAACAAGGATGTCCATTATCACCACTGTTATTCAACATGATACTAGAAATGTTAGCTTTATCAATGAGAAGAAACAGAAATTAAAGGAATTATAATAGACAAAGAAGAAACTAAGTTATCACTCTTTGCAGATGATATGATATACTTAGAGAATCCCAGAGAATAAAGTAAAAAAGTTCCTGAAATAATAAACAACTTTTGCAAAGTTACAGGTTACAAAATAAACCCTCATAAATCATCCACATTTCTATATATTGCTAGCAAATATCAACAGCAAGAGAGAGAAAGAGGAAACCCATTTAAAGCTATGGTAGACACTATAAAATATCTGGGAGTCTAACTGACAAAAGAAACCCAAGATCTATACAAACACAATTACAAAACACTTTTCACACAAATAAAGTCAGATCTAAGTAAGTGGAAAAATATCAGCTGTTCATGGATAGGCTAAGCTAATATAATAAAAATGACAATTCTACCTCAATTAATTTACTTATTCAGTGCCATATCAATCTACCAGATAGTTATTTTCTACAGCTAAAAGAAATAATATCAATATTCAAAGAACAAAAGGTCCAGAATATCAAGCAAACTAATGAAAAGTAAAGCAAGGAAAGGTGATATAGCCCTCCCAGATCTCAAATTGTTTTATAAAGCAACAGTCATCAAAACCACTTGGTATTGGCTAAGAAATAGATGGTTAGACCAGTGGAATATGTTAGGTACTCAAGACACAGTAGACAATGAATATAGCAATCAACTGTTAGATAAACTGAAAGACCCCAACTTCTGGGATAATAACTCACTGTTTAACTAAAATTGCTGGGAAAACTGGATAACAATGTGGTGGAAACTGGACATAAACCAATGCCTGACATCATACACAGCTATAAAGTCCAAATGAATACATGATCTAGGTATAGAGATTGATACTACAAACAAATTGGTGGAGCAAGGAATAGTATATTTTTCAGATTTATGGAGAATGGAGAAATTTTTGACCAAACAAGAGATGGAGAACATTATGAAATGCAAAATGGATAATTTTGATTACATTGAATTGAAAAGTTCTTGCAGAAACAAACCCAATGAAACCAAGATTTGGAGGGAAGCAGAAAAAAAACTAGGAGAGAATTTTTGCAACTGATGTCTGTGATAAAGGCCTCATTTCTAAAATATATAAAGAACTGAGTCAAATGTACAGGAATACATGGCCAATTGATAAATGGTCAAAGGAGATGAACAGGTAGCTTTCAGAGGAAGAAATTAAAGCTATAGATAGACCTATGAAAAAATGCCCTAAATCACTATCGATTAGAGAGATGCAAATCAAAACAGCTCTGAGGTACCACATCACACTTATCAGATTGGCTAACTTGACAAAACAGGAAGATGATAAATGTTGGAGAAGATGTGGGAGAGTTGGAACACTAATTCATTGTTGGTGGAGCTGTGAGCTGATCCAACCATTCTAGAGAGCAATTTGGAACTATGCCCAGAGGGCTACAAAAATGTGCATACCCTTTGACCCAACAATATTGCTTTTAGGACTGTATTCCAAAGAGATCAAAAAATGGGAAAGTGTCCCACATGTACAAAAATATTGATAGCAGCCCTCTTTGTGGTGGCCAAGAACTGGAAGTCAAGGGAAGGTCCATCAATTGGGGAATGGCTGAGTAAGTTTTGATATATGAATGTAATGGAATACTATTATGCTATAAGAAATGATGAACAAGAAGACTTCAGAGAGGCCTGGAAGGACTTATATGACCTGATGCTGAGTGAAAGGAGCAGAACCAGGAGAACTTTATGCACAGCAACGACCACAGTGTGTGAGAGTTTTTTCTGGTAGACTTAGATTTTTGTAATAACACAAGAACTTCTTACAAAAAAAAAAATCCCAATGGTGGATCTCAAGGCAAAATGCCTTCCACACTCACAGAGAGAAATATGGAAGTCACTCACATAATGTAGCAGATCATGTTTGTGTATGTGTATGAGTTTGTGTATCATGTTCTGATTTGTTATACGATTTCTTTCATTTATCTTAGTCTGACTACATAGCATGACTATAGTGAAAATATACTCAATAGGAAAGTATATGTAGAATCTATACAGAATTGTATGCAGTCGTGGGGAGGGAGGGAGGTAGTGGGGGGTAGGTGGGGGGGATAAAATCGCAGTTGTATGGCAGTGATTGTTAAACATTAAAAAATAAAAATATAAAAAAATAAAAAATAAAATAAAAAGAAATGATGAACAGGAAGACTTCAGAGAGTCCTGGAAGGACTTATATGAACTGATGCTGAGTGAAAGGAGCAGAACCAGGAGAACTTTGTACACAGCAAGAATCACAGTGTGCAAAGAATTTTTCTGGTAGACTTAGCCCTTCACAGCAATTCAAGGACCTAAAAACTTCCCAGTGGATCGAGGCAAAATGCCTTCTATATCCAGGAAAGAACTATGGAATTGGATAACAGAATGAAGCAGACCACTTTCTCATGTGTTATGTTTTGTTTTGTTTTATTTTCATGGTTTCTCCCATTTGTTTTAATTTTTCTATGCAACATGACTAAGGTGAAAATGTATTTAATAAGAATTTATGTATAGAACCTATGTAAGATTGCACTCTGTCTTGGGGAGGGGAGGAGAGAGGGGAATGGAGGGGGAGGGAGGGGGAAAACTCTAAGATATATGAAAGTGATTGTAGACAACTAAAAACAAATAAATTAATTAATAATTCTTTTAAAGATAAAAAAATTCAACAGTCTGATAAAGGAGGCACACAAAAAAATAAAAAACAGAATGCACTAAATGATTACAGATACACAAAAATCCAATGAAGAGAAGAGTGCCTTGAAAAGCAGAAATGGACAAATGAGGGAAAAAAAGGATATACAAAAAATTAACTGAAAAGAGGAACTTCTTAACAGTAGAACTGGCCAAATGAAAGAGGAGATGTGAAAGCTCACTGAAGAAAATAATTGCTTAAAAATTAGAATTGGACAAGTGATAGCAAATGACTTCATGAGACGTCAAGAAATAACCAAAAAAATAAAAATAAAAAGAATGAAAAAATTGATGAAACATGGAATATTTCATTAGAAAAACAACTGACTTGGAAAACAGAAGAAGGAGTAATAATTTAAGAATTATTGTACTACCTGAAAGTCACAATAAAAAAAAGAACTTATGCATCATTTTTCAAGAAATTATCAAGGAAAACTACCCTGATATTCTAAAACCAGATGGTAAAATAGAAATTGAAAGGATCCACTGATCACTTCCTGAAAGAGTTCCAAAAATGAAAACTCACAGGACTAGCATTGTCAAATTCCAGTCCTTCCAGGTCAGTAAGAAAGTATTGCAAGTAACCAAAAGAAAGCAATTTAAATACTGTGGAGCCACAGTTAGGATAACACAAGATTTAGCAACTTTATCTTAAAAGATTGGAGAGCTTGAAATATGATAGTCCAGAGGGCAAAAGAGGTGGCAATGCAAGCAAGAATCACTTACCCAGCAAAACTGAGTATAATATTTCAGGGGGGAAAATGGATACAGCATTCGTTATGAAAAGACCAGAGCTGAATAGAAAATTTGACTTTCAAATATAAGATGCAAAGGAAAAATAAAAAGGTAAAGAAGGAAGAAAAATCACACAGGATTCAATGAGGTTAAACTGTTTGTATTCCTACATAGAAAATGACATTTATAAGTCCTAAAAACTTTCTCATTATTAGGGCACTTAGGAGTATACCTAAACAGAAAGCACAAGTGTGAGTTAAATATGATAATTATCTAAAAAATTAATTAAGGGATAAAAAGAAGAATACACTGGGAGAAGGGGAAATGGAGAGGTAGAATTCGATAAATTATCTGACATAAAAGAGGCCTGAGATTTTACAGTAGAGGGAAAAATGAGAAAAGCAGGGAGGAGAGGACATGAACTTTCCTTACATCGGAATTGGCTCAAAGAGGGAATAATAAACACACTTAGTTGAATGTAGAGATCTATCTTACCCTACAGGAAAGTAGGAAGGGAAGGGGATAAAAGAAGGGGAAGCTGACAGAAGGGAAGGCAGTTTGGGGAAAGTAAAAGTCAGAAGCAAAACTCAATACACAGCAATATTGTGTACACAGTAACAGCAATATTGTATGATGACCTACTAGGAATAACTTTGTTATTCTCAGCAATACAATGATTTAAATTAATTCTGTTGGACTTATAATAGAAGGTGCTATCCATCACCAGAGAAAGAAGTGGTAGTACTGGGATGCAGATCAAAGATGTTTCTTCTTGACTTTTTTATTATTCTTGAGGTTTTTTGTCTGTTTTTTTTACAGAATGACTTACATGGAAATGTATTTTGCATGACTACACATGTATAACCCATGTCAATTTGCTTGCCTTCCCTATTGGGGAGGGAGGAAGCAAAAGAGGAGGGAGAGACTTTGGAACTCAAAATTTGAAAGAAAAAATAGGATGTCAAAATTGCTTTTGCATGTAATTGAGAAAAAATAAAAGATTAAGCAATTTTTTTTAAAAAGTTCACTTCTACATGTATCATGACAGAGGGATGAACAGATGTGTCTGTGTCACTGCTATTGCTGTACCAAATCAAACAAGTTCCTTGGGAACCTCACTCCTCATTATGTAGTTTCTAATAAATCCTTACACATAATTGAACTTCTTGACTGGTGTACCACAGCCCTTATATACTTGATATACTTTATGCTAGCCCTTTTACATTCTTAACATCATAACCATCTCCAATCTCCATCTAAACTTGGAAAGAACAAATCTGAAGAGGCAAAGAACCAAGGTCCATATTCACCAGCCTAATATTAACCTTAGGTAAAGAGGACCTGAGACCTCTATACTTATAGCACTGTGCTATAAGTAGCAGTGAAATACAGTGAAATACAGGCAGGTAGGTAAGAGATAAACCAAGAGCAAGACTCAGTATGACTAGTGCCTTTGGAGTATTCCTCAGATCTTGTTATGTAGTCAATCAATGGTCTGTATTACCATCACAAGGTTAACAAGCTGGATCCAAACAGCCAGATATCTATCTGCACATATTCTGTGGAGGATGGCCTGTGTACCCACATGACTCAGTGATGTGGTGAAGAAGAAAGACACGGGCAGGCAGAAGAAGATAGGGCAACTCCACTGATTGATCCGAGGGTCAGGGTATTTATAGACAGAAACTGCAAGTCTACATGACATTCTACTCATCTCCAGTCCTAGTAATTAGAACAGTCTTATTGTCTTAAAGACTGTTAGCCTAGAGGACATCTATTTTACATATTCCTTGTATTCTGTAGTTCTCTTGTTTATTTAAAGGAGACAGAAACATGGGGGAGGGGGGAACCATTCTAGATGATAATGAGCACAGTCTCAAAAAAGAGTTTCCCCAAAGATCTATCCTGAACTTTGCCAACAGCACTTCATTCTGGCCCTCAACAATATTTTAAATTGAGAAGCAAGGCACTTCCATTAAATACTATCATACATTTTAAGAAGCAAATGGTAGTTGCATGGATTTTTGTTTCTTTATTGTTACTTTTTTATTTTATTTGTTTCATTGTCATGGTGCTTTCTTCATTTTGATATTTTTATGGCTTTTTATGCCATTGTCAAGTTTTCTTTTCAAAATTTAACTATTGAAGTATTTAGTAAGAAATGGAAAATAGTTGTATTTATTTATTTTTGCTTTCACATTATATAATGTCCTAGTTTATCTCTTTCACTTTTTTTCTAAATTGATTTCTACTTTATCAAATACTAAAACAGTCCTTCCTGCTTTTATAGCTTGCGTATGACTGATAGATTTTTTCCACTGGCATTTTAATGTTAATCTAACTATGTCTTCTTGTTTGAGATGTCTTTCCTGCAAGTAACCTATTGGTGGGCTTTGCTTCTTAATCCCTTCTATAATGCATTTTGTTTTAAGGGGAGAATTCAGACTACTCATATCCACTGTTGAATCTAATAAATTAGCTTTGTGTCACTTCCTTATCATTATTCTTGTTAATGCCTGAAGATAATGAAATTTATCTAAATCTTCCATAAATATTTCCACTTTTTAAAAAATAGACATAAGATTTCATTGGTATGGGTAATTCCTTGGGAGGAAATCTTCTGACCAGAGATAATTGACACCTACTTCATAATTTATTCTTAGGGCACAGCCTATGGATACTTAAGAGATTAAATGCTTTGCCCAAGATCACACAAAAAGAAGCAGAATTTGATCTTAGGTCTTGCTGGCTATAAGATGAGATCTGCTTCTCATCAAATGGTTTTTACTATTAAAATCTAAGGAAGAATATACCCTATTTCCATTTTTAATCTTTTCACATCCTTTAGTTTTACCTCTTTCTTATTGTAGTTAGAATTTTGCCTGTTAGATTTCCTGCTTCCTTTCCTTTTTCTCCTACTTCTTTCTCATTTTCCTGAAGTATATTTCTGTTAGAAAAAATGCTGTATTTTAATGTTCTTCCTATCTGTTTCTATTCATCATAATATACATTTTGTTCCAAACACTACTTTGATTGTTTGTCACTGGCTTTAACCCTTAATGATACAGCTCCCTAATCATAACTACAAGGAACAGCAGGCTTGAAGTCTCTTGTCTTCAGTGCATCATTTGTCATTTAGTCACTTTGGGTTTCTCCATGCCCTGATTGATGCTTTCTTTTCTGTTGCGAATGGTTTATAAATTCTTCTGGGCATACATACCCTCTGCACCACCACCCCTCCCTCCCCAAAAAAAGTAGTGAAAAATAGCAGACAGATTTCTGGGCCAAGATTGCCCCAGAGCAATTATTCCCATCATGAGAAAGCAAGAAAAACAAAACCTGTTTGAAATGTTACTAGTCAAAGAAAATTAATTCATGCATGAACTATGTCAAAAGGAAAAGTGTCAATCTGCCATCTGAGTACATCCCAAAGTACTATGAAATCGAAAAATGACACCACAAATTATTTTGTGTTATTTGTTCATTGATTGAGAAGTGTATCTAAATCATGTGTCAATACCAATGCATAAGATTTGGACTTAATTAAATAGGCCTCAGTGTTGACAGATTTTGTCTGACCTGGAGGCTTGTTGGTTGGGACTATTCAAGAGATCTTTCCCAGTCTACTTTTCTATCTGGTATCAGTTTCCCTGGATTCTACATATGGGGTAATACAGCTAGGCCTTGATCTTTTAGAGATTGTTATTATCATATTATTATTAGGGTTTTTTATGTCATTGCCACTAAGTTTCTTTGGCAACATCTCCATATCAAAATCAGTAGGAATTTTTTTCATTTCAGTAATGTCTGACTCTTTATGGTTTTTATTGGTTTTTTAATGGTTAAGAAAACCACTTATGATTTTCTTGGTAAAGACACTGAAGTTGTTTGCCATTACCTTCTCCAACTCCTTTTACAGACAAGAAAACTGAGCCAAATAGGGTGAAGAGACTTTTTCTCAATCTCACAAAGTTAGTAAGTGTCTAAGGCCAGACTTGAGCTCAGGAAAATGAATCTTCCTGACTTCAAGCCCAACATTCTATCCACTGTGCCACCTAGCACTCCGGGGATTTCTACCATTAAACTACTAGTAAAATATGACTTGTATGAGCCTATTATTGCTAGTTTACTGGTCATTAAAGTCAAGGAGTGGATTGTGATAGCTGTGAATCTTATAGTATTCAATATTATGATTATGTTTAGACAACTAGGTGATACAGTGGATAGAGTTCTGGGCATGGAGTCCAGAAGACGCATCTTACTGAATTCAAAACTGCCCTTAGATTTTAGCTGTGACCCTAGGCAAGTTACTAAATCCTGTTTGCCTCAGTTTCCTCATCTATAAAATGAGCTGGAGAAGGAAATGACAAGAAAATCCCAAATGGGGTCAAAAAGAATCAGGCACAAATGAAATGACTCAACAATAACAAAAATAGTTATGGTTTGGTATTTTCTATTCATAATGATTGAAATTCAATGTTGAGTCACTTAGGTTAAGTGGCTCTAGTGCCCACAGAAGCACAGGTGAAATAGTTTGTATTTTTCTTCTATTAATTCTTTGTCAGGCAGACAAGACTTTTAGCCTTTGATTAGATAAATTTTTGACCTATTGCAGGGACCTTGAATCACTGTTCTCCTTTTACTGCCTTAGATAGTATGTGTTGGATCCTCCCACAAGTTTGTGATCCCAATAAGGAAATTCTCTTTACTCAAACTTCACTAATTAGGAATGGTTCCTCCTACCTTATACATCATACTGGCTAACATGATGGAAAATGAAAATGAAAAATGTTGGAGATATGGGAAAATAGGTATACTACTGCATTATTAGTGGAGATGTGAACTGGTATAACCATTCAGGAGAAAAATTTAGAACTATAGCCAAAGGTCTATAAAACTATTCTTCTTAGTCAACATCCCAAAGTAATCATAGAAAAAGGAAAAGGGCCTTTGTGTACAAAAATGTTTGTATCAGCTATTTTTAGTGGAAGAGAATTAGAAATTGGGAAGATGTCCATCAAATGGAGAATGGATGAACAAGTTCTGGCATTTGGTGGTGATGGACTACTCATGCACTTCAAAAAAATGATGAAGGTGATGAAAGATCTAGAAAGATTTACATAAATTGATGCAAAATAAAGTGAACAGAACCAGAACACTGTACACAGTAACAGCAATAATGTAACTGATCAACTGTGAAAGACTTGACTACTCTAATCAATACAATGATCTGAGACATTTCCAAAGAGTTCATGAAGAAAAATGATGTATACAACCAAAGCAAGAACTGATGAAGTCTGAGTGCAAATAGAAGTATACTTTTTTCACTTGCTTTATTTTTCTTGATTTTTGTTAATAATGGGACTAATATGGAAATGTGTTTTGCATGACTCCACATATATAGTTGCTTGCCTTCTCAAAAGGTGAGAAAGGGGAAGGAGGGAAGGAGAAAATTGGGAACTCAGAACTTAAAAACAAAGAATGTTAAAATAAATAAGGTATAATTATATATGTAAATTTGAAAGAAATGCTCTCTCCTACATCTGACGCTAATCATCTGTTCCCAACCAAGCTCATTCTTAGGGTATATAGCTTTGCCACCTGAACCCTAACTTTGAGCATGTTCTCTCCCCAACACATCTCCCTGACCTTTGGGCTCAGGACTTTCTTACATGCAGGAAAAAAAAACTGTCAGTAATTTTATTGTGTATAGACATGTTTTGTTTTCCTGCTCTTGTGCCTTATAACAATAAGTTTTGTAGTTGTATTATTTCCATGAGTACCAATTTTCTAGAAATTCTCTAGCCCAGATATTTGTTTTAACGCAAGATGTGAGGCCAAATAAAGCAACAGTTTTTTTTTAAATAAAGGAAAATCTGACCTTAGAGTTAGGAAGACCCAAGATTAAATCCTGCTTCTGCTATATACTGGCAATGTGACCTTGGGGAAGCCATCTAGTCTCTCCTTTCTCCCAGGCAACAACCTAAAAATAAAATGTAAAGCAATTGTCTATCATCATTGACAAGAGGTTACCTATGCCAATGAAATCTTATGTCTCCTTTTTTTTAAAGTGGAAATATTTATGGAAGATTAAGATAAATTTCACTCTCTTCAGGCCTCAAAAAGAGTAATAAGAAGGAAGTCACAGAAAACATATCAAGTTTATTAGCTAGAACAATAGATTTAAGTAACATGAATTCTCCCATTAAAGGAAAAATTATAATAGAATGAATTAAGAAAAAACTCATCAGTATGTTGTTTATAGGAAACACAATAAGAGGCTGATTTAAAATTAAAAGGCTGGTATAAAATATACTATGTAAGTGTAAATACAAAAAGGAGGAGGGGCCATAACAGAAAAAGTGAAATTCAATTTAGCAGAAATTTGAAAGTGACAAATGAGGACACTATATAAAAATGAAAATTAAAATGATAAACAAAAAAGTAACCATTTACACTCATCAAACAGAACAACAGTTAATTTCATAAAGATACTAAGAAAAGAAAAAAATACCAAAATGATGATTTTCTTTGAAAGCACAGTATGAGTATGACAAATTAAAAGAAAAAATTAATAATAAAGAAATAATAAAACCCATACATCTTCTACCTGTTTCTGGAAATACCTGATAATGTGTATTGGAAGTCTTGTTTTCCATTTTGGAACATGTACAGACTGGTACCTGGCTCTACTACCTCTCACAAAGACATAGACCACTGACTGGCCATGTCTTCAGATCTGGGGTGTACTTCAAAAACACTAGTCACCCTGGGACATGCTCTTTATCCATCTTCTTCCTACCTGGTTACATGACACTGAGAAAGACAATGCTATAAGGGTAGAACTGTCAGATCCACTCCATCTGAGATGAATATGTGTCCTGTGAATACAGGACTCAATTCTTTGATTCTTTGCATTTGTCCTTTCCTGTTTTAGATGGAGATTAGAAATGACTATGACCTTGAGAACTAAAAAACATCAGGCATATTAAACATCATAGTCTGGCAGCTGAGATCCACACCAGAAGATACAAGGTGAGGTGTGAGTTCCTAAGCAACTTAAACCTAGACCTGCAGGAGCAGAGTTCTGTATTTCATTTATTAGTCCTACCTCATGTGGAAACTTGCTACTAGGATATGTAAAAACTTAGTTGACTGATCCCTTTCTCTCCATTTTGCAGATGGTTTAGGGATTATGTGTCCCCAGCTGAGGCTGCCCCACCCTCCCAGAGTTGGTGAGAAGAAGAATGCTTGTACTTCTGTTTTTTCTATTAGCTACAAAGTGAATATCCCTTTGCAAAAACAATTCTATACTAATTGGAGCAATTAGTGTGCTTATCACTGGGTGCTAACAGCAGGAGTAGGAGCAGAGACAGAACCCAATGAGGACTTGAGATAACAGAATTCTGAAAGAGAGATGTAGCTGGGCACTCCCTAGAATCATGAAGGGGAAGTACAACTCATCTGATTCTGGGACAGGAAGTCCAACATATCAACACAATTTTATGCATTATAATCATTGGTTTGGGATTGTTTTGGTTTTTTATGGCTATACCATCCCATTCATGTACCACAATTTGTTGCCATTCCCTAATTCACGTGAATTTTCTTTTTTGAAATTCTTTGCTACTACAAAAAGTATTACTATAAATAATTTGATAATATGTAGAATACATTGTATTTTCATATCTTTGCCCTTCTTATGGTATATGCATAGTGATAAGAACTCTAGGTCATAGGATATGGCGAGAATTGTTGGTTCATTTCTCATCATAATTCAAATTGTTTTCCAGAATGATTAGACCAATTCAAACTCTACCCACAGTGTATTAGTTTTATTCATTCCACAATACCTCTAGCATCAACTTTTCCAATCTTTTATAATCACTGTCAATTTGCTTCATTTGAAGTAAAATGTAAGAGTTGCTCTGACTAGTATTTAGTTTATTTTTAAATATAGGATTTTTGTAGATTTTTTTCAAAATCACCTAGATTTCTGCCTTGCATATGCCTCCTCTCATCTCTCAAAGAATCATCTCTTGTAACAAATTTTTTAATAAAAATAATTTTTTAATGAAAAAGGAGAGAAAAATTCAAAATAACCAATGAATACATTGAAAATATCTGAAATTATATACTTGTGAACCCTCACCCACCTCTCTTAAGAATTAGGTAGGGGTACATCATATCTTTTATTTGGAGCCTTGCAATTTTGCAAAATTCCTCTTGATTGTTTTATGATTGTTTTTTTATTGTTTTTTGATTTTTTTTATTGTTTTTTGATAGTTTTTTTCCATTTACATTGTCATTTTACATACATATATACATTTATATTAGTTTTAAACATTCAACTTCATATTACACCAATTCATACAACTGTTTCCATAATTCTCTGTATTCAATATGATTATCATTTTTACAGCACTATAGTATTGATTTAAATCTATGAATACAGAAAACTGAAGAGAAAAAATTTCAAGCACAATCAGTTTATTAGTCATAGCTAGCAATTTACCAATAAAATGGGTCCAAGAACACCTCAGTTGGTACAAGGACCCTCAACTGAGTTTACAGAGCACTTGTAAAGACATAAATGAAAAACATCAGAATGGGGAACATAATAAATGAGAAACATTAATCACAAATTGAGGTACATGGTATTGATTATGGCAGGGGCCTACACCTTCTGATTGGTTGGAGTATTTTGGGAGATTCCATTGTAATCATGGAGGTCAATCTCTTGTAATCATCCTTGATAAGAATAGGGAATATTAATAAGGATGGGGAGCTTTGACAGCAATTTGTCAGCAATAACCAGTGGTTTCCCCATCCTCACATGATTTATGGAGTCATGGAGTATCTATAGCTATAATCCACAACAAGGCTCTTAATAGATAAAAGAAATTTAACTGGACAAAGCCTTTTAACAGAAGTGAGAATTTTGGTTAACAGGTGAACTAAGTGGAGGTGATGTCCTGTCAGCCAACAGAGAATTTCATATATACTTCTTAATCTACTATGATTTATAAGAACTAAATTATATGTGTAATTAAAGAATGTAACTAAAAATAAGTGATTGATCATTAATTGATGATATTTCACAATAATACATCATTATATTCATGCACCACAATTTGTTCAGCCATTCCCCTATTGATAGACTCTACATTGTTTCCAATTCCTTGCTTCCATAAAGTGATGTTATATTTATTTTTGTGTGCAAGAAACCTTTCTTTTTTCTTTCTGACTTCCTCAGGATTTATGCCTCCCAACAGAATCACTGGATTAAGTGGTACGGCCATTTTAGTCACTTCATTTGCAAAATTTAAAATTGCTTTTCAGAATGATTTTGTAAACATGAAGCTTTAGTGCTATGTCTCAGACTCAAAAAAGAAAGGCAGACCAATGCACCATCAATGTTTATCTGTGTAGGTGTATATTGACTTAGAAAACTACTTCTTAATATTATCTGTGTATTATTGTATTTTTATTCATTTTGTTAAATATTTCTAAATTACATTTTAATCTGGTTATTTTACTATATCTTCCTTTCCACAATACCATCCCTTTCCTCAATTTAATTTTGATTATTCCTATCTTATGTCATCTTTGTCAGGTGACTGGATATGATGTAAAACCCATGGGTTGTTTGATTTCTGATTACTCTAAGTAGTGGTTTTGAGAATTTTTTCTTACAATGTTTAAGAGTTAAAAATTTTTCTTTTGAGCATTGTTTATTTATATACGTTCAGCACTTAACCACTGGAAAATGGCCTTTTTTTGGTTATGTATTTGTTAGTTGCCTGAGTATTAGATTCTTGTCAGAAATAATTGAAAATTTTTTGCATTTGACCCCCCCTCTTCTTATATGTTATGCTAATTTCTCTTGTGTAAAATCTTTCCAATTTCATATAATCTGTGTTTTATAACTGTCTACCTTGCTTGTTTATTTCAGTATTGTACCGCTGCTCAAGGATGAGAAAGGTACGCTTTCTGTTGTTTTTCTAATTTTCTAGTATTATGACCTTTTGTCACTGAGGTTACGAATCCATTATTACTTACACTGTTATGTGCTGTTAGTTGATACTCTAAATCTAATTTTTGTGAAAAATCCTTTTGAATTTTTCCAACAATTCTTGCAAACAGAGGTTCTTCCACAAATAATTCGTATTCTTGTTTTTGAAAACTGTTAGATTAAGATGAAAGTTTCTGGCACTCCATTGTCTCTCTAAATCTCATTTTATTTTTTTAACCAGTAATGTAGAGTTTTAAGGATTACTATATTATCATATATATCTGGTAGCGCTATGCCACCTTCATTCATATTTTGAAAAATCGTTTCTGAGAGAAAAAGTTCTCAAAATTCTCTGCATTCAGGTCCTTGGTGTCACTGACAATTATTATTTATTCAGGTTATTCATCACATCTTGCTTAGTGATTCTGGACTATACATCAGGTATCTGACCTCTGCCACTGAACCTGAAATTGTAATGCTGTTCTAATTGTGATCTGAAGCAACATACAAACCATTTCCAGTATGGTTGGGTAGATGTATCTGGAGTGATGCTACATGTGGCATATTCACCACCTGCTTGACGATAAGTCTTATATGGGAAACACCTGCCATCATCAAGAACAAACAGAAGATCACTTGCCACATAACTGGTGCAGAAATCAAGTGAAAACTCATCAGTCTTGTGCCAGTTTGTACCTGTGACAGCTTGAGAACGATGAAAAGGGACACTGTGGTCTTCACAATGATTTGTGGCGGTATTTGTGCAAATTGCTTTGCAAAAGGGACACTGCTTCCAGCAGCCACTGAGCTGATCAGACAGCATGGCCTGAATCTCAGGTACAATTTTCTTTATAGATGTAATTTCACAGGTCTCTCCTACCTTTTGGATTCTGGGATCCAGGTGTTCAATCATGGCTTCCTTGAGGAATTCAATGTCTGTAATCTCCTGATGTTCAATGCTTCTTAAGTCTCCTCTTGGAAGGGTCAGATGATGCCCAAGGCAATTACACAATGTGTCTAGCCATACAGATGCAGAATTGTTTTGATCCTTAGCCACCAGAGTTGATTTACAAATAGCAGAGAGGATGAGTTCTTTAAAAAATTCCAAACTATTACTTAAAAAATTCTTCAATTTCTCTTTTCCTCTTCTTCTACAGTATGCCTGAATCTCTTTCTCAATGTAATTCTTAAAAAACTGTTTTGGTGTGTGAATGTATTCCCAATAATTCTCAAAGTTTTCTTCCTTAGCCAAAGAGATGAGAATGTGTTTCTCCAGGTTGGATCGGTTTCCATTGAAGGCAGGACAGTTAGCCCTAATATCCCCAGCAAGGTCAAGGGCTATCTTTTTCCAGATGGCTATCGGTAGGGAAGAAGTAAGCTTGCTCCACAGGAAGTCAGCAAATGCTGTGATAGAGGTTGCACCTTGGCAGGAAATCTTAAAACTCATAAAGAAATCCTCTCTCTTATTTTGTAGATATGTGACAGGATCATGTGCTGTCTTGAAGGCAGAGTGCATGTCCTTAAATTTAGCTACTGAGCTATGACATAAATATAAGGACAAATCTATTTTATATTCATTAGTAAATGTGTACCGTGCCTCTTCAGATGCAGAATCAGTGTTCATGTCTATTAATAGCAGTATTTCATGGAAATAACTAATATTATAATCCATTCCCATTCTCAATTTAGATTCAATATTTTCAGTAATCAATGATATAATGTTTTGGTTAGTTTGTGTTATGATCTTCTTATCACACTCTGCTATGGATAGTCTGAAAACTATGAATTTTGCCTTCATTATGACATGTTTGTCATAATTAATGGAAAACCTTTTTCTTCTGGAGTGATCTCGAAGTTTGCTTACCACATTGTGCTCCTGTTTAAAATGGTCCAGAAAGACATTCTCCAAATCAATATCAATATTAGGGTCTTCAGCAGGAGGGGAAGTTGAGGATACTTCACAGACCCACTTTGTCCAAAGTTGACTGAATGTGTCTCTCAGCTCCTCCTCACTTAATTCTTTACCCATTAAAGACAGAGCCACATCTCTACTTTTTAACAACAGCTCTTTTTCATATTCTGATTTCTTTTGATCCAATTTATCTTGACTTTTCCTTGAACTAAGGAAATCATATGACTTTCTAATGCATTCTGAAACAAGTGCTTCTTTAAGATTTCTCAGTTTGTTCTCAAAGTTTCCCTTCCACTGGATCAGGATTTCATTCTCTTGGTCTTCATCAAAATACTTTTGAAGGTCTTGCCTGATGGCATCATATTTTTTTCCAGTGTTCTCCTCAATAAAACTTCTTGGGAGATCCTGAATTTTCCCATTCTGAATCTGATTGGTCAGTTGGTTTTGTAAACCCAACACATAACTTCTTAGATCCCAGGTCCAGTTGTTATACATTGTCTCAAGCTTGATCATGGCCATGATCTCTCGGGTATTCCTAAAGCTGAAGATGAAGTTTTCATTCACCAAGGCTTTCCACAAATCATGGATCCGCACCTTCACCTCAGACATCTTCGGGATGCTACCTTTGGATTCTTCTTTAGCAGCCAAGAGAATTCCTCTTTTTAGTTCCTGGATATTGTGGCTATAACTAGGATTAGGAGGGGCCATTGGAGGATCCCCTTCCCATAGATGAGCAAAGTAATGGACGTAATTGTTTACATCAAACCGAATGACATCACTGAAGCGGGTAATACCACAGTACTGTTCCTGTTCTGCAGCTATGACTGCCATTTCATCCAGTTTCTCCTGCAGTCACCTTCTTCCTTCCATGTTTTGATCTTTGGCAGTGATTTCCCCCACATTCTGATGCACAAAGAGACAGCTTGGGGAAATGTTCACTTGTTTCATTCTCAGAAAGGCCTGGACAGCAATTTGCAAGATATCTTGCATTTCTGAAGGATTCTCCCCAAATATATTGATCAACGTCAGGTTTCCAAGCCCAATAACAAAAGTGGCTAACTCATTGTCCCGATTTTGTGATTTACCAGTGAATTCTGGGGCCCTCAGTCCTTCTGTGTCAACCACGAGGACAAAGCCAAAACCCAGCTCTTCCCAAAGTGTCTCCTCCACTTTCAGCAACTGCATGTAAGCTCCTCGTGTGCATCGCCCTGCACTGACATTGAACTGTAGGCCAAACATAGCATTCAGCAGAGTAGATTTCCCTGTGCTTTGAAGGCCAAGAACAGAGAGCATAAAGACTTTTTTGTCTCCAATTTTCTCAATCAATCTGTCAAAAACAGCTGCCACCCACTTCAGAGGTACATAAGAAGCATCCCCATCCATCAGCTCAAGGGGGTAGCCAGAAACCATCAGATCAGCAGCAATCTGAGGAAGGGAGAAGAACACAGTATCCCTTTGGGATGAAGCTTCTTCCAAAGCTTCATAGATCTGACCAACCTCCCTCAGGAGATGTTCAGTACCAAATGAGGATCCCTGATCTCCTTGGAGACAACTTCTAGTTCTACTTGGTGGCGTTTCAAGGAGGTACTCTTGGATCCCTTTTGATTTTCTGCCAGCACCAAGGACCACAATTGGTTGTATCTCTTCTGGAGTTTTTCCAGGTGACCTCTGGTCAGGTTGTCCATGAATGTACTCAGCCACTGTAGGAAGTACAACTCAGTGCTGTTGTCTTTCTCTGAGTGAGACTAGAGGATTTCAAGCACAGATCTCATCAAGTCATTGAGAGGAAATGCTCTCCTTAGCTATGTTTGTCTTATTATTTGCTTTTCTGTCTCAATCTCACTCTTGTGCTGTTCAAGGCTGCGGTTCTCCTTCTCTCTCAGGTGACAAAGCTCCTTGTCCTTCTTACACCATTGGTGCCAAAGCTCTCCTTGAAGGGGCAGTAATCTCTCCTTCATTTCAGACAATTTCATCTCTTCCATGATGGCCAGCAAAGCCTGTGCCTTTCCCTTAGCCTCCTGACACTCTTTCCTGTCCACATCTACACGAAAGCCATGGTGCCGAGCAACTTCAGTACATTCTTCCAGACTGAGAAAAGGACCTGAAGACTTCAGTAAGCGATTGATGACACTTGTGAGTTCATCCATTAATTCAGCCTCATTTCTATTCCTAATCCCAATCCTCACTTTCTGGCCAGAATCATTGAATGCATTCTCATCTTTGTCATCAAACAAATAAACCAAAGGTTTTGTTGACTTCCACAGGTCCCGAACCATTTGGACAGTCCTCTCACTTCTATCAGAATCAGACACAAGGACCACTGTGACTGAAGCAATTTCCTGCAGAAATTTGAGCTGTGTCTCATGATCCTTGGCATCTCCACGGAGATTGGTGAAGGCCACACACCTTTCAAATCTGTCCTCATCTCTACCCCCTGGACAGAACCAGGAGATCTCTACCATCCCTCCCATTAAGAGGCAGGATTTGCTGCTGCCTCGGCAGTGACGGTGGAAAAAAGCATCATGTTTGTGCTTACTCAGCAGAGTGTTCAAGATCTGAGATTTGGAAAAAGAAGCAGAACTCACAACTCTTATAAAGGACACAATGGGAATGGGAGCCTGGGAGATGAGTTGGTTATTAAAATTAAGGACTGTGTCTTCTCCTGATGATTTCTCCACCTGTCTCCAGCTTCTCTTGATTTGGCTGAGAGACCACAGAGGGAATTCTATTACGGAAGTACAGGGATTGGGCACCACAAGGGGGAGAGCAAATTGACAAATGGAAAGTTTGTTTGAAATGTATTGTCTCATGAAATCATCAGCACAGTGAAAAATCATCATCTGGGTGTCCATTGGGTGGATGTGGGGTGGGCCTTTTGACAAGAGGAGAGAGGGTGTGTTCCTAACATCAGACAAATCATTATAAGGATCTGAAGTGTCAACCTCAAGATTTTTCAGAGTCAGTGTCCCACTGCCCATTGTTTCTCTACCACCTTTACAGACCAAGTATCTCAGCCGGTAATCCAGCATCAACAACTTCTGTAGGAAATAAAATGGCAATTGTTTGTCTGTTTCAGGCTCACTGTCATGCACAGAGGCCTTGTAAATGAGATGAAAATCTTTTCTGCTCATTCTCCTTGGATAGTAGTGTTGCAGACCAAACCTCTTAGCTAATTCTAGGAAGTCGAAACTTTTTATCACTTCCTGGTGTCTGATGGTATTTGGTTCTGCTTCAGAGGTCTTTCTCTTTTTCTGAGGAACACTTTTCAGTTCTTTCTTCACCTGGTCCATCTGTATAGAGTTCACTGTAGCTTCATATTCTCCATTGATAAGGAAATTTAAGTCTTTCTCCAGAGTTTTCCAATCATGACTGGCCCTTGGTTTCAGGAGGACATGAAGCACTTCTTTGCACCACAACTGTCCCATATGAGATTGCATCAGCTTCAATCTTTGCATCTTTTCTTCTGCAGACACAGCCATAGGTCCAGGAGTTACTGTGAGCCCTGTGAACAATAGGAATGCTTGAGCCCTATAGTCACATTCCTTATTAAGATACTGGTATTTTTCATGGGTTTTTTTCATTTCACATAACAGGAAATTTATTTCTTCATATCCAAGGAGATGGTGGAAGGTTTGGTTTTCCTCCTTGTACCCTGCACCAGCTGCAATGGAAAGTAGCAGCAGGCGTGTACCTGACTCCTCTGCCTGTTTCAGGGCCTTTAGAAAGGAGCTGAGAGAGGAACTGATCTTATAAGTAACCTTTATTTGAGCTTCTTCCATTTTTCCTAAGGAATCTGAGTTGTAATTAATTTCAAGAAGATTATTTTTTGCCTTTTCTAAGAGCTGAATGAAGTCAGAAAACTCTGTGACAGGGATATCTTGTTGCTCCTTTGCTGAGTGGAAAACCCACTGCAGAATTGAGTGACTCTGTGGGAAGTCTTTCACTTGATAGACATGAGAATACAAAAGGCTATGCAACTGGGATTTAATGAATTTGCTTTCATGAACTGGGAAGTCCTTGCAAAAATTGGCAATGTCCACCAAGAACTGCTGCAGAGTCAGGTCTTTGAGACAGATATTAATCCACATGTTAGAGTTCCTAGTTTTCTCCCTCAGTTTTTGTTTGAAGTCAAGGAGTTTCATCAGTTTCTCTTCAGGCTCAGTGATTTCCCAGGATTTCACTTCTTCTACAAAAGACCTGGCATCCTCCACTACACTAAATAATTCCTCTCCATCCTGGATCCTTGCACATCGTCCAGTCAGGGCTGTGTAAATGTCTGTGAGGCAACGAGTCACTCGAAGAGGATCCTGAAAATCTTGTCTGTGGTTAGACAGAATTATGTCCCAGATGGGCACTAGCTGATAACCTCTATCAATGACACACCAGGTATGGTTACTGGCCACAAGACCAGCTTTCCACTGAAGGAGAGAATCCACTTCTGAGGGGCCTCCTGTTTGGTATACAGACATTTTGAATCTTGAGAGAAAATCGGTGGAGTTTGTATTGTGAGAAGTCATTTGGGACTGAGACTTCAATGCATTTACTGTGGCTGCAGCTGTCACCCCAAATCCACTGTAGCTACTTCCAATGTACACATCAAGTGCCTCTGAGGCTTGTTGCTTCACATTTTGCAGCTCCTCTGACCTGAAACCCTCAGCTACAGCTTTCCACCAGAACACTTCTCCCAAGTGCAATGGACCCTGGTTCACATGAGAGCCAAACCTCTGGAAAAATGCCTCACATCTGTGCTTTAGATGGGTTTCTGCACCACTGGAGTGACTCAGAAGTTGCTCCAGCTGTTTTAACTCTTGAAGAGCTGACCTGGACAGATGGAGCTGGTCCTGTGAAAAGCAGCAGGAGGCCAGTGGGATATAGCAGAACTTGGTGGTACAGCTGTAAGTGTGTTCAGAGTGTGACTTATGGACCTCTCTAGAGTCAGAAGATCTGGTGTCATTGGTGCTAGCCTCCAGGCTAAATCCCCAACCTCCACCTTTACCCAAGAAGCTCATACTGAAACCCAGTTTCTCCATGCTTTCAGTAAATATGGACTCTTCCTGAGAAGATAAAAACTCCATTATTTCCATCCTTGTGCCCTGGGCTGGGCTGAGCAGGAAGAAGTTCTCTGGGAGGCTCAGCAGTTCTTCTCTCTTCTCCAAAAGATCCTCAGGGTGGTTGGTTTGGAAAATGCCCTGCAGGGCAAGGCCACCTGATACCCTTTTGAGGAGCTCCCTGTCAGGAAGATTCTCCTTATGAGAGAGTGTGATCTTCATGAGACTCAGGTGTCTGTTCATATTTTCTATGACCTCTGTAAGGGGTTTCTCAGGGAGTAGCCAGTACTTGGGTGGGATCTCCATGGCCTGCCTCAGCTCCTCTTCTTTCTCCCTAACAATCTCCTCCTGGCGGCTTTTCCCTGCTACCTGCATCTCCCTCAGCTCCCTCAAAGCTGACTGTGCCCACTCTTGTCTCTCCTTCACTGTCCCCCAATGTTTCTCTTGAATCTTCTCTGAAGCCTGGTCACCTGACAGCTGAAGTAGTTTCTCCAATGCCCGTTTCTCCCAAGGATGTTTTGCCTGCTTCTTCAGGGTCAGGATTTCCCTCCGTTGCAGGTGTTGTAAAGCTTGGGCAGAAGTGATACCCAGGTAATCCTGCAGCTTAGGTGCCCAATACTGGGCATCCAGCCCCAATTCTCTCAGCTTCTCTTCCAGCTTTTTTCTTCCTTGGTCTCCATGGGGTGACCCATCACCATTATCCCCTGGTGTAGACATGGCTGCAGGAGAGAACAGAGTATGACTTAGTCAAAACCTCATTTTACTTGGGGAAAAATGAGGCACAGAAGGTATGTGGTGAGGATGTAAACTATAGAAGGAGCTCCACAGGAAATATTCACTCTCTTCTCCTGCCCCAGCAGCATCACTACATGTGGATGATATATGTGGAAGCACTAAGGCCTCCTAATTTGGGTTTATGGCACTTGGAGTCTAGCAAGACCAAAGCTATATGGAAGATAGAGGTGAGAACAAGAATGTGAAACAGTTTAAATAAATCAGGTGGTTCAATCCCATTTCCCCATCAAGAATAGCAAACATCCCTCATTTCAGTGAGGTGAAAATCTCTCCTTCTACTTCTGGTAGCCTTCTGTGTCTTCTCCCTACAATGGGTTCATCTTCAGCTGATTTGGAAAATTTCTGTTCACTTTCATGATTTGCGCTCAGCCTACCTTTCCAATATTGTTACCCTTCCATCATTCTACACTCCACCAAAATTCAGTATACATAAACGAATGATCTCTATCCTTATCTCTGACTGTTGAAATCCTTTCTTTTGAGCTTAACTGAGTTGCTATTTCCTTAGGGAAGCCTTCCTGATGATCCCATTGGAAAATATTTTTCACTTCTTTGGAACTTCTTACAACATTTTTACTAGGCTTCTTTCCTCCAACATACCTTGCCTCATATTATTTCTGGTATTATCCTCAATTAAATATGAGCTCTTTGAGGTGAGAGGCTATGATATTTTTAATCATTTTCTCCCCAGTGAGGAGCATAAGGACTTATACACAATTGATGCTTAATAAATATTTACTGAGTTGAATTTAATTTATTCTAAGATCCATCTCATTGCTATCTATATATCTATTATAGGAAATAATGTCTTCTCATCCAATGCTCCAAGCTTTCCCAGTGTCTAATTCTATTCAGTCAGCCGTCTCCTTGTACCAATGCCAAAATACCACTTTCATTTACTTCCTATTATGCTGGTTCCTTAAAGCTAGTCAAACTAGGGTGTCCATACTACCTAATCATGCATCCTAATCCCTATTCAGATAACATTACCTCTTACTAGACCCATTCCAATTCATTGAGCACCTCTAGAAAGCCATTCCACTTGCCCACTAAAATCCTAACATCATTACTGATAAGCTCCTTCCCAATCCTTCTTTAAATCAAAACTCATTTCTCCTAAAGATACCAACTTTTTTTATTATTAATAATTTATTGGCCAGAAATACAGTGTTTTCTGAGAGGTACCTAGATTTCATATTTACAAGGAAATGGAAAAAATGCAAGGAATGTCTCATATGAAAGGAAGTTTATTAGCAATAGAATGTGTTTCTTCATGATACATTGCAAGGGGAGAGCCAAGCAAGATATATATATGTATATGTATATATGTATATATATGTGTACATATATGTATATATACATAGATCTGTATGTATATATACATATGTGTATATCTGTGCGTATGTATACATATATATCTGTATGTACATATACATATATATGTGGAGAGGCAGGGGACAAATTAATGGGAATATGTGAGTAAGGAGTAATAGCATTGGAAGGGAGATTTTGAGGAATGAGTAAGGAAGAACCATTAGATGAGAGTTTTACTTTTGCAGCTTTGAATTCTGAATCTATTTTTACAGAATGAAGAGAAGGTTTTTCAGCTAGAGGAAAATAGATTTTTTTTTTCATTCCCAGTAGCAAAAAGAAGCATAATCAAGGCCTGAATTAGAAAATCTATTTTTTTTCTTCCCTCAGGTGGAAGAGCTGAAAATTCGGAGCTGAAACTTTGGATCTGGACTGATCCATTTGGAAAGGAACAAGTCTAAGTTATTGAGTCACTTCTATCCTCTTCTGGGAGGCCAGTGGACTCATAGTCAGAGGTCCAATGTCTTGATCTGAATTAATTATGAGCTAATTGGTTTACATATACACCTACATCAGCATGGACAGCACTGTCTGAAGGTCCCAGGTGGGATGTTCAATTGATTACTATTATTAAAGAGGACAAGGTCAACAGATGAAGAGGTTGAATTTTTTCTTTTATTTCAAAAGAAGTAGAGGTTCCAAAGAAAGGAAGTTCCACAAAGAAGGGAAACTAGAGGGAGACACAGCTGATAAGATAGGTGGTATCAAGAGGTCAGTCTAAAGGGAACATGTAACTCACATGAGACTCAATGTTGTAAAGAAGGGAAGAAAATAAAATGGAGATGACAAGTGATGTCCATGCCTTCCCTTCAATATACCAAGTATCAATAAAGAAATAGAAAACATATGACCGCTTTAGATAGCTCATTCCATTTATAAACAGCCACAATGGTTAGGAAACTATTTCTTATAATTTGCTTTCTTCTAATATCAACAAGGCACTGATAGGTGAAGCATTGGATACAGTCCTGGGCCTGGATTCCGGAAGACTGCTCTTCCTAAATTCAAATCTGACCTCAGCTGTTTAATAAGCTGTGTGACTCTGGTCAAGTCACTTAACATTGTTTGCCTCAGTTTCCTCATCTGTAAAATGAATTACAAAAGGAAATGCCAAACCACTCCAGTATCTTTGCCAGGAAAAACCCAAATAGGGTCACAAAAAGCTACCGATGACTGAAAAATGACAGAACAAAATATTAGTACAATGTTTTTCTTCTTCACTCACAGAAGAATGGTTAGATAACCAATACTATATAACACAAAAGGGAAGAGAATGTAAAGAAGATGATCAATAATGTGTGTGACAAAGAGGTTAGGGAATATGAAGATTATGAAGAGGCCTTTTAATTTATGGATTGTGTAATCACTAGTGATTTATTTGGTGAGATCAATTTCCAGTGTGGTGTATAAAAATAACAGTTTTCAGGAACCTGGAGAATGAGTAGAATGGTAAAAGTGAAGGCAGCAAATAAGGAGAGATTGCTGTTTATGAAGATTGGGCAGAGAGAGGTAGAAGAGTAACAGGCTAGCATTTTAAGAGGGAATAGGGACCATTGAAAGTTTGCTGTAGGGAGGTAGAGCCAAGATGGAGCAAGAGGGAGCTCCAGTTGAACTTTCTCAATGTTCCCCTCTAAGCAACTTTAAAATGCTGCACCAAATCAATTCTAGACTGATATAGCTGACAAAAGAATGGAGTGAGATATTTTTTCAGTTCAAGACTACTTAAGAGGTTAAAAGGAAAGGCCTTTTCCACTGAGGTGTAGACTAGCACAGATCACAGTATGGAGTAGTGAACAACCAGTCAGAAAGAAATTACAAGGAGCTCATGTGCAGACACTGAGCACAAGATTGAGTGTGCTTGGGAACTCCATTGACCATTATCTAATTTCAGGTCACAGGTCCAGTATGGAGAGGAGTGCTTGCAGTCATGAAGGAACAGTTTTAGGGCACAAGGAGAGCAGGGGCACTAATTTCTGGTAGTAGTCCTATGGCTGAGAAAGGAGTACTAGCCACTGTAGTGATGAGGGGACAGGGACCTTCCCTGTGTAAGGACCAGAACACAAAGTAAGAGAGCAATGACCACACTTTCCCCAGATCACCCACCTTGGTAGCACCAAAAATTTAAAGACCCCCAGAAATATCTATGAAAACAGTAACTGAAGAAAATAATTCCTTAAAAACTAGGATTGGGAAAATGGAAGCTAACAATTCTATGAGACATCAAGAAACAATAAAACACTGCCTAAAGAGTAGGAAAAATATTAGAAGAAAATGAAAAGAACCTTATCATGAGGTGAGGTAATTTAAGCATTACAGGGCTAACCAAAGTCATTAGGAAAGAAGGAGCATAGACAACATATTCCAAGAAATTGTAAAGGAAAACTTCCACAATACCTTATGCACCAGAGTGCAAAATAGAAATTGAAAGAATCCATTGATGGCCACCTGAAAGAAATTTCAAAAAGAAAACTCCCAGTAATTTTATAACCAAATTTCAGAATTCTCCAGCAAAGGGAAAAATACTTCAGGCACCCAGAAGAAAACCATTCAAATACTGTAGAGCCACAGTCAGGTTCACAAAAGATTGAGCAGTTGTGGGGGCAGAGCCAAGATGGTGGAGTAGAAAGATGCATATACTTTAGCACTTCCCCCACAGCCCACAAAATACCTGTAAAAAAATGACTTTCAACAAATTTTAAAGCAACAGAAGCCACAGAACAACAGAGTGAAAGAGGTTTCCAGCCAAAGGTAAACTGGAAGGTCGACCCCTCAGGACACTGAGCAGAGCAGAGTCCAACCCTGTCCATGCTGCACAGGGAGGAACAAGACCAGAACAGACCACTGGGGCAAAATCCCCAGCAGGGAGGTCCCAGATCCCACAACTCACAAGCTCCAAAGAAAGCTTCAAAGATCTGTGTGGGAGGGCTTTCCCAGCTGGGCAAGAGAGGAGCAGGGTCCCCCCAGAAGTGGCCCCAGGTGGCAGCAGAGGTGGTGGCAGCAGCAGCAGTGGGCATCTGGCAGCCATAGTGGCTGAGGAAGTAGCCTGGGTCTATTGTCAGAGAAGCTCAGCTTAAAGCCCCTAGGGGAATTGACCAGCTGATCTGAACCTCAGCCCTGAACACGGTCCTAGGAAGAGGATAAGCACTAGGACCCTCCTCTTGACAAAGGATTCAGAAGTCAAGTAACTGGCTGGGAAAATACCTGAAAAAGGGGGGGGGGGGGGGAATAAGACCATAGAAGGTTACTGTCTTAGTGAACAGGTATCTCTTTCCATCCTTTCAGATGAAGAAGAACAATGCATATTGACAGAGAAAGTCAAGGCTTCTGCCTCCAGTACCTCCAAAATGAATATGAAGTGGGCTAAGGCCATAGAAGAGCTTGAAAAGCCAGTCAGCAGCTTGCCAAAGAAGAACCAAAAAAATGCTGAGGGAAATAACACCTTTAAAAATAGGCTAACTCAATTGGAAAAAGAGGTCCAAAAAGGCAATGAGGAGAAGAAGGCTTTAAAAAGCAGAATTAGCCAAATGGAAAAGGAGGTTCAAAAGCTCACTGAAGAAAATAGTTCTTTAAAAATGAGAGTGGAGTTCAGGGAAGCTAATGACTATATGATAAACCAAGAAGTTACAAAACAAAACCAAAAAATTGAAAAAATAGAAGATAATGTGAAATATCTCATTGGAAAAACAACTGACCTGGAAAATAGATCCAAGAGAGACAATTTTAAAATTGTGGGACTACCTGAAAACCACGATCAAAAAAAGAGCCTAGACATCATCTTTCGTGAAACTATCAAGGAAAATTGCCCTGATATTTGAGAATCAGAGGGAAAATAAATATTAAAAGAATCCACTAATCACCTCCTGAAAGAGACCCAAAAAGAGAAATTCCTAGGAATATTGTGGTCAAATTTCAGAGGTTCCAGGCCAAGGAGAAAATATTGCAAGTAGCTAGAAAGAAACAATTCGAGTATTGTGGAAATACAATCAAGATAGCACAGGATCTGGCAGCTTCAACATTAAGGGATCAAAGGGTTTGGAGTATGATATTCCAGAAGTCAAAGAAACTAGGATTAAAACCAAGAATCACCTACCCAGCAAAACTGAGTGGTCATTCAAGGGGACAAAGTGGTCGTTCAATGATATAGAGGACTTTCAAGCATTCATGATGAAAAGACCAGAACTGAATAGAAAATTTGAATTTCAGACACAAGAATCAAGAGAAGCATAAAAAGGTAAACAGGAAAGAGAAATCAGAAAGGACTTTCTAAAGTTGAACTCTTTACATTCGTACATGGAAAGAAAATATTTGTAACTCTTGAGACTTTTCTCAGTATTTGGGCAAGTGGAGGGATTATACACACACACACACGCACACACACATATAGACAGAGAGTACAGGTTAAGTTGAATCAGAAGAGATGATCTATTAAAAAATTAAATTAAATTAAGGGGTGAGAGAGGAAATTATTGGGAGGAGAAAGGGAGAGATGGAATGGGGCAGACTATCACTCATAAAAGAGATAAGAAAAATCTTTTTTAATGAAGGAGAAAAGGGAGGAGATGAGAGGGAAAAACTGAAACTTACTCTCTTCACATATGGTGTAAGGCAGGAATAACATGCTCACTAAATTTGGTATGAAAATCTATCTTACACTATAGGAAAGTAGGGGAGAAGGGGACAAGTGGGGTGAAGGGGATGATAGAAGGGAGAGCAAATGGGAGAAGGGAGTAATTAGAAGTAAACACTTTTGGGAAGGGACAAGGTCAAATGAGAAAAAGGAGGGGACAAGGTAGGATGGAGGGAAATACAGCTAGTCTTACACAACATGACTATTATGGAAATCTTTTTCAAAATGACATATATATATATAGCCTGCATTGAATTACTTGCCTTCTCAGTGGGGATGGATGGGGAGGGACGAAGGGAGAGAAGTTGGAATTCAAAGTAATAGAAATGAATGTTGAGAAGTGTTATTGCATATAACTGGGAAATAAGAAATACAGGTAATGGGGGTATAGAAATTTATTTTGCCCTCCAAGAAAAGAGAGAAGATGGGGATAAGGGAAAGGTGGGGTGTGATAGAAGGGAGGGCACATTGAAGGAAGGGGTAATATGAATGCAAGGTGTTACAGGAGAGAGAGAAGGAGAGATGGGGAGAAAAATTGGAACTGAAAATTTTGTGGAAATGAATGTCGAAATCTAAAAACAAATAAATAAAACTATTAAAAGGGGGGGGGAAAGAAAAAAAGATTTAGCCATTAAAACAATAAAGGAGCAGAAGACTTTGAATATGATATTCCAAAAAGCAAAGGAGCTGGGATTAGAACCAAGAATATCTGACCCAACAAAACTAAGTAGAATCCTTTAAGTGCATAAAAATTCATTCTTTAATGAAAGAGAGGAATTACAAGCCCTTTAGATGAAAAGATGAAAGCTGAATACAAAATCTGACTTTCAAACACAAGACTCAAGAGAAGCATTAAAAGGTTAAAACATGTGTGAGAAATCATAAGGAATTCATTTCCAGTGGAAAGGTGACACTTTAGAACTTTATAATTATTAGGACTGTTAGAAGGATTCTACGTGGACAGACAGAGTGGATGTGACTTAATTGTGTTGGAATGATCTCAAGAAAAGAATGGAAGGGTGAGACACAAAGATGCACTGGAAGAAAAGGGAAGGAAGAAGAATACAGAAATTTTTCTCACATAAAGGAGGCATACAATGAAGAGTATTTACAGTTGAGAGAAAAATAGGGAGAAATGGGTAACCTTTAAACTTCACTCTCATCTGAACTGCTTCAAAGAGAGAACAATATACACATAGATATACACACACATACTCAGTTACAAATGTATGTATACATATACATACACATGCACATACACATATACAATAAGTTGGGTATAGAAATCTATCTGACTGAATAAGGAAGTAAAAGGGAAGGGTCTACCATGGGGTGGGGGGAAGCAATAAGAAAGCAGATTAAGGGAAGTAATGGTAAGAGGCAAAACAGTGATTTTAGGAGGGACAGAATAAATGAGACACAGAGACAGACAGAGACCAAGATACAGAGACAGAGAGTGCACATCCAAATTCTTAAAGGAAAAGTTAAATTAATCAATGGAGGAAATAGAAAGTAAAATTATACCACTGGAAGACCTCAATTTACCCCTCTCAGAACTAGATAAATCTAACTCCACAGTACAAAGGAAAGAAGGTATGCAAAAGAGAAGAAAAAATTATCAGGATCAAAATGAAAAAGGTGAATGCATCACCAAGGAAGAAAAAATTCAATCAATAACAAGTAGCTATTTTGTCCATTTACATGCCTTCAAGGGGGTTAAATTAATATTTAATAAAATAGAAGAATTTCAAGCATTTTAGATGAAAAGACCAGAGCTGAATAGAAATTTTGACTTTCAAACACAAGACTCAAGAGAAACCTTAAAAATTAAAATATGTATGAGAAATCATAAGAAATTTAATAAGATTAAAATGTTTACATTTCCAATGGAAAGATGATACTTTAGAATTTTATTACTATTAGGATAGTTAGAAGAACTCTACATAGACCGAAGGTGTGGGAGAAAACAATATGTGGATAGATACATACATACATACATATGCATACATACATATATGCATATATACACATGCATATATACATACGCATACACACTCAGTTGGGTATAGAAATCTATCTGATTGAATAGGGAAGTAAAAAGTAATGGGTCTATGATGGGATGGTAGAAAGCAATAAGACAGGGATTAAGGGAAGCAATGGTCAGAAGCAAAACAGAGTTTTGAGGCGGGACAGAATAAATGACAGACATGGACAGAGAAAGACAGAGGCAGAGAGTGCACATCCAAATTCTTAAAGGAAAATGTAAATTAGTCAATAGAGGAAATAGAAAGTAAAATTATACTAGTATGGGACCTCAATTTACCCCTCTCAGAACTGTATAAATCTAAACATAAAGAAGTTCAGAAGATGGAAAAGAGAAGAAAAAATTATCATTATCAAAAATGAGAAAGGTAAATGCACCATCAAAGAAGAAGCAAATACTAGTTATATGCCTCCAAGGGGGGAGAATTGATATTTAATGAAATAGAAGAATTTAAAACATTTTAGATGAAAAGATCAGAGCTGAATAGAAAGTCTGACTTTCAAAAACAAGACTCAAGAGAAGCATTAAAAGGTAAACATGAGTGGGAAATCATAAGGAACTTAATAAGACTAAAATGTTTACATTCCCAAATGAGAAGATGATACTTTCAAATTTTATAATTATTAATGCACTTAGAAGGATTCTCCATAGTCAGAGGGCATGGGTATGAGATGATGGTGTTGGGATGATCTCAAGAAAAGAATGGAAGAGTGAACAACTAAAAGAAAAAGAGCATATTTATAAAAGTATAAATATGAATTGTCCAGATTAAAAGAAGAAATAGAATACTTGACCCATTTTAGAAAAAGACATAGAACAAGATATAAATTAATTTCCTCAGAAAAAATAATCCCCAGGCCTACATGGATTTACAAGTGAATTCTACAAAACATTTAAAGAACAATTCATTCCAATACTATATAAACTCTTTAGAAAAAAATAGGTAAACTAAGAGTCTTACCAAATTCTTACAGTAGCACAAACATGGTTTTGATACCTAAAGCAGGGGGAACAA
This sequence comes from Notamacropus eugenii, assembly GCF_028372415.1. Taxonomy (NCBI): domain Eukaryota; kingdom Metazoa; phylum Chordata; class Mammalia; order Diprotodontia; family Macropodidae; genus Notamacropus; species Notamacropus eugenii. The sequence goes on from NC_092876.1 coordinate 88,597,948, forward strand.
CAAAAAAGAAAGAAGAATATAGATCAATTTCTCTAATGAATATTGATATAAAGAGTTTTTTAAAATAGCAAAAACATGACAACAATGTATCACAAAGACCATGAAATATGACCAAGTGGAATTTATATTAGGAATGGAGGGCTATTTCAATATTACAAAAACTCTAGGCATAATTGACCATATCAAAAACAAAAACAACAATTATGTGATTACTTCAATAGATGTAGGAAAAGGCTTTTGACAAAATACCTCACCCATTCCTGCAAAAACCCTAGAAAGTATGAATAATTAGAGTTTTTCTTAAAATGATAAGTACTGTCTACCTAAAATAAGGAGCAAACCTCATTGGTAATGGAGAAAAACTAGATGCCTTCCCACTAAGATCAGGGATGAAGAAGTGATATCCATTATCACTATTAATATTCAATGTTGTACTAGGAATGATCACTATGGCAATGAGAAAGGAAAAAAATTGAAGGAATAGGAACTGGCAATGAGGAAGCAAAACTGTTATTCTTTGCAAATGACATGATAGTGTACTTAGAGAACCCTAGAGAATCAACTTCAAAAAAGTAGTTAGAAGCATTAACAACTTTTAAACCCAAATAAATTATAAGACATCAATATATTACCAAGAAAACCAAACAGAAAGAAATATAAAGATAAATTCCATTTAAATTAACTGCAAACAATATAAAATACTTGGGAGTCTACCTGCCAAGACACATATATGAATGCAATTACAAAACACTTTTATATAAATAAAAACAGATCTAAAGAATTTGAGAAATATTAATTACTCATGTGTAAGCTGAGTCAATATAATAAAAATTCTACCTAAATTAATTTACTTATTCAGTTCCATACTACTCAAACTACAGAGCTAGAATAAAATATAACAAAATCCTTCTGGAAAAACAAATGATCAAGAATATCAAGGAAATTAATGAAAAAAAGTGTGAAGGAAGGTAGCTCATCAGTACCAGATTTCAAATTATCTTTCCAAGTGGTAATCATCAAAATTATCTGGTATTGGTTAATAAATAGTGGTTAATTAGTGGAATCGATTAAGTACATAGCATATGGAAGCAAATGACCAGCATAATCTAGTGACTGATAAACTCAAAGATATAAATTTTGGGGCAAGAACACACTATTTGACAATAACATCTGGGGGAAAAAATAGAAAGCGGCATAGCAGAGGCTAGGCATACACCAATATTTTCACATCATATACCAAGCTAAGGTATACATGGATATATTATTAAGACATGCAGAGTGATATCATAAGCAAATTAGTGGAATGTGGAAAAAGAAAACTACCTGTCAGACCTATAGATAAGGAAAGATTTTATAACCAAATAAGAGATCAATGGAGGCAGAATGGATAGTTTTGATTACATAGGTAAAGCCAATATAGTTTAAAAAATGACAACTCTACCTAACTAATCCATTTACATAATGCCATATCAATTAAATTAGTAAAAAAATTTTCTTATTAAGTTAGAAAAAAAACTACCAAAGTTCATTTGAAAGAAAAGAAGGCCAAGAACTTTGAAGAAACCAGAGGTGAAAAGATGGAAAGGAGATTCAGTAGTGTCAGACCTTAAGCCATATTATAAGGTGAGAGCACTGTTGAAGTATAAAATGGATAAGATTATTTTAAATTAAAATTTCTTATGTCAGCAAAACCTATGCAGCCAAGAATAATAGGAATGTAGAAAATTGAGGGAGAAATCTTTCATAAACAATCTCGAAAATGGAATATGATTGATTGGGAATATTGCTGTGGTGTAGAAAATGTTGAGCCAATTGACTTGGAAAATTATGTCAAGACTTGGACTCATGAAGGAAGATGTTATCCATCTTCAGAGAAAGAGATTACAAGAGGAAATAAGCATAGTACAGTCTTGCATATATGTGTATGAGTGTATATTTGTGTATGTATGTACATATATGTACATACTACATATATATTACTTATAGGTATCTCTGTATCTATATCAATTAATCAAGTATCTCTTTTATTCCTCCTGTGGCTCACTTAGTGTCAGTTGCATCCTCTGTCTCTATCTCTCCCCTCCCTCAGGATACCTGCAGCCCTTCACTTCCCACCAACCTTGTTCTCCAGGTCACATGCTGTCTGCTCTCCCTCTCAGTTGTGGGGACTTATCTAAGCCCCTCTGTCTTCAGAGATGCTGGCTGCAGATAGTCTTCCACAGGACTGCCTAGAGTCTAATAACTCCACACCACTGGGGAGAGCTTTTAAGGGTGAGGTAGGGCACCCTGAAGAACAGGAAGTGAAAGCGTTATCAAACAAACAAAAGTGACTATTAAGAGAAGTTTACAGGAAAAGAAAAACAAGGAGGAAAGTAGACTTGCCCTACCACCACTCAAAATGCTGATTAGTCAAACTTCGGGATACTCAATAAAAATATTTTAAAAGATTAAAGTCCAGACTTAGAGGCAAGGGCATATAGCTGCAATAATAATAATATTTTTATTTGTCCCAGACCAGTGAGTCAATTATTATGGAGAACCTCATTCACCAATAAAGAGCTGCCTTTAATCTGCAACTTTTATTCATGGAGAGTTACCTGCAAAATGGAGAGGTTAAGGGAATAGCTTAAGATAATACAGGAAGTTTGCATCTGAGACAGGACTTGAACTCTGGTCTGGGCTCTTCACCTGGCTCTCTTTCTATTATACTTCAGTAGTTCTCATATGTTTGATGATTCTGTCCAAGCTGACAACTGTCAAAACTATATTTCCAGCCTTAGTCTCCTTTTGATCTCCAACCCCACATCATGAACTGCCTACTACTCATTTAGAATTTGATGTCCCATACACATTTCAAACTCAACATTTTTAAAACTGCCCTCATTATCCTACCCTCAAACCCACCCCTCTTCTAATTTTCCATTTTTTCTGTTGAGGGTACCACCATCCTGCCAGTTACCCAAGTTCACAACCTCATTGTCCTCCTCAACTCCTCCCTGTCTCTCACTCCATGTCCCCACTCAGTTGCCAGATCTAGTGGTTTCTTCCTCCCCAGTATCTCTCATAGGAGTCCTCTTCTCCCCCTTTATACATCTACAGCCATAGTTCATCATTCATTGTCTGGGCTAGTAGAGTAGCACCCTCAGTGGACTCACAGACTCATCTCTTCTCCCTCCCATCCAGTATCTGTACAACAACCAAAAGGATTATTCTCAGGTCCAAGCCTGACCATGCCACTTCCCTACTCAATAAACTGGTCTACATCCTTATTACCTAGAGGTTCAAATATAAACTCTTATCTTTTCATTTAAGGCTTCAAGATGCAAATAGGAACTTTGAATGAGTGACTGGAAATGAGACGTGAATGGCACACATGAAGAAATGATATGATAATCTCTATAATGGCCTGTTGAAGACACAATAAAGGTTAGAATCAGGTGTTAGCTTCACAACTTCATTGTCATTCTTAAGTCCTCACTGACACTTGCCTCATATACCACATGGTTCTCAGATTTAGTGGCTTTTCTATTTTTACGCTGGCTTGCAAATTTTATTTTATTTTGGTCCCAACATACAAAATGGCACTTTGAACCACACACACACACATGCACTCGCACACACACATACGTGCTCACACACACACACATATATATTCACACCAAAGAGACATTAAAAAAAATTTCTCTCATACCAACTCCATTTTGCCCAACCCAAAATAAAGAGTACAAGAAGGGAGAGGGAGTTTTGGTGTCATTTTTTTTCAAACAGACAAATCTAAATTGGTAAATCTTTCCACCCAGAAATAATTTTATTGTCTTAATTCTTGTAAATCTTTCAAGCATAACATTTAACTAAGCCTTTGGAATTTATTTACATTTATAAAACACAATTGGAGTGACCATTTTTACTCTGCTCCACTGTACAGGGTTACAGGATTTGGCAGGGTGCTCCTCCCTGGGGCCAGACATATGACCCAAAGCCAATGTTCCTCCTGCTATAGGCACAGCAGGAAATAGGACCAGGGCAGTGCCCAGGTGACCTGCTTAATTTGAAGATCTTTCCCATATATTAATCCAGCCTTCACTCCTAAATCTCTAGTCAGGGATGCCTTTTAGGAAGCCTATTCCCCTTTCCATCAGTCTGAATTGTCAGCAAGTTTCTATTTACAAAGCTTTTAGCAGCTTCCATGAACTGCCTACCCCCTAGATCTTGCCCCTTGGACACAACAGAATATATCTTATCCTTCTCCCACAGGACAAACATACTAACACTTAAAAATATTTAGAAGACCTCCCCTCTACCCCCGAATTAAAAATATCCTCATTTTCTTCAGTCTTTCTATGTCATGATCTCAAGATATATCTTGAATGCCTTTTATAACATCTTGATCTCCTTTTGCTGTGAACACTACAATCTATCAATGTCCATTTCTCACATTTCCCAATTGGCTGCACTCCTTTGAACTTCATCATATTCCCCATAAACTGTATCTTCCTGTAAGATCACATCAATCCTGAAACTCACATCTCCTTATTCCTCTCTGATCCTAAGGCCCCCCCTCCCTCTGACTGGAGAGGCTGAGGATACAGAATGGAAAGCTTCTCCATTTAAAGAAGGTGCTCAGGCCAGCTATCAATTCATTTCTCACATTTCCTGCCTGCCTGTACTCTTCTAGACTTCAACATTCCTCTAGCACAGGGCATCTGACCCTCAAATTTTTCACTTTCTTTATCATTGATTTCTTCCCCTATTTGGTCCTAAATTCCTTAGAAAAATGTTGTTAAACTTCTCCCAATTTAAACCATTACTGGGAAGATTTTCTAGGGAAACATATTAGGAGGCATTGTCCATGTGATTATTACACACTATTAATATATGTGATTATTAGAGAAAATCTCTGGCACACATGAAGAAATGATATGATAATCTCTATAACCTCTATTTATACAGGGAAAAGTAAGATTATGGATACAGTTGATTATCTTGCCAAAGTCTAAGGTGCTGTAGGGGGCCTTGGTCTTGAGTAATACAAGAAAGAAAAGGTGGTAGAGATGTACTAACAGCTACTAAGGCAGTTCAAGTCTTGACATATGGTTCTCCCCAAGAGCAACTGATCTTAAACAAAATGTAGTCATTCTTTACGGAGGTGAAGTTACTGATCTAGGGCTGGTTCAGTTTAGCAGCCTTCTCTTTGGGGCTTCCAAGAGACATTGAGCTAAAGCTACAACTGCAAATTTCCCTGTCAAGGATGAGGCAAACCCAGACCTTGGCTGTGGGATGGTGCCATTCTCTATGGCAGGGACAATTTTCCATGGATCAGGGTCCCCTTGGTGTATGTGATGACACACTCAATGTCCATGAAGTTCAATAACTTTAAGGTGCCACGAAGTCTGCCCTATTTCACCATGTGGCTTACTAATAGCATTAAGCCTTTTCCAATCCCCCTGGGAGGAGTGGATTGGGGAGGAAATGCAAGCAGGATAATGAAAAACAAAAAAAAGGCAAAAACATCAAGAAATAATATGAATGACAGGTTTCACATTTTTGCACAATCTTGATTGCAGGAAGGGTAGTTACCAGTACTTGCAATGGGCCTTCCCAAGTGGACTAAGTTCTTTTGGTCCACTGGACATCCTTGATATAGACCTTATCTCCAGGATGAAAAATCATGTATAGAAAAATCCAAAAGCCCATTCTGTACAGCCGTTTCCTGTCATTAAGTTTCTTCAGGTTATTTTCTAGTTCTTGTAACAGAAGTATCTCTTCCCAGTGACTATGTATACACCATGGAATAAGGTCTCACTTTTATTGGAGGGTGACCAGAAAGCATTTCCAAAGTAGAGGTGGAATTCCCACCATCATCTGTAACAAAGATAGGACAAAGCAGGAGGAAGTACATCAGATCACTTAGTATATTTCACAACATAATTTACCATTCAGGGTCATATGTTCTTTGCTCATAAGTTCAACCACATCTGAACTCTAAGAGTGATAAAGAGTATAAAACCTTGGAGTCACACTGAGACAAGGATAAATTTTGGAGAGGACCGTGTCAAGGAAATGAAACAGCAGAAAGGCTAACGCAGGATACAATTTCTGTAAAAATACTTTTATATAAATATATATGTATATATTCATATCTATATTTAGTTTTCAATAATATATCAGTATATATTTCAATAATATAATAATTATATATAAAAATGTATTTTTAGTTTTCAACATTCATTTCTATAAAATTTTGAGTTATAAATTTCCTCCCCTTCTCTCCTCCCCAAGACAGCATATAATCTGATATGGGCTATACATGTACAATCATATCAAACATATTTCCACATTAGTCATGCTATAAGGAAGAATTACAACCAAAGGAAAAAGCCATGAGAAAGAACAAACAAACAGAGAGAGAAAAAAAATAATATATTTCAATCTGCATTCAGACTTCATAGTTCTTTCTCTGAATGTGGATAGCATTTTCCATCATGAGTCTTTTGGAATTTTCTTAAATCCTTGCATTGCTGAGAAGAGCTAAGTCTATCAAAGTTGGTCATCACACAATGTTACTGCGACTGTGCACATTTTCCTGTTCTACTCACTTCATTCAGCATCAGTTCATGCTTTTCTGAAGTCATCATTTCTTATGGAGCAATAGTATTCCATTACATTTACATGCCACCTCTTTTTCAGCCATTCCCCAATTGATGGACATTCCCTCGATTTCCAATTCTTGGCCACCACAAAAAAGAACTTCTATCAATATTTTTGTACATGTGAGTCCCTTTCCCATTTTTATGATCTCTTTGGGTTACAGACCTAGGAGTGGTATTGCTAGGTCAATCTAAGAATAATTTTAGCAATGAACCCCACAATGCCTTAGAACCAGGAAAAATCTCAACCCAATGAGTGAGCTGATGAAAGATAATAAAGCAGACCCTAGAGTAGCCAGACTTAGGCCAATTTGCAAGTGTTTAAAAAGAGTATAAGCTGCAGCAAGGCTGCTGAAAATGATGACATGGAATACATGTTGATTAAATGTCTGATAAAGGAGAAAGCACAAATACACACAGCAACAAAGGTAATATGGAAGACAACCCATACCTTTCTAAATATATCAACAATCCCTTGTCTATCAAAATACCTCCTCACCCCTTACAGGCAGACAGACACATCTGACAGTAAAATCTAGGAGGAAGGAGTGGTTTGCCTTTTGCACTCATCCAGATCCTAGAAACCTAATTGTTACAGAAATACTATTTTCATTTTGCAGTCTCATAATCATTGAAAGATAGAGAAAGGTCAGCATTATCACAGAGAGAAAGATGAATCACATCTGCAGGCCCTTCAAGGGCAGAATGCAACAGCAGCTGCACAGGTGTTTCCTCTCAGGACAGAGTCAGTTCCATTAGTTTGGGCAGGACAGTGGACAATGGCCAGGGTCCTAGGAAGCCATGGGAAGGATGGAAATTCATCAATGTATGTGTGTTGACAATGACTTAACCACAAGAAGTCAGAAAATTCCTCTGCAGCCATAGCATCCCAGCAGCTTGACAAACTCCAAAGACATAAGGGGAATAGGTATAGATGACTGGTTATGCTGTGTCTGTCAGCAAGACAGAAAGCTCGTGTAAGCACAATGAATTTAGCAGGTTGGGTGCTGAGGTTAGATGGCTAAGAGGTTGCCCAAACAGTGTCATAGTCAGAAACTACAACAACACCTGTGTACCAGTGACCATCCCTTGTAAAAGAGGAACCACCTCTATGTAAAATGTGGCCAGGATTTTGTAGGGGTTATCAAAAATGTCATTGGGGCACCTTTTGGCCATGTCTGCCACATGGTAGGCATTTTCTGGGTCCATCCCTTTAAATTGCCGTGACAGCTTTTTTCCAAATGAGAGAACTTGTTATTTTATTATTATATTAATAAGTAATTATTAAACTGGAATCTAGGCTTTTCTCCTCAATTTCCTCACTAAGACCCATGACTGATTGAAGTGATTACCTCTAGTCCTCAAGAAACATGCTCTTTATACTTGGACTGGACCCCAACCAACTAAGAGGCCTAACTTCTGTTTATAGTATAAACAGAAATCAATCTGAATGAGTCCTTATCCTGGGGAAAGGAGTCCTTGTCGTGGTACCCCTCCATTAGAGTTTAGGGTGACCCAAGTCATAAATGAGAAAATCAACCAGAGTGGTCTGGATGGAGCTGAATTTCCCTATCCAGATAGTTGAAGGCAACTGTGTGTCATGAGCAAGCCATATTCTCAACAGGAGGAGTTGAAGACTTGCAGACCACCTCTTTATTAAATGTTCACCAGTCAGGGTTGATTTTCACTTGTCAAGGTCTCTGTGGTTTATAGTTTGGTAGGCAAGATAGCCAGTATTTGCTTTAGAGTGATTTCAATTGCTCTAAGGCAAAGAGCTGGGTGCGGTCTTAACACTACCAGCACTCTTAAACTGTAGATACAACTGAACATGGAAGTCATGAAATATTTGGCAACAGTGAAAGGTTTCTGACTGTGCAACAACCAAAAATTAATTCAGAATCAAATGCATCATGAATCCAAGGAGTTTCTGGCAGTACTTGTCCATGTGGAGCAACTTCACTGCAGCCTTGGTTCTATATATTCAATATGCACACCTGGCACAGCGCATGTAGTCACAATACACAACACCAATACGTTCTGCCAGAAACACCTCAGATCAGATTCGAGACTATTCTGTTAGGAATTGCAGTATTTTTACCATACACACAAAATTGTTGAATGAATTTGTGCTTGAGATTAGGACAGAATTTCCAACAGTTTCTGAAATGGCCCAAACACACATCTGCCATTTTGTACCACGTATTTATGAGAAGCAGTGTTCCCAGAACCAACGATTATAAAATCAAAATATCGATCAACTCTGAAAAACGTTGAAGATGTTCTATGTTCTGCAGTATCTAATAATTCACCAAGAATTAATTCTTCATGTAAAAATAAACATATTTGTTTTTGTCTTTAATAACTGGTAAAATTATATGTTTACCAAAGAATTGTTTCAAAATAAATTTCTTTATGATTTATTATCAGCATATGTTTGATTTGTATACCTCTTATATACCCATACACCCAAGGTCATTGAAAAATTTCTCTGACTTCTGCTGCGTTATCTGTGTTTAAAGTTTAAAGGGCAAGAATAAGGAGGAAAACTTTTTTTTTAATCTCTTTCTGTTTTTTGATTGAGATCAAAATTAAGAGACAGAGAAGGGGATCTTTCCTAGATTTATAAAAGCTGACAGATTTAAAAGTAGAATCAGAAAAGAGAATTTGGGGGAAGGAGGAGGGTTTCCATAGTATAGACCAAGCTCAGTTTTGGGGGTAGGGAGGATTTAATTGTTAAAATACTAGTATAAATATGTTTTTAAAACCCTTTTGAAATATAAAATGCAGTAATAATGATTTTCTATGAAAGTGGCATAGAATCCTTTTAAGCATTGTCATTTTCAAGGCTACAGCTCACTGTGTAGCCATTGCTATATGTATTAAGATTTGGTCTCACTAAAGTGAGTCTTCTTCTAGAGGACAGCCCACCACCTGTGTCTAGCTTCCCTCTTCCAACAGAATAAAGAAAGCTTTTTTGCCTATTGTCACTGTTAGCTCTCTGGTTTGGTTTGGTTTTTACTTATTTTATTTTTTAAAGTTAACTATGATTAGGATGATCTCTCAAAGCTCTGATATTTTTCAGAGTTAACAGTGGTCCCATAACCTCTGTGATTTTTTGGTCATTTGTTTTCAGACTTGACGGTACATCATGTGAAATTCCAGGCAAGATAAATCAAAAGCTAGAATTAAGGTTGCTGGGAGAAATATCAACCATCTCCAAAATGTAGATGATACCACTCTGGTGGCAGAAAGTGAAGAGGAATTAAAAAGCCCCTGGCTGAGGTTGAAAGAGGAGACTGTAAATGCTGACTTGATACTTAATACCAAAGAAAAAAACTAAAAAACTAAGATTCTGGTAACTAGTCACATCACTTCATGGCAAATAGAAAGAGAAGAATTGGAAGCAATGTCAGATTTTATACTCTTTGGCAAAAAGATCACTGCAGATAACAATAGGCAATTGATTGAGTCAGGGTTAATCATGCAGTTGAGCCACACCCTTGTATTTGCACTTGAACTTTAGAAGGTTACTGTATTTACAGACAAGGATATGGAGGGAATTGGAGTGAAGAACTTCAATTCAGTAAACTTTTATTAGGTGTCTATTATGTTCCCAGCACTGTTCTAAGCACTAGAAATACCAAAAGAGGCAAAAAACAAGTCCCAGTACTCATGGAACTTACATTCTAATGGCAGAGACAACATGCAAGGAAATATATAGAAAGAATGCTACATACCAGATAAATAGGAAATAATTAAAAGAGGGAAAGCCCTAAAATTAAGAGTGATTAAGGAAACCTTCCTATAGAAAGTGGGATTTTAGTTGAAACTTAAAGGAAATCAAGGAGGTCAGTAGTGAGAGCAGAGGAGGGAGAACATTCCAGACATGGGGGACAGACAGAATGTCCAGAGCAGAGAAATGGAATGTCTTGTTTGTGGAAGAGCCAGGAGGCCAGCATCAATGGACCAAAAAGTTTGTGTTAGGGAGTAAGGTATAAGAATATTGGAAACATAGGCGGAGCTAGATTGTGAAGGGCTTTGAATGCCAAAAGAACATTTGTATTTACTCATGGAGTCAATAGGAAATCATTGGACTTTATTGGGTATGAGGGGGTGATACGATCAGATTTGTGTTGTAGGAAAATCACTTTAGTTGTTGAATAGAGAATGGATTTGAGCAGGGGAAGACTTGAGGCAGGCAGACTTACAAGCAGGTTATTGTGATAATCCAGGTTATGGGGTGATGAGGGTCTGCCCTAGAGCTGTGGCAGTATCAGAAGATAGGAAGGGGCACATGTGAGAGATAGCACAAAGATGAAATCAACAAGCCTTAGCCACAGATTGGATGGGATTGTAGCAGTCACTTATTTTCTCTTTTTGATTATTCTTGCTGTTAACATTTATGTGCTACATGCAGTTACATGACTCAGCCACTTACTAGCTGTGTGACCTTGGGCAAGTCACTCAACCCTCTTTGCCTGTCTCCTCATCTGTAAAATGAAGACAATAGTAGCACCTATGTATCAGGGTTGTTGTGAGGATAAAATGAAGCAATGTTAGTAAAATACTTAGCAAAGTGCCTAGCACATAACAGTCACTATATAAAGATTATCTATTTTAGTCCTTGTGTATTTTGTTTTCTAAGCTGTGTTTATGTCACTTTACATCAGTTTATGCAGATCTGTTCATGTTTTTCTATATTCACTGTATACATCAATTCTTAAAATAAAGTAATAGTTTGTCCTTTCATACATTATGATTTGCTTGGTTATTTTCCATTCAATTGTCTTCTAATCTGTTTCTAAGTCCAAATTCAGTTTATCATGTTTTTGACTCCAATACTTCCTAAGTAGATCTACAGTAAGAACGGTGGAGGAAAAGTGAGAGAGTGCTGGAAATGTTCAAGTTATAAGAGGCAAATACAAGAAAAATGATAGCTGGGGTTTCCTCTGGTACCTTTATGCAGTAAGACCCTAAACTGGATAAGGATAAAGAAAGAAATATCAGGTAGACCTATTTCTGCTGATTGAGAGCAGGGGGCTTGAGAGTATTTAGTTGTCATAGAGAGGGTAAATCAGGGTATTGAGGAGTTGGTAGGGACCATTTAGTTGGAAACTTGCTGGACAAACCAATGTTTATATCTTTTGATCTTGACTTCACGAAGTTGACTACAGGCATAGGGATCCTCACAATGTCAAGTCTATTCACTGTCACCTCAACTAAGCCTCACCCTACCCTCTTGGGTCAGTTTTGGATCACAAGGGGTACCACCTCTCCAAAGTTGTCAAGGAAATGGTAGCAAAGGATTTCAGTATTTAGCTCTCACTTGATGTCATCCTTCATCCCTACCATGTAATAATTTTTCATAAATTTCACTGTCACCTCACCTATCTTTATCTGGAGCTTTTCCTTGTGTCCCTTTCTGCCAAAGCTGATGCTCTGGAGATGAAGACAGTTAAATCATGAGGAAGCAGTCAGTTCTGGCCCAGTGATTTCTTCACTGTAACAGTGCCACCTCACATTCTGAGGTTCTCTGTGAACTAGGTAAGAATGAGCTCCATAGCACCTTGAGGTTGCTGTTGAGAATCCTCTGCAAGCTGGTAGATTCAAGTGTCACCTGTGCACATGTGGATTATGGTACTCAGCCACCAGTAAGACCTTCCACTAGTCCTTGTAACTCCTGGATCCTAGATGTTACAGAAGCTTAGACTTTGCTCTAGCCTATGAGACACGGTCTCAATTTGCCAGGTTCTGCTGATTAGCAGTCATTCTGAAATGTGGTCCCCACTCATTCCAGAGCTTCTTCCCACAGGGGTAAAGAAGAAAGGCAAGTGATGACAGGCAGAAAGGAAGGTCAGATCATCTTTGAGTTGCCTGGTCTAACACCATTTTCTCAATCATAATCCTTTTTGACATCTCTACAGCCTTTGACACTATTGTTCACTCTCTTCTTCTGGATACTATTTTCTTTCTAGGTTTTCATGACTACATTGTCTTCTGGTTATTCACCTACTTCTCTTACCATTCTGTCTCAGTCTCCTTTGTTTGATATTCAGCTAGGTCACACCTACTATGATGACTTAAAGGGTTCAGAAGACATAGTTTCTAGGTAATTTAATCATTTTATTAATAAGGTCAGTAGGTTATTAATAGAAGGATGGTCATTTGGCCTCTCCCTTAGACCAAAGACAATCCTGGTGGCCAGGACTTACAGTTTATGTAGCAGGTGTTCAACCAGGAGCTGAGATTGACATCACTCACCCTTAGACAGAGAAATTATCTCTACACTCAGACCACTCCTAGCTTTGGGCTATCTAGATCAGGGATAGGGAACCCGTGGCCTCAAGGCCACAAGTGACCTTCTAGGTCCTTGGATGTAGCCTTTTAATTGAGTGGAAGTTTTACAGAATAGATCCTTTTATCAAGGGATTTATTCTAGGAAGTTTGCATTCAATCAAAGGCCTCACTTGTGACAAAGGTCACATGTGGCCTTGAGGCCATAGGTACCCCACAGAAGAAAGAATCTGTCTCTACCCAAATTTGAGTAGAACACAACGGGCTTTCCCACTTTAGATTAAATTTTTTGTAAAACTGAGTGAGATCTGACCAAGACTGAGGAGAGTCAATGCAATCTCATCAGTAATGTCCTACAAGACACTGAACTTTTTAAAATCAGGAATTTAGAAAAAGAGAACTCTGAATCTCCCCAAGGCATTGGGGATCAATAATCATTTCTCTCATTATCCCCATTTGATTTTGAGAGGTGTGGCCTCCTCAATGAATCACGAACTGATATAACAAATACTTCATCAAGGGTCTCTAATCAATGGGACTTATGAGAGGAGATGATATGAGGGGGGAAAGGGGAAAGATGGATCATGCTTTAACAAAACCATGTAACCAGCAGAGTTGAAACAAATGTCAAAACATTTTATCAGATAAAACAACAAGGAAATCCCTCCTATCATTATAATCCAGATGAAATAAAATACTCTTAATACTGAATTTACAACCTGATAGTATCCAAAGTACAAGAGAATCTATTTTTCCAACTGTTGGTGCTATCAAGTTCCATAATAGACATGTACGTAATTTTGTATTAACAATATTAAGAAATACATATGAAGCTTTATCAGTTTGAAGTCACAACTGTTATTATTAGATAACTTAAAGTGTGCTTATGTATTATAAACCATTTTTATTAGCAGTTCTCACTCTAAGATTATAGTTAAAGGACTAGGTTTTGGCATAGGCAAAGGAATTTGATCCAGGGCTGACAGGGCATGGTCAGTTTTTCTTAGGCAGAGATACCTTAAGAGTTTCCACAGAAGGAGTTAATTAAATAATTCTAAATTTGAATAACTTTAGGAACATTTCACTTAAGGACCTATGTAATAGTAACATATCACAATAACCAATATTTTTACCATAACCAATATTTATATAGTGTCCGATGTATATGGGCTTCCTATAGACCACCCTGAAAGGTAGGTAGACATGACTACCAGAGGCTTACCTAACTTTACTTGTAGTAGGAGATTAAAGTTAAAGTTAACAATGGTTAGAGACTGACTCCTTTCTCTTTGTAATTTTTAGTTTTCCACTAAACTCAAATCACTGCACTTGAACCTGAGCACCGGGCAAGTTCTTGAAGTCTTAAAATATTGTCACTACTCAGTTGTGAATCTACCACAAAAACAAGCATTCAGAATTGCTTTAAACTGTTAGCAGGTCTAGTAAGATTTGAGGACTCTGCCTTTCACAGATGTCCTTGCTATACCAACTTTACAGAAAACCACTGTCACTATCTTTTATATTTCTAAAGAGTTTTTAAAAACATATTTACATCAATCTTTTAACATTTAAATCCTTAACTCAAAAGAATGAAAGAGTTCACTTTTCTGTCAATATTTCTAATACCATGAATTACCAAATTAATGTTAGGCATTATCTTTATATATATTACAAATTAAAAAACTGACATAACTTGGCTTATAACCACATAGGTAACAAGTTTCCTGATCCATACGTGTTTCTAACTTGTCTTAATGCCAAATAATATAATAAATTCTGACTCACCAAAAGCATCCGATTGAAACACATTTCATTTTAAATGAGACTAGAATAAATTCAATTACACGTGGATCTATTCTCCGTATGTATCATACATCATCTCAATTTGTAATTTCAATTGTTTAGTATTATATTTTACAGAAGGGCTATTTATCCCAAACATTTTATATTATGGGATTCGCTATTTTGAGCTACTCCACTGCCAAAGATTTTAAAAGTGACAGTAACCTACCCCAATTATCAACCAATAAGACATTGCTTATCCAATTTCTCTTAACATCCTATAATTTTCTCTATTGGCTTTCAAATCAAGGTGCAATTTTTTCACTGCTACTACACTTTTCAATCTTTCTGCTTAAACAAAGTCAAAATTCCTCAAACTCTTTCACAATGGTTAAACTGTCCATTCATTTTTTAATATACCTGCTCAGTTATCAGTTGAAACAAAAGAAACACACTCATCATTATTTTAAACTATTAACTAGATTAATTATTAGTAAGATTTTAGGACTCTACCATTCAGAGAGGAGGACATTTTAAAAGAGTGCTTGCTTATGCCATCTTCAGAGAAAGCCATTATCACTATGTTTTATATTTCTAAAGAGTTTTTTTACAAACATATTTACATCAGTCTTTTAACAATTAAATGCTCCCTCCTCTACCCTCCCCCCAAAAAACCTAGCTTGGTTTATACTCATGGAAGCACCATGACACCCCCCAAAAAAATTCTGATTCTAATTTCAAATCTGTCAACTTTTGTAAATTGAGGTAAGATCCTCTTCTCTGTCTATCTCTTAATTTTGACCACAATCAAAAAACAGAAAGAAATTACTTTAAGTTTTCTCTTTGCTCATGCCCTTTAATCTTTAAACATAGATAACACAACAAAAGAGGCAACAGAAGGGCCTCTAGCCAAAGTCTGGCTGGTCTAGCTTGTTAAAACCTCACCCTTTTTTTCAACTCTTTGCCTTAGAGCAACTGCAATCACTTTAAAGCAAATACTGGTTAATTTTGCCAATCAAACTATAAACCACAGAACCTCAAAAGACCCGAAATACAAAGAACACACAGAGTCTTAGTGACTAGAAATGAAAGTTACTAGAGATAAAATTACTCTTCTTCCATTCTTACTCTGCTCAATGCAATTTCTTTTTCACTCAGAATAAAAATACCTAATTATTTCCTCTGCTCAAAGAAATCTTTTACACACAGCTTAATCTGACTGAGATCTACTATCTGATGCCTCCCCAGAGACCTGACAACTGAGTATCTGTAATTTTAGAGGTTTTCTTCTCACAACTCAGTGTTTCAGATTTCCTTTTTGAAATCCTAATCCTGCAAAAAAAAAAAAAAAAATTGGGGGCATACTGTAACTCAACTTGAAGCTCATAGGCAGAATCCCCCAAATGCTCCAAACTCCTGAGGTGGCCCCTAGATTTTGTATATACACACTTTCCCCCATTGTATCTCCCTAGACTACTTCAGGAGATCTCTTTCCATGGAATGTATTCTATTGATGCAACCCCCCCTTCCACTCCCGACTTTGAGAGTGAAAATAAGAAGCTGCAGCACTAAAAGCCCAAAGAAAACACTCAAAAAGAGACGTAGAACATTATATGTGTACACACACACACACACACACACACACACACACACACAACATCAAGCTATTAGAAGACACCCTGTTTTCCAGAGCTGTACTCCAGCAAGCAAGCTGTCCCCAAGCTTGATAAAACAACAATTTCTTGTAATCACCCTATGAATGATCTCAGTCACAGAAAAATCCCAAAATTGTTTCATGTGATTATTATATTGCTTTGACCAGCACCAGCTGTTCTCTGAACACAGGCAAGCACCTGTTGTAACCAGGTGCAGATCATGAAGCCCTGCTATGAAGCAAACCTGTCTCATTGTTGCTGTTACCCCTCATTGTCAGGGGTACAGCTCACTGCTTAGCCAAAGGTACAGGTATTGAAGTCTACCCACACAAAAGAGGGTCCCATCACTGGGACTGGGGCTCTGACACATTCCTCCTTGCTTGCAAACCATTTTCCTTACTTTGAAATTAGACTTCTGTTTGATTACTGACTCTCCTTTCTCTAGTCTGCTCTGTTTGTCTCTGGCCATTCATAGGTTAGAGGCTGTTTCAGTTCAGTTGACAATACATGTGAATACACACACGTGTGTGTGTATATATACATATATGTGTGTGTGTTCATGTGTGTATAGCTATACAGTTGGTTGGTTGTCATCCTTTGTCTTCGAAGAGAATCAAAAGGACATTATCACGATAAAGTGAAATTTCAGCGTGTCCGACTGTGGCTGGTCAGACCAATACGAGCTCGAAATGCCCTACTACAGATTGGGCACAGATAGTCCATGTGAATATGAATATATATATGTATATATATATAGCTATATTATGCATACATACACATAGGTATATATACACAGACAGACAGATAGATGATAGATAGATAGATAGATAGATAGACAGACAGACAGACAGACAGACAGACAGACAGACAGACAGATAGATAGATAGATAGATAGATAGATAGATAGATAGATAGATAGATAGATAGATAGATAGATAGATAGATTCCTCCCTAGAGAAGATCCAACTTCTGGTAATAGGCAGAGTCAATTCACAGTCAGAGTCCTAACCTAAAGTTCCCTCTTGTGGACAAATTTTCCACTTGGGCCAAAAAAGATGTAGGGGAATTTTCTGATAAGAATCTGGGGTGCAGAGTTCTACTGCATTCATACTCTATAGTTCTTTCTCCAGATGTGGATGGCATTTTCCATATTCCACATTATGAGTCTTTTGGAATTGGCTTCGATTAATGTACTGTTGAGAAGAGTCAAGTCTATTAAAGCTGATCATCACACAGTGTTTCTGCTACTGTGTGCAATGTTCTCCTGGTTCTGCTAAATTCAGTCAATATCAGTTCATGTAAGTCTTTCCAGGTTTTTCTGAAATCAGCCTGCTCATCATTTCTTGTGGAACTATAATATTCCATTACATTCATACACCACAACTTGTTCAGCCATTCCCCAACTGATAGAAAACACCTCAGTTTCCAATTCTTGGCCACCACAAAAAGAGCTGCTATAAATATTTTTGTACATGTGGGTCCTTTTCCCCTTTTTTATGATCTTTTTGGGATACAGACCTAATAGTACTATTGCTGGATCAAAGGGTGTGCACAGTTTTATAGCCCTTTGGGCATAGTTCCAAATTGCTCTTCAGAATGGTTGGATCAATTCACAACTCCATCAACAATGCATTAGTGTTCCAATTTTCCTACATGTTCTCCAACATTTATGATTTTCCATTTCTGTCATGTTAATCATTCCGATAGGTGTGAAGTGGTACCTCAGAGTTTTTTGATTTGCATTTCTCTAATCAATAGTGACAGAGCATTTTTTCATATGATTATAAATAGTATTCTTCCTCTGAAAACTGCCTGTTCATATCCTTTGACCATTTATTAATTGAGGAAATGACTTGTATCCTAATAAATTTGTCTCAGTTCTCTATATATTTTAGAAACAAGCCCTTTATCAGAAACACTGGCAGTAAAAATTGTTTCCCAGTTTCCTGTTTTCTTCTAATCTTAGTTACACTGGTTTTGTTTAATATAATCAAAATTATCCATTTTGCATTTCATAGTATTCTCTATCCCGTTTGGTCACAAATTCTTCCCTTCTCCACATATCTGATAGATAAATTATTCCTTGCTCTCCTAATTTGCTTTATGGTATCACCCTTTATGTCTAATTCATGTACCCATTTTTTACTTTCTCTTGGTATGTGGTATAAGATATGGTGTAAGATATTGTTTTTCAGTGTTTCCTGCAGTTTTTGTTAAATAGTGAGTTCTTATCCCGAATAGACATTGACTACTGGGTCTTGTGTACCTAGTATATTCCACTGATCCACCACGATATTTCTTAACCAATACCAAATAGTTTTGATGATTGTTGCTTTATAATATCATTTTATATCTGGTGTGTCTAGGTCACCTTTCTTTGCATATGTTTTTCATTAATTGATATTCTTGTCCTTTTGTTCTTCCAGATGAATTCTGCTATTTTTCTAGTTCTATAAAAATAATTTTTTGATAGATTGGTATGGCACTGAATAACTAAATTAATTTAGGGAGAATTGTCATTTTTTTGCTGTGTTATCTTAGCTTACCCAGGAGCAACTGATATTTTTCCAATTTTTTAGATCTAACTTTATTTGTGTGTAAATTATTTTGTAACAGTGTTCGTGGGTTTGTCTTGGCAGTTAGACTCCCAAATATTTTATAATATCTAGAGTAACTTTAAATGGAATTTCTCTAGCTCTTGCTATTGGGCTTTGTTAGTAATATATAGAAGTGCCATTATTTATGTGGGTTTATTTATATCCTGCAACTTTGCTAAATTTATTAATTATTTCAAGTAGTTTTTTAGTTGATTCTCTAGGATTCTCTCAGTATACCATCATATATTCTGCAAAAAGGGATAGCTTTTTGCTTCCTCATTGTCTATTCTAATTCCTTCAATTTCTTTTTCTTCTCTTATTGCTAAAGTAAATATTTCAGTTACAATATTAAATAATAGAGGTGATAATGGACATCTTTGCTTTACCTCTGATTTTGTTGGGAAAGCTTCTAGCTTATCCCCATTATATATGTTTGTTGATGGTTTTAGATAGATACTTCTTATCATTTTAAGTAAAACTCCACTTATTCTTATTCTCTCTTGTATTTTTAATAGGAATAGTAGCTGTAGTTTGTATGCTTTTTCGCATCTATTAAGATAGTCATATGATTTCTATTAGTTGTGTTATTGATATGGTCAATTATGCTGATAGTCTTCCTAATATTGAACCAGCCCTGCATTCTTGGCATAAATCTCACCTGGTCATAGTATATTATACTGATGAAAAATTGCTGTAATTTCTTTGTTAATATGATATTTAAAATTTTTGCATTAATACTCATTAGAGAAATTGGTCTATAATTTTCTTTCCTATTTTGTCTCTTCTTGGTTTAGGCATCAGCACCATATTTGAGCCATAAAAAGAATTTGGTAGAACTCTTTCTTTGTCTATTTTTCCTAATAGTTTATTTGGTATTGAAATTTATTGTTCTTTATATGTTTGGTGAAATTCATTTGTAAATGCATCTGGCCCTGGAGATTTTTTTTTTTCCTTAGAGAGTTTATTGATGTTCAATTTCTTCTGGACAATTTTTACTTTTTATAATTATTCATCTGTTTCATCTAGATTGTCAGATTTATTGGCATACAGTTGGACAAAATAGCTCCTAATTATTGTATTAGTTTCCTCTTCTTTGAGAATTCACCCTTTTCATTTTTGATACTAGAAATCCGGTATTCCTTTTTTAATTAAATTAATCAAAGGCATCTATTTTACTGCTTTTTTCATAAAACCAGATATTAGTTTTATTTATTAGCTCAATAGGTTTCTTACTTTCAATTCTATTAATCTCTCGTTTTATTTTCAGAATTTCTAATTTGGTATTTAGTTGGAGATTTTTAATTTGTTCCTTTCCTAACTTTTTTAATTGCATGTCCAATTCATTGATCTCCTCTTTCCCTATTTTATTCATGTAAGCATTTAGAGATACAAAACTTCCCCTAAGAAATGCTTTTGGTGCATTCCAAAAGTTTTTATAGATTGTCTCATTATTGTCATTTTCTTGGATGAAATTATTGATTGTTTCTATGATTTGTTGTTTGACCCACTCATTCTTTAGGATTAGATTAGTTTCCAATTCATTTTTAGTCTATTTTTATGGTCTCTTATTACACATAATTTTTATTGCAACATGGTATGAAAAGCATGCATTTAATATTTATCTTTCTGCATTGGATTGTGAGGTTTTTATGCATTAATATATGGTCAATTTTTGTGCAGGTGGTATGTTTTTTTCTGAGAAAAAGGCATATTCCTTTCTACTTCCATTTACATTTCTCCAGGGGTCTACCATATGTAACTTTTCTAAAATTCTATTCACATCCTTCATTTTTTTTCTTGTTTATTTTATGACTGAATTATCTAGTTCTGAGAAAAGAAGTTTGAGGTCCCACACTAGTATACTTTTTGCTGTCTTTTTTTCCTCCAATTCACTTAACTTCTCCTTTAAGAATTTGGATGCTATACCACTGGGTGTATATATGTTTAGTATTGATATTATTTCATTGTTCATAGTACCTTTTAGCAAGCGGTAGTTTCCTTCCTTATCTCTTTTAATTGTACCTATTTCTGTTTTTGCTTTGTCTGAGATCAGAATTGCTACCCCTGCTTTTTGTCACTTCAACTGAAGCATAATATATTCTGCTCCAGCCTTTTGCCTTCACTCTGTGTGTATCTTTCTGCTTCAAGTGTGTTTCCTGTAAATAACATATTGTAGAATTATAGCTTTTAATCCACTCTCCTATCCACTTCCATTTTATGGAAGAGTTCATCCATTCACATTCTCAGTTATGGTTACTGTGTATTTCCTTCCATCCTATTTCTCCCCCTGTTTACATTTTTCTCTCTCCTTTCATTCTGTCCTTCCTCACCAGACTTTTGCTTCTGGCCCCCACCTCCCTCAATCTGCCTTCCCTTCTGTCAGCCTCCCTCTTTTTTTCTTTTCCCTTTCCCCTACTACTTCTGCCTTCCCTTCTATCCACTCCCCTCCATTTTCTTTCCCTTTCTTCTCCAACTTTACTATAAGTTAAGACAAATTTCTATACCCAGCTGAGTGTGTATGTTATTCCCCCTTTGAGCCAAATCCAATGACAGTAATGTTCAAACAGTGCTCACTCCACTCCCTTGATGTAATTTATCCTATTTTGCCTCACCTTTCTCTTCTCCCAGTACAATCCTTTTTTCACCCCTTAATTTTTCTATATCATCACATCAAAATTAACTTACATCCATACATTCTGTCTATGTATACCATTTCAAACTGTTCTAATAGAGAAACAGTTCTCAAGAATTACAAGTATCATCTTCCCATATATGGATGTAAGCAATTTAACCTCATTGAAAAACATGGTGCTTTATATTTCTTTCCCATTTATCTTTTAATGCTTCTGTTGAGTTTTGTATTTGAAAATCAAATTTTCTGTTTAGCTCTGGTCTTTTTATCAGAAAAGATTACAAGTCTCTTATTTTGTTGAATGTCCATCTTTTCCCTGAAAGGATATGCTCAGTTTTGCTGGGGAGTTGATACTTGTTTGTGTGTGGGGTGGCTCAGATCCCTACTTAAATTAATTACTCAAAGGCCTCTCAAAGTGATGACAGAAAGATTTATTTACTAGATTCTCGAGAATTGGGCAATTCCTGTACCAGTTCACGTGGAGCAGGAAAAAGCCGAAGACAAAGAAAAGGCAGTGATTTATATAGACCCTAACACAAGTCCCTCCCCCCACACTGACCATTATTCTCATTAGCTGAGAATATGATCTTACATTCTAGACACAAAATCTAACCAATCCCTAAAATGAAGACATTAAAGAATTATGTAAGTTTTATCCAATCATTGAGACCCTAATGTACTACACAGTTTTATATCCTTATATGGAATTATTCCACTCTAAAAATATTGTAACCTTGAGCCTCTCGGTCTTACCTCACCCTTGGGAGAAGAATTATAATCTGAGAAGTCTTCGCTAAACCTGTTCCACTCATTTGTAATCCTATTCCAAGTCATATGATCCTTTAACATAGAAGCCGCTAAATCCTGTGCAATTTTGACTGAAGCTCCATGATATTTGAATAGTTTCTTTCTGGATATTTGCAATATTTTCTCCTTGACCTGATAATTATGGAATTTGGCTACAATATTCCTTGGAGCTTTCATTTTGGGATCTCTTTGAGGAGGTAATCAGTGGATTCTTTCAGTGACTATTTTACCCTCTTGTTCTAGGATGTCAGGGCAATTTTCCTTCATAGTTTCTTGAAAGATGCCATCCAGACTCTTTCTTTGGTCATGGCTTTCAGTTAGTACAATAATTCTTAAATTATCTCTCCTGAATCTATTTTCCAGGTCAGTTGTGTTTTTCCAGTGGGGTATTTTACATTTTCTTCTATTTTTTCATTCTTTTGATTTTGTTTGACTGAGTCTTGATTTCTCATAGAATCATTAGCTACCACTTGCATAATTCTAATTGTTAATGAATTATTTTCTTCAGATAGCTTTTATACCTCATTTTCCATTTAGCCAATGCTACTTTTTAAAAAGTTGCTCCCTTCAGTTGTCTTCTTTTTTCCATTTAGTCAATTGTATTTTTTAAGGAATTGTTTTCTTTAGTCAATATTTATCCTTCCAAGGTGATGACTCTCTCTTGAAGACCTCTCATTTCTTTTTCCAATTGTTCTTCTACCTCTCTTATTTGACTTTTGAAATCTTTTTTGAGCTTTTTCAAGAAGGCTTTTGGGTTTAAGACCAATTCATATTTCCCTTTGAGGAAATGTAGGCATTATGATACTGTTGTCCTTTTCTGAATTTCTGTTTTGATCCACCATACTAGTTTTCTATGGCCAAGGTTCTTTTTCACTTCTTGCTCTTTTTTGCCTATTTCATAGCTTTTAAAGTTGAGCTCTGTTCCAGGAACACAGGGAGCACTGTTCCAAAGGCCCAATCACGGATTTTGTGCACTGGGGTCTCAGGTGCTAGTATCTCATTCATTTCACTGAGGTGTCCCAGCCTAGTCATGCCTGCTGTTGCCTGGTTTCTGGGGGCTGGTAAGTTGCCTTTTGAACTGTGGCTAGAGCCCTCACAGCTAGCCTACTGTGCCACTGTGCTGCTGAACCAAGAGTGAGTGGATGCTGATTTGTGCTGTGGCTAAGCCTCCCACTAGGTTGCCCCAACACAGTCTGCACTGGGCGGCACTCCCCTTTTACCCAAGACAGACAGATCCCTCCAGAAGTCCTTCTAAGTTATCTTAAGCTGGGAAAATTGTTTCACTCCAATTTTGTAGGTTCTCTCCCTCCAGAATCCATTTAGAGGCTTGATTTAATGTTGTTTCCAAAGGAAACTGGGGAGAGCTCAGGCAACTTCCTGTATTCTCTCCCCCATTGTGGGTCCACCTCCTCCCAATAAATCTTCTTGTAACACTCTTATTCTTTCTGTTAAAAAAAAAAAACCCAAGGCAGGTCCCAATGGTAAACCTATTTATCACTTTATGCAACACATGCATTATTAATGCTTATTTTATACCCAGATAGACCATAGTACCCAATTCCACTTTCATCATCTCCTCAATTACTTGTGAGACTACTTATTTTGTTTTGGTTTTTTTGGTGATAGATCTTCGCTCAGATTTTTTTAAATCATTCTCATTCACCAGATCCTCAGTACCTGTTTGCCTTCACCTGGAAGAACATACAACTGAGGAGGATTCATCTGTGTCAAAAGTATGTAGAAAGCTCTACAGTGTTTTCTCAAATCTTACAGCAGGACTTAGCTTCTAACACTTTTAAAGGCTCCTCTTTGGCTCAATACATTGCTGATCTTACTAATGGCAGCCATTATTAGCATCTGCTTCAATGACAGCCATCATCTTCTCCTTCAACTTCATCTAAAGAGCCACAAAGTTTCCAAATCAAACGTGCAGTGATACATCCAGCAGGTAGAGTATCTCAATTTTATTCAGGGTCTGCTGGCCCTTGCTCTGTTTCCCCAAAGCATGTTTGGCTCTTCCGCAACAGTTCCTACAACCAAAAGACAATTTGTGCTACTTTGGGAACAGCCACACATTGTGGACAATCATCTTTTGATGAGATCACTAAGCCTCTAGTTTCTCTAACCACATATTCTATTCTAAAGTCTTTGCAACTTGAGCCATAACACCTTACAGCCCTTGTAGATCTGAGCTCCAGCACTGCAATGCCTGGATTACAGTAAACCCTTTTCTCTTTTTGGTCATGAACATAAAGAGGGGGCTTGTGGTGTACTAACTCAAATGTTTGGACCTTCTCTTTGCCTTGTGGCATACTGTTCCAAACAGCATGACACTGTTGCTATGGGGGAAACCCTGCCTCCCTCACCACCTATGAGTTGCGGCTGCCACTGTCCTGTCAAGGGATCTAGTTTTGGGAACCCCACTGACAGTTCACTGCCCTCATGAAGTCAAAACTTTTTTGCTATGCCATTAGACTCAAATATTTTCTTATCAGAAATTCTCCAGATATGAAGTTACTGTACCAGGTAACATTGGCATACATTGCTCCATTCTTAACCCAGTAACACTGTTCTCAGACATATCTACCTCTAGAGGGCTTCTCCATGACAGTACCTCTGTGGCAGACATGGCCAAAAGTGCCACAATAAACTTTATGTGACTCCCTACAAAATCCTGGCCACACTTTATATACACATGGTTCTTTTTTTAGGAGGGATGGTCTTTGGTACACAAGTGCTGGCAGCCTCTTTGCCATCTAACCTCAAGTTTGCCCTCTTGCCAACAGACACAGTATAACCAATCATCTATGTCTATTCCCATTATACCTTTGGAGTTTGTCAAGCTGCTGGGATGCTATGGCTGCAGAGGAATTTTCTGACTTCTTGTGGTTAAGTCATTGCCAACACACATACATTGATGAATTTCCATCCTTCCCATGGCTTCCTAGGTCCCTGACTATTGTCCACTGTCCTGCCCAAACTAATGGAACTGACCCTGTCCTGAGAGGAAACACCTGTGCAGCTGCTGTTGCATTCTGCCCTTGAAGGGCCTGCAGATGTGATTCATCTTTCTCTCTGTGATAATGCTGACCTTTCTCTATCTTTCAATGACTATGAGACTGCAAAATGAAAACAGTATTTCTGTAACAATTAGGTATCTAGGATCTGGATGAGTGCAAAAGGCAAACCACTCCTCCCTCCTAGATTTTACTATCAGGTGAGTCTGTCTGCCTGTAAGGGGTGAGGAGGTATTTTGATAGACAAGGGATTGTTGATGTGTTTAGAAGGGTGTGGGCTGTCCTCCACATTACCTTTGTTGCTGTGTGTATTTGTGCTGCCCTTTGATGGAATTAAATGCTGCCTTCTTAGAGGTGAATGAACTATCCTGCTGGTATATTCTGTGGAGTTCTTGTTTTTCATTTAGTAGCTTCTGAATTTCCCCATCATTTTCATCAAACCATTCTTGGTGTTTGCGAGTGTTCTGACCCAGATGAGCAAATGCAGCACTGTACACCAAATCTCTGAAAGCTTTTCTGCTCCACTGTTGCCAACTTTCCTTATTTCCATTGTTGTATGCCTGTGAAGCATGGACAGTCTACCAGTGCCATGCCAGGAAACTGAATTGTTTCCATTTAAACTCTTAGGAAGATTCTGAAAATCACCTGTACCAGACACTGAAGTCCTTGCTCAAGCTGAACTGCAAGCATTCAAATTATGCTTCAGAGAGTGCAATTCCAATGAACTGGCCATGTTGTTCAAATGCAAAATATATGCTTACCACAAAGACTATTTTATGGAGAACTCACATAGAAGTCAGAAGAAGTGATACAAGGACACTCTCAAGGTCTCTCTCAAGAATTGGATTTGACCATGCTGCATGGGAGACACTGGCAGAGGATCACTCAGCATGGCATGCCCACATCAGAAAGGGTCCTGTGCTCTATGAGCAAAGCAGAATTGAGACAGCACAAAGTAAACATAGTATGCACAAATTTGGAGCATCCACCCTAAAAATTCACATGAACGATCTGTGCCTAACTTGTGGTAGGGCATTCCAAGTTCATATTGGTCTGATCAGCCACAGCCGAACACACTGAAACTTCACTTTATCATGGTGATGTCATTTTGGTCCTCTTTGCAAATGAAGGACAATAACCAACCAACCATTTGTGCTTCCTCCCTTTTCAGACATTTAATCAACATATATTCCATGTCATCATTTCCAGCAGCCTTCCTGAAGCTTATATCCTTTTAAACACTTGCAGATTGGCTCAAATCTGGCCACTCTAGGGTCTGATTCATTATTTTAAATCAGTTCAGTCACAGGGTTGAGGTCTTTTCTGGTTCTAAGGCCTTGTGGATTGTGTTGCAAAAAATTACTCTTACAAAAACTATATCTTGCTTTAGCCTTCCTGCTTGAATCGACTCAGACATAGGGTCTCATTTCCTTGACCACAGTCTTCTCCAAAATTTATTTGTCTCAGGGTGACTCCTAGGTTTTATAATCCTTATCACTCTCAGAGTTTAGGTGTGGTTGAATTTATGAACAGAGAACTTACGACCCTGACTGGTAAATTGTGTTGTGAAATACACCTTAAGCAGCGTAATACACTTCCTCTTGCTTTGTTCTATATTTGTTACAGATGATGATGGGAATTCCACCTTTCCTTTGGAAATGCTTACTGGTCCCCCTTCAATAAAAGTGAGACCTTACTCCCTGGTGTATACAACATTACTGGAAGGAGTTACTTCTGCTGTTTCTTAAATACAAGAACTAGAAAATAGCCTGAGGGAACTTAATGACAAGGAGCTGCAGTACATACTGGGCCTCTGGACATTTCTATACATGATTTTCATCCTAGAAATAGGGTCTGTATCAAGAATCTCCAGTGGACCAACAGAACTTGGCCCACTTGGGAAGGCCTGTTGCAAGTACTACTAACTGCCATTCCTGCAATCAAGATTGGGGAAAAGGATTCCTGGACACATTGGTCCCATGTGAAACCTGTCACTCATATTGTTTCTTGATGTTTTTGCTTTGTTTGCTTTCCATTATCCTGTTTGTATTTCCTCCCCAGTTTGGAAAAGGGGTATTGGAAAAGCCTTTATGCTATTAGTAAACCACATGGTGAGGTAGAGCAGGTTTTGTGGCACCTTAAAGCTATTGGCCTTCATGGACACTGGGTGTATCATCACATACACCAAGGGAACGTTGGCCCATGGGAAATTGTCCCTGTCACAGACAATGGAGCCATCCCATAACCAAGATCGGGATTTGCCTCATCCTTGACAGGGAAACTTGCAGTTATAGCTTTAGCTCAGTGTATTTTGGAAGCCCCAAAGAAAAGTTTGCTAAACTGGACCAGTCCTAGACCAGTAACTTCACCTCCCTAAAGAATCACTACATTTTGTTTAACATCAGTTGCTCTAGGGGAGAACAGCATGCCAAAACTTGAAATGCCTTCGTAGCTTTTAGTATACCCCTACCATCCTTTCCCTTTGGTATTACTCAGGACCAAGGCCCCTATAATGCCTTTGACTTTGGCAATGTAATTAACTGTGTACATAATTTTATTTTTCCTAATATAACTAGAGATTATAGAGGTTAAAATATAATTTCTTCTGTGCCAGAGCTTCTCTCAATAATCATATATATTAATAATCTATAGTAATCACATAGGCAATGCCCCCAAACATGTATCCCTAGTAAACCTTACCAGGAATGGTTTAAATTAGGAGAAGTTTAACACCACTTTTTCTAAGGAATTAAGGAATAAATGGGGGAAGACAGCAATGACAAAGAAACTGAAAAAAGTAGGGGTGAGGTGCCCCATGCTGGAGGAATGATGAAGTCCAGAAGAATTCAGGTAGGCAGGAAATGTGAGAAATGAATTGATGACTGGCCTAGGCACTCTCCTTAAATGGAGATTCTGAGAGGAGCTTCCATTCCACATCCTCAGCCTCTCCAGTCAGAGGGAGGGAGGGGCCCTAGGATCAGGGATGAATGTGGAGGTGTGAGTTCCAGGACTGATGTGATCTTGCAGGAAGATGCAGTTTATGGGGAGCATGATGAAGTCCAAAGGAGTGCAGCCAGTTGGAAAATGTGGGAAATGGATATTTACAATCAGAGTGTACACAGAAAAAGGAGATCAAGATGCAAATATATCTTGAGATCATGACACAGAAAGACTGATTGAAGGAAATGTAGAGGTGGGCTCTTCTAAATATTTTCAAGTGTTAGAATGTCTGTCCTGTGGCAGAAGGATAAGATATATTCTGTTTTGTCCTAGAAGCTAGAACTAGGGAGTAAGCAGTTCATGGAATTTGCTAAAAAGCCTGTTTTAAACAGAGACTTGCTGACAATTCAGATTGCTGGAAAGAGAAATAGTCTTCTCAAAGGGTAGTGAGCATCCCTAACTAGAGATTTAGGAATGAAGGCTGGATGATTTTGCTAAGGAAGGACTCACTTCCTTTGCCCCACAGTCTAAGTTATAAGGAGAAATGGAAAAAATTCTCTCACTAACATCTACTCCTACTTCCCCTGTGAAATTATGATATAGACTCACCATCACTCTTTCCACTTGAGGGGATTTTCCTATTTGCCCTCAGCCAGAAGGTCCTAGACATCCATCTATACCATTCTGATATTCAGGAAAGTAATTCTGGTCTACTTTTGGAGGACTTCTCCAATCAAAGCGTGAGGGTCTTAGAATGGATTGTGAGTGAAATACAAAACTGTTTCAGAGTTGTACCTACAAGCATGCACACACATCACTCAGAAGAATATATTAAGAAAGACAATGGGGCAGGAACAAGAACAATAAACTGTTTTATTTCCTTTGATGTCCATTTTGGATGATGTTGAAAACAAGGGAGGGGTGGAGCCAAGATGGCAGGGTGAAAGCAAGGATTCACCTGAGCTCTCCCACAAACTCCTTCAAATACCTCTAAGTGGTAAATCTGAACAAATTCTAGAGTAGTGGAATCCAATCCAGGAAAGTCTGGTGGTGGTCAGCAGGGGTCTGTTGCACCTGACTGGAAGAGGAATGAAGAGAGGAGCACAGAGCAGGCAGGTTGCACCAGCATAGACTTGGCCTTAGCAGGGCCAGATCAGACCACAGAGGATTGAATCACCAGTGGCAATGATGATTCCCAGACCTCTCAACACAGGACTGGGGTCTGTTGGAACTGGGTCAGAGAGAAGCAGAGTCCTGCACAGGGCCTGCTGCAGTGCCAAGAGCAACTCCTGGGGCTATCAGTCCACAGACCGAATGTTTGAAAATCATCTATTTAAACTTCTGGGAGCCAAGATGGCAGAGTAAACAGTAAATGCTCCCACCCTCCCTTCTTGACCCTTGAAAAAAATCCTGGAATAGTGAAGTCAGCAGAAAGACAGAGTAAGGCAGTCTTTTAGCTCTATCTCAGGAGGCTGTAATGGGAGTTAAAAATCTTCACCTATTGATAGGTCTCACTTAGGACTATTGAGGGAGGCCTGATCAAGGGAGGCTTGTTTTGTATGGGGGGTGGAGACACCACATTTTTTTGTTAATTAATGAGGCACTGAGTTACAAGGTCATGCCCTCCAGCTCTGAAAAGAATACATATACTCTGAGGTGAGATTTTGTTTTGGGGTTTAGTTTTTGGAAGAAGTTTCATGTGCCAGATGAGACTCTGGGCAGCCATTTTACACAGCCCTCTGGCTTTCAAAACTGACATGTTGGTGCTTCACTCTCTAATGATAATGCATGTACTGTCTATGGTCAGACAGCTGGAAGCCCTGTCTGTTGGTCTTGCTTGTATTTTCTCTGTTGGTATACGTGTTTGATTAAAGTGATTGTTACCCTCAAAAGTTTCTTTCCTTTTAGAAAAGCATATCTAAGAACCTGTGCAGCAGGCCTTCCTGTGTATACCATGGTGCTTACTGCTACAGAGGCTTAGGGGATTAATAGGAAATCTCCTTCTTGCTGTGGCTGAAGGGGATAAGTACAGGACAGGAGGCATCACAGCAATCCAGCAATAAGCCCTGCCTCAGCAGAGCAGCAGAAGATCCCGAACTCCAGGGTGGAGGAGCAGGAAAGTACCAACACCAGACACATACTACCTATGGCTCAGCACCAGATAAAATACCAGACCACTACAACATCTAACTGCAAGCACCTGAGGCCCTAGCACGGAAAACCAGTAACCAGAACCAACCCCCAGAACAAGAAGTCTGGGATGGTGCCTTCTGGGCCCCAGAAGCAGAGATCAAATATTAAAGCCAGAAAAAAAGGCAAACAACATGAGCAAGAAGAATAAAAACAATCAATGACCATAAAGAAATATCTTGGTGACAAAGAAGAACAAAACAATTTCAGGAGAGGACAGCATGGTCAACATAACCATATTCAAAACCTCAAAGGGGAAAGTGAACTGGTCTCAAGCCCAAAAAGCCTGCTTGGAAGAGCTCAAGAAGGATTTTAAAAGTCAAATAAGAGAGGCAGAAGAAAAATTTTAAAACACAATTTACAAAATGGGGGGAGGGGGAGAAGTACACCAAAGAAAACAACTCCTTAAAAAGTACAATTGACCAAATAGAAAAGGAGTTACAAAAGCTAACTGAAGAAAACAATTGCTTAAAAATTAGAATTGAGCAACTAGAAGCTAATGACTCTGAGACACTAAGAATCAGTCAGACAAAATCTAGAGAATGAAAAAAGTAGAAGAAAACATAAAATACAACTGACCTGGAAACTAGATTCAGAAGAAATAATTTAAGAATTATTGGTCTACTTGAGGACCATGATGAAAAGAAGAGCCTGGACAGGATCCTTCAAAAAATCATCAAGAAAAACTTCCCTGAGGTCCTAGAACCAGAGGGCAAAACAGGCATTGAAAAAATCCACTAATCATAACTCTACAATAATGTTGTTTACAAGAAACACATTTGAAACAGATGGATACACACACAGGGTAAAGGTAAAAAGTTGTAGTACAAAAATTATGCTTTAGCTGAAGTAAAATAAGGAGGTGTAGCAATTCTGATCTCTGACAAAACAAAAGCAAAAATAAATCTAATTAAAAGAGATAAGGATGGAAATTATATCCTGCTAAAAGGCACAATAGCCAATGAAGCAATGTCATTACTAAACATATATGCACCAAGTGGTATGGCATCTAAATTCTTAGAGGAGAAATTAAGGGAGTTATAGTAAGAAATTAACAGAAAAACTATACTAGTGGGGAACCTTAAATCTCCCTCTCTGAAATAGATAAATCTAACTACAAAATAAACAAGAAAGAAGTTAAGGAGATGAACAGAGTTTTAAAAAAGTTACATATGGTAGATCTCTGGAGAAAACTGAATGGAGGTAAAAAGTAATATGTCTTTCTTCTCAGATATGTATGGCATCTATGCAAAAACTGACCACATATTAAGGCATAAAAACCTTACAATACAATGAAGAAAGGTAGAAATATTAAATGCATCCTTTTCTAATCATGATGAAATAGTAATTATATGTAAGAAAAGACCATGGAAAGATAGACTAAAAATGAATTGGAAGCTAAATAATCTAATCTTAAAGAATGAGTGGGGCAAACAACAAATCACAGAAACAATCAATAACTTCATCCAAGAAAATGAGACAACCTATAAAAACTTTTGTGATGCACCAAAAGCATTTTTAAGGGAAGTTTTGTATCTCTAAATGCTTACATGAATAAAATAGAGAAAGAAATCAATGAATTGGACATGCAATTTTAAAAGTCAGAAAAAGAACGTATTAAAAATTCCCAGTTAAATACCAAATTAGAAATACTGAAAACCAAAGTAGAGATTAGTAAAATTGAAATTAAGAAAACTATTGAACTAAGAAATAAAACTAAGGACTGGTGTTATGGGGGAAAAAAACGATAAAATAGATAAACTTCTAGTTTATTTGATTAGAAAAAAGAAAACAAATTATCAGTATCAAAAACAAAAAGGGTAAATTCACCACTATTGAAGAGGAAATCAAAACAATAATTAGGAAGTATTTTACCCAACTGAATATCCATAAATATGATAATCTTAGTGAAATGGATGAATATTTACAAAAATATAAATTGCCCAGATTAACAGAAGAGGAAATAAAATATTTAAATAACCCCATCTCAGAAAAAGAAATTGAACAAGACATCAATGAACTCCCTTGGAAAAAAATCTCCAAGAGGGGTGGAGCCAAGATGGTGGAGTAGAAAGATGCACATATTCTAGCTCTTCCCCCAGAGCCCACAATATACCTATAGGGAATGATTTTCAGTGGCTTCTGGGGTGGCAGAAGGCCACGGGGCGATGGAGTGGGGGGTATTTCCAGGCCAGGGTCGCCTGGGGAGCTGACGGGAGGGGTCTGTCACACCAGATGTGGGAGCTGACGACAGTCCCACCTGGGCCTGGTAGCGCAGGGCTGGAGCAGGGGGCAAAGTCCCCAGTGGCAGCAGCAGTGGTTCCCAGACCCCTCAACCCACAAGCACCAGAGGCAGCTTCAGCGGTCAGTGAGAGGGTTTTTTCACCTCCATGACAGGGGATCAGGGTCCTCCCTTGGCCCTGACCCTGAGTGGCAGCAGCGGTGGCAGAAGCAGTGGGAGGTGATGGCTGCTGTGGCCTGGGCAGGCAGAGACTAGCCTCCATTCTTGGAGCCTCAGCTTAAAGCCCCTGAGGGAATTGAGCAGCTGATCTGAATCTCAGCCAACAGCCTGGTCAGGGAATAAACACCGCTCCCTTGACTGTGCCACCTTGGAGGAACTAAGATCTTACAAGTCCCCAGAGTATACCCTACTCTTGACAAAGGACCCAAAAGTCAAGTAACTGATTGGGAAAATGCCCCAAAAAGGGAAAAAAATAAGACTATAGAAGGCTACTTTCTGAGTGAACAGGTATTCTCTCCCATTCTTTTGGGTGAGGAAGAACAATATTTACCATCACAGGAAGACATAAAAGTCAAGGCTTCTGCATCCAAAATGTCAAAAATAAATATGCAGTGATCCCAGGCCATGGAAGAGCTCAAAAAGGATTTGGAAAATCAAGTAAGAAAGCCAAGATGGCAGAGTAGAAAAATGCACATACACTTGCTCTTCCCCCCACAGGCCATAAAATACCTGTAAAGAAAGACTCTCATCAAATTATTTCTTTCTAACTGCTTGCAATATTTTCTCCTTGACCTGGTAACTCTGGAATTTGGCCACGATGTTCCTAGGAGTTTCTGTTTTTGGAATTAGAATAGGCAAAGATGAAACAAAGCTATCACTCTTTGCAGATGATATGATGATATACTTAGTTCTAGAGAATCAAGTAAAAAACTACTTGAAATAATATATAACTTTAGCAAAGTTGCAGGAAATAAAATAAACCCACACAAATCAGTGGTATTTCTATATATTACTAACAAACCCCAACAGCCAGGGATAGAAAGAAAGTTTCAATTTAAACTTACTGTACACATTTTAAAATATTTGGGAGTCTACCTGCCAAAATAAACCCAGGAACTATATGGACCCAATTGCAAAGCACTTTTCACACAAATAAAGTCAGATCTAAATAATTGGAAAAATATCAACTGCTCATGGATAGACTGAGCTAATATAATAAAAATGACAATTTTGCCTAAATTACTTTACTTATTTAGAGCTATTCCAATCAAACCACCAAAAATATTTTATAGAGCTAGAAAAAATAATAATAAAATTCATTTGGAAAAGCAAAAGTTCCAGAATATCAAGGGAATTAGTGAAAAGAAATGCAAGCAAAGGTGGTCTAGCTGTACCAGATCTGTATTATAAAGCAGCAATCATCCAAACTACTTGCTACTAACTAAGAAATGTAGTGGTGGATCAGTGGAATATGTTAGGTACACAAGGCAGTAGTCAATGAGCATGGTAGTTTGTACATTAGAATATAGAATTTGTTAGTTAGTTAGTTAGTGTTAGAATATAGTAGAGGAGTAGTTTATATATAGTGGGGAGGCAAAGGACAGGGAGGAAATTTGGAACTCATAAGTTTGTGGAACTGAATGTTGTAAACTAAAAATAAATAAATAAAATTTAAAAAAGAAAAAGAAAACAAGGCCCCTGAGCATCTGATCTGAAGTTTTGTTGCTGAATGTGATAATTCCAGTAAACAGAAGTATTCTGGGGAATTGAAAGGAAAATGAATTTGGCATTCTGTTTGCTGAGTTCTGAAGTGGGAAAGTGTGTAAGTACAGTGTCCTTCCTTGTATGTAGGATTGCATTTTTCTCTCAGCATACCTAGGCCTCTATATCCCATATACCTGAGACCCCTTACTGATTTTCCCTATCCCTGATGCAAACCTTCCTTTCTTTCTCCCTCTCCTCAACTGCTTTCCTACTGAATTTTTATATATTTGTACAACAAACTCTACGTACATGTATTGGAACTTTTATTTCCCAGTTCAGAGAATGATGACACACATGAGATGTCCACATCCACTCTTGATTTTTCATTTTGGTATACTTGATTTCTCAAGTGTTACAACTGTGAGAAATAGTAAATTTCTATATTCTTCTTACTCTTTTTTTATTCCCTTTTCTTTTATCTCTTAAAAGTGACAAAATAAAACAAAACTATACCTAGGCCCTGCATTTGGCATTCCTTCAGCGAGTATACTGCTTAAGCAATGATCTCCATCTTCTATTCTAATGTATTTTCTTTCCAATTTATTTTTCCCCCAGCAGCTCTAATTTCAGTTTGCTTCATTTGCTCTGGCTTTATTTCTTTGGGTCAATCTTCTAGTCCTTATGGCCAAGCCATTCTTTTCTGTGAGGTTTTGCCAATAGGAAGGAAGGAAGGAAGGGAGGAAGGAAGGAAGGAAGGAAGGAAGGAAGGAAGGAAGGAAGGAAGGAAGGAAGGAAGGAAGGAAGGAAGGAAGGAAGGAAGGAGAGAAGGATTTACTAAGGACCAACAGTGTGCCCAACACTATGTTAAACACTTTACAAATCTTATCTCATTTGATGCTCACAACAGTTCTGAGAGGTAGATGCTATTATTATGACCTTTTTACATTTGAGGAAACTAGGGCACCTAGGGGAAGTTAGGTGGCACAGTGGATAAAGTGCTGGGTCTGAAATCAGGAAGACTCATCTTCCTGAGTTTGAATCTGGCCTCAGACACTTACTAGCTATGTGAGCCTAGGCAAATACTTAACCCTGTTTCCATCAATTTCCTCATCTGTAAAATGAACTGGAGAGGGAAATGAAAAACCACTGCAATGTCTTTGTCAAGAAAATTCCAAATGAGGTCACAAAATGTTGGAAATGACTGAAAAAATTAAACAATAACAAAAAGGTATATAGATGGTAAATGGCTTGGGCAGGGTCACACAGACAGTATCTGACAGCATATTTGAACTCAGGACTTCCTGATTCCAGGTCCAGTGCTCTATCTACTTCACCACCTAGATGCCTTATATTTTTGTGATGGTATTTTCTTCTTCTGAGTTCAACTTTGGGGTTCTCTTAACTCATGGTCTTTCTTCACTATTTCAATCAGTCTCTTTCAGAGCTGTCTTCTGTTTACTCATATCTACAACCTCAGTTCCTGGACTGTAGTTTTGTGCTGGGACCAGGCTCTGTCCCCTTTGTTCCTCTTCCCTCTGTAGTCTGGATGCTGCTGTCATTATCCTACAATTATCAACAGGATAGCTGAGAACAAGTCCAGCTTCTGTTGTAATCATTGGTTTCTGCCTCCAGATATCTCCATCATAAGGCAGGTGTTGACCTAGGCTCTGTCATGTTTTCCTTCTCTTTCAGCAGTTCCCAACTGGGACTCTTTCTCTTGTTGTGGCCCTGAAAGACCCCAGTGACATGTGGGAGACTGTGCTTGTTTCAGTCTTCCTGGAAACTCCCTTTCCTTCCACCCACCCTTAATAATACATTTGGGCCACCTGGCCACTGCCCTGGTCCTGTTTCCTGCTGTGCCTATAACAGGAACACTGGCTTTGAGCCATATGAAGGGCCCCAGGGCACACTACCAAACCCTGTAACCCGGCACAGTGCACCAGAGTAAAAATGGTCAATCCATTATCATATACGTGTGTGTATATGTATGTATATGTGTGTACGTAAAAATATGTATTTGTATATAGGTACACACACATATATATTCCAAATATATATCATTAATTAAATGATATGCTTAAATGGTTTACAAGAATTAGGACAATGAAATTATTTCTGGGTGGAAAGATTTGTCTATTAAAAAAAGAATTCCTTCTCCCATCTTGCATTGTGCATGTTCATCCTTCGTTGCCAAAGAAGACCATGCCATCAGAGAAACAATGACATGACTTGCACTTGATTTTGTTTTGAGTGAGGGAGGGCTGTGAAGGTCACCAGTCTCACTTCTCCTCCAGAGAGATCTGAATGCAGTGACCAGATATTCATCAAGATGACTAGGGATGACCCATGATGAGACAATTGGAGTTAAATGACTTGCCCAAGGTTACACAGCTAGTGAATGTCAAGTGTGTGAGGTGAAATTTGAACTCAGGTCCTCCTGACTCCTACACTGATGCTCTATCCACTGTACCACCTAGCTGCCCCAACTGGGTAAAGTAGGGTTGGGAGAAAAGAAAGGCTTTTTTAAATGTCTCTTTGGTTTTAATATATTTTTTGTGGTTCAAAGTATCACTTTGTGTGTTGGGACCAAACACTTATGAATATAAAATTTATAAGCCAGCATGAAAAGAAAGAAACCATTAGATCTGACAGCTATGTGGTATATAAGGTGACAGGGAGGAGTTTAAAATGACAATGAGGTTGTGAACCTACTCCCATATTCTAGCCCTTTATTGTGCCTTCAACAGGCCACTCAGGCTCCATTTACCAATCACTCAAAGAGTTTATATTTGAATCTAGAGCCTTTAATAAAAACACAACAGTTTATATTTGAAATCTAACCCTGGGTAATTATATTTT
This sequence comes from Notamacropus eugenii, assembly GCF_028372415.1. Classification (NCBI taxonomy): domain Eukaryota; kingdom Metazoa; phylum Chordata; class Mammalia; order Diprotodontia; family Macropodidae; genus Notamacropus; species Notamacropus eugenii. Next base: position 88,635,314 of record NC_092876.1, read on the forward strand.
AATCCTAGGTAATAAAAATATAGCATAGCTTATCAAGGAGGGGAGTGGCATGGTTAGCCTTGAACCTCAGAATAATCACTTCAGTAGTTGTATAATGAATAGGAGGGGGAATTGATGAGTCTGTGAGACCAATTAGAATGCTAATCTAACAGTCCAAACAATGGGTGATAAACTAGGGCAGTAGATGTGCAAAGGGGAAGGGGACTCATATGAGAGATGTTGGGGAGGCAGAAGTCACTGGATCTGAGTGGGCACATGGAGTAAGCAACAGGAGGAGGTTCTGAACTTGGGTAACTGATAAGATGGTGGTACCTTCAACAGATAAAATGAAAGATAAGAAGAGGGGCGGGCTTGGGGGCTGAGATAATGAGGACAGTTTTAAAACGTTGAGTTTGAAATGTTTATGGGATATCAAATTCTAAATGAGTAGTAGGCAGTTCATGGGTTGGAGGTGAGAAAAGAAACTAAGTCTGGAAATAAAGATTTGGTAGTTATCAGCTTGGACACAGTCATTAAACATATGGGAACTACTGAAATATAGTAGAAAGAGAGCCACCTGAAGAGCCCAGATCAGAGTTCAAGTTCTGCCTCAGACACAAACTGCCTGTATTACCTGAGGTGAGTTCCTTAACCTCTCAGTTTTCCAGGGCAACTCTGCATGAATATAAGTTGCAGATTAGAAGTAGCTCTTTATTGGTGGAGGGAGGTCTCTCTAATAATTGACTCACTGGTCTGGGAAAAATTAAAATACTATTATTATCATTACTATTATTATAGCTTTATGCCCTTGGTTCTAAATCTGGACTACCTTTCTCTGATCTTTTTAAAATTTTTTATTATGTCCTTAAATCTGGCTAATAAGCACTTTAGGCTATATTTTGAGTGGTTGTAGGGCAAGCTCCACTTTCCTCCTTGTTTTTCTTTTTGTGTAAATTTCTCTTAATATTCCTTTCTGTTTGTTTGAAAATGCTTTCATTTCCCATTCTTCAGGCTGCGCTGCCTCACCTTTAGAAGGTCTCCAAAGTCTTGTGGGTTTCAGACTCCAAGCAGACGAAACTTCGGTCCAGTGGAAGGCTAGCTGCAGCCAGCATCTCTGAAGACACAGGGGCTTGGGTAAGCCCCGAATCTGAGAGGGAGAGGAGACAACGTGTGGCCTGCAGAGCAAGGTTGATGGGGAGTGAAGAGGTGTAGGCATCCTGAGGGAGGGGAGAAACAGAGACAAAGGATGGAGTTGAGACTAAGTGAGCCATGGGAGGAGTGAAAGGGACTCCTAAGAGGGACCTTAGGCATAATCTAGGCCAATATGTTCATTGTGAAAATGGGAAAAGGGATTTTTGTTGCATTAATAGTGGAGAGAGTATTCAGAGCAAATGGAGACAAAGGAACAGAAAGAGAACAAAGGAGGCACAGTTAATCATTAAGCATTTATTACTTACCTGCTATGTGCCAGGCACAGTGCTGTGTGCTAGAGAGATAGAGACCATAATAAAAGTGTCTGTGCTTGCAGGAGAAAGTAAGAAAGAGAGAAAAGAAGACAAATCTAAGGGCAGAGATGCATAAGTCATGAGCCTGGCATGACAGATATATAAACAGAAAAGAGACTGAGACAAAAATGAGGTTAGGAGAAAAGAGGAGAATGGGAATGGGGGGAGAGAGAGAGAGAAAGAGCATTAGCAGAGACAGAAAGAAATGCAGCATAGAAAGAAGGCAAAGAGAGAGATGAGCAGGTAGCAAAAGGCCGGGAGAAAGAAAAAGGAGACAGAGAGTGGAGTTCTGTTGGAATCAGATTAATCAGGGAATGAGGGAGATCAGAATGTTTGGGGAGATCAGCTGATTCAGGGATCCTGGGTCACAGGCTTCAAGACTTTCAGGCAGGCATATGCTTCAGGGGGGCACTGGGGCACCTAGCTGATCCCCAGGTAGAATATCAGTGCATTCTCTTTTCCATTTTCTTTTCTCCCCCTTACCCAGACCCACACTTTTACAGTCTCTCCGGGAAATTCACTTATGGGTGGTTCTGCAGGGCTTTGCTGGGCTCCCCTTCATCCAGAAAAGTTGTCTTGGGCCCTTTCTTGCTCACTTGGGCTTGTCAGAGGAGGTTCATTTATTTCCTCTCATGCCATGTCCTCTTCTGCCCTTCTCTCTCCTTCAGGGAGTCTAGAAAAAGGAATGGAATCTCTACATGTTTGAAATTTGCTTATGTATAGGCATGCAATTCCTATCTCCAAACCAGGACTCGTATTTGTTGTTATGGGAGTGGAGCATATTACAGGAGGGGAAGGTGGGGGGTGGGTAGATCATCACAGATGTTCCCCATTTCTCCCCCTTCCTTCTATTTTGGTGATTCCCCAACACTTTCGAGAATGAAGACTCCCATTTGGTTTCACAAAAAATCATCAAACCCCACAATAGTAATTGTGCTTTCAATATCTACTCATAAAGAAAATACAAGAATAACATTGGGTGTTGGAGCCAAGATAAAGGAGAAGAAGCAGAAACTCACCTCCGCACTCCCCCAAACCCCTCTGAACACCTTTAAATAATGCCCTCCTGGAGTGGCAGAACCCATAGAAGGATAAGGGAAATAATTTTCCAGCCAAAGACAACTTAAAAGATTGTCAGGAAAAGTTTGTCACACCTGGGTGAGAGAGGCTATGCCAGTGCAGATCAGGCCCCAGTAAACCAGGAACAGGCCTTAGAAGACACTGAATCTTCAGTGGCAGTGGCTGCTTCCAGAGCTCTCAACCCATAGAAACTAAGGGGGTCAAACAAGTGATCAGAAAGAGATTACAGAGGTCTCTTTGCTGGCACTGGAGGCAAGACTCTATTGCTTTGTTTATACTAAGATCTGGATTGCAGTCCTGGGTGGCAATTCCAGGGAAAGAAGGACCATTAGCACACCAGAACTTGCAGTCACATTGGAGGATAAACACAACCTGTAGAACACCAGAGGAGAGGAGAAAGAGGAGAAGGAGGAGGAAGGGAGCTGCTACTAACTCACAGGTTGTGCTTGTCCTTTGTTCTTGAAGAGTACCATGACATCAAGACGATGATATGACTTGCAGTTGACTTGGATTTGAGTGAGAGAGTGCTGTACATGGTCACCAACCTCACTTTCTTCTCCAGGACAAATGGTAAAAGAAATACAAAAAGACAATGAGGGGAAGAATGCTTTGAAAAGCAGAACTGGACAAATGTAAAGAGAGACAGAAAAATTCTATGAAGAAAAAAACTCCTTAAAAAGTAAAATTGGCATAAGAGGGGATGATAGAAGGGAAGACAGACTGGGGGAGATGGTAGTCTGAAGCAAAACACTTTTGAGGAGGGACAGGGTAAAAGGAGAGAGAGTATAGAATAAATGAAGGTGGATAGGATGGGGGGAAATACAGTCAGCAATCATAGCTGTGAAAAAATTTGAAACAAATTTCTCTGATAAAGGCCTCATTTCTCAAATATACAGAGAACTGAGCAAATTTATAAAAATAAGAGCCATTCCCCAACTGATAAATGATCAAAAGATATGATCAGTTTTCAGAAGAAGTAATCAAAGCTACCTATAGCCATATGAAAAAATTGCTATAAATCACTATTGATTGGAGAAATACAAATGAAAACAATTCTGAGGTACTACCTCCTACCTATTAGATTGGATAATAGGACAAAATAGTAAAATAACAAATATTTGAGGATATATCATAAAAATAAGACATTCATGCACTGTTGCTGGAGTTGTGAACTGATTCAATGATTCTTTACAGCAATTTGGAACCATGCCCAAAAGACTACAAAACTCTGCATACCCTTTGACCTAGTAATACCACTACTAAGTCTATATCCAAAAAGAGATAAATAAAAAAAGAAAAACGACAGATATGTACAAAAATATTTATAGTTGCTCTTTTTTGTGGCAAAGAATTGGAAATTGAGGGAATATCTATCAATTGGGGAATAACCAAACAAATTGTACTATGTGATTATGATGGAATATTATTGTGCTATAAGAAATGATGACCAAGATGCTCTCATAAAAAACCTGGAAAGACTTACACGAGCTGATGCAAAGTGAAATGTACTGTGTACAAAGTAACAGCAATATTGTAAGATGATCAGTTGTGAAAGACTTAGCTATTCTAAGCAATACAATGATCCAAGACAGCTCTGAATGATTTATGATGAAACATGCCCTCCATCCCCAGACAAAGAACTGATGGTGTCTGAATAGAGACTGAACCATACTTTTTTTTACTTTCTTCATTTTTCTTCAGTTTTTATTTTTTGGTCTGCTTTTTTTTTCAAAACATAACTAATATAAAAATCTACTTTATATGACTACACATGTATATCAAATTGTTGCTTTCTCAGTGAGTGGGATAGGGAGGAAGGAAGGGTAAGACTTTGGAACTCAAAATTTTAAAAATGAATGTTAAAATTATTTTTACAAGTAATTGAGGAAAAATAAAATACTAAAAAATAAAAGCAAAGCTGTAACATTGTGGGGGGGTAGAAAATACATGATAGCAAAAAGCTACAATGAATTCAGTGATGCTGCCAAATGAATTTTTATCTTACTGATGAGAACAACATTGACATATCTTTGACAAATAGTAAAACTATGGCTTACCATTATTTGGGCTACAGAAGACTTGTACTCCTATCTGTTAGACTGAGTCATTTATTAAGGGTAACAAGAACAGCAAACCTGATAGTGATGTAGAACTTTAAATTCTGCAGAGTGTGGTACATACTGTCTTTCATCTGATTTGAGAAAGAGCCTGACAATAACTCTCTGGCATGTTAAGAGGCACAGAGGTTGCAGACAATTGGTCTATTGCAACCTCCCGATGGTACAGGGTCCCTGAGAGGGAAAGTGACTTGCTCAACTCTCAAAATGAGGTGTTGGTGGAGCCAGGACTTGTAGATAGACAGAGATGGCAAGAGACAAAAAACAAAACAGAGTGGGACAGAGTCTCATTAACATACACAGGGGACAGAAGGACACAGAGTCAGTGGGCATGAGAGAAGAACAGAGATAGAAAGCAGTAAAGATAATAGACTAGAGATACAGAGCTAGGAAGAGATAGAGAGAGGGAGGCACAAAGGTGGCTGAGTGGAGAGAGTGATGGGTGTGAAATCAAGAAGACATGAATTCAAATCCTGCTTCAGACTCTTCCTATGCCTGTGACTCTGGTTGAGACATATTTAACTTCTCTTTGTCTCCCTGATATAAAATATGGATAGTGAAAGAACCTACCTCATAGTGTTGTTGTAAATGCGTTAACATATGGAAAACACTTCACAAACCTCAAAGTGCTATGTAAATGCTGACTATATATGTATGTGCACACACATATATTTACACATGCATAAACTTTTAAACTTCAAAATTCCACTAAGACTTTTTGGGGGCACCGTGTGTGTGTACATATGTGTGTGTGCATGCACACACATGCATGCACTTGTATATGCACATATGTGCAAAATGTAAACAGTATCAAATGAGTGAATGAATAATGCATATAATAATCACTTACTATGGGCAAAACACATAGAGCTTGGGATACAAAGTGAAAAGTAAAAAGTATACATTCTTTTTCTTTTTTTAATTAAATTAAAATTTTTTTGTTACAGTTTAAATTCTGTATTGTCTCTTTCCCTCCCTTCCCACTATTCACTAGAGAAGGCCACCAATTCACACACACACACACACACACATACACACACACAAATATGCATACATATGTATGTAGACGTAAAATCATACTATGCATACCTCAACATCTAATTTACTTCTGATCACTGCTTCTCTCATCCATACTCTTTCTAAAAAACCCTCTCTCATTCTCTCCCCTTGCCCTCTTATTTCTTAAACTGCACACTCTTCTAACATTTATTCTTATTTACTCTTATTCTATTACCTTGCTCTCCCATTTCTTCTTAAGTTAAGAAGACTTTTATACTTTTCTAGATGTGTTATTCCATCGTTTACTCAGTTCTGATCAGAATAAGATTCTAGCACTACCAGCCTTCCACCCCCTTCTACTGTCCATTGTAACAGTTTTTCCATCGACACCTTGTTTGTATGAGATAATTGCTCCATTTTACCTCTTCCTACCCAATTTTGTTTTTTAGGATCATCCCATCATAATCAACTCAATCCCAAGCCTTGTATCTATGTATGCTCTTTCAAACTATCTTAGTAATGATAACATTCTTGAGTTACAGATGATTTTTTTCTATTTAAGAAATGAACAGTTTGACTTTATTGTATCTCTTATAATTGGTTTTCATTTTTTTTTTTTTTATGTTTCTCCTGATTTTAGACCAAACTTTCTGGTGAGTTCTGATCTTTTCTTCAAGAATACCTGAAAGTCCTTTAATTCATTAAATATCCATTTTTCCCTTGCAGGATCACATTTCGATTTACTGGGTAAGTTATTCTTGGTTGCAAACCCAGCACCTTTGCTCTTAAGAATATCATTTGCTATTTGGTCTTCTAATGTAGAAGCTGCTAAATCTTATGTTATCCTGACTGTAACTCCACAGTATTTAAGCTGTTTTTTTCCCCTTGTATTTTCTTCTTGACCTAGAAGTTCCAAAACTTGCCATGATATTCCTGTGAGTTTTCACCTTGTGATTTCTTTCAGGTGGTAATTGATGGATTTTTTTTCCATTTTGATTTTACCCTCTACTTCTGAAACTTCAGGGCAATTTTTCCTGATAAATTTTGGAGTATAGTGTCTAAACTCTTTTTCATCATAACTTTCAGAGAGTTCAACAATTCTAATATTGTCTCTCCTCAATCTGTTTTCCACATCAGTTGTTTTTGTGATGAGACATTTCACATTTTCTTCTATTTTTCATTCTTTTGACTTTATTTTATTATTTCTTGGTGTTATTAGCTTATGAAGTCATTAGCTTCCCCTTGCTATTCAGATCTCCTTTTCCAAGTAGTTGAATTTTCTATTTTTCTCCATTTTTTTATTTTTTCCTCCAATTTTCCTCAATCTTTCTGATTCCAAGAACTCTTTTTGGGCTTGTGACCACTTTGCATTTATCTTTAAAGCTGTAGGAGTAGATGTTTTGATTTCAGTGTCTTCTGAGTTTGATCCTTGATCTTCTCCATAACCATAGTAGATATCTATGGTCTTGCTCCTTCTCCTTTGTTTACCCACTTTTTAAATGGTCTGTATCTTAGCTGGTAACTTTATGTTAGAGTCAGACTCTAGTCCAGAGGTGTGAGGGATAATGTCTCAGACTTCAGGCTTTTCATGCTATTGTGTCTTTTAGCTCTCTCTGGGGGCCTTTGATTTCTTGGTTCTTCCAATGTTTTATAATCTAAGAACAGGTATGGTCACTGCTCCTCCAGTTCATGCTTTGGTCTGTAAGTAACTAATGAACTCTTCTCTGCTCCTGAGATGCAGCCAGGGCCCCCAGCAATGCTGTCACCACAAATGCTCTTACTCCCTGTGGTCCCTCCAACAGCTGCACACTTCACTTCACTCTTTGTCCTGGAACCATAACCAGGGACTCCACTCTCCTGTGAGTGACTACAGCCATCAGGACCCCACTTCTCTGCAACCGCACTCACCAGTGTGTACTTGTTCCTCCTTGCCCACAGTCAGAGCCTGGGACTGCATCTGGTCAGTGCACATGCACCCTGAGTCCATAACCAGTCAGTTGAAAACCCTGAAATCTTTCCCTTTTCAAAAGCCTGACCCCCACACTGTTAGTGAGGTGAAAGTTCTTGGAGGCTACTTCCTACCCAGCTGCCCCCAGGACTTGTTGTTTGTTGATTTGATGGCATTTTCCCAGAGGCATCTGTACTTCAAGCAGGCCAGAATACTGCTGCAGGAGGTCAGGTCTTTCCTCGTCCTCCCAAGGTGCCTTAGGCTGGACCACTGCTTTACCTTGACTTTTAATTATTTCTACAACTCTAACGTTCACTTTAATGCTTCATTTTAAATTATTTGTGGGAGAATTAGGGAGAGCCAGGTAATTTCCATTAACTTTCCCCCACATTTTTTTAAGGAAAATTTATTTTCAGTTCCACATTCTCTCTCTTTCTCTCTCTCTGTGTCTCTCTCTCTGTTTCTGTCTCTCTTTCCCCTCCCTCACACTTTGAGAAGGTAAGAAATACTTAAAATATACTCAATATACATATATAGTTGAAAAATGAAGAAAAAGATATATTTCAATTTGCACTCTGAGTCCATCAGTTCTCTACCTGAAAGGGGATAGCATTTTATATCATGAGTCTTTTGGAGTGGTAGTAGATCCTTGTATTGATCAAAGTAGTTCAGTCTTTCACAGTTGATTATCCTTACAATATTGTTTTTACTGTATAGATTGTTCTGCTGGTTCTGCTCACTTCACTCTGCATCAGTTCATGTGGAGCTATAAAAATTTTTTCCTCAATTTTTTTTTCCTTCTGATCTTGGCTACATTTGTTTTATTTCTATAAAACCTTTTTTATTTTAACGTACTTGGAATTATATATTTTAAACTTCACTCTACTCTTTATCTCTTGTTTATTCATAAATTGTTACATTCTTGCTATGTTATCTCATTGGATATGTCTGTCTATAAGTTTGATAAGTAACGTTCCATGTTCTTTGAATTTTCTTGTAATGTGTCTCTTTATAACTAGGTCATATATCCATTTTTACTTCATCTTGGCAAATAGTGTAAGATATTGGTCTATGCTCAATTTCTGGCATACTGCTTTCCTGTTTTCCCAACAATTTTTACCAAATAATGAATTCTTATCCCAAAATCTTGTCTTTACACTTGTCAAACATAAGGTCACTAAACTTATTTATTTATATTTATTTGTTTCTGTAAATCACATATTGCTCTCCTTTTTATCAACTCCCCCCAGCTGATATATCTTATCCCATTCTCCTCCTATTTCCCTGTTGGGTAAGATAGATTTCTATACCCACCTCAAAATACATACATACATACATACATACATACATACATACATACATACATATATATATATATATATATTCTTCCCTCTTTGAACCAATTCCAACAGGAGTGAGATTCAAACATTGCCTGCCATTTTCCCCATTTTCCACTGTAAAAGCTCTTCCTTGAACAACCCCTTAATGTTAGAAAAATTTCCCCATTCTACTCCCTTTCCCCTTATCCCAGTGCATCTATCTTTTTTCCCCTTCATTTTTTCCCCATTTTTGGAAGATCATCCTAATATAATGACTCACATTCATGCCCTGTATTTGCTTCTTCAAACTGCCTGAATAATAATAAAGTCCTTTGGAGTTATAAGTATACTTTTCCCATATAAGAATGTAAACCGTTCAACTTTACTGAGTTCCTTCTTACTATTCTTTCATGTTTACCTTTTTCTGCTTTTCTTAAATCTTGTATTTGAATGCCAAATTTTTTATTCATCTCTACAATTCATCAGGAATCCTTGAAAGTCCTCTATTTCAACAAGTATCCTTTTTTTTCTTCTGAAGGATTATACTCAATTCAGTGAAGTAGATTATTTTTTGGTTGTAATCCTAGCTCTTTGCCTTCTGGAATATCATATTCTCAACCCTCTGTTCCTCTAAGGTGATAGTTTCTAAGTCTTTTGTGATCCTGATTGTGGCCCAGTATTATTTGAATGTTTTTTTTTCTGGTTGCTTGTAATATTTTCTCCTTGGCCTAGAAGCTCTGGATTTTGGTTATAACTTTACTGAGAATTGTCATTTTTGGATCTCTTTCAGATGGCCATCAGTGTATTCTTTTAAATTGCATTTTGCCTTCTGAATCTAATATATCAATGCAGTTTTCCTTTATAATTCCTTGAAATATGATGTCTAGGTTCTTTTTCTTTTTTGGTCATGGCTTTTGGGTAGTGTATTAATTCTTAGATTATCTCCTCAATCTATTTTCCAGGTCAGTTGAATTTCCAGTGAGATATTACATACTTTTTTTAATTTGTTTGACTTTTTTTCTATTGTTTCTTGATTCCTAACAGAATCATTAGCATCCTCTTGGATAATTCTAATTTTTAAGGAATTTTTTTCTTCAGAGGACTTTTGTACCACTTTTTCCATTTAGTCAATTGTTGTTTTATGAATTTCTTTTCTTCAGTGACTTTTTATGCCTCTTCCATTTGGCCTGTTCTACTTTTTTAAGGAGACATCAATGATTTTGTTTACCCTATTTTTCTTAATATATATATATATATATATATATATATATATATATATATATATATATATTTGTTTCTTTGTTTGTTTATTTTAGTCTTCAACATTCCCTTACATAAAATTTTGAGTTTAAAATTTTCTCCTCCTCCCCAAGATGGCATGCAAACTGATACAGGTTCTAATCACACATCCACATTAAACATATTTTTCACCTTAGTCATAATGTGAAGAAGAATTAGTACTAATGAGAGGAACCATGTGAAATAAAAAACAAAACAAACAACAAAAGAAAAGGAGAATAAATAGTATGTTTTAATCTATACCCACTTTCCAAAGTTCTTTCTCTTTATGTGGATAGCATTTTCCATTATTAGTCTTCTGGAGTTGTCTTAGATCCTTGCATTGTTGAGAAGAGATAAGTTTATGAAAGTCAGGGATCACACAATGTGGATATTACTTTGTACAATGTTCTTCTGGTTCTGCTCATTTCATTTAGCATCAGTTCATATAAGTCTTTCCAGGTTTCTCTGAAGTCCACCTGTTCATCATTTCTTATAATACAATAGTGTTCCATTACATTCATGTACCACAACTTGTTATTCCCCAATTGATGGACATTCCTTCAATTTCTGACTCTTTGCCCCCACAAAAAAAAAAAAAAAAGCTGCTATGAATATTTTTGTACAAAGTGGTTCCTTTTCCCATTTTTACAGTCTCTTTGGGATACAGACCTAGAAGTGGTATTGCTGGGTCAAAGGGTATGCATAATTTTATAGCCCCTTTAGGCATAATTCCAAATTGTTCTCCAGAATGGTTGGATCAGTTCACAACTCCACCAACAATGTATTAGTGTTTTAATTTTCCACATCTCCAATATTTATCATTTTCCTGTTTTGTCATGTTAGTAAATTGACAGGTGTGAGGTGGTACCTCAGAGTTGTTTTGATTTGTATCTCTCTAATCAATAGTCATTTAGAGCACTTTTTATATGACTATAGATAGCTTTAATTTCTTCCTCTGAAAACTGCCTGTTCATATCCTTTGACCATTTATCAATTGGGGAAAGACTTGTATTCTTATAAATTCAACTCAGTTCTCTATATATTTTAGAAATGAGGCATTTATCAGAGACACTGGCTATAAAAATTGTTTGCCAACTTTCTGCTTCCCTCTTAATCTTGATTTCATTGACTTTGTGCAAAACCTTTTTAACTTGACATAATGAAAATCATCTATTCTGCATTTCATAATGTTCCTTATTTCTTATTTGGTCATAACTTCCTTTCTTCATAGATCTGACAGGTAAACTATTCCTTGCTCTCTGGGCTTGCTCATACTATCAACCTTTATATCTAAATCATGTACCCATTTTGACTTTATCTTGTCATAGGGTATAAGATGTTGGTTGATGCCTAGTTTCTGCCATACTGTTTTCCAGTTATCCCAGTAGTTTTATTAAAGAGTGAGTCTTTGAATTTATCAAATATTAGATTACTGTAGTTATTGACTATTGTTTCTTGCATACCTAAACTATTCCACAGTTTATTTTTCCACGAGTCTATTTCTTAGCCAGTACCAAGTAGTTCTGATGATTGCAGCTTTACAATACAATTTAAGATCTGGTACAGCTAAACCACCTTCCCTTGCATTTCTTTTCATTAATTTCCTTGATATTCTGGACCATTTGTTCTCCCAGATCAATTTTCTTATTTTTTTCTAGCATTATAAAATAATTTTTGGTAGTTAAATTGGTATGGCACTAAGTAAATTAATTTAGGTAAAATTACCATTTTTATTATATTAGCTCAATCTATCCATGAGCAACTGATATTTTTCCATTTGTTTAGATCTGACTTTATTTTGTGTAAAGTGTTTTGTAATTGTGTTCATATAGTTGCTGGGTTTGTTCTGGCAGGTAGATTCCCAAGTATTTTATAATGTCCACTGTCACACTGTCAGTCAGTACAGCCACTCTTGGTTGCCCAGAAAAGTGCATCAATATTGTACATCAATTTCATGACGGCAAGTTTGCCTAGGTTCTGGATAGAGGACAAAGCTCTCGTACCTTTCCAGTCACCAGTGGAGTGAAACAGGGCTGTGTGCTTGCTCCCATGCTGTTTAGCATAATGTTTTCAGCCATGTTGACAAATGCTTTCAATGAGGATGAACATGGCATTAAGGTCAATTATTGTATTGATGGTTAAGTTCTTCAATTTGAAAAGGTTATAAGCCAAGACCAAAGTGGAGGGAGTGTTAGTGCATGATTTTCTGTTTGCAGATCATTGTGCACCCAATGTAGCCTCTGAAGCTGAGATGCAACAAAGTACAGATCAGTTCTCTACTGCCTGTTCTGATTTTGGCCTAATAATTAACACCAAAAAAGCACAGGTGTTCCATCAGCCACCACCATTCCTATGTGGAACCATCGATTACAACAAATGGAGAAGTTTTGAATGCTGTGGATAAGTTCACTTACCTTGGGAGTGTACTTTCCAGGGACATACACATTGACAATGAGGTTGATGCACACATTGCCAGAGCTAGCTCAGTGTTTGGGAGGCTCTGAAGAAAAGTTTGGGAGAGAAGAGGTATTAGACTGACTACCAAATTGAAGGTCTACAGAGCTGTTGTGCTGACCTTATTGTTACAGGCTTGTGAAACATGGACAGTCTGCCAGCACCATGCCAGGAAACTGAATCATTTCCATTTGAACTGTCTTAGGAAGATTCTGAGGATCGATCACCTGACAGGATAAGGTACCAGACACTGAAATCTTTGCTTGAGTAGAACAAACAAGTATCCAAACTCTGCTTCAGAGAGCGCAATTCCAATGGGCTGGCCATGTTGTTTGAATGCAAAATGTATGCTTTCCAAAAAGACTATTTTATGGAGAACTTACATGGGGCAGGCAGTCACATGGAGGTCAGAAGAAGCGATACAAGGACATTCTCAAGGTCTCTCTCAAGAACTTTGGATTTGACTGTGCAATATGGGAGACACTGGCACAGGACCGCTCAGCATGGTGCGCCCACATAAGAAAAGGTGCTGTGCTCTTTGAGCAAAGCAGAATTGAGACAGTACAAAGGAAAGGCAGGATGTGCAAATTTGGAATATCCACCCTAAATATTCACATGGACTATCTGTGCCCAACCTGTGGTGGAGCATTCTGAGCTCATACTGATCTGATCAGCCACAGTCAGACACACTGAAATTTCACTTTACAATGGTGATGTCCTTTTGGTCCTCTTCGAAGACGAAGGACAACAACCATGTCTAATTTCTCTTTCTATCTCTTACTATTGGGCTTTGTTAGTAATATTTAGAAATACCATTGATTTGTGTGGGTTTATATTATTTTCTGCAACTTTGCTAATTTTATTTTTTGTTTCATGTAATTTTTAACTTGATTCTCTTGGATTCTCTAAGTATATTATCATATCATCTGCAAAGAGTGATAGCTTTGTTTCTTCTTTGCCTATTCTAATTCCTTCAATTTTTTTCTTCTCTTATTACTAAAGCTAACATTTCTTATACAATACTGAACAACAGGGGTGATAATGGACCTCTTTGTTTTAGCCCCTATCTCACTTGGCAATTCTTCTAGCTCATCCCCATTGCATATAATGCTTACTACTGGTTTTTGATAGATCCTACCTATCATTTTAAGGAAGACTATATTTATTCCTATGCTTTCTAGTGTTTTTAATAGGAATAGGTGTTGTATTTTGACAAATGATTTTTCTGCATCTATTGAGAGAATTATATGATTTCTTTTAGTTTTGTTGTTGATATGGTCAATTATGTTAATAGTTTTATTGAACCAGCCCCTGCATTCCTGGTATAAATTCTATCTGGTCATAACATAAGATCTTTGAGATAAATCACTGTAATCTCTTTGTTAATGTTTTATTTAAAACTTTTGCATTGGCATTCATTAGGGAAATTGGTCTATAAATTTCTTTCTCCATTTTGGCTCTTCTTGGGTTAGGTATCAGCAGCATATTTATATAATAAGAATTTGGTAGGACTCCTTCCTCACCTATTTTCCCAAATAGTTTATATAGGATTGGAATTAATTTTTCTTCAAATGTTTGATAGAATTCACTTGTAAATCCATTTGGCCCTGAAGATTTGGAGGGATGGGGGGAGTTCATTGATGGCTTGTTCAATTTCTTTTTCTGAAATGGGGTTACTTAAGTATTTTATTTTCTCTTCTGTTAATCTGGGTAATTTATATTTCTTTAAATATTTATCCATTTCACTAAGATTGTCAAATTTATTTACATACGGTTGGGCAAAATAGATCCTAATTATTCTTTTGATTTCTTCTTCATTGGTAGTGAATTCATCTTTTTTATTGTTGATGCTGATAATTTGGTTTTCTTCTTTCTTTTTTTTTAATCAAATTAACCAACGGTTTATCTATTTAATTGTTTTTTTTTTTCATAAAACCAGATCTTAGTTTTATTTATTAGTTCAATACTTTTCTTAATTTCAATTTTATTACTCTCTCCTTTGGTTTTCAAATTTTTTTCCCTTATTATTTTCAAATTTTATTTTAGACTCAAAGACCAGAACACAAATACAGAATAGAGAAAAGAAACAAAAACAAATTATAAACTTAAATATTGGAATTTAAATAGAAGGTAAGAAAAGGGGGGAAAGCATATTATGTGCACAGCAGAACATAAGAGAGGATTCAAATTATATAACAATAAATTTTTATTTCAAGAAAGCCTGTATGATAAAAACTACATGTTGTGTTGAGAGCTGTCCATCTTTGCTTCCTTGTAAGTTTTCTTTCATTCACTGTTGTGCACTTTTTTACTTTGTTCTTTTTTTCCCATCCCTCTCCCCTCCTGAAGGCTACAATTAAGTGCAGACATACTTCTCTATAGGTATATACATACACATATAGATATATACATACATATACAGACATACACTTTCCCAAACAAATTCTACTCCTGATCTTTGTTTATATGTTGGTGCATATCCCTATTTTCCTATCCCTCCTGCCTCCTCTACTTTACTTCTATCTGCTACTTTGCCCTCTTATTACTTGCCTACCCCCCTCCAAGGATCCCTTCCCTATCCTCCCATTCCCATAAATTTAAACACCCTTCTCTACCTCTGTATAATCTATTCCCTCACCCTCCCCTGTAGAGATCCCTCCCTCATGTTCCCATTCCCATTGATGTAAACATGGTTCTATATCCCCTTTTACCTGTTCCCTCAACCTCCCCTCTAAAGATCCCTCCCTTGTCTTCTCCCCCCCCATCCCCAGCATTTTATTTCTTCTGAATTTAGAAGACATATACTCATTGTTCCCTCTTAAACCCATTCCCAGTGAAAGTGGATTACCAGAACTACCAATCCTCCTCACCACTCTAATTCCTCTGTATCAATTCCTCCTCTTGCACCTCATTTGTATAATTACTCTTTTAGCTGTTTCTACATGGTTTTATTTTTAAATTCATGTCATACTCAGTTTCTTTCTTATGAGCTATCCAAGTATTAATAAGAATTTTAGACATACATTTTACCTATGTAAAACATAAACACTCTGTCTTAAGTCCCATGTAAGTAATCTTTGGTATGTACCTTGTGTTTCTCTTGGCTTATGTGTGTCAAATTTTCTATTAAGTTCAGGTTGCTGTTGTTATTTTTAACAAAGTCTTGAAAGTTTGACAGTTGATCAAATGTTAACTTTTTTCAATTCAAGATTATGTTCAGCTTTGCTGGGTATGATATTTTCAGCCAGAGTCCCAGTTCTTTTGCTCTTCTATATATAGTGTTCCAAGAGCTGTGGTCCTTTAATGTCTCTCCTGGTAGGTCTTGTGTGATTCTAATTGTGGCACCATCATATTTAAATTGCCTTATTCATGTTGCTTTTAATATTTCATCCTTGAGCTGAGGATGTCAGAATTTGACTATAATATTCCTATGAGTTTTCCTAAAGGATCTCTTTTAGGTGGTGATCAATGGATTTCTTTTATTTCTACTTCCTCCCATCTTCTTGTTCTAATGCTTCAGGATAATTGTCTTTATTTCTTCTATTATTGTATCAAGATTCTTTTTTTTATCATAGCTTTCAGTTAGTCTGATTATTTTTATGTTTTCTCTTCTTGATCTATTCTCCAGATCTGGTAAGTATCTTATAAGATGTTTCACTTTCTGTTCTATTTTTTCATTATTCATATTTTATTTATTTCTTTTCTCTCATAATTTTGTTGGCTTCGCCTTGCCCAATTCTTAATTTTCAAGGTGTCATTTTCTTCCTTAAGATTCTGGATCTCCATTTCTAATTGATTGACTTTATTTTCATAATTGCCAGGCCTAGAGGCCTGTGTGGGCTACCCGAGTCTTCTTACCTCACCTCCGAGGTCTTCGGCTGGCCACGCCGGATGCACATATGAGAGAAAGGACGTTCCAGAGTCGAACAAGGGTTGAGCTTTATTTCAGGGTCTAGTTACAAGTGCAGGGGGGTCTTCCTTAGGAGGAAGAGGGGGAGATTTCCTAAGGAGGCTAAGATCTTAAGGGATTGGAAGTAGAAGTACAAGCGGGGAGAGAGGGGGAGGGGAGAGAGAAAAGAAGAAAGCGGAGCCTACTGTCCTCTTGGCTCCTCACGTGCTAAGAGAGCTTTCAGGCTTCCTCAATCTTACTTAACCTTCAGCCACACAGTTTGCATCTCAATACCGTGCTGTTAGATAACAATAGTGTGCCCAGATCCGGGACCATCTCGAGGGCGGGGAGATCTCTC
Organism: Notamacropus eugenii; assembly: GCF_028372415.1. Taxonomy (NCBI): domain Eukaryota; kingdom Metazoa; phylum Chordata; class Mammalia; order Diprotodontia; family Macropodidae; genus Notamacropus; species Notamacropus eugenii. The sequence continues at coordinate 88,652,243 of NC_092876.1, forward strand.
TCCCATCACGTTTCTCACGGGAAGAGGCGGAATTACTCGAGATAGCTCAGTTCACCTCTATTCCCTGCCGTTTCCTGGGAGGGTCTCGTGAGAGCTCTAAGATTTAGAAGCTCCCACCTTTACCCGCCCGAGACTGTCCACACGGAATTGAGCTTCCAATCCCAACACATAATATTCTTATTTTATTGGATTATTCTTTTTATAGTTTTTCTTTCATCTCTGTCATTTGATTTTTAAAGTCTTCTTTAAGATCTTCTATGAATTATTTTTGGTCAGATGACCATTTGACACTACTCTTTGGGGCAGAGGGGGGTTTTTTTACTTCAATATCCTCCTCTGAAGATGGGTATTCTCTATTACCATAAAGACTTTCTGTGGTTGAATTCTTTCTCCTTCGCCTGTGCATTTTTTGTTGTAATAGCATAATTTTTCAATCCTTTAATGTAGAAGCTGCTAGATCTTGTGTTATCCTGATTGTATTTCCACAATACTTGAATTGTTTCTTTCTAGCTGCTTGCAATATTTTCTCCTTGACCTGGGAACTCTGGAATTTGACTACAATATTCCTAGGAGTTTCTCTTTTTGTATCTCTTTCAGGAGGTGATTGGTGGATTCTTTCAATATTTATTTTGCCCTCTGGTTCTAGAATATCAGGGCAGTTTTCCTTGATAGTTTCATGAAAGATGATGTCTAGGCTCTTTTTTGATCATGGCTTTCAGATAGTCCCATAATTTTTAAATTGTTTCTCCTGGATCTATTTTCCAGGTCAGTTGTTTTTCCAATGAGATATTTCACATTATTTTCTATTTATTCATTCTTTTGGTTTTGTTTTGTAATTTCTTGGTTTCTCATAAAGTCATTAGCTTCCATCTGCTCCATTCTCATTTTTAAAGAACTATTTTCTTCAGTGAGTTTTTGAACCTCCTTTTCCATTTGGCTAATTCTGCTTTTTAAAGCATTCTTCTCCTCGTTGGCTTTTTGGACCTCTTTTGCCAATTGAGTTAGCCTATTTTTAAAGGTGTTATTTTCTTCAGCATTTTTTTGGGTCTCCTTTATCAAGCTGTTGTCTCATTTTTCATGATTTTCTTGCATCACTCTCATTTCTCTTCCCACCTCTCTTACTTGATTTTCAAAATCCTTTTTGAGCTCTTCCTTGGCCTGAGACCATTGGATATTTATTTCAGAGGTTCTGGAAGCCTTGACTTCCTCTGATGGTATGTATTGTTCTTCTTCATCCAAAAGGATGGAAGAAAATGCCTGTTCACCAAGAAAGTAAGCTTCTATAGTCTTATTTTTTTTTCCCTTTTTTGGACATTTTCTTAGCCAGTTACTTGACCTTTGAGTCCTTTGTCAAGAGGAGGATATACTCTGGGGACCTGTAAGTTCTCAGTTCCTGCAAGGTGGCACAATCAAGGGAGAAGAGTTTACTCCTCTCCTGGCCTGCGCACTGGTCTGGGAGCAACCAAAAACTTTTCTGCCCAGAATCTGCAAGTAGAATTCCCTCTCCACAGAAGCCTCCAGCTCTGACACAACAGCACTCCTCCTCCTCCTCACCCCAGGGTGCAGCTCAGGGCTGAGATTCAGATCAGCTGCTTAATTCCCCCAGGGGCTTTAGGCAGAGGGCTCCAAAAATGGATGCTGCAGCTGCAGTGGCTGCTGTTGGTGGGCCAGACTGCATTCCCTTCTCACCCAGATAAAAAGGCTTTTGAAACTGTCTATGGCATTTGTGGGTTGAGCAATCTGGGAAATGCTGCTCTGGGTGGCACCCTGATTCCTGTTCTGGGTCCTGTCCCTGTTACTCTGCACGACCCACTCTGGGCTGCACTCTGCTACATGCCCAGTGTGATAGACCTTTCCTGTTGGTCTTCCAGGTTGTCTTGGGCTGGAAATCTCTTTCACTCTGTCATTTTGTGGCTTCTACTGCTCTAGAATTTCTTTTGAGTCATTTTTTACAGGTATTTTATGGGCTATGTGGGGGAACTTCTACAGATCCGTCTTTCTACTCCACCATCTTGTCTCTGCCCACCCAATAGCATAATTTTTGTAACCACCTCTAGCCCTGAGGCATGGAGGCTGGTACCTCTTGCCCCAGATCTTCAGTTCTCCCCTCTAACTTGGAACAGAAGCCTAACCTCCAACCTTCTGTAAGTGTCCACAGTCAGGGGCTTTCTTCCCCACTGTTTCTGCATTCACTGGGCATGTGCTGGTTCCTTATTGTCCCAGCAGGCATTCACAGCACAACTGGGTCTGGTATTCCTAATCAACAGAGGATCCCTTGATCTTCCCCAGCTCAGATACCCGACTGCCCTCACTATGCTGGGGATAAAAGTTCCTGTGGCTAGGGCCAAGGCAGCCTCTCAAATCAACTAACCCCAGAGCTTGCTGCTTGTTGTTCATGTGTACCTTAGCCTTGAGGTGTTTTGTTGTCTATTTCTTCCTGTTACTGTCTTAACTTCTCTAAGAATTTGGGTGCTATACCACTTGGTGCATATATGTTTAGTAATGATATTACTTCATTGTCTATGGTACCTTTTAGCAGGATGCAGTTTTCTTCCATCTTTTTTAATTAGATCTATTTTTGCTTTCTCTGAGAACAGGATTCCTACCCCTGGTTTGTTTGGTTTTTTTTTACTTCAGCTGAAACATAATATATTCTGCTCCAGCCTTTTACTTTTAATCTGTGTGTATTTCTCTGCCTCAAATGTGTTTCTTATAAATAACATATTGTAGGATTCTGGTTTTTAATCCACTCTGCTCTCTGATTCCATTTTATGAGAGAGTTCATCCCATTCCCATTCACAGTTATGATTACTATCTGTGTCTTTCTCTCCATCCTATTTTACCCCCTGTTTATGGTTTTCTCTCTCTCTTTTTTGCCAAACTAGAGTTTTGCTTTTGACCACCACCTTCCTTAGTCTTCCCTCCCTTCTATCACCTCCCTCCCTTTTCTTCCCCTTTTCCTTAACTGCATCTTCCTTCCCTTCTTTCCAACCCCACCCTTTTATTTTCCCTTTCCCCTTCTATTTCCCATAGAGTAAGTTAGCTTTCTATACCTAAATGATTATGTTATTCCCTCTTTAGGCCAAATCTGATGAGAGTAAGGTTCAAACAATGCTCATCTCTCTCCCTTGTTTCCCTCTACTGTAATAGGTGTTTGTGCCTTTTTATGTGATATAATTTACCCTTGTCTGCCTCCTCTTTTCTTTGTCTCCTAGTACAATCACTTTTTCACTATTTAACTAGATTTTTTATCATTACATCAAAGTCAACTTATACCTATCTATGCCCTCTCTCTATGTATACCCTTTTTAAATGCTGTAATAACAATACAGTTCTCAGGAGTTAAAAGTGTCATCTTCCCTTGTAGGGATATAAACAAATTGCCCTTATTAATAACATGTTGTTGTTGTTTCCTGTTTACTTTTTTATGCTTCTGTTCAGTCTTGTATTTGAAGATCAAATTTTCTGCTGAGCTCTAGTCTTTTCATTAGGAAGGTTTGGAAGTTACCTATTTCATTGAGTGTCCATCTCCTCCCCTGAGAGATTATGCTCAATTTTGATGATTCTTGGTTGTAATCCAAACTCTTTTGCCTTATGGAATAGAATACTCCAAGCCCTCCAATCTTTTAATGTAGAAGCTGCAAGGTCCTATGTAATCCTGACTGGTTCCATGATATTTAAACTGTTTCTTTCTGTTGCTTGATGTATTTTCTCATTGACCTTGTAATTCTGGAATTTGGCTACAATATTACTTGGCATTTTCAATTTGGGATGTCTTTCAGGAGGTAACTGGAGGATTCTTTTGATGATGATTTTACCCACTGGTTCTAGGATCTCAGTGCAGTTTTCCTTGACAGCTTCCAGAAAGATGCAGTCCAGGCTCTTTTTTTCATCATGGCTTTCAGGTAGACCAATAATTTTTAAATTGTCTCTCCTGGATCTATTTTCCAGGTCAGTTGTTTTACCAATGAAGTGTTTTATGTTTTTCTACTTTTTCTTTTGTTTCTTTTGTTTCTCTTTGACTGATTCTTGATGTCTCACGGAGTCATTAGTTTCCATTTGTCCAATTCTAATTTTTAATGATTTACTCTCTTCTTATTTAACTGAGTACCTGAAAAGGCCTTAGCCTAAAAGAGCAAGGGTCTCCCATTGCATCCTGGGCCAACTCCAGTCATTCTGATGCATATCTGGTCACTGTATTCAGATGGCTCAGGAGAGGAAAGTGAGGCACAGCTCTCCCTCACTCAAATCAAAGTCAACTGCAAGTCATGGTCCTCTTCAAAAATGAAGGACAAACACACAAGCTTCCACTTGCCCAATTCTAATTTTAGTGAATCATTTTCTTCTATAAGATTTTGTACCTCCTTTTTCATTCGACCCATTTTACTTTTTAAGGAGTTCTTTTCTTCAGTGAGTTTTTGGGCTTCCCTTTTCCATCTGCCCAATTCTACTTTTCAAGGAGTTGTTTTCCTTGATGTACTTTTTCCCTTTTGTCCAAATGTGTTTTTCAAGGACTTATTTTCTACAATGCACTTTTTTTCCATTTGATCAATTGTATTCTTAAGGACTTGTTTTCTGCAGTCAATTTTTGTCCTTCCTTTTCCAAGCCATTGACTCTCTCTTGCATAGCTCTCATTTCTTTTCCCAATTTTTCCTCTACCTCTTTTATTTGATATCTAAAATCCTTGTTGAGCTCTTCCAAGAATGCTTTTTGGGCTTGAGACCAGTTGAAACTCACCTTTGAGGTTTCAGGTATGGGTATATTGACAATGTTGCCCTCTTCTGAATTTGTGCCTTGATCTTCCTTGTCTCCATAATAAAAATCTATCGTCATTGTCCATTTCAGCTTTATGCTCATAGTGTTTGTCTGTTTCCTGGCTTTTTTAAAGTTGAGTTCTCCTGCTGACGCACAGGAGGAACTGACCCAGGTTTCTTGTAATGGGAGCCAGGGACCTGATCACTGGCTTTGTGTGTAGGGGCCTCAGGTGTTGGCAGGTGGAGGCTGTAGGGGTCTGGCAGCTTGCCTGGTTCTAAGTTGGGGTCAGTAACACCAGAGCTCTATGGGTAGGGGTGGGGAGTCTGACCCCTGGAGGATACCTACTCACCCAGGATTCTTTAAAGTACAAGAAGTTTTGGCTGGCGGAGGATGTCTGCCAGCCTGGAGCTGTTCCTCTTGGAATTGTGCTGAAGCACTAGGAGGTTTGGTTGCTGGAGGATGCAACATATTTTCTTCAACCAATATTTTCTTCAGTGAGTTTTTGGACCTCCTTTCCTATTTGTCCAGTTCTGCTTTTTAAGGCATTCTGCTACTAGTTGCCTTTTTGGATCTCTTTTGCCATTTGTGTTAGTCTATTCTTTAAGGTGTTATTTTCTTCAGTATTTTGAGAAGTCTCCTTTAGCAAGCTGTTGACTCATTTTTCATTATTTTCTTGTATCACTCTCATTTCTCTTCCCAATTTTTCCTCTACTTCTCTTACTTGATTTTCAAAATCCTTTTGGAACTCTTCCATGGCTTGAGATCAACTCATATTTTCCTTGGAGGCTTTGAATGTAGGAGCTCTGACTTTGTTGTCTTCTGATTTTATGTTTTGATCTTCTTTGTCACCAAAGTAAGATTCTATAGTCTGAATTGCTCATTTTCCTAGCCAAATACTTGACTTTCTCTTTGTTAAGGTCCTGTGCCAAACTTCAGGGGGTTTGTGCAGCTGTGTTCAGAGATATTTTTAAGAGCCCATAAATTTTCAGCTCTTCCAAGGTGGTATGATCCTTCCTAGCCTCTATTCTGGTCTGTGAGTGACCACAAGCATTCTTTTCTGCCTTGAAACTGTGAGAAGGATTCCCTCTCCACTTCAGGTGCAAGCTCTACCACACCAGCACTCCTCCTCACCCCAGGACTGTCATCCAGGACTGAGACCTAGATCCAAGCAGGGCAAAGCAACAGAATCCTGTCTCAGCACCAACCAAGAGATCCTTGAAATTCCCCTTTGATCAGCTGCTCGATCCTCACATTGTCTGTGGGCTGGGAGCTCTGGAAGCAGCCACTACCATTGCCACCCCAGCTCTGGGGCCAGACCACATTCCTCTCTCACCCAAGTCTGACACGGTTTTCCCACTGACCTTCTACATTGTCTTTGGTGTTTATGGGTTGAGAAGCCTGGAAACTACTACAGCTGCCAGTAATTCAGTCCACTGAGGCCTATTATGGTCCATCTGTGCTGGTATAGCCCATGCTGGATTATGCTCCGCTTCCAGCCCAGTATGATAGACCTTTTGTTCTCCTGGGGTGCAAATCTGTTTCACTCTGTCGTTTTGTGGGTCCTGCAACTCTATAATTTGTTTAGAGTCATTTTTATAAGTATTTGAAGAGGTTTCAGGGACAGGTTCTGTCCCCTGCTATATCCCACCTGTCTACTGACTTAGCTGTTCCAGAGTTTATCCTGGGGCAATATTTTCTAGGTTTTCAGAGGTAAGTAAGGGAGATTAAGAGGAACTTCATTCTAATCCAGGAGCTTGGCTCCAAGAAATCTCCTTCAATGAATTTTTGTGCCTCTTTTGCTAATCCAATTCTGTTTTTTACAGTATGATATTCTTAAGTATTTTGTGTACCTCTTTTACTAAGCTGTTAATTCTATTTTCATAATTTGCTTACACAATTTTAATATCTTTTCCCAATTTTTTCTTTACCACTCATTCCTTTCTTTAACACTCTGAGGAATTCTCATTGGGTTTGTGTCTGATTAGCACATTTCTTTTTTTTTTTTAATTTTTTTTTTATTATTTTTAATGGTTTACAATCGCTGCCATAAAATTAAGATTTTATCCCCCCCACTATTCTCCTCCCCCCCATGACCGCATACAATTCTGTATAGGTTCTACATATACTTTCCTATTGAGTACATTTTCACCATAGTCATGTTATGTAGTCGAACTAAAATAAATGGAAGAAATCACATAACAAATCAAAACATGATACACAAAAACACGCATACACACAAACATGATCTGCTACATTCTGCAAATGACTTCCATATTTCTTTCTCTGAGTGTGGAAGGCATTTTGCCTTAGAAATCCACCATTGGGATTTTTTTTTTTAATAAGTTCTTGCATTATTACGAAATTCCAAGTCTACCAGAAAAAACTCTCGCACACTGTGGTCATTGCCATGCACAAAGTTCTCCTGGTTCTGCTCCTTTCACTCAGCATCAGATCATATAAGTCCTTCCAGGCCTCTCTGAAGTCTTCTTGTTCATCATTTCTTATGGCACAATAGTACTCCATTACATTCATATACCATAATTTATTCAGCCATTCCCCAATTGATGGGCATCCCCTTGACTTCCAGTTTTTGGCAACTACAAAGAAGATTAGCACATTTCTTAACTTTTGCTTATAGTTGTTTTTACATGGTTGTCTTCCTCTGAGTTAATATGTAGTTCCTCCCTGCCACCACACTAGGTTTTTATGTTCAAATTCTTTGTTGTTGTTTCATCCTTTTTCTGGCCTATTTCTTAACTTTGAATGCTGTGTTAAAGTAAAATTCTGCTGACCTGGCTTTGGGGAGGCACTGTCCCAAGCTTCAGGCTTTTTTCATGTTGCTGTTTTCAGAATTAGTACTGAAGGAGGGCAAGTTTTTGGGTGCTTCCATGGTGGTGTGCTTTGTGGAGACATGTGGGCACTGCTCTTGTAGGGTCCTCGCTCCCCTGTAGCCACAAGGGCAAGTGTTTAGCTCTGGAACTGTGACCAGGTCACCTGCTGTCCTGCAGCCACAAGTGTTAATGTTCTCCTTTGCTTTGGAACTAAGGAGAGGCAACCTGCTCCCCTGTGACTGACTGCAAGGCCTCTTCTTTTCCCTGGAACTATGACCCAGAACTATGTATGGTCGAGGCTTCACTGAGAAAATCACAACTAAGCTAATCTCTGAAGAAAGAATTTCAACAGTCAATGAAAAGGAAGTAGATCAATCCATATTGAATTACATGTGGTCAGGGAGCAGCCTGTAATACAAATTTTGGTGCAATGTAGAATGATGGAGGGGTAGTAATGTTGAATAACATTGACAAAGTAGCCTGGGTACAGATCATTTAAGGCCTTAAAACCCAGGCTAAGGAGTTTACATTGTTATACTTAGTTTTCAGTAAAAATTTTGCAAATCAGCTCAAGATGAGCCTTTTGTGGGGAGAAGATATAGAAGGCTACCAGAAGTAGAAGGAAACATTTTCACCTCACTGAAATGAGGGATGTTTGCTATTCTTGATGGGAAGAGAGGCTTGAGCTACATGATTTATTTAAACCATTTCACATTCTTGTCCTCACTTCTATCTTCAACATTGCTTTGGTCTTGCTAGACTCCAAATGCCACAAACACAAATCAGCAGGCCTTTGTGCTTCCACATATATCATCCACATGCAGTGATCGCACTGGGGGTGGAGAGGAAAGTGAATTTATTTCCTGTGGAGCTCCTTCTATTTTTCATACACTCACCACATACCTTCTGTGCATCATTCCACCCAAAGTAAAAGCAAGTTTTGACTAATTCATGTTCTGACCTCTCCTGCAGCCATGTCTACACCAGGGGATAATGGTGATCAACCACCCTATGATGATGCAGAAAGAAGAGAAATGGAGGAAAAGCTGAGAGAATTGGGGCTGGATGCCCAGTATTGGGCACCTAAGCTGCAAGAATACCTAGATGTGACCTCTGCCCAAGCTTTACAACACCTACAACAAAGGGAAATCCAGACCCTGAAGAAGCAGGCAAAACATCCTTGGGAGAAACAAGCACTAGAGAAACTGCTTCCACTGTCAAGTAGACAGGTCTCAGAGAAGGCAGGAGAGAAACACTGGGTGATAGTGAAGGAGAGACAAGAATGGGCACAGTCAGCCTTGAAGGAGCTAAGGGAGATGCAGGCAGCAGGGAAAAGCCGCCAGGAGGAGACTGTGAGGGTGAAAGAAGAAGAGCTGAGGCAGGCCATGGAGATCCCACTCAAGTACTGGCCACTCCCTGAGAAACCCCTAACAGAGGTCATAGAAAACATAAACAGACAACTCAGTCTCATGGAGAGCACACTCTCCCATAGGAAGAATCTTCCTGACAGGGAGCTCCTTCAAAGGGTGTCAGATGGCCTGGCCCTGCAAGGCATTTACCAAACTAACCACCCTGAGGATATTTTGGGGAAGAGAGAAGAACTACTCAGTCTCCCAGAGGACTTCTTCCTGCTCAGCCCAGCCCAGGGCACAAGGATGGAAACAAAGGAGTTTTTGTCTTCTCAGGAAGAGTCCATGTTTATTGAAAGCATGGAGAAACTGGGCTTCAGTGTGAGCTTCTTGGCTAAGGGTGGAGTTTGGGGATTTAACCTGGAGGCCAGTGCCAGTAACACCAGATTTTCTGACTCTAGAAAAGTCCATAAGTCACGCACTGAACACACTTACAGCTGTACCACCAAGTTCTGCTACATCCCACTGGCCTTCTGTCACTTTGCACGGGATCAGCTCCACCTGTCCAGGTCAGCCCTTCAAGAGTTAAAGCAGCTGGAGGAACTTCTGAGTCACTCCAATGGGGCAGAAACACATCAGCTACTGAAGAATAGATGTGAGGCATTTTTCCAAAGGTTTGGCTCTCATGTGAACCAGGGCCCATTGCACTTGGGAGGAGTGTTCTGGTGGAAAGCTGTAGCTGAGGGCTTCAGGTCAGAGGAACTGCATGATGTGAAGCAACAAGCTGCAGAGGCACTTGATGTGTACATTGGAGGCAGCTACACTGGTTTTGGGTTGACAGCAGGAGCCATGGTAAGTGCATCAAACTCTCAGACCCAAAAGGCTTCTCATAATTCAAGTTCCACTAATTTGCAAGCAAGATTCCAAATCTCTGTATACCAAACAGGAGGCCCTCCAGAGGTGGATTCTCTTCCACAGTGGAAAGCTGGTCTTGTGGCCAGTAACCATACCTGGTGTGTCATTGATAGAGGTTATCACCTAGTGCCTGTCTGGGACATAATTCTGTCCAACCACAGACAAGATTTTCGGGATCCTCTTCGACTGACTCGTTGCCTCACAGATATTTACACAGCCCTGACTGTGCAATGTGCAAGGACCCAAGATGGAGAGGAGTTACTGAGTGCAGTGGAGGATGCCAAGTCTTTTGTAGAAGAAGTGAAATTCTGGGAAATCTCTGAGCCTGAGGAGAAACTGATGAAACTGCTTGACTTCAAGCAAAAGCTGAGTGAGAAATGTGGCAACTCCAACGTGTGGATTAATGTCTGTCTCAAAGACTTGACTCTGCAGAAGTTCTTGGTGGACATTGTCAATTTTTGCAAGGATTTTCCAGTTGACGAAAGCAAATTCATTAAATCCCAGTTGCGTAGCCTTCTGTATCCTCATGTCTATCAAGTGGAAGACTTTCCCCAGAGTAAGCCAATCATGCAGTGGGTTTTCCACTCAGCAAAAGAACAACAATATATCCGTGTCACAGAGTTTGCTGATTTCATTCAAATTTTAGAAAAGGCAAAGAATGATCTTCTTGAAATAAATCACAACTCAAAGGCCATAGGAGAGATGGAAGAAGCCCAAAGAAAAGCTACTTATGAGATCAGTTCATCTCTTAGCTCCTTTCTAAAGGCCCTGAAACAGGCAGAGGAGTCAGACACACACCTACTGCTACTTTCCATTGCTGCTGGTACAGGTTACAAGGAGGAAAACCAAACCTTCCACCATCTCCTTGGATGTGAAGAAATAAATTTCCTGTTATGTGAAATGAAAGAAGCCCATGATAAATACCAGTACATTAATAAGGAATGTGACTATAGGGCTCAAGCATTCCTACTATTCACAGGACTCACAGTAACTCCTGGACCTATGGCTGTGTCTGCAGAAGAAAAGATGCAACGTTTGAAGCTGATGCAAACTCACATGGGACAGTCATGGTCCAAAGAAATGCTCCATGTCCTCTTGAAACCAAGGGCCAGTCATGATTGGGAAACTCTGGAAAAAGACCTGAATTTCCTTATCAGTGGAGAATATGAAGCTACAGTGAACTGTATACAGATGGACCAGGTAAAAAAAGAGCTGGAAAGTGTTTCTCAGAGAAAGAAAAAGACCTGTGAACAAGAACCAAGTACCACCACACACCAGGAAGTGATAAAAAATTCCAACTTTTTAGACTTAGCCAAGAGGCTTGGTCTGGAGCATTACTATCCAAGGAAGATGTCCCGAGCAGATTTCCATTTGATTTACCAGGCCTCTGTGCATGACAGTCAGCCAGACACAGACAAACAATTGCCATTTTATTTCCTTCAAAAACTGTTGATGCTGAATTACAAACTGAGATACTTGGTCTGTAAAGGTGATGGAGACACAATGGGCAGTGAGACACTGACTCTGACAAATCCTGAGGCTGACACTTCAGATCCTTATGAAGATTTGTCTGATGATAGGATCACACCCTCTCTCCTCTTGTCAAAAGGCCCACCCCACATCCACCCAATGGACACCCAGATGATGATTTTTCACTGTGCTGATGATTTCATGAGACAATACATTTCAAACAAACTTTCCATTTGTCAATTTGCTCTCCCCCTTGTGGTGCCCAATCCCTGTACTTCCGTAATAGAATTCCCTCTGTGGTCTCTCAGCCAAATCAAGAGAAGCTGGAGACAGGTGGAGAAATCATCAGGAGAAGACACAGTCCTTAATTTTAATAACCAACTCATCTCCCAGGCATCCATCCCCATTGTTTCCTTTATAAGAGTTGTGAGTTCTGCTTCTTCTTCCAAATCTCAGATTTTAAACTCTCTGTTGAGTAAGCACAAACATGATGCTTTTTTCCACCGTCACTGCCGAGGCAGCAGCAAATCCTGCCTCTTAATGGGAGGGATGGTAGAGATCTCCTGGTTCTGTCCAGGGGGTAGAGATGAAGACAGATTTGAAAGATGTGTTGCCTTCACCAATCTCCGTGGAGATGCCAAAGATTATGAGACACAGCTCAGATTTCTACAAGAAATTACTTCAGTCACAGTGGTCCTTGTTTCTACTTCTGATAAAAGTGAGAGGACTGTCCAAATGGTTCGGGACCTGTGGAAGTCAACAAAACCTTTGGTTTATTTGTTTGATGACAAAGATGAGAATGCATTCAATGATTCTGGTCAGAAAGTGAGGATTGGGATTAGGAATAGAAATGAGGCTGAATTAATGGATGAACTCACAAGTGTCATCAATCGCTTACTGAAGTCTTCAGGTCCTTTTCTCAGTCTGGAAGAATGTGCTGAAGTTGCTCGGCACCATGGCTTTCTTGTAGATGTGGACAGGAAAGAGTGTCAGGAGGCTAAGGGAAAGGCACAGGCTTTGCTGGCCATCATGGAAGAGATGAAATTGTCTGAAATGAAGGAGAGATTACTGCCCCTTCAAGGAGAGCTTTGGCACCAATGGTGTAAGAAGGACAAGGAGCTTTGTCACCTGAGAGAGAAGGGGAACCGCAGCCTCGAACAGCACAAGAGTGAGATTGAGACAGAAAAGCAAATAATAAGACAAACACAGCTAAGGAGGGCATTTCCTCTCAATGACTTGATGAGATCTGTGCTTGAAATCCTCCAATCTCATTCAGAGAAAGACAACAGCACTGAGCTGTACTTCCTACAGTGGCTGAGTACATTCATGGACAACCTCACCAGAGGTCACCTGGAAAAACTCCAGAAGAGATACAACCAGTTGTGGTCCCTGGTGCTGGCAGAAAAACAAAAAGGGTCAAAGAATGCCTCCTTGAAACGCCACCAAGTAGAACTAGAAGTTGTCTCCAAGGAGATCAGGGATTCCTCATTGGGTATTGAACATCTCCTGAGAGAGGTTGGCCAGATCTATGAAGCTTTAGAAGAAGCTTCATCTCAAATGGACAATGTGTTCTTCTCCCTTCCTCGAATTGCTGCTGATCTGATGGTCTCTGGGTACCCCCTTGAACTGATGGATGGAGATGCTTCCTATGTACCCCTGAAGTGGGTGGCAGCTGTTTTTGACAGATTGATTGAGAAAATTGGAGACAAAAAGCTCTTTGTTCTCTCTGTTCTTGGCCTCCAAAGCACAGGGAAATCTACTCTGCTGAATGCTATGTTTGGCCTACAGTTCAATGTCAGTGCAGGGCGATGCACACGAGGAGCTTACATGCAGTTGCTGAAAGTGGAGGAGACACTCTGGGAAGATCTGGGTTTTGGCTTTGTCCTCGTGGTTGACACAGAAGGACTGAGGGCCCCAGAATTCACTGGTAAATCACAAAATCGGGACAATGAGTTGGCCACTTTTGTTATTGGACTTGGAAACCTGACGTTGATCAATATATTTGGGGAGAATCCTTCAGAAATGCAAGATATCTTGCAAATTGCTGTCCAGGCCTTTCTGAGAATGAAACAAGTGAACATTTCCCCAAGCTGTCTCTTTGTGCATCAGAATGTGGGGGAAATCACTGCCAAAGATCAAAATGTGGAAGGAAGAAGGCAGCTGCAGGAGAGACTGGATAAAATGGCAGTCACTGCTGCAGAGCAAGAACAGTGCTCAGATATTACTAGCTTCAGTGATGTTATTCGGTTTGATGTCAACACCCATGTCCATTACTTTGCTCATCTATGGGAAGGGGATCCTCCAATGGCCCCTCCTAACCCTAGTTATAGCCACAACATCCAGGAACTTAAAAAAGGAATTCTCTTGGCTGCCAAAAAAGAATCCAAAGGTAGCATCCTGAAGATGTCTGAGGTGAAGGTCCGGATCCATGATTTGTGGAAAGCCTTGGTGAATGAAAACTTCATCTTCAGCTTTAGGAATACCTGGGAGATCATGGCCATGATCAAGCTTGAGACAATGTATAATAACTGGACCTGGAATCTAAGAAGTCATGTGTTGGATTTACAAAACCAATTGACCAATCAGATTCAAAATGGGGAAATTCAGGATCTGCCAAGAAGCTCTATTGAGGCCAACATTGCAGAAAAATATGATGCCATCAGGCAAGACCTTCAAAGATATTTTGATGAAGACCAAGAGAATGAAATCCTTATTCAGTGGAAGGGAAACTTTGAGAACAAATTGAGAAATCTTAAAGAGGCACTTGTTTCGGAAAGTATTAGAAAGTCTAAAGATTTCCTTAGTTCAAGGAAAAGTCAAGATAAATTGGATCAAAAGAAATCAGAATATGAAAAAGAGCTGTTGTTAAGAAGTAGAGATGTGGCTCTGTCTTTAATGGGTAAAGAATTAAGTGAGGAGGAACTGAGAGACACATTCACTCAACTATGGACAAAGTGGGTCTGTGAAGTATCCTCAACTTCCCCTCCTGCTGAAGATCCCAATATTGATGTAGATTTGGAGAATGTCTTTCTGGACCATTTTAAACAGGAGCACAATGTGGTAAGCAAGCTTCGAGATCATTCCAGAAGGAAAACATTTTCCACTGATTATGAGAAACATGTCACAATGAAGATGACATACAAATTTTACAGCCCCTTCATAGCTGAGAGTGATAAGAAGTCCATAAAGCAAACTACCCAGAACATTATCTCATTAGTCACTGAAACTATCGAATGTAAGTTGAGAATGGGAATGGATTATAATATAAGTTACTTCCATGAAATACTGAGATTGATTGACAAGAAAACAGATTTTGTATCCAATGGCGCACGGTACACATTTACAAATGAATATAAAATAGATTTGTCCTTATGCTTATGCCATAGAGCAGCAGTTAAATTTAAAGACATGCACACAGCATTCAAGAGAGCACATGATCCTGTCACATATCTAGAAAGCAAGAGAGAAGATTTCTTTATGAGTTTTAAGATTTCCTGCCAAGGTGCAACCTCTATCACAGCATTTGCTGACTTCCTGTGGAGTAAGCTCACTTCTTCCCTACCGATAGCCATCTGGAAAAAGATAGCCCTTGACCTTGCTGGGGAGATTAGGGCTAACTGTCCTGCCTTCAATGGAAACCGATCCAACCTGGAGAAACACATTCTCATCTCTTTGGCTAAGGAAGAAAACTTTGAGAATTACTGGGAATACATCAATGCACCAAAACGATTTTTTAAAAATTATATTAAAAAAGAGATCCAAGCATACTGTATGAGTAGAGGAAATGAGAAATTGAAGAATTTTTTAAGTAATAGTTTAGAATTTTTTAAGGAACTCATCCTCTCTGCCATTCGTGAGTCAACTCGGGTGGCTCAGGACCAAAATAATTCTGCATCTGTATGGCTAGACACATTGTGTAATCGCCTTGGGCGTCATTTGACCCTTCCAAGAGGAGACTTAAGAAGCATTGAACACCAGGAGATAGCTGACATCCAGTTCCTCAAGGAATCCATGAATGAACACCTGGATACAGAAATCCAAAAGGTAGGAGAAGTCTGTGAAATTATATGTATAGAGAATGTGGTACCTGAGATTCAGGCCATGCTCTCTGATCAGCTCAGTGGCTGCTGGAAGCAATGCCCTTTTTGCAAAGCAATTTGTACAAATACAGCCACAAATCATTGTGAAGATCACAGTGTTCCTTTTCATCGTTCTCAGACTGTTACAGGCACAAACTGGCACAAGACTGATGAGTTTTCAATTGATATCTGTACCAGTTATGTGGCAAGTGATCTTCTGTTTGTTCTTAATGATGACAGGTCCATTCCATTTAAGAGTTATCGTCAGGCAGGTGGTGAATATGCCACATGGAACATTACTCCAGATACATCTGCCCAGCCATACTGGAAATGGTTTGTGTGTCGCTTCAGATCACAATTAGAAGAGCATTACAATTTCAGATTCAAGGGCCGAGGTCAGATTCCTGAGGCATGGTCCAGAATCACCAAGCAAGATGTGCTGAATGACCTGAATAAATAATAATTATCAGTGACACCAAGGAACCTGAATATAGAGCATTTTGAGAACTTGTTCTCTCAGAAATGATTTTTAAAAATGTAAATTATGGAGCCATAGTACTACCAGACATATATAATACTGTAGTAATCACCAAAATTTTGTATCACTGGTTAAAAAATAAATGAAATGAGATTTAATGGGACAGACTAGACAATAGAGGACCAGAAATACTTCATTGCAATCTCACAGCTTTCAATATGCAAGAAAATAAACTATTTCTGGAAGAACTCCTGTTTGCAAGAATTGTTGGACAATCCCAAAAGAAGTTTCACAGAAATTAGGTTGAAAGTTCCAGCTAACACCAAATACTAATGAGTAAAAATGAATTAGTAACCTCATTGATAAAAGTTTATAGCAGTAGAAAATTAGAAAAGAAATAGAAAAAGTACCTTCCTTATCCATAATGAGGGGTACAATTCTTAAATAAATGAGAGATGGAGTTATAAACAAAAATTTTATCAAATTGAAAATATTTTACACAAGAATAATTAGAGTAACTAATATAAGAAGAGGAGGAGTCGAAAGGGGAAAAAAAATTGTATCAAATATCTCTGACAATGATCCAATACACAGACAATTAACAAATACATAACCAAAAAAAGGAACCATTTCTAATAGTTGCGTCGAAAGGACATAAACAGTGTTCAAAAGAAAAACTGTAAACTCTTAGTAATCATAAAAAAAAAAATCTTCAAGCATATTACTAAGAGAAATCAGAATTAAAACAACCCATTTTACATCATACCCAGTCAACTGGCAAAGAAGACAAAACATAGGAATGAAAAAAATTTTTATTTGGAGGAGGTGTGGTATTGTGGAAAGGCAGATACAGTAAAGTAACTAGGTTAAAACATAATTTGAAAATATTTAACAAAGTAAATGAAAATATAATAAAACAGAGGTAATATTAATATGTGGTTTTCTAAATCAAAATGCATCCATACAAATTGATATTTATGGTTTATTGGTCTTCCTTTCTGTTTGAGTTTGACACATTGCATTAAAGCATCAATGGCAGGACTGGGACTGTATATACACACAATCATTCTTGAAAGTAGTTTCAAATTATGCAAATGAAGAGGTTAAAATTTACAGTGAATCTGTTAAGAAGCATAAACCCTAAGGAAGTCATAAAGAAAAAAGAAAGTTTTCTTACACACAAAAATAGTTATAACACTACTTTTCATGGAAGCAAAGAACTGGAAAAAAAAAGTAGTCTATCAATAGGGGAATGGCTGAACAAATTGTGATGCATGAGTATAATGATGTATTATTGTGAAATATTAATCAATTACTGATCAGTCATTTATTTTTAGTCACATTCTTTAATTACACATATAACTAGTTCTTATAAATCATAGTAGATTAAGAAATGTATAAGAGATTCTGTGTAGGCTGATAGGACATTGGCTCTAGCTAGCTCCCTGTTAACCAAAATCCTCGCTTTTATTAAAGGCCTTTGTTCAATTAAGTTTCTTATTTCCATTAAGAGCTTTGCTATAGACTATAGTCACAGTGACTCCATGATCAAATACAAGTCACATGAGGATGGAAAACACCCTGAGTACTGCTCACTCACATGTCAAAGTTCCCCAACATTATGAAAAATCCCTCTCCTTGGCAAAGATGGTTACAAGAGACAGGCTTCCATGGTGACAATGGAAAGTTCCAAAATTTCCCTAACCAATCAGAAGGTGTAAACCCCTGTCAGAATCAATACCATGTCCCTCAATTTGGGATTAATATTCCTCAATTATTATGTTCATCATTCTGATGTTCCTCATTTATGTCTATAAAAGTGCTCTGTAAACTCAGTTCAGGGTCCTTGCATCAACTGAGGTGGTCTTGGATTCATTTTATTGGCAAACTGCTAGTCATGGTTAATAAACTGATTGTGCTTGAAATTTTTTTGCCTTCATTTCCTTTATTCACTAATTTCAATCATAACATTATAGTACTGTAAAAATTACAATCATGTTGAATACAGAGAAGCATAGAGTTGTATGAATTGATGTAATGTGAAGTTGAGTGGTAAAAAAATATATATATGTATATATATATAATGGTTATGGCAATGTAAATGGAAAAAACCAACCGTAAAACAACTAAAATGAATATTGCAAAATTACCAGGCTCCAAGAAAAGATATACTTCTACCCAATCCTTAGGAGAAGTGGGCAGGGCTCTATTGAGGTCAGAGAACCATATGTTGAGGTTTGGGGTGCTTGGCACCCCAAAATACCAACACCCCAGGTCCTGCCCAAATGAATTCGACCCAAGCCTTTTTTCAGCCAAAGTAAAATAAAGTTTATTAAATATTTGCCATATTAAACTGACTCTTAAGAAGCCTCAACATTTGTGATGCTTGTGGGCCACATAGAATCTGAGCTAGATTGAATCTGAGCCCCCTCATGGAGAGAAGAAGGAAATTATATACAGAAAGGCTGTGGGAGGGATCTGGGGGTAGTCTAGTAGTTTGAGGTGATGGGAGGATGCGTTTAGGGAGGATCTTGAGGAGGAGTCTAAGGAGGATCTTGATAGGACTGGAGTGACTAGAGGTCAGAACCAAGAGAGTAGGATTTTGATGTGATCAAGGGTGAGAAACAGCTGGAGGCAATCGGGAGGTAACAGACAAAAGAGGGCTAGGGTAAGTTAAGGTTACTTTTTTTTATGAAGAATGGGAAGCAGCCAGAGGCAATTGGGCATAGTTATAATGAAAAGCTTATGGTCTCAGGAGAACACTTGATCAAGTGAGAAGATTCATGGAGAGTTTAAAGGGGTTCTCAGAGTCTGTACCTCATCAGATTCTCATCAGATCAGGTATATAATTTCAGTTATTTTCAATGTATTCATTGGTTATTTTGAATTTTTTCTCTCCTCTTTTTCTTAAAAAACAATTTGTTACAAGAAATCATTCTCTAAGAGGTGAAAGGAGGTAATATACAAAGCAGAATTCTAGGTGATTTTGAAAAAAAAATCTACAAAAATCCTATACTTAAAAATAAGCCAAATGCTAGTCAGAACAACTCTTACATTTTACTTCAAACCAAGCAAATTGACAATGACTATAAAAGATGGGAAAAGGCAATGCTAGATATACTGTGAAAAGAGTAAAACCAATACACTGTGGGTAGTTTTGAAATGATCTATGATAATCATTTAATATAAATTTTGGACTTTAATAAGGGCCAGAGCTTGAATTAAGAAGAGCCTGGACCTAACAGTCTCTTTGTTCTCTGAAGTAAACTCAGACAATACCTCTTCCTATGTCAACAAAGCCAAATGGGGCTGACTTAACATTCCTTACAAGACCCTTAACCCAAGACACTATCTTGAATAATTGGAGGTTTTCCATATCTTAATATTTTGTGGACATATACTATGTTATGGCATGTTAATGGTAAAGAAAACACAGATATCCTGGGTTGTAATTTCAATTGAAACTTTGTCAATTCTATTATCTTATTGTATTTACAACCTATGCAATTAAGAAATTCCTTTCTCATGCTCTAGTTAATCACTCATGGAGACCATAAATCTGAAGGACACAAACCACCTTGGATTGTCCTAAAACAGATTTAAGTCTCGTCATTCTTGTATTAGTCAATCAGGAGTTTCCTGGCTCCGTGATTCACGTAATCGTTAATTTTAAGGGAATAAAACTGTATGCATTTAGCTTGTTGCCATTTTCTTAACCAAACTTTCAGTTTGACATCTAACTATTCTGAAAACAATTTGGAATTATGATGAGAAATAAATGAATATTTCTCACCATATCCTGTAGCCCAGAGATCTTATTGCTGGGCGTATAACATAAGACAGACAAAGATAAGAAGATATACTGTATCCTACATATTATCAAATTATTTACAGTAATTTTTTTGTAGTAGCAAAAAACTTCAAAAAAGAAAATGCACATTAATTAGGGAATGGCAACAAATTGTGGTACACAAATAGAATGGTATAGCCATTACAAAAAGAAAAACCCCAAACCAATGACTATGATGAATAAAATTGTGGTAATACTTTGGACTTCCTGTCCCAGAATTAGATGAGTTCTACTTCCCCTTCATGATTCTCTGGGGTGGTCAGCTATATATCCCTTTTAGGCAAGACTTTCAGTAATGCTGCTGTCTCAAGTCATTTTGATCTATCCCTACTCCCACTCAGGCAGTTAGCACCCAGTGATAAGCACACCAGTTGTTCCAATTAGCATAGAATTGCTTTTGCAAAGGAATAGTCACTTTGTAGATAATAGAAAAAACAGAAGTACAAACATTCTCTTCCCCCAAACTGGGGACACATACTGCCTGGGGGGAGAGAGGGATCAGCCTTACCTGAGTTTTTACATATTAAGTCATAGTAGTAAGTTTCCAGATGTGGAGGAGATACAGATCTCTGCTCCTGCTGACCTAGGGCAATTAAGTTGCTTAGAACCTCACACCTTACCTTGTATCTTCTGATATGAATTCCAGCTTCCAGACTCTGGTGTTTTAAATGCCTGACCTTTTTCAGTTCACAAGGTCATAGCCATGTCTAATCTCCATCTAAAATAGAAAAGGATAAATGTAAAGAGTCAAAGAATTGAGTCCCATATTCATAGGACAAATATTCATCTCAGAAAGGCCTGAGAGACATCTACCCTTACAGCATTGTCTCTCTCAATGTCATGCAGCCAGGTAGGAAGAATATGGACAAAGAGTAAATCCCAGGGTGACTGGTGCTTTTGGAGTACACCTCAGATCTGACAATATAACCAATCAGTGGTCTATGTCCTTATGAAAGATAGTAGAACGAGCTACTGGTCTATACATATTCCAAAGTGGAAGGCTAGACACTCCCATCATACATCATACAGTCCAGTAACAGGTAGAAGGTGTTGTGGACCCCTCCCCAAACCATCTTGAACCCCCAAGACATGAGAAAGGCTTATAACATGGATTGACCAATCAGGAGAAAGACATTTTTGGCCCACTCTGAGCTTAATCTACCATAATGCTTTGCTTTGCTTTCTGAGTGAACTCAAAATGCCCTTTCCTGTGTCATCAACTACAAGGCCAGATGAAGCTGATCAGAAGCAGTCTTCTACTTATCACTTCTGACAAGGTTTAGAGTTGGTAGAGCAGTTTCAGATGTGAAAGAATTCACTTAGGCAATTTTCTCCTAACCAAGGGGAGCTTTATTGATCCAAAAGCAGTGAGCTAACCCTGGAAAAAGGACTTGTAATTTGCAGAGGAACAGGGGCATGTTTTCATAAAGACACGATAAGGGAAACAAAGGAATTTTATGACCCAGGATGGGAGAGGGGAGACAAGGAATTTCATGGTCCAGGAGAAGGGGGAAGTTTTATGGTATTCCAAGATAAGGGGAAGAGACTTTAGGATGCCCTCAAGCTCAGGAGAGGCCTCACAAGGTACTGAAAAAGCAACCCTTAATATTAACCCTTGGGGCACCTTTGTATCCACATCACTTCCAAGGACAAGGCACCTTGAACTAGACACTATCTTGAATAATAGAACTTTTCTTATCTTGATATTCTATTGACACATGTTATGTTATGTTACGTTATGTTATGTTATGTCATGTTAATGATAGAAGAAATACAGACATCAATAATTTCAACTGACACTTGGGCATTCTCCTTTCTTATTGTATTTACAATCTATCCACTTTAGAAATTCTTATCTCATACTATGTTCAACACATATGGAGACTATAATTTTGGCTGACATAAGCATCCTGAGCCAGGAAAGGAGGGAGGGATGAGAGGGAATTGATCTGAAGATATGAAATCCCCTTTGTCCATCTTTGGGTTCATTGTTTACAATGAACTCCCTTGTGTACCTCTATATGGATGTTCCACAAGCTTCAAGAAAAATAAATATACACATGCAGTTTAGTTTTGTTTGTCTCAGACCAAACTCAGTAGTGGTTGACAATGTATAGGATTTTTTACTTTATTGTTAATTTTTTCTTTTAATTTGTCATATAATATGCTGTTAAAGCAAACCATCATTTTGGTATTTTTACTTCTTTTCATACTAAGTCAATCTTTTATGAATTTAACTGTTGAACTACTTGGTAAGTATAAATTGAAAGTGGTTACATTTTTTGTTATTCTTTTTTACCTTCACTTTTATATTGTGCCCTGTTTTGTCTCTTTTGAATTTTTTTTCTAAATTGAATTTTACTTTATCTATTATGGCCCCTCCTGCTTTTTTGCACTTGCAATTACATGGTATATTTTATACCAGCCTTTTCATTTTAAATCAGCCACATTTTTAAAAATGTGTTTCCTATAAGCAACATATTGGTAGGTTTTTGTTTCTTATTTCATTCTTACAACTTTTTCTTTAATTGAAGAATTTACATTATTTAAATCTATTTTTCTAGCTAATAAATTTGATATGTTTTCAGTGACTTCCTTATTATTCTTTTTTATTCCTGAAGACAGTGAAATTTATCTTAATTTTCCATAAACATTTCCACTTTTAAAAAAGGCAACATAAGATTTCAATTTATCCTTAGAGAATTGCCCGGGAGCAACGAAAGATTAAATGACTTACCCAAGCTTATGTTACCAGTACATAGCAGAAGCAGGATTGAATCTTGGGTCTTGCTGACTCTAACGTCAGATTTTCCTTTCAGCAAATCGTTTTAACTATTAAAAAACATGTTGCATTATTTGGCCTCACCCCTTGGGTTAAAGCAAATACCTAGGCTGAAGAATTTCTAGAAAATTATTACTCCGTAAAATAATACAGTTGCAAACTTTATTGTCATAAAGCAGGTAGCCAGCAGGTAAACAAAACATACACACATACACACACACACACACACACACACACACACACACACACACAATGGCAATACAGACACAGAGTTTTTCCCTACATGCAAGAAACTCGCCTGAGCCCAAAAGTAAGGGACAGTAGGGAAAGGAACATGCTCAAAGTTGGAGTTCAGGTGTCAAAATTATATACCCTAAGAATGGCCTTGGTTGAGAACAGATGATCAGTGCCAGATGTAGGAGGGAGAATTCCTTTTTTAAAATATAATTATAGTTTACTTATTTTAACATGGTTTTTTTTTTAAATTTTGAGTTCCCAATTTTCTCCTTTCCTCCAACTACCTTTTCACCTAATGAGAGGGTAGGCAATATTATATCAATTATATATGTAAAGTCATGCAAAACATATTTCCACATTGACCACATTATTTCTTATAAAGGAAAAAAGATACAGTGAAAAATATGCTTCTAATTTGCACTCAGAGATAATCAGTTTTCTCTTTGGTTGAATACAGCATTTTTCTTCATGAGCCCTTGAAAATGTCTTGGATCATTGTACTGATCAGAGTAGCTCAGTCTCACAGCTGATCATTGCTACAATGTTGCTGTTACTGTGTACAGTGTTCTTTTGGTTCTGCTCACTTCACTTTGCATCAGTTCATATAAATCTTCCTAGGTTTTTCTGAAACCATCACCCTCATCTTTTTTTAAAGTACAATAGGAGTCCATCACAAACTCATGCCACAACTTGTTCAGCCATTCCCTAATGGATAGACATCTTCCCAATTTCTAATTCTTTTCCACCACAAAAGGAGCTATCCTAAATCTTTTTGTACATAAATCTTTTTGTACTTCTTTTTCCTTTTTCTTTGGAAGATAGAAGAGTAAGCACTAAATCACTATAACTTTCCCATATTTACCTTCAAACAACCATAAAATAATACCCCCAAACAAATCCTGGAACAGCAGAACCAGCAAAAAGATGAGTTGAAACAAGGTTTTAATCCAAGAAACTTGGAATAAAGTTTGGTTAAGAAAGGTCTGTCTCATTCATGCAAAAAGAGAGCACATTCCAAGAGAAGAAGCATCCCAATAAACTAGCAGTAAGCCACACCTCAGAAAACCAGTGGGAGATCCTGACTCCCAGTGCAGTGGGGCAGGCAAATGCCAACATCACAGACCCCCCACATGCCTCAGCATAGCCAGATAAGTAGGTAGAGACTCCAGCTCAGACCACCTCCACTGGCTTCAGCATAGCCCCAGGCAAACAGGCAACCTCCAGCAGTCAGACTAGGTGTTTCAGCACAAGCTTGGGGAAATGCAGAAATTCTCCATGGGCCTCAGAACATTCCAGACACCAGTACCCAGTACCCAACTTAGCACCAGGTAAGCTGTCAGACACCTGCTTTGACTACTTACCTCCCTGACTTTCTTTAAGTCTCAACTAAAATTCCACTTTTAATTATTTCTTACTTGTCCTGAATATAGCTTTCTTTATATATATTTGTTTGCATGCTCTCTCCCCTATCAGAATGTAAGTTCCATGAGTGCTGGGGTTGTCTCGTCTCTTTTGGTATCCCCAGTGCTTAATACAGTGCCTGAAATATAATAAACACTTAATAAATGTTTATTGAAGTTCTACACTGGAATTCCCTCCATTATCCTTGTCTATAAATACATTAACTTTCTAAAAGTCAAGTAAAAATACAAAGGTGTGGCTCAGCTGCAAAATTAGCCATAACTCAATCAATCAACTGTGGCATGTGGCATGAAGAGGGTTATGGTCCCCAAATCACTAGGCCTGGATCCTTACAAAAGGTTAGATGCTGTGGGGTTGGTGCTTTTTATTATCTCCATTTTCTAGATGAAGGAATAGAGGCAAAGAAAAGTTAAATAACTTTACCAGGGTTTGAGACTGTGTGTGTGTTCATTTTTTGTTGCCGAAGAAGATCATGCCATCAGAGAAATGATGACATGACTTGCACTTGACTTTGTTTTGAGTGAAGGAAGGCTGTGCTGGTCACTAGCCTCACTTCTCCTCCAGAGCCATCTGAATCCAGTGACCAGATATTCATCAGGATGAGTGAAGATGACCCAGGATGAGGCAGTTGGGGTTAAGTGACTTGCCCAAGGTCACACAGCTAGTGAGTGTCAAGTGTCTGAGGTGAAATTTGAACTCAGGTCTTCCTGACTCCTGCACTGGTGCTCTATCCACTGCACCACCTAGCTGTCCCACCAGGGTTAGAGATAGAAAGAGTCTGAAAGAGGATTTGAATTCAGATCTTCCTGATTCTATGTCCAGTACTCTCTACTTGGCCATCTTTGTCCCTCCCTTTCTGTTCCTTTTACTAGCTCTCTCTATGCTTTTATTACTTTCTATATCTGTTCTACTCTCATGCTCACTGATTCTGTGTCTCAACATTCTCCTGTCTATGTCACTGCTGTGCCATCTTGCTGTTTGTCTCTTTCTATCTCTATCTCTTTTTAAGTCCTGGCTCCATCAATGACTCACTTTGTTATTTGGAATAAGTCATTTTCTCCCTTAGAGCCTCTCTCCCTTCAGGGGATTAGATGTCTTTTGATATCTTTTGATTCGTGCATAAATTGGATTTAAGTGAGGCAGAGTTGCACGAAGTCCTCAGCCTCACCCTCTCCTCTCCAGAGTCATCATAGTCCAACAGCAGGGCAGAGTCAAGACGACTGGTGATGGCTCTGGATGCAGTGGATGACCTTTGGTGTCTAACCAAGCTCTAAGCACCTGCTTCATCTGCCTTCATGGCCATTGGAACAAATTGTTCTCATCCTCCCATTCCACCAGATGAAGTCTTCACATGCTTGGAGTAGACACCCCCCTAACTCACCAGTGGGTTTGAGAACACTTGGTTACCCTCCACCTGGTTTGGCTCGTCTGCCAAAACAGTTTACAGGGGTGTGGCTGTTGTGTATAGTACAGCTCCTTGGAACCACAGGTGAGAGTTAGGTGGAACAGGTGAACATCAAAGGTGGAAGAGCCCTGAAAAGTGCTCGGCAGCCATCACACCAAAGCTACTGGTACTGGTACTGTTCCTCTCTGGGATTGGTCATCCACTCCCTCTGTGACTCATGAAGCACACACATGGAGTTATTGCTGTGGCTCTTTCTCAAATCAGTGGAAGAACATATTACCACACTGTGAAAATTTAAAGCCCCAGATTACTGCCAGGTGGTGTCATTCTTGTTACTGTCTCACTAAATGACTCAGTGTAATAGATCTGCAAACAAGCTTTCTGTAGCCCAAATAATGTTAAGCACCTGTATTACTATTTGTCAAAAATATTTAGATCTTATTATCATCAGTATGATATAAATTTGTGTGGCATCACTGAATTCATTAAAACTATTTGCCATCATGTATTTTCTTAATCAGTAGATTACTAAAAACACAACTAGTATTGCGCAGGGCTCAGTGATATTTTTTTAAAAACCAAATAAGTGTCCTCATTTTTGAAAAGGTTGGGAAACCATCAAACTAGAATAACTTTATGCTTCCTCCCAGCTCACTTTCACCTCTCTGTATATATCTTTTTCTCACATCTACCTGTCTCCTCTCTCTGCTTGTCTCTCTCTCTCCCTTCTCTTATTCTTTTTCTGTCTCCATCCTTCATTGTTCTTTCCTTTCTTTCTTCCCCTGTCTCATTCTATTCTCTCCTTTGTTCCCATCTCTCTCAGGCTCTTGTTTCTCCTGTCTCTATTTCTCTCCCCCCTCTAACTCTTCTCTTTGTATCTTTCTCTCCTTCTGAATTTCTCTTTTTCTCCTCCTTTTACCTATATCTTTCTACTTTCTGTTATATCTCTTCCATCCCTCTCCCTTTCCCTCCTTTATCACCCATTTACATATCTCTGTTTCTCTCTTCTCATTCTGTTTGTTTTCCTTTTCTCTGTCCTTATCACTATCTTTATTCCCGTTTCTCTTTCTCTTCTATGTCTCCTCTCTGTCTCCCCTCTCTGCCATTCTCAGTTACTCCTGTTTTTCCTCTCTGTCACTCTTCTGCTGTCTTTCAATCTTTGTGTCTCTCCTCCCTCCGTCTTTGTCTTCCTTCTCTGTTGGTCTTTTTTCATCTCTCTCTGTCTCTCTTTTTCTTTCTGTCTCTCTCTCTCTCTCTGTCTCTCTCTCTCTCTCTCTCTCTCTCTCTCTCTCTCTCTGTGTGTGTGTGTGTGTCTCTCTCTCTCTCTCATTCTCTCTCTCCTCCTTCTTAAACCAATTAATGATTACACAAATTCTTGTAATAAAATATATATTATGATGAACACAAAAAGGTAAAGAACACTAAAACATAATGTAATGAGGATAATAATCATTGATTTGCTGCATAACTAAATCTGTGGTACCTTCCAAAGGCACTAATCACCCTGTGCCTTGCTCCTATTCTAAACTCATTTCTAACAGGTTGTATTATGCTGAGAGACAATACTGTAAATTTAGAAGCCTTCTTAGGTCTTCCCTGTTCAAGTCAATATTTGGCTTGTGTCTATGAGCTTTAGTTCTTTTTCTCTATGCATTTGCCTTTTCCTGTTTTAAATAGAAATTGGAGAGGGCTATGACATTATGAAGTTCAAAAAGGTCAGGAATGTAGAATATAACAGGTTGAAAACTGGAATTCATACCAGGATTTGCTAGAAGCTCCATAGTAAGACATGAGACCCCAAGCTCCTGACTTGACCCTTAGCCAAGCAGTAGCAGAGGAAAGACTCATCCATGTATCTGTCATGCCACATTTTGAAAGTCAACTTGGTGAATTCAGAGAAATGATTATTTCTCTCTTATATTAATAACCAACTACTAATATATTGGGAGGGGGGGAATCTGGGGTTTTTTCCCTTCCTATTTCTACATTCAAAGTCTAGTCTCAGAAGGACATTGCAGATAGATGAGAATGCCCAGACACCACGCAGCTAGAAAATCTTACAAGCAGAATCTAATCTAGGTGAATTCCAGCCCATTGTGTTCCATTCAGGCAGGCTTGGATGGGGGTAGCTCCCTTTTTCTAGACTGCCTGAGGAGGTGTTCTGGGTAGAAATCAGTAAGAGCAACATAATCAAAATTACATTCCCAGCCCCTCACCAGAATAAGTCCACCTCTCATTATATTATTCAATCTCTCATTAATTGTTATCCAATCAGAGTTAACTTCTGCCTGTCAGGAACACTCACTCTTCCAAGGACATGTAAGCATTGGTTCACCTCCATGAATTGTCATCTTTGTCATCTTTGGTTTATGAGAGAAAGTCAAATGACTATCTTTTTATTAATTATTCACTAGCTACAATGAAAAAAAATTATTATCCAGGAATTATATCTCTCAGACTTTCCACTCATCACAGAATGAAATGTAGAAACTAAGTCTGAGCCCATTCTCCCCAGTTACCAAGGTGGAATAGGGTAGAGTACATACCACAGGGAAATATTTATACTTCTGTTTCTTGGAATATCTGCAAGGTGAATTTTATTGCTGTTGCGAATATCCCTGTATAAAAGCCAATCAATGATTATCTGCTAAAGGCAAATGGTGCACTTATTGTGGGAGGCTAACAGTAGGGACAGGAAGAAAAATACACAAGAATGAGGACTTGAGACAATAGTATTATAGAAAGATACTCCAAACCCTGAAGGGGAGATGAAGCTGATCTAGCTCTGGAAGATTAAGCCACATTTATCACTATATCCATTATAGCTATTTATAGCCCAATCATATCTCATTACATTTGTGTACAAAAATCTGTGTATCCATTGAATAATGTTTACTTTTTCTAGTTCTTTACCCCTACAAAGAGTACTACTATAAACAGCTTGATATGCATGGGATACAGTATATCTTTTTAACTTTCTTTTGGCATATGTCTAGTTGTGCAATATGTGGGTCAAAGACTTTTGGACATGTTAACTACTTTCTTAACATAATTCCAAATTGTTTTCAGGAATGATTAGACCAATTCACAGCTCTACTCACAAGGTATTAGTTTTACTCTTTCCATAGTATATCCATTGATTTTTCCTTTCCTTTATCATTCCCAATTTGCTCAGTGTATGGCAAAAAGTGAGAATTGTTCTGACTAGCATTTTGCTTGTTTTTAAAAGGAAGATTTTTATTGATGTCCTCTGTTTTCATGTCATTTGGATTTTCTCTCTTATATCCCACATTCTCTCTCTTCCCAGAAAAATATCCCTCAAAAGAAAAAGAGGGGAAAAATGTCACAAAACCAATGAATACATTGAAAATCCACCTCCTTAGAGTATGACTAAAAGTGGAAACTCTAGGTCAAATAGTCTGGGTATTTTAGCCACTTTATTTCCAAAAGTTATAGTGCTTCACAGTTTCAATCCCAAAGCTTCCCACAGTATGACACACTGTTGACTATTGCCATCTTCTGACATTCTGGCCAGTTGAATAGGAGAAAAAATTTCAGGATTATTTTGATTTCCATGTCTCTTATTAGTAACGATGTTGTACCTTATTTCTAATGATTATTAAGAATTTACAATGCTTCTTTTGGAAACTGCTTTTTTTTCTTTCCTTTTTTTAAATTATTTTATTTGTTTTCAGTGTTCAACAATCACTTCCGTATGTCTTATATTTTTTCCCACTCCCTCCCCCTCATTCCCCGCTCCTTCCCCACACCCTCCCTGAGATGGCATGCAATCTTATATAGATTCTACACATACATTCCTATTACATGCATGTTGCATAGAAGAATTAAAATGAATGGGAGAAACCATAAAACAAAACAAAATATAATACAAAAAAAAATGGTCTGTTTCTATCTGCAAACCAATTCCATAGTTCTTTCTCTGGATGTGGAAGTTCATTTTGCCTTGAGTCCACTGGAAATTTTTTTAGTCCATGCATTTCAATAAAGTACTACATCTATCAGAAAAAACTCCTCACACACTGTGGTTGTTGCTGTGTACAAAGTTCTCCTGGTTCTGCTCCTTTCACTCAGCATCAGTTCATAGAAGTCTTTCCAGGCTTCTCTGAAGTCTTCCTGTTCATCATTTCTCATAGCACAATAGTATTCCATTACACTCATTTACCACAACTTGTTCAGACATTCCCCAATTGATGGGCATCTCCTTGATTTCCAGTTTTTGGCCACCACAGAGAGCACTGCTATAAATATTTTCGTACATGTGGGATCCTTTCTCATTTCTATGATCTCTTTGGGATAGAGTCTGAGAAGCAATATTGCTAGGTCAAAGGGTATGCACATTTTTGCAGACCTTTGGGCATAGTTCCAAATTGCTCTCCAGAATGGTTGGATCAGCTCACAGCTCCACCAACAATGAATTAGTGTTCCAACTCTCCCACATCTTCTCCAACATTTATCATCTTCCTGTTTTGTCATGTTAGCCAATCTGATACGTGTGATGTGGTACCTCAGAGTTGTTTTGATTTGCATCTCTCTAATCAATAGTGATTTAGAGCATTTTTTCATATGATTATAGATATCTTTAATTTCTTCCTCTGAAAATTCCCTTTTGTATCCTTTGACCATT
Organism: Notamacropus eugenii; assembly: GCF_028372415.1. Lineage (NCBI taxonomy): Eukaryota > Metazoa > Chordata > Mammalia > Diprotodontia > Macropodidae > Notamacropus > Notamacropus eugenii. The sequence goes on from NC_092876.1 coordinate 88,682,462, forward strand.
TATCAATTGGGGAATAGTTATTTTGATTTCCATGTCTCTTATTATTAATGATGTTGTACCTTATTTCTAATGATTATTAAGAGTTTACAATGCTTCTTTTGGAAACTGTTTTTTCATACCCTTTGGGTACTTATCCATTAAGGAATTGCTTTTGTGGTTATATATTGGTTAGTTGCCTATCAGAGATATTTGATGCAAAGTTGTTCCCCATTCCCTCCCCACCACTTCTTATGCTTGGTATGTCAACTGTGCTTGTGTAACAGATTTTCAACATCAAATAATCAAATTATTTTATATTTCATAATTCTATCTATCCCCTGTTTAAGAAATATGCCTTTAAGCATGTATATTAAGGTGCCTGATCAGTTTCTCTTTCGATCTAATAGAAAGACCATGTATTATTGAGGTTACATACCTATTTTTAGCTTGTTTTGGTAACAGATGTCATATGTTAGTCTCAACCTAATTTCTATGAAATTCCTTTCAAAATGTCCCACAATTCTTGCAAACAGGGCTTCTACAAATAACTCATATTCTTGGTATGATGAAGACTAGGTTATCAAGATCAATTTGTTTCTGACTTTGTTGTCTAGTCCATTCCATTAATCTTACTCCATTTTTTCAACCCAGTGACTTAAGATTTTAATGATGATTTGAGTTATGGCACTATTATTTCTATTTCATTCCTATTTGAAAAATATATATATCTAAGAGGTCATTCTCCTAAAATGTTCTAGGTTCAGGCTTCTTGGTGTCACTAAAAATTATTGTTTATTTGTGTCATTCAACAAATCTTGCTTGGGGATTTTACTCTTGAATTTTCCCCTGAATCCAAGGCAAAACTTTTGTTCTAATTGTGACCTGAAGTGACACACCACCCATTTCCAATATGGCTGGGCTGATGTGTCTGGAGTGATGTTCCATATGGCACATTTACCACTTGCCTAACAGTAAGACTTAAATGGAATGATGATGATGTAACAAAAGATAGCATTTATATAGCATCTACTTAGTGCCAAGTATTGTGCTAAGCGCTTTACAAACATTGCCTCACTTGATCCTCACAATAATCCTGCAAGAGAGGTATTATTAGCTCCATTTTGTATTTAAGGAAATTGAGACATAGGCTAAGTGATTTGCCAAGGATCACATAGCAAGTAAATACCTGAAGCTAAATTTCAACTCTGCTCTTTCTGACTCCAGGCCCAGTGCTCTATCCATTGCACCACCTATTTCTAATATGGTATAAGGTCTTAGTCTAAGCCTGAATTCTGCCAGACTGCTTTCTAGTTTCCATGTTTTAAAAAATAAAATATGTAGTTTTTTTCCTAGGTAATCTATGTTTTCCACTTTACCAAATACTGAATTGAGTTTCATTTTTTCTGATTCATCCTTGCCTCATCTATTTCATTGATCCAGCACTCTATTTTTAAACTAATACCAGATGATTCTGAGTACTGTTGCCTTATAACACAGTTTAGGATCTGGAAGTGCTATTCCCCCTTCATCCATACTCCTCATTATTTCCCTTGATATTCTAGATCTGTTTTTCCAAATGATTTTTTTTAATTTTTTAATCAAATTGTATAGAGTATCTGAATGATAATTTGATTGATGTAGCATAAAAAGTATAAATTAACTTAGTATTGTCAATTGACTATTCCTCCAGCTATTTAAGTTGTTCTTTATTTCTTTCAGAAATGCTTTGTAATATAATCCATATGTCTTTTGTGTGTTTTAGTACATAAATATCCAGATAGTTTATGAATTTTGCAATTATTTGGAATGAGATTTCAGGATTATTGCTTGTTTGGTTTTATTTTGCTTATGCATTTTTCAGCTGTTTTGAGAGATGAGAAGTCTCCAGTAAATGCCCAAGGGTTGAAGTTTCCCATTACTACAGCATCATGCCTTATTTTGGGGACTGAAATATAGCTTGTGAACTACCTCTCTAATTACTCCCTTTCTCCAAGTCACCTGTAGTGTATCCTCACAAAAATGTTACTTCTATAACTCCCTCTTTGTTTCTCTCCCAAGTATTCCCTGTAAGTGTTATTCCATCAGATTCCCAGATTGCTTCACTTGAGTATTTTTTTTAAATGTAAGCTTTATGCTGAGGTCATGAGGACAATCTGAACATAACAACATCTTGGACCAGATCTGAGAAAAGAAAGAATGAAACACATTTCCCCTCCCTTTTCCCATCTTTCAGGGAGAAAGTCAAATGTATAGTGAATTAGCTACTAATATTAAACTCTTTGCTCCCTTCTGTGATTCAGACTGCTTCAGTCTTTGTCATAGTCACTTTCTTTTCTAAGTTATTAAATGTGATAAAAACTATTGACAAAACTCTGCTATATATGAAATGAGCAGAACCAGGAAAATGTTGAACACAGTAAAGGCAATATTGTATAATGACTAACTGTGGATAGCTCAGCTCTTCTCAGCAATACAATGATCCAAGACAATTGTAAAGGACTCATGATGAAAAATGCTATCCACCTCCAGAGAAAGAAGTGATGGAGTCTGGATGCAGATTATAACATACTATATTTCACTTTTTGATGGATTTTTTTTCTTGGTCTATGTTTTCTTTCACAAAATGGAAGCATGTTTTGCATGACAACACATGTATAGACTATATCAAACTGCTTGCCATCGGGGTGGGGAGAGAGAGTTTGGAGCTCAAAATGTTGAAAAACAAATGTTAAAGTTTTTTTACATGTAACTGGGAAAAATGAACTATTTTAAATTTTTAATAGGATGGGGATACATTGGAAAATGTAAATGACATTTTAAAAAGATGTCAGTAAAGCTATAAGAACTCTAAAAAAAAACTGTAATGGTTTTACTTGATGTTCATGTATGGGGTTATGAGAAAGAAGGACTTCCCTTGTTTTAGAGACAAGACATCTGGTTCAAGTGTGGTGAGGCTGAAATTCGGTGTTAGAGCAAATAATGAGCAGGCAAAGGATAAAGAATCCAACCACAGAAAGTTACTGTGGGAATGGAGAAGACTGGGGTTCATCTTCAAAGGAGAATACCTCTCCTACCCCAAAGAGTAATGTCAAATGGTCACCAGTCCAAAAAGAATTCATAAAAGAACTTAAACAAGACTTTAAAAATCAAATGAGAGAGATTGAGGAAAAACTAAAAAAAAAAGTCAGAACAATCCAAGAAAAACAAGATTAGGAAAAGAAAGTCAACCAATTAGAAAAGGAGATCCAGAATCTTAAGGAAGAAAACAACTTCTTGAAAACCAGAACTGGACAAGAAGCCAGTGAAGTCAAAAGAGACCAAGAAATAATAAGACAAAGTATAAAGAATGAAAACACAGAAGAAAATGTGAAACAGCTCATAAGAAAAACAACTGATCTGGAGAACAGATCAAGAAGAGAAAATATTAGAATAATCAGACTACCTGAAAGCTATGATCAAAAAAAAAAAATCTTGATATAATAATCCTAGAAATAATTAGAGAAAATTGTCCTGAAGCATTAGAATAAGAAGACAAAGTACAAATAGAAAAAAATCCACTAATCACCACCTGAAAGAGATCCTACTAGGAAAACCCACAGGAATATCATAGTCAGATTCTGAAACCCTCAGCTCAAGTATAAAACATTATGTGCCACAAGAAAAAAAAGCAACTTAAATATGATGGTACCACAATTAGAATCACACAAGACCTAGCAGTGACAACACTAAAAGACCACAGGCATTGGAATGCTATATATAGAAGAGCAAAAGAACTGGGGTCCAGGCTGAAAATATCATACCCAGAAAAGCTAAGCATAATCCTACATGAAAAAAATGTATATTTAATAAATGGTCAGATTTTTCAGGATTTTGTTAAAAAAAAAACAAAAACCTGAACTTAATAGAAGATTTGACATATAAGATCCAAGAGAAGTACAAGGTACATATCAACGACTAATTACAATGGACTCAATAAGGACAAACTGCTTACCTCGTATATGAGGAAATGTAAAATGTATGTCTAAGATGATTACTAGCAATTGGGCAGTTCTAAGAAAGACTGGAGTGGAGCTGAGTAGAAAATGGCTTTTAAAAGTAAAACCATTTAGGAACAGCTAAAAGGAATAATTATCTTATACAAATGAGGTACAAGAGGAAGAATCAAAACAGAGAATTATATAGGTGAGGAGGGCTGGTAGTTCTGCAAACCTACTTTCATGGGGAATGGGTTCAAGATAGAACAATACATACATACATATATATATCTAGATATCTAAATATAGATATATATATGCATAAGTCTTCTAAAATCAGAAAGAAAAAATGTTAAGTGGATAGGGAGGGGGAGAAGATAAGGGAGGGATCTTTATAGGGCAGGGGGAGGGAATAGGATAAAAGTATAGATGGATGTTCAGATTAACAGGAATGGGAGGATAAAGGAGGAATCTCTGGGGGATGGGAGTAGGTCAAGTAATAGGAGGGCAAGTTAGTGGGTAGAAATAGAGGAGTCAGGAGGGACAGGAAATAAGAGATATACACAAACATAAATAAAGATCAGGATTAGAATTTGTTAGGGAAAAAGTAGTAGGAGTGGCAATCATAATCTCAGACAAAGTTAAGGCTAAAATAGATTTAATCAAAAGAGAAAAACTGGGAAACTCCACTGTGTGTCACCCATATCATCAATGTTGTTTTGGACTATTTAAAATAACTAGACAGTGTAAGGCTGGAATATTGCTTCAGTGTAGGAAATGATGAGTTGGTGAATTTTGAAAAATATGGAAATATCCACACTTAATTGTAGCTTTGGTGGGAGGGTTAGAACGGGGGAAAAAGAACAAAGTAAAAAGTGCAGGGCAGAGAACAAAAGAAAACTTACAAAGAAACAAAGAAAAGATGGACAGCTCTCAATACAAAGCATACAAGTTTTCTTGAAATGGAAGTTTATGCTGTATATTTTAAATCCTCTCTTACATTCTGCTGTGCACATGGCAATGCTTTTTTTTTCTTATTTTGCATCTAAGTTTATATGTTTCTTGTTCTTTTCTTATCGTATAAGTTTTAGTTTCTTTTTCTTTTATTACTGTGTAAGTTTTAGTATTTAAGTTTAAAATAAATTAATAACTAAAAATATGACCCAAATTATCCAAAGCTGAGATATTAAAGAAATCTTCCTTTTCTTTGAACAAAGGAAATGATGAGCCAGCTCTACCTACACAAAAGGATCAAGTGCCAACAAAGGGGGACTGCACCTCCTGGTGGTTGGTTTAGTGAACAATTCTATTCAACCATCACTTTTATGCATTCTGTTCCTTTATAATGAACAAATATAAAAGCATTTATTAAGCACTTATAGTTTGTAAACCAGGGTACTAAGTACTAGGAATACAAATCAAAAAAGTGTGATGGTCTCTGTCCTCCAGGATCTCAAATTCTAATTGAGAAGTAGTGGCTAAGTAATAGCATTTTTTGTCTGGGAAGTCACAGGAATGGTAAGCAGAACAATAGGGTAGTTAATTGACATACTTTTTCCCTAAGCAATAGGAGTGTTGGTTTTCTTTTAGTTCCCAAAGTAAGACAAATAGGAGTATAGGAACAGGGAAAATGTGGCAGCAAGGTCTATGGCAAGAAGACAGTCATGATGAAGCATAATTCAATTATGGGTCTGGTAAGTTATAATGAGCCCTTGCCCATCAGGACATGATGGCACCATCTAAGAAGATTAAAAGCTTAGTGGCCTAGCTCCTCCAGAGTATGGCCTCTGGAGGTCTGGTTTAGATGGGTATATATGGACAGCAGATACAACATGGTAGAGTACCAGGAAAAACTATAGTGAGTTCCCTTCATTCCCTTCCACCCTTTACCCCCCTCAAAAAAAAACAACAAACAAACAAAAAAAAACTTCATACAGAACTAGAAAAATGTACCAGACTGAATCCTGATTGGAAAATAGAAGAAAAAAATCATAGTGAGTCATTTTTCTAGTCTGTGTAGGCATACGGACACATTGAAAGCAACCAGAAAATAAAAGCAATCAGGTACCTAAAAAATAGTCAAAATGAACATGATTTAGCCATCACTTCACACAGAAGTGGAGAGTTTAGAATATGATATTCCATTAGGCAAATGAAATAGGCTTACAGCCAAGAATAACTTACTGAACTGAGTATAATGCTACCAACGGGGGAAAAAAATGGATGCTTAATAAAACAGAAGACATCCAGCATTTCTGATGAAAAGGCCAGAGATGTAGAAATTTTGAAGTTCAAAAACACGAGTTAAGAGAAATTTGACAAGGCAAACAGGAATGAACTATCATAAGGGACTCCACAAGGATAAATTGCTTACATTCAAAAACAGAGAAATTAATACGTGTCCCCTCTGATGCCTATCATAATCAGGGTTCAGAGGAGTCTACTTAGACAGAAGGCCTGAAAGCTATTCTAATATGTCTTTTGAGTTTTAAAAAAAACAGAAAGGAAGAGGAAAAGGAGTGTACTGAGTGAGGGAAGAGGGAAATGAAAGTTAGGGGAAGTTATCTCACATAATTGCAGTGCTCAAATAGAAGTCTACACCAACAAAGGAGGGAAGGAATGAATACACACACACACACTGTTTGTTACAGAAATATATCTCACTCAATAGGGAAATAGGATGGAAAGAGGAGAAAGAAGAAGGGGAAATTAGAAAGAAAGCAGATTAAGGGAGGAATAAAAACCCTAAGGATGTACAAAAATATTTGTAGTTTTTTTTGAGGTGGGAGAAAATTGAAAGCTAAGGGGGTGTTCATCCAATTTGTAATGACTGAACAATGTGATGGGATATTATTGTGCTCTAATAAATGATTTCAGTGAAACCTGTGAAGATTCATAATTGATACAGAATGAAGTGAGCAGAACCAACAGAACAATTTATACAATATTGTATATACTGTATAATATATAATATAGTATATAAATAATATATATTACATAAAATATATAAATATAACAATTTATACAATATTGCAAAACCAACTCTGAAAGACTTCAAAACTCTTAGTATAATGATCAGCTACATTTCCAAAGAATTTAAGGTGAAACATGTTACCTACCACCTAATAAAAGTGTAAAACTCAGAGTACAGAATGAGACATAACTTTTTCTTTGGAATGGCCAACATGAAAATGTTTCATTTGACTATACACATTTGTAATATGAGTTTTGTTTTTCTTTTGTCCTCTATAAAGGAGGGGGAGGGGGATGTCAGAGGTGGACAGGGAAGGTTTCTGATGATTTAAAATTGTTTTTCTATAAAAGGGTATACACTCTTTTAGAAAAAGAAGAAAAAAACCATACTTCCTTACATAGGGCCATTTGTGACATTTGTCCCTAGTTCTACCCCAAAAAGAAGATATTTAGTCTCTCCATATGGTGTGGTCCTTCAAATATCTGGAGTTAGCTTTCATCTCAACCCCAAGTCTGCTATTTTCAAGCAAACAGCCTCATTTTCCTCAAGAGATAATCCTACAGTTTATCTTAAGATATTTTTTTTAAAAACTAGTAAACTTCCTGTAAGGAATTCAGTAATCCGCAAAACAAAGAAAACCCAAGGAAGCTCAAATACCCTGATCATGCTCAAAAAAAGGCCAGCAGCAATGGCCAAAAGTCCCTTTCCCATTAGTGGGGACACTGAATATCAACCAATCCCCATGTGCACCTCAACATGAGTCACACCAATCCCAAACCTTGAGCTATATGCCAGATTGAAGCTCCCCATATCTGACCTCAGTGCCTGTTACTGCTTGACCCAGAAAAGAACCCTATAAAAACTCACCCTACTTCACCCATTTATGGCGTCTGTTTCCATCCAAGACCACAGTATACTGCCCTATGTCCATCCTCCCTGACTAATCCTTTTAATATTTTATCTCCCTTCAATAAAGCTTGCTTGCTTCACTTTTCTTCTCCCCTTTCCCATCTTGCGCTATGTTCTGTTTTGACAGTAAAGGAAACATGCCAGTTTTCTCCTTAGAAGCATCAGCCATTGCCAAGGCTATGCCTGATGGTCTCAAGTCTTATTTTTAGCAGCTGCACCTACCTCCCAAGCCTTGGGGAATTCAGAAGGCCCAATGAGTTTACAGGGAAGTCTTTAAGAGGGCACAGTAACTGTCTTCAAATATTTGAAGGATTGTCATAAGAAAAAGTGAATAAACTTGTTCTATATGACCCCAGAATGAATTAGGAGCAATGAAAAGACAGCCCAAAGAGGCAGATTCAGGCTAGATGTAAGTGAAAAGTAGACTTGGTTGTTGTAATAGTTTATATCAGGAGTGGGGAAACTGCAGCCTTGAGGCCCCACGTCCCCACCCCTGGACTTGAAACTCTGCCCAATAAAAACCCCAGACAGGCCATATTGTAAGGATAATTTAGATAGGTAAGATCTGGGATCTACAAAGCCCCATTCCCAATATCCAAAGAGAAACAATGTACATCTTTGGGTGAAATAATAGGAAAGTCAAATCTGGGCACTCCCTCCTCCACTCCCCAATCTCCAAGAGGGGTTTTGGGACAGAATTATTTTGTCTATTACACTTGAGATATTTGTAGTTTAAGGGTACAATATTCATCAAGGAGGTTCAGAATAAAATTTTCTTTCCCTAGTCAATCCAGGCAAGGAAGCAATCTGGCCCCTAGACAAGAGGATAACAACTTACTCACAGTTCCCTCCTACCAAATGCTTGTTATACAAAAGCAAATGATGAAATCAGGGAAGTTATACAGATTTGGGTAAATAACAGAATATCTAAAAGTAACTTAACTTGTAAGCAAGAAAAAAATATTCAGTTAAACTTAAAAAAAAGAAATCTCACCAGAGAAGTCTTCTCTTCAGTGTCTGGAGGCATAGGAGCTAGGAATCAAGGGACATGTTGGGGATCTGATTTCCAGAGCTGCATGAATGGGGGACTCCCATTCAAAAGTTCATTGCTATGGTTAGTTGTTCTTCCTTCTTGAAAAGGACCAAAATAACATCACTATGCTAGAGTCAAGTTACATTGTGTCCGACTGTGGCTGATTACATCAATAGAAGCTTGGAATGCTCTACCACAAGTCCTGTACAGATAGTTCATGTGAACTGAGGTGGATTCTATAAATTTGCACATCTCGAGTTTCTTTTAAGCTACTTCAATTTGACTTTGCTGATAGAGCACAGCACCTTCTCTGATGAGGGCACACCATGCTGGGTGGTCCTGTGCCGGTGTTTCCCATGTGACACAATCAATTCCCAAGTTCTTAAGAGAGACCTTGAAAGTTTCCTTGTATCACTTCTGACCATCCATGTGAACGCTTGCCCTGTGTGAGCTCTCCATAAAATAGTCTTTTTGGCAAGCATACATTTTACATTCGAACAATATGGCCAGCCTATCAGAGTTGCCCTCTCTAAAGAAGGGTTTGAATGTTTAATAGTTTCTGACTCTCCTTTTCTAGAGTCTCTCCACAGGCTCAGAGTCTTCAGCTAACTGAACTGTACCTCTCTACAATTGCAGGATCACAGGACTGTTCTTTGGGGAACTATCAAACCATCCTGGGACAGAGATGTTACATACATAATGATTTCCTAATAACTGCAGCTATCTTAAAGTAAAAGGAGATGTTTGAAAAGGTGATGGGTTCCCCTCAACTATGATCTTCAAGAAAATATAGGAACATTGAAGAGAGGACTCTTCCTTAGGTCAAGGTAGATTCAGATGGCCTTTAAAGTGCTTAGGACCTGCTCTTGAGATACAGAACTGGAAAAATGCATGGATTGTTTCCATTACCTTGAAAAGCCACAACTGGCTTTATCTTTAAAACTACCTGACTAAGCACAGTCATTCTTTTTTTGCCCCGCATTTGGTATAGAGGAAAAGGACACATTTATTTACAGCATGTAATGACATACAATAAGGGAAGATGTCTGGGAATGCTGAGGACCACTCAAAAAGACCTATCAGCTTCAGTCATTTCTTTTTCCCCTCCTTTTGTGACTCCTTCATGTTGATGCTTTGAGAAGAGAAGTGATAGGGCCTTCTCCCCTCTGGAGTCCTGTGACCCCAAGAAACAGGCCTCAGACCTAGACTGTTCAGATAGTTCTACTCCTGGAGAAAGGTGTCTAAGCATCCCAGAATTCCAGAGTTTGGGTTTTAGAGCCAATGCAACTCATATGCCCTTAGGAACAAAGAAATGACCTTTGGAATTACAGCTTAGCAACAGCTAAGACAAAGACCAGAAGTCATGCTGACAAGCACTTGGTGGGATAAGTGCTATATAAGAAGTGAACTAAGTTATGAGCCCATTCCTCTCTCTTCCCTGTTCCCCAAGAGACTGAGGTAATGAGGGAAGAATATGACACTGGAATACCGGAGGAGAGGTTTATATATTCCTCTTGTGGTGTCTTTGAAGTAATTATACTTTTGAAAAAGGTATTTGATGTTCATTGGTTAAAAGGCACTCATATACTAGACACTGGGACCAACAATGGGAGAAACACAGCAGTGGGGACTTGAGCCAGTGGTGGTAGAGAAAGATATTTTGTAATACCTCAGAATAACATAGAACTCTGAGATGTAGCTATCCTGGCTCGGATATTGAGCCAGAGAACAAACTTTTAAAATGTACCTGTTCCACTCCCTCCCTCCCTCTTGCTCTAGGAAGCCTAAGCAAATGATTGCTTCCTGGAAAAAAAGCCCTATGACTCCATTCAATAGCCTTGTGACTTCCGAGACCAAACCATCCCTCTCTGGAGACCACTCTCCTATATTTTGTCTTCACCTGCATGGAAGCTTCTTGAGAACAAACCTTTTCCTGCTTTTGATATATGTATGCCCAGGACTTACCACCATGCCTGTCATATAGTAAGTGCTTATTCATTCACATAAATATAGAATTATCAAAGACAATAGCAAGAAAATAGTTTCTGTCAAAAAAGACACTGATCTCTTTGGACTGTAAACAGAAAATGAATGAACAGTATGATATGGCAACTAACCAAACTCAATCTTTAATTGAATTGATAAAAGTATGGTGCCCATAATAGGGGAGGTTGTAATTGTACTGTCCTTTATATTGGTAAGACCATATCTGGAGTATAAAATTAAGTTCTAGACATGACAGTTTTAGGAAAATTTCAGGGTAGAGGTCAGGTTGAAGGGTGTGATAGGGTTTCAGGTGCAGGGATCTCAGGTCATGGAAAATTTCAGATATCAGTTTATCTCCTCTAACCTTTCCTTCTATTCCTCTGAACAAACCCAGTGTCTTTGAGGAAGCCAAATAAGTTCATTTTCAGGGTTTAGCTCTTCAGGGCTTTGCTGGATTACCCCTTACATAGAAAGTGTGAAAGGAATTATGATTTTCATATTAATTGATATATGTGTAATAAATATACTAATAATTTAGATTTTTCAGAATTGCCTCTTCTGGCTTGCAAATCAGACTTACCACACAGCTTGAAATGATCAATCAAATCTTTGACAATGCTCTCATAATCACTGTATTCTTGTGTCTATATACTTTAAGTGAAGTAAATAAAAGGTTGTTGAACCTGTTCCCATCATAGAATTCTGGTTCTATGCCATGGAGATGGAGAGCCCAAATTTTGAAATGATCAAAGAACTGTATTATCCTCTACTTGTAGGCTTGTCATGGGAAACCACTCAGGCCCTGGGAAATGATTATTTGTAATCCACCTTCCCCTTCGCCATCTGTGATTTATGTGTATAAGCTATGCTTTTACTCCAGTTTAGAGAACATTCCTCACTCTGAAACTGATTAATTAAACCACTGCTTGATTACAGGCACTGCTATCTCTAAGCCTGCTTTGTGTACTTCTGAGAATTTCCAGATCAGGGAGGAGCCAAGACTGCAGAGTAGAAAGATACACAAACGTGCAGCTCTTACCCCACAGCCCATAAAATACCTGTAAAGAAGAACTCAACAAATTCTAGAGCAGCAGAAGCCATAGAACAATGGAGTGAAACAGATTTCTGTTCCAGAGAGACCTGAAAAACCAACCAGAAAGTGTCGCACACTGGACGCAGAGCAGAGCCTAGCCCTGCCTTGGCCACACAGCACTGAGAGGAGCAGATCCGAGCAGGCTTCAGGGACAGAATCTCCTGCAGCAGTGCAGGTCCCAAAACCTACAGACACCAAAGGTCAGTGAGAGAGTCTTTTCAGCTGGCCGAGAGTGGAGCGGGGTGTCCCCATAACTCAGGCCCCCTCGGGAGGCAGCAGTGGAGGCAGCAGCAGACAAGGGCTCCCAAAGCAGGCAGTGGCTGGAATCCATTGATGAAGGTCTCCTCATAAACCCCCTGAGGGAACTAAGCCTCGTGTGGTGGCCCTGCCCCCACCTGAGCAGCTGATCTTAATCTCACGCTGAAGAGCAGCCCCCCCCTGCCAAAAGCCCCTAAGGCTTGGGAGCAGCATTTGATCTCAGCCCCCAAGCGCTGGCAGGACTGAACAGGAGTTGAGGTGGTTGTGGAGAGGAAAGAAGGTTACTTTCTTGGGGAACAGGTATCTCCCCCCATCCTTTCAGATGAGGAAGAACAAGGCATACTGTCAGAGGAAGTCAAGGCTACTGCCCCCAAAGGGAACTTAAAATGGGCTCAGGCAATAGAAGACCTTAAAAAACAAGTTAGCAGCTTACTAAAGGAAAACCAAAAAAATGCTGACGAAAATAACAGCTTTAAAAAGAGGCTAACTCAACTGGAAAAAAAGGTCCAAAAAGCCAATGAGGAGAGGGAGGTTTTAAAAAACAGAATTAGCCAAATGGAGGAAAAGGTTCAAAAGCTCACTGAACATAATAATTCGTTGAAAGAGAGAATTCAGTCCAGGAAAACGAATGACTATGAGTTAAACCAAGCAGTTAGTAAACAAAACCAAAAATTTGAAAAAATAGAAGATAATGTGAAACAACTCATTGGAAAAAAAACTGACCTGGAAAACAGATCCAGGAGAAATAATTTAAAAATTATTGGACTACCTGAAAGCCATAATCAAAAAAAGACCTAGACATTATCTTCCATGAAATTATCAAGGAAAACTGCTCTGATGTTATAGAATCAGAGGGCAAAATGGATACTGAAAGAATTCATTGTTCACCTCCTGAAAGAAACCCAAACAGAGAAACTCCTAGGAATATTGTGGCCAAATTTCAGAGTTCCCAGACCAAGGAGAAAATCCTGCAAGAAAGAGACAATTTAAGTACTGTGGAAATACAATCAGGATAACACAGGATCTGGCAGCTTCAACATTAAGGGATCAAAGGGCTTGGAGTGGGATATTTCAGAAGTTAAAGGAATTGGGATTGAAACCAAGAATCACCTATCCAGCAAATCTGAATATAATACTTAAAGGGAAAAAATGGTCATTCAGTGATATAGACGACTTTCAAGATTTCATGTTGAGGAAAAGACCAGATCTGTATTTAAAAATTTGACTTCCCAAGACTAGAATCAAGAGAAGCAAGAAAAGGTAAACACAAATGAAAAATCATAAAAGACTCTCTAAACCTGAACTGTTTACATTACTACATGGAAAGAAAATATTTTTAACTCTTGAATCTTTTCTCAGTATTTGGGTAGTTGGAGAGATTGTACACACACACACACACACACACACACACACACACATACACATGGATAGATAGAGAGTACAGGGTGTGTTATATCAGAAGAGATGATATCCACACACACAAAAAAAAAATAAAATAAAATAAAAATTAAGGGGTGAAGGAGGAAAATTCTGGGAAGAGAAAGGGAGAAGTGGAATGGGGCAGGCTATAACTCATAAAAGAGATAAGAAAAATCTTATTCAGTGGAGGAGATAAGGGAGAAGGGGAGAGGGGGAAAAATAAAGCTACTCTCCCCACATATGGCTGAAGGAGGGAATAACATGCTTACTAAATTTGATATGAAAATTTACATACACCACAGGAAAGTAGGAGAGGAGGCGACAAGTGGTGCGAGGGGAATGTTAGAAGAGAAGGCAATTAGGAGAAGGGAGTCACTAGAAATAAACACTTTCGAGAAGGGACAAGGTCAATTGTAGGGGGGAAAAATAAGGGGGGATAGAGTATGACAGAGGGCAGTATAATTAATATTACACAACATGATTACTATGGAAGTCTTTGGCAAAACAACACATACTTAGTCTGTATTGAATTGCTTCCCGTCTCAGTGGGGCGGGGGGGGGGGGGGGGGAAGGGAAAGAAGTTGGAATTCAAAGTATTAGAAATGAATGTTGAGAATTTTTGTTGCATATAATTGGGAAATAAGAACTACAGGGATAGGGGTATGGAAATTTATCTTGCCCTGCAAGAAAAGAGAGAAGATGGAGATAGGAGAGGGGTGGGGTGTGATGGAGGGGAGGATACATTGAGGGAAGGAGTAATCAGAATGCAAGGTATTAGGAAGTGGGGGGAGGGGAGTGATGGGGAGAAAAATTGGACATGTTACAAAGTGAGGTAAAAAAACAATAGGCTGAATTAATTACTGAGAATAAATCAATGACATCTTTAGTTTGGATAAAAGAATTTCAGTCTAAATTTCCTAGAGGAAAGTAACCTTGGGTAAAATTTGGCATTGATGGAAAAGTCAAGGTTTTAATGGTAAATATGATTTTATGACTGCCATTTAATCAGGAACTAGAACATGTATAGAAAGACATGTAAGCCACTTAAGACTTGCCTCAAAAGATGTTCCTTAGCCAAAGTGAAACTATAATCATATTTGAAACCTGGTTATTGGAACTTTCCATTTTTAGATGCTATGGGACTATTAAGTGACTGTTCTTCTGAGTCTAACTCCAGGTATGGGTAGCAAGAAAGGTGATCTGAGCCTCCAATACATGATGCCAGTAAGCTGGTGAGATGCTGATATGAACTGCATAGGTGATCTCAAGGGAAGGGTGGGAGAGCAGCTGTTCAGTATGGGCTGAGGTGGGATTCTCCTGACTCAATTTCCCCACAGACACCTGGCAGACTTTAAGCCTGACTGAATGCAAGTGGATAATCTAATCCTGCCTGGAATTGACATGAAGTTGGGGAGATATTGTATCCCTGCAATGTCCTTACTATTGGTGGCGATTTCCTATGGTCAAAAGGTTTGTAAGCTTAATATCAGATCTATTCAATTATAGATTATGGGTAGGGGAACATCCGAGGTTGTCTAAAATTAAGCTATTAGGCATAGGATTTTAGACCAACAACATTAAGTTAGGGTCCTTTAATTCTTAGTAATACTGTGGAGACAATTAGGTCAAGAGCTTGTGAAGTTAGCAACATAAATATTATCTGTGTCTCAGTAGGTTAATGTTTTAAAAAAAAAAATCAAAATTTTGTGGTCCCTATTGTAAATGCTTTAAAAAGATGTATCACCTGACCAAAAGTTTGAATTGTTTTATCTGTTATAAACTGTGTTAAAAATAAATTTAAAAAAAAAATTAAAAGAGAATTTCCAGGTCAGAGACTGACTCAGTAAAATTCTGTTAACAGAAGTTATTTCTGGCCCTTTCTTGGCTTGCTGACCTGTTCAAAGTAGACTTGTTTTATAAACCCTCAGATGCCTTAGGCCACCAGCACTTGAGACCAAATGTTTTGCCAAAATTCTACTGCTGATCAGGGTATTCCATGATAAAGAAGATTTGGAGGAAAAACTGTGTGCAGTTATGTGTAAGTCACAGGGAGAAGACAGAGTGAATGTGACTGTAGTCATTCCTCCATGTGTTTGTGACTGTATGAGTATCTTACACTTTTATCCCACAGTCCAAAAACCTCAGACATGATATTTCCCAATATCCTGCTGGTAGGTCATGTTCTTTTTTTCCCATGAGGACCAGGGCTTGCCAGGTGGAAGAAAACAGCATGGCTAATCACCAACTCTCCCTTACTTCCCCAACCCTCTCTCTGACTCTACCTTCCCTGTGGATTCAGAGGAGAAATTCCTAAATCAAAAGTGATTGTTACTCTGGGGAAAGATTAATAAGCTTTGTAAAATCAACAAAAACAATCAAGTTTACAGCAGAAAGTTTCTTGAGAACAGAAGCTTTTTTTAATTTTTGTATTGTCAATATTCTAAATGCCCAGGCCAATGCTTTGCCCAAAGGTGCTTCATTGTTATTGGAGTAAATTGAATAAATGAAAATAACAAAAAGGAAACTCTCAGTTTCTGCTAGCTACATCTTAGTTTATTTTTCTTAACTTAAACAACATAGTATGAACCATTTTGGGCCTTCCATCACCACAGAAAAGACTAAAACCTGAACTGGCCAATAAGGAGAAAGACATTTTGACCCACTCTGAGCTTAACCTACCATAATGCTTTGTGTGCTCTGGCATAAGAGACATGCTTTGCTTTGCTCTCTGAGTGAACCCAAAAATGTCCCTTCCTGTGTCACCAAGTACAAGGTCAGATAAAGCTGATCAGGAGCATTCTTCTGTTTATGACTACCAAGGATAAGGTGCCTTGAACCAGACACTATCTTGAATAATGGGACATAATGTTACATTATGTCATGTTAATCATAAAAGAAACACAGGCATCCTGGATCTACAATTTCACCTGACACCTTGACATTCTCTTATCTTATTGTATTTACAACCTATCCCATTAAGAAATTCCATTCTCACATTACGGTTAAACACATATGGAGACTATAATTTTGGGCTGACACAGACATCCTGAATTGGGATTGCTCTAAGTGTATAAAGGGTCTCTTTCAGCTTGTTGACGTCTGAGTTCAGAATTATTTTCTGACTCCATCATGCATGATTCTCCAGCTTAATGAGAATAAATAAGCATGTTATAGCATATATACAGCCTGATTCTGTTTCTTCCTTGTTCAAACCTTCAGTAAAATGAACCCCATCCTGTTGGTTCTCGAATAAACTTTCAGTTAAGGGGGACCCCATTCTGTCTGTTCAAGGACAAACCTCCAGTTAAGGGGCAAACTAATTCTGTTCATTTCTTTGGACCAAACCTTTGGTAAATGGTTGATAATAGTTACAAAATGGATGTTTGTTTCCATGTACTTTTCTGAGTTTCTTGTCTCTTGTGTATTTTCCTGTATTTTATTGTTGTATTTCCTTGTGTTTTTGTGGCTGTTGCTATTGTTGCAAATAGATTTGTAGTCAGTATATACGTTGTCATTCTTATTCCACTGTGGGATGAGAGAAGAAACTATATTTAAAGTGTTTATGTGTTTGTTTTTGGAGGTAGAAAGAGCTTTGCAAAAACCAACAAAAACAGCCATTCAGATAAACAAACAAAAGAATATAAGCTTCTTGAGGACAGGAATTATTTTCCCTATTTGTCTTTGTAATTATGTGTGTATGTGTGCATGTGGCTTAAGAGCCCAGGCTAGCTCACATGTGCTTCATCAGTAATTGAACTCAATAAACAAGAAAAACAGAACATTACACATCGAATGCCAAACATATAATTTATAGCTTTTTGGTGTTTTTTTTTAATGTGTGTACTAACTTTAACAAAATGGTAACATAAAAAAATATAAATCAAATTAATCCTGAGGTTTCATCTCACATCATGCAAATTGGCAAAGATAACAAAGATAGAAATAGTTAATGTTGGACAGGTTGTGGGGAAAATAGGTACACCTGCATTGTTAGTTGACTTGTGAATTAATACAACCACTTTGGAAAGCAGTTTGGAGTTATGTAAATAAAGGGACCAAAATTTTCATACTCTTTGACCCAGAGATTGCAATACTGAGCTTATACAAAA
The DNA here is from genome assembly GCF_028372415.1 of Notamacropus eugenii. Taxonomy (NCBI): domain Eukaryota; kingdom Metazoa; phylum Chordata; class Mammalia; order Diprotodontia; family Macropodidae; genus Notamacropus; species Notamacropus eugenii. Next base: position 88,700,196 of record NC_092876.1, read on the forward strand.
AGGGCATTGATAAAAAAAAAAAAATGTACTCACATACACCAAAATGTTTATAACTGAACTTCATGTGAGCAAAAAGAAATGAAAACAAAATAGGTACCCAACAACTGGAGAATGGCTAAACAAACTACAGTACATGAATGGAATGCGATGTTATGTTACTATATTGTAAGAAATTATGCATGTGATGAATATAGAGAAGCATGGAAAGATCTACAAGAACTGATGCAGAGTGAGGTAAGCAAAGTCAAGAAAACAACAAAAACAATGATTACGACAATGTAAATGGTAAGAATGGCCCCTCCCCCCAAAAAATCAAACGTGAATAATATTGCAAAATTACAATGAACAAGAATGGTTCCCAAAAAAAATTATAAGAAGATATCACCATCTCACCCTTTTGCAAAGGTGTGAGCTCTACAAATACAGCTCATGGCACATAGTTTCATACTTTTTTAACATATTGGTCAGTTATGCTTTTTTTTATGTCTTTAAAAAAATAGTATTTGTTATATGTGATGTTTCTCTAGGATTGAGATGCAAAAGGATACTTGGGGAAACTATGGTAATATAACAAAATCAAAATAAATCAATAACAATTATTTTTTAAAATAAACATATTCATATTTTAAAATTTATAAACCCTTTCAGACGTTTTCTTTTTTGTTTGTAGCTTTAAATTGTACTAAGACTTTTGGGACACCCTGTACATACATCAATGCACTCTATTAAGTATGGGCCCAGTGCCCTGTTATTTCAGGCTCAAGACTGGTACGAAATAAAGCACTTACAGGTTATTGAACAGTTGATAAAAGGCTTACTTAACCCTAACATAACAAGGATACAAAACAAGGATGCAATGACATTTAGCTTGAAGAGCCCTGACCCACCTCTTCTCTACATAGCATGACACTTATTCTACTAAGCAGGATGTAGTAACTAAAATGATACTCTGGTATCAATCATATCAAAAGGACCCTAACCTCACCTGGGTAGGAACTTTTATGCTCCAGATAACCAGGAAACCACTTCAATACATCCAGAAGTCACCAAGAAAACAGGAAGGTGTAGCTAGAAACTTGCCCCCACTGCTAGGCTATTCAAGGGCAAGTATTCACATGATGGTTAGAAGAATCCATATAAGAACACTCTCAAGGTCTCTCTTAAGAACTCTGGAATTGGGGGTCAGAGCCAAGATGGTGGAATAGAAAGACACACATACACTACCTCTTCCCCCACAGCTCAAAAAATACCTGTAAAGAAAGACTCTCAACAAATTCTAGAGCAGCAGAAGCCACAGAACAACAGAGTGGAGGAGATTTCCAGCCCAGGGTGACCTGAAAGGCCTACCGGAAAGGTCTGTTGCACCAGACAAGGAGCAGAGCCCAGTCCAGCCTTGGCTAAACTGCTCAGCCTGGAGGACCCAAGCAGGCCTTGGAGGGCGGAATCCCCAGCCACAGTAGCAGCAGTTTGCAGATCCCTCAACCCACAGGTGCCAAAGGTCAGTGAGAGGGTTTTCTCAGCTGGCCAAGAAGGGAGTAGGGTCTTTCCATAGCTGCAGCCTCAGGGGGCAGCAAGGCCACATGGGGCGGGCTGCAGCAGCTCCCACAGCAGCCTTGCATCCACTGTTGGATTGTAAAGTCCCTGGGGGAACAGAGCAGCTGATATGTACCTCCGCCCTGTGTGGAGGCCCTGCCCCCACCTAATGCTCCTGGTGGAATTGAGCCGCTGATCTTTATCTCACATGAAATGGTGGCCTTGCCCCCTCCAAAAGCCCCTGAGGGAACTGAGTACCTTATCTGAATCTCAGCCCCCAGTGCTGGTTTGGTGGAACTGGAGGCCAGGTGGTTATGGAGAGGAAATACTCACAGATTCTGGGCACAAATGTTTCTGGTTACTCCCAGACCAGTGTACATGCTTGACTATGCCACCTTGGAGGAACTGAGATCTTAGAGATCCCCAGAGTACACCCTACTCTTGACAAAGGACCCAAAAGTCAAGTAACTGGTTGGGAAAATGCACAAAAAAGGGGGAAAAAAAAGACCATAGAAGGTTACTTTCTTGGTGAACAGATATCTTCTCCCATTCTTTCAAATGAGGAAGAACAATGCTTACCATCAGGGACAGACATAAAAGTCAAGGCTTCTGTATCCCAAACACCCAAAATAAATATTCAATTGTCTCAGGCCATGGAAGAACTCAAAAAGGATTTTGAAAATCAAGTAAAAGAGGTGGAGGAAAAATTGTTAGAGAAATTAAAGAGATGCAAGAAAATAATGAAAAGCTAGTCAACAACTTGCTAAAGGAGATCCAAAAAAATGCTGAAGAAAATAACACCATGAAAAATATGCTAACTCAATTGGCAAAAGAGGTTCAAAAACCCAATGAGGAGAAGAATGCTTTAAAAAGCAGAATTAGCCAAATGGAAAAGAAGGTTCAAAAGCTCACTGAAGAAAATAGTTTTTAAAAAATTAGAATGAAACAGATGGAGGCTAATGACTTTATGAGAAACCAAGAAATCACAAAACAAAACCAAAAGAATGAAAAAATGGAAGATAACGTGAAATATCTTATTAGAAAAACAATTGACCTGGAAAATAGATCCAGAAGAGGCAATTTAAAAATTATGGGACTACCTGAAAGCCTTGATCAAAAAAAGAGCCTAGACATCATCTTTCATGAAATTATCAAGAAAAACTGCCCTGATATTCTAGAACCAGAGGGCAAAATAAATAATGAAAGAATCCACTGATCACCTCCTGAAAGAGATCCAAAAAGAGAAACTCCAAGGAACATCATGGCCAAATTCCAGAGTTACCAGGTCAAGGAGAAAATATTGCAAGCAGTTACAAAGAAACAATTTGAGTATTGTGGAAATACAATCAGGGTAACACAAGATCTAGCAGCTTCTACATTAAGTGATCAGAGGACTTGAATTATGACATTCCAGAGATCAAAGGAGCTACGGTTAAAACCAAGAATCACCTGTCCAGCAAAAATGAGTATGATACTTCAGGGAAAAAATAGACATTTAATGAAATAGGACTTTCAAGCATTCTTGATGAAAAGACCAGAGTTGAATAGAAAATCCGATTTTCAAATACAAGAATCAAGAGAAGCATGAAAAGGTAAACAGAAAAGAAAAATCATAAGGGACTTAACTAAAGTTGAATGTAAACATTACACTCCTACAGGGAAAGATAATATTTGTAACCCTTGAGAGTTTTCTCAGTATTAGGGTGGTTGGAGGAAATATTTATATATAGACAGAGGGCACAGGGTGAGGTGAATATGAAGAGATGATATCTAAAAAATAAAATTAAGGGGTGAGAGGAATATATTAGGAAGAGGAGAAAGGAAGAAATAGAATGGGGTAAATTATCTCACATAAAAGAGGCAAGAAGAAACTTTTACAATGGAGGATTAGAGGTGGGGGGGGAGGTAAGAGGGAATGAGTGAAACTTACACTCGTTGGATTTGGCTTAAGGAGGAAATAATATGCACATTTAATTGGGTATGAAAATCTATCTTACCCTAGAAGAAAGTAGGGGGGAAAAGGATAAAGGGTGAGAGAGGGAATGATATAAAGGAGACTAAATGGGAGGAGGAAGTAATCAGAAGTAAATGCTTTTGAGGAGGGACACGGTCAAAAGAAAGAACATCATAAATGGAGGGCAGGATAGGATGGAGGGAAATATAGTTAGTCTTTCACAACATGACAGTTATGAAAGTGTTTTGCATGACTACATAACTATAACCTATATCAAACTGCTTACCTTCTCAATGGGGGTGGATGGAGAGGGAGGAAGGGAGAAAATTTGGAACTCAGAGTTTTAAAAATGAATGTTAAAAATTGTTTTTATGGTATTAGAAATGACAGCTGTAGCAATAAGAGAAGAAAGAGAAACTGAAGGAATTAGAATAGGCAAAGAAGAAACTAAGTTATCACTCTTTGCAGATGATACTGCAAATGATATACTTAGAGAATCCCAGAGAATCAAGCAAAAAACTACTTGAAATAATAAAACAACTTTGGCAAAGTTGCAGGTTACAAAATAAACGCACATAAATCATCTGCATTTCTAAATTACTAACAAAGCCCAACAGCAAGAAATAGAAAGAGAAATCCCGTTTAAAGCTACGATAGACACTATAAAATATCTGGGAGTCTACCTGCCTAAACACACCCAGGGACTATATGAGCACAATTACAATACATTTTTCACACAAATAAAGTCAGATCTAAGTAAGCGGAAAAACATCAATGGCACATGGGTAGGCTTATTCAGTGCCATACCAATCAAACTACCAGATAATTATTTTCTAGAGCTAGAAAAAATAATATCAAAATTCATCTGGAAGAACAAAAGGTCCAGAATAGCAAGGGAACTAATGAAAATAAATGCTAGGGAAAGTGGCCTAGTCCTACCAGATCTCAAAATTGCATTATAAAGCAGCAATCATCAAAACCACTTGGTACTGGCTAAGAAACAGAGGGGTAAACCAGTGAAATAGGTTACTCAATAGGTACTCAAGACACAGTAGTCAATGTATATAGCATTCCACTGTTTGATAAACCCAAGGACCCCAGTTTCTGGGATAAGAACTCACTGTTTGACAGAAATTGCCAGGAAAACTGGATAACAGTGTGGCCGAAACTAGGCATAGACCCAAGCCTGACACCATACACAAGAATAAAGTCCAAATGGATAGATGAATAGATAGACAGATAGATAGATAGATAGATAGATAGATAGATAGATAGATAGATAGATAGACAGATAGATATGATCTAGATATAAAGGTTGAAACTATAAACAAGGAATAGTTTACAGCGTATTGAAACTATAAGCAAGGAATAGCGTATTTGTCAGATTTATGGAGAATGGAGAAATTTTTGACCAAACAAGAGATAGATTATGAAGTGCAAAATGAATAATTTTGATTACATTAAATTGAACAGTTTTTGCACAAACAAACCCAATGCAACCATGATTAGGAGGGAAACAAAACTGGGAAGGAATTTTTGCAACTAGAGTCTGCGATAAAGGCCTCATTTCTAAAATATATAGAGAACTGAGTCAAATGTACAAGAATACAAGTCATCCTCCAATTGATAAATGGTCAAAGAATATGAACAGGCAGTTTTCAGAGGAAGAAATTAAAGCTATCTATAGTCATATGAAATAATGCACTAAATCACTATTGATTAGAGAGATGCAAATCAAAACAACTCTGAGGTACCACACCACACCTATCAGATTGGCTAACTTAACAAAACAGGAAGATGATAAATGTTGGAGAAGATGTGGGAGAGTTAGAACACTAATTCATTATTGGTGGAGCTGTGAGCTGATCTAACCATTCTGGAGAGCAATTTGAAACTATGCCCAAAGGGCTACAAAACTGTGCATACCTTTTGACCCAGCAATATCGCTTCTGGGACTCCATCCCAAAGAGATCACAGAAATGGGAAAGGGTCCCACATGTGCAAAAATATTTATAGCAGCTCTCTTCGTGGTGATCAGAAAACTGGAAATCAAGGGTATGCCCATCATTTGGGGAATGGCTGAACAAGTTGTGGTATATGAATGCAATACTATTGTGCTATAAGAAATGATGAACAGGAAGACTCCAGAGCGGCCTAGAAAGTCTTACATGAACTGATGTTGAGTGAAAGGGGCAGAACCAGGAGAACTTTGTACATAGCAACAACCACAGTGTGCAAGGAATTTTTCTGGCAGACTTAGTACTTCATAGCAATGCAAGGACTTTAAAAATTCCCAATGGACTCTTGAGGCAAAACCCCTTCCACATCCAGAGAAAGAACTATGGAATTGGATCGCAAAATAAAGCAGACCATTTTCTTTTGTATTATGTTTTGTTTTATGGTTTCTCCCATTCATTTTAATTCTTCTATGCAACATGACTAAGGTGAAAATGTATTTAATAGAAATATATGTGTGGAACCTATATAAGATTGTATGCCATTTCAGGGAGGGAGTAGGGAGGGAGTAGGGAGGGAGTGGGGAAAGAGAGGGAGGGAGGGAAAAAAATCTAAGCTATGTGGGAGTGATTGTAGAACACTGAAAACAAATAAAAAAATTTAGAAAAGAATAAAATCAAAAGATTGAAAAAAATTTTTTAAATTGTTTTTACATGCAACTGGGAAATAAGACACACAGGCAATTGAGTATAGAAATCTATCTTGCCCTACAAGAAAACAGAGGGGAATGAAGGGGTTGTGAGAGAAGGGAGGGCAGACAGGGGGAAGAGGTAATCAGAATGCATGCTGTCTTGAGGTGGGGGGAGAGGAGAGATGGGGAGAAAACTTGGAACTCAAAATCTTGTGGAAGTGAATGTTGAAAACTAAAAAAATTAATTTTTAAAAAGCAACAAAATCAAAGGAAATTCTTGCTCTATTCTGACTGACTACACTAACAGGTACAGTAATACATGGTGGAGTGGGGGGAAGCACAGTTAAGAAACACCTGGTTTCAAAAGACACAAAAGATATGAGACAACCGCAGGTTATACATAGTACATGCAAGTGATTGTAGCAAAGAAATATAAATATCCATTGGAAAAGAATACATTCCGTACTACTATTACTACAGATACTTGTTGTTCAGTCATTTCAGTCATGACCAACTCTTCCTGCCCCACTTGGGATTTTCTTGGCAAAGATACTGACAAGGTCGAGTGGTGATGGGAACCCCAAAACACCTACAGTCCGGGTCATGCTCGAATGAATTCGACTCAAGCCTTCTTAAAGCCAAAGAAAACAAAGTTTATTAGAGATTCGCCAAATTGGGTTGCCTCTTAAGGAACCTAAGCATTTGTAACGCTTGTATTCACAAGCGGGCCAGATAGAATCTCAGCTAGACAGAGTCTGAGCTGGATTGAATCTGAACACCTTCATGGAGGCAAGATGGAACTTAAATACAGAAAAGAGTATAGGAGGGGTCGGGGGGGGGGGGGGGGGGGGGGGCGGTGTTCTGGTAGTCCAGGGTAATGGGAGGAGGGGTTTAGGAAGGGTCTCGAGGAGAAGTCCAAGAAGGGTCAAAGGCTGGAAACAGCTAGAGGCTATCAGGAGATACCAGACAATGGAGGGTTTGGGTGGGAAGCAGGTGGGGCAATCCGGACATCTTGATAGGGGCAGTATGGGAATTGGGTTTTGATGGGATCAAGGGGGGGGGGAGGGGGGTGCAACAGAGACCTGAAATGATAATGAAAAGCCCATGGGCTTCCTGAGACTGCCAGAACAAATGCGAAGATTAGATTTGAGTAAGAAAGGCCAGATAAAGTGGGAAGTTTCAAGGGGAGCTCAAGGAGGCTCCCAGAGTCTGAACCCCATCTGATACTGGAATAGTTTGCCATTTCCTTTTCCAGCTCATTTTATAGATGAGGAAACTGAGGCAAACAGCTTTAAATGACAGGCCTGTTTCGAATTCTGTATGACACAGCTTCTGGACTCCCCATCTTTCACTCTATCCACTGCACTAGGTAACCTAAATGCCCTTTCTACAGATATACATTGTGTTCAGTCCTGCAATTACCTATAATCAAGATGAAGTAACTTAGTTTAAAGTTAAACTTTATCTAAAACGTATGTGTCTGTAGACACACACGGACAAACACACATATATCACCTAGGCATACACAAGGGCGCCCATATGCACAAATACACAGGCCTACGTCTGCCAAAAAGCCTTTCCCAGTTTTCCTAAACCTTAGTGCCTTCCGAGATTGCGCCCAATGTATTCTATCTCTGCCTTTTTCGTGCATCGTTTTCTGTATGCCCTTCCCCCCCATCAAGGATCTCCTGGAGGCCTGGAACTGTCTTTTTCCCTTTCTTTCCTCAGCGCTTGGCACACAGAAGGCGCTTAATAAAGGCTGGCTGATTAACACACATACACATATACACGAGCCCCTACAGAGCCTGGAGTTGAATGGAACTCTGTGCAACAGAGAGTTAGTGCAAGACTGACGCATGCGCAATCTTCGTCTTAGCCCAAACTGAAAGGGCCCAAGAAGCGCCCGACCCTGACCTATGATACACACGTAACTCCGACACGTTCGGTTATTACTGGACGAACCCTATACCTCCAGGACGACGTCAAACAATAGACATTAGGGAGGCATTCTCTATCTCCCCTTTACGACGCCAGGTGGCGCCATATCCCCAGCTCATTACAGCTGAAGGACAGAAGTAAATCGCACCCACTCCTCATCCCCGCCCCGTGACGCACGCAGCACGTACGTTCCGCACCGCCAACCAACTCAGTAAATAGGCGCGGTCCGACCCTCCACAGACCACTGCCACCAAAGCGGACGCATAGACGCATGCGCAGACACGTACACAGCCGCCACCATCACGCACGCGCAATTAGTCAGTTTGGACACCGGCCAACGTCGGCGTGCACATTCCAATTCCTGGCTTAGTTCCGGTTCCGGGTGGCGAAGAGAGTAACAAGCCACCATGCGGCTCTCTGTTGTCCATGCCATCTCTCATGGGCGAACGTTTCGTCGCCTGGGCCTGGGCCCCGAATCCCGAATCCATTTACTGCGCAACCTACTGACGGGACTAGTGCGCCATGAGCGTATCGAGGCTCCCTGGGCGCGAGTCGACGAGATGCGTGGCTATGCAGAGCGGGTGAGGGCCAAGGGCGGACTGGCCTAAGGGGAGGGGGCGGGATTTCCGGGACGGGGTGGAAAGAGTCCTGGGGGCGGGACCGGAGGGAGGGGCGGGGGGGGACACGTGGCGGAAGGAGGAGCCTGGGAGGCGCTTTCTACCTCCGTCCTTGTATCCTGCTGCTGACTCCGCCCCTTTTTCCCAGCTCATCGACTACGGGAAGCTGGGAGACACCAACGAGAAGGCGATGCGGATGGCTGACTTCTGGCTAACGGTGAGTGCGCATGTACGCATGCGCGCAGGGCAAAAATGAAATGCGACTTTGGATACTGCTGTAACGTTTACGCCGACTTCACTTGTCACCCAGAATCTCGTATTCATTTTTCATGCGCTGCTGAGCCAGGTCTCGCCCCTCTCCGTACTATTGCTGTTGATAGTTTAACCTTAAGTGAAAACTTCACAATTATCTGCATTTAATTTAGTTTTAGATTCTTTTTTTAAGATTGTTTACATCGCTGGCATCTTTTAGGAATTTTTTTTAGATCCCCCTTTTGTTTCCCAGCATGTTAGCCATTCTTCCCAACTTTGTATCATCCACAAATTTTCAAACATGCCTTTTATTTTCCTTATTCAAAGTGATACAAATGTCGAACAGGGAGAGACTTGATGCTCCAGTATGTTGCTGTGACCTCTTACTGTGTGACGTGAAATCCATTATTCAAGGTTTTTTTATCTGTACCATTTAGTTAGTTGCGAAGATCCTACCTGAGTAGCATTTATTGGATATCTTTGTAGAACAAACATAAGGACATCAAGATTGACTACTATCACCATTTAGGGCCACTACCTATTTTTAGAAACGGTATTTATTGTACCGAGAAACTGTTTGGAGTATATTTGCTTGTTAAAGAACTTTCTGCCAACCAAGTGTCCTAATTTGATCCACAAATTATGCGGTTTAAATAAATTTTTAAAAAGCAGCATCTCTAGAATTCTAAGCAATTACTTCAGACTACAAAGCCTGCATTAAGGTTACACATCAACAGATATTCTCAAACAGAAAGGGAAAATAGGTGAAAGATACATTTGTGATATAAGTTCATGATTGTCAGCAACATAGTTTCAAGGACTGCAGGATGAGTTAAGTATATTACAAAGATCCAAATAGTAAAGTATGAAAACAAACTCAAGTATATCTGGTCATATAGTAAAAATTGTTAGTGTCATTTAATGCTATCCATTTGATGGCAGTCTGGACAGGTAGGTGGTTAATCTTGATCAGTAACCAGTGGCCCAAACTAGAGTATTACTTCAGCCAAGTAATAAGGCCTTTCTTAAATTTCTCTTTACTTGAAGTTTGAGATACTAAAATTCTGCTTCTACACTCTAGTTTTGTGCCTCTAGCTTTTCCGAAACTTAGATGTAGTGTCAACGGGATTTCTTTGTTCTATCAGTCTAGTACTCTATCAGACAAGGAAATGCGGTATTAATACACAGTCAGATCAGAATCAAAACTGAGTGATAGAAAGGAATAAAGGGAATACGGCTAAATGGCTCTGTTCTTTTATAGAAGATTCATTCATTCAATATAAGTGAAACAAAAAGGCCTTCTCTTTACCAGATTGTTCGCTAGCAAATGCCACATACTCACTGTGAACTCCAGTTAGTAAAGATGTTACTGTGATGCAAGGATTCTTTTTGTTTATATTTATTAAAAGTATTACCAAAAAATGGATTGTATAAAAATGCCATATTACTGGGTTTGATTTCATGAGAGAGTGGGAAAAGTATTAGATTTACAGCCAGAGGACCTGTATCCCACCTGTACAGTTTATTGCCAATATAACCTTGGGCAAATCACTATGTCTGGGCTTTAGTTTTGGGGGAGGGGGCGGGGGGGTTGTTGTTTTTGCTAATTTTGTAAAATAAAGCACCTGTATTCTAAGTTCCCTTCCAGCTCTAAATTTATGGTCCTTGATTCAGGGCTCCTGTAGCTCTAGTAATACTAAAACAGACTTCAATATCATGATATTATTTTAAAGAAATAAACACAATAAGAGTCAAATTTTGGCAATTTTAAGCCTAGGAATAGAAGAGTGTAGAAAGAAGAAATTGAAAACATCTTTCAAAAAACCTCTAATTGATTATGATATGAAAAGCATTCTAATATTGGTTAATATGAAAGATAGAGTATAAAGAAATAGTCAGCTGCTGTCAAAATAAGGATGTGCATGTGAACCCTGAATTCTTGTCGGCATTCCAGTTGAATACTATAAGGGCTAAATTTTATTTTAATCCACTTTTGTTAGTGTTCCAGGCAGACTTACCCACCAGAGAGATTTAAATATGGGTCTGAAACTCAGTGTCAGGATAGATTGGGGGTAAGGGAATGACTTAGCAGAAAAGTACGAATTGACATCATGAGAACAGATGAGATCACCAAGAGAAGACTACCCAGGGCAATGTTTTGGGAAGCACCCACACCTAGTAAACTGTGTAGAATGAGGAGGCAACAATGGAGACAGAAAAGACTAGTGTCTCACAAGTCTGGGACAGGTTGTTATTTAAGAGGAAGTCTTCATAAGAAGTGTAAATAGCTGCAATGAAGTAAAAGAAAGGGGACCTCATTAGATTTTCTAACTGGGAGTCTTAGGGGGAGGAGAGAGGGAAGGGGAATGGAATAAGCATTTATACAGTGCCTACTGTGTGCCAGGCACTGTGCTAAGCACTTTTTACAAATAATATTTCATTTGATCATCACAAGAACGGTGGGAGGTAGGTGCTATTATTATCCCCATTTTATAGTTGATGAAACTGATTAAGCTACTTGTTCAGTGTCGCACAACTAATAAGTGCTATGACGGATTTGAACTCATTTCTTCCTGAATCTAGGCTCATCACTATTCACTGCTCCCTCTAGATTATTGGTAACCTTTGAGAGAACAGTTTCAATGTGACTTGAAAGAATAAAAAGAGATGACTGAGAGTTACAGGAGCTGTGGAGGGCTCCAACATAGTCTACCCTTTCTAACCAGGTTAGCTGAGAAGAGAAGAAAGAGAGAAAAATACTTTGATAAAATGGCAGGCTAAAGAGAGGAGATCCTTAAGATAAGGGAAACCTTGAGTCTAATGTGAACTGAGGAGAAGGAACCAGGCTTCAGTTTTTCCAGGCCCCTGGAAATGATGTAAAAGTAAGGAAACTAGGGCCTAGTTGGAGGATGTAGCTTTCTCAAGGGAGAAGACAGTTTTGTCTTCTATGACCAGAATGAAGGGGGATAGAATGGGAGAAGAAACAAGCTTTGAGAAGTGGAATCAGTCAACAAGTATTTATTAAACACTTTCTGTGTTCCAAGCACTCTGCTGGGTGCCTAGGATAAAGAGGTAAAATGACATTGTCCTTGCCCTCAAGAGGTTACGTGCTATGAGGGGAAATAAGTATAAACATATACAAAATAAACACAAGGTCATTGAAGAGGAAGGCATGAGCAGCTGGGAGTGTAAGAGAAGACTGTGTTGAAGGTGACATTGAGCTAAGCTTTGAAAGAAACAAGACATTTGAAGAGACAGATTGAGAGGGAGCTTCCTTTAGCAATTAGGCACAGCCTCTGAAAAGTAATAGAAGCATGAAGTAGAGTGTCCAACATGTGGAATAGTAAGAAAGCCCATTTGGCTGAGCCATACATTCTAAAAACGGGTGTGATGTGGCTATAAAACTGGAAGGTAGCTGAAACCAGGGAGCGAAGGGCTTTAAATGTCAAAGCAGAGAGTTCATATTCCACCCTAGAGATAATAAGGAGCCAGCGGAGTTTCTTGAGTAGGGGGAAAATGTTAATGTTCTTTGGGATGAATAACGGATAGGCTTGAGTTGGATAAGATTTGAGACAAGGTGACCAATTAGGAGGTTATTACAATAGTCCAAGCGAGAGGTGGTGGGAACATATGTGAGACATGTTGTAGAATTGGAGTCACATAACTTGGCAACTGATTGGATTCATGACATAAAGGAAAGTGAAGAGGTATAAGTGATTACAGTTTGCAAACCAAGGTAACTAGAAAGTGCCTGCTACAGAAATAAAGGAACTCACAAAAGGGGTGGGTTCAGGGGAGGAAAGATAAGTTATGTTTTGGACATATTGAGTTTAAGATGCCTATAGCACATCTACTTCAAAATGCCCAATAGGCAGTTCATAACATGCGGTTGATAGGGCTAAAAAGGACTTTATAGACACCCTTACTTAGTACAACCTCCTCATTTTATAGGTGGGGAAACTGAGGTCTAGAGAGTTGAAATTTTTTTTCCTGTGGTCATACAAATGGTAAATAGCAGATATACAGAATAGTAATCTGAGAGATGAGTGAGTGCAAAATTGGTAGCTTAAGTAAAGAATGCCTGGGGGAGCCTGTGTTCTAGAGAGATTCTCAGAGTCAGGAGGTAGTGCAGAAGCTGACTCATATCTGAATAAAAATCCTTTCTTTGTCATCCAGGAAAAGTCATTCAGTCTACACTTGATCTGTAGAAGGCCTAACATTTCACTGCAGCTTTCCCTCCTTGTTCCTAGTTCTTCTCTTTGGGGCCAACTAGAACAAGTCAAATGATACTTGCAACGTGACAGACTTGAAAAACATTATCAGGTGCCCCCTGAGTCTTTTCTAGAATGTAAACATCCTCAGTCCTTTCAGTTGATAGATGTTTTGATCTAGCTGTGTTGATTGAGCAGTTTCTTATACATCCTCATCAATCTCTTTAAACAGCTCCCCTCTTCCTTACCAGAATATGTTCTAGAATCCTTTCATCACCCTTGTTATTCTCTTCTGTATGGACTCAAACTTCTCCTAAAACCACAGAACCACATACAATTCTGTAAATCCAATTTGACTAGGGCAGAGCATAGTAGTGCTTCATTTAGCAAACGTTGTCTCTCATAATATAGCCTATGATGCCATTAGTGTTTTTGACTTGTGATGTCACACTTAACTCTTATTGATCTTTCGGTTCACTAAAACTTTTATTTTTCACACAGAAAGTTGATCTAGCCATGCTTTTGTATCATCATATAATTGTAAAGATGGTTTTTTAACTAAAAAGTAGGACTTTACATTTATTTCTATGAAATTTCATCTTAATAAATCTGGCCCTTCATTGTAATCTGTTGAGATGTTTTTGGACCCTTACTCTGTTATCCAGCATTTTTAACTATTCTAGCTATATGTCATCTGCAAATTTGATAAGCATCACATTATCTGAGTCAAAAGTATTAAAAAGCACAGAGACAGATCCTTAGGACATTCTAGTAGAGACCTCCCTCCAAATTCATAGCAGATCATTAATGACTTCTCTTAGTCTACAATGAGAAATTGTGAAATGCTTTGCTTAGTTATAGGTATTTTATGTCTAAGAAGTTTCCCTAATCTACCAACCTGTTAACTTTATTGTCTTCCCCCACCCTTCAAAAAAGGTTTGTCTGCCAAGCTTTCTTATAGAAGCCCTTCAGTGATCACCATTTCACTTTACATATCATCCCTTTAATATGTCCTGTAATTTTGTCAGGAATTAAATCCAGCTCACTATAGTTTTCAGACAGCCTTTCCCTCTGTTTTGAAAATTAGGATACATTTTCTTTTCTCTAATCCTATGACACATCTCCCATTCGTTTCTTTCAAAGATCATAGAAAGCAGTTTAGAAATTACAGTTGCCAGTTCTTTCATTACCCTGGGATGTAGTTCATCCCAGACTAGTTGCTTGAACTCATTCAGTATAGGTTTCATATATTCTTTTTATAATCTCTTCACTTATTTTGGGTTTCAGTTGACTCCTAACCATTTTTGTTTTTCTTAAACAGAAGCTCATTCTCCCTAAAACATAAACAGGAGTTTAGCATTTCTGCATTTTGTTTTGTTTTCTGTTGTCATAGTACCATTTAACCAGAGAAGTGTACCTATCCCTTCTGGGATCCTACTCTTTCCCTTGTATTGCTAAAAAAACTCTTGATTATCCTTAATATTCATTCCAAGCTTTTGGTCTTCCCAACTTTGTGCTGCTGACATTAATCTCATAGGACTTTGCCATTCTTTTTTTATCTTCTGATTTGCCCTCACTTCCATTTTCTGTATGTCTTTTAAATCTGTGTTAATTGAAGAGTTTCCTTTACATCCATATCAGTGTCTTTAGACACCTCCCTTTTTTTTCTGCTTATTGAAATAATTATTGTTTTCCTCCTTAGAACTTTCACTCTTGGTACTTTCCCCTTGAGTAGACTAACCCCTCTAAATATATTAGGCCATGGAATCCTTCTTTTCCTTTCCCTGAACCCTTTGAAATCAATGTGTGCCTCAAACTTTGCCTGATTTTCCTCTCCTCCATAATCACCAGACAATCAATACCTCCCTAAGATTCCATTGTTTCTGCCTCAATAGCTTTATTCCTTATTGGTCAGAGTCAGATCATGAATAGTTATTTCCCTTATTCCTCAGCCTTTTGAAGGATGAAATTACTATTATGACAAATCAAGAATTTATTAGCTGCTTTGAAGCTATAGCAGATTTGTAGATAATTGAAATGCTGCATTACCACTATATCATATTTTCATGCTAGGCTTGGAATCTTTTTTCTAGACTCCATTGATTTCCACTGTTTATCCAGGTGACTTGTAATATGCTCCTTTGACAATGTCACCTTTGTTTCTTCCTCCGTTGATCCTCACCTAAAACCATCCACCCACCTTGCTCTTCCACTACATCTTTATTGAGAATATTACTCCATTGCCCTTTTGTCTTTTTCCTTTTGAATTAGTAAAATATAACTACAGTTTACTCACAAGTCCTATCAGTGACATTTATGAGATAATAATATTCCTCTTTGTCTTAGGAGCTCTAGTTTGCCTTCTTTATTACTCATACTTAGTGCATTTGTATATAGACATGTGAGGACATGGTTTTTCCCCCTAGATCTCTTAGATATTTTTCCTGTGAATTACTGGTCCTCTACTGTTTATCAGCTTTTGCTGCATCTGCTACTCTCTCTGTTGTGTGAGAGATTATTGTCTCCTTCCCTTTCCCCTTGAAAGCCCTTTTAATCAGATTTGCAAACCCCCTGCCATACATATTTTTACCAGCCTTTGGGATGTACATTCCATCCTTGGCCACCATTCCTTCCTCCAAATCATGGTGTAGAAAGCCAAGTCCCATTCTCAGATACCATCTTCTTAACCAATTGATCATATCTCATATCTGCCTTTCTCTTTTGTAGCCCCCACCTTTGGTCAGCAACAGTGATTAAAAGCACTACCAATACCCCTAGGATCTTCTTCCCAGAACTTCATGATCCCTAGCAATGGTTTATCAGTTCCTTTTGGTAGTATTGTTTGTCCCTACATGAATTACCCAGAGTAGGTAATGGTAATCAGTCTTGACAATTCTCAAGGGACAGGGTCACGTGACCAGTATGATGATGAACTACTTTCTTCAAACCACTTCCCACTTTCCAGCCCTCCAAAAAAAGAAATGATGATGTAAATTAAATATAGCTAAATCCATAGAAGAGAGCCAGAACTCTTTATCAAAACTAAAAATCCTTATGATTAACAACAGAGAACTCTAATCTTTTAATTGCTTGCTCTGCACCTCTTTCACCAGTCTTCACAAACCAGAGGCAGAGTAGAAGTTTACTTGCAGATTTCTACAAGACCTCATCTTGGGATTCCTCCCAACATAGGATTCCAGTTCACTTGCATGCGATGGCCTGATGTCTTGGTCCTCTTGGAGAATAAGGGACAAACAACAGCAGGATTCTGCTGTAATGTCTTCCCCTGCCCAGTGCCAGGTACTGATTTAGCCCAGTCAGGAAGAGAGGAATTGGACCAGGGTAATGGCATGAGAGTCAACTCTGGGCCTGAAAAGTACTGGGACTCAAACCCATCTGGGATCAGTTCTGTTCCCCAGATGATATTCTGGTTAGAGACCCCTGCCAGCAAACCCTATCCGACTTTTCTCCCCCAACCCCCGTTCAGCGAGGCCAAGGCAGCCACTAGCAAAGGGGGAATCTCCAAAAAGTAAATGATGGATTTTTTAAAAGTATAACACCAAAGGTTTAAAGAGAAAATTCTTAGTAAAAGCCCAGAATACAAACAGATATGTTAGCAAAAAGGATGTTAAAACAAAAAAGAATGTAGTAAATTCTCATAAGAATATAAGAGCTCTCTTAACAAATAATTTAGGACAATGGAAAGTGAACACCAGTGCCTGACAAAATATAGAAACCTATGGACTTTGCCAAGAGAGCATGGAACAATAAGAAGCTCTAGAGTGGTTCAAAAAAGAAATAAATTTCATAAAAGAATAAAGTAGGAATGAACATGAGTTGTAATGTAAAACTCAGTTTTCACTAGTTTCCCTCAGGGTAGAAATTAAAACTCAGATAATTTAGAAAGAGTTGAGTGCACAGTAGAGAGTCTCTAAAGAAGTGAGAGACTAACAAGTTCATAGTACAAAGTTACTGAAGTGGAGGAAAATCTGGTAGAAAAGAAACAAGGTGATATGTTAAAAGAATGCATGAATTCTTTGTAAACCAAAGCCACTGACAAAGGACATGCAGGCAGAAACAACTTAAAAGTTGCAAGTCTCTCTGTTAAAATAAAAATAAAAAATCTGAATACGATAATACAGGAAATAATACAAAGAGACATGTCTCTGGAGACTCTGTCCAGGTCAACTATATACCCCAAAACAAATGAGGCCTGTCCATCATTTGTGTTGGATTGGCAAATTGCCAGCAGGGAATCACCACTGCTGTTCATCCCTTCTTTCTCTGATTGGTACTTGTGGATCTCTGCAGCATCATTTCTTGAAATTCAAGAACCTGAGCTACCTGAGAAAGTCTAGTTAACTCATCTCTAGGCAGAGACTTATACCTATTACTTCATTCCCAGTATTTAGTAGTCCCTCCTTTCCTTCTGTGTCATATTATTCTGCCATGTGATAGGGTTCTCCTTTGCCTCTTTGGCTACTTTTTCTCCTTTCACTTATTCCAAGAACGTGATCTTCTCTCATAGCCTGAAGAGTAGAAAGGCTTGCCTCCAGTCCTTTTACTTCTGGGGTGAAATTGGCCTGTACCTTGTTCATACGTAGCTGTTGCTTGGGAGTGTCAGAAACAAAACTTAACTGTCCCTGCAATCTCGTTAAAGTTCCCCTCGTACTCCATATTTACTGGAAGCCAGATCCTCAGTCCACTGCTGTTCTTACTTGTAACTCTTGTGGCTAAATATTATTCCAGTCTGCTATGGGAAATGGTTCCTGTTCCTCTTTGCTTCTCTAGTTGTAACAGTAAGCACCCTGAGACATATCCAGGATGACCTGCTGGCATAGGTTCTTAGATCTGCTTTTCTAAGGAAAGCAACTTAAAAGGGGGTCCACGATCTACTTTAATTACATTCATCAGCAGAGAAAACACAAGCAAAGAAATAAAGATCAATAGGCAGATTGTCTGACCATTACATACATGCAGAGTTACCAGAGAGAGAACCACCAACATCTGGGTTTTCAAAGCCAGGGGGCTCCTTAGCGGCTGCCCAGAGTCTCATCTGGCACACTAACCTTCTTCCAAAGAGTAAGCCCCAAAGCAAAACCTCACCAAAGAGTGTATATACACTTTTCAGAGCCAGAGGGCATCAGGACCCTTGAGACTGATGCCTCCTTAACAGTTAACAAAAGGTATGGGCTTTCCTACAAAACAAGCCTCCCCTAATCAAGCTTCCCCTTATTAGGTTGTACCTGAGGCCTTTTAATGGGCGGGAAAGATCTTTACCTCCCATTATTACACTAGTGGCTCCATATTGAGGCTTTATCATGTTTCCTACCTTTTCTCAAGACAGGATGCTTGTGAAGTTCTGATGTAGTAGACATGATTCGTACCCCTTAGAGTTGTGAGAATAAAAAGTGATAATGTATGTAAGAGAGCTTTGCAGACCTTATGCCCTACGTTAATGTCATCATTGTCTCCTCTTTGGTAGACTTGATATTTCTCCTTGTACTCCACTGGCTGTTTGAAAGAGGGGATTAAAATCACTGAGGGGGACTGATAAGAGTGGAAAGAATACTGATCTTAGAACAAGAAGATGAATCAGTCCTAGCTTAGACACTGTGTAACTGCATGACCCAGGGCAAATTTCTTGGCCTTTCTCAGCCCAATTTCCTTGTCCATAATGTAAGATAAGTAAGAGATACCGTATAATATAAAGCAAGCAGTTTAGAAGTCTGATATATTAAATTCAACAAACATTAAGTTCCTACAGTATACACAGTTCTGGGTTATATAAATATAAATCTTAGCTCTGTTACTTATTAGCCGTGTGGACTTGGGCAAGTCATCTTGCCTCTGGGTCTTTCCTTAAATGTAAAAGAGCCTCTTAGAGTTGATGTCTACCGTTCCCTCTGAATTCTGCAATATTACGTGTGTGACAGAAGACTGACACTGAAAGTTTACCTGTACTCTTTTATTGGGTAAAAGAGACTCTTTTCTCTTGGGCACAAGGACTTCCCATGATGTATTTCTGCAACTTAAACTTGTGTTTTCTGCCTCTCTCCTTCACTTCTATCCCACAGGAAAAGGACCTGATCCCAAAGCTGTTCCAGACACTGGCCCCTCGCTTCAGCAATCAAACTGGGGACTATACAAGAATGTTTCAGATTCCAAACCGTGAAAACCTGGACCGGGCCAAGATGGCAGTAATTGAATACAAGGGGAACCCTCTCCCTCCGTTGGTGCTGCCACGTCGGGACAACAATCGCACACTCCTTAATCAGTTACTTGTGGGCCTTCGCCAGGACCTAGAACAGAGACCCCCAGGCTCTACTGCATAAAGCCCCACAGGGTATAGTTCAGAGCAGCACAGCCCAGAAAACTGCATTCTTGTTGGGGTATTCCAGCCTGGTAACTTGTGAGGGCAAACAACCTGTATCACCTTCCTCTCTCTGGTTTCCCTGGAACTTAAGGGTCACTGTCTTCCCTTGTTACTGGAAAACTTCAGGCTAAGACACACTGTGGTCACAGGAACAGAGCAAGAGATAAATGTGCACATGTGGGGCAGGCCATTGTCCCTGGAGTCATTCTGTTCTTCCCTAAGGAAGGACAGACTGATAGGCTTCAGTTTACACAATAGATGGTTCCTATACAGTTGTTGTGTGTAGTTTGAATGCTGTTTTTGTCCTTTTCTCTCTCTGGCCTCCAAGTTAGACTATTCTCTGGAAGGCCTGGCTCTGGACAAGACTCCCCTGAGTCTCCCGCCTAAGCCAGAAGCTTCGGAGGACATTACAACTGTCCTTCTGTGTCCAGGCAGGGACACACAGGACTTCTTCCCCAGCTGTCTATGGTACCCTTGGGTAGGGCAAGCTTATTCTCTGTACCCTGACTCTCTTCTTCTTCCCTCACTTAAACACTTCAGCTGTGGGGATTATTGTTAGACCCCAAGGCTTTGAAGCCTTTATAGGAATGGGATGGAGAAGATGCATACAAAGCTGGGGAGGACCATCTGAGTGCCCCCAACATACATATGGGCCCGTATGAATGGGTGTGATACGGGGGAATCCCAAAACCAGCTTCAGTAAGGTCAGCGTAGGG
This sequence comes from Notamacropus eugenii, assembly GCF_028372415.1. NCBI lineage: Eukaryota > Metazoa > Chordata > Mammalia > Diprotodontia > Macropodidae > Notamacropus > Notamacropus eugenii. The sequence goes on from NC_092876.1 coordinate 88,720,440, forward strand.
TGGGAATCAGGATGTAGATCCTGCTGGGAATTTCCTGGAAATATTTCCCATGTACTGACTTTCAGTCTACTTTCTGGGGAGAGGAAATCCGGCTCTGCAAGCAGTGAAACTCATTCATATGGGGAGCCTCAGAGCGTTAGGTACCATAGAACTAAAGGAAATCCGAAGTCAACACCCTTTTCTCCACCCCTAAACACACACCCCACAACCATCACAAGATTAGATCACACATATAAGATCTAAATGGAATATAAGAATACATATAAGATCTAAAGGAATAATTTTCTGGAAACCAAGTGAGAATAGTCAGGTATAGAATCCTCTAACTATGATTACTCTCTGGAGGTATAGGAAGAAGGTTGATAAACTGACAGTTAAAACAAGGTTCTCTGTCCTGGTTGGTCACTTTGGCATAATTGGAAATGCTAGTTTTGGTTACTTTGAAGAATAATGTTTTAAGGGAATCCTGTTCTTGCTCATTCTGCAGTAAAATGGTGAGGAAATACTGACCCTGGCTATTGCTTTGGACAGTGATTCAAAATATGGTAACCTTAAGGGAGAATTTGTAGAGAAATCTTGGCTCAGGTCTCAGGAACAAAGATGGAGATGCTGGTCAGTCCTGAACCTGGTCACTTCCTTACATGGTAATAGAAGAATCCTAGCAGTAGGTTTTGTCTGTAGGATAATGTTAGGGACAGTCACTACCCAGATACAGATGGAGAATCCTTAACCTGGCCATTTCTGGGTATAGTTAAAAATTCTAGTGCTGGTTACTGATGGGAAAATTATGGGGAACTTGGGATTGCAGAGTGAGTAGAAGTGAATAAAGCATAAGGAGACTGGAAGGAAGCAAGGAAGTGGGGGAGGGAGATTATACAGGGCTTTGAATGCCAGAAGCTTTTATATTTTATCCTGAAGGTGATAGCCACTAGAATTTATTGAATAGGGGAGATGATGTGGTCAGATTTTGCCTTAGGAACATCAGTGTGACACTCAAATGAAGGGTGGACTGCTGAGGGGAGAAACAAGGCAGGGAGACCAACCAGAAGGCTTTTGTGGTAGGCCAGGTGTGAGATGATGAACACCAGGGTCATGACAGTGAGACATGGGGATATATAGGAAAAAATGTAAAGGTGCAACTGGCCAAACTTAGCAGTAAATTGGATTGGAGGGGAGAGGGGACGGTAAAAGAGTGAAGAATTTGGAGGAAGGTGATTTCCTGGGCAACAGGACAGATAAGAGAAGATGGGAAAAGATAATGAATTTGGTTTTGGACATGTTGAATTTAAAGTTTCTAGGGAATATTGAGTTTGAGATGTCCCAAAAGGCAGTTGAAGATCTCAGTCCAGAGGTTAAGAGAAATTAGGGCTAGATAAGTAAGTCTGAGAATCTTCAGCATAGAGATGATACTAGAAACCATGACAGTGGGTCACTAAGTGAAATAATGAAGAGGGCCCAGGACAAACCCTTGGGGGATATCTATAGTTAGTGGGAATTGACCTGAACAAAGATTTAGTAAAGCACTAAGGACCATCCAGACAAGTAGGTAGGGAATTACAGGAGAGCATTTTTATAGAAACCTGTAGAAAGAAAAACACGAGGGAGAAAAAGATGATGGACAAGATCAAAGACTGAAGATATCAAGAATAATGAGGATTAAAAAGAGACCACGAAATTTGCAATTGAAAGATCATTGGTAACTTAAGAAAGGGTAATTTCAGTTGAATGATAGTTTTGGAAACCAGAATTGAGAGAGAGGAGGAAGTGAAAGGAGTCTATTCACCAAAGGGAGGAGAGGTGGAATAATAATGGACCTGAACATCCCACCTGAGAGTGTTCAGTACAACCAACATTAATTTATCACCTTTGTTGTAGAATAAAGACCACTCTGGTTGGCAGATTGGATTGTTCAGCTTTTATTAAAAGGATCACCAATTGGGAGACAAATTCTATAAAAGTTTAGAGTGGGCTTTAGTACTCTGGATATTTTCATATTTCAGTCACATAAAATGTTGGAGTCAGGGTGTATGGGAGATCCAGACTTTCCTGAGTACCAAAACTGCGGTATCTTGCTGTTGCTGAGGCAAAGGGGAAGAATACCCTGTTGATAAGGCTAGGAGAGGAGGTGGTTAGCTATACTAGGAACTGAATGGGGAAAAAAATTCCCTACCCTCAAAGAGTGAGAGTGTGGGCACATATATGTGCATTGGTATGTAGTATATTGGACTGTGGAAACACTGTATACAGTAATAGTGTAATCCTGGACTTCATCCCTTTGAGATAGTACTAGGTCCCTTTAGGAAAGTGAAAGAGAATATTGGCCCTGGTTACTCTCAGGGGTGAGGGAGGCGGGGCAAGAGAGGAATCTTGACTCTAATGCAACTCTGCGATTTCAGTGGATAATCCTAGACCCTAGTTGCCCTTCATGACAGTGATGGAGAACATTCTTCAGAGAAGAGATGGGAAATCTTGGCCTAGGCTAGTGTGTGATTTAGTGATGAGGAATACTGGCCCCGATCAGTCTATGTGACACTGATGTGCAAATCCTGGCTGGGGTCACCACAAATAGCAATAATGAGGAAATTTTAGCTATGGTCAACCAACTCCCATTTAATAAATACATACTATGTGATGCTAGATTCCTGGGAATGCAAATACAAAAATGAAATAGTCCCTATCTTTATTGGTCATTCCCTGGGACAGTGAAGAGGTAATTTAGACATCTGTCACTCCCTGAGAAGAGAGAATCCAAACCATGGTGGTTCTTTTGATAATAATGGTGGAATCCTGGTTCTAGGTCCCTTTGGGGCATCTTCCACCAGCATATGAAAAGAAATCTATATATGAAGTTTAAGATGTTGGTTTCTTTGTCTTCTGTATCATACTGTTGACTCATTCTAAGCTTAAAAGTCCAATAAAACACCCAAATCTTTTTTCCCTGAAACTTTTCTAGCAACATATATACCACTCTTCTCTGTATTTGTGTAGCTGATTTTTTAAACCCATGTTTACAGTGTTATATTTATCCCTAACTTTAATCTTATGAGATTCAACCCTTTGTTTTAACCAATCATTGTTTTTTAGATTTTTACTGTCATTAGATTATGTTAACTCCTATGACATCTACAAACTTGTTAACTATACAAGTTAAAATGCAGCCTTTTGGGTTCGACAAATATTAAGTACTTACCATTTAGTGAGGCACTATCCATGTCTGAATAAAATGTTAAGGAAACATCACTGGGGTTCATTAGAAAGCCCCATCCAAGTTGCTAACAAACCGTTCATGACTACTCCTTAGATTCAGTCATTCAACTACGTCCCAATACGTTTCACTGTACTATCATCCAGATTTCTCCTTTCCATCTTGTTCAGAAAGAAAGCATTAGAGATTTCATACTGCTGGTTTACAAGTTTACCCTGTAATAAGAGCAATACCTATATTAGCACAGTTCCTGCCACATAATCTGGGCTAGCTTTTCATGAAGCCTTAGCCAGGAGTGGAGAACCTGTGGCCTCAAGGCCACATGTGGCTCTCTAGGTCCTCAAGTAAGCCTTTTGACTGAATCCAAACTTCACAGAACAAATCCCCTTAATAGAAAGGATAATCTAGGTGCTTCTCCTTTTCTCTTTAAGGACTTTGTCCATTCTTTTAAGAGCAAAACATTTCCTTGATAACCTAGAGAATTATTTCACCTTTTCTTGGAGGAAAAGTCAACCTGCGCTTTGTACACACATAGTTATAATTAGCAGACAAAGTGATGGTGAATCCTAGCCTTGGTGACAATGAGGAAGCTGTTCCCTGCTTTAGTTATTCATAGATTTAATACAAATCCTGGCCAGGTCCTCCAATCTACATTTCTGACTATGTGATTAAGAAACTGTTCCTAGCAGCATAGGGTAATGAGGGGGGCACATAAAAACATTGCATTTACAGTTTGGATTCCATCTTAGAAGAACTTAATTTAGCTTAGACTTAGGTTCAAAAATCTCAGCTCTGCAATATACTTTCTGTCTGATTTGACAAGTCAATTTGCTTCTCTGGGCCTCAGTTCCCTCATTTGTAACATGAAGTTAGACTAGAAGGTTTCTAAATTCCCTTCCATCTCTACCTTCAAACTTACTAGGTTGCCAACTCTGAAGGTCCATCGTTGTGATTACTCTCCTCTAATGCAGACTGCAACCTCTTCATGCCTTAGTCTACCACTTCATCTGTGACTGACCATGATTTCTCATAAGAAAGCAATTGTTCAAATATCTTCTGATCAGTGTTGAAGCATGCTACTCACCTCCTCACACAGGTGATGGCCTCAGAACACACACTGAGACATAAATAACATGGTCAAAGGAGGAATTTGTTTTGCTTAACTATACATGTGTTACAAGGGCCTTTGTTTTTCAATTGGAAGAAAGGGGAATGGGAGGAGAGAAGATAGAACATAGATAATTGAAAAAAATAAAATTTAAAAAAATCTTATGAGTTACCTCATGCATCATCCTCACTGACCATTGGTCATTTCCTCATTGGTGGTGGCCAAGCTTTGGGAGTTTAACTTTTTGACATGCAATCAATCAGTCTGCCCCTTGAATGGCTCAGTGTGAGTCTGTGCTCCAAGCATTTCCAGCTTAATAGGACCTGCTCATGTTGCATTGACATAGCGTTTTAGAATCCAGAGTGAGTTCCATTCCATGACAAGGCATCAGAAGAGACTTTTAAAGATGGCATTTAATGGCATTAGGCTGTATTAATAAAAGTATGGTGTGTCAGTAGTTCTGTTCTCTTCCCTACTCGGACCACATCTGAGTTTTTTACGTAAATTTTTTTCAATTACTAAAAATCTGTTTTCTCCCCCAACATCTCCCTTATCCATTAAAAACAAAACTCTCATACAAATAGACATAATTCTGCAAAACAAATTCTTATATTGGTCATGTTCGAAATATATATATAATGTATATATTCGTCCATAACCTCTGTCAGAAGATAGGTAGCATGCTGCATAATTGGACAGATCATTTTTAACTTGTTGCCTCTTTTTAAAGGCAAGATTTGGAGGATACCTCATAGATCATCTAGTCCAACCTATAACTAAACAGGAATTGCCTCTCTAACATAATAAATGGTCTTCCAGATTCCACTAGAAAACCTCCATTTAAACAACCATCTCCTGAGCCAGCCTATTTCACTTGTAGATAGCTGTAATTATTAAGTTACACACAACGCACACATGTTTCAGTAAGCCTAAATCTACTTTTCTGTAGCTTCTACCCTTTACTTATAGTTCTCCTTTCTGGAGCCAAGCAAAACCAATCTGGTATCTCTTCCATACAACAACCTTTCAAATACTTAAGACAGAAATTACTCCCTTTTCCCCAAGTCTTGTCCAGTTCCTTTAATCCTTATCCAGTAAAATTTCCAATCCCTTCAATATCCTAGCCCTCCTCTGGACATATTCCAACTTGCCAACTGTCTACCATGTTCAAACTGAATATACATTGTGTCGATTGCATACAAAGCATAGTTTCCAGGTGAGATACAAAATTTAGATAAGTCACAGACTTTGTCCTGTCAGAGTCTTCATCCTCATGAAACTTACAGTCTAGTGGTGAGGAGGATTTGGCACACAAAATAATTAGAATACAAAGTAACAAGTTTTGTAAGGGAAATATGAATGAGGTTTCACATGAGGTCCAAGGCAAGGAGTCATTACCAACTGAGGGTAATCAGGATTGTACAAAAAGTACCAAGGCAGAAAAACAGAGCATGTCAGAGGGATAGAGAATAGTTCAATTTTAATGGAATATAGACTATCTGAAGGGAGTCGTGAGAAAAGGATGCAGTAATAGGATGATGTCACGTGGGAAAGTTTTGAGTGACAACTAGAAGAATTTAACCTTTTTTTTAAGGCAATAAGGAATCATGAAAAGGTTTTAAGACCAGAGCACTGCTATAGCCAGAAGTATTATCACATTAGTCCATCAGTGGCATCTGAGGTAGACTGGAAGTGGGGAGTCTCTAGAAAGATCTGCTAGGAGCCTGTTCCTGTAGTTGAAAGGGGTGACGAGAGCCTGTACTAGAGTGAAAATAGAGCAGAGTAGCTGAATGGGATGAGAGAACAAGAGGATTTGTTAAGTGAGAACTGAGGAAAAGGAAAGAGTCAAATATGACATCAAATCTTGAAATGTAACTGACTGGTTGAATGATGGTACCACAAAGTAGTGAAGTTAAAGGGGGAACAAACAGGTGTGGGGAAAAGTGAAAATACTACCTTGGTCTGGAACCTGTTGAGATTGAATTGGTGGTAGTACATGAGTGGGGATGTGGCTTCAGAAGTTTTAAGATAACAGCCTGGAACACAAGTGAAAGGTCAATCATAGGTGTATATTTAGGAATCTTTGGTTGTCTTACATTTTCCCCCAGTTCTTTTTCCATCCTTCTTTACCCCAGTAGAATATAAGCTCATTAAGCACAGGAACCACTTCATTTTTGTCTTTGTATCTCTATCATTTAGTATAGTGCTGTGGACATACTCAAATGGATGTGTGTAGATGAACCACAGCCCCGCCATGCCTGCATATTCTTTACCACTAGTCTTTTCTCCAAAATTTCCCATGGGATGTCTGCTTAACATCCTTCCTCACTTTCTCTTGACATCAAGATGATACTAAAGTTCTAGACTCAGAAGATCTGGGTTTGTATCCCATATGTGTTATTAGCTACCTGTGTGAAGCTGGGCAAGTCATTTAATCTCCTTGGGTCTGTTTACTCATCTGTAAAATGAAGGGGCTTGACTAGATGTCCTCCAAGAAGCCTTTCAGCTCCATATTGACAATCCTCTGCCATGTGACCGGACCATCTCTTTCAATCGTATACTTCTCTGATAAAAGTTTTACTTTTTTTCCATGTATATTCCATGTTGCAGTCTAGTCACCCTCACCATGCTCTTCTCCCTCTGAATGATACTCATTTTTAATTCTCTAGAGACTATATTATTCCACTGTTCACCACCACTGCAGTTACACATTATAAGCTTCTTGAGGGCAAAGACTATCTTGATTTTGTATGAGATTCCTAGAGCTTAGCACACAGTAACTCTTAATAAATGCATTTTTTCATTCATTCCTTCAATCAACATACAACAATGTCTGGGATATAGGAGGGTACTTAATAAGTTTGTTGAATTGATTTGAATTCGATCATTTGCATAGAATTACAGAATCTAATTATTGGAGAGGACCTTAAAGGCCATCTAGTCCAACCTTTACCATGTAAATAATCCCCTCTACAACATTCCCAGTAATTGAGGGATAATCTAATATCTCCCTGGGCAACAATCTAATAATGTTACACTTTGGAATAGTTTTAATTATTAGGAAATTTTTTCAAATTCTTTTCATCCATTGCCTTCTGTGATGAAATGGAACAAAGCTAATTTCTCTCCAGTAGTTAGTCCTTCAAATGCTTGAAGACAGCTATCATTTCATCCTTGTAGATCTTCTCAAGGTTATATATCCCTAGTTTTTCAACAAATCCTCATGTGGCCTGATCTTGGGGCCTTTCATTAGCCCAACTGTCCTACTGTGTATCAGCTCCAACTTATTAATGTCCTTCCAAATATGTAGCACCCAGAACCAAACACTAGACATGTGATCTGAACAATGACAGAAGACAGCAAGAATGTCATTTCCCTAGTCTTGGACATTGTGCCTCTAATAATAAAGTTTTCGTTTACATTTGCTTTTTTTAGCATATATAGAGAGTATATACTTTATATATATTTATCATATTATATTAAATATATATATACTATATTTTAGTATATAGAGAGTATAATGAGACTATAGTTCACAAAAACCCTAGATTTTGTTCACAGGAATGTTGTCTGGCCATCCTCTCCAATCCTGTGTTTGTGAGGTTGATTTTTAGAACCCAAGTATGGAATTTTATATTTATTCCTTTTAAATTTCATCTGGTTCAATTCAGCACATTATGTTAGCTTGTCAGTGTCTTTTTGGATCCTCTCTATAAATTAACTATCTAGCTAGGCTTCATGTCTTGTCCAAATCTAACAAATAGACCATGATCTTTACCTTTGTCTAAGCCTTTGACAAAAATGTTAATCAACACAGTGCTAAATATAAATCCCTGAGGCAGTTCACTGAGAACCTTCCTCCATCTTATTCTTCCCTCTGGACCAGGAGTTAGGAATATCTGAGTTCAAATTCAACCTTAGATACTTACAAGTTATGTGACCCTGGGCAAGTCACAACTTCTGTCTGCCTCAGTTTCCTCAGCTATAAAATGGGGATCATAATAGCTCCTACCTCACAGGTTGTTGTAAAAATCAAATGAGGTAATATTAGCAAAGTACTTAGCATAGTGTCTGACACATAGTATGTGCTTAATAAATGCCTATCTCTTCCCAGCCCTTTTTTGGCCAAGCAGAACAAGTCTAATTCTTCCCTATGATAACCCTTCATATATTTTAAGATAACTGTTGCATTTCCTTTTTTCTTCTCCAGAAACACCCTCAGTTTGTTTTAGCAGTCCTCATATGATATGGTTTCTAGTCTCCTTAATATATTGGGGGGTTTTTGTTCATATACCACTTTGCCAATGTCCTTCCTAAACTTTATTCAAATTAACATCAATCCATTCCACCAATTCAATAGCCATCTAACTATGCTATCATCTATCCCATATTTCTACAGCTTATCCACAAGCATAGTCAAATGCATTATTATTGAAATCTAAGCATACTATGATCTGAAAGTGATGGAAGAAATAGATGAGGAAGGGATCCAAAAGAGAAGGGATGCAAGGAAAAAAAGGATGAAAGAGGGAAGTGGAGGGATAAAAGAGATTTCATGGAAAGAGAATGGTTTAGGGAGAAAAGGGGATATGAGGGAAAAAAAGGAAAAGGGTAAGAGAAGGAAGAGAATTAGAGAGAAGAATATAATAGAGGGAGGTAGAGACAAAAAAGAATAGATTGGGAAGAGTGTAGGAGGAAAAAAGAAAGGAGCGTAGGAAATTTAGGGGACATGGAGATGGGGAGAAAAAAGAGGATGTAGGCAGAGAAAAGGTGATGGAAAATGGTGAGAAGAGAAAAGGATCGGAGAAGGAGTAGCAGAGAGAAAGGAATGAAGGAGACTAAAGGGGAGAAGAGGGAGACAAAGGATAGAGGAAGAGAAGGAAACGAAGGAAGAAGAGGTGTAAGAGGAAGAAGGGGAAAAGATCAAGAAGAGAAACTGAGAGAGAAAGAAAAAGGGCTGTGAACTGGAGTAAGAGGTAGGAGAGAATCAGAGCAAATTGGGGATGGAGGAGAGTGATCAGTATGGTGAGGAGCATGGAAACTATGCCATATGAGAACCACCTGATTGAACTTTAGATATTTAAGTTAAAGGGAGCAGGGAGATTTGAAAGGGACATGACAGCTGTCTTCAAGTATTTCAAGGGCTATTGCAGGGAAGAAAAATACAATTTGGTCTGCTTGTCCCCATGGCAGAATAAAGTTGTGTTTGCAAAGAGGAAGATTTTGGCTTAATGTCAGGAAAAAGTTCCTGAAAATTAGTTCTGTCCCAAAATCGGATGGGTTCCCCTTAACTAGAGATTTCCCAACAGCATGGTACAGTGAAAAGAGGGTTAGGCTTTCGATTAAATGGTTTGGATTAAAATCCTTGCTTTGCCACTTTACCTGTGTTACCGAAGGCAGTTCATTTAAACACTTTGGGCCTCATTTTATCCAATCTGTAAATTATGAGGTTGGTCAAAATGATTCAAGATCCCTTCCAACTTCAAATATGTATTTCCATTAACCAAAGTCAGGAAAGCCAATTGTTGGGTATGTAACAGTGTTTTCTTTTTCAAGTATGAGTTAAAGTAAACTTTAAGGTCTCTCTTAATTCTTTGATTGTGGAATAAGGAGCAAGGAGAGTAAGGAAAAAGAAGATGAGATAGAGAAGAAAGGGTGACAGGAGAAAGAAGATGATAGGGACAGAATACAAGAAAGGTACTGGAGGGAAAGGTATGGGATAAAAGAGATAAGTGAAGAAAAGGGGGTCGGAAAGAAGAATGGGGGAAATGAAAATGTAACTGGAAGAAAAGAGGATTATGGGGAGGAAAGGATATGATGGAGATGGGAAGGGATGGATCAAGGCGAGAGACCAAAGAGATGGGGAAAATGGAATGAGAGAAGGGAAAGGAGAGAAAGAAGAAATGGGAGAGAAAATAAGAAGGGTGATGGGAAGAAAGATCAAGATTAGGAATTGGGGAAATGAAGGAAGGAAAGAGAAAGAGGTTGAGGGGAGTGCGGGAAATAAAAGAGATAGAGATTAGGGAGAAAGAAGCGGTTAAGAAGAAAAAAGCCAAGAGGCAGAAAGAGATGGATCATAGGATTATGGATTTCAAACTGGAATGGACTTTAGCGATCATCTAGTTCAAACCTCTCTTGGAAATGTAGGACGGGAAGGAGATGGGAGAGAATGGGATGAAGAAGTCGATCTGGGCCAAGTCCGGGAGGTTTGGGCTCACCCAGAGCCTGAGTCTGGGAAAGGAGGTCCGGACCAGGGCGGGAGGGCTAGGGAGAAAGCAGTGGGGCCGGGACGTAGGAAGGGAGGGGGCGGGGGCGGGGGATGGAGAGAGGGAGGGCGCGCAGAGAGGGGGGCGGGGGCTCGGGTTAGAGGCGCTGGGGTGGGGGGGCTAGGGGGGCTGGGGGGGCCCGAGGGGGCGGGGGTAATCTCGACTCCTCGGTGGCGGCGGCGGCGGCGGCGGCGGCGGCGGCAGCAGGAGGCGGCGCCCGGACAGACGGGCGGAGGGACTGACGGCCGAACTGCGGGACTGGAGTGGGGACCTGAAGGGCAGCCAAGGCGGGGCGGCCGAGGCAGAGTCCAAGAAGGAAGAGGCGAAAGAGCCGGAGGGATGAGCAGCTCCGGGCCCTGTTCGGGCGCGGCTCCGGGGGGCGGATAGCGGATCCCGGAGCGGGCCGCCTAAGCGGCCGGGAGACGAGGCGCCGGTGGAGGCAGCGGTGAGGTCAGTGCCCGCCCGGCCCCTCCGGCCCCCTCCCCCTCGTCCGAGTCCCCCCGGCCCCTTCCCCCTCTCCCCTTTATTCTTCCCCCCTCCCGGCCCCAGGCTGCAGAGCTGGGGCTTTGTTCTGAGTCGGGAGACAATGGGGGGGGGGGGGGAGCGGAGAGGAGGGAGAAATGGGGATGTGGGAAGGGACTGAGATGGAGGTGGGGGGGAAGCGAAAGGAGGATCGGGGGCCTGCGTGTGCGTGTGAGTGTGTGAGTGCGGGGAGCCTGGATGGGTCGGGCGTGTTGGAGTGTGTATGACTGTGGGAGGATGTGTGCTTCTGCGAGTATGCCTGCGTGTCCGTGGGTCAGCGTGTGTATGTGAACGTGTGGCTTCGGGGGAGTGAGGTGAATGGCTTTCCCTGAGTGTGCGTGTGTGTGTGTGTATGTGTGCGTGTGCATGTGCACCCATATATATGTATCAGGACGTCTTGCATGTGGAGTGTGGGACAGAAACAGAGACAAAGAGAGCAAAATGGAGAGAAACATAAAAGAGAAACAGACGAGACACAGAAAAAGAGTCGTGAAGAGGCACATGGAAAGTGGAAAGAGTGTTAGCCTGGGAGGCGAGTTTTGCTTTTTAGTTACAACTGTATCACTTACTTATTGTGTGACCTTGGGCAAGTCACTTTCCACATCTGGATCTTTCCTTTCCTGCTCTAAAATGAAAGAATTGGACCAGATTATCTCCCAGGTCTTTTCCGGCTATGACACTGTGCTTAGGAGTTCAGTTGGGTCAACCTAGATCCCATCCCGTTCAGAGTGTGAGCTGCCCAGTGTTTTTCTTTGGATATGCAGAAGTTAGAGTTAGAGACCGGAGTCTCACTGCAGTGGGATAGCTGTGGTTCGGAAGGGGGCTTATTCTCCGAGTGGAGGAGGGGAGGATCTGAATGGCACAATGAATGCAGTGTGGAGTAGGCTGGACTGGAAACCACAGGGTCAAGGGCCGGGATAATATTGTGCCTTGTGGTCACCCGCAAACTCCCGGACACTGTCACAACTGCCCACATGTCCTGGATACTGTCATAGCCATTCAAATATCCTAGTGGAAGTGCCGTCTCAGCCACCTATACGCTTAATCGATAAGTATTTATTAAGTGCCTACTATGTGTCAGGCACCGTGCCAGGTAATCGGGATAGGAAGACAAAAAAAGAAACATTCATAGCCCCTCCTTCAAAAGCAAACTCCACATAACACTGTGACAGCTGATTGAACACCCCACAGGAGATACTATCACAGCTGCCCACCAATACCACAGCAGACCCTCTCAGTGGAGACCAAAGGAGACCCCATCACACTTGCCCACACATGACACACACACCCACTTCAACAGCTGCCTAAACACCTCAAATACCAACACAGCCACCCCCACACCTCTAGTCTCAGCTGCCCTCACACCCCAAAAGAGAAGCCACCACTCCCGGAGACCAGTCATTCCTAGCATGTGCATCCACCCACACTCACACCTGCATATCACTGGCTCCCATGCCCCAGAAGCTATACCTCTCAGCATGTGTTTGGAGCATAGTTCCTTGAACTCCCCGTGTCCTTTCATGAACACAGTTTGTCCTCTCTCCCACATGGGCAGGTTTTTTACTGATGAGAACCTCTCTTAATTCTATGTCCCACATTTCCAGGGCTTCCCTACAGTGGAGAAGACCTCATTCATGTCTACTAGGACATTAAAAAGTGGCTACTTCTGCTCAGTTGTCCTAAAACTAAGGGAAAAGGTAGTCTTTTCTTTTTGTACCTTCTTTCTCTCTTCTCTATCCTACATTTAATCTCCTTTAGTTTTCCTCTTTCTTCCTTCTCTCTCCCCTCTGATTGCATCCTCTCTCCCTTTTGTCTTTCACTTGTCTCTCTTTCTTTAGTCTTCTTTCTGCCTGTCTATTATCTCCCCTTTCCTCCACATTTGTCTTTCTGTTGTGCTTTTTCCAATCTGTACTTTTTTCTTTTCTCTCTTCATCTCCCTCTCTTCGTCCTTCAAGTTTATTTTTCCTTTTTACCTTATTCTCTTCACTATATATCCCCTTCTATCTTTTCTCATTTCCCTCCATCCCTTCTTTTTTCTCCTGTTTTTCCACTTTCTCCTCTGTTTCTATGTAGTGACTGAATCTCAGATTTAGAAGAAAGGCTACAGAAATACTTTAATGAGAATCCCTTTTACAGTAACCCTAAAAAGTTGTCATCATCTAACTAGTGTTTGAATATTGAGAGGCAGTGTGGAGCAGTAGAAAGAGTGCCCCATTGTAAGGTCAGTGTCTCTGCCACTTACTGCCCATGTGACATTAGCACTTAGTAACTTTTCTAGGCTTAGTTTCCTCATCTGTAAAATGAAGGGTTTGGACAAGATGATTTATAAGGGTCTTTCATCTCTAGATCTATGATCTTATGAACTCTGGTGAAGAGAACCTGTCCCCTCCCAGGGCAGCTCATTCCACTTTGACAGCTCTGTTTGTCAGGAAATTTTTTCTTACATCAACTCTAAAGCTGCCTCTCTGCAACTTCCACCCATTTCTCCTAGTTGTACTCTGGGGCCAAGCAAAACAATCAGTTCAACATTTCAGCAAATATGCTCTAAACACCTACTAGGTGACCAGACACTGTGTTGGGTGATGGGAACATAATGGCAAAAAGCAGAAAATCACTATCCCTAGGGATTTTGTATCCTATGGGACTGATGGGGAAGGAGTCCATACAACTGTATGTGCACTTATGCGCAAGTGAATAAGGACAAATGTATAGAGTCATTTAAAGAGAGAGAGTGCTAATAGCTATTGATGGAGGGTGAGGTAGAAATCCAGAAAGGTCTCTTATTGGGCCTAATGAATTAAAGTACAACTTTTAGCCTGGTTAGCACAGGAGGATATTCCAATCATTGGAAGCCAATGGAGAAAATTAGAATAGGAAGAAAGAAGTTAGCCTGATAAAAGGTATATTTACAAATACATAATGTCAAAAGGTGGAAAGGGAAAAGAAATAAGAAAAAAGATTATTTCATGACTTCTTATGGAGAGTCTTCAAAGAGAAGATAAGGAGAATGATATTGATATAAAAGGCAACCTAGCAGAGAATAAAGAACATGACTTACATTCTGAAGACAGAGGGTTGAGCTCTGCTATATAGAAGTTCTGTTGAGTGAAATATTCCCACTCTCTGAGCTCCATTTATGATGGGGATAATCTGCCCTCCTACCACCGAAAAACTGTCCATGAAAGTGCTTTGTAAAGTCTATGCAAATATAAGAAATTATCTTTATTTACAACAATAGAGGCACAGGAACAATGACTTCTGTTGAGACTGTTACTTTGTAACTTTGCATGATCTAAAGGCACTGGGGAAATCAGAGGGATTAGGAAGGAAAAACTGGCTCTGATAGACCCCCAAAAAGTGAGAAGTAGTTCTGGAAATAGATTGAAAGTTTCAATGGCTGAAAAATTCATCCTATAGTAGCCAGCCTGGTAATGAGCTTTTCCAAACTTTGGAGGCTGGTCCTTAGTCAATAGCTAGACATTGGGCCCAAGCTTCAGGCTGTTTCAGCTTGGCAAAGCCTACAGCAGAAAGCCTTTGGAATAATTCCCAATAGCTTTCCTGTCCCCGCTTCTTCAGTTTAGGTGGTGGAGCATCCTAAGTTCCCTGAGTGAGCCCTCTGGTCCTGTGCAGGCTCAGAAAGGTTGCCTTTCTCTGGATACACTCAAGTTTGTTAGTACCTTTCCAAAAATCCAGTTCTCTTACCATTCACTTCAACAAGCATTTATTTAGAGCTCTGTCAATCTTTATCCTTCCTTTCTAACCTGATTCTTTTCCTCTCAAAGGAGTCAGAAAACCAGGGTTCATGGTTTAGCACGTGACATTGAGGGAGCCATTTAACTTCCCTGAGCCTCAGTTTCCTCATCTATAAAATGAGACAGATGTACTCCATGGCATCTGAGATCTCTTCCAGATCTGATTCCTGTGATCCTGTGGTTTTCCCTTCCAGCTTTCACATTTTGGGATTTCTCCCCTTGGTCTCCTGTCTCTTTCCCCTAGTCCTCCCTACTTTCTCCTCTGTCACCATTATACTATCTTGTTTCCCTTATCTTTCCTCTCTGTACCTCCTCTCTTCTCTCCCCTGATTTTTCTTTTTTCCCCTCAGCCCGTTTAGTATCCCCTCTCTCTTCCCAGTGTGCCTACCTCTATCCCAATTAAATTAAATTCCAGTGAGCCAATGCCACCTCTCTCTCCACTTCTCTTCTGAAACTCCTCATACCCCTCTTCCTCATCCTCTATTTCTCTTTACCTTTCTGTCTCTCTACTATCTCTTTTTACACATCTCCTGTTGCCTCTCTCTTTCCTTCATTCTCTTCATACTTTCAGTTTTAACTTTCCTATTTTCCAGCTTCCCTTCTTTTTTACTCTTACACAAGTAAGAGTACCTGTGATCTCATCTGGTTCCCTTGGTCCAATTATCTTTTTTTATGTAGATGACTCCCAACTCTGCATATCTAGTCCTAATCTCTTTCCTGAGACCTAGTCCCATATCAGCTTCCTGTTGGACATCTCCATGTCCACAATCCTACCACTTCCTCCTTGTTTTTTTTTTCATCTCAAAGAAAAAACCTCAGAGGTAATCTAGTACCTAAACATACCTAAACAGGAATCCTCTCTGTAGTATTGCTATCAAGTAGTCATCTAGTCTGTGTTTGAATATATCCATCAGAGAGGAACCCATAGTATCTCAAGGCAGCCTACTCCATTTTTGGAAATCTATGATCCTTAAGAAGCCTTTCCTTTAAGAAACCCTGCAATTATCACCCATTGCTCTGAGTTCCACCAACTGGGACAAAGCAGAACAAGTATAGTACCTCTTCTAGGTGACAGTCTTTCAGGCACTTAAAGATGCCTCCTAAGTTTTCTCCTCTGCAAGCTTAACATTCTCAGTTTCTTCAAAAGATATTCAAATGGCCTGAACAGTAAGTTCTTCATTATCCTGGTTACCCTCCTCTGGACACTTAGGCTTATCCAAGCCCTCCTTAGAACAAGGTGCCTAGAACTGAACATAGTATTCCAGCTGTGGTCTGATCAAGACATAATACAGAACACTCGCCTCCCTGGTCTCATATTTTATACTTAATACAGCCTAAGATTGTGTTAGCTGTCTCCTGACATATAAGTAAATTGTGGTATAGTGGAAATAGCATTGTATTTGGAATTAGAGATCCTGAGTTCAAATTTTAACCTTGCTCCTTACTACTTGTGTTACTTTGGGTAACTCTCCAGGCCTTTGTTTCCTCATCTGTAAAATGAAAGAATCAGACTGGTTGCTCTCTAAGGTCCCTTCCACCGCTTAAGTTCTACAGTTGTCTCAACTTCCTCATCTCCCATGAGCTTCTTAATTCCTTGAAATCTACAATGGTGTGTGAATTAATTGATACAAAGTAAAATAATTAACCTTATAAGTTTCATGTGTTACCTTTGTTCAAATGCTGCCTTTGTTACTCACTCTTTATTACCTTAAGCTAATAACCTAATTTCTTTGGGTCTCAGTTTTTTCATCTGTAAGATGAGGAGGTTGGTTTACATGGCCTCTGATATCTCTTACAGTTCAAGCTATAATACAATGAACTTAAAAGAAACTTTTATTATGTAATATGTCATCTTATTGATGTCATCATTTGTTCTATTGTTTTACATAATGACATTTGCTCACAAGATTTTGACACATTTTTTAATTTTTTTCCTTTTGAAACCATACTTTTATCACATTGGATATCATTATTGGATATTATTGATAAACACTCCATTTTTCCAAGTCTAGTCTTAATTATAATTCACAAGTTTTCAATGGGAGCTTAAATCAGATGAGTTCCAAGATGATTGCGGCATGTTTAATTTCCATCTCTTAAATATATTGCTTAGCTTTTTGTGTCATACAACATTGTACAAAGTCACATTGAAGTATTCCATCACATTTTGGGAATTTCTGTCACTTGGAATAATTACTTTTTCTCACTGTGTAATTATATTTACTACAATTCATTATTCCCCTGATAGGGGCAAGACTTCTAGGCCCACTGGAAGTAAAAAATTCCTGACACTTTTTGGGTAGATGTTGTACAGTCTGTTGAAGATAGGCTCACCAGAATTTCCAACAAGTTTTGATATAGCCTTGAATGAAAAGGTGAATTTCATAAGTAAAAATTATCTTTTCCCAATCTTCAGCACTCCAGTCTCTGCATTTATTGTCATGCCCATGACCAGCACTTTCTCTTCATAACAAGTTAGCATATATTTTTCATCGATATTCTCTATTTCCAACTTCAAGAGACTAGAAACTGTAGAGAAACAGTAACAATCCCTCTAGCTGCCAAGTCCTTCTGAGAGTTTTTGCTTGTTTTCTGAGGATTAATTAGGCTATTTTTCAGAAAAAAAAAATTAGTCATTTCTTAGAGTTGTTTTTGTTTTCAACCATACTTTTATTTATATTCTAGTGCAACTAATCTTGTTTCACCATGGACTTAAATGATCCTTGGAATGCTTGACTTCTTCACACTAGCAAGTACTGCAGTATCTCTAAGTCATTGAAGTGTGTGCTTTAAGAACTACAACTTTTGTTTGTTTCCTTGAAATATAGCACTCTACTGACAGTACTAATTAAACTGGTGAAGCCAGATCAATCCATTTTCACCTGGTCAAGATCAGACATTATGACTCAGCTCAGAGTCAGTAGAAGCATCGTGACCATTGCTGTCACAAAATGAAACTACACAAAAATAATTACTTGTCACATAATCTGCACATCACTGTAGCTTCTGGTACTCACTACCATTTAACTACAACTACTTTCTCCAAGGTTCCCCATGATCTCTTAGTTAATAAATCTAATGGCCTTTTCTCAGTTTTCTTCCATCCTTCCCTTTCTGCAGGGGACCACCCCCTTCCCCCAGATGACCATCCCTTTCCCCCAGATGCTCCTTCCCTGAGTTTTCATGCTTCTCCTCCTGTCTCTATGACTGCTCTTTTGTCAGACTACTCTGTTCAATCATCAGCTACTTACAACCCTCTATTTGGGTATACCCTAGGCTGTGCACTGGATCCTTATGCTTCTCTCTGTGTACATTCCAGTGTTGATCTCATCTGGTTCCCTTGGTCCAATTATCCTTTTTCATGTAGATGACTCCCAACTCTGCATATCTAGTCCTAATCTCTTTCCTGGGATCTAGTCCTATATCAGCTTCCTGTTGGACATCTCCATGTAGATGTTCCATAGACATCTCAAACTGTTCCGTGGGCATCTCAAATGCCCAAAACAGATCTCATGACCTTTCCCTGTAAACCCACTCCTTCTTCTTAACTTCCCTGTTTCTGTTGATGGTACTACCATGCTTCTAGTCAACCAGATTCACAAATCCAAAGTCATCCTCAACTTTTCCCTCTCCTTCACCCTTATATCCATTCAGTTGTCAAGGTTGTCGATTCTACCTCTGCAATGTCTCATATGCCTTCTCTCCATTAACATAGCCACCACTCTAGTTCAGGATCTCAGGACCTCTCATCTGGACCACTGAGCAGCATCCTAATTGGATGATCAAGCCAGGAACTCCCTAACTCAAGTCTTTCTCTTCTCCAGTCTATTCTCCACATAGTTGCCAAGTCAGTATTCCTAAAGCACAGGTTGGTCACTTCATTCCTCAATTTAGTAAGCTTGAGTGAATCCCTCTTAACTCCAGGATAAAATATAAACTCTTCTGCTTGGTATATAAAGACTTTCATAGTCTGATGCCAACCTGTCTCTTCAGATTGATTTCATATTACTACTCCTCATGCACTTTATATGCCAGCCAGATTGATTTGCGTGCTGTTCCTCATACACAGTGCTCCATTTCTTACCTTCCCACCTTTACACAAGCTGTGCACAACATTCCTGAAATACTCTCTTTTCATCCGCACCTTTTGCAATCCCTTGCTAGTTCTTACAGAAGGCCCTTCCTAATCCTCCAATTCTTAGTGCTTCCCTCCAAATTACTTTGTCTATGTTTTATATATTTACTTATCTATGTACATGTTGCTTTTTCTTAGTTGAATTTAAGCTTCTTGAGGGTAGGGACTATTTTCATTTTGGTCTGCGTAGCCTTAGTGTCAAGCACAATGCCTGGTACATGGTGGGCACTTAATAAGTACTTGTTAACTTGTTGAACAGCTTGTCATGGCCGCCAAAGAAGTCTAATGCAACTTTAAGTTGTGTTAAAAAAACAAAACATGATGACCCAGACTGAGGGAGGTGATAGTTCTGTCTTCTGTTCTGGTCAGACCACATTACATCCAGTTCTGTGCGTCACATTTTAGAAAGGTCTTAGAAAAGCTGGAGTGGATCCAGAAGAAGACAATCAAGATCCTGGGAGAACTGGAGAATATGCCATACAAGGATCTAGGCTCAGCTGAAGGGATTGAAGATGTTTAGCCTAGAGAAGAGAAGGTTTAATGGAGGATGATAGCAGTCCTCAAGTATTTGAAGGGCTATCATGGGAAGAAAGGATCAGCTCCAGAAGGCAGAAATAGGAACAATGGAATGAAGTTACAGAAAGGCAAAATTTTCCATTAATTACCCCTATCAAAAAGTAATCTTCAAGCAATGGGTTGTTTTTTCCCTTTAAAACTTTTTTTGATGCTGTTTTCTTTCCTTTCCCCTCATTGTAACTTCCCATTGACTCTCTGCCCCAGCCCTTTCTCCAGTAAAACCTTCCCTTGTCACAAATAAATTCAGGTGGACAAAACAAATTACACATTGGCCATTTCATTTCTGACAATGTGGGCCTGGTCCTTCATCTTTTGTTCACCACCTCTGTCAAAAGGCTCTGAAGCAGAAGTTTGCCCACCAGGTACCCGTTGGGGATGTTGTAGAGGTTGTTCCTGTACTAGAATTAGTTGAACTAGATGGTCTTTAAAGTCTTTTAAAACTCCAATATTCTGTGTCTTCAGTTCCTTTCCTCTTTTTCCTCTGTCTCTTTGCTCTGCCTGCTTCCTCTACCTTCTCTTCCCAGTTCCTTTACCTTCTGCCTTGCAAACAATCTCTCCTCTGTTTCTTTTCTCTCTTCTGTTACTATTCTCTCTTCTACTACTATTCTCTTTACCTCTGTGTGTGTCTCTTTTCACTCTCCTTTCCCTCTACTTCCCTTCTTTTTCCTCTCTTTCATCCTGTCCTCTCTTCCTGTTCTATGTTCTCTCTTCTCACTACCTTGCTTTCTCTCTTATGATCCCTATTTCCTGCTCCCTTTTCTGTGCCTTCTCTTTCATGTCTCTTCCCTCTTCCCACTTTTTCTTCACTCCTTAACCTTGTTCTCTTTTCTCTTATTGCTACCCCCACATCTCTTGCCGGTTTTTCTCCATTCTCCTTGATACTATCTTTTCCTTCCTTCCATTCTACCCTCTCTCTTTTTAGTTCCTCTTCTGACAACTCAAGTTGATTCAAAATTTAAATGACTTTTTTTTTCTCTTGCCCCTCCTTTTGTAACCCTTCTCTCTCCCCTCTGCTCCCCTGTCTTTCACTTTCTCCACTTTCCCTTCCTTTGTTCCCCCCCTTTGCTCCCTTATACTCCCCTGTCTTTCACTCTCTCCACTTCCCCTCCTTTTGTCCCCCTTTGCTCCCCTCTGCTCCCCTGTCTTTCATTCTCTCCACTTCCCCTGCCTTTGGCCCCCTTCTCTCTTCCATGTTTCTCCTCTCTGCCTTTTGTCTCCTTTGTCTAACCTTGCCGTCTTCTTTCTCCTGCCCGTCCCCATTTTTCTAGTTTCTTTCTCCTCTTCTCTATGTTCTGGCTCCTTTCACTCTTTGCTCTCTGTATGCCTTATCTTCTCTCTGTTAGCCATTCCCTCTGCCCTGTATCTGTCCCCTTCTTGATGTCCTCTGTTTCCCCTTCTCCCTTCTGGACTCCTTTTCTGTCTCTCTTTCCACTGTCCTACCTTCTTTCTCTCCTCAGCCCTCCACTCTTTCCTTATTGTCCTGCTTTTTCTACCTCCTATCTGTCCCTTCTCTGTGTGTCTCTTCTTGTATCCCCCTCTCCTTTAGCCTGTCTTTTTCTCCTTTCTGACTCCCTTCTCTCCCTCTGTCCACTTCTGTCTTATCACCCTTTTATTTTCTCTTTTTTTCTTGATCTCTCCCTCCTCTTGATATTCTTTGCACCATCCTTTCTTCTCTGTATCTCTTCTGTCTTTCCTCTGTATCCCTTCTCTCCTTCCTTTCTTTTTTATCTGTCCTATCTCTCCTCTGTCCCCATCTCCTTTCACTCTTTCTACAGATACTTCTTTTGCCTAATCTCACTGATCTTTTCCTCTCTCCATTTCCCCTTCTGTCTTCCCTCTCTCCACTCGGCCCCCTCCTCTCTCTCCCCTTTGTCCCCCCACAACATACACTTTTCCTCCTCCCCTCCCCCTTCATCCCTTCTCGTCTTCGCAGTCTCTTTTGGGTGTCTACCTAGAACCATCCCTCGGGAGTAGAGGAGGGTGAGTTGCTCTGTGTTTCCTCCCCATCCCATTGGCTTGATCTCCATGCCTGCTGAGTAGGGGGCTGCCTTATCCGTGGCTCCTCCTCCCCCTCCTGCTTAGACCCCTCTTTGTCCTCTCCGAGCTCCGTCCTGGCTCTCTCCCTGCTCTCTCCCCTCCTCCCTCTGCTGGGCTCCACTCAGCTCTCTCTCTTCCCCCCTTCCTCCCTCCCTCCCTCCCTTTCCTTTCCCCTCCTTCCCTACTCTGTCTCCATTTCTGCCTCCTTTCTCTTCTCTTCCTCTTTCCCTTTTATGTTCTTTCAACTATATGCATTTTACTTTTCTATGATTCTTTCTTTAATAGTGCTTCACGCATAGTAGGCACTTAATAAATGTTTATTGGATTGACTCAAATTCCTTTCTGTGTCTATTTCATTTCTCTCTGCCTCTTCCTGTCCTCTCACCTTCTCCACCCACTCCCCTCCAAATTTCCGTGTCTTTTCGTGTCTTTGTCCTTTAAGACAGGAGATTCCCTTTGAGCTGTGACTGGGCCTTCCCTCTCAAATCATAGGTTCCCCTAGGCAGGGACATCCTCTTCTTCCTTTTCTTTCTTTCCTTCCATCACTCTTTCCTCTTTATTCTCTGGTCAGTTACTCTCCTTTCTCTACCATCTAACTCTGTTTCTTTCCTTATCTTTTCCCCCATTTTTACTGTTTCTCTCCATATTTATTTACACTCTCATCTCTTTTTCTTTTCTTTTTGTCTCTCCCCACCAGCTGCTTGTCTTTTTCTCTTTATGTTGTCCCTTAGTTGTTTCTCCCTGCTGGTCCTTGGCATGACTTCCATTTCTGTGTCTTCCCTACCCTGAAGCCCCCACACTACTCATTGTTATCTGCCTTTCTTCCCTATCAGCCTTTCCGTGTGTCTCCCATCTATTTCTCCTCCCTGCCGCTCTCTACACGGCATCTACCGTGTCTCACTCTTTTTCTCCTCTGTCCCTCCCTCTTTCTCTTAATCTTCCCTTGCTTGTTGGCTTCCTGTCCTCACATTACCCACTTACCCTCTGTTTCTCCCCTTTTTAGCCCTAACCTCACATCTTGTCTCTCTCTTTTCCTTGTTTCTCCCTCATTCTCCTCTTATCTTCCATTTCCTGCAGTCTCTCCCTGTCTTTTGTCCTGTTTTTACCTTTGCCTCTAGTCTGTTTCTGTGTTTCTGTCCCTCTGCCTTTCCCCTTGCTCTTGTTGTCTCCTATCTACTGCCCTCCAAGGCTCAAGAACAAGACAGGAAACTGAGGGAGGAGGCCTGGTCTGTGTTCCGCTCCACCTCCCAATCAAGGCGCTCACCCATATCTGGGTCATTTTTCCACTCTCCCACCTCCCTACCCCTGCCTGTCCACTTCTGTTTACTGATCTCTCTTCTCCTTTGTTTTGTTCTCTGTCTCTTGTCTCTTTGTGTCTCATTTTCTACCTGCTTTTCTCTCTGTCTCTAGTTCTTTCTTTCCCACTTCTCTCTCAATATCTGCTTTTCTCCCTGTCCTTGAATCTTGTGTGTAGATCTTTCTGAATCTATATATTTATCTGAATGTCTTTGTCCCCTTCTGTCTCAGTATCTGTCCCTCTTTCATTCTCCTTTCCTGGATCTGGTCATTGGGATTGCCCAGGCCCTTGCTTGCAGCTTAAGCAGAATTTTCTCCTTGTCTCTCCTATTTTAATTCTTTCAACACCCTTATGACCTCACAACTCCCCTTGTCTCTCCCATCCAATTCTCTCTTGGCCTCCACAGCTCCTCTCATTTCTTCCTATCACCCTTTGCTTATTTTGGCTCTGCTGGTCTGTCTCCTGTCCTCTCCCTTAGCCCTGGGCCTGCTTGTACACTACTGTTCTCTTTTTTCCCCTCTGTTTCTTTCTCCCTGTGTCCTTTTGATCTCTTCTATCACCTTGTGTCTGCTTGGGTTTAACTGATCTGTCTCCTCTCCATAGCTCCGTGCCCACATGAGCCCTAACGGCCTTTCTCTTGTCCTCTCTCCATGTACTTACATGTTGGGCTAACCTTTTCCCAATCTTCTGCCTGTTTGGCATCTGTTGGCCTGCCCTCTTTTCTCATTCTCTGTTTTTGCCTCCCCTTCCCCCATACTGGTTTGCTCTCTGTCTCTCCCATCATTTTATGCATACCTGGACCCTACTAGTGTGCTTTTTAGTCTCTTCTATGGTTCTGTATGTACCCAGGCTCTGCTGATCTACCTGTGCTTTTGCATCATTTCCTGCTCTCTAGGATTTGTCTTTAAGACCTTTTAAACTTTTACTGAGTTGCTAGTCTATGATTGTATATCAAACCACTTACACACAACTCTAGTCCGTCTGTCTGTCTAGCCAGTGGACCCTCACAGCTCTTCACAGTGACTATGCCAAAAAACGTATTTCCCACATTTCCCCAGACAATTCTCCCAAACATACTCCCCCTCACCCCCACAGGTCAACACATTTTTCCCCAGGCTCTCTCCCATAATTTCCACATACCTCCTCTCACCCTCTCTCTACATGTTAACTTATACACACACACACACACACACACACACACACACACACACTTTTTTCATATCTCCACATTCCCCATACCACCTCCTCACACCTTCCTCTCTCATACATACTCCAAATCATAGTATCTCAGAGTTGGAAGAGATTTAAGAAAATATCTAGTCCACCTCATCCTTCAGCAGAAATCCCAGGCAGATGGTTGTGTATATATAGCCTTTACAAAAAGACCTACACAAGGCAGCCTATTTCACTTTGGGACAAGTCTAATTATTAGGAAAATTTTCCATATAGTAAGACAGAATTTCAGTTAAATTCTCCAAATACTCATAAGTACCTTATTTATAGGCAGCATGTTATACTGAATAGAGAATTGACCTCAGAGCTACATGGAACAGTGTTCAAGTCCTGTCTCAGGTACATAATGACTTAGTCACAGTGGGTAAGTCCCTTAACCTCTTGGCATTTTTAAAGCATCTACTGTGTGCCAAGGGCAACTATGTGGTGCAGTAAATAGAGTGCCAGGCCTGGAGTCAGGAAGATCCAAGTTCAAATCTGCCTTTAGGACACTTATTAGCTGTGTGACCCTTGGCAAGTCACTTAACCCTGTTTGCCTCAGTTTCCTTATCAGTAGAATGAGCTGGAGAAGGCAAAGGCAAACCACTCCAGTGTCTTTGCCCCAAAATGGAGTCACAAAGAATCAGACAGGACTGAAACAACTGAACAACAACACGTGTGAAGCACTGGGATACCAAAGCCAAAGATGGCTGCTCCTCACAAGAGGCAGACAATTTAATGAGAGGAGACAATACAAAAACTGCTACACACAGATATGCTTCATCTAATAGAGGGAAGGCCCCAGAACTAAGGGGGATCAGGAAAGGCTATCTGTGGAAGGCAGGATTTGAACTCTAGCAACAGTCTGGCTGTGAGGTGATGAGGTTTCAGTGACAGAGGAGAGAAGGCCTGGTACACAAAGGGGTTATTGGAAAGTAGAATCTCCAGGCCTTGGCCACGGAATGACTATACAGAGTGAGAGAGTAAGGAGCTGAGACGAACACCTAGATTGTGAGTCCGGGCACTGGCAAGAGAAGCTGTGCCCTGGAGAATAAAGGAAATTCAAAAGAGGCAAGGCTTTGGGGGCAGATAATAAGTTCTATTTTGGATATGTTGAGGTTAAGATGTCTCCAGGACATCTAACTTGAGGTGCCCAATAGACAGCTAGAGATTTAAGTCCAGAGGTTAGGAGAGAGGTTAGGGCTGGATGAGTAGATCTGAAAATCATCAGCGTAGAGACCATAATTGAATCCATAGGAGCTGATGAGATCACCAAGTAAAATAGCATAGAGGGAGAGGAGGAAAGGGCCCAGAACAGAACCCTGGGGAACCCTGACCATTGTGGATGTGATCTAGACAAAGATTCAACAAAGGAGACCAAGAATGGTCAGACAGGCCAGGGGAGAAGCAGAATGGTGTAATGGAAACCTAGAGAGGAGAGACTATCCAGGAGAAGAGGGCACTCCTTTCTCACACATGCTCAGCTCACATAAACTGCTCTCACTCATCCACACTCCCTCCTTTCTCTCACACACACTCTCCTGACACATACACTCCCTTCACACACTTCCCTCAAACATACGCTTCCCTCACAACTGCCCCTCCCCCTCATAATACTCTCCTCATTCACAGGCCATCTATACTTCCTGCACACAAATATATACTCCCCTCTCACACTCGCTCCCCCTCTCACTAACAATTCACCTCCCCCACCCTCCTAAATTTCCCCCTAGATGCTAAATCCCCAGCTGAGTTTTACTGATGAAAATGGGCGCAGGCTGAGTCTGTGGGCTGGGGCTGGGGGTGGGGGGGAACTTTTGGTTCTGGGGAAGGGAAAGGGGGATCGAGTTACAGGCCCTAAAGAGCAGCCCTGGTCCCCCTCTTCCTAATGAGAACCAGCTGTGGCCCCAAAACTGGTGCAGGGGGAGGGGAGAGGGAAGAAAGAACCAACTGGTGGTGAGTCAGGAGGACAGACTGAGAGATGGAGCAGATTGGGGACAGTCTTAGGATGAAGGGGGTGGAGTGTCACCATAGATCCAAGAGAATGAGAAAACCATGTTCCCACCTGGGAGAAGGTGGGGAAGAAGTTGGGGAAGTTGGAGATGCTACCGCAGGCAGTGAGAGGGGTGGTCCCAGAGCCAGGCCCGAAGGACCAGAGGTCAGGGATGTATAACCACTGAACTGACTGACTGCATGTAGCTCGCAGCCATGTGTTTGGCTATGTCTGTGTGTGTCTGTGTGTGGCGTAGCCATATATATATGAGCATATTTTTGAGAGTCCATGTGTGCATGTATTTTGTCTCTTTATGTCTCTGTGCTGTGTATATTAATCTGTGTACAAAAAAAAATGTACAAATATGCCTGTGGTCCTTTGTGGTACCCCAGTTCTGCCAGGCCTGTGGGCCAAGTAACTCGACCCCAAAGCCTTGCTAGGCCATCCAACCACCCAACCATGCCTGACCTCTCCTCTGCATTCCTCACAGGATCAGGGAGTCAGAGTCAGAGGCAGGGCCAGAGCTGGAGCAGGAGCAGGAGCAGGCACTGGAGTCAGGCCTGGAGCCATCCCTGACATGGAGCTGGAGTCAGAGCAGGAGTCTGAGCTGGTTGCTCCCCACCCCTCTATGGGTCCAAGATCCCCCCGACCCTTCTCACTGCTGCCACTGCTGCTGCTGCTTCTGGGGGCACAGGCACCTGGAGCACAGGGCCAGGCAGGCAGCCTGGACCTGCAGATCGATGAGGAGCAGCCAGCCGGCACGCTGATTGGGGACATCAGCGCTGGGCTGCCTGCAGACACAGCAACTCCCCACATGTACTTCATCTCTGCCCAGGAGGGCAGCGGTGTGGGCACAGACCTAGCCATAGATGAGCAGAGTGGTGTGGTGCGAACTGCCCGAGTTCTGGATCGAGAACGCCGAGACCACTACCAATTCACTGCAGTCACCCCAGACGGTGCCACCGTGGAGGTCACAGTACGTGTTGCTGACATCAATGACCATGCACCTGCCTTCCCAAAGGCTCGTGCTAGCCTTCAGGTGCCAGAGCACACAGCCCCTGGCACTCGTTACCCCCTGGAGCCTGCCCATGATGCTGATGCTGGTCATCTGGGTACCCAGGGCTATGCACTGTCTGGGGAAGGAGCTGGCCAGGCTTTCCAATTGGAAACACGTCCTGGCCCTGATGGCTCTCCTGTGCCTGAGCTGGTGGTCAGTGGGGAGCTGGACCGTGAGAACCGCTCACACTACACTCTGCGACTAGAAGCTTATGATGGTGGGGCACCCCCTAGGCGGGCCCAAGCCCTGCTGGATGTGACACTGGTGGACATCAACGACCACGCCCCTACCTTCAACCAGAGCCGATACCGGGCAGTAGTGTCTGAAAGCCTACCCCCTGGCAGCCCAGTCCTACAGGTATTCGCTGCTGATGCTGATGCTGGGGCCAATGGAGCTGTGACCTATGAAATCAATCGACGGCAGAGTGATGGGGACGGCCCCTTCTCTATTGATGCCCACACAGGGCTGCTGCGTCTTGAGCGGCCACTGGACTTTGAGCAGAGGCGTGTTCATGAGCTGGTGGTCCAGGCCCGTGATGGGGGTGCTCATCCTGAAGTGGGCTCAGCTTTTGTCACTGTGCATGTGCGTGACTCCAATGACAACCAACCCACCATGACCATCATCTTCCTTAGTGAGGATGGCTCCCCTCGTGTGTCTGAGGGTGCACAGCCGGGCCAGTTGGTAGCTCGAATCTCTGTGTCTGACCCAGATGATGGTGATTATGCACATGTCAATGTATCCCTGGAGGGTGGTGATGGGAAGTTTGCCCTGACCACCCAGGATAGTGTTATCTACCTGGTGTGCGTGGCTCGGCGGCTAGACCGAGAGGAGCAAGATGCCTATGAGCTTCGGGTCACTGCTACTGATTCTGGTTCCCCTCCACTGCGTGCAGAGGCTGCCTTTGTTCTTCATGTTACAGATGTCAATGACAATGCACCAGCTTTTGATCGCCTGCTCTACCAGCCTGAGCCTCTCCCTGAGGTTGTGCTCCCTGGCAGTTTTGTGACCCGAGTCACTGCTCGTGACCCTGACCAGGGACCCAATGGCAATGTGGCCTATAGCATTATGCCTGGACCTCATGCCCATTGGTTTGCTATTGATGCAGTTACGGGAGTAATTACCACAGCTGCCCCACTGGACTATGAGCTTGAGCCACGACCACAGTTAACGGTACTGGCCACTGATGGAGGACAACCAGCTTTGTCTTCCACAGCCGTGGTCAACGTAGTCCTGCAAGACGTGAACGACAACGAACCTGTGTTCAAGAGGACCTTCTACAATGCTTCTCTGCCCGAGGGCACAGCCCCTGGCACCTGCTTCCTACAGGTGGGGTCCTGGAAGCTTGGGGGAGGCACATGGGAAGTCTGAAGGAAGGATTTGCGGTAGGAGGGGAGGGATGGTAGCAGTAAAGCAGAGATTGGCCTGAGGGTCAAAAGGATGTGGGCAGTGATAGAACTACAAGTAACAGTTGCTAGGGGGAAGGGGAGTAAAATAATCCTTTCTGTGTCTTTAGCCTGTCTTAGGACCCCTGTCCTTCTCCCTCCTACTTCAAATCAATTCCACAAACATATCTTAAGTACATCCCATGAGCCAGACACTTTGTGAAATGTTGACAATACAAATTAAAAAGCAAATTGGTCATTGTTTCCCATTAGTCGATACATGTTTTTTTAAGGAGGGAAAGAGGCCTGGGGTGGGGAATGTGGATTTGGGGAAGACTTTATGGTTGGAAAAAGCCCCTGAACTGAGCCATGGAGTAAGATAAGAATTCTGGGATGCTCAAGACAGGAGATGAACTGCCAAGTTCAAGGAACTCCTACCTACCAGTCTCATTTTGCTGGCTGGAAGGTAGAGTACATAAAAAGGAGCAATTTGAACCAAGTCAGGAAAGGTCATTTGGAGCCAGATTATAATGGTATTTAAATGCCAGGCTAAGGCGTGTGTATTCAGTCGTGGGAGGAGTTAAGATTGACTGAAGGTTTTGAGAAGGAGAGTGACATGGTTTGTCATTCCTATGATTTAGGAAAGTTTTGGCAGTTGTATCAAGAGTGGTTGGGGGAGGAGATTGGAAGGAGGAAAACTAATAAGGAGGTTAGGACAATAGTCCAAGCCTGAACTAGGGTGTGGCTCTGAGAATGAAAAAAAGGGGATAAAAGCAAGAGGTGATGTGGAGGCAGAATAAACCAGACTTGGCATCTAGTTGGATACAGGGGTGAGGGAAAGTGAAAGCATGACCTGATCAGGGAGGATATTGGTAGATAGGATGTTGATTCAGTTTCTGAACAGAAATAGGGAAATGTTAAGGAATTTTTTAGAGGGAAGGTAGTTCTCTTTGATCAAAATAATAACAAGAAATAACACTTATATAGTACTTTGCGGCTTATAACATGCTTTCCAAACCTTGTCTCATTTGACATGTTAAATTTGAGATGTTGATGGGACTACTGGAGGGAGGTGTTTATCGAGCAGCTAAGGATGTGAGATTTAAGTGTAGGAGACAGACAAAGGCTGGAGAAGAAGAGATCACCAAGGGAGAGAATTTAGAGGAAAGAGATTCGTTCCCAGGACCGAGCTTTGAGAGTATTTGAGGAGTAGCTAGATAGATAAAAGGAGAACTAGGAGAGAGGAGAGTTATGTAATTCTAGGAAAGAAGTGTGATATCATGGGGAAAGGATTAGATTTAGAGTCAGAGGACTTGGATTTGAATCCAGACTTTGCCATGTAAGGGCCTGTGTTACCTTGAGCAAGTCATTTGACCTCTCTGACTTCAGTCTCCCTATCTAAAATGAAAGGTTTGGATAAGATGACCTCTAATATCTCTTTAAGCTCTAAATCCTGTGATCCCATGATTCTGTTCAGGAGGAGATTATTGACAATGTCAAAAGTAGAAGATAGATCAAGTAGGATGAGGGCTGAGAAAAGATCATCAGATTTAGCAATCTGGATGTCATTAGTAGCATTTGAGAAAGTGGTTTCAAAGTCCAAAGGATGAATGAGAACAGGAAGGAAAGACTGAAGTCAGGGAGGCAGAGCACAGATCTCAGCTGATACTGATAGAGCTGTCCAGAAATGGAGCAGGTGCCTCAGGAGGTAGTGAGCTGCACATCCCTAGAGATCTTAAAGCAAACACTGGCTAACCTCTTAGGAATCTAGGAGAGAAGATTCTTGTTCCAATTCACATTAGATTCGATCTTTTCTGAGGTTCCTTCCATTTCGAAGACTCTGGCATCCTGATTCAGTTAAGAGACTGTTGCAATACCAGAGGTGATGAAGGACTTACCTAGAGTGGCAGCACCTATGGAAGGAGAGACCAATAATATCCAGTATTTATTTAGCACTTTACAAATATTGTCTCATTTGATCCTCAGAACAATCTTGGGAAGTAGGTGCTGTAATTATCCCCATTTTACAGATGAGGAAACTGAGGCTGAGAGTAGTTAACTGACTTGGCCAGAATCACAGAATTATAAGTGGCTAAGCAAGGGTTTAAATTCAGGCCCTTCTTGACTCTAAGTCCAGCACATTCCCCTCTGTGCTACTACCTCTCTAATCTCTAGCAGATACTAAAGATATTACAAGGAATGAATCAAATGGACTCGGAGACTGGTGAGCAGTAAGCAACAAAGATGGAGGAGAAGGGGTCACTGGAAAGATGGTGATGCCTTCTTGATAGTAACCATCCTAACAGTCACTGGCATTTACATAGTAAGACAGCTACGTAGTGCTGTGGAAAGAGTATGGAACTGGGAGCCAAAAAGACACAGTCTCAAATCCCATCTCAATTACTTCCTTAGTTACATGACACTTTAAGCTCTTGTAGTCTCAGTTTCTTCATCTGTGAAGTAAGGTGAAAAATGGCACCTTACCTCCCAAGGTTGTTGAGAGTCAAACGAGGTGACTTATGGAAAGCACTTTGCAGACCTTAAAAAAAATGCTAAATGTCAGCCACTATCCTTAGAGCTTTGAAGTTAGCAAGGACAGCTAGGTGACTCAGTAGATAGAATGCTGGGCTGAGAGTCAGGAATACCTGAGTTCAAACCTAGCCTCAGACCCTGGACAAGTCACTTACCCCTATTTGCCTCAGTTTCTTTGTTGGTGAAATGAGCTGCAGAATGAAGTGGCAAACCACTGCAGTATCTTTGCCAAGAAAACCAAAAAATGGATTGAACTACAAAATTTACAAAGTGCTTTATGTATATAATCTCATTCAAGCATCATAACAATCCTGTGAGGTAGCTCCAGCAAGTATTATAATCTCCATTTTATAAGTGAAGAAACTGAAGGGTTAAAGGACTTGATGGCATTCATACAGGCAAGACCTGAACCAAGCTCTTCCTGATACCACTACTTTCTACTACAGGGCACTGACTCTCTATTGTTGTTGCTGGTCAGTCCCGTCTGATTCTTTATGGCTCCATTTGGGGTTTTCTTGGCAAAGGTACTAGAGTGCTTTGCCATTTTCTTCTACAGCTCATTTTTTACAGATGGAGAAACTGAGGCAAGCAGGGTTAAGTGCCCACGATCACACAGCTAAGAAGTGTCTAAAGCCAGGTTTGAACTCAGATCTTCCTGACTCTAGGCCTGGCACTCTACCTGCTGAACCACCTAGGTGTCCTGATATTTAGACAGGAATTTAGATTTAGAGATCACATTTTCCAGTCCCCTCATTTTACATGCGAGGTACAGAAGCATTAAGACACTTGCCCAAGATTACCCAGATTTTAAAGAGCAAAGCCATAGTTCAAATTCTGTATCTGGCACCCTTGCTAGAAGTGAAGAGTATCTCTCCCTTCCCCAAAAGCTAACTGTCCTTGGTTGGAGAGATTCAGACAGAAATGCTCATTTCTTTGGTCCCTTTAAAGACCACCTGGTAACTTTCTAGAACACAAAAAGTAGATCTCACCTCATTGGTCCTGTCTGCCAACAAAACAACAATATGCAACAATAATAACCAGCATTTATACGGCATTTTAAAGTTTGCAAAATCACAAATATTAACTCACTTTCCCCTTCAAAACAACCCTGGGAAGTAGATGCTATTACTCTCCCTATTTTACATATGGGAAAACTGGAGCAGGCAAAGACTGAGTAATTTATCCAGGTTCATTCAGATAGTAAATAATTGAGAGGGGCTTTGAACTCAGGTTTTCTCGATTTCAGGCTTAGTGCTCTATCCACTGCACCACCTAGCTGTCTATCAAGGAAAAGGGTACTGAATGGGGTTGAGCTTCTGAGGTTTTGATGCCTAAGTAATCTAGGTCATTAAAGAGACATTGTCCCCAAAGGGAGCCTGTCATTTGCTTATACAGTATTGCGCTTTGGAGACCCCAAAGTCATAGTGGGGAGTTTAGAGGAGGAAGGAAGAAGCCAATCAGTCCATCAATCAAAAATCTTTTATCCTGTGCCTTCTAGGTGCCAGGAGCTGTGCTAGGTACTGAGACTCAAAGACAAAAATGAAATAGCCCCTGCCCTCAAGTGGCTTACATCCTATCCCAGGAGACTCTATGGTGTGTGTGTGTGTGTGTGTGTGTGTGTGTGTGTGTGTGTGTGTGTGTGTGTGTGTGTGTGTGTGTGTGTGTGTGGATATGGATAGTTATGTGGTATACTGGATAGAGTGCTGGGCCTGGAGTCAGAAGGACTGATCTTTTCTCTTTTCCTTAATAGTATTTTTACTCCAATTACATGTAAAGATAGTTTTCAATATTCATTTTTGCAAAATTTTGAGTTCCAAATTTTTCTCTCTCCCTTCCTCCTGCTTCCCAAAGACAGCAAGCAATCTGATATAGGTTATACATGCACAATCATGTTAAACATATTTCCACATTAGTCATGTTGTGAAAGCAGAATCAGAACAAAAGGGAAAAACCACGAGAAAGAAAAAACAAAAAAAGTGAAAATCGTATGCTTCCGTCTGCATTCAGACTCCATAGTTCTTTCTCTGGATGTGGTTAGCATTTTCCATCACGAGTCTTTTGGAATTGTCTTAGATCATTGTATTGTTGAGAAGAACTAAGTCCATCATAGTTGATCATCGCACAATGTTGCTATTACTGTGTATACTGTTCTCCTGGTTCTGTTCACTTAATTCAGCATCATTTCAGTTTCCAGGTTTTTCTGAAATCTGTCTGCTCATCATTTCTTATAGCACAATACTATCTCATCACAATTATATACCACAACTTGTTCAGCCATTCCCCAGTTGATGGGCATCCCTTCAATTTCCAATTCTTTACCACCACAAAAAAAAAAAAAGAGCTGGCATATTTTGTATATGTGGGTCCTTTTCCCTTTTTTATGATCTCTTTGGGATACAAAACTAGTAGGAGTATTGCTGGATCAATGGGTATGCACAGTTTTATAGCCTTTGGGGCATAATTTCAACTTACTCTCCAGAATGGTTGGATCAGTTTCACAATGCCACTAACTATGCATTAGTGTTCCAGTTTTCTCACATCTTCTCCAGCATTTATCATTTTCATTTTCTGTCATATTAGCCAATCTGATAAGTGTGAGGGTAGCACCTCAGAGTTGTTTTAATCTGCATTTCTCTATAGTGATTTAGAACACTTTTTCTTACGATTATAGATAGCTTTAATTTCTTCCTCTGAAAACTGCTTGTTCATATCCTTTGACCATTTATAAATTTGGAAATGACTTGTATTGTTATAAATTAGACCCAGTTCTCTATATATTTTAGAAATAAGACTCATCTTCTTGAATTCAAATATGGCCTTAGATGGTTCCTAGTTTTGTGACCCTGGGCAAGCCATTTGACCATTTGCCTCAGTTTCCTTATCTGTAAAATGTACTGGAGAAGGAAATGACAGACCACTCCAGTATTAAATGGGGGTCACAAAGAGTTGAAAACAACTGAACAACAACAAATATATATGTGTGTGTGTGTACACATACACATATACATACATATATGCATATTAAAATGTATAATGTTCAAAAAAATTCGAAGTAGTTTTGAGACAGAGGCTTTAGCACCAGGAGGAATCACAAAAAGATCATTAAGACCAACTTCCCTGCTTTCCTTCAAGAGTTAGGTCAAATCTCACCTTCTGAAAGAGACCTTTCCCAGCCCCTCCAGCTGCTTATGCTTTCCCCTCTGAGATTATATTATATATCAACCCTGTATATAGTTAGTTAAGTATTGTTTCCTCTCCCAGAATGTATGTTTCTTTGGGACAGGAACTGTTTTTCCCTTTGTATCCCCAGCATCTAGCAGAGGACCATGTGCATAGTAAGAAAGCTTACTAAATGCTGATTGACTGACTGACAAAGGATGGGAAGGCTTCTAATTTGGGGGAGAAGGGAGGCATTTTTGGATGGGTTTTTTGATTTTTCATTCCTGGACTCACTTCCTAGTCTGCTCTCTTCCTGACTCCTACAGGATTCAGGGTTTGACTACCTGTTCCCCTTCTTATCTACCCCTTTCACTGTCCCCCAATATCATCTTCCCAAGTGACTCCACACACACACCTTGATCCTCATAGTCAGTCAGTCTTCAAGTTCTCTTGATTCTTTAGCTGTATTTACCCTTAGATTAAAGTCCTCTCTAGTTGCTTCTTCTGACATCAGTACAGCCAGACTTGCTGTCTTTGAGCTCCTCCAGCCTTTCTAGTTACATCCTCTACCTCATTTTTTTAAGTCTCATTCAGTCCTCTACCTCACCCCTTTTCTGTTCTCTGGGCTCACTGGCCCATTGATAATAATGGTTCCTTTCTGTCTCTGTCCCCCTACTTCCTTACCTGAAGAGAAGAGGATGATGCACAATGGAGAACATGGGGTCATTGGGAACATGGTCCTGAGGCCAGATTCAGAGGGAAGTCCATGTTCATTGACTACTCCTCAGGTGTTTTTCTTCTTCAATTCGACAGAATGTTTTTAAGCATCTGCTCTGTGCTATGGACTATGTGAGGGGGAAAGGTGGTAGCTGGTGCTAAGAATCACAATTTTGACCAGTTTCTTAGTTGTTTTTTGTGTTATATGTTCCTTGGGCTGTCTGGTAAAGCCTATGGACCCCTCTGATCAAATGTTTTTAAATTCATAAAATAAAATACATTGATTACAAAGGAAATCAATTATGTTGAATACAGTTACACATAAATATATGTATATTTGTGTATATATGTATGCATATACATGTATACATACATACATACATATACATATATACATACATACAGAAAGAGAGCAAGTTCACATACCCTAGCATACAAAACCCTTGTTTAGACCCTCCATAAATATTAATTCAGCAGTTGGTACCCTAAATATGAGAACCTGGTTCAGTGACACACTGTTGAAGGGAATTCGTCTTCTTATTTTTACATTTGCACTGTGAATGAAACCAGAAGATCAAAGGAAGTCATGGCTAAAGGGAAGGATGGTCTACAAGTTTTCCCTGGGCAGACAGATAAAAGAACTGACCATGTTGGTTTTATCATGGGTTCAGAAGAAACCAAAATCATCATTTATTGAGCCATTTTTCATTCCATAATGCAGAGCTCATGATGAGCATTGGTGTAGACCCCCAGGAAAGTAAGTGAAACTTATGTGCCAGGTACTGTTCTAAGTGCTGGGGATACACAGACAAAAGTGAAACCTTCTCCACCGTCAGTGAACTTACATTCTATGACAGAAGACATGTATAAACATAGATATATACAAAATATATACAAAGATAAGGAAGTAGAAAGAATTTAGTAAAACTCTGAGGATGTTTAGCCTGGAGAAGCATAAACTAGAGGGGGAGAAGTCACACATGATACCTGTCCTCAAGTATTGGAAGGACTGTCACATGGAAAAAGAATTCAGCTGTCATGTAGCTTGCCCAAAGAACTGTTGGGTTCCCTCACATTGGAAGTCTTTAAGCAGAGATTGGCTAATGACCTCAGCCTCTCATGGAGATACCTTTCATGAATGGTTTAGGCTAGATGCCTGCTGAGGCCCCTTCTAGCTTTCTGCAGTTCTGTGATTCTGCTTTGTTCCGATTGGCCTCAGAGGGGGAAACTAGGAGCAAGTAGTGGAGGTTACAAAGAGGCAGACTTGGGCCTCATGTCAGGAAAAACTTCCTCACAATTAGAAGAATTATTTGAAAAATGGAATGGAATGACACAGGAATTGGTATATTACCACACATTAGATGTCTTCAGGCAAAGGTAGGATGACCACTTGACAGATGTGCCATGGTGGATACATCTATGGAGGGACAGATTGGACTAAGTGGCCTCTGGTCTCTTCCATCTCAGATTCTGTGATGTAATAGCATCATCACCTAAAACAGCAAGAAGAAGTGGAGAGAAAAACCAAGTCCATAGAAAGCTCAGCAAGAGTCCCACTCAACAAGTACTTGTTGCGCATCAACAAGTATTTATGAAAAGTAATTTAAGAATATCTCAAAGCACCAATTGATTCAGTGTATTTTCTTAATCCATAAGGCAAAGAAAATAGAGATATACTAGGATGACAGTAAAATTATAATATCTACTGTAATTATATAGATATTTAAAGTACATTTGCACAGATGGGAGAAATTAAATTACAAAAAGTCCTTTTTTGTGTCAATTGATGTTCCTGGTTCTTCCTTATAGCATTGTCAAGTCAACAAGTATTTATTAAGCACTTGTTCTGTGTCAAACACTGTTCTAGGTATCGGGAATGAAGCGGAATAAACAAATAAGAAAACAGTCCTTACTTTCAAGGAGCTTGGAGTCTAACAAGGGAAACAATAAGTGCAAGTAGAGGAATATACAAAATAAGTATAAATAAATGCAAGGTATTTGAATACAAAGATAGTTTGGGAGGGAGGGCACTAGCAGGTATGGGAAATCAGTAAACTATGAAAAAGATGGTGATTCTTAAGCTGCATCTTGAAGAAAGAGGGAAATCATATGAGAGAGACGTGAGGAAGGAATGCATTTTAGACATAGGGGATGGCCAATGCAGAGGTACGGAGATGGGAAATTGAGGCCCATGACTGAAGAACAGAGAAAGAGAAGGCCAGTTTGGAGAATGTACAGAGTGTGGGAAGGGGAGGAATTAAGCCAGAACATCCTAAGAGCACTTAGGGATGAAATGAAGCACAACAAACACATAAAAAATGGAAAGTATCTGTCAAGAGTTCTACACTGATCTCTACTCTCCACATCTCTACGTATCAAAGACAGTGAAGCTACCACATGTAGACTCTCACAGTCCAGTGTACTATGGGAGGCTGTGGAAATGGTTATAACAAGGACAAAGGTGGGAAATTATCAACCCTAGACCAAGTATGTGCAAAGGAAGTCTGTGTTGAACACTATTTTAAGGATGTTGAAAGATCAATTTTCAAGATATCTGAAAAGTGGGAGAATACCACATGCCTTGAAGAAAAAAACAGTTATTCCTACCCAAAAAAAGTACTTGAGAAAATATCAATCATTTTTCACCCGTAGATCTACTCTCCCATCCTTACAAAATCTATATGAGAATAGTCTACCCACTCATCAAAAGCATCCTTGACGAAAGTATGAAAAGGGAACAGCCAGGCTTTCACAAAGGAAATTCTAAAACAAAGCAAATATTTCCAAACACTTAATTAACTGAAAAGTTTAGAGAATTCAGGATCAAATTGTGCTTACATTCTGTTGACTATAAAAAAATATTTAATTTGAGAGAGCAAAACGATGTTTTAAAGGGTCTCTTCAAGGGTGTCAAACGTGTATATTAAGCACATGATTCCTTGAAAGATTTAACAACTGAGATAACTTTTGTTCATTAACCCTCTGATTCTTAATAACAAGCCAGGCAGAAAGTGGGGAGAAATATGTTTGTCAGAGGTAATTATCATCTAGAAAGAAAATCAGTTCAGAGTCCACATGGAAGAAGAGTTCCCTACAGATGCTCCTGTTTGCAGCTAACCTTGTGCTGGATGCATCAATGCTATAATGTCTCAGAGTCTCTTAAGTGAAATCAGAGTTTGGCCTTGAAGGAACCTTCCACAAGGGAAAAAACAAGTTGATAAAGAATGGCCCCTGTCCAGACTATAATATGCAGTTCTATGAACAATCCCTAGAGCTGAACCATTAGTAAATAGTATAAGAATCTTGGCTAGACACTGTAAAAAGACTCAGATTTGGAAAGGAAGAGGAGAGCAGGCTGGATTATCTTTGGGAAATGCTTTTAATGACTCTAACTTCTCCCTGAAACAAAGACCTGTCTTTGAAATAACTCTGTTTTTCTGGTGATGTTTATATGGCCTTGAGTCAAGGGATGTCATAGTCTCCAAAGAGTTAAAACTTCAGGTCATCCAGAGGACAGTGGGGAAGACGCACCTTGGACCAGACAAAGCTACAATTTATTGCCAATGAAAGACTCTGATAGAATGTAAAGTCCTTGAGGACAGGGTTTGTTTTCCTTTTTTGTCTTTGAATTCTCAACCTAGTACAATGTTTCAGCACATAGGAAGGTGCTAACTTGGTTGTTGTGTTTGTCCTTCATTCTGGAAGAGGACCATGACATCAAGATGATGACATGACTTGCAGTTGACTTTGATTTGAGTGAGGGAGGGCTGTGCGAGGTCACCAACCTCACTTTCTCCTCCAGAGCCATCTGAGGTCCAGTGGCATGATATTCATCGGGACAACTGGAGATGGCCTAGGAGGCTATGTGAGACCCTGGCCCTTTCAGGCTTTGATCTTATCACAATCTTACTTTGAGTGAGATACACCCATTCAATGAATAGGCTTCTTTAAGTTACTGAAGGGATGGCCCTTTTAATCAAAAAAAAAAAAATCAAATTGGGAGGGAAAGACCCTCAGGGTTCCTGGGTTAAAAAGAAGGAATTACTATTTAGTTATTACATCCACTCTGTTCTAGGTGGGTGGGGACTTGTTGTCCAGTCTATGAACTCCAGAGTGAATTGGGTTTAAGGCTTGATCCTTGAGCAAGAAATGTAGCCAGTAAACCCAGAGGAAAAAAGGCAGTGTACTTGTTGATTCTGTCAACTTGTTTTTCCCTGTGTAGATGGGTTATTGAACAATTATACAAATGAAGAGTTGTAAAAGATAGCACCAGAACTGAAAGGGACCTTCAGTGTTAAAGGGTACAACCGCCTCATTTTACAGATTGAGAAAATTTGTATAGATGAGGAAACTGAGGCACAGAGAGGTTGTAACTTACTCAAGGTCACCTCGCTGCTAAGTATCTGAGGCAGCATTTGACCCCAGAGCTTCATGATTCCTAGTCCAGTGCTGGAACTGTTATTATTTGGATATGACCAGTATGGAATGAGACTCTGTAATTATTGGGGTTTCATGAGCAGACATGGCCTATGTATCAATTTGTTTGACTTGACTCTTACTGATTACAAGGAAAGGTTCTATCCAGTCAATCAGTCAACAAGCAGGAAGTGGGGGGTGGGTAAATGGGAAGTAAATGGTATTTTTTGAAAGGATGGTGGAGAGAAGAGAAAGAGAGAGAGAGAGACAGAGAGACAGAGACAGAGAAAGAGAGATAGAGAGAGAGAGACAGGCAGACAGAGAGACACACAGAGAGAGAGAGAGAGAGAGAGAGAGAGAGAGAGAGAGAGAGAGAGAGAGAGAGAGAGAGAGAGAGAGAGAGAGAGGGAGAGAGAGATGGGAAGGGAAAAAAGAAGAGTATCAACAAAATACTTTGAAAAAAGAAACTAAAAGAGAAATATTTAACCAGGAAAGAAGGTGAAGCAATCACAAAATGAGAGTGAGGCAGAACTGATTCCATTGTCAGGAAGTGTAGAGGAAGGCCTCCAGCATGCCCACCCCCCCAGAACATTTAGGGTAGAACATGGACAAGAGTGGGACAGGTTGAGGAGTGGACGGGTGACAATGGAGGGAACACAATGAGATCAGAAGCATCAAAGTAGAAAGGAAGTGGCTTTTGAGCTGAACTTTAAAGGATAGTTAGGAATTTCACAAGTGAAAAGAAAAAGAATGGACAGTCTAGGCATAGGGAACAGTGTTAGTGAAGGCACAGGCTGAAGGAAGTATGTGGCGGGGAAAGAACATAGAGAAAAGAGAAGGCCAAGGCAAGAGCCCTGGGGGATCTCTACATTTGGAGGCTAAGAGAGGGTTCAGTAGAGGCAGACCTTTGTGGGGGAAAGGGGAGTGATGGTTCTCAAAGTCCTACTCTCTAAGTGAAGCAAGCATAGGGCTAGGTGTTAGGGAGGAGGTCACAGCCCCAGATGCAAGCTTCATTTCCCCCCGTTGGTGTGCTAATACATTCATGGGGATGTAGGAATACCTCTTTTTCTGTTGGGGATGACTAGAGGATTTCTGCTTTTGTGATCTCATCTGCTCCTTTACGTTCAGATAGTTCTCTCAATTCTTTTAATCCAGCCCTAACTAATCTTTCTTTTGTCCTCCATCCTCCATCCCTCTTTTGGAATGCCCTACTGTGCCCCTTCCCGCCCAGTGGAATTTTAGGCCATGGTATCCTACTTATCCTTTCTTTGAATCCTTTGAAATCTGCTCTCCCAAAATCTAGGGCACATGGCAGATTATGTCTCACTTTCCTCTTCTAGATCAAAAATTCTAAACTGGTGTGGTCACTTCCCTCTGAGGTTTCCATCATTTCCACCCCAGCAACTAGCTGGTTCCTCCCTATCCGTGAGGATAAGGGCGAGAATGGCAGTTCCCCTCATTGTTTCTTCTTCCTTTTGAAGTGTAAGGCTATCATTAGGGCAAGCCAAAAAAAAATAATTAGCTATTTTGCTTTTGTCAGAGAGAGAGCCCTAGTAGATGTCTAAATATCTGAAGTTCTCTATGATTACTATATTATGCATCCATGAAAGTCTTATGATCTATTTTCCAAACTCTTCCATCTGTTTTCCCTTTCTGTCTAAGTGGTCTGTAGCATTCCCTCCAAGTATGCCCTTCCAGTCATATTTCATTCATGAGTTCCATCCCACCAAGTCCTGTGTAGTCAAATCAACCTCCTTGTATAGGCTGTCCTGTCTCTCTTACTTGCTACTCATATCCTGTGCATTTATGTACGTATATCTGAGGACAGAGTTTCTATTGCTGGCTGTCTTCTTGGTTTTTGTCTCCTATCTTCTGGACTTCTCCACTGGTATTCTTCCTTCATTGTAGGTATTCTTTGTGTTTTCTTGTTTGCTACTTGTAGGTAGGTAATTTTCTCCCTTCTTTTTCAGCTCAAAGCTTATTTATTATGTTTGTTTGTTTTTGGAGGTAGTCAGGGTTTAGTGACTTGCCCAGCATCCCACGGCTAAAGTGTCTGAGTCTGATTTGAACTCAAACCCTCCTGACTCCAAGGCCGCCTCTTGGCTGCCCCTGTTTGATTGTTTGGAAGACGCCACACAGTACCCTCCTGGCCAAGGACATAACATGATGTTTTAAGTCTTGGTACTACCTCATTCATAAAACTTTTCTGATTCTCCTTGTCTTCTTCATCCTCACTATATGTTGTGTTTATTGAAGTGTTTATATGTTGTATCTCTCAGTAGAATGCAGCTTTCTAGTAGTAGATGGAATTTTGTTTTTCGTCATTGTATAAAGAACAGTTATGGCCTATGAGGGGAAGTTAGGTGGTGTGGTGTATTGGGTACTGGACCTGAAGTCAGGAAGACTCATTTTGCTGAGTTCAAGTCTGCCCCCAGACACTTCTAGCTTTGTGACCCTGAGCAAGTCACTTAATCCTGTTTGCCTCAGTTCCTCATCTGTAAAATGATCAGGAGAGGGGAAATAGCAAACCACCCTAATATCTTTGCCAAGAAAACCCCAAATGTGGTCACAAATAATTGGAGATGACTGAAAAACAGTTGAACAATAACAGAAGTGGCCTATGAAGTTGCTGAAGGTAATCTTTCCCTTAGATGGACAATGGGAGAAGAAAATGGGTGGGCATTGGCTAGTTAAGGCATTCTCTGAAACAGCTAGAGTGCAGTCTTAACATAGGCCACCAAGGGGCGCTTCAAACTTGGGCTGCCATAGGATCAGAGCTCAAGGGCTGCAAGATGCCCCAGAGGCCAGCTATCCAATCCCACCTTCACATTTTACAGATGAGGAAACTGAGGCCCAAGGAGGGCCAAAGTCTCACAGTTAGCATTAGAAGTTGGACTTGAAACCAGATCGAATGCCTCTGATTCCAGAGCCAGCGTTTGCCAGGTAGTGCCAGGCTGGCACTCCTTTCCTATTTTGAAGATTGAAGTCACCACCTTGGATCTGGGCTTATACCCGGAAGCATTCCCATCTTCCTGTATCTGCCTGGAATCTCAGCTCATTAGAGCATATAAAATCTAAAGTCACAGTTCTAATCTCCTTCCTGACTTTGGATGCCCCGCCCCCCAAAATAGTAATCATTATAGTTAAGAATAAATTAATGTGATAAGTTACTTATTTAGCTCCTGGCTTCTCCTTGTTCTGGTAAATATTTGAAAAAATCTTCACTATCTCCATGCCCCAATCTTCAGCCAGGGATTCCCAGAGCACCTGAGGAGCCTTTCAAGGAAGCCTGGTCCTGTAGTTTTGTTTTCTAAGACAATAGGTGATAGATGGCTTCACGGCTAGTGAATGACCCAGTCCAGAGAGTCATGCTGAATGGATCAAATATCCACCCAGAGGGAGGTCTCTCAGGGGTTTGTCCTTAGCCCTATTCTGATAAATACATCAGAGATTTGGATAAAGGCATGATTAGGGATAAAGGAATGCTTAATCAAATTAGCCGATGACCTACAGCTGGGAAGAATTAGATGACAGAGGCAGGATCCTAAAACGGGAAAGGGGAGAAATAGCTTCACCAGTATCCATGCTATTCTGGTTATCTGGGTTAGCATTTCATCAGATGATCCAAGGTCAGAGGCGGCTCAGTCTTTTCTCGTGGGTGGCTGATTGCCATCCCTCCCTCCCTCCCTCCAGCTCTGCTCAGCTCCCTGCTATACTTCCTCTGCCTTCTCCAGCTGAGTACTGGCAAGTTTTACTGGTGTTTCCTATTCACATGTGGCTATGGTCTCTGACCCCCCCCCCCTTCCCCCCCCCCCCCCCCCCCCCGCAGATGCTTGAGGTTAAGGGGCAATCCCTTACTTCTTTGTCACAGACAGCTTCTACCCTATATATCCCTGACTCAAGCATATAAACTGATTTCTCTATAGTATGGTACTAAAAAGGAGTCCAGGTTCTTGGCTTTAACAGTAAGACAACTATTGACCTTTTGTGACAGACGTCATGTTCACAGTTCTGGGTAATTCCTCTTGCATTTCTAGTCCCCAGCTGTCACTGTCAAGTTTAGACACTGAAAGGACATGTAGAAGAGAAGACAAGCCTTCCAAAGCAAGTGTCACATTGATATCCCCAGCATTCAGCAGTGAGGCCTTGAATGTGGTAGAAGCTTAATACATCTTGGTTGAAATGATATCATTCAAAACCCCACTCATCAGTCCTGTCCTCCAGAGGTCACAAGGCCCTTACTGTGGGGTTCCAGTCCCCAACCCCAGCCCTTAACCAGGACAGTAGACGGAGAAATAACCAAACACTGAAATCAGAAAGTGGTGCATCCCCTTCCTGCCAAGCCAGTGAGAGGCTGAATTTCCCTGACCATAGGATTAGTTTTCGGTTCTGAAAACATGTCTGTTTCTCTGCTTGACGTTTTGTTTGTTTAGAGTTCGTTTTTGTTTTGTTTTTTTCTTCCCTTTTTTAGAATAGAGCCATGGAATCACAGACTTCTAGATTGAGAGGGTGGCTTAAATGTCATCTGCTCTAGTCTCCCATCCTGTACAAGTTGGCATTTCACAAAAGGAATCATCTGGCCTCTGCTAATGGGCAGGCAAGGAGCCATCATCACCTGAGGCAGCCAGTTTCACTTTGGAATCACAGTGATTGTTCGGAAGTTTTTCCTAAAGTCAGACCTACGTTTGGCTTCTTTGCAATTCCATTCATTTTGCTTGATTATGTATATTTGTTACAAGGGTTTTATGTTTCATTATTTTTCAATAGTGGAAAGAGGTGGCAAGAAAAAAAATTAGATTTTTGTTAACCAAAAAGAAAAAATCTAGCTCTTTCCTCTGGGACCAAACTTAACCATTATGATCCCTCTTCCATCTGACAGCTCTTCATTATTTGTAGGCAGTTTTGAGAACCACCCCTCTTCCCTGCCGTCCTAGGCTAAACAGCCTTGTTTCTTTCAGCCTTTCCTCAGGAAGGTTGTTTGTCCTTTCAAAGGAAGGAAAGAAACAAGCATTTATTGAGTGCTTACTATGTGTCAGAAACTGCACTAAGCATTTTATAACCCTAGCTTCATTTGATCCTCACAACAACCCTGGGAGGCAGGTAGATTTGTAGTCAGCTAAAATAATGGAAGAAATTTTTTTCACATGT
This sequence comes from Notamacropus eugenii, assembly GCF_028372415.1. NCBI lineage: Eukaryota > Metazoa > Chordata > Mammalia > Diprotodontia > Macropodidae > Notamacropus > Notamacropus eugenii. The sequence goes on from NC_092876.1 coordinate 88,764,954, forward strand.
TATTTAGCCAGACCTTTCCCTTCTGTTCCTTCATAGTTGAGTTTTTTAACCTGAGTGCAAGCCTTTACATTTTATCCCTATTCTAAGTAGCTAGGTGGTACAGTGGTTAGAGAGTCCAGACCCTTACTAGCTATGTGACCCCCTGGGCAAGCCACTTAATTTGTCTCTCTCAATTTCTTCATCTGTAAAATGGGGGTAATAATAGCATCTATCTCCTAGGATTGCTGTGAGGATAAAATAAGATATTTGTAGAGGACTTTGCAAAGTTTGAAGTCCTACATAAATACTAGCTAGCTTTATTATCATTAAATTTTACCTCATGAGACCCAGACCATCTTTTCAGCTGATTGAAATCATTTTAGATCTTGACTGTCATCAAGCATGCTTCCCAACTATAAGTCACCTGCCAAATTGATAAACATACTATTTGTGCCTAAGTCATTGATAAAAATGTTAAGCAGGCTATGATCCCACAGTTATATCCCTAGAGTACTGAGTATTCCACGAGAAACCTCCCTCTAGGTTGACATCTGTCCATTAATGACTATTTTTTTATTAAATTTTATTTTTTTCAGTTAACAGAAATCTAATTTCCCTTCTTGCCACCTCTCTTCACTATTGAAAAAGAAAGAAAAATAAAAGCCTTGTAACAAATATACACAGTCAATCAAAAGTAAATTCTCCCATGGAGCTGTGTTTAGAAATATACGTATGTATGTATAGCTTACTTAGCATCGTGAGCCAATCACTTCTCCACTGCCAAAAATCAAGCATTTACATGTTTCTTCATGAGATGAATTGTGGTTGGTCGTTGCATCGATCAGTGTTCTTGAGTCCTTCAAGTTGTTTTTCTTTACAATGTTATTAATGTATAATTTTCTCCTGGTTCTGCTCACTTCAGTCACATCTTCTGTTGTGGCAAGTGGCTTTTTAGAGGAAATTGCTTCACAGATACAAGCTTGACTTGGTGCTCTGAGACCTCTTCCTATCCCTGGAGATTCTGTTCCTTTGTTCTCTCCCATGGCTACTTACCTTACCCTAAGATTTGAAAACCCATACCTCTAGTCTAGGGAATCAAGAAATCCTAACTCTCATATCCTTAATTCAGTCAAGGTTGGGGTTAAAATATCTCTGCTGAATGATTAAGGAAATAGTTTAAAAAATCCAGAAGTGGGCAGCCCTTAAGATGCCTGATCATGTGAGCCTGGGGTGGACCTATCCTTCCAATCCAGGTCTGATTCTTGGTAGAAGATGGGGGAAGGGCTTTATTAGTTTAATTTAATTTTTTTGGTTACATTTCAAGTTCCAATATGTTTCCCTCCCTCCCCATTCCAAATTAGAGAAGACCATCATTTGAAATAGATTTATAAATATATACAAAATCATACTAAATGTATTTCTTTTTTCAGTTCTTTCTCTGGAGGTGAATATCTTGTTCATAGGTCCTTTCTAGTTGATTTAAGTATGTCTAGTACTCAGAATAGCATGCTTGTTCACAATTATTCTTCGAACAGTATTGCTGCTAACTGTATACAGTGTTCTCTCGGTTCTGCTCACTTCACTTTTCAGTATTTCATGCAAGTCTTTTCATTTTTTTCTAAAACCAACCTGCTTATTATTTTGTACAGCATAGTAGTATTAAATCACAATCATATCCCACAACTTGTTTAACCATTCCCCAGTTGATAGGCATCCCCTCAATTTCTAGTTCTTTTCTACCACAAAGAGAGTTGCTATAAATAGACCTTCTTTTCCTTTTTCCCTGATTGCATTAGGAAACAGACATCGTAGTGGTATTGCTGAGTCAAATGCTGTACGTAGTTTTGTCACTCTTTGGGCATAATTCCAGATTGCTCTCCAAAATGGTTGGATCAGTTCACAGTTCCACCAACAGTGTATTAATGTCCCAGTTTTTCCACATCCCTTCCAACATTTATCATCTTACTATCATTTTAACCGATCTGATAGGTATGAGATGATATCTCAAGATTGTTTTAGGAGAACAGTTTTTTTTTAGGGGGTTACAGATCGAATGAAGAAGGAGGTGTGTTCTCATGCTTATCCATAGCCACAGATGCCTTAGTTCCCTTTAGGGGTTCTGGTGGTTGGACATAGAAACAAGAGGTGATAAGACAGCAGAAAAACCTTCAAGAAAAGTCACATTTTCCCCTACAGGTAACAGCTACAGATGCAGACAGCGGCCCCTTTGGCCTCCTTTCCTACTCTCTGGGAGCTGGGCTTAGCTCCATAGGTACACCACCATTCCAAATTGACCCCCTCACTGGAGAAGTATGCACATCCCGAAGTCTGGATCGTGATCAAGGACCCCCCAGCTTCGACTTCACTGTCACCGCTGTGGATGGGGTAAGGAGGAAAGACAGGAAAGGGCATTTCTCCTGGTGGGGAGACCAAACCTGCTCTGGAGGGTATCTTCAGCTCACCTTCTCACACTCCAATCCCCAATTCCTTCCAGGGTGGCTTGAAGTCACTTGTATATGTAAAGGTGTTTGTATCAGATGAGAATGACAACCGGCCTGAGTTCTACCCAAGGATATATGCAGCCAGTGTGAGCACCCAGAGCCCACCAGGCACAGCCATACTGAGGGTCAGTGCACATGACCCTGACCAGGGTCCCCATGGCACTCTCACCTACCGAATCCTGGCTGGGAACAGCCCCCCACTCTTTGCCCTGGACAAGGACTCAGGTAAAAAGCCAGGATACATCCCAACCCCCTGACATCTCAAAATTCCCTAAACTCGCCAGTCCTGAGATTTTCTCAGCTGCTGCCTATGATCATCCCATCCTACCAAGATTTCTCCAGGTCACTCCCAGAGTGTTCTCCTAACTTCCCCACGACATTGGCTGGGGCATCCCACTCACAGCTTCATTTCCCAGCCCTCTCACAAACAACAACCTCTCTTCATCTTCTGTTCTCCCCTTTGTCCTATGCCTTATGGTCTCCCTTCCACTCTTATTCTTTATTCCATATTTATATCCCGTGCCCCATGCCCTCTGCCTCCTACCTTCTATATTGTGTCTCATTTCCCATTCCATGTCCCCTGTGCTATGTCCTCTGTAACATAAGCCATTATCTTTGTCCTGTGTCCCCTGATTCTGTGTTCTGCTCCCTATGTTTTGTGTCCTGCTCTCTCCATCCCTCTTGTTCTTCCTCTCTATTTCCAGGGCTAGTGTCTGTGGCCTGGCCTCTTACTGGACGGGCTGATTCTGTGCAGCAGCTGGAGATTGGGGTCCAGGATGCTGGTGGCCTTCGAGCTGAGCCCAATGCCCAGGTCAACATCAGCATCATCTCTGGGCCTCTTGCACCTCCAGTCTTTGAACAAGTACAATATGTCTTCTCTCTTCTTGAGGATGTCCCTCCAGGAACCAGTGTGGGCACCGTACGGGCACACCACCCTCCAGGTAAAACATACCCTACCCAGTGCCACACACTAATACACTTACGTACATAGATGTACCATTTCCCCATCCCTTGGTAACATATTTACCTACTCACACGCACACACACACACACACACACACACACACACATTTATCCTGCATCAGTCAAATCAACAAGCATTTGTTAAGTGCTCATGGTAGCTATAATAATAGCTAACATTTATATAGGCCTTTCAGATTGCAAAGTATTTTACAGATATGGTCTTGTGTGATCCTCAAAACAACCTGGGGAGGTAGGTGCTATTATTATGCCCAGTTTACAGAAAAGGAAACTGAGGCAGGAAGAGATTAAGCGAATTGCCCAGGTTCACAAAGCTTTTAGGTATGTGAGACTGGATTTGAATTCAGGTCTTCCTAACTTCAGGTACAGCATTCTGTGCACTATGGAATCATCTAGCTGGCCTCTTGCCCACTAGTATGCCAGGCACTATGCTAAGTGCTAAAGATTTAAAGGCAAAAATAAAAATTTGTTCTCAGAAAGCCTGCATTCCATAAAGGGAAACAACACATTCTTTGAAAGTAAATGCAGAGTTATATAGGAGGGACAGTTAAAGTAGGGAGAATCAGAAGGGACCTTGTGAAAGAGGTGGTACTTGAGCTGGGAGAGAGAAGAGTTGGAATCACGCAATTAGACACATGTACATACTCATTGTCTTAGGTGTCACACACTCTCACTGCCAGCCTGGCACCACAAAACTCACACAACCTCCCTGGTGCCATACATTTATTCACACAACACATTTGCACACACTTTCACACAGTCACAACCCAGTACCACACACATTTATTTACATAGCATATTAATACACACTTGAAACTCTTGAGATACCAGACCCTTTCACACAGTCAGTACGTACTCACACATCCTTTCTTACCCTGATTCAAGTCACAATCCCCCTGTTTCTGGACCAAACCATTCTATGGTATGGAATAAGTCCAGATGAAATGGCCCTCCTAGACACATCTCTGGCCATGCCCATTACTGTGTGTCTCCCATGAGTTTAATATTGGGGGTAGCCTTACAGTTTCTCACTCCCTCTGGCAGGCCGCCCAGGCTCTGTGACCCTCACACTCTCTGGGGGAGACCCACAGGGCCTCTTCTCCTTGGATGGGGCATCAGGACTGCTGCGGACACGGCGTCTGCTGGACAGAGAGCGCTTGGGGCCAGTGCTAGAGCTGGAGGTGCGTGCAGGCATGGGGTCTCCCCCAGCCTTTGCCTTGGCTCGGGTTCGTGTGTTGCTGGATGATGTGAATGATAATGCGCCTGCCTTCCCTTCACCAACGGACACGGTGTGGCTGCCCCCAGATGCTGGTCCAGGAACACCTGTGTATACACTGCGGGCAACTGATCCTGACACTGGTACCAATGGCCATGTCACCTTTACACTAGTGGCTGGGGGAAAAGGAGCCTTTGCTGTGGACCCTGCCACAGGCCACGTGCAGCTGGTGAGGCCCCTGAGTGGGCTGGCCCATGAGCTAGAGCTGGAAGCACGTGATGGTGGCTCACCCCCTCTGACCAGCCGCTTCCTTCTTCGAGTAGCTGTGCAAGAGGCAGGGTCCAGGCCAGGATTAGGCACTGACACTGGGGTTGGAGGTGGGATCCTGAAGTTTGACAACCCCACTTATCATGTGGAGCTATCTGAAAATACAGCCCCAGGCACAAAGTTCCTGCAGGTGCGGGCACAGGGCCCTAAGGGAGGGCCCCCTATATCCTACCACCTGCAGTCAGATGGGGTGGGTACTACCTTTGGTGTAGAGGCACGTAGTGGATGGCTTTGGGTGCGTACAGCACTGGACCGTGAGGCCTGGGAAGTATACACATTGCCAGTCCTGGCTGTGGCTGGGGATGGACAGGGGAGTCTGACAGGCACAACCACTGTGAGGGTGAGCATCCGAGACAGGAATGACCATGGCCCCCGTCTCACTGAGGAGCCCACCTTCCTGGCTGTGGCTGAGAACCAGCCAGCAGGAACCACTGCAGGTCGCATTACAGCCACTGATCGAGACTCAGGTCCCAATGGGCACCTCACCTACCACCTACTGCAGCCACCAGATGAGAGTGGGGCCTTCCATATCCATCCACAGACAGGTAAGATGCCTGAAATCTCTGACCCTGTCATCACTTCTAACCTTTCCATAGTCACCTGCAGATCAGTGAGAATCCTGGTCCTTTCCACACTGACATAAAGATCTGTCAGTCCCCAGGAGCCTCTCATCCCAACTTTGACCCTTCTACATACACTACAAAGACCAGTGAAACCCTTTGGATCTCTTATCTGATTCCAGGTTCAAATCATTATGGAGAACTTTGTGGGATCCCCACCCCCATACTCCCACTCCCTTCACAGGAATTCTAACCCTGACCATGGCTCTGACCATAGAATCACCAGCTCAGAATTCAAAGGAACCTAAGGGGCCATCTAGTCCAGTTCATATATGAAAAGGAATCCTCTCTGCAGCTGTCTTTGAGAACTGGTTATCTTGCCTTGGTTTGAGGACATTCAGAAATAGAGAATAAATAACATGGAGTAGTGAATTCCCTTTCACTGGAGGTCTTTAAGTGAAAGCCGAATAAGCAATTCTCAGGAATGTTGTAGAGGGGATTTCTTTTCAGGCCTACATTGGCCTAAATGACCTGGGAAGTCCCTTCCCACTCTAATATTATATGATTCTATAAATTCACTAACCCCCTAGGGAACCTCTTTTCACTTCTGGACAGCCCTAATCATTAGAAAATTTTCCTTTGTGGAGATGAACTTGCCCCTCTGCAATCCATCCTCCCTCTCTTCCTACTATTGTTCCAAGTTCAGCTTTTAGGAACCCAGCTAATTTCCCCTTTCATATGAGTATGATTGTAGAATTTTAATTGAAAAGCTTTAATATCCCTCTCCCAAGTCTTTTTTTTTTCCTTCAGACTAAACATTCACAGTTCCTTTGATAGGGGCTCATGTATTTTGGTATCTAGTGCTCTCAAGATTCTGGTTACCCTCCTCTGAACCTTCTCCATCTTCTTCATGTGTTTGCTAAAATGCACCGGACTGATTTCAGTGCTCCAGTTGTGGTTTGAATAGGGCATAGTACACAGCAGAATACTTTCCTAGGCCTTGCCACCAGACCTCTCTTCATATAATCTAAGATCATGTTCACTTTTTATTTAATTTGAGCCTTAATTCAACTAAAATCCACAGAGTGTTGTTTTCTAAACTGTACTAAACTGTACTTTTAAAAAAACTATATAATGATACAAATCCTATACTTATACAATTGATATTTTTTTAAATCTAGGGTTAGAACTTTATACCTTTATCCTTATTAAATTAAATCTTATTAGATTCTCCCCAACGTTCTAGCATGTTGAGACCTGATTGTATTTTGACTCTTGCCTAATGTTAGCTGTCTCTTCTCGCTTTGTGCCATCTACAAATTTGTCTGTGCATGCAATCACTGTCTGCCTTTAAGCCACTGCTAAAAGGGAAAGTGAAAAGGACAGATCCCTGTGGCATTCCAGTAAAGACTTCCCTCCAGATTGACACAGACCCATTAATTGCTACTCTTTGGATTCATTCATTCACAGGATCATAGGATTTAGAACCTTAGAGACCATCTCCTCCAACTCCCTTATTTCACAGATGAGGAAACTGAAACCCAGGGAGGTTAATTGACTTGCCTAGGGAGGTTAATTGACTTGCACAGGGTCACACAGGTATTAAATAGCTAAGCTCCTTAAGATTTAAACCCTGGTATTCTGACTCTCCACAAAACATTCTTCCCTTTATACTATACTAGAACCAGTTCCATGTACACTTAATCATGCTCTCATCTAGCCCACAATTCTACATATTGTCCATATTTATATGTCATATGTCAATTTAATAATATTTTGGTATTAATATTTAATAACTAGTATTAATACTAAAATGTTTTCTATTATGAGAGACTTAAGTGCTTGCCAAAATATAGTTCTAGTATATCTACACAGCTTTCTCCACTTCACCTACTTAATAACCCTGTTGAAAAATGAAATTATATTAGTCTGGCATGATCTATTTTAGGTGAAGCTACGCTAGTTCCTAGATTACTGCTTCCTTTCTAAATTATTATAAACCATCCTTTTTACTGATTCTAGAAATTTACCAGGAATTAAAGCCCCCAAAACTGGAGTTTGAAGAATCTCCCATCTCCCTGTTTTTACAAACTAGGACAATGGATCAACAGTTATATTCACAAATTCACTCAGCCTCCAAGGATATATTTTGTCTTGGCCAAGTAGTTTGAATTCATTAAAAGTAGCTAGGCACTCTCATACCATCTTCTAGCATTTTAACTCCCTATTAATAATTTTTCTTCAATCTTTCTAAGTTCAAATATCAATGTCATTTGCAGAGAAAACAGAAGCCAAATAAGAGTTGAATAGTTCTGCCTTCTCTCTCTCTTTCATTACCAATGTCTTATCTACCCAAGCAATTGGTCCTGTCCCTTCTTTGAACTTCCTCTTGCAATGAATATAGCTAAAATAAAATAAAACTCTTTTTTTTTTTTAAACTTCTTCTTGGCATGTATTACCAGCTTCAGCTCATGTTGAATGTCAGTGCTCCTGGCCATATTATTATGGATCATTCTCTTGCTTTCATTTGGGGGGAGGTTATAACTTTTAAGGAAGAATCTAATCTGTACAGTGACCTATCTTTCATTGTTTTTCTTTAGGTAGCTCAACCAGTACCTTGAACACTGATACCACTGTCTCACTATTCCAAACTTTGGTCCTCTAGTTTTCTGAACCAAATTCTCAGAGCCCTAGGCCCTATACCTTCAATTCTCTGGCTTTCTGGATCCCCATGCTCTCAAACTCTGGTTCCCAACTCCCTAATTCCTTGGACTTCTCCTCTTCCAAGAGTCCTGCCCTTCAGCACCTTGAGTTCTGCCAAATACATTGGGCCCCAACTTCAGTCCCCCTAGTTCTGCGAACTCTGGACCCCTTAAATCCCTGGGCCTAGGCTGTCCAGTTCCCTTGGGTATCTCATTTCTTTTCTTCTCCCTTGCACTTCCCCTGTTCCCTCACTCCCCAGGGGAAGTAACCACACGACGTGGCCTAGACCGTGAGCAGCAGAGCAGCTACCAGCTCCTGGTACAAGTGCAAGATGGAGGCGCTCCTCCCCGAAGCACCACTGGCACAGTGCATGTCATGGTGCTGGACCTCAACGACAACAGCCCAACTTTCCTGCATACCCTGGGGGCGGCAGGAGGTGGCTTTCCAGTGCAGGTGAGATAGAATGGACTGGTACTCATAAATGTGAAGAGAGATGCTTCCCATGCATAGAAAAGGGATGGGAGTGCTCCTCACTCAGGGGATAAAGGGGGATCCCCATAAAGCTAAGAAGGGTACTTACAGTGGATCCAGGGAAAGAGGGGAAGGAATCGGTGTGCTAAGGGGAGAGACGGTGGATGCTGTCAGAAAATGAGGGGTTCCTGTTTGGTTATTGTTGGGTCCTTATGGTCAGTGTTACGATCAGGGTTGACCTTGTGTCCTCGTCTCATCAGGTATTGGAAGGCATCCCTCCTGGAACACTTGTCACCCGTCTACAGGCAAAGGACCCAGATGAAGGAGAAAACGGAACAATCCTGTACAGCCTGACGGGTATGAGGGTAGAGCTTGTGGGGACTGATCTGTCTGAGGACTGAATGATGAAGACTGAGGTGTCTGGTCACTCAGCTGTGTGGGGATTGAGTCTGAAGATTAAGCCTTGCCAATGCCTGAGCTGTGTGAATACTGGGTCGGTGTGGACAGTCATGTGAGTGCTGAGCTATATGGTTTCTGAAGTCACATGAGGCTGGACCACATGAGACCTGGGCTTGATAGAGGCTGGGCCAGATAGAGGCTAAGCCAGATAGGATACATATGTGTATATATATGTACACAAACACATACATATATATGGAATAAATACAAATAAATATTAGGTAACCAGGGAGAATCAGGAAAAGCTTCCTTTGTAGCAGATGGTGCTTGATATATGCCTGGAAAGGAATAAAGGATTCTAGAGGAGGAGGAGAGACGGGAGTGAATGTCAGGCACAGAAGATGGCCTTTGTAAATGCTTGCAGTCAAATCAGGCCAATTCACCAAGCATTTATTAAGCACTTACTGTGTGCCAGGCACTGTGCAAAGCACTGTAAATGGAAATACAAGCAGAGATGATCCCTCCCCTGAAGAAGCTCACATTTTAATGGGGGAAGATAATGCATAAAAGGGAGCTATGAAGAGGAGATGAGAGTGGGCATGGAGAAGAGGAGATGAGAGTGGGCATGGAGAAGAGGAGAAAGGTTCAAGAAGACATGGCTGATCTGGTCCTCCTCCTGGAAATGGAGGTTCTGGGAGGAACTAGCCAGTGAGAGATAGAGACAGAGACAGGGAGAGAGAGACAGAGATGGAAAGAGAGAGACAGAGAGACAGAAACAGAGACAGAGAAGGGGAGAGATAGAGATGGGAAGAGAGAGACAGATACAGACAGAGATGGAGAGACAGAGACACAGAAAGAGAGACAAAGACACAGATAGAAAGAGAGACAGAGAAAGAGACAGAGGGAGAGAAAGACAGAGATAGAGAGAGACAGAGACAGATGGAGAGAGAGACAGAGACAGAGATGGAGAGAGAGATAGAGAGGGAAAGAGAGAGATTTCAGGGGCAAGGATACTTCCAGTGTAAGGAATGGTCCAGGAGTGAAGTGAGCTTGCAGGTTACATGGTAGTGAGAACCCCATGGGAATGAATCTGCAGGGCAGCCTGAGTGAAGGAAAGATGCCAAGGACTGAAACCAAGGACTGCAGTCTGACTGAAGTCAGACTCTGTCATCAGCTTGTATGGAATGTAAGCAGTCCTGTACATGAAGAACAAGGCAAGACCAGTTTGGCTAGTCCATAGTGTGGGAAGGGGAGTCATGTATCATGGGATGAGAAAAGAGAGGTGGCAGCCAGGTTGTGAAGGGCTTTAAATGTCAAACAGAGGATTTTCTGTTTTATCCTAGAGGCAATAAATTGGGAGCTTCTGGAGTATATTGAGTAGGGGACTGATGCAGTCAGATCCAAGGTTAAGGAAAATCATTTTGGCAGCTGCAGTGCAGGATGGAGAGGGGAGAGACTTGAAGGAGGGAGAATGGTGAGGGAGTTTTCATGGTGTAGTTGTCTAAGGGAGGGGTAATGAGGGCAAGGACTAGCAGGGTGCCATGTGAGAGTACAGAACATGGGTCATAGCTGAGAGTGGTTGTGGAAACAGGAATGGTGAGATGACAGTTTTGTCCTTGCTCAAGAGCTCCCCAAAGAGCAACATGGGTCAGCAGTGGAGTTCCAGTGGAGCAGAAGATGGTGATAGGAGGCATTGCTTTGGAGATATCATTCTAAGACCTGTTTATGTGCTGTCTGGCCAACCATCTGGGAGTGATGTGCCAGTGAAATGAGACTTCTGTACCTGGAGGGTTGCTAGTCAGGTATCCTAAAAATAAAAGAATTAGCTGAGAGGGACCCATTTGGAGATGATGTGAGAAGAGAGAATGTGGAGGACCATCCAGGTGCAGGAAGTGAACCATCTTGGCCATCAGGATAACCTAAGACTCCTGGAATGGTGGCATGTCCTTGCACTGAAGTCCAGCATTAACCCTACCAATGGATGCCTTACTGTGGGTTGTAATGCCTGTTGAATTGAATTGAATGGAGTTAGCAGAGTATAATAGGTAAAGTTCTGAATATGAATTCAGGAAGACCTGTGTTCAAATCCTCCTCTTCCTGTAAAAGTTATTAGCTAGGTAACCATGGCACGTCTCGTTTTCTTATTTGTAAAATGATTATATTAATACCTTTACTCCCTACCTCATGGATTTGTAGGGAAGTTCAGTGAGGTGATGTATGTAAAACATTTTGCAGCTGTTTAAACTGCTACGTAAATAGTCTTTCAAAAAAATGATCTGAGGAACCAGCAGGAAGTGAAACTAACCAGTCAGCATCCCCAAGATGCTTGTGGTGAAGGCACAGACAGACCAACCAGGACTGGATCTATCAGCAGATGTGTCTCATTCATGGCAACTTAAGTTCTCCAGTGACATTACGTAAGACTTTGAATAGGACCGCATGCCTGAAACGAGGCTTTCCTGTAGCACTATCCTTCAGGCATCTCTGGACTAGCATACAGGTGTGGGTACAGATGCTGGTGTCATTTGACTCTCTTTCAGGTTTAAAGGTCTCAGCAATGTAGAGCACAGATATCTAGGTCCAGATGTGAGTGCCTTATGCCTGCTGCTGGCAGAGCAGATCCAGGGTCCAGCCTCAACTGAGCAACTGTGGGCATTTGTGGGCTATGGGACTACCTGCCAGGGGTGGAGGTAGAGGGGGAAAAGATCAGCTGAATGTTCAGCTTCTAGTTTTTGTGACAGGATATCTGGCCATCAGTTATAGAGTCCCTGGATAAAGTAGCCAACAAAGTTAATTCTGCTTAAAAATAATCAGATATTAGCAAAAACTAATGTGAAATGCAGCCTGGAGGTGTTCTAGACTCTTAAACCAATGTGGGTTCTTAGATTTAGAACTAGAAGGGACTGTAGATCCCATCTTGTCCTACCCTCTCATTTTATAAATGAGAAGATTGAGACCAGGAGAGGGATTTGTCCAAGATCCATTCAAGGTCATAGCATCAGTAGTGGAATTGGAATCCAGAACCAGTGTGTCTTCCATTGTGACCTACTGTCTCTTAGCAGTTTGCACAGACTGTGATGAAATACTGACCTCTCTCAAAGTGAGGTCTCCCTACCTCAAATGCAACCTCAACTACAAGTAGATTTCTAGCATTAACTTGTGGGAGAAGTATAACCAGGGCTGTGGCATGTGGGAGGGCAATGCAGCCTCTGAGAGGTGTTTATCTCCCTACCACCAGTGTGACTTTGACTACCTTAGTCTCTGCAATGATCTATTTATAAAGATCTGGATAGACCAAGATGGGAGCCAGGTTAAGATATTTCTTGCATTCACCCTTGAAATACTATCTCCTTCTTCTCAAACTGGCACTCATTCAAGCTGGCAGACATCTAGTTCTGGTGCCAACAAGTGGAAAGCCCAGACCAATTTTATCAAATACTAGGGTCCCAGAAGTAGATGAAAATGGTTGTGATATAAACCACTAACTATTCCCTCCAAAACCAGCTGGTCTTGGGAGAGATATTACTAGATGTAGAACCCGAAAGGCCTAACCTGGCACTTGCTCAGACTTTACTGGACTCAAGAGGCTGTTTTTTCATCTGCCACCCTCCCAGATTGTCTTTGGATTGCTGCCTTCCTGTTGGTCCTGTTTGCTCAATACCACCCGCTGGCCTAGTAAATTAGATATCAGGAGCCACAAATGTTAACCCCGAAAGGTGACATCATTTAGGGCCTTATAATAATCCACAGCTCTTTATTCTTTCCTGAGAAACTGCTGAGGTCTGGGGTGGGGGGAGAGAAAGAGGGGTACAGCTAGGGAAAAGGCAGCATTATGGATAAAATGCTCGGTCTGGAGTCATGAAGACCTGAAGTCAAATCTGGCCTCAGACCCTTAATAGCTGTGTTACCCTGGGCAAGTCACTTAACCTCTGTTGCCTCAGTTTCTTCGACTGTCAAATGAGGAAAATAATAGCACCTTCCTCCCAGGGTTGTTGTGAGAATCAAATGAGATAACACGTAAAGCTCCTTGCAAGCCTTAAATACTATTTAAATATTAATTAACTAGCTAGAGGGAATGAGAAGACTAGATGAACACCTCCTGACTGTTCTTTTCTAGGAATTCCTGCAGTCGTAGTCTCAGGCTTAGACAGTGAATAGCTTTGGCACTCCTAGAGCTAGGTTAGTGGAGCAGTCATAAAATTCTAGTTCAGCAGTGCTAAAAACGTCCCTGATATCTTTGACCCAAAGGGGAGTTGCAACTTGGTGTCTGATGGCATAGGACCACTCCAGGAAGCACAGGATGGTGGCCTTCCTTGGGTTCTATTCAGTGTCTAGATAAGACCATACCAAGCAACAGGCTGAAAAGTCTCACTTACTATCAATGATTTGTGGGGTTTCAGGGGCACTTGGTTTTACTGTATGAACTGGATCCATCAAATTCCAAGAGGCCCTGAAGTTCACCCACATGAAGATTCACAGAAGCTAGTGATCCAATGAAATCCACCTGTTCACGAAGCACTTTGTAAACCAAAAAGTGTCAAATATTATCGGGCACTTCTGTCTTCAGGGTCTGGGCCATGGTCAGGAAGAGATTTTTGCAAGAGCTTCAAGGCACCCAGGAGTCATAGAGAAAAGGGAAATTGAAATTTGAGAAAAATTTCTCAAATGAAAGAATGAAAAAGCATCTATCATGAACTGCATCTGAGAGCTAGTATTCCAAGCCAGGAGGAGGTCTACATGGAGCAGGGTCAGCAAAATTCTGTGGAGAGAGATGAACAAAGCATTGTCAACTCAAAGAATTCATGCAAACATTAAGTCTGAAATAGCCTCATTGTATGGCAGTGACAAGCTAGCCATACCCTTTCCTCCTTACTGCACTGTAGCCATATACCTGTGGGCCTACAGAGTTACTAAAAATCACAGTTCTCAGACCATCTAGAACAATTAACTTCATTGTTGTTGTATGTGGATCTTTGAGCAGTGACCAAACAGTTGGCACGCTACTGGGGGAGCAGAATTTCAAGCATGTGGACCATTCTAGAACCTCAGGCTGAAAGAGACCCAAGAGGGCATGTAGGGCATCTCTGCAGAATTGGAAATTCTCTCTACAACACCCACAAGCACAAGCCTCCAGTACCAGGAGGGGAACTAGCTCTTGAGGAAGCCCATGCCACTTAGGCACAGCTAGAGTCGTTAATGGTTTGATTTTCCCTTCAAGAAACCAAAACCTGTCTCTGCAGCTTCTGCTTATTGCTACTTAAAATAATATTTTAGATGAAGTCTGACCAAGATGGAGCACAGTGGAATTATCACTTCCCTATTTCTGCACACTGTTTCTATTAATGTAGCATAATGTTCTGTTAGGTTTTTTTTTTTTTTTATTTTGGGGGTGGGGCTGACTTCTGTTGAGCTTTAGGTCCACTAAGCTCTACAAATCTTTTTCATATGTTCTGAAGCCTAGCTATGTTTCCCCCATCCTGTACTTCTGTAGTTGATTTTTTTGAACCCAGGCATTGTGTTTTTTTGAACGCAAGCCTTGGCAAATTCTACCAAGTAAGAGAAACTTTGAGAATGGTCCAGACTGTTTACTGTCCAATAACCTGAATAGCTAACTCTGTACAACAAATGTAGTCAAAATGTACTTATAACCTACAAATTGGCACACTACTGGAGGAATAAAATTTCAAGTATGGAGAGGGGTCTTCTCACAGACTCACAGAATTTCAGACCTGAAAGGGACTTCAGAAGGCATATAGTACAACCCTACTAGCCCAGGAATTCTCTCTAAAATATCACCATCAAGCAGTCACATAGCCTCCAGAAATGGGGAGCTAATTAGCTCCTGAGATAGCCCTTTCTAGTTTTCTAATTTTTTATATTGTTAGATTTTTTTTTAACTTAAATGGAGTGAAAATCTGGTTGAACTTGTATTTCCTAAATACAAGTCCCTAAATCTTTTTCAATGAACTGTTGCCTAGCTATGCCTCCCCCATCTTATATTTGTGCAGTCCTTTTTTTTTAACCCAAGTGTAGGAATTGGTTTAAAAACAAAAATTGTAGTAAAAAATCACCAATGACATAGCAGGTGACACACTTTTAAGTATTTGCTATGGGCCAGGCACTGTGCTAAGTGCTAAAGATACAAAGAAAGGCAAAAACACTATTCCTTGACTTAAGGAGTTCACAATCTAAAGTCTAAAGTCTAATTAAGTAATATAAGATCTATACAGAGAAGACAGAATGTGATCTCAGAAGGAAAGGCTGTAGTAGCCTGATTATCCAATAAAGTGCCTGTAGAAAGTCAGACTGTATATGAAAGTTCTACCCCAGAGGCTCATTATGGCATGGAGGTAACTGAGTTTTCAGAGGCTGTACCAGAACAACACAAGCTTTGGCAAGTTCTACCAAGTAAGAGAAACTTTGAGAATGGTCCAGACTGTTTACTGTCCAATAACCTGAATAGCTAACTACAGAGCAGTTGATCATCAGCAGTTTAGCCATGAAGGGATGAATTCTTTGATCCTGGCAACCCATGGAACAGATAACAGTACAAAATGACCCTAACTACTAAGCAAATCCCTTCCTCCCTTCCTACTTTCCTTCCTTCTGCCTTTCTTTCCTCTTTCTCTCTTTCTCTTTTTCTAGGCTGGATCTCCCTATCTCACCCAGGCTGAAAGCTCAACAGCCACTGATGGACCCAATAACACTATTAATTGGCACAGGACCTTTAACCTGGTGGTTTCCAACCTGGGCCCCTTTGCCCTTTTGTAGGCAGCCTGGTGGCCCCTGCTCCTAGGACTTCACCATATTGGTGCTGAACTTAGTGCCAACACTGGATGGGCTTTAGCCCTACTGTAACTCAAAACTCCTGAGCTCCAGCAATCCATCCACCCCCACTTCAACAATAGCAGTAATTACTATGCCTGGTTCCTTTCTGTTTCCACGTTGATTATGGTGAACTGGTGGAAAGAGATCATAGGAGTATAGTAGCTCCAGAGCTGGAAGAGATCCCTCAAAGGTCAACTTGACCAATGTTTTCATTTTATAGAGGAGGAAGTAAAGGTCCAAGAAGGCAAAATTACTTGTCACGAGCCATACAACCAGCCACTGGAAGAGCCAGGAATTGAACCCAAGGCCTACAAAGGCTGTACTCTCTCCATTACACTATCTTGCCATTGGGAACCAAGTATCACAAGTTTCAGTCTATCTACATTCATTCATTTAATTTTGATAGGCAGCCAGGTGACACAGTGAGTAGCACAGGGCCTAGAATCAGAAAGATCTGATTTCAAATCTAGCCTCAGACACTAACTAGCTGTGTGACCCTGGACAAGTCACTTAACCCTCTTTGCTGCAGTTTCCTCTTCTGTAAAAATGGACTAGAGGAGGAAATAGCAAACCCTAAATGGGGTCATGGAAACAAGTGGACAGCAAATTCTAAATTTGTTTTCTGTCCAACAGCTAACAAAAAGCCATACTCCTAGAGAAACTAGACCATATCCATATTGACCTTTTTAATATAAATAAAATTGGAAGACTTCAATGGAAGTTGCCACTCTATAGTGGCTAAAGAATTTTCCTTAAAAAAGCAAATGAAGGAATGGCCAGAGTTGGTTTCATCTTGTACCTAAGGACAGGAAGCATCATTACATGGAACATTTAATTATCTGATCCTTCTATGCTTATTTTGAACATAAACAGGACTATCCATGAAGAAAGCTGCAACTTATTTTACCTACATTGCTTGTAGGAGATGAAGGAGAGAAGTTCCATAAAAAACTTGACAAGATTCTTCAAACCAAGTCAACATATTCCTCAGTGACTTCAGTGTGAAGGTGGACCCAGGAGAGGATGGTGGGAATTATCTTGGAAAGTGTTTTGGAAGTGTAAGATGGAAGGGGCCATGCATTCATGAATTGCCTAGAGGCTTTAAAAATGTTTGGTTTCAGGAAGAGTGGGAAAGTGATAGCCATGGTAAAGAAGAACCACAGCAAAAACAAATAAATAAATAAGGGGGAAGGGGGAAGAAGTAAGATTGATTATATATAAGCACATCAGGGTGACTGGTTGCTAATTTAGAAGTCATTTTGGACTCACTTCTCTGTGTATAATCAAATTATTGATTAGTTGGAATACAAGCTAAAATGAATACCTCATTAGGGTAGAAATTAGAGAAAGAAGTTATGTGCAATTGTAGTATTTCCTGTCACATTTATTTAAATGGGTTGTCAAATCTGAAAATTGGGAAATGGCCTTAAAGAGGAACATTGACTCTAGTTGTCATTACTTCTTATAGAAGGTTAATAGAGGAGTCTCCACAATGAGGAGGGTAATGGAACCAGGAGACCACATCACCAGTAGATACTCCATCTCCTTGCTAGACAGAAAGACCTGAAGGTCACGCACAGTGCTAGGTTGGAAAGCAGGCTCATTTGTGAGGCATTGTTGATGATGGTGACAAAAGGATGGAAGTAGAGTTGAGTTGTGTCATGGGACAGTTAGGAATAATGAAGAAAGGTTGTGCATGTGGGTGGCTTTGCCTTTGTACTATCTGGACTAGATCATCCCAAGGGCATTTATTAATGGCGTTTGGAGAGAAGACGTAGTACAGGACTTCTAGACTTACTATTCCAGTCTGTTTTCATGATCAGTGGAAGTGGAGCCAACCTACTTTGCTCATAGATCCTTTAGTTTTTCACATTCTCATACAACCTTCCAACATTGACTGTTTGTGTGTTTTTAATCATATTTGCCATCTTGAGAGGGGTGAGGTAAAAAAGAGTTGTTTTCATTTTAATTTCTCTTATTAGAAGTGATTTTAAACCTTTTCATATGGTTGCTGGTTATTTGAAATTCTTCTTCTGGAAACTGCCTATTTGTTATAATTGGTATTACCTATCTGTGTTCATTCTTTACATAACTTGGATTTTTTTTATACTAAATCTGTGGTTTCATTAGCACAAGGAGCTCCAGGTTTCATTAGCACAGCTCTTTCTGTGCAGGTCAGCAATTTAAAGTCTTAGAGAGTTGCCTGGAACACTGAAAGGTTAGTGACTTACCCAAGGTCACGTAAGTAGTATGTGGCAGAGGGAGCATTTGAACTCAGGTTTTTCTGACTCCAAAGCGACTTGTCTATCTGCTCCATCATGCTACCTCTCTTGAATATGAGACTTTATTGAAGTTACTTGATGCCAAGTCCCCCCTCCCCCATTGACACCTTCCCTTCTTATCCTACTTACATTGAATTTGTCCATCTATTTGTGTAAAAACTTTTTTTAAGCAATTAAAATTGTTTCATCCTTTATGAGCCCCTCTATATCTGGGCTTGGTTAAGAATTCTAGCCTTACAGTTAGGGGAGAAATTTCTAGAGTTGAGCTGACAGATGAGGTTCACCCCTACCATCCACATTTTCTGTTCTTGTTCCTAAGCCCCAGTTCAAGATGGCTGGAAGAAATCACAGATATTTGCTTATTGGGTCTACTACAAGTTCAAATCATCCTTCATCCCTGTTTTGCAATCCTTGTATCACTCTGCCTCATCACACTATTTGCAATCATTGTTCCAAACGTCTCCTTCAAGCCTTTGACTTCACCAGCACCCTTTCAGTAGATGACTTCTATCTAAATGAGAATTGAAACTATTAATTTTCTTCAGATGCAACAATATGTACATATATTGGCACATACAAAATAAATACCCAGTATTTTTGAAAAAATTAATTCTAGCTTTAAATGTGAAAAGCATTTCCTTCCATTTTCCTCTTGAGAAAATAAGTAGACCAGTCATATAAGAGTAAAGGATAACAAATATATTATGGGTGCTACACTGGCACCCATGAGATGTAAAAAGACCGAAAGGAATTCCCTCCAGTAAATTGTATATCTGTGCTGGAGGATCTGTTGGAGAACAAAGAGGGAAAAAACCATGCATGATGGGAATAGGTTGAGATCTATACCAATGGAGGGGATATTCACATTATGATCACAGATCCATTAAATATAATATACATGTTCATCATGCTATCATTTATATCAGCCATTTTAATAGGTTCTGTTTCCTTTTTTCTGTATCATAGAAATTTCCAGAAATAGCTCTTCCTATGAGCTTCCCCTTGTTAAAAAAGAAAAATGCCTACAAACCAACCACCAAAAAGAAGGAGTTAAGTTCCCTTATCTCTTTTCCAGAACTAAGATTGGTCTATACAATTACTCAGTGTTAAGACTTCCTTTCAGTGGGTTTTTATAAAAATTTTTCATTTTTGTAGTCAATATGTATATTGTCCCTCTGTTCTACTTATTTCACTCTACATCAGCTCATACAAATCTTTGTTTCTCTAAATTCCAGATATTTATTTTTTACAATGAAATAATATTTTTTTTATATACTAGAATGTGCTCAGCCATTGCCATAGCCCTTGATGGGTACCCACTTTGTTTTCAGATTGTCACTATGACAAAAAAATGATACTATGAATATTTTGGTGTATACTGTATCAGGTCTTTGATTTTTTTTTTTGGCCCAAATGCCCAATAATAGAATTTCTGGGTAGGAACAGCTTAGTGACTTTTCTGGAAAGATTCTAAATTTTTTTCTCCGAATGGTTGAGCTAATTCACAGTTCCACCAATAGTATATAGTGTATCCTATCTTCTTATAGCTCTTCCAATATTAACTATTTCCATTTCCTATTATCTTTGCCAATTTGCTCATTAAGAGGTTTTCCACCAGTTATGTGTGGTCCTCTCTATTAAATTTCAGAACACTTATAGGCACTGATACAGAGTAAAGTGAGCAAAACCAGGAGAACAGTTACTAATATGGAGTAAAATGATTATAACCAAGAAACAATTTCTATAATATTAACATTATTGTAAAGATAATCAAATTTGAAAATCTTAGGACTTTTATTCAATACAATGACCAACCACACATCTAGAGAACTTATGATGAGGTGATAAGCTTAGAGTGTAGATAATGGCATTTGGGGCAGAGTGGAGGGGAAAGAGAGGTGGCAGGACACAGCTTATTGAGGAATTTGTTTGACTTGACTACACAAACTTGTAATGGGATTTTTCTTCTCTTGTTTTCTCATTGGAGGTCAGAGAGGGATGTAAGAGGAAAAGAAGCTGTATCTTCATTTTAAAAAAATTGAGAGATATCCAGGTGGTACAGTGGATAGAGTATGATCTTTGGAGTCAGGAGGACTCGAGTTCCAGTGTGGTCTCAGAAACTTACTAGCTGTATGACCTTGGACAAGTCACTTCATCTCTGCCTGACTCAATTTCCTCAGCAATAAAATGGGGATAATAATAGCCCATACTTCCTGGACTTGTTATGAGAGGATTAAATGAGATATTTATAAAGCACTTAGTGCAGGGTCTGACACATAGGAAGCATTTAATAAATGTTTGTTTCCTTCCTGTCTTTCTCCTACATTGTCCTCCCATTAAAGAAAAGAAAAACAAAACTTTTACAACAAGGAATAGTTAAGCACTTCAGATTCTCACACTGACCATCTGGCACCACCACCACCCCACCCCCAACATACATCTCAATCTATTCAGTGAATCCTATCACTTTTCTGTCAGGAGAAGAGCAACATGCTTCATCATCATTCCTGTGGACACGACTGGTCATTGCATTGATCAGAGTTCTTAAGTATTTCAAAGCAGTTTGTCCTTATAATGTTGTTATTGTTCATGCAAATGTTCCCAGGTTTCTCTGAAACTCTCATTTCTTACAAGACAGTAGTATTCCATTATATTCATTTGTCCAGCCATTCCCAATTGATCTCCATCCCTTTGGTTTCCAATTTTGCTACCATGAAGAGAGCTTCTATAAATACTTTTGTTCATAGGTTCTTTTTTCTTTGATCACTTCGGGATATTGATCTCCCAGTGGTGGTGTTGCCAGATCAAAAGATATACACAGTTAACCTTGAAGCCTTGACTCTAAATTGTTTTCATGATATGCAACAATTCATAACTCCACCAACAGTGCATTAATGTGTCTATTTTCCTCAAGGACCCTCCAGCATTGATCATTTTCCTTTTTTGTCAATTCTGCCAATCTAATGGGTTCAAAGTGGAACCTCAGAATTGCTCTAAATTGCATTTCTCTAATTTTTAGTGATTTGGAATGAGGTTTTTTTTTTTCCTATTGACTTGTATTCCTTCCTACTTGTGCATGTCCTTTGACCATTTATCAACTAGGTAATGGCTTTTATTTTTATAAATTTGAATCAGTTCCCTATATATTTTTGAAATGAGGCCCTTACCAGAGAACCAATGCAGATTTTCCTCCACCCCCAGCTACTGTTTTCCTTCTATTGCAGAATGTTGTTTCTGTTCATGCAAAACCTTTAAATTACATCATAATTGTCCATTTTGTCTTCTTTGGTTCTCTCTATTCCTTTTTGGTTATAAACTCCTCCCCATCCATAGATCTGACAAGTAATTTCTTTCTTGCTCCTCTAAATAACTTAGGGTATCACCCTTTCTGTCTAAGTCATATATCTCTTTGGAGTTTATCTTGATATGTGGTATGAAATGATGCTTCATACCTAGTTTTTACTAGACTGAATTCCAGTTTCCCAACAATTTTTATTGAGTTTTTATCCTGTTAGTTTGAAGTCTTTAGATCAGTTAAGTACTGGACTATATCTCTCAAGATCTTTTTGGATCCTCACTGCTATCCATATACAACCTCTCTCTCTCCATTTTTTTTTTTGTGTCACCTGAAAATTTGATAAGCATACCATCAATGACTTTGTATAGATCAATGATAAAAGATTAAATAGCATAGATTCCTAGGGCATTCTACTAGAGACCTCTGTCCCGGGTTAACCTTTCTCCATTTCAACCAATTCCTTATCATCTTAATAATGATATCATCTTGTCCACATTTCTTCATCTTGTCCACAAAGATATGATGAGAGAATTTTCCAGATGCCTTGTTGAAGATCAAATACATTTGTGTTCATAGCATTCTCCTTATCTTCCTGTGCAATCTGTCAAACAAGTAAATGGGGTTAGCCTGGCAGAACCTGATCTTAATTATACCATGCTAATTATTGCTGATTTCCTTCTCACTTTCTAAATACTCACAAAACAAACTTTAAATAATACCCCCAATTAGTTTTCAAAGAATTGAAATCAAAATGACTTCACCTTATTCTCCTTTTTGAAATTCAGGTCAATATTTGCCCCCTGTCCAGTTCTAAGATGCTTCTCCCCTTCTCAGTGATTTTTTTCAGAGATCACTTAAAACAATTCAGCAACCACATGCCTCAGTTCTTCCAGTACCCTGGAATGTTTTTCATCTGGTCCAGGAGATAGGGATTTATTGAAGACACTTAGTGCTCTCTTCCTGTATTCTCACTTAACTTAGGTTTCAGCTCTCTGTGGATTGTTTTGTTTTCTGTCCTTTTCAGTTAGAGATTGTTTCCACTGGTAGAGAAAACAAGAAGAAAGTAATCATTGATTAGCTTTGGCTTCTCCTTTTTGATGTTAATATCTGAGGATGCCAAGCAAAAAGACAACTAATTGTCTCTCTAAAGCTCTTTTTAGAAATGATTGATTGAACTCCTGAACAGTAAGAGAGCATCAGGATAGCCTCTTGACTCTGGTAATCAGTGGAATGGAGTTGTGGAAGCCAAACACCTGGAGGCTTTTTGGCAAAGTGTATTGGAAACAGAATTTGAATTCTCAATACTGGAGAAGAGAGACTGTGTGGGAAGAGAGAGAGCAATTATCTAATCCATGTGTGCAAATAGTGAGGCTGTGTTGTCACTGGGTGTGAATGTGTGTTGTGAGTAGGTGTGTCATTTGGGTGTGAATACCTGGGCAATTTGAGAATACTTTCAGGCTTTGAGTGTGGACCTTCAGAAGGTTCAAGTTGTCTCAATGAGAAAACTTCCATTTAGGGTACATAAGAGTCATTAATAATAATAACAACAATTGGTCTTCTTCAAAAACCAAGGATGAATCCCAGTCATTAGTAAGGATGGTGTGGGAAGGTGCTAATGGCAATCCCTGTGGAGTAATTCAAAAATCTGGAATCTATGAGGCTAAAACACCGATATCTGGTTGGCACCATTTGGAGCCCCCTATTTGGGGAAAGAGAATACCCAATGTGGTATAAATAGGCACAGAATTAGAGAGAGTGTATATCAAGGAATAACCATCATCCATGCTGAATTCTTTCCTACCATGTATCTACCTTCTGTACCCAACATCATAGAAAAGGTATTTGTTCTTAGCTTTAATGTTCTTGGCGTTGTTTTTTCAGGTCTCTGACACTCTTATATTTTTTAGTCATGCTATAAATTCAAAAAGAAGGCATGCTTTAGTTAGAAGGATGACTTGAAAGTTCTCTTCAAAAAAATGAATAATCTTATTGCTTGAGTTGATTTTATCATGCCCCCAAAGGCAACAAGAAAGAACATTCCATGGCCTCTTTGTCAGTGTTCTTTAGAAGCCTAAACAAACAAACCACCATGAGGATAGTGGCAGCTTATGCATCAGCTTTGATTTTAGAGGATGAAGAAATAGAGAGCTCTGTGAAGAAGGAGCTTGACAAGATTCTCCAAACTAAGTCATTGTGTACTTTGAGATCTGGTGTCTTCAGTATGAAGAGCACAGATAAGATGGGGAAAAACTGTGCTGAAAATGGTTCATTCAGGGGCAAGAAATAGAAGAAGGCAAATATTTATATTCAGATCAATTAAACGAAGATTTATTAAGTACCTACTATAGTTATGACAGATGCTAGGCACTGCGTCTCTGTACTGGAGAAGATTTGCACTTGTATATTATAATAATAATAGCTAATGTTTAGACAGCACTTACAATATGTGAGACAGTATGCTAAGTACTTCCTAAATAGTTCATTTTATCCTCACAACCACTGTGGGAGATAGATTCTATTGTTATTTCCATTTTACAGTTGAGGAAACCAAGGCAACCAGGTTTAAGTGACTTGCCCAGGGTCACACAGCTAGTAAGTGTTTGAGGTCACATTGGAACTCAGGTCTTCCCGACTCCATGCCTGGTTCTTTATGTACTGCACCACCATGTCTTAAAAATTTTCTTCAGAAGAAAGTGCTGGAAGATGTTAGACATGGTAAGAACAAAATATCATTAAAAAAACCAAAACTGACTGTGAAGAGAGAAAATGACTGATTACCAATTGAGCAATTATTTTGAAACTAGCGTTGCGTCAAGATAATAAGCGTTTCTTAAGAACTTACTACGTGCCAGTAGGCATTGTGCTGAGCACTGGATGTAGAAAGAGAGGCAAAAAACAAAGTCTGTTCTGATGGAAGAGATACCATGCAAACATGCATCCGAGATAGAGCCAGGTAAAACTGGAGGCGAATGCAGAGGGAAGGGACTAGCACTGAGGGAGATCAGGAAGAGCCTTTGGCAGCAGATGGCATTTGTGATGAGCTTTGAAGAAAACCACAAGGTAAAGTGAAGAGAAAGAGAATTTCAGGCTTCAAGTACAGCCAGATAAAAGACAAATTCAGGAGATGGAGGGCCAATCACTCACCAGCAATTATTAAGCACCTACTGTGTTCCAGGCATGATGCTAACTGCTGAGCATATTCCCCTATACACACACACACACACACGCACACACACACGCACACAAGGCAGGAAAAAATAAAGCAAAACAATTCCTGCTGTCAAAGAGCTCACAAATATAATGAGAGAGACAACATATCATATAATCAACCATGTTCAAACAAGAGGTTTATAAACTTGGGTACAGTTTCAGAGGGAACATGATCTTACTAACTGGTTGATGTAAGATCAAAATAAACACCAAATTATAAAAATGATTAATGATAAGATGACACAGTGAGGGATTTTACAGCTCAAATTCAACCTATTTAAGACCTTAAAAAAGGGAAATGAATAACATAAAAAACTTAGATGATGATTATCACCATTTTATAGAAAAGAATCAAAAGCAGTTGCCAGAATAACAAAGCAGAAAGAAACCAGAAATCATCCCAGTCTGCCAAGACTTGGTTTCTTTGATAAGCACTGAGAATGATGCTTAACTCTAATAGATCTGGGAGACTGCCATAGTAAAAAAAACCAAAACACAAGGGGGCTGGACTAGATGATCTCTGAAGCTTTTTCCAGCTCTAAAATCTATAGTTCTGTTTGTACTCATCTCTAATGATATGGAGTGGGATCCTTCCATATTTGCGTATCCCATGTGGCTTTTGTTCACATCCTTCCATACAATCTCCACTTGTTATCTATCCAACATGCTGGTTGGGACTATAGCTGTAGATCCTTGCATAGCTCTTGATGAATCCTAATCCTAACTATGTGACTGGCCCATTTTTTTTCCTAGTGATATATTTCTCCGATGATATCTTTATGCCACTCCTGTTCAACAATTCTGAATTTATAACATGTTGCAAGCCTCTGATATATAACTAGTATATGCCTCTTCAATTCCCTTTTAGTGATCCTCAAATTTAATTCCTTGGAAACCATGGCATTCCATGATTTGAAATAAAAATATAATAATGCCAGGAGAATATTATTGTTTAAAAAAAGATGAGCCTGTATTTCACAGAAAAAGAAATTATTAGTTTAACTTTGTTCAGTGGCCAACTATAATACATAATATACTGTATGTGTGCAAAAGGTGCAAAATATAAGTTCTGTGTGAGGTCCAAGGAGGAATGATATTTTGGATGAGTGCACCAGCTTTTGATGTCTTACAGGGCTCAATGTTCTGGTGCCAGTCTTGTGGCCTTATAGCTTCTATCTCTTAAGATTCACTCTTGACACAAAGTTACACATTGGAAGTTTTCCTCACTCTCTTGGTGTTTAACCTTTGCCTCAGAAACCTAGGATGATGGATGTGTGGTGCTATTGCCCAGTATGTTGAGATACTCAATTCACAATGTTACACAGTAAAGTCTTACTTAAGAAGAGGAGACTTAACAATTGTCTGTATCAGAAAAAAATGTTAATTCATATTTCTTCTTTGGAAAACTTTGTTCACATCTTTTGATGATGTTTATTCGAGAACGCTTCCGTCTTCATGACTGGTATGAGTTCCTATGTATTTTGGGTATCAGATGTTTATTAGAGATGCCTATTCAATTTTTCTTCTCAGACTACTTATTTCTTGTGGCTATATTTATTTTATCTGTGCAGAAGTTTTGGTTTTAAATAAGGTAAGTAGTCTATTTCATCTCACAGCATTTCTTGTGTCACAACGAATATGACCTTTTTTCATTTTGTGACTTTTTAATATTTAGTTCGTTTGTCCGTTTGGAATTTCTGTAGTGTGTGGTATAGATTGCTCTGCTAAACCCATTTTCTTGCTAGCTAGCTATTCAGCTTTTTTCTAGCATTTCTTGTTGAATAGAAAATACTTTTCCATTTTAAAAAAGTGGGAAGAAGAAAATTCTTTGAATGGGCTCTTGGAAAGTAAAAGTGAGTCTTTTCCTCTCTGAACTCTTTGGGGTACTTGCTTAGTAAAAACATCACTGAGTCAAAGGGCATGCACAGTTTAGTGATTTGGGGGACATAATTCCAAATTGCTGTCATTCTTTAACTAACAAACAAGGGAGTGAAATAAAACTGTAAGTAACACTTGGTATGTAGCCCATGTGACACTTGACACACTGTGGTAAATAAGCAACCTGTTACCAGCTCATGGGCCACCTTCCTCAAGGTTAGATAAGATGTTAATATTGTAATTTTCTTTTCCACGTAGCAAATATGCTTAGTGAAACAAAACAAATCCAAACAGTTGCCATGTCCAAAAACGTATATGTCTGCACCTTGGTCCTGTGACCTCTCTGTCAGAAGGTCTTCATCATCAGTTGTCTGGATTACATTTCATTCTTAAACTTCAAAGCTGTTTTTCTTTACTGTGTTGCTGTTGCCGTGTCATACATTCTCCTGGTTCTGCATCAGTTCACAGAAGTCTCCCCAGGTTTCTCTGAAACCATCCTTTTTTGTTATTTCTTACAGTAAATAGTATTTCATTACATTACCAGAGCATCAGGCAGCTCCCTCCATTCTGGTTTCTCCTCTGGTCCTGTCCCACTCCTAGAAGACAGCACCAGGATTGTCCCAGGCATGCCAGAGGATGCTAAAATAAATTTTCCTCTTTGCCATGAGGGAAAGATTTCCCTGGTGTCCCTCATCATCAAACAAGCAACCAGTATTTGTGAAGCACATACTAAGTGCTACAGATACAAATGCAAAAGATGAGTCAGACTTCTCTTTATGGACATTCCCTTAAAGGGATGTCCAGCCCTGCACTTCATTATCTCTTTGGCACCCAAGATTCAGAAAATCCAGAAGAAAGAAAATAAAGGCAATGAAACCAGAACTGCTGTGATCAGAGTTCCATGGGGACTGGAACCTAGGAGGACAGAGCCTTATAAGAATGCCATCTTAGCCTTATAGTAACTGAAGTGTGAGGCTGATCTCTGTGAGGACAACACATAGTGACTGAAGATATGCAGACTTTGAATCATGGAGCCTGAGCTTTGTGGGGATAGCGTTCTGACTCAGGTCACTTGTTTGGCTCTTGGGCTCAGACCTGGGCCTTTTCTTTTCTCTGTCTTCCCAGGCCCTGGCTCAGAGCTATTCTTGCTACACCCTCACTCTGGAGAGCTAAGCACAGCTGGGCCCCTGAGTCGATTGGAGAGGCCCCACTACGTGCTAACAGTGAATGCTCAGGACCAGGGAAGTCCCCCCAGAAGCACCAGCCTCCAGCTGCTCCTGCAGGTACCTGAGCCACCAGTCCCCCAAACCTTCCAATGTCAAAGCTTCCATTTGCTCAACTCCAAACCCCAATTTATCAACTTCAAGTCTCCCTCCCCCAACTTTAAGTCCCAATCTCATCATTTCTAGTTCCCCCAAATTCCCAAACCTCTCATTCCTAACCTCATACCTACCATCTCAACTCTGAATCTCCCAAACCAACTGTCTCCAAACCCTCTGTCCCCAAATTCCATATCCCTCTATCTTTAAACCTCTTGGACCCCTTCACCCTTAAACCACCATCTCAGTTTTCATGCCCAGCATCTCTCAGCCTTATATGCCTCTGTCCCCAAACACCTAGCCTAGCACAACTTCTCTTGGCAGGTGCTGCCCCGGACCAGATCCCCAGTAGCCCCTGATGCCTCAGCAGCCCCAGCAGTGCTGACACTGACAGCACGAGAGGGGCTTCAGCCAGGCTCCCTGCTGGGATCAGTGGCACTTCCAGGGGCCCCCCAAGGGGTACTTACCTACACACTGGTGGGTGGAGGTGACCCTGAGGGCACATTTGCATTGGATGCAGCCACAGGTCAGCTGTACCTGGCCAGGCCACTGGACTTTGAAGCAGGGCCAGCATGGAGAGCCCTGACTGTGAGGGCAGAGGAGGTGGGTGGGGGTACTCCAGTTTACCCTGCTGGACCTCGGCTGTTGCGTGTGGAACTTCGTGTGGAGGATGAGAATGAGCATGCACCCACATTTTCCCGTGACCCACTAACTCTAGCACTGCCTGAGAATCCGCCCCC
Source organism: Notamacropus eugenii (assembly GCF_028372415.1). Classification (NCBI taxonomy): domain Eukaryota; kingdom Metazoa; phylum Chordata; class Mammalia; order Diprotodontia; family Macropodidae; genus Notamacropus; species Notamacropus eugenii. Next base: position 88,793,646 of record NC_092876.1, read on the forward strand.
GGGAGCTGCCATCTATACATTCCAAGCTGCAGATGCAGATGGTCCTGGCCCAAATAGTGATGTACGCTATCGTCTGCTGCGCCAGTCACCCCCAGTCCCCGCCTTGCGACTAGATCCCCGCACTGGTGCTCTCAGTGCCCCCAGAGGCCTGGACCGTGAAGCTACCCCTGCCCTGCTCTTGCTGGTAGAGGCCACTGATCAGGCCCGGAACATCAGCCTGCGCCACAGCACCCGTGTTTCAGCAAGAGTGTTTGTGACAGATGAGAATGACAATGCACCAGTCTTTGTCTCACCCCCTACCACCCTGCTTCCTGAGGACCACCCAACTAGTTCTGTGGCACTCTATGTAGTAGCCCGTGATCCAGACCTGGGGGAGGCTGCCCGCCTCTCCTACCAACTGGCAGGTGGCAACAGTGATGGACACTTTTACTTGCATCCTAGCACTGGTAAGTGTGTGGGTGAGGCAGAGATGAGAGGTGCAGTTCATGGGGGGAGCAGGAACAGCCTAGGGGCAGGCACCAACATATGAGTACTAGGAGCTAACCCTGAACACTTGTTCTCACCCTCAGGTGCACTGTCTATCACACGACCCTTAGACCGGGAGCAGCGAGCTGAACACATGCTGACTGTGGTTGCCTCAGACCACGGTTCCCCTCCCCGATCAGCCACTCAGTTGCTGACAGTCAGTGTGGCTGACATCAATGATGAGGCCCCCTCCTTCCCACAGGCAGCGTACCATGTCCATGTGCCTGAGAACCGTCCACCAGGCACCACTGTGCTCACCTTGCATGCCACCGACCCTGACTTGGGTACAGTGCATGGGGACAGAGGCAGAATCAGGGGGATGGAGACCAGCATGGGAACATAGTGAATGCTTTGGGATGGGACCAAGAGAAATGGAAGGGTTACAACAGTAGGGTCCTGAGAGGCAAGCACTGGGGAATGAGAACCAGGAAGAATAGTGTTTATAGTATATAGACTGGGATGGAGGAAACAGGACAAATGTGAGGGAGCTGGGGCTTGAAACAGATTTGAAAGGTAGAGATGAGAAAAGTCATCTCATCTCACCTCCCCAAACATACGCTGATTGATTCCTTCTTCACCAAGGTGTTAATGGACAAGTGACATATGGTGGTGTCTCTGGTAACACCTTCTCCTTGGACCCAAACACTGGGGTCCTCACTACTCGACAGGTCCTGGACCGAGAGGAACAGCAGGAGATCAACCTGACTGGTATGTGAGTTGAAAGGGATGCTGGGGACTTGCATGATGAGTGTGAGAGGTATCTGCACAGTGCTGAGGCTGTTTGACAAAGTCCATGGTGAGCATGACCCCTTGTAACAATGAGTATTACTTCCTTCACAGCAGATGAGACTAAGACCATATCTGATTTTCTTCTGTAAGGGCATCAATACGTAGCACCTGCCCCTGTTGGGCCAGGTCTCTGACCTGGAAGGCACAATGAGGAGAAAAGATTTCTTATATATGATGGCCAGAGGAATCATGGTATAAAGAAAAGAGGCCTGGACAAGCCAAGAGACCAGGCTTCAAGTCTCTGATCTGCTATTAACTCCCTGTTAAAGTTCCTTCTCTCTATGCCTCAGTGCGGTGAAGGGACTGGACTAGCTCTAAGGCCCCTCCCAGCTCTAAAAGTTTATGAATCATTTGGGATGTCAAGTGGGAGGCCAATCCAAGTGTTTTGGTCTCATCAGTAATTTAGCACAGTCATGGAGAAATTAAATGGGAAGAAAGGGCCCTTAGGGATTCCCAGTCACAATGGTATGATACTTTAGAAGATAATTCCACAGTCCCTTGTAATTGTTCATTCTGAATTATGGGGCCAGTCTGAAAAACTAGGGAAGCTTCACTTGAAAACCATCTCTACTTCCACCTTGCAAACCCCCATTAATTAATTATGACCTCCCAAACTAGTGCACTGAGAAGCACATGTGTGCTCCTGGCCTAAACTTAATACTGTCCCCATTCCCAAAAGACAGGATCTGCTGGCACAAACCACAGCCCTGTATGTGGGCCCTTTTTCTGGGTCACTTTCAGAGGCACAAGATTGTAGAGTTGGATGAGACCTTAACAGTCCTTTCATTGAACTCATACCCAAAAAAGAAATCCACAGTATGACAGATAAGTCATGCTACACATTCTCCACAACAATGCAGAAACCTTTGTCAAGGACCCAAGCCCTTGTTCTATGCAATGATTAATATTTATAATATCAAACAAGATTACCTGTGTTGTTACATCTTTGAAAGAATTGTGTATGATTTTCACTTATGCATGAGAGACACCTTGTTGGTAGAATTTAAGACAGTATTTTTTAACTATATCAAATGCTTTTTTAAAATTGTCAACAAATAATAAGTATACTGCTAGTTTTTTCTTTACAAATTTTAATCAAATATGACTGTAAAGATATGGTCTGCTATGAAAAGGTTCTTTGCAGAAGCCTACCTAGTGCCTTTTCATACCTTTCATCAAGGATATACTAAGTGCAATTACAGATTATTCTCACAAAAATTTTAAAGATGATAAAGTATCAACATGGGCCAGTAGTTATTCTCTTTTGGGCACTTTTAAAAATAACAATGAAGTCTGAGGTTTTTTTTCCCCAAGACTTTGGTTATCTTATCATCTTTCAGATACCTTGGGAATGGATTTCTCCATGCCTTCAAAATTTTATTTCCTCCAGCACAAACCTCTTCAGTGTAGCCAAAGTGTGCCACTTCCCCCCAAAATCTTTGCGGGCTCTCTCTCTCCCTGGTCTGGGACTGGCTTGCTTACTACCCTGCAGGTGATGATATCCCCAGAAGGATGGCCATGCTACAATTCAGACTCTCTCTTAGGGGTATCCATTGATATAGATGGGGATAAACTCCTACTAATCACTACTGTAGTTCCAGGACCCCCATCAGCCTGCTTTCCATTTATACAAAAGCATTTAGTTACAATGATACCATTGATTTTTAAACATGAAACATTTATAAAACAAAGCAAAAGCAAGAATAATAAAAATATTTATTAATAGAAGGTAAAAGCAGAAATAAACAAACTATAACAACCCATCCATAAACCTAGGTCACACTTCCAACAGTGTACACAGTATGTACACACTGTACACAGTGTATACACTGTAGGAGGAGAATGGACATGCGCATACAAACATAGGAACCCAGCAGGGAGGCAGATAAATAAGAAAAGCAAGCTGCCTCTTTGCTATTCTTGGACCATTAAAGTAGTGGTGTTTTTGTTTTTGTTTTTTTTAAGCTTTAAAGACTTTTTAAAAACAAAGCCATCCTTGACAGGGTAGTAAAAAGTATTATGCTTTTTTAGTAACCAGCAGCTACCTTTAAGCTAGAGAACTGCTAAGTTCTCTTGGATATGATCTGAGACTATGAACAGTTTCTTCCTCCTTCTCCAGCTATATAGAAAGTAGCAAGATTTTGTACTTTTTTCTCAGCTCTCAGTTAGGAGAGTTTGTCCAAACAACTTTCATGGACAGCTAGATGGCACAATAGCTAGAGTGCCAGGCTTGGAGTCAGGAAGACTCATCTTGCTGAGTTCAAATCCGTTCTCAGACACTTGCTAGCTGTGTGACCCTGGGCAAGTCACTTCACTCTGTTTGCCTCAGTTCCTCATCTATAAAATGAGTTGGAGAAAGAAATGGCAAACCATTCCAGTATCTTTGCCAAGAAAACCTTAAATGAGTTCACAATTGAAAATGAACTAACAACAAAACAGCTTTTAACAGAGCTATGTCTCTTCTCAAAGCAAATGCAAAGCTTCCATTTTACCCTCTGTTTCTCCCTCTCAAATCAGAAAAGGCAACACAAGCAGACCCCTGAGAGGTTTCCTCTTAGGCGCTAGAGAATATAAAATATGCCATAAAATTATGTTAAATAGAACCAACTCAATCCACTCCTTTATTTGTCTTACTTATGAGGCAATCATGAATTTCTGTTAGATGGTCTTCTCCATTAATATCTTCTGCCATGCTAACTCCTCTGGCTCCGTCGGGGAGGGGAAGCCCCACAGCTAGTTTCTAAAGATACCCATTCCATTGCTTATCAGCTAGATGTGCTCAAATTCCTTTATGGCTTCAAGGGGATAATTACCAACTCCAGGTAGCTGTGTATCCCTTTTGAGTCCCAACACTATTGTTTGCCTTTCAGGTTGGGCATTACCAGAGTCTAACACAGTCACTAAAATCACAGAATCTTAGGGCCCTCAATAGACATCAAGTTCAACCTACACCTAAATAAATTTTTAAAAAGCCCTCCATCTCGTGACAAGTTGACATGGAGCCCTTGTTTACCAAGGCACCCCCATTCCTCTTTCAAACAGCTTAGTCTCATTAGCTTAACTTCCCAAACGAGACAAGTTTGCTTAGTTAGTTTATCTCATGGTCTCATTTGATCCATAGATCCACAGCCCTGTAAGGAAGACCAGGACAAATAGCCTAATTCTCATTTTGAATTCACAGAATCTGAAGGCAGACAAACAGGTCAATGACTCTAATATAGTCATACAACTCAGTGAGAGAGCCAAAAGCAGAATCTGACTCTCCTGACTGTCGAGAAGCTCACTCCTTCTCTTAAAAATATGCTATTCATCCCCCGATGAGCATTTATTAAGCATCTAATATTTGCCAGGCATTGTGCTAAGTGCTGGAAATATGATCTCATCCTCACAACCACCCTAGGAGAGAGGTGCTATTATTATCCCCGTTTTACAGATGAGGAAACTGAAGCAGACAAGGGTGAAAATGTGACTTGCCCCAAGTCACAGAGCTAGGAAGTGCCTGAGGCCAGATCTGAACTCATAACTTACTGATTCCAGATCAAGTGTTCTAACCACTGTACCACCTAGCTGTTTAGGTATAATAGGTATATGCCTGAGAGTGTATGTTCTGTATGTGTATGTGTACGTGTATGTATGTATCATAGGCTTGGTGTAGAACTGTGTCACAACTCAAGGGACAGCCATATGATTTATAATTTACGCTGAGCATGACTTATATGTAAACATACATACATATATGTGCAGGTGTGTGCCTGGACATGCTCGTATGTTTGTGAGTGCATATTTGTGTTTGTGTATTTATATATTACTGGTTTGGGATATGTATTACTTGTATTGTTGCTCAGTTGTGTCCAACTTTTTGTGATCTCATTTGGGATTTTCTTGGCCTAGATATTAGAGTGGCTTGTTAGTTCCTTCTCCAGTTCATTTTATAGATGGGGAAACTGAGGCAAACAGGGTTAAGTTTCTTGCCCAGGGTCACACAGCTAATAAATGTTTGAGGCCAGATTTGATGAGTCTTCTTGACTCTAGAGCTGGCACTCTAGACACTGTGCCACCTAACTGCCCCAGAATATCTACTAAGCATGGTGCATAAACACATATCCAAGTGCATGCTTGGACACATTTCTGCATTTAAGTGGGGTACGTTCATATATGTATGGAAGTATATGTTACTGGGGTATGCCCTTGTGATGGGGATTCAGTACCTCTTCTCTCCCAGTATCTGTCCATGCATGTACATTGGTGTAGGTGCATGCTTAACAACCAAGGCCAGGGGTATGTCACAGTACTGGTTCTAGTTACTGGATAGAATCTGTGCTAAGTACAGTATATACCTGTAGTGTATGATCAGGATAGGGGTTCGCTGGACCCACTTAGCTGCATCTACCCAGATGTATATATAGGTGGGCCTGTAACTGTGTGTGCATGTATATACCTAGGGCACCCTGCTCTAGTTTAGACAGGATCTATGCTGAGTTCAGTATATTTCTACAGTGTATGCCCAAGATGGGGGATCACCACCCCTGCTGAGCCATGTGTCAGTGCATGTGACTGTGGAGGATGAGAATGACCACGCACCAGCCTTTGGGAGTTCCCACCTCTCCCTGGAGGTTCCTGAGGGCCAGGATCCCCAGACGTTGACCGTGCTTAGGGCTTCAGATCCTGATGTTGGCCCTAATGGACAGATTAACTATCAAATACTGAGTAAGTCACATCAAAACTCGGCCTAGGCCTTCCCTACCACATGGGTTCTTTGGGGCCTTTAAGATCACCGTACAACCTTCCCCAACATGCCCATGAAATTGCTTTCTCCCTCTCCGTTACCTCCCCGTTACAACCCCATTCCACAGGACCACATTACTCTTCCCCATCCTACAGAATACCTTCCACTCCTCACATAGGATTCCTTCCCACCTCTCCATCCTCACAGGTCCCCCCATGCCAAACTAACCATGTTCCACTCTTTATCTCCTCCACCCCTGGCTTCCTCCTCTATCTTGTGTTCTCTTACCTCTACCTCTCTCCTGTCATTGTCTCTGTCATTGTTTCTATCTGGCCATTTATCTTTATTTCTCTGGGTGTGGTTGTCTTGAACTCTCTTTTTCTGTCCCTCTGTCTCTGTATGTGGATTGGTCTAGCAGATGGTGACCCATCAGGAGCCTTCATCCTAGATGCAGTATCGGGGACATTGGGCACGGCACGATCCCTAGACCGGGAGGCAGAATCATCATTCCAGTTATTGGTGGCAGCCAGGGATGGAGGCCAGCCCACACTGAGTGCCACAATGCTAGTGAACGTGATGGTGCTAGATGCCAATGACCATGCACCCACCTTCACAGCACCATCCTATGCTGTAGAGGTGCCTGAAGATGCACCTATAGGGACACTGTTGCTACAGCTGGAAGCTCATGATCCTGATGCTGGTGCCAATGGACGTGTGGCCTACTATTTGGGTGAAGGTGCAGTTGGTGCCTTCTTGCTGGAACCTGCCTCAGGAGAACTGCGCACAGCTGTTCCACTGGACCGTGAGCGGCAAGCTCGCTATGGCTTTGTGGTGCATGCTGTGGATGGAGCTGCAGCTGGGCCACTCAGTGCCAGTGTGTCTGTCACCATTACTGTACGTGATGTTAATGACCATGCACCTGCCTTCCCAGCTAGCCCCCTAAGGCTCCGGTTGCGTCCCACACGCACAGCCCTGGGCCAAGGTTCCTCTGGTCCTCATGTATTAGCCACACTGAGGGCTGAGGACCGTGATGCTGGTGCCAATGCCTCAATCTTGTACCGACTGGCAGGCTCTGCACCCCATGGTGCCTCTGTGGATTCATACACTGGTGAGATCCGCCTGGCACGTCCACCAGCTGCCCTGGGCCCACGTGATCGTGTACTCTTCATCGTGGCCACTGATTTGGGCCGCCCAGCTCGTTCAGCCACTGGTGTGGTTATTGTGGGTTTACAAGGGGAAACTGAACGTGGTCCTCGATTTCCCCGGCCCAGCAGTGAGGCTGCCATTCCTGAGGATGCCCCACCAGGTGCGGAGAGGAGCCATGGAATGGTGGTGGGAATGGGGGCTATTAAACATCCCCAGGGCATGCATGCATGTGTTTGGGTAACAAGGGCACAGAAGTTGTTCCACACCCTCCCCTACTCCCTAACACGTTTGACTTGACTGAATCTTGCTTATGATGCTTCGTTCTCTGATCCCTCAATACTTTTCCCCTTGGATCTGATCCTGACCCCTGAGTTCCACCCATGAGCCCTTCCCCCCTCTTCCTAGGGACCCTCATTGTGTCCCCCCAGGCCACCCATGCTGGGGGCTCCACAGGCGCCATCACCTACAGCATCCTCAGTGGCAATGAGCATGATCTTTTCTCCATTGAACCCAGCACAGGTAGGGTCTATAGGCAGCCTGGGTGGTGGGACTCACCTAAAGGGTTGGGTGTCTGTATCTGTCTGAGATCTAATGGATTGTCCTGAGATCAGGGAGAAACCTCTGAGATCAGGATGGGTCTAAGTCTAAGGTATGGTAAGTGGGAGGGGTCTCGGCTGTCTGAAAGCTTCATACTTGACTAAAATGCTGTCATTGTGGTTAAGGATCTTGGTTTAAGATCTCTGAAGTGTGAGTTGGGACAGTCTCTTCAAAATCTTAGTGTCTCTCTGAAGTCTGTGGGTTGTATCCCAACAAGAGTGGGTAGTAGTGGAGATAAGAGTAGGGGGCAGTTCCCTCCTTGAGCTTGCAAGGCTTATTATTATCTTGATAATGAATGTTGGGAGGCCACCCTAAGATCTGAAGTTTTTATGATCTTCCAGGGGCACTGTCAGTGAAAGTAGCAGGTGGACTGGACTTTGAGACAAGCCCAAGACTTCGGCTGGTTCTGCAGGCAGAGAGTGGTGGTTCCTTTGGCTTCACGGTGCTGACGCTAAGCCTACAGGATGCTAATGATAATGCTCCAAGATTTCTGAAGCCACACTATGCAGCCTTTGTACCTGAGTCCCGGCCTTTGTCTGGGCCTCTCCTGAAGGTGGGGGGGATAGAACTGGGGAGGAGGAAAGGGCTTCAGATGATGAAAGTGGAGGGAAAGAAGAAGGGCCCCTTATCACTGTCCCCCACAGAACATGAATAGGGGAGGAGCCTGAACTGTCAGACTTTCCACATCAGACTCACAGGCTGGGGACAGGGCCTAAGATGAAATCAGGGCCCCATTCTGTCCTCCTGCCATCCCCAGGTAGAGGCCGATGACCTGGACCAGGGCCCAGGGGGACAAGTTACTTACAGCCTGGCTCCATCCCAGGCCACTAGGGGGCTGTTCCACATAGACCCTGCTATGGGTACTATCACCACCACAGCCATCCTGGACCGAGAGATCTGGGCAGAGACTCGGTGAGGATTCAGTTCCCTTCCCCAATCCATGGGCCCTCTATTCCTCCCCTCCCTTGCCCAGGCACTTGCCCAAAACTACCACCCTGCCACTATATCCCGTGATGTTATATGTCCTTCAGTATCTCTCTGGAATCCATCCTTCCAGAGTTTCCCCCTATCCCAGTATCTTTCCAGTGTCCTCATGCTTCCTAAAGGTCCAGCTACTCTTAAGATCCCTCACCTTTTCCATTACCCCAATCCTATGATTCTTGACCTGTGCTCCCTGACCCTGTGCCCTCAGCCTGGTGGTGATAGCCACGGATAAAGGCTCCCCACCCCTTGTGGGCTCAGCCACACTGACTGTGCTGGTCATCGATGCAAACGACAATCGGCCAACCATCCCCCAGCCCTGGGAGATTCAAGTGCCAGAGGGTAAGTATGACCTACAGCCTGGGGGTAACATCCTTATCTGTGGAGGGTGAGTGTCTCTACCTATGTTCTGTGTGGCCCATGTCCTTTGTCTGTCATAGCATCCATATGGGTATCCACACCTATGTCCCATGTCTCATGTATGCTGTAGATGCACTTCTAGGCTCAGAGATCGCACGGGTAACAGGGAACGATGTAGACTCAGGACCTGCCCTGTGGTATGTGCTGAACCCGCCTGGGACCCAGGGCCCCTTCAGTGTGGGACGCTATGGAGGCCGCATCTCACTCACAGAGCCCCTTGACTTTGAGCACAAGGACTGTTACCATCTGCACCTGCTAGCCCATGATGGGCAGCATGAGGGCAGTGCCAACCTCACGGTACGGGTGGAAGATGTCAACGACAATGCACCCACCTTCTCTCAAAGCCTCTATCAGGTATGTCTGCACCCACCTCTCTTCCACAGCCTCCATGAGGATGCCTAGGGTTTTCCCTCACACCCTCTACTCCTCTACAGCCATTCCTAGGGTTTCTCCTGAGCCTTCCTCTGCCCTAATCAGAATCCCCTAAACAGAAACACCTGGGAGTAAGGGTCCCTTGTGGTCTCATTGCCACCAGCTCCCAACTCCTACTCTAATTCAATGTATGACTTTGAGCAAATCTCTTCCAGCCCTGCTTAGCTTCCTCACCTGTAAAACCAGAAGGTTGGCCTCAATTGTCTCCCAAATCTTCTAAAACTCTGAGGGTCTGCAACTTACTTAGTTGATGTTACAGGCTTACTATCTTTATTTCTAAACTCATTGGTTTGTCTTCCCTAAGAGATTCTATAGCTGAGATTCTAGGCAAGAAAGGCACCACCTTGGTTCAGGCTTCCCGCTTGCCTGAACTGGAGACCTCTTTAATCATGGGTAGGGAAATTTGGTTCCTAGGAGCAGCGTCTGCCTTACTTAAACATCACCTTTTTCATGAGCCTTCTGTGTTCATGGGGAAAAAAGTTTAGCTTCTACATTTTTGAGCTACTATCTCAATGCAACAGTTTTCTTTTGAGCACTTTTTAACAGGTTGATATCTTGAGGACTTAACTGTCTCTTTATATCTGAAGCATGACTCTAGAACTCCTAGAAATGCCAAGCCTTTGCTCTATCTCATTCTCCCATTTCTTCTTCAGCCTCAGTATAGCACATGTTGAAGCTTTTCTCTCTGGTTTCTAGTTTTATTTGTAAAATGGGGATCATAACAGCACCTGCCTCCCAAGGCTGTTGTGAAGATCACATGAGATAGCATAAAGCACTTTGCAAACTTTACAATGCTTATAAAATGCTAGCTAACATTATCAAGTTTCTTCAGTGATCTCTGAACACTTGAGTTTTTTTCAGCAAAACTTCATCATCTTGCTCCAGCTGATGATAAGAAAATGAAGGCTTTATGTATTATCATTTGTTTCTTGATGCTGGTTTGGGGGCATTGTTCTGAAACAAATGGAAATTCTCTCTAGTGCTTGACGTATTTGTGGCTATCTAATTCACACATATAATAGAAGACAGTTTTCCCTCTTTGGTTAGATCTTTTAAAAATTCAATTGTGTTGTCCATTCTGAATTTTCTCCCTCTTTTCTCCCCTCTCCCACTGATGCTGATACTCATCAAATTGTTGTATCTGAGGATGAGATCTTTTTTACTTCTTTTAGGTTCTCAGACAACCTCCATCTTTGGTCCCCATCTTCACTTCCTGATGTTGATTCTTTGGCATTCTCCCTCTCACAAACCAACCACACATTCCTCTTCTGGGTACCTTCATCACTCATGTGATTCACCCAAGCAACAGTTGTAACAAAAGATTAACATCTTCTATTTTGCTCATTCTTGTGCTTATTGCTATGCTGGGGGTGCTCTTGCATCTGACTGTTGGGACCTTGGTTCTCTCGTCTTTTACTTTCACAAAAGAATGCTTTTGTCCACTGTTCTACCTTTCCACGAATTCTTTGTCAACTTTGCCATCCAAATTGTATTATATCAGTGGGATTCCTACTCTGCTTGTTTACTGTGCTGGGGCTGCTCTTGCATCTGACTGTTGGGACCTCCTCCTCTGCCTGTTTAGTTCATACGTAAGAATGTGCTCTAGAGTTCATTAAGATTTGGACTACCCCCTGGCAATTCCTCTTGGCAACTGCACTTCTCTTGTGCATTTTGCTTACTGTGCTCATCACCTTGTAGAACTGTGGTGATATCCACTGTGTCTCCAGAACTGTACAAGTCACATGCATATCTGGTGGGTGTGCCATGTCACTGTGTACTTGCTACAGTCTAACCATATACATCCATCTGCTCAGGTGTTGCTGTCCCTTTCTGTACAAGTCTTTTTAGTTCAGCATCTACTTGAATCATAAATTTTGTTGCTTTTCCTCCTTCACATTAAATAGGAGAAGGGCAAGAAGTAGTATATGTTTCCCATGAAATCTCACCATAAGTGAAATTATCCTATAGGCTTTGCAGACATTCTTATCATGTCGTATCAGGCTGTCTGGTTTTTCTGGCCTTGTACTAATCCACATATTTCTTCCTGAAGATTTTTTATCAGTATATCAATATCCTCTTCTCTAAGTCAGAGAACTGCCATGTGTGCAGTCAATCAATCACAGGGATGATCCACACTTCCCCTGATACTTATTGTCTCAGTGGTACAGGTTTTTCTGAGAAGATGGCCAGTTTGGGCTTACAAAATTCCTCTTGTGGAAGTACCACTCATGGTACTTTCCTGTTCTATTTTGGAGATTTAGCCCTTGCCTCACCCATAGGTAAACCATTTTTTTCTGTTATAGGGGAGTTAGCTGTAGTCCTTCTCATAAGTGAATTATCTCTTCCTGAAAGTTAAAAACTCCCTTCAGTCTCTTTACTCTTGGACCCCTTCTTCTCACTAAAGCTTTTCTTCTCCTGACCAATTCTTTTCCACAAGGGGAAGAAGGTGTCTAAATAAGTTCCTAGGTATGGTCATCTGTTATTAGTGTAGCCATTATTTTTGTATGATACAAAAGATCAAGTAATCCACAGGATATCAACTAAGGGGTTTCTCCAGCCCTGACTTTAGCTATGAATTCCTACATGATTTCCCAATACTTTTAACCTTTTTTCAATAGTCTTAAAAACAGGATACCCCCATGCTTTTATGATTCAAAACATCATAATATATTAAAAATCTTAATCTCTATTTACAAAATGATAGTAATACAAAAGTTATATTTGGCCAATCAATAGTATTAAAATGATCATTAAAGATACAATCTGCATAGTGATAAATAATGAAATTAAATGATAGAAGGAAGAAAGGAAGAAAAGAAAGATAGTAAAGCATTTAGTAAATGCTTATTATGTGCCAGCACTGTGCTAAGGTCTGGGAATGCAAATACAGAGACAGTCTCTGCCTTCAAGGAGCTTATACTCTAATAGGGAAAGACTTCAGCAGCACTGTCAAGCACTTTCCAATTATGACTACGGTGTAATGGCTGAAATTTAAGATTACAATGTAATGACTGAAATTTATGAATACAATGTAATGATTGTAATTTACGATTACAGTTAGAAAAAGTTACCTGTGAGAAACAAAAAGTATTCAAAAGTCCCAGATGAAAACCTCCATATCAGACATATGGAGTTGAGAGAGTTGAACTTGTCAGTCATCCTTCAGCCTACTATTTGACTCCTTACCATATTCATCCTCATCATTCCAAATTCTAGGGTATTTCAGAGGAGTTTTTGAAACTTACACATTAATTATCAAATGGAAACATATCTTATAAATTAACACATGGAAAGACCATCCCAGTTTATTAAATATTTTCTTAATAGAGAAATCTCTTTTCCCATAATTGGTTACCCATATTTTTCTATTTCAAAATCCTCAGTCTGTTAGCATTAAATAAAGGGTAAAGTTATTGTCTGTCCAATTTATTAACAGTGTAATCAAGTATAACACAAATACGTAGTTATTTACTTTGTTTCAGTTGTGAGAAAGATTACAACCAGTCACCTCAAACCATCAATGTAACTGCAGATGACTTCTCATTACTTCTGAAAACACTATCTCATTTTTCAGTTCACTGTGGATATCAGTTAAGTTTCTTCTCATAAAGCGGCCCTTTAGGGGAGATAGTCATTAACCTTTGGAGTGATGAGCAGGGCATTCCAGAAGTGGGAGATTAATGGGGTACATGGGCAAAAAATTGTACAAGGATTTATTGAAGGACCTGGAGACAGTTAGCTTTGAAAAGAGAAGACTTAATGGAAGACATGAAAGCTGCCTTTATTTAGCTGTCATGTGGAAGAGCAAGAAAACTTGTTCTGCTGGGACAAGTTTCAGTAGAGATTTTTGCTATGTTTCAGGGAGCAGAACTTGGAACAGTAAGTGGAAGGTACAGCAAAGCAGACTTCAGTTGAAAGTGAAGAAAAACTTACCAACAATTAGACCTATCCCAAAGTGGAAATGAGCTGCCTAAAGAATTCCACTAGGCATGGTGGCACACACCTGTAATCCCTGCTACTAATAAGACTCAGGCTGGTGGATCTCTTGTGCTTGGGAATTCTGCTGCAGTGGGGTAAACCAGTGGGTGTCCACACTAAGTTTAGCATCAATGTAGTGAAACAACAACAGCATGGAGGTGGAGGGGTAAACTGACACAGATTTGAAATGGAGTAGATCAGCTCTCCTGTTCTAATCAGTGGCGCTGTCATCCTGTGAGGGGCCACTGTGCTTCCAGTCTAAGCAAGATAGGGAGACACAGTTCTTTAAAAAGTAGTTTCCCCATCACCAGATGTTTTCAAACAAAGGCCACGTGATCATTTGTCAAGGATTGCAAAGGCAATTCCTAATCAGGTATGATTTAACTAGAATTCTAGAGAGTCAACAGCAGGGCTTCCCAGCAGGGTCCTTAGCCCAGTTACAGACCTCATATATTCATAAATTAGTGTCCAAAATCATACTAGGCACATGGCTACCAGGAATCAGTCTAGGACTAAGGTATCAAGGGACTTAAAAATGTCCTGCGGGGCCCATTGGCAGAATATCCTGGCAGTATTTGTGGCACTTGTTTTTCTTTGTAGGCAGCCTTTGACAGGGTAGTCAGCTGAGGAATGTACAGTCAGACTGAAGCATAGACAAAGTCTCCCTCTCACCTATATCGTTCTTCAGGGAAGCTGAGCCCAGGCCTCTTTCAGCTGCCTGGGTTTGAAAGTTAGCAAGCTGGCAGCAAGAGGGTGACAATAGTGGGTTCAATTATAACACAGGCAGCAGCCCCAAGGATGGAAGTTGACATCAGGTATGCAAACACCACTGGCTTGGTTCTGGCATGGATATTGTGGACTCCCATAGGTCAATTCACATCAAATAGGATTGTCCAAGGCCTATAAGAACTAATCATTAGGGCCACTTAATTTTCTGTCAGGCTCTGAACTCATCTGCCAGAAGATGCTGTTGCCATCTTGTCCCCACCCTAATCCCCCACATTCACTACTTTGCTCTTTCTTTCCATCAGGAGTAATCAAAGGCCTACAAGAACTACCCTTTGGAACTCTGTATAGACACAGCCATTTGGAAGTTAAATAAGAACCTCTCATTAGGTGGTCAGAGTAAAAGTTGCAGGCCAAAGGCCAAAGTTGTAGACTACCCATAGATGACATAATGAAATCTGCTGATGACTTGAAACTGGGAGAGATGACCAGTATATTGGATGACAGAGTCAGGATCCAAAATGACCATTATAGGCCACAACAATGGGGGAAATATAAGAACAGGGAACTTAAACCACAGTTTGTTTTTTTTTAAAAATCCTTCACTTAGATTCATAAAATCAACTGCAAGAGTTAGGATGGAGTGACATGGCTAGGAGATAAATTGCATGAAAAAAAATTGGGTGTTTTAGTGAACTGGAAATTCATTGTGAGTCAACAGTATAATGTGGGACACCACCCTCTCACTAAACTATGTTGTTTGCCCCTGTTATGGACTATACAGAGAATTACTTAACCATGGCAGGTAGGTGGCACAGTGTATACAGTGTTAGTCCTAATGTCAGAACACCTGAGTTCAAATGCAGCCTCAGATACAGACTAGAGATGTGACCTTGGGCAAGTCACTTAATCTCTGCCTGCTTCAATTTCCTTATCTGTAAAATAGGGATAATAGCACCCAGCTCCCAGGTTGGTTGTGAGGATCAAATGAAATACTTGTAAAGGGCTTAGTGTAACACCTGGCACATAGTAAGCACAGTATAATGTTATTTATTGTATGGGAAGGTAGGAATAATCTTAAACCTGCCCCCTCAGACTACTTCTCCAGGGAATCACAGCCACAGATCAGGGCTAAAAACCTAATGGATACAGGAACTTACCACTATCCTCTTTACCTCAGTGGGTAGCATTCATAAATTCAACTGCCCCAAGAACTGAATATCTAATTATTAGCTGGCTAAGTAAGCCCCACATCAAGCCTTCCAAAGAGAAAAGACAGTTAAGGAAATGCATAGGTAAATACAGGCATACTTACACATAGGGAAGCCATAGGTCTCAAACAGGTAAGATAGAAAAGATTGCAAAGTCCCCCAAACACACCATTTCTCTGACATCCTTGTTTAGGGGCACAGAAGACATTCCTAAGTCTGAGAGATGTGGGAAGTGATGGGTTGATTTGGCTCAGCACAGGAGCACCAACTCACCCCTAGGAGGAGAACCCTCATGGGACAGTTGTATAGGCAGGCTAGGAGGAGGGCAAAATGGAGGGCTTGGGCTTTGCCAACGAAAGGGCTGGAGTGGAAGGCAGGGTCCACCAAAGGAGCTGGATCCTCATGGTTCCTTTCTGGGGGCACGAGGTCCACAGAAGTGGTACAGGGATGGGGGAGAATTGTGGGCCCTTGACCGTAGTGTCCTGGGCAAAACCCTACAGTCCTTTGGAATCTTAGCAACAACGGTCCCAAAGACTCAGAGATCACCTTCATTTTTGCACATTGCCTTCGTCAAACCTTAACCACCCAGTAAGTCCCTTAACAAGTATGCGAGTTGCTGCAGCCCTCTTGCATCCCCATCTAGGGAGCCTCAGCCATGGCTCCAAAGCCTAGGATAGGAAGCTAGGGAGAAACTCAGGGAATGAAGAGGGCCAGCCCACTCCCTTAGTCATGCTCACACCTGTCCTTTCCCCCCAGGTGACTCTGCCAGAGCACACAACCCCAGGCAGTGCAATCCTTACCATCTCTGCCACTGACCTTGATTCTGGGGACAACGGCCGCATCTCCTACCACCTGGTGTCCGCTGCAGAGGGCTTTGACGTCGACTCCAGCAATGGTGCCACTTCCCTCCCCACCTCCTTCCCTAGTTGCCTCCTGTCCCCTCCCTTTCCTGTCTCTTGGACTCCTGTCTCTTCTCCAGTTTTCCCCTACCCCATTTTTATTCATTCGTTCATCACATATTTAATACACAGGTGCTGCTGTGGATAGAGCAGCAGTGCAAGAGTCAGGAGGACCTGAGTTCAAGTCTCACCTCAGACACTTGACACTCACTAGCTGTGTGACCTTGGGCAAGTCACTTAACCCCAATTGCTTCATCCTGCATCACCTCCAGTCATGCTGATGAATATCTGGTAACTGGATTCAGATGCCCCTGGAGGAAAAGTAAGGCTGGTGACCTGCACAGCCCTCCCTCACTCAAAACAAAGTCAAGTGCAAGTCATGTCATCACTTCTCTGATGGCATGGTCTTTTTCGGCAATGAAGGATGAACACACACACATTTAATATACAACTATAGTGTGCACTAGGGAAAATACAAAGTGGATTCCTACCCTCATTGAGCTCAGTATAATTGGGGTGGGGGGGAATAACATGAATAACTACAATATCATATTTGTGCCCTTACTGGCCTCCAGCCTTCACTCCTCACCCTACTCTCTCCAACCTGTTTCTTCTTCACCTTTCTACTTCTCCCCCTCCCCCAGCCATATCCTGACCACTGGCCTCTTTTCACTCCCAATTTGGGTTTCCTCCACCTGCACTTTTCTTGCCACTAATATACTTACTCCTTCCTTTAGGGACCCTATTCATGATTCAAGCAGCCTCCCTGAGCCCAGGAGGTTTGAGCACAGTGGACATGGTGCTGGAAGCACGAGATCATGGGGTGCCAGGGCGCACAGCGCAGGCCACAGTACATATTCAGCTACAGGATGAGAATGACTATACTCCAAGCTTTGTCCAGCCCCACTACCACATCACTGTTGCTGAGGACATGTCCCCAGGCTCCACACTTTTAGTCCTAGAAGCTACAGATGCTGACCAAAGCCGACTCCATGCTACACTGGACTATACTATCATCAGTGGCAACCGTGGCCATGCCTTCCAATTGGAAAGACACCTGGCAGAAGGCGGGTCTGGCCCACAGGCCTCGGGTTGTCTTGTGTTGCTTGAACCACTGGACTTTGAGAGTGTTACCGAGTATAACTTGACTGTGTGTGCAGCAGATAGAGGGAAGCCTCCACGAAGCACAACTGTCCTTGTTGTCATCACTGTGCAAGATGTCAATGACAATCCACCTGTCTTCGCCCAGCCCCATTACCGCGTGGCTGTGCCAGAGGACACCCCTGTGGGCACTGAGTTGTTGCGTGTAGCCGCCTCTGATGCTGATCCTGGACCCCATGGTCTGGTTCACTTCACAATCAGCTCCGGGGACCCTACACACCTCTTTGAGCTGGATGAAAGCTCAGGAGCCCTCCGTTTGGCAAGACAGTTAGACCGAGAAGCCCAGGCACAGCATCAGCTGGTGGTAGAGGCAGCTGACCCCCCTGGAGCCCACTTTGCACTGGTGCCAGTTACTGTGGAGGTACAAGATGTCAACGAGCATGGGCCTGCCTTTCCCCTGCTTACCTTGAGTGCCAGCTTACCAGAGAACCAGCCTCCAGGAACACTGGTTACCACACTCCATGCCCTGGATAAGGACACTGGGGCCTTTGGGCGACTCCACTACATGCTCCTAGAGCCAGGATTAGGGCCAGGACTGGGGCTCACACATTGGGACATGTTTGCATTGAATGGCTCATCAGGTGAACTTCGGGCAAGGGTGCCTTTTGACTATGAGCATACCCGTAGCTTCCGGCTGCTTGTGGGCGCAGCAGATGCAGGGAACCTCTCAGCCTCAGTTACCTTGTCTGTGCTAGTAACTGGTGAAGATGAGTATGATCCTGTCTTCCTAGCACCTTCATTCCACTTTCAAGTGCCCGAGGGTGCCCGTCGGGGCTACAGTCTAGGCCATGTACTGGCCACAGATGAGGATGGAGGTGCCGATGGTGTTGTCCTGTACTCCCTTTCTGCTCCCTCCCCATATTTTGGAATCAACCAGACCACGGGAGCTCTGTACCTTCGAGTGGACAGTCAGGCACCAGGCACAGGGTCCAGTGAAGCTGGGGGAGGGGGCCGGGCAAGGCGGGAGGCACCCCGGGAATTACAGCTTGAGGTGGTGGCTCGAGGGCCCCTGCCTGGAGCCCGAAGTGCTGCAGTGCCTGTGACTGTGGACATAACCCATACGGCTCTAGGTTTAGCACCTGACCTCAACCTGCTGTTAGTGGGAGCTGTGGCAGCCTCACTGGGTGTGGTGGTGGTACTGGCACTAGCAGCCTTAGTGTTGGGGTTGGTGCGTGCCCGTGCTCACAAAGCAGAGGCAGCCCCAGGGCCCGCTCTTCCACCTGCCCCACTCAGCACCAGCTCCCTGCAAAAACCAGGGCGGGATGCCCCCAGTCCTCCACATTCCGAACACCTTTACCACCAGACACTACCTGGATATGGTGGGCCTAGCGCAGGTGGGCCTTACCCCCGTGGTGGCTCCCTGGATCCTTCCCACTCCAGTGGGCGTGGTTCTGCTGAGGCAGCTGAAGATGATGAGATACGGATGATCAATGAGTTCCCCAGAGTGGCTAGCGTTGCTTCTTCACTGGCTGCCCGTGGCCCGGACTCTGGCATCCAACAGGACGCTGATGCTGATGGACTGAGTGATACATCCTGTGAGCCACCTCCACCTGATGCCTGGTACAAAGGCCGGAAGGCTGGGCTGCTGCTCCCAGGTCCTGGTCCAGGGCTCTATCGAGAAGAGGGTCCACCAGCTGCCAGCACTGCTGGGGCCTTCCTAGGGGGTTGTGGCCTGAGCCCTGCCCCTCCTGGAGACTATGGTTTCCCAGCTGATGGCAAACCCTGTGTAGCAGGGGCACTAACAGCCATTGTGGCGGGTGAAGAGGAGCTCCGGGGCAGCTACAACTGGGACTACCTGCTGAGCTGGTGTCCCCAGTTCCAGCCACTGGCCAGTGTCTTCACTGAGATTGCTCGGCTCAAGGACGAGGCACGGCCATGCCCACCCGCGCCCCGCATTGACCCACCACCCCTCATCACTGCTGTAGCTCATCCTGGGGCCAAGTCTGTGCCCCCTAAGCCAGCTAGCTCCTCTTTGGGCCCAGGAGTCCGTGGTCCCTTCCTGCCCACCCATCGCTCCCCCATTAGCCATGAAGGATCCCTGTCCTCAGCTGCCATGTCCCCCAGTTTTTCACCTTCATTGTCACCTCTGGCTGCCCGCTCCCCTGTTGTCTCCCCCTTTGGGGTGGCACAAGGACCCTCTGCCTCAGCTCTGAGTGCAGAGCCTGGCCTGGAGGCCCCTGATGAGGCAGAGCTACATATCTAGACTGGAAAGCTCCCAGGGCCCCCTGCATAGTCATGAGGACACAGGATGAGCCCACTGGCCTGTCCCCTAGAAACCTCTCCCTAGTTCCATCTTTTCCCATCCCTAGGTTGGGGCAAGGAATTACTCCAGGGTCCACTGATTCCCCCTGGTGGGGACAATATCTGGCTCCCCAGAGATAACCCCTCCTAGATAACAAATTCAGTCAACAACCCTGACAGAGGGGCCCTAATAGGCCCAGCCTAGATTCCCCCAGGGCTCGGCATATATATTCCTTGGGGCCCAGGGCCCAGCATATATATACCCTGCCTATTGGACCTAGTGTATACAACTCTTGAGGCCCAGCATATACAAAGGCCCAGCTTACATCCCCTGGTCTCCAGGAATCAGTATATGCATATCCCCAGGTCCCAAGGGTCCAGTCTTTGTTCCCTAGACCTGGGCTTATCACATATATACCCCAGAGCCCAAAGTTTACACCAATATGTATATGTTCTTGACCACTCCCTTCTCTTAGATCTCCCATCTTCAGTCTGAAGCCCAACATAGACACACACACACACACACACACACACACACACACACACACACTCCCCAGATCTGCCAACTCTGAGCTCTGGAACCCGACATCCTTGGCTACAAGTCCTGCAGTCTTCATCCAATCTCTAACTGTCTTCCCAAATGGTCAGACACTTCATCCAGAAAGCAGAAAATTCTGGCCTTCAGTATACCTCCCAAAACTGGACCTGGGTCAATGACCATCCTCATGCTTCTCAGAACTGGCTCAGGAGCAACACTTGTCCTTATATCTCCCCAAACTGCCTTTTCTTTTCCTTCCGCTGCCTGGAAAGGCTTTTCTTTTCCTTCCGTAGCCTGGACGAAGCTAGGGGCGGGCACTCACAGGAAAGGCTGGTCAGGCTCCCACCACCAGTTCTGTTCGGTACTGGTTTCCCAATCTTACAAAACTCCACTCCCCAGAATAGAGCAGGGTAATATATTTTACCAGAATCTGCCTCTTAGGTCCCTCTTTTCTTTGTCCCGCTTCCTACCAGCATCCGCACTGTCCCTCCATTTCCCTCCCCTTCCTCCCCGCGCCCCCCCTCCCCAAGCCCGGGGCTTGCTTCTTTGAGCCCTGATGTCTTCAGGGCTGGTCTCCCTGAACCTAGGAGAGGAAGGAGCAGACCAGGCTGGGTCTCCAGAGGTCTAAGGTTCTCAGGCAAGTGGAAAGGAGGGTGTCAGTGGGAGCTCAGCTCAGAACTGGGGGAAATAGGATGGGGAGGTGGGGGGGGGGGGTAGAGGAGGAGGCCTCTCTAGGGAAGAGGTAATCAGCTAGGGGACACTGTCTTTGGAAGAGTAATCAAAAATAGGAACTCTGCCCTAGGGATAGTCGAAGGTTGGGGGTGGATTCCGACCTGGGAAGGGCTTAGAGAAAGAGTTCTGTGCTGGGGGCTCAGAGAGGGGGGACTCTGCAGGGATAAGACAGTGAGATCTCTGCCCTGGAGAGCTCAGGGCGGGGACTCTGCCCTGGGGGCTCAGCTGCTCCCAGAATCCCCTCTCCCAAGGCCCCGGATCCTTATTTATTGGGTGAAGGGGAGCTCATGCTGCCCTCGTACCCAGACCCAAAGTGCCAAATACTCTCACTCCGGAGCCTTAATAAAGAGACTGTTTGTACCTGGAGCTGCCTCCCTTTGTTTGGGGGTGTTGTGCCTGTGGGTGCGGGGCGCCTGTACGCGAGGGGCGGGGCAGGGGTAGGGGTGGCTGTCTGATTCTGGGTACGGGACCCGCCCAGGCACGGGGTTTGCGCGTGTCTGCAGGGGGCGGGGCTCCTCTCGTCCCTCCCTGCACCCGCGCATCTACTTGGGACAGCGCCCACGCAGCGCTGGGGTTCGTTCCATTCGCAGGTGCCGGCCATGGGGCGGGAGGTTTGGTGAGCTCGGGGCCAGGGGCCGGGCGGGGGCTCGGGGCTGGGTGCGCTCTCTGGTGTCCCGGTGTCCCCGGCCCCGCTCACTCCGCCCTCCTCGCCCCCCTGTTCCGCAGCGTCCCCGGGCCCCTGCTCCTGCTGCTCGTCGCCCTGTGTGTGTGCACCCGAGGCCTTGGCCCGGAGCCTGACCAGCCTTTCCTGTGAGTGCCCGCCCCTAACCTGTCCAGCCCCCCTGTCCCCCAGACCAGCTCTTAGACCACCTGCTTCTTCCATGTGGTTGATTCGAGGAAAGTACCTTAAGGAGAAGTATTGATATGTCCGCGAGTGCCTGACCCCCCCTCCCATAATCCTTCCCCAAACTCCCACGCTTCACCTCCAGAATTCCCCTGTCAGCTCTTCCTCGCAATGAATCCTTGACTTCCGACCTCTCCTGCCTTCTCCCTCTCTGCTCCCCGCCTCCCTGCCACCCCCGCCATTCCCCAGCAGCCCTTGGTGCGAATCCCCGACGGAGCCCCCAACCTGAGAATCTTAGTCCCCTTTCCCCCATCATCCCAGGCCGGCTACGAGCCTCCAGAAGCTGAACCGTAATTCACACACAGCGCCCCCTCCATCTCCCCAGGCCGCCGCCGGGCTGGGTGCCCCTTGGCCGTGTGGGTCCTAACGAATCACTGAGTCTGACTTTCGCTCTGAGACAGCAGAACGTGCAGCAACTGCAGAAGCTGGTGCAGGATGTGTCCGACCCTGGCTCCCCCAGCTACGGTGTGTGTGGAGGGGGAGGGAGGACTTGCTGGAGGAAAGATCTCCCCTGCCCGGGGGTGGGATGTACGGAGGGGAGGAGTGGGCTACCCAGGGTAATATGGGCTCCAGAGTAATCTCTTCTTTCTCCAGTCCCCTCCCTGCCCCCACCCCAATGTAACCCACAAGGTTTGTAATGCTGTAATACTGAACCCAATGGACTTTTTAAGAAATTTTTTTCTTTCTTGACTAATGAAGTTTCTGAGGCTGGTATAACCAAAAGCTTTCTCCAAGATACTCTACTCCATTGGTTTTAGTCAACAGCTTGACTCCTTGTTCTCTTCCTGTCTGTCTGGACTACCCCTTTCTCTGTTTTTATCTCGAATCCTCTGACTAATCTCTTAAAAGTGTTCTACGAATATGCAGGTGATTCCCCGAGCTTATAAATCCAGCCCCAACGTCTTCCCTTAGGGTCAGTCCCCCATTTCCAAACTCTGGCTGAGTGAAACCAGGGAAAGCTGTGGAAGAGGTGAGGTTTTAGATATACCATAAAGATTGGGTAGGATTTTGACAGCAATTTGAGAGTATGGGGAAGGAGGGTTACAAGTTCCAGAAAAAGCACATCATGATTAAAGGCACCAAAACGTGGATGATCTGACAGTCCTCTTTGGATGGAGTATAATGTGGTATTGTGGAAAGAGCACTGGATTTGGTGTCTAAATGTCTGCAGGAGGCTAGAAAAGAACTGTGATGACAGCTCAATGAATGGAAAAGGTAAAAGTCATCAGCCCAACAGCCCACCTGTGATGACCTAGCATCCATCTGCCAGGGATCTGGCAGCCCCCAGCATTCTCCCTTGAAAGCTAGGTCTGAATTTGGGTATGCTCTAATACCTGTGCTCATGAAAGATGTACCAGAGATGGCAATGAATTCCTTCCATCCATCCTAACCCTCTTTCCCTCCAGGGAAGTACCTGTCACTGGAGGATGTAGCTGCATTGGTCCGACCATCAACACTCACTCTTAGCACTGTACACAAATGGCTTCTAGAAGCTGGAGCCCAAGATTGCCAAACAGTGATCACAGAGGACTTCCTGACCTGCCAGATGACTGTCCAGTAAGTGGGGGACTAGCTGTCCAATGAAGGAGGGATAAGGGGCTGTAAAGGTTCTCCCTGTATCCTTCTAGTAATTGCTGACTCCCAGTTCTATGACGTCTGACCCCCAGGCAAGCAGAGCAGCTCCTACCTGGGGCAGAGTTCCACCGATTTGTTGGGAGACTGGGGGGAGGCCGTGTTGTGAGGTCCCCACGTCCATACAGCCTCCCAGAGGCCCTGGCTGCCCATGTGGATTTTGGTAATTGGTTTGAGGGATACTGGAATTTGGGAAGGGAAGGAAATAGGTTCTGCCTAGAAGCTAATTCTTCTTCCTCTCAATGCATAGTGGGTGGACTGCACCGGTTCCCTCAAGCATCTTCCCTACAGCAACGGCCAGGGCCAAGGCTGGAGCTAGAGGACTCCCTAGGTGTGCACCTGGGGGTGACCCCATCTGTGATTCGTGAAAGATACAACTTGACCGCACAAGATGTGGGCTCTGGATCTCCCAACAATAGCCAGGCCTGTGCCCAGGTGAGCCCTTCTCCTATGTGTGACATAGAATACACATTCCGCTGAAAAGAGGAATTGTTCCATCTCTCCCTGTTAGCTAGCTGACCCTGACCTTTTCCCTCTATTGTTCCATTCCTCCTCCCCCTCTAGTTCCTGGAGCAATACTTCCATGATGCTGACCTGGAAGAGTTCATGAAACTCTTTGGGAAAAGCTTCCCTCACAAAGACTCTGTCAGTAGAGTAGTTGGGCAGCAGGGGCATGGCCGAGCTGGACTGGAAGCCAGCCTAGATGTGCAGTACCTCATGAGTGCTGGAGCCAACATCTCCACCTGGGTCTACAGCAGCCCCGGTAGGCCATCCCACCATCCAAACCCAGGAATTCAAAACTTGAGTCCTCAAAAACAGAGACTTAAGAGATTCCCCCTAGAAACCCTCCCAGACCTAAGGAACCCTTCCTTCTTTGGAGGATGAAAGGAAACTAGTATGGCTGGCTGGCCCCCAGAGTGGGGTTAAGGGTAAAAGGTGACTTTGGCATGTCTGGTTCCCCAACCTAAGGGTAGAGGGAAAGGTGACCTTAGTATCTCTGACCCTCAGGTCGGCATGAGGCCCAGGAGCCTTTCTTGCAGTGGCTCCTCCTGCTCAGTAATGAGTCTTCGTTGCCTTTGGTACACACCGTGAGCTATGGGGATGATGAAGACTCACTCAGTACTGCCTACCTTCATCGTGTCAATGCTGAACTCATGAAGGCTGCTGCCCGAGGCCTCACCCTGCTCTTTGCCTCTGGTATTGATGCTCAGGACCCCTGATTCTGATAGAAGACCCTACTGTACCCCCAACTCCTTATTATGATTCAATATAATTAATTCCTGACCCTGATTCCTTCCTGTAGGAGTTCCTACCCCAAGCCAGGATTTCTCATCTCTTCCCAACCCTTGTCCCTAACTTCCCCTTATTGGCTTATTCAAGGAATCCCCCATTTTTTCTCACTTCTCCAAACTCCTGACTTCAGAGACTAACTTCTGACCTGTCCCTGTTTCTTCTACCAGGGGACAGTGGTGCTGGGTGTTTCTCAGGTCCAAGGGGCCACTTGTTTCGTCCTAGCTTCCCAGCCTCCAGGTAACAGCATCCCTCCTTCCTAACATCACTTAGCTACTTCTTTCCCAAGCTTTCCCAAACTCCAAATTAAGACGTTCTCTTCTCTTAATGGTGACTTTTGACACCCCTGATATGTGTCCTTTGAGACCTTCTAATCTATAACCCAGTACCTGTGGGACTAACTTATGATCCTTGGGGTGCTGACCCCTTCTGCTGACCTGAATCCCCAGTTGCTAATCTTGTGACCTCTGTGTCTGCAGCCCCTATGTTACAACAGTGGGTGGGACCTCCTTCCGGAATCCCTTCCTGGTTACGGAAGAGATCGTCGACTACATCAGTGGTGGTGGCTTCAGTAACATCTTCCCAAGACCTCAGTACCAGGTGTGAGAGTGATAACTTAGCCCCTTTTAGGCCCCAGGAGAGCTGAGGCCTAAACCCTGAGAAAGGACATGGCTCTTCCTGTTATTCCTGATCTGAGATAGTTGCATCTGAGCCTCAGAGGGAGAATCTGGCTGGCCTAAGTCCCCATGACTGTTCCCTCTCATTCTTTAGGACGAAGCTGTGTCCCACTTTTTGGGCTCTTCCACTCACCTGCCTCCATCCAGTTACTACAATGCAAGTGGCCGGGCCTATCCTGATGTGGCTGCACTCTCTGATGGCTATTGGGTGGTTAGCAATCGTATAACCATCCCCTGGGTATCTGGTACTTCGGTGAGACCCTTACATAGCTATCTTCTCCAATCATTCCCTTATCCTACTTCTCATCCCTTGAGTATCCAGTACCTCACTCAGGGTCTATAAGGCCTTTCCTATCCCCTCACTACTAATCCTATCACACCCTTTTATTCCTTGGGTCACACACCATCCCCGCTGTTTATCCTGCCAAGTAGAAAAGCATGCTGCTTTCCCCTACTCCTGCTCTAAGTCGCAGGCATCCTTTACCCCTTCCACAGGCATCAACCCCTGTGTTTGGGGGGCTTCTGTCCTTAGTGAATGAGCAGCGACTTCTGAAAGGTCGTCCCCCTCTTGGTTTCCTCAACCCTCGACTCTACTCAATGCAGGGCCGTGGCCTATTTGATGTAAGTTGTGAGGGGGGATGGAGGAGGGGGAATAGAGGGTTGGGGAGAGCGGGGGTAAAGATGAAGGGGTAAAATGGGTGAGATAGAGAGGCCAGTGTTTGTAGGGATTATGGGAGGGTTATGAGGCATTTGAGGTGGTTTGGACAGGACCTTAGGTATAACCTTTTCCCTTTTACCCACAGGTGACTCAGGGCTGCCATGAGGCTTGCCTAGATGAAGAGGTACAGGGTCAAGGATTCTGTTCCAAGCCTGGGTGGGACCCAGTCACAGGTTGGGGAACTCCCAACTATCCTGCCTTGTTGAAAGCACTGCTAGACCCTTAAGACTTGATTTTACCCCGTTCTGGAAAGATGACACCCTTTTTGACACCCTGAACCCACTCTGCTGCAGATACTAATTGATCCTTGCCCTCACACATATATTCTCATCCTTGCTATCGGCCCTAAGTTGACTCCTGCAACAGTGAATCCTATAACTTTTGTAGGTACTGATCAGTATCACTGTCTCCTCACCCAGTATTTGTAGGGCTTAATTCTTCCTATTTCTTCAGTTTCCCCTGCCAGGCTGTTAATGCCAAAGCTACTCCAGGCAGTCTTCCCCCTTCCACATGTACACATATTCTGTCCACTCCTGTCTCTATTTGCACAAAAATAAAGCTTGTGCTCTTGTTTTTTATCACCTTCTGAGTTGCTTGAGGGGCACAAGGGGCATGGTTTTCCTGGTCTTCAGAGAACAGGGCCAGACACTGACCCATGGACCTGCACTGGGGGCAAGTCAGTAAGATATCTCAAAAGCCCAGGAATTCTCTTAGTTCAGAAAGAGAAACTGAGGCCTAGAAAAGAGAGATTTGTCCAAGGTCCTCCTCAGTCACACATGTATAGTCTGACATATACTCACCGTGTCAAAAAGGCCTTTGTCCCATCAAACTCTCAGGAATGTGAGTTAGCATCCACTAACTCTTGGTCCACCCCTTCAGCTAACTTATTCCATTAATGATATTACAGGATAGATCAGTGAACCTTGATCCTTACCTCCTTGTCATTTGCTGAGTCAGAATAAGTCCTTGAAGTTTCCATATAAATTTTCACTGCTGGTAACCCCAGGGGAGAAAACAGAATATAGATAAGGAAGACACCAGAGGCTCGGAACCTTTACCTTGCTCTTAGAAAACTGTTGGCTGGGGCAGGCTGGAGATAAGCTTGATTGCAAGTGGGATGGGAGGAAGTATCACCCTTACAATCATCTTTCTCCCTGTGAATAATAAATACAATTTTAAAAAATTTATTACCTTTGTAGAATACTGGGCTTGGTGCTGGGGGGAAGGGAAGGCAGGAGCAGTGTACAATTTAAATGAGAAATCATCCTTTTCCTTATGAGATCAATCTAATAATGCAATAATACAAATATAATTATAATATTTGATATTATGTGACAAAAGCAGTAGGGTTAAAAAACAAAGGCTCTACATCTGTGACACGTCATCAGCCTACAACGACTCACAATTTTACAGCATTTTAAAAGTAGCATCGTAAGGGACGGAGCAGTGTTTTACACATTATCGTTGCTCGTCGGTTGTGTCCCACTGTTCACAACCCCATTTGGGGTTTTCTTGGCAGAGATAAATGGAGTGGTTTGTCATTTACAGATGAGGAAACTGAGGCAAATCAGGTGAAGTGACTTGCCCAGGGTCACATAGCTGGTAAGTGAGGCCAGATTTGACTCAGGAAGAGAACTTCCTTATTCCAAGCCCAGAGTTCCATCCACTGTGCCGCCTAGCTGCCCATAAGAGGCTAAAAGTAACGTAATATGGAAATGAGCTGGATGCAAAACTTTACAAAGGAGACGTAAACCTGCCAAAAAAAAAAAAAGTTGGGATATAATCCGTTAAAGCACAAAGTGCACAGTTTAAAAATTAAGGCTTTTGTGCACGTGGGCGCAGCAAACAGATGCACTGGGGCCTCGCAGTGGCCTGCAAGCACTCAGGGTTAAGGCGGGGCCTAAACCGGGCCCTCACCCGAGGCCCAGAGGGAAGTTCACAGTCATCTCAAGGCCAAAGGGCGGTTTCCACGGCAACGCAGCTGTTCTGCAGACCCTCTAGCCTCGCGCCTCTCTATGGCCCAGGGGGCGGGGCGAAAGAGGAGCGCTAAGCGGGAACCGGGGGGAATCCAAGACAGGCCATTGGACTCGGCGTCGCAGTTGCGCCGGCGAGATGGGAGGGTGCGGCTTGGGCCGGAAGTAGGCGGAAGTCGCCTGAGGGGAGAGGAAAGCCCGTGAACGGAAACGGAAGCGGAAGCGCTTCTGTCCTAGTCCTCGGTCTCCACTTCCATCCCCGCTCCCCGCCTCCTGCCCGGCGCCATGAGTGGCAGTGGCGCGGACCCCGAGGTGGTCCCAGCCCCTGCCCCTGCCCCGTCGGGCCCGGCCCCGACTCCCATCCCCACCCCCGCTCCGGCCCCGACCCCAGCCCCGGCGCCGGCGCCCGCCCTAGCCGAGAGCAAGGCCAGCCCCGCGGGAGGCGCAGGCCCCGGCCCCGGCCGGGGGGATACATCCGACCGCCGGGCCTCGGGTGAGCGGGGAGCGCGGGGGGAGCGAGCCAGGCCCCGGATGGGGTGAGGAGAGCTGGAGGGAGCTGGGGCTCTCACGTGGGAGGCATCAGCGTCGGAAAAAGTGGTGCTGCCCAAAGCGAAGCCGCCCAGCCCCTGGCTCTTCAAGGAGAAGCTGGCGGATCCCTTGGACAGCGACCGAGGCTTCCTGCCCTTGAGTCTCCGAAAGTCCTGGGCTGGGCTGGCTGGGATGGGAGCCTTCCGAAGCGCTGGGGGAACGAGGGGATGGAGGGGGTGGAGCTGAGAAGTGCGAGCCCACCGGACCGAGCGTTAGGCACCTCCAGGCCCGCAGGTCCACACTACTAGGGGGCAGTAGGGACTTCTTTGGAGTTAAGCATCGGCTTCCTCGACAAACATTCCCCCCCCCATTCTCAGGCTCCATTGAAATTCCTGTTATCTGTCCTTTGCCAGTCCCAGTGTCTGCAGCTGGGGGTACTGCCCCCCCTGAAGGTGCCATGTCTAATGGGGTGTATGTGTTACCTGGTGCTGCCAATGGAGAAGTCAAGCCTGTTGTGTCTAGTACACCTCTGGTGGACTTCCTTATGCAACTGGAAGACTACACACCCACAGTATGTATAACCATTCTACCAATTAACTTTTTTTCAGTTCCCTGCAAGCTTTTCCTGGCCAACCTATTGCCATTTCCTCATCGTTAATTTTTGTTTAGCTATGAGATCCTTCTTTCCATCTCTGCTGTAATATCTTTGACGAGCAAAGCAAAAAACTTGTCTTTTCCACGTGTCTCAGTTGGACCCTAGTTTACAGCAAATGATAAATTCTCCCAAAGGCTCTAGTTTCTTTTAAGCCACTTTCTACATGAAGCTTTTCGTTTACTAAATCCTCCCCTCTCCTTCTATCTATAGATGTGTGTGCATGCACATATTCCCACCCCCACCCTTATACTGATTAGACCATAAACTCTGAAGTTGGGGACTGTTTTTGATACCGTTTTTTGTATCCCAAGTGCCTAGCATAGTGCCTGATACAGTGTGTACTTAATAACCAATTAAAAATTTGTTGCATTCAGATTCCAGATGCTGTTACTGGCTATTACCTGAACCGTGCTGGTTTTGAAGCCTCTGATCCTAGAATGTAAGTGATTTGGGACAGTAAATCCAGTCCCCAGCATCTATCTAGTGGGCATCTCTGGCTCCTTCTTGTACACCAAGTACAGATTTCAACTTGAGGGAGGGCTGGTTTTATCCCCACATGCCAACTCCTTCTACCTTCCCAGTGTCCGGCTCATCTCCCTGGCAGCCCAGAAGTTCATCTCTGACATTGCCAATGATGCTTTACAACACTGCAAGATGAAGGGCACTGCCTCAGGCAGCTCCAGGAGCAAAAGCAAAGTGAGTAGATGGAATAGGCTGGTGATGTGATCAGTGCTCCCCTGGGGCTCTTGGTGGAATGTGGAACTTCAGAACCTTTCTGCTGGCAGGCTTCTTTAGCCCTGTGAAAGCCACAGGGATTATCATCATCCCCATTTTGTGCGCATAGAAACTGAATCCAAATTGGTTAAGTGATTTGCCTTGGGAATGTAACATGTTAGTACAAGAATCAAGACTACGTCCCTGGCTCACACTACTGCTCTTTCAACTTTCTTTCCAAGGACCGAAAGTATACCCTGACTATGGAAGACCTGACCCCTGCACTCAGCGAGTATGGCATTAATGTCAAGAAGCCACATTATTTCACCTAAGCTCACCTCTTCCCCGGCTGGCCGGGATGTGTGTGGGTGTGTACACATTTGTCCCATTCCTTCCCCACCCACCCCCACACCAGCCTGTTTTCGTAATAAACCTTTATTGTGACTGAGGCAGGTGGCTGCTCCTCCCACATTGGGAAGACACCCAGAAATGGGGCTTGGCGTGATGTGAAACAAAGCTGAGCCTACCCCCGCCCCCCCCAAGGTTGGCAGATGGGGCAGGGAGGGTAGCCCCTAAAGCTGGGGGGGGGGGGGGGGAGCTGAGGTGGCTGTACCGTTGCCAGGGGAGGGAGGGGCCCTGAGGCCTGCTGATGGGAATGGGGTATAGGTATACCCCATTCCCCCATGTGGCTCTATTTGTCCTGCATCTTTTCCAGGATGGGCACAATCATATCAAACTTGGGCCTCTTGGCTGGGTCCTCATTCATGCAGATCTTCATGAGTTTACACACATGTGGGGAGATACCTGGAGGAATGGTGGGTCGAAGGCCTTCCAGGGCAACCTACAAGCAGCAAGAATCCCTAGGTTCAAGACTTCTCTCTGTCCCATAAATCTGCTTCTACCCTCCCTTCCTCCCTTAACATGCCCCCCTGCATCTTCCAGACCTTCATGCCAATTTCCATGTTGGAGAGGTCAGCAAATGGTACCTCCCTTGTCACTAGTTCCCACAACAGCACTGCGAAGCTCCACATGTCTGCAGAACGACGATTAATCTCCTCTGGCTTCTTCTGCAGGGCTGGGTCAAGGGGAGAGGATTGGGATAAGAACCCTGATTCTTTCCTTGTCTCTCCCCACCATCCCTCCTACCACCCCCCCCAACTAAATCTGCTGTCTTCTGCCTTCATCCCCCCCCTACCCTCAGGAGCCACCCAGGCAGGGGCATACATGCGCCCTGGACACTGGAAGGAGAATTTCACGTCAGCCATGCTGATTCGGGCAGTCATATCCTCATCAATCTGGGGAAAAAAGATGAAGGCTGGTTGTAGTGGGGAATCTGTGCTCAAGTGACAGTTGGATTAGATATCTAACATACACTGTAGCCTTAACCTCACCATGACACTTCGGCTGTTCAGAGCATGCCGGGGTATGAGGGGCTCCAGTGTGTGCAGGAAGGCCATGCCCCGTGCCATGTCTAGAGCAAACTTGACAGCTTGAGTCTGGTCAACAACAAAATCTGGGAGAAGGAAAGTTTAGAGAAAGGGAAAGGAATTACTCTAAGTCTAAATTCTAGCAACCCCTTTGCCTCAGACAACTGGCTTCAAATTCTTATTCCTCCTCCACCCTCTGGTGTCCACAGCTCTAAACCCAGCCTTTTCTGGACACGATGACACAACTCACTGGTCCCTTCATGAAGTACATTGTAGAGGGAGCCATAAGGCATCCAGTGGGTGATGAGAACGGGGTGGGGGGCAGGGGGTGCCTGACAGGCTCCCAACACAGGCAGCACATTAGGGTGTGAAAAAATCCTGCAAAGACAAGACAGAATTCATATGTTGCTCTGTCCCTTTAGCTCCCCACCTTCCCATGCACCCAACTCCCCCACCTCAGCTTTGGATACTCTTCATTAAAGTCTCTGCTCTTCCTTGTACTCCAGTCCCGGATCTTCAACATCTTGATGACGATGTCATTCCCCTGCCATCGACCCTTCCACAGCTGAGTTGGGACAGGCAGGATCAGGTTAGGGAATAGGGCCAGGTAGGATAATATCACATAATTTGGAGCATCTAACTTCTTTGATTTTACAGATGAAACTAAGATCTAGACAGATCATAATTTTTTCATACAGCAAACTAATAAGCACAGCTAAAGCCAAACCCAGTTTCTGTCCTGGATCCAGGACTTTTTCCCACTATGCAGTGAGCTAAGTAGAGGGATAATTAGAAGGCAAGAGGAAGCACAACATGGGATTACTGGCATGGCCAAGTAGGCTTGGGGTGGATAGGATGTGGTTAGGAGGCCAAGGCTAAGGCAGTTAGGGGATCTGGGCTTGGAACTACGGGGTTCTTAAGGGTCTACAGGTCACCTCTCCTGACTGGTTCTCGTTGAGTTTCACCACCAGGTTGAGCTGCTTGAAGTCGATGCCTGAGTGTTTATTCAGGGTGCCGTTCCCTGAGAGGAGTGGGGTGTTAGATAGGGGAGATATGTAGAGGCTGTTCCCTGAAGGGAGGTGGGGTGGGGGAAGGTGTTCAGGACCAGTCCCTTAGAGGATAAGGGAATTGGGGGAGGTGTGGAGTCCACTGGAGTAGAATGTTAAGGGAGGTACATAAAGAGTTGTTGGGTGTTAAAAGAGTTGTTGGGTGTTAAAGAGTAAACCACTCCAAACTCACGGGGTCGTGTACGTGTTGTTCCTTTCCAGAATGTGTCTTTGTATGGAATACGGCCCATTGGCTGGCCCAGCTTCTCTGCACGTTCTGAGAAGGAAAAGCAATGAGAGGCAGAGCCCCACAGGGTGAAGGGAACAGGTTCAACCTAATTCCCTTCATGAGAAAAGATTGGGGTGGGGGGGGTGGCTGGAGAGTGAGAGTATAGGATTAGAGGCTCACCTCGGAGGCTGTCTCGAAGTGGGGGTTTGGCCTTGTCCACTGGCATCTCTCCATACTTGTTACAAATGCTGATTAGTGCTCCACCAGCTACAAGGTCCTGGGAAAGAAAGAATGACGATAGTGGCCCATTTCCTCTCCCAACCCCATGACATGAATTCATACCATTCAATTCCTCCTATAACTCCCCTTGGTAGTCAGGCATCTGATCCCAATGAGTGCAGTCCTCACCTCTGCCACTTGGTCCTGGCCCCAGAAGCAGGCATAATGAAGGGGAACGTTGCCATGCTCATTCACTGCATTTATGTCAGCCTTGTATTGGAGCAACTGGGAATAAACAGAAAGGATACTTAAGCACCCCTTTAACTTGCTGGCAGATGAATGTACAGATAGAGCCCTTATCTAGAGCCAAGAGCCAAATCTTATTCTTTTCTTCCATTCTTCTAAACAGTTAATCTAATCTGCAAGATATAAAGGAGAGGGAAAAGATTGCCTACTTTCTGCACAATGTCCCGGTGCCCATGGCTGGCTGCTAGGTGGAGGGGCGTATCATCACCCCTGTTCATCACGTTAATTCGGGCCCCCCTCATGATCAGCATTTCAACAACCGCTGAGCGGCCCTCTCGGCAGGCCCAGTGTAGAGGAGAGAAACCATGGTCATCCCTAGAAGGTGGGAATAAACAAGATCATAACTCAAATCTCTATACTTAAGCTTTAAGAAGTGCTTGCAGCCCCTACCATGAGAACTGGGTTGTGGAAATAGAATCATTCCCTTGTTACAAATAGAAGGTCAGAGAAATCAATTGATTTAAAGTCATAGCTTGGTTAAAGGGTTGAGGGATAGGACAGATAGTGGTGTGGTAGGCCCAATAGAAAATTGGACTGGAATCATAAAATTTCCATTTCTAGGTGATACTGGATATATAACCCTGGGACATGTCATCTAAGCTCTCTAAGCCTCCGATTCCTAATCTATAAAGTGGAGAAAATTAATTTGTACACAAAAGTGAAGAAAACAGTTTGTAAAACTAAAATTTTACCTAAATGAGATTTTTTTTTTTTAATGGGGATGGGGTTTAGGGGCAGAACAAAAAACTGGCAGAAATCAGACATCAGGATCTGTTGGCTGGAAGAAGGACAATAGTCACTAGAACTTCAGAATCCTGAAGAGTTCCGAAGAGTTCTGGCAAAACTCGAGGGACTGAGGGGGAAGTCTGAAGCTGTGGGGGGTGGGGCCTGCCTCCAGCAGAGGGCCTCTGGTCAAATGGCCATAAAAGGAAATTCCCACAATGTCTGGGAGGAGGAAGGGCTACCCAAACAGTGAGGAGGCAGGACTGGGGTGGGTCTACAGCTCCAGGAGGACTGGGCACTGGTTAGTCTGAGGAGTAGGGGTGTGGTTGGGCCTAAAGAGTTTGGGTCATTTCCTAGAGGGGTGGAGCAGAGGCTCAAGTTAGCCACAACGATTGGGCGGCCACCTTCCCCTGCTTTCAGCTACAAATGTCTTATAAATACAAACCCTAAGGTTTTGAGCTTCTGCTCCAGTCCATTCCACACCTGGCCCAGAATTTCCTCTAAAACAGCCAGCATCTGCTTTAGATGCTGAGTGAAAAGGAACTAACTACTGCCTACTGCATGTTCTAGGTAGCTCTAATTATTAGATTGTTCCTTAATCCCTAAATTTTGTTTCTAAGGGTTGTGCCTAATTCCTTTTCGCATGACAGCATTTCCAATCCTTCTCCCCACCCAGTCAATATTCAATATTGACCCTACAATATTCAACTAGAGCAAGGCAGAGCATAAGATTTGGCTTCCCTGTTCACCAGTCTTTAATAAGACAGTCATATTCTTGCTTTAACCATCACCTAAGAAAATTCACTTCTATGATCCAGAACTCTGAAATTCCCTTATCTCATTTTAATATCCTGTCCTATGTCTTCCTGTGCCTTTACTACTATCAAACTTAACTTCTAATCACTGTGCTGCTGAGCAGTGCTGGAAGAAGTCACATAACTGTGCTGCTTAGGAGGACTACATTGTTGTATTACCTAATTCCACCTGGGCCTGACTTCACTTAACTCCCTCCTTTTTGGTCTGGTTCAAAACTCTTTTCCTTAAATCCTCCCTCCCCTACCCCTGCAGATGACCTAGCCTGAGAAAACAGTGCGAGCTCCACCTTTTCCCCCTTTTCTACCACTCAAAAAACCCTAAACACTCTCCCCCTACTGACCCCTTTGTTCTAGGTCACCCCTCTAATTTGTGCACTTGACCCCCTCTCCTGCCATCTCCAGTGCTCCACCCTCTTCACCCCTCCATCTCCTTCCCCATTCCTAATCTTCAATTTCTCCCTTTCTGGCTCATTCTTCCCTATTGCCTAAAAAAATGCTCCTCACCCTAAATAAGCAAATAATTTATTTGGCTATCGCATTCCCTCAAACTATTACCCTTCACCTTTCTTCCTTTTTATAAATAATATTCTTTAGAAAAAACCCTATATACACTCATTTCCTCTAAGTTGAGAAACTCTTTCCAAACTGACTTCTGATCTTACCAGTAGACTGAAAATGCTCATTTCGTAATTACTAAAACCAAGTGGTCCTTTTGCAGTCATCATCACTGACCTCTCAACAATATTTGATGCTGCTAACCAAACCATTCCTGACTATTTTCTCCTCCCTAGGTTTTCCTGACATTTTTCTCCTGGTTCTCTACCTGTGTGGCCACTTTCTCAGGCTCCTTTACTGAATCCAGGTTTGGTTCCAAACCTTAGGTCGCCCCCATGGTTTTGTCCGTGGCCTTCTCTTCTTTCTCTATATCCTTTTGTGGTGACCGCATCAGCTCCCAATTATCATTTATCATTTCTAAGCAGATGATTCGAAGATCATTATATCCAGGCCTAGTCTCTCTTCTGAGCTGAATTCAGTCCTGTATCACCAACCATTTATTAGATCCTTCTATTAAGATATTCAATAGGAATCTCAATCTAAATGTGTCCAAAATGGAACTCATCTCTCTGCCCAAACTAATTCATTCTGACTTCTCTACTTCTGTTCAGGACCTACCATCCTTAGTCATCTTCGTTCAAAAACTGGAATCATTTTTCATTTTTCACCCTCCTTCAGCTACCACAACCCATCAGTTTCCAAGCTTTTTGAGATTTCACTTCCACAATATTTCTCATACTAATCCCCTCTCTATTCACACAACCACCACTCTCCTTTAGGTATCTCTTGCCTAGACTGCTGCAAAAGACTCCTAACTGGGCATATTCAATCCATAGCCTCCAAATTTTTGTTTCTAAAACACAGGGCTGACCCTATCACTCCTCTGCTCAAGAAGGTTTAGTGACTGTTGCCTCTACTATGTAATACTCTTTTTTTGGCTTTTAAAATTCTTGTCAATGAAGTTCTGAACTATCCAGACTGACTTCCCATTACTCTTTCTTGGACATGCTAATTTTCAGGAAAAACTGCCTGTTTGTTATTCTCCAAATTTGGCATCCCATCTCTAGCCTCTATGCCCTTTTTGTACCCATACATATTGTCCCCCATGAGTGGGATGAACTCCCTTTTCACCTAGGCCTTCTAGAATTACTGACTTTTTTTCAGGCTCAGCTCAAGTGCTCCTTGGTAAAAGGGGCCTTTCCTGATCACCCTCCTGTCATTAGTGTCAGTGGCCTTCCCAATCACTTTGAATTCATTTTGGATTGATGTATATACATATTTGATCTCTCCTCTCCTCCAGTGGAGTGGAAGCTCCTTGAGAGGAGGGAATGCTTCATTTTTACTTTTGTACTACCACTGCCTAGCACAGGGCAAGTGCTGAATAAAGTGTGGGCTGAATGAATGTCTCCAAATGTAGCAGTTAGCTTTTTTGACTGTAGTCTCCTATTAACTCATAATTCCACATGTATAAAATCCCCCAGAATTTTTCCACAGGAATTGTTTAGCTGCACATTCACAATCTGGTATTTGTGCAATTGCAATTCTTAATCCAAAAATAAGACTAGATGCTTGGATATCCCTATGAAATTTCATCATATTAGATTTGGCCTGATCATAGGTTCACAGGGTGATTTTGGTTCCTGATTCTGTTTTCCAGTTTTTAGCTACTGTTTCTAGTTTCATGACATCTGCAAATAGGATAGATGTGCCATCTAGACCTCTACTCAAGTCAATAATGAAAATGCTGAGCAGCAAAAGTCAAGGACATGCCTGGGCCATTCCACTTAGAGACCTTCCACCAACCTAACACTGACCCATTACTCTTAGGTCTGAATCTGCCTAATTTTCCTAGCCCAGGGGCTAGACAACAAGAGGCTAGAGCTCACAACTCTTGTGTCCTACTCCCATAAGAAACTGTCAAAGACTGCAGTGAAATCCAAAAGGGAAATATTAGAATCATAGATCTGAGACTTTGGAAATGAATATCTAGTCCAATGAGATCTGCATGTGATGTCTTCTGAATTCCCTAACACTTTCACATTCTGCTTTTCAGAGTTCTATATATAGGGGCCTCATCTTCCCCACTCTAAGGGCAAGAATTGGGGTCTTCATCTTGCTCAGCTGTACCAGGAACCTAGGCCCTGAAACCCTATCCCAATGTTTCCACCAAACATATTCCACTTCCAACTTGTGTTCCCCAGCCCAGTTGTGGATGTCCTGTGTATCCTTTCTTTTTTCTGCAAAACAAAAAAATCCCACCCAACATCACCTGTCCCCTCCATATGTCCCAGTGTTAGGAGAAGGTATGGATCACAGAAAGTAGAGGCACTGTCGAAGCAAAGGGCAAGAAAGGGCTGCGGACTAGATACCAAAAATATACATTATTACACCAAGGTTTTCCGGAGCCTTGTTTGCCCTGCCCAGACACACCTCCTTGCCAACTTTCCCCTCAGATCCTCTCACCCTTGGTTCAAGTCGTTTTCTGTGTTGTCCAGCCACAAACGAACAGCCACAGCATTGCCCTCCCGGCACTGAGTGAAAATGTCGTCCATGGTGACAGCTTCTTACGACCCTGGATAGTCAGGAGGATGGGGGAGAGGTACTAATCAATGTGGGCATAGGGTTATCAGGACTTACTACCTCCTCCCAAAGAGAAGAGCTAGCTCCCTAACTTTCTCTCCCACTTTACGTCCTAGTTGGTCACCCCCACTCCCCGAGCAGCTGGATGGGGGAAGGTTGCAGAAGATGATGTTAGATACCCTTCTTGGGAAAGTCATGTTTGATAATTCTTCCTAGTTGTACCACACACATCCCTTTCAGGGGTGGTCCTGACTAAAAAGGACAACAGTTGGCACCTTAAGAAGGTTCTTAAGCCCTAAGAAGGTGTGTGAGCTACAGAAGGCATGCTTTTCTACGCCCCCCCACCCCACTTGAATCCATACACTCGTCTCCAGACTAGTATCCTGACTGGGCAAAGATAAGCCTGGAACCAAGTCCTCCCGGGGCTTCACCAGCACAGCACGACCCAGAGTGTCGGTCGAGGGAGGACCAGCTGGGCTAAGGCTCGGAGGCTCCACGCGAGAAGTTTGTCCCCGGGGAACAAATTATCTTCTGCTTATCTTCTGCCACCGCAACTCACCGAACAGTTAACTAAGCTGCTATCTGCGTGGGTGCTGGGAGTGCCCCAGGGTGAGAAGACCACTACTCCATCCAAGCTGGGCTGGTCCTGGGCGTTGTCCCCTTCCCCTCCCCGAAGCCACCCCCGCCCCAGACGAGGGTGGGGGGAGGCCCCGGCGCAGACTGCCCGGAGCCCCGCCGAGGCAGCTAAGGGGCCCGACGCCCCGAGAGAGAGTCGGGACAGGCCCGCGATTACACGGCGTCCCGGCGGCAGCCGTGAGGCTGGACCCGGGACTCCGCCCGCCTTCTCTCCAGGCCCGCGGACCGCCGG
This sequence comes from Notamacropus eugenii, assembly GCF_028372415.1. Classification (NCBI taxonomy): domain Eukaryota; kingdom Metazoa; phylum Chordata; class Mammalia; order Diprotodontia; family Macropodidae; genus Notamacropus; species Notamacropus eugenii. Next base: position 88,832,607 of record NC_092876.1, read on the forward strand.
AGGCTCCCTCCCACCCTCAGGCCTCAGTTTCCTCCTCTGTAAAATGGGCTCGTGGCCCCGCCCCCATCTCCCCAACCCCAGGGGCAGGTGCAGGCCCGCACGATCGCTCACCGGGGCTCGGGTCCAGGTCCAGACGCGCCAGCCGCCCGCTCCGGCCGCTGCCTCCTTCGCCAGTCCTGCCACACCCGCCCCGGCCCGGCCCCGCCCCTCGCCACGCAGCCGCTCTGGCCGCCCGAAGCCTCCTCTCGCTGGTCGCCGGCGGGCGGAGCGGCCGCTCTGCCAGCGCAGCGTCGTCTCGCTGCTCCCGGGCTGGCGGCGGTGGCGGAGGCCCACGTGGCCTCGCAGCCCCCATGTTCGAGGAGCCCGAGTGGGCCGACGAGCCCCCGGCCCCGGCCGCCCGCCCGCTCCCGACCCCACGCGCCAGTGTCGGGCGGGCGCCGCGCATCAAGGTGAGTGTTTGCCCCGAGCGTGGGCGCGATACCCCCCGCTGTGCGGTGGGCGCCGGGCTTCCCGTGAGCCGCGCGTCCGCGTGTCCGCGTGTCCTCCCCCTCCCCGCCCCCCGGGGTCTGCGTGACGCCCTCCCTGGGTCGCGGGCCCGGTCTGAGGCTCGTGGGAACCCCGTGATTGCGTCGTGGCCGCTGTGTTCGCCTGACGCTCCATCTCCTGTCGCGGGCCCCAGGGTTCTTGGGACCCGGTGTCAGCGTGTCCTAACCCTCCCCCTCATCGTGGGCCCAGATTCGCTGAGCCCTAGTGTCCGTGCGACCTTCCCCCGCTGCGTGTGCCTGTGTTCGAGAGCCCCGGAGGGCTCGGTGGTGTCGGGCCGGAGGAGGGCAGAGCGGGTTCCCCCGGGACTGCTTGCTCTGGCTCATTCCCGTCTGATGCCTGCCGGGTTGTGTCCTAGCGCCGGGGAGGCGGGGGGCGAGGCGGCGGGCGCAGGCGGGGGGCGCAGACGGGGGTAAGGCCTTTTCACCTCCGAGTTTGGTCCTTGTTGTCCGTCTCTCTCTTTTACTTTCACAGTTTTATTTAAAATTTTGAGTTCCAGATTCTATCTGCACCCCCCCACCCCCGCTGAGACTGTGAGCAGTCAGATGTGGGTTATGTGTGTGCATTTATGCACAACATGTCCATGTTAGGCATTCTGTGCAAGACTAGAATAAAAGAAAACGAAAAGTAGCGTGCTCACTGTTGCAGCTGTATCAGTTCTTTCTCAGGAGGTGCGTAGTATACTTCGGGGTTGTTTTGTATTGTAGCGTTGTATTGCTGAGAAGAGTTAAGATGTTTACAATCTTGATCGATCAGTATTGCTCTTACTGTGTATGATATTCTCCCAGTTCTATTCACTTCACTCTGCGTCCGTTCATGCAAGTCTTTCCAGGTTTTTCTGAAATCATCCTGCTTGATATTTCTTATAGCTCCATAATATTTCATTATTCATTACAATCATATACCAAGTTTGTTTAGCCATTCCCCAATTTATGGACATCCCTTCTATTTCCAAATCTTAGCCAACACAAAAGAGCTGCTATAAATATTTTTGTACAATAGGTTCTTTTCCCTTTTTTTGGATGTCTTTGGGATATAGACCTAGCAATGGTATTTCTGGATCAAAAGGATATGCACAGTTTTATAGCCCTTTGGACATAGTTCCAAATTGCTCTCCAGAATGGTTGGATCAGTTCACAACTCCACCAGCAGTGCATTAGTGTCCCAGTTTTCACACATCCCGTCCAACATCTAACACTTTCCCGTTTTGTCATATTGGCCAATCTGAAAGGTATGAGGTGGTACCTCAGCGTTGCTTCATTTACATTAATCAGTAGTGGTTTAGAACATTTTTTCATGTAACTAGATAGCTTTGATTTCTTTATCTGAAAACTGCCTGTTCATATCCTTTGACCATTTATCAATTGGGGAATTTGACTCAGTTCTCCACTTATTTGAGAAATGAGGCCCTTATCAGGGATGCTTGTTGCAAAAATGTTGTCCATCTCTTAACTTAGAAATTAAGTGTTGGTGGAAGTTCCCTGATGTCCTAGGTAGGAAGGACCACTGGGAATGTGGGTATGAAAGATAACTTCTGCCTGAAATTGACATTTTGCTGGAAGGAGGAAGGGAGGTGTTGTGAGTAGATGGGGAAGAAGATGAAAAGGAGGAAGGCATCCTAGAGGAGGTAACAACTGAGCTTAAGTCTTAAGGTTAAGAGAAGGAAGGTTCACAAGAGTCCAAGGAGAGGAAAGATCGAATTCCTGCTGGGGGAGAGGCAGGGAGAGCCTGTGCTAATGTTAATTCACTGAAGCTGAAGACAAGACATGTAAGACCAGTGAAAAAGTAGTATATGTGAAATGGGCTGAAACAAGGCTGTTAAGATTAGTTGGAGTCAGATTGTTCGTAACTTTAAATGCCATGCTGAGGAGTTTGAATTTTATTCTAGAGGCAGAGAACCCTTGAAGATTTTTGATCAGCAGAGTAAAAAACAGAAAATATTTTGTCACCTGTATGAAAATTAATGAGAAAAAAACAGACTGGATGCATAGTTATGAGGTTTTATAGTAGTACAAGGGAGCCATGATGACCTGAATTAGGAGGTAACCCTGAGAGCAGAGGTGACAACTATAGTCATGGGGCGTGATGAGATCACCTGAGGAGACAGAATAGAGAGAAGAAAGAAGTGGACCCAGGACCAAAGGTGACAGTTATGGCCATGGGGCTAGTGAGGTCAACTAGGGACAAAGTGTAGGAGACAGATTTTGGGGGGCATTCACAATTAGGAGGTACAACATGGATCTGGGGTCTCAGAAGAATGAGTGATCAGATAAATAAGAGGAGATTAATGAATACTATCCAGAAAAAGTGGGAGACATGACTAGGGGAAGTTTGAGGTTAAGGAAGATTAGAAAAGGCAACTATGAACTTTGGGAGAGCTTTTTCAGGACTGCTGAAAGTACTGTGGGGATTACCAGAATAGGAAGGTGTAAGGAAGTGGAAACAGTGAATGTCGACTCTTCTTTCTAGCAGTCTAACAGTGATGGTGAAGAAATATATTAATTTTAAACCAATGTTTCATTTTAAAGTTGGGAGGAGACCTGACCAAATTTGCAGCCTCAGGGAAAGGACCCAGTAAAGAGGGGGAAATTGAAGAGTCCCAAAGGCACAAGCAGAGGGATTGCGCTTTGGAGGGAAGAAATTGAAGGAGTTCATGACTTATGAATTCAGTTATACTAAAATAGGAATCAAGGTGGTATACCGAGAGAGTGGAAATTAAGGAGCCTGAAAAGGTAGGGAGCAGGCACTGTGGACGGTATGACAGAAGAGCCAATCAGGAAAAGAAACTGGCTTCATGATGTCATTGTTATGGGGAACTCTTCAGGGAAGAAACTCCCTTAACCTATGCATTTCGGTATCGTCTTAGATACCAGTAGTCTTAGAGAGTTTCCTAGAGCATCGAGAGATTAGAACTTGACCAGTGTCATACCACCAGCATGTCAGAGGAAGGACTCAAACCTAGGTCTTTTCTGGCATTGATGCCTGCTGCCTCTCACAAATAGAAGTACTGCCAGGCTCCTGGGTGAGATAGCATGAATTTGTAATGGCTTCAGTGGCTTTCTCCACCATTATTTGACATCTCAGGAATAGAAGGGCAGAACCCAGAACTCCACAGCTGGCAAAATTGTATCAGGACCCAAGAAAAGTCAAAAATTAATGCTAGATGATTACAAAAATGGGGGAAGGCTTCCTTGAGGAGGATGCAAGTACCTGAACTTGGCTTTGAAAGATGACTAGGACACCAGCAGGTAACTGTGGGTTCAGCAGGATAGTTGTGGGCTAAGGGAGGAGCATGAGCCTGGGACATGTACAGAACATATGACTGGGTGGAACGTAGTAATCATCATTTGCCTGTCTGCTTTTCTTCCACAGCCCCTGGCCAGCATTTCTTATCCTCATTTTACAGATGAGGAAATGAACTTAAAAGGGAACGCCTCCTGGTGTTTGAGGCTAAAGCACCTGGGTTTGAATCTCAGCTTTGGAATTCTCTGCCTGTATAAAACCTGAGCCAGGTAGCATGCCCTCAGTGGGCCTCACTATGCTCTTCTAAAAACTAAGGAAGTCGGACTAAGGGTATGGTTTCAGATCCTCTCTCTGTCTTTATTACATTTGTGATCTCAGGCGGGTCAGTAAGCCTCTCCAGGTCTCATTTTCCCCATCTTTAAATTCAGAGGATGAGTCATCTATGACCTGAGGTCTCTTTCTTGGTGCTAAGGCCACTATCCTATGATTAGATGATCTCCAATGAGCTTTCTAGCTCCTTGAGCCGTGATTCTGTTGCCTGAGTCAGGGAAGAAGAAGGACTCTTCCCTTCATGTGTCAGAACCACACTCTGATGTGTGAAAGACTCCAGCCTTTCTTTTTTCTTTTGTTATTAAGAATTTAACAAACACAACCATTTTAAAAGACAGTGAAGAATGTATATGAAATTGTAAACTTACAGTTTAAAAACTTAGTTTTTTAAATGTTATATATTATATTTTTTTTAATGTTTCATTGATTCCAAGCCTATCTCTCCAGACTACTTTCATGTTATTTCCCCTCATACACTGTACATTCTGGCCAAACTGACCTACTTCCCATTAGTTATGCCTAGCATTCCACCTCCCACCTTTGTACAGGCTTTGCATAGACTTGTCCTTGTGTCTGGAATATTTTTCCTCCTCACCTCTATCTTTTAGAAGCTCAGCTCAAGGGCCAGCTCCTACTTAAAGCTTTTCTTGATCCACCTTCCTCTGCCCCCCATTGTTAGTGCTTCCTCTTAAAAGATAACTGTGTGTTTGCTTTGTATATACTTACCTTACTATCCCCACCTTGTCCCTCTCTTCAGTAGGATAACCTTATTGATGGCAGGCAGTCATTTGACTTTTGTCTTTGTGTCACTCTTGATGACCACAGAGCACGGTACCTAGTAAGAGTCTAATAAATACTTCTTGTCAGACTGAGTCAACAAGTACAGTCACTGGTCCCTGGGGCTCTGTTTTTTCTCAGTGGAAGTAGGAATTGACTTAGGCACACAGAGCTGGGTACAGGGGACAGAGGCCCCTTTAGGGAAGCCCATTTCCTTCTGTCTCTTAACTCTTCATCCTTCCCCAGGGCCTCAGCCTTCAACGTCTCCGAGCTACATTAAAGGCACTACAGGCTGAGGCGCTGCCACGCCAACTCCCTAACCAAGGGGACAATGAGTCCAACTCAGATTCTGACTCTGGGGAGGAGAGAAGAAAAAGAAGGAAGAAGGCCCCCAAAGAGGCTCCACTCCTGGAAGAAAACTCAAAGCTACCAATCCAAGGAGTAAAAACTAAGAAGGAAGAGAGCAAAGGTACGGGGGGGAAGGGAAGGGGTGGGAATTTCCCAGTTAGTCATATTTGTTCTTTCCTTTTCATTTCAAATAGTAACAGTGGTACTGTAATGAATCTGGGGTCTCCTCCGTATTTGTACTTCCTCCAGTGGTACAGATTGTAACCCATCCATACATTTTTATCCTTTGTGATGCAGATGTATGCCTTCTCATCAGTCTTTCATAGAGGGTCCACTCAGTACACTGGAGGTGTTTCTCTAAAGTTCACCTTAAGTGGCATTAAGTGGAGTATGACTTCAGGGAATAAGGGAGTTATCCTCTCTCTGTCCTCTGCCCTACTCAGGCTTCATCTTGAGTATTATTTTCAAGTCTGGGCACCATAATTTAAAAAAGATATTGATGAGGTTGAAGACAGAGGCACCCAGGAGAGTAAAGAGCCTTGAGTCCATACCAGATGAGAATAAGTTTGAAGGAAATTTATCCTGGAGAAAAACCCAGAATGTCATGTAGTCTTCAGAGTGGTTCGATTTGTCCTGTTTGGTCCCAAAAAAAGAACTAGGGTTGGTGCATGGAAATTGTTAAGAAGCAAATTTAGGTTTGATATTAGAAAAGAAAAACTTCCTAATGCTCAGAACTGTACAAAAATAGAGTAAATTTCTTCTCTCCTCTCTGGAAGAACCTCATTCTGCCTCAGCAGAGACCTTCCCACAGAGGCTAGATGACTTACAAGGGAATTCTTTTTATAGATCAGGATTTTCTGTCCAGTTTCATGGAATCCCAGAAATCTATCCCTGTGCCCATCCTGTTCCCCTCCTCAGTATCCTCCATGATGGCAGGCAGTCATTTGACTTCTCTTTGTATCACTGTTGATGACCACAGGGCTCTGTACATAGTAGGCATCTAATAAATACTTCTTGTCAGACTGAATCAGCAAGTACAGTCCCTGGTCCCTGGGGTTCCTGCTTTTCCCGTAGGAATAGGGATAAATGTAGGCACATAGAGCTGGGTGCAGGGGACAGAGGCCCTCATTAGGGAACCCTGTTTCCTTCTGTCTCTTAACTCCATCGTTCCCCCAGAACCTCAGCCATCAGTGTCTCTGAGCTACATTACAGCAGCACTCAGGCTGTATTTCTCTTTTCCTTCACTATGGCTAAATGATCAGAGTGAACTAACTTTTTTTTTTTGATACCTTTTTTCCTGGATGTCTTTTATGCTACATTTTGTGCATGTCATTAATAATGCAGGGTAGGCTACTGAAATTTGCAGTGCTTCTCCCCATTTTGTTCTTAGCGGCAGTCAAAACTTTGATTCTTCAGAGATATGATCATAACAGCCATATAGCATCTCTAGGAAAATATTGGTATTCAAAAAGATAAACTGTAGAGTCCTAGAGCAGTGAGAGAACATTGAAATTACTGCATGCATGATTTACCAGTTGAAATTCAGCTTATTCTCTTCCTCTTATTAAATTCTGGGATCACCTAATATATGCATTTGCAATATCTAGTGCAGATTTTCTTATACACACCCATACATACTGATAGAACGGCTGCCCATCCACCTGCATGTCATAGTCTAGAGCAGAGGTGTCAAATTTGAACAGCAAAGCTCCCTCCTGTAGCCTGAACCAGATAAAAATGTAATTGGGAAATGTTTAACAAAATAAATTAAAATACAGCATAAGTCATGTTAATTTACGGTTTTCTAAGTCACTTTGTGGCCAGTAGGGATCCATTTCTAGTTGAGCTTGACCTTGATGTAAATAATACATCTTCATCCACTTGGTTTTTCCTATATGGATTGTTAGACTGATCTTTTTTTGAGTGCCTGTGAGTGTTATTAACATTAAAGAAGCTCTGTAGTATTATGAGCCTTGATGCAACAAGCTTTAGAAAAGGGATATATGGAAAATCTCACCATCGATTGGGAATTCCTCTTCAAATTGGTCTCAGTATGTGACATCCTCTATGACAATGTCAAACAACTTTGATGAGCACAAATCTCTTTATTTTATGTCTCATTTAACAGTGATCTCTTTGGTTTCATCTAAGAATTGTATGTGATCTTTTTTTAATAAATTAATTTTATTTTTTTTGTTAGATTTTAAGTTCTGAACTGTCTCCCTTTCTCCTTCCCGACTCTGTACTAGAGAAAGCCACCATTTGACACAAATATGTATGTGTGTGTATATGTATAGATATGTGTAAAACCTAACTATGCATAGTTCTATTTATCAGATTTTTCTCTGGGAATCAATAGCATCTTCCTTCACAGGTCCTTTGTAGTTGATTTGAGTACTTATAATATGTAGAATAACTTAGTTGTTCACAGTTTTTTGAACAATATTGCTGTTACTGTATACAACACTCTCTTGATTCTGTGATCTTTTATTAAAAATAAAATTTTATTTTCTAACAGATCCTCCTCACCTACCTGTTTCCCTCCTCCAACTCCTACCTTACTGAAATTCCAAGGAAAAGAAAACCTCTTGTTTCAAACACATATAATCAAACAAAATCAGTTCCCTCCCTGTCATGTCAAAAAAAAAATATGTCTCAGTCTGCACTTTTAAGTCCATCGCCTTTCAGAGTTTGAGCAGCGTGTTTGATCATGAGTCCTTTGGTATTTGGTCACTGTGTTGATCAGAGTTCCCAAGTCTTTCAAAGTCATTTTTCTGTACAATGTCGTTGTTGCATAAATTGTTCTCCTAATTCTCCTCAACTTACTCTTTTATCATTTGTCTTCCCAGATTTCTTTGAAATCCTCCCTTCATCATTTCTTAGAGCTCAGTGGTATTCCCTCACATTCATATAACAGAACTTACTCAGTCATTCCCCAGTTCTGATGGGTACACCCTTTGGTGTGGGTGCCACCACAAAAAGAGCTGCTATAAATATTTTTTAACTTATTCGTCTTTTCTCTCTTTGATTTCTTGAGAGTATAGACAGTGATGGGATTGCTGGGTCAGGGGTATGCACAGTTTAATAACTTTTTGGCAGTAGTTCTAAATTGCTTTCCACATACCTGAACCAGTTCACAGCCCCACCAACAGTGCATTAATTTCCCACAGTCCCTCCAGCATTTGCCATTTTCCTTTTTTGTTATCTATGCCATTCTGATGTGAGATAGAATCTGAGTTCTCATTCCTCTATTTATTGGCAATTTAGAGCATTTTAAAAAATGACTATTGATAACTTATATTTTTTCCTTCTGAAAACTGCCTGTTCATAGCCTTTGAAACTTTATCAATTCAAGGATGGCTTGTGGAACTATGTATGATTTTAACATGTATTGAAGGCACCCTGTTTTACAGAAGACTTTAAGGCTACTTTTTGCTCTGCTGAGTAAAAATGCTTTTGTATAATCAACAAACAGTGAGATCTTACATTTTTGCATTTTCTATTCATTTCAGTCATATATGTTACTTAATGTATTATTCCATAGAGAAGTAAGGCAGGGTAGAAAGAATGCTGCACTTAGAACCAGGGGACCTGAGTTCAAGTTCCAGATCTCCCATTCACTGCCGTTGTGGCCTAAGGCAAGTCATTAACGTCCTCAGTTTCCTGTCTGTAAAGTGAGGGAGTTGGACTACGGCCTTCCAGCTGCAGCTGGGATCTGTTCTCATGTTCTCATCAAGAATATTCAGATCTTTCTCATAACTTTTTTTTACAAAAGATGAGAAAGTTTCCATATTGGTTTCATTTATCTTTTCAGTTTCTTCTAATTTCCCACATCTTTTCCTTTTATTCTTTTACTCAGCTATAATTCTCATATTAATTTCTGTCTCATTTTTGAGCAGTCTAAATGTTTGTAATCATAATATTACTGCTTTCTTCTCCTTTGTAGTATTTATTCATCTTATTGGAAACTCTTGGTTATTCATTTTTTTCATTTTCTGATTGGTTTTTCTCTGAGGTTTTCTTTTCCCCTCTATTTTTGTTTTTGCTGTTCTGTTTTATTTGCATATTTATTGTTTTGACAAAGTGGGAAATATGCTGGAATTGGTCAAAACCACTTATTTGACCATCTCTGGAAGTCTGATACTTTTTTTTTTAAGGTTCGTTGAGTGTATCTGGTATATCTTTATTTATCTCTTTAGACAGCGTCCTTTGTACCTTTTTATTAGAATTCTTTGTGTTGGTATTTTATTCTTGTAGTTTCCTACTCCTTCAGGGTTGCCTTCTATATAAAATCTGAAGTCATAAGATCCATCACATCCTCTCTCTGAACTCTGAAACTTGCTCACCTCACATGTCCAACTTTCAGTATTTTTAAGTAGGAGGGGTTACTTTGCCAAGGGTTTTATTTCTACTTTAGCAGGCAGTTCCTGCTTTTTGGTAAGATCATGTCCAGAGTAGCTATTTTACTCATCACTTTCTACAATTCCAAGGATGAAATTAGCAGCTCAACAAATCCATCCGTCAATCAATCAGTAAATATTTAAGTGGATGTTATGTGCCAGGTACTGTGGTAGGCTTTGGTGACACTGGGACAAAAAGGAAACTGTTGCAGAAAGAAATCTTACTTAGTTACAGTTTAGAATTCAGGTCAGTAAAAGGATTTATTACTTACATTGTTACGAACTGAAGCAGAGAGTTGCATATAGAAAAGGAAGGTTCTGTGGAGCAAGTGGGTTTTAAATAGGAGCTAGTGTCCACCTAGTCATGCTGGGTTCACAACTGGTCATTCTCTGGTTTGCGGGGCAGTGTGTTATGTTTCAGGAAAGGGAATAGAGAATTCTTAGTCTTCTAGTCTGTGGTTGGCTTGGGGTTGGAGCAGGGGGGAAGTCCAGGACAGAGTATACTCATCTTTTGGTTGTCATTGCACTAGAACTGGGTAAAAGAAGGTAAAAGTTAGGCATTAGGCCTGCCTGTCCATTTACACTTGACATAGAGGCTTATTCTAAAATGGAATTACTCCTATCAAAAAAGGGAAAGCACAGTGTCCTTCTCTCCCTGCTACCATGAGTTCCTGCCCTCAAGAATCTTATATTCTTTGTGTCAGCTACTCTGTTTCCGTGTATGTCCAGACAGATAAAACTCCTCATTACGGTTCTATTATCCAGCTCTGCAATGCCCTGTCATGTCCCCTATCATACTACTTTGCTGGGCTTGTGGTCTCTTCTCAGACTGGTCATCTGTTTGCTCCATTTGGCTGTTCAGTCTGTGGCATTCACCAACCACAGTCTCTTTCCTGGGGCTCCATGTGTCAGTTCTCACAAAGATTACACAGCATGCCTTCTGCTTTTTTCAGAACTCTATACAAATAAATATCTTCCTGATGTTTTCCTACCCATTCTGTTCCTTTTGATCTCCTTCCAAGCACCAGTTATATCCCAGCAAGTCTTCGTGGGACTTTTGAAGTACTTTTTACTTTCCTGAGTTACAAGCTTCATTTTCCTTGTTTATAAACCCTACTTCTGGTATCAGTGCATATGTCTCTGAGCCCAGGAGGCTTACATCTATTCTTCTTTTTCATTATTGCTTCCTTTGAATTCTTCAGCCTCTCCACTGATATTTTTCTTTAGTTCTGTTATACTTGATGCCTTCTGTGAGATTTAGTTGAGCTGTTCTCTCTATACTGTTTCCTTCTTCTGCTAGCCTTCCCCTTGGAAGGCTGGACTTTGACTCCTCATTCTTGGGAACAACCCACCTCTGAGCTGGAGAATGGCTGGGGGAGACCTTACAGGCCTTTAGGCTGTATCTACCAACAGAAAGTCCTTTTACTCCCTTCAGGCTCTGGATCACCAAAGAATGCTGTCCCTGTGCTCTGCCAGAATGAGCCAGGCCTCCGGAAGACCACTCTGGGCCCAGTGGAAGATGGGAATAATGCAGAGCCAAGGCTAAGCCGGAAACAATGGAGAAACCGTCAGAAAAACAAACGGAAACAGAAGAATAAATTTCTGCCTCCAAAATCACCAAGTGTTACAGCCCCCAAGGAGGAGATCGCCCCTGGGCTGATGGAGGGGGTCGCTGAGGAGCCAGGGGCATCTCTGGACCGAGGCGGGGTTCTTCGGGCAAAGATGAAGCAGCGGCTTGAGGGAGCGAAGTTCCGCTTCCTCAATGAGCAGCTTTACTCTGTGACCAGCAGTGCTGCAAGCCACATCTTCCAGGAAGACCCTGAGGCCTTTGAGCTCTATCATCGAGGCTTTCAGAACCAAATAAAGCGATGGCCCTTGAAGCCTGTGGACCGAATTGTGAAGGACTTGAAACAGCGGTGAGCAAGGGAGGGGTAGGACCCCTTAAGAGGCAAAGAAGGATAGCTCAGATGGGGGAGAAATGTTTGAGAGAGGTGGTAGGGGGCTTATGGTAGGTGAAGAGGACAGAGGGCATGACAGTTGAGGGGGTGGCAAGTAACTGGTATGTTGTGGGATGTAATAGGAGAATGTTGTGGGGATGTTAAGGAAGACTCAGCCTTATAACATGGCTGATTACAGGGGATCATGTAAGTTGGGGACATGGCCCAGGAGCACTTAAGCCCCAGATGCCTAGAACTGATACTCAGGCCTCTGACTGTTGCTTCTTTGCCTTTGTAGGCCAGCATCCCTGGTTGTGGCAGATTTTGGTTGTGGGGACTGTCGCCTTGCCTCTAGTGTCAGGAACACTGTTCACTGCTTCGACCTGGCTGCACTTGACCCCCGTGTTACAGTCTGTGACATGGCCCAGGTGAAATCCCAATTCTCTGTGACTCTTTACTTCTCAAATTCTAATAGAAAATATTTCCTCCCCCCAAAACCCTCACCTGTCTCTGGAAACCATTGCTTTCTCATAAATTTCTTCAACCTTATATAAGGTGTCACTTTCTCGCATCAGCCCTCACTGCTTCCTATAAACCTTCACCTCCTTATGTCAGACCTACCCTCCAACGGGAACATCACATAAGGCTTTGTTTAGCCCAAGAATCTCTGATCTTTCCTACATAATCCCTCATTTCACCTATGAAGGCTTTACCTACCCCTGGAAATCTTCAGTTTCCTCCTTAAGCCTTCAGGTTTCCCTGGGAACCTTTACTTTCATGTATAAGCAATCATCTCTTGGGTGCCCACATTTCTTTTCTTGAGGGATTCATGTTTCTGCTTGAGGTGATAGGACCTAGGTTTCATAATTTCCCTTTCCTCCCCTCACCTAGGTGCCACTGAAGGATGAGTCTGTGGACATCGCTGTTTTCTGCCTTTCTCTGATGGGAACAAACCTGAGTGACTTCCTGAAGGAGGCAAACCGAGTGCTGAAACCAGGGTATGCAATCAGACCTCTGGGAGCTGGGGATGTGTGTGCAGAATTTGTCCCACTTACTCTGCCACTCCCCCTACTCCATCCCTTCTAGCCTTTTAGACTCTGTCACAAGTCCCCCAGTCACACACCATTGTAGCGTCTAGTTCTACCTATACCTAAGGAGGCCTCTCCTCTTTACCATTACTTACAAAGCACTGTTTAGCTTCCTTTTGAATCAGGCAGCCCTTTACATGTTTAGAAAACTCTTCATTCCATAAAGGAAGTCGAATCTTTGGCTGTTCAGCTTTCACTTAGTGCTTCTAGGATGTCCTTGGGGCCAGGTAAAGCAAGTCTGATCTCTCTTCCCTATGACAGTCCTGCTGACATTTGAAGACAAGCATCATGTTCTTCTCTAGGCTAAACATTTCTAATTCCTTCTGCTGATTCACATACGATGTTATTTCTAGTCCCCTCACCAGCGTGGTCTCTCTAATCATCCCTCTTCTGGACATACATCAGCTTGTTCAGTGTCCTTCCTAAATTGTGTCACTAAGAAATGAACACAGTATGAAGGTTATCTGATTAGGGCCTGTTTGGACAATACATAGATTAGATAGATTATTGTAGCATAGATTTAGAGTTAAGAAGGATTGTAGAGATGATCAAATTCAACCTTTTTTTTTTTTTTTTTAACAGATAAGAGAATACTATGCTTTTCTTAATGCAGCCTACAATCACATTAGCTTTCCTACCTGCCATGTTACAGTGTTGACTCATATTGAATTGGTAGTCCATCCACTAAAACACCAAGGTCTTTTTCCTATGATTTCTTGTCTATAACTCACCAGTCCTATACTTATATAGTGAGATTTTTAAGTTAAAATGTATTATTTTACATTTATCCCTCTTAAATTTCATCTTACTAGGTTCAGACCATTTTTCTAACTGACAGCGTTCTCTTTGGATTTTAACTTCAGTGATTCAGTGTGTTGGCTGTCTCTACTTATTTCATGTAATGTAAACCTGATCAGTGTGCTACCCATGCCTTTTATCTAAATCACTGACAAAGAATATTTGATAATGCTGAGCCAAAGGGCAGGTCCTTTGAGCATTTCACCTGAGAATTTCCCTTGTTCACATGGACCTTTTGGATTGTTCAAGCAGTTTGAAACCCACTGAACTGTGCTATTATCCAGTTTAAAGCTTTCCATTTTATCCATAAGATTATCATGAAAGAAAGAACTTGTTTAATCCTTGTGAATTGAGAAAGATGTGTCCAAGACTGGGTTGGATTCAGAACTTGGTAAATAACATAAGTTCCCTGAGTCTCAGTCTCTCTATTTGCAAAGTGAGGGAGTTTAGACTCTGATCTTTAAGGGTCTTTTCAACTCTGAAATCCTAAAGCTATGACTTGCCTTGATTAAGCTAGTAGCCCTGTCAAAAAGAAAAACAGAAAATGTAGTTAGTCTGACATGATTTGGGAAAGTAACATTGGGAGTTAGAAATAGAACAGACCTTAAAGATCAAGTGATCCAGTGCCCTCATTGTACAGTTGGGGAAACTGAGGTTTAGAAGGAGAAATGACTTGGCTAAGATCGTGTAGATTAGAAATCTGACTTCAAAGTCATTATTCGTTTCACTTCCCCTATCTGACTTACATATATTTCCATCATCCTAGTTATTCCAAGAAGTGTTCCTATTCCTTGGTCTTTCTCTTGTTCCCAGTATAGCTTAAAAAGCCATGTTGTCACACCTAACATTCATCACTAGCTTCAGCTCATACTAAACATTAGCACTCCAGAAATTTTTCTTATGGGATTATGCCCCTCAGGAATCTGCCTTTGTAATGAGGGAGGATGAAGTCCAGATGGCACAGTGAAAGGTCACAACTGTCAAACCTCCCCCTAAACTGTCCTACAAAATGACCACAGAAAACATCAAGTAGAATTTTGAGCAGGAAAGCTTCAAGAAAAAGTTATAGTGAGTCATTTTTCTAGCCCAGGGTAGCTTAAGAAGACAGAAAGAGAGGTCTGCAGACATTGGGGTAGGAACTGCCTGGTACAAAAAGTGCTGAAGAAAATAGCTCCATAAACATCAGAATTGGCCAGATGGTAAAAGAGTTACAAAACCTCACTGAAGAAGATAGCCCCTTAAAAATTAGAATTGGTCAAGTTGAAGCCAATGATTCCATGAGACATCAAAAAAACAGTAAAACAAAGTCAAAACAATGAAAAAATAGATGAAAATGTGAAATATCCTATAGGAATGTACCCTTGCTTTCAACTTGCATCTTTGCACATATTTTCTGAACCTGCATTGATTGTTGAACTATTCATCCACATTGGCCTTGGTAGGCAGTTTCCCATTTTCTTCATCATGGGAATCATTTGTGTTTGTGTGAACGGAATTCTGTTCTTCAGTATCTCCTGATGCTCTTGACTCAACTTTGCTTGTAGAGTCTCCAAGTCACTGGATCCACTGTATCCTTCAGTTCAGTTTACACCCAATTATGGCTTGGAAATCTACTTTCCCATTTCTAGGGTCTAAGGTAGAGTGGCCACTTCTCTTCAAGGTTCTTGTCAATAGTAGTCAATAATCAATAAACATTTAAGTGCGTGCTATGTGCTAGGCATCATGCTCAGCTCCAGGGACACATAAAAGAAGAAAGTTAATCCTTGCACTCAGGGAGCTTATAGTCTAATAGGGAAAGACAATATACAAAAGACAACTGAAAAGCTGGGAGGGGGGATGTGTTGGGGAAGCCAAAGAAGACCAGAATGAGTGCAGCCACAAGGGGTTGAGATGTCTGAGGAGACGAGATCATTTTTACTTAGGCAACCAGTTCTTCTTTGTTGATGAGAGTTGGATCCAAAATGGCAGTTCCCCTGGTTGTCTCTTTTTAAAGGATAAAAGTATTTGAGGAGATTGGAGAAGACTAAGTCCCCTTCCAGCTCTAAATTTATGATACTTAAGGTTTACCAATTTTTCAGCCTTTTTTTTGGTGGAGAAAAAGTTCTAGCAGATATTGAGATAGTTGAAATCCCCTGTCATTACTATATCATGTCTTTGTGCCAGGCCTGTCATCTCTTTGCCCAGGTAGCCCTATTTGTTCCTTTATTATTCTTCATCTAGATATTTTCTACCATGCTTCCCTGATCTAGTTTTTTGATTTGCTTATGTGAGTATATCTTAATATATATGCTCTTAATACACATGCACACACACACGCACACACACACGCACACGCACACATACACACTCTCTCTCTCTCTCATCTGCTTTGTTCATTTGAATATGTCTGCCCTGTCTAACTGTTATGATTTCTTCCTCCTTTCTTCTCTTTTCTTTCCCTACAGAGGCCTGTTAAAAGTGGCTGAGGTAGCCAGCCGATTTGTGGATATGAGGGGCTTCTTGGGAGCCTTAGCCCAGTTGGGTTTCAAGCTTGTCTCCAAGGTAACAAACGGATGCCCTCTTTCCCCTAGCTGTCCCCCGCAAATTCATGCAGACACACTGGTTAGACACTGCCGAGGGATTTTGGCCATGTCCATGTCCATCCTGAGCCTGTGTCCCATGGATTAGACAGACTGAGAATTTTTGGTTGAAAAAGTGTATGGAGGGATAATATTCACTGACTCCATTGTCCAACCCCTTGCAGAAATTTGGCAAGATATTGGCCCCTGAGAAGGTGGTAGCTAGGGAAGAGAGTCAGCCCCATATGGCAGTGATTGATTGTTGGCGACTCTTTCTGACCTTGGCCAGCTCCATTTCACCCCAGCAGCAGGGGGGGTGGTGAAGAGGACCATGGGAGAAGCTAATGCTTAGTTCTCTAGCTATGGTCCATCTCCTCTCCTTCCAGGATCTGACCAACAGCTACTTTTACCTGTTAAACTTCCACAAGATAGGACCTCCTAAGGCTCAGGGTCCCCTTCAAGGCCTGACTTTGAGGCCATGTCTGTACAAGCGCCGATGATCCAGTCTGGCTCCTTTTGGACTGAGCTACCACCACCACCCAGCCACGAGGGCCTTTTGACAGTGCCGGAGCTTGTGCATGGGAACGCTGGGTTTCAACGTGGACCAGGGCAGTAGGTGAGGACTCGCTGTGAAGATACAGAAGGACATTGGCAACAGAGGAGGGAGTTTTCAGAGGAAATCCATAGTCGTGAGTTCAAGCCCTGACTGGATCTCTGGCAACTGAAGACTGATCAACTTCCTCTCCTTGGACCTCCTTCTCCTCATCAATGAAATAAAAAACAGAGGCTGGGTGAGATCTGAGAGCCAGTCTGGCTGTACACTATAAGAGGGGAGGAAGGAGAGATGCATGCCAACCCTTATCCAGCTTTCCATATCTCATTGAAGAAATAAAGCTGTGGTGGAGTTAGACTCTGACTCTTTTTGTAGCCATTGTCCTACCCCCTTTCCTGATTTTCCGTGTGATCCATTATTTCAGTCTGTTACGAATTTCCCTAGAGTGAAGTAAGGACAGGAATAGACCTAGATGCCACTGCTAGTGTGAGATAAAAGGCCGCTTTGTGGGCTCAGCAGGCAGCAAGGACAGATAGGCCTTTGATCAGTGTGCCTGACCAGGACTCACTATAGCTGATCCAGAACCTGGAAACCAATTCTCAGCTGGTTCTTGGTCCAGGCGAGTGGTATGCTCACTGTCACATATCAGGATATTTTATTAATAGGAGAGGCCGAATCCAAGAATATTATAGATGCTTTAAAAAATGTTGATTTCTTTTGTTTTTATATTAGTCATTTCTGAATATATCCAACTCCCTAACATCTCTTCTAGCAAAGGAAAAAAAATTGAGTAGGTCACTAGTGCTTCAAACAACGTGCCAGCCTTTCCATCCTTGTTCCAAAAGGAAAAGGGCACATCTCTTCATCTCATTGTTTTCATATAAGAAATCAATAATATTACATTCATGTGCCACATGTTTTGTTGTTCCATCATTTTTCAGCCATGTCTGAATCTTTGTGACCCCATTCGGAGTTTTCTTGCAGAGATATTGGAATGGTTTGCTATTTCCTTCTCTCATCTTTTTTACATACGAGGAAACCAAGACATGGTTCACAGCTAGTAAGTATCTGAGGTCAGGTTTGAACTCAAGAAGAGAGGTCTTCCTAACTCCAGGCCCAGCACTCTATCCACTTACACCAGCTAACTGCCCAATTAGGGGCAATTATTCTGGCCTCAGACACTAGCTATGTGTCCCTGCACAAGTCACTTAACCCTGTTTGCCTTAATTTCCTTATCTGTAAAATGAGCTGGAGAAGGAAATAGCAAACCACTCTAGTATCTCTGCCAAGAAAACTCCAAATGGAGTCATACAGTCAGATAAAACTCAACAACAAGTACATTTTTTAGCTGTTACCTAATCACTGGATACAGGTAGCGAAGGGCTACAATGGATAGAGCACGGGGCCTACAGTCAGAAAGGTCTGAGTTCAAATCAGGCTTCAGATACTTCCTAGCTGTGTGACTCTGGACAAGTCACTTAACCCTATTTGCCTCAGTTTTCTCATCCATAAAATGAGCTAGAGAAGGAAATGGCAAAACACTCCAGTATCTTTGCCAAGAAAATCCCAAAAAGGGGTCATGAAGAGTCAAACATGACTGAAATGACTAAATAAGAGCCATCAGTGGGTTTCACTTTGGTTTCAGCATTTTGCTGTCACAGTAAGTACTGTTACGAATATTTTGGCATGTGTGGATCCTTTCTGTCTTTGACTTCCTTTCTACCTTCAGCATTATTTTCTAATATGGCTGAACCTGGTTATAACTACACTATCAGTAGTGTACCTGACTTCCTGCAGCCTCTCAGGGTTAACTTTACATCATTTGTTACCATGGCCAATTTACTGGGTCTGAGATAAAGCCTCAGGGCAGTTTTAATTCACATTTCTCTTATCAGTGGTGGCTTGGAGCATTCTATTATTTGGTAATAGAGTTGATTTTTGGGGGGTCCAAGTCACACAAAGTCAGCATTGCTTGTTCCGCAATGTTGTTCATGACTTAGTTTAAGGTTTCTTTCCCCTCTAGAGCCCCAGCCATTGCAGATTCTACTGCCCTTGTCCTGATGGTGCCAGCAGGAAGGTCCTTTGAGCCTGGTGTTTTCTCTTACTCAGCATAGAAGGGGTAGGTTAAGAGATGACTATGGGCTTCCTGTCTCTGCTGATATGATGTTCAGCCCAGGCCCAGTGGTTTTAAAGGAAGCTGTCAAAGAAAGGACTGCCACTTATGGCTTTGTCATGGCCCTGCAGCATCTTCACAAGGTCATGCCAAAGACAAGAGTTAGCACTCATTTGTGTCTTTCATGCACCCAGGAGAATCAGTCTCTTGAATAATTGGCTCTGATTGTGGTTCATTATCCACACTGATTGTGTTGACTCAGTCAACTAGGAATGCATTTGGAGTTTCTAGTGGTCTGAGGGGTTCACTGAGGAATGTTGGGGGTAGGAGAGAAGGGGCAGAGAGAAATGGATACCATGAAAAGAATGACAATGGTAGTTGCGGTGGCCTTGGGGAAGCAAGAAGGAAAGTGATATAGCTGTGCTGATCGCCCTTCTTTTAGTGCATTTTCCTCCTGTTTTCCTTCGTGAGTTTCCTGGCCCTTGGCTGGTTAGTTGACAGCAGCTCAATGGCTTGTCTCTTACTTTCCATGCCTGCTCTGGGAGATGGCTAGGGACAGGGTTCCCAGCTATATAGGCTCCCCTGGGGTTGAGGGAAGGCATTGTTAGCCTGGAAAAGGCTTCTAATAAATCTGCTACCATAGCTGTAACCATGGAACATTAGAAAGTATGAAAGCACAAATCTTGCAAAAACAAGATGTAAAGGAGTCATGGTATAGGTGATAGAATAAAACTGGGACTGTCAGCCTGCCACCAGATTAGCTTTCAGTCAGCAAATACCTATTATATACCAGGCACTGTACTAAGTGGTAGGAATACAAAAAAAAGGCAAAAAATAATCCCTACCCTTAGGGAGTTCAAAATCCAATGGGGATGAGGATGAGGAAAGTAATAATGTTTAAACAAGCTATATACAGGGTAAACAGGAAGTATTTAACAGGGAAACTAGAATTGTGGGACTGGAAAGGCTTTCTGTAGAAGATAGGATTTTAGTTGAGACTTAAAGGAATCCAGGGAAACCATTAGGCAGAAATGATGGAGAGCGTTCTAGGCATGGAGCAAGGGGGAAGCTGGAGAAAATGCTCAAAGCCAAGAGATGGAGTATCTTGTTCATGGAACAATAAGGCCAGTGTCACTTAATTGAACAGTAAAATATAAGAGAAGGGAAGAAGATGATGAAGGGCTTTAAATGCCAAACAGGACTTTGTGTTTGATCCTGGAGGCCAAAGGGAGCCACTGGAGCTCATTAAACAGGAGTTTGACATGGTCATACCTGTGCTTTAGAAAAACCACTTTGATGAAGGATGGGTTGGAGGGGGGAGAGGCATAAGGCAGGTGGGTCCTCCACTAGACAGTTGTAACAGTCTAGACATGAAGCTTTTGTAATAGTCCAAGTGTGAGGTGAGAGCTTGCACCATAGTGGTAGCAATGTCAAAAGACAGAAGGGGGCATATTTGAAAGATGTTGTAAAGGTGATTTGACAGGCTTTGGGATATGTGGGAAGAGGGGGAGGGAGAGGTAGTAGGGAATTGAGGATGACTCCTAGGTCATGAGTCTAAGGGACTGGGAGGAAGATGGTACCCTCTACTGAACATGGAAGGGCTTAGGAGAAAAGAGAATGATTTCCCTTTTTGGCATGTTGAGTTTAAGCTGTCTAATGGACATCCACTTTGAGGTGTCTGAAAGATGGTTGAAGACGCAATATTAGAAATCAACAGTTTAGGGCAGGATAGGTAAATTAAAAATCATTATAGAGATGGTAATTAAATCCATGGGATTTGAAGACATCATCAAGTGAAGCAGTATAGAAGGAGAAGACGACCCAGGTCAGAACCTGAGGAATACCTATGGATAGAGGACATGATCTAGAAGAGGTTGCAACAAAGGAGACAGGAGTGGTCAGATAGGAGGAGAACCAGGAGAGAGTGGTGTCCCAAAAATCTAGAGAGAATGAGAGTTTTAAGGAGAAAAGAGTGATCAGCAGTGTCAAAGGTTGCAGAGGGGTCAAGAATGAGGATTAAGAAAAGGCTATTGGATTTTGGCAGTTACAAGATCATTGGTAACTTTGGAAAGTAGTTTTGGTGGAATGATGAGAGATCCAAAGCCAGATTATAAGGGACTGACAATGAGAAGAGAACAAGTGGAGACATCTATTTATAGATACAAGATGGCCTTTTCAAGAAGTTCAGCTACAAAGGACATAAGCAATCTAAGACCAGTTTTCTGGGATGGTAGGATCAAGTGAGGGTTTTTTTCTGGATGTCATATTTGTAGACAGTAAGAAGGGAGACAGTAGACAAGGAGAGATTGAAAAAAGTTCTAGAATGGAGATAACAGAGGGGCAGTTTATTGGAGGAAATGGTATGGAATAAGATCACTTGAGCAGGTAGAGGAAGGAGTTAGCCTTGGTAAAGAGTAAGGTAACCTTATGTGAAAAGGGTGAAGGAGGAGACAGTGGCAGAAGGCGTACAAATGATATGAGGTGAGAAAGACTGGAGAAGAGAGATCTCATGGCAAATAATCTCAATTTTTTCTAAGAGGCA
The DNA here is from genome assembly GCF_028372415.1 of Notamacropus eugenii. Classification (NCBI taxonomy): domain Eukaryota; kingdom Metazoa; phylum Chordata; class Mammalia; order Diprotodontia; family Macropodidae; genus Notamacropus; species Notamacropus eugenii. Next base: position 88,853,837 of record NC_092876.1, read on the forward strand.
AGGTTCTCTGCTGAGAGGGTGAGGAGGGAGACACCCATTAGAGGTCTGAGGAGGGAAGAAGAGGTGGGAGTGAGCTGATAAAGGAAGGTATAGTAGGATTGCCCAACAGCTTTGAGGGTCCAGTTGAGGTTGTGTAACAAATTTGAAGTGTGCCTAATCAGAATGGTTGGGTGATTTTTCTCTACCTTCATTCAGCAGCCTAGGTGTGAGGTCAAAGGCTGCAGAAGGTAGGAGTGATCCAAGGCCAAGGGTTGCCAGAACATAGTGAAATGAAAAGGAGGCTGGGGATTCAAAAAGGATAGTGTAGAATTGAACTGATTCAGCAAGGGGTCAGAATGGTGGAAAGAGAAAGTAGCTATTGCAGGGGAGATGGCTTACCAGAAAATTGAGGGGTCAAGGGGTTGGAAGTCATTGTGTGTAGATGAAGAGTGGGGTTTAGTAAGGGAAGGCTGAAAGAGAGATGGAAAGTCAATAGATTATGATCAGATAAGGGCTTTAGGTATTCTTGACCATGGAGGTAGTACATTTGTAGGTAATGGCAAGATCAAGGGTATGACCATCTTTATACATAGTTGTGATGGGATGGAGGAATAAGTCATAAGAACTGAGTAGATTGAGGAACTGAATGGTTAGGGTATTTGAAGGAGAGCCAGTATCTATGTTGGAGTCTCTTAGTGTGAGGACAAGAGTTGGAGAAAAGAGAAATATTCCATGTCATACACCAAACTCGTTAAGAAAGGGGAGGGACATGGAGGTCTGTAGGGAGCAGCTATCAGAATTTTGATTGGGTGGTAGAAATTAATAGCATGAACCTCAAAGGAACCTCAAAGGATGAGAGGATGAGGGGTGAACCTGGAAGTGATATTGGGGAACCAAAGTTATTCTAACTCCTCTACCTCCACCAGTGGGTCAGAGGGAATGAGTAAAGATATATCCAGTACTAGAAAGGGTGACCAGGGAGACTATATCCTAGGGTCAGGAGGGGGAATGGAAAGAGTGGGAGAAGGATGAAGGAAAGATTGTTGCCTATGGAAGAAACATTCCAGAGGGGTAAAGTGAAAGGGGAGGGTATCTAGGTGGAACTTTGGGGTGGGAAATTTGAGGGAAATCAGGTGGTGGGGTATGGGGATAGATTTTGGATAAAAAAGGGTTCAGAATCTCTGGGATGTATTGAGTATGACTGACTGTAACACGGTTCATCATTGAGTGGAAGGCATCACTACTTTTCCTAAAGAAGACTGGAGATTGGGTTGGAGACAAGTGCAGCATGAGAGGGAAGGCCCATAGTGAGATGGTCAGATGGGAAGCCTCATTTCACTATTCTTCTTCCCTTTGAAAGCTGGAAATTAGGCAGGAAATGATACAGCAGGAGATGAAAAATCAAACCTGCAGGACAAGAAGGAGGTCCTACTACCCATCAACATTCTTTTTCCTTTTCCCCCAAGGAACAGACACAACTGAAAATGGAAGGCCTGAGGTCAAAAGAAGGATTGTTTCTCTTTGAAACAGAAGTTTTCCATATCATGGAAATCAGGCTGGCAACAGGAGGTGGGAATTGCCTCATATTGGCACAGATAGAAGTTGGCCTGGTCTGTGCAGCCAAGGGGGCTAGGTGATTTGAAGGCCAGAGCCCTTCTGGCTGCAGATCCAACAGTGACTGATCTTTTCTTCCCCTTCTCCCAAAGTTGGTCCTCCAGCTTGGTTTATTTAAGAGTTTCAGGATCTCATGGTTTTCTAATGTATTGATGATATTTCCTTTCTGTCTAGGTCATGAATCCATTTTGACCTCATCATGGTAAATGATGTAAGACATTGGTCTATACCCAATTTCTGTTAGACTGCTTTCCAGTTTTCCCAACAATTTTCCCCAAATAATGAATTCTTATCCCCCAAGCTTACATCTTTATACAAGGTAACTATAATTATTTACTACTGTATATTGTATGTCTACTCTGTTCCACTGATCTACTTTTCTGTTTCTTAGCCAGTATGAGATAGTTTTTTTTTTATTATTACTGCCTTGTAATACAATTTTAGATCTGGTACTGCTAAAACATCCTTTTATTTTTTTTTCCATTAATTCTTGTGATATTCTTGATCTTTTGTTCTTCCAAATGAATTCTTTAATTTTTTGGTAATTTAATTGAGATGCCTTTGAATAAGTAATTAGTTTAAGTAGAATTGTCATTTTGATTGTATTGGCTCTTCCCACCCATGAACAATTAATATTTCTCCAATTATTTAAATGTGACTTTATTTGTATAAAAAGCATTTTATTATGTTCATGTACTCTCTAGTTTTTTCTTGACAAGTATACTCCCAGATACTATTTATTGTCTAGTTATTTTAAATGAGGTGTCTCTTACTGTCTCCATTTTTTTTCTTACTATCTCTTGCAGGGTTTTGTTGGTGATATTTAGAAATGCTGATAATTCATATGAGTTTATTTTATATCCTGATACTTGCCGTAATTATTTCAGTTAGCTTTTTAAATTGAATCATCATATTATCTGCAAAAAGGGATAGTTTTATTACCTCATTGCCCATTCTGATTCCTTCAGTTTCTTTTTCTTCTCATTGCTATTGCTAACATTTCTAATACATACTGAATAATACTGGTGATAATGGGCATCCTTGTTTCACTCCTCAGCTTTTTGGGAAGGCTTCTGACTTATCCCCATTAGAGGTAATGCTTGCTGATGGTTTTAGGTACATGCTTCCTATCATGTTAAGAAAAAATCCATTTACATCTACACTTTCAAATGTTTTTAATATGAATAAGTGTTGTATTTTGTCAAAAGCTTTTTCTACTTCTGTTGATATCTTATTTTTGTTACTTTTATTATTGATATAATCAATTTTGTTTATAATTTTCCTTATATTAAACCATTCCTGTATTCCTGGTATAAATCTCACTTGATTATAATGTGTAATCTTTGTGATATGTTGTTGTAGCCTCCTAGCTAGCATTTTATTTAGGCTTTTTGCATCTATATTAGTGAAATTGGTCTACGATTTTTATTTGCTTTTGTTTTTCCCAGTTTAGGTATCAGCACCATATTTGTTTCATAAAGGGAGTTTGATAGGACTTCTTTGTCCATTATTCCAGATAATTTATTTAATATCGGAATCAGTTGATCTTTAAATGTTTGGAAGAATTCACTTGTAAATCAGTCTGGTCCTGATGCTTTTTCGTTACAAAGCTCATTTATGGCCTGTTTTCAGTTTCTTTTTCTTAATAGGTTTATTTAGATATTCTATCTCCTCTTCTATTAATATAGGCAGTTTATATTTTTGTAAGTGTTCTTCCATTTCACTTAAATTGTTAAATTTGTTGGCATATAATTGGGCAAAATAATTTCTAATAATTGCTTTGATTTCACCTTCATTAGTGGTATATTCACAATTTTTGTTTTTGATAATAGTGATCTTTTCTTTTTTAAAATGATTATCAGCCAGTGGTTTTTTTCATAAAACCAACTTATAGTTTTATTTATTCATTCAGTGGTTTTCTTAGATTCATTAGATATTAGTATCACCTTTAATTTTTAGAATTTCCAATTTAATGTTTGACTGGTTTTTAATTTGTTCGTTTTCTAATATTTTTAATTGTTTATAAAATTCATTGGTCTGGTCATTCTCTATTGATGTAAACAATCTGGCCTTTACTCATTCCCCTAGTTTTTAGTGCCCCTGTCTTCACTGAAATAGCTTTATATTTATTTTGTAAATTTTTAATTTACTTCTCTATGAATATACTATACCGTCCCAGTAAAACATAAGTTCCTTGAATGCAGAGACTGTTTCATTTTTGTCTGTCTTTCCTAGCACTAGGTTCCTCAGTGCCTGGTTCATAGTAGGCAATAAATACTTGTTTGATTAGTATCCAGAACTGTATGTGATCTTGTGTTCAATCATTCTACTATGTACCAAGTTCTCCAAAAGATATACTGCCCCATACCACCCCCATCCCTTCCAATGTGAACAGACACATAACCTGTGGTGGGCAAGAAGCTGTGGTATAGTCAGAGTGTTTGGCACATAGTAAGTATTTAATGCTTTTCTTTCCTTCAAAACACCCTATTTGGGGTTTGAATCCCAACTTTGCCACACGCTTCCTAGGTGACCTTGGTGACATCCCTTAACTGGGCCTCCGTTGTATAACTGAAATTCTTGGATCAGAGGACATAGAAAGTCCCTCCCATGTCTAACATGTTGTATTTGTGAAGCCAGCTTACTTCAGGAACATGGAGCTGCCTCAGTCTTCCTGACACCACCTGGTCTGGACTCCTGCTAAGGTAATGAGCTCCTGTCCAGACAGAGGCTGTAGCAACAATAACCAAGAGGGGCCAGATGTATCAAAGGTGTCCTCTCTCAAGGTGTCTTTCACAAATATAAGTATTTAATCTGATGCAAACAGCACACCTTTTGCTGTGGAAATCTTGTGTGCCTGTGTGCATTTCTCAGCTTCAACATAAACCTCCTTTAAGGAGAGGAACCTCAGCCAGTATTTGTCTGCCTTTGAATAATACTGCATCAATGTTGAGACCATAGTAGGTGTTCCATAAATCAAAGGCCTGTAATTTTTATATTTAAAGGGATAGTTTTTGGATCCATGAGATTCTCTAGTTCTGTAATCTACACTGGAGAGAGAAGAATTATCTGAATGATCTGACACACGGACCCTATCACATAACATCATTTCAAGAAAAGATAATGGATGACAAAAGTGCTTTGTAGAAAGAGAAATTGGTTATCAGGCTGTGATTTTCTCCTATTTTTTGTGGGAGGGGCCAGTACAGCTATGAACTAGAGAAGTAAGGAATCCTCTAAAGTATAGTGGGGACTTTTCCACTTTTAGAGCAAGCCTTGGACACAGGGGTTACATTTGTAGTATATACAGGCAAAGCTTAAAACTGTACTGAGACTTTTGGGACACTCTGTACTTAGAAGGAGAGGTCCTCTAGCACAGTACCCTAATTTTACAGATAAAGAATCTGAGGTCCAGAGAGGGGGCACAGAGGTACAAAGTCATAGAGGTAGATACATAATTTGAACTCACGACTTCTGACTTCGAACCAAGCACTTATTTTATATGCATTATTCTTTGTCTTATAGATGCACTACAGAGAATATATTAAAGGCCACATGAAGGAGGATAGGACCGGAGGTGGCAATGGCTAGATTGCTAAGGCCAATGCCCACTGATAGTAATCATAGCTTGGCTGAAGATGGCTATTTATTGTAGCCTGACCAAAAGACTAAGTAAGATGAATTGGAAAGTTGGTAGTCTTACTAGGCTGTAGACCAGAAGGAAGGCCCATGGGATGATTTTCTGTGTTATGACTTATACTCTTCCCTTGTAAATATAAGATAGGGACTAGACCTATGATTTCATTTGTATAGGAAGTTCCCAGGTGGGAAACACCCTTTACCCATTCAGGTTAGCACTTTCTTTGCAACTTATAGTTAGAAGAGAGTTACTTTGGGGCACTGAGAGGTTAAGTGACTTATCCAAGGTTATACAGCCAGTGTGTGTCAGCTTTGAGGCCTGCTCACTATCCATTACTCGATCCTCTAAGGAAATATGTCTAACTCCAGCTTGATGAAAGGCCTTCTAGGGAGATACCTAGAAGCATACAGTGTAGCTGAGAGTGAAGGACTGAGCAGGATGATCTTTTAGATCCTGCTCCACTATGGTAGGTGTCATTGGCCTGGCATCAATCCCTCAGTCTACACCTCACTACTCTTTTACTCTCTTCCCCAAGCTACCTCTAGACTAAAAGACCAAATAGCTGTTACTAGGCAAGGGAAAGGGGCTGAATTCATTACACCCTTCCTCTTTTCCATCTCCCTCAAGGGCTGCCTGAACATGCATGAGTAGAAATATCCATAGGGGAATGTGTGTGTGGCACACATACACAAATACAAACACATGCACACCTTCAGCCATACTCCTTTATTCTGGATATTAGCTCAAATCAAGGGTGGACTACACACATATACCCTGCGTTGAACACAAATGGCAGGAGACAGTTTGGTAGGCAGTGGCAGATATAACAAGAGGTGGGCATGGTCCAGCCGTGAGGAGCCCAGGACTCCCGCCAGGTAGACAGGACAGAGATAGAAAGGCAGAGGAGAAGAGGGCAATGGTAGATCTTGGTTGATGAAATGGGGACTGACACTGACAGGGGGCAGAGGGCTGGGTTTGCCTGAGTGCCCATCTTGTAGGGCTCTGTCCTCGGGATCCCATTCAGCATGATGGAGAAGCAGTCCTGTTATTAGAAGGCCACCCTCAGGGGCTAAAGGTGTTGGTCCACATTCCACCTGGGGACACAATCATCATGACTAGGACTAAGGCATCAGGGAAGGGCCTGCACATATAGCCAGAAGGAGAAGGGACAGGAATAGAGCACAAGGGTGCCTACCTGAAACTGAAGGCGAATTGCTTCAATCCCTTGTCGAGGTATGCCAGTGTTGAGATTAGGGCCAAAGCTAAAAGTGGAGGTAGGGCTACGGCCCATGTTGAGCCTGGGACTAGTGCCAGTGCTAAAGCCATAACTAAGGCCAAGTCGGGTGGAAAAGCTGTGACCACCAGGACTGGGACCAAGACTGGACTGAGGGTCACCTCGGGAGCTAGGACCCACACTAGGTTGGGGACCACCACTGGGGCTGTGGCGAGCAGGGTCAAGCTTGGGGCTTGGATTACGGGAGGGGGAGATATAATTGGGGCTAAGCTGGAAACGAGGGCGTGCACCAGGGACAGGGGCAGGGCAGGTCGGAGGTGGACGGCCAGTACTAGGGATCACGCTTGAGCTTAAATTTACAGCGTTGTAGGAGTATGCCTTGTTCTGGCTGGCCTCCCAGCGAACAGCCAGCAATAATCCTCTGGGATGACGGAAGGCAGACAGGTGAAATGAGCGATTCTGTTGGTCAAACCCTCCCATACCAAGCTGTCCACATAGACTTAAGTATTTGGTTAGCAGCTGGCCCTGGCACCAAAGCTGGTGCAGCCAGAGCCAGGGAGGCTGGGGCCCAGCAGGCATATGACGCCGCCAAGGTGGAGGGAGACGGCCAGCCCAAAGGGCACTGGCCACTTCTTCACATCGTGGGGAGGGGCAGGGAAGGCCCCCCGCCAGGTGGCTCTCCAGGCAGCACAGGTCACTATGTAGCTCTGGCAGTAGCAAACCTAATGCTGTGCCCTCCTCCTCCAAGAAGCCTTCCAGGGTCTGCACACCTTTAGAGGAGCCCCATCCAAAGGTCTGGCTATGAGAGCTCAAGGCCAGCATGGCCTGCAATGCTTTGAGCCTCCGGATAGCCTGGGACACTCGAGACTTTAGTCGATACTCCACCTGATGAAGGGCCTGGGTTCGGGCACTAGGCAATCCTGAGGGTCCCCAGGGATCTTGGGCCTTGTGTAGAGAAATCAAAAGGGCCCGACTTTTTTTCTTTAATAGCCAAGCCTGGGGCCCTTCAGTGACTCCACAACTGCGAGGCTCAAACAGTGCAGGTATCAGGTGTGTTTGGGCCTCTACCTCTGATGATGCCTCTAACTCCGACATATCTAGGGGGTTGAGAAAGTAAGGATGGAAAGTTAAGAGGAACAAGATACTGCAAGAGAGAGGTAACTCTACACAGATGATACACATAAAAAGGGAGAGCTTTCTCCCACATACCTAGGGTATCACACAAAAGGGAAGGTTCTCCATACACAAAGATGCATGCAGAGGAAAATTGTACACACAGATATCCAAACTCACCGTTTTCTACACTCAGGGAGGTCCCCACATAATTACAGAAAGATACTCTTCCCCCCTACACACACACACACATATACACAGAGGGGCTTGGTCGCTCTCTCCCTCTCTCTCTCTCTCTCTCCCTGCCTCCCACAAAATCTCAAGAGTTGGAAGACAACATAAGAATAACTGCCCCAGGTCAAAGTACTTGGTGAACCTTCATTTAAAATTAAGCTTCACAAGCCTCCACTGATGTATTTTTCTCTAATCAGTAAATGCAACTAGTTCAAAGCAAAGGCATTTAGGCATCTACAAATCTGAAACCCTTACTGTAAATAGGTAGAGTGGCCACAATAAAGATTGTGTATGAGGAACAGACTTGATGGGGAACACATGTGGTGGGGAACATGTGAAGGGGATAATCCATGCCTCTGATACTGCAGGATTCCCCAAATCTTCTGTGATGTCATCAAACTCTCAAGTGGCTTGCTACTTCCGGCGGTGGAATCTTGCTTGGGTGAGTTGTTCCACTGGTCTTATGGTCAATGCTGGGCATGTACACTTTGTTGGGTATTGCTCCCTCTGCCTGCTTTTCAGACCTCATCTTTTCAAGGGTCACCCGCTATCCATCTCAGTCTTACTTGGCTGGGGCATAGTGGCTACAAGTCTCTCTAAGATGCCTGCTCTTAGAATAATAGCTGAGATTTACAGCTCCTTTTGTGGTGTCAAAGAATTGGAAATTGAGGGGATGGCTATCAGGGAATGAATAAGTTGTACTATATGAATGGAATGGAATACTATTGTGCTACAAGAAATGACAGGCAGGCACATTTCAGAAAGACCTGGAAAGACTTAGATGAACTGATGCAAAATGACATGAACAAAATCAGGAGAACATTGTACACAGTAATAGCAACATTATGCACTGATCAATACGAATGACTTAGCTATGCTCAGCAAAACGATTTTAAATCCAGAACGACTCATGATGAAAAATGCTATTCATATCCAGAGGAAAAACATGATAGAACTTGAGTGCAGATCGAAGCATACCATTTTCACTTTATTATTTTTTGTGTAGTTCCTTTTCTTTGACTCTGTTTTCAGCATGATTAATATGGAAATATGTTTTACATGATTGCATGTATATAACCCATATCAAATTGCTTACTGTCTTAGGGAAGGGGGAGGTGAAGGAGAAAAAAATTTGGAACTCAAAATTTTTTTTTTAAATGTTAAAAATTGTCTTTACATGTAATTGGAAAAAATACCATTTTAAAATAATAACTAAGCTTTAGATAGTACTTTAAAGGTTGCAAACACTATATATATTTTTCTAATTTAGCCCTAGCAACCACCTCATAAGGTAGATCTGAAGGTCTCCCCAGTCCTGTCATGGTCCTAGTCCCAATGGTGGCTCCATATAGAGTCACAGCTTCTGTCACTGACTTGGTCTGAGCTTGGGCCTTGGCCTTAGTTATAGCTTTAGCATTGGTACCAGGACTAGGCTCAGCTTGGGCCTTAGCCCTAGCTCCATATTAGCCTTGGCCCTATCTTGATCCTGGGGTAGTGATTCTGTGGGTCCCACATGTGAGCAGGGAACCCCAGGTGCTATGTAGAAATCCTCTCTACATCATTAAGAATCTTCTGCTTTAAGACCTCCAGAGAAGAGGTAGCCCACTGCAATTTGGGACATTGACAATTATTAGGAGGTTTTTCTATACCTCATATTTATATAAGAAACCTCTTCAAAGAGTGACCATATAACCATGTACCTATGATGCTTCAGGGTAAGAGAAATATACTGTTAGGAGACTGAGATTAAGTGTAAGTCACAGGATACTTTGGGACCAGGGAGATTCAGAACTTTGCAGAATCCCAGAAGTTGAAGGAAGCTCAATAGCCATAAAGGAATCACTACTATGATATATCCAGCAAGTAGTCATCAAACCTCTTCTTGAAATTTCCAGTGAAGGGAAACCCCCTCTCTCCATTACACTTTGAAATAGCTCTAATTATAAGGAAGTTTTTCCTGACACAAGCCTAAATTTGGCTCTTTGCAATTTCCAGCCATTGTTCCCAGTTTTTCCTTTTGAGATCAAGGGGCCAATCTAATTTCTTTTCCACATGACAGCCTTTCTCTGTGCTTCTCTAATAACTAAGGATCTTAACTACAACTATCATATCCTCTCCTAACTCTTATCTTCTTCAGGCTATGTATCACCAGTTCCTCCAACTTATCCTCCTATGGTATGGATTCAACCCCATCCTGGTTGCCCTTGCCTGGACATTCTCCAGTTTATCAATATTCTTCACAAACTGGGCAGCCAGTCTGGAACACAGTCTAGAAGTGACCTGACCAGGGCAAAGGACACCAAAGACCGTTACTTCCTTATTACTACTTGAAGCTCAGACTCTCTTAAGGTAGCCTATGATCCCATTCACTCTTTTGGCTCCTGTTTCTTGCTATTGACCCCTATTAAGTTCTCAGCCCACCAAACTCCCTGTATAGTATTTAAACTACTGTCTTCACCATGCTTTCCTTGTATAGCTGAATTTTTTGTTGAGCTAGTCCCCCTTGAGAGTAAAGAAGCACTTATGATGAACATTGGAGAGGGAGAGAAGGGGAGAAAGAGATGCAGAGAGAGTCAGAAACAGAGAGACACAGAGAGAGGAAATTGTAGCCCAAACTGTTTGGGAATCATGCCCATCCAGCTGGCTTTGACATAGACAGTTCTCTTGGGCTTGAAAGGGATAAGGCAGGGAACCTTTTGCAGTTGCCTGAACTTGATGTAGTCTAGGTATTTACTGATCCTGGGTGGGCCACACCTCTTTCATAAAAACAGAGTTCCTATGTAAAATTTCTGAGGTTTCCTGCCCATGAAGGTGCACTGTTCCTGTGGGCCAGGGCCAGGCCACAGGGATGGGAAAGAATGAACTCATAACTTTTCATCCCCAGAGGATTGGGAAGAAAAATAGATGTTCACATGGAGCCACAAATGTTGGTAGAGTTGCTGCTTATGTACTTCCTTGATTTCAAAATGCTATTTTAAGTAAATTGTCTTTATCCCTTATTACTGATATTAAATCTAAGTGATTTGTTATTATGCCTAGATATAAGAGGAAATGAGGAATTTTCAGTGGGATAGATGGAACCAAAGAACATATCTACATCCTAGGACTGAGGAGGGAAGCAGTTCTTCTCACCACCCATCTAAAAACTGCAGACCTCCTTCCACTATTATGCTTGTATGTGCCCCACGAGAATTTTCACCTCACTGTTCTTAGTTCTGGCACCAACAGAACAAATCAAATATGGGAAGATAGCCAACGTTAATTTCCTCTAATTCTCTTTTTCAGGCTAAACATCCCTAGTTCTTCTCTTTGACCACTCCCTTTCAGCAAACAAACAACTGTGATGTGTCAGGCACTGCACCAGGTGCTGGGGATACAAAAGCCAATATAAAACAGTCCCTGCTTTAAGGAGCTTATTTTCTGCTAGGGCAATATGACACAAGTATATGCAAAGCATTGCAGTGGGGTTTCAGGAGGGAGGAGAGCAGAAATCAGGATGATTTCTGCTGATTCACAATGGCTTTGTTTGTGTAGGTAGTGGCACATGATCTGCTCTTTGAAGGAAGGAGCACATGATTCTAATAAAAGCAGAGCATGAATTTCAGACATAGAGGACCACCACTGTGAAGGCATGGAGACAGAAGATGGAATGTTATGAACAGAAAGCCAATTTGATGGGAATAGAGAATGCATGAAGAGGCATAATATGAATATGACAAGAAAAGTCAGTGGGAATCATACTTCAAGAGCTTCAAATGTCAGGGTAAAGAGTTTGTATTTTATCTAAAAGGAAATAGGAAGCCACAGGAGAGTTTTGTAGTAAAGGAGTGAAATGGTCACATTTTTGTTTTAAGAATATCATTGTGGAGAATGAATTAGAGAGGGGAGAGATGGGAAGTAGGGAGACTAATCAGAAGGATATTGCAATAATCCAAGACGAGGACCTAACCTGGGACTGGGTTACAAGCAGAGAGAAAGGGATGGGTGCAAGAGATGTGGAAGCAGAAGTAACAACCTGACAACTGATTGAACGTGAGATATGAAAAAGAGGAAAAGAATCAGGAATAATTCCAACATTTCAAGACTGAGTAACTATAATACTGGTATCTTTGAAGCAGTTTGAAAAGAAGTGGGTTTTAGAGAAAATATTAGCTCCATTTTGCACGTTATGGTGAGTTTGTAATTTCTACAAGACATCTTACTAAACATTGGACTTCTGGAGAGACATTAGGGTTGGGAGATTAGATTTGGTAGTTGTTTGCATGGAGATGTTAATTTAACGCATGAACTGATGCTCACCAAGGGAGAATGTGTAGGAAAAAAAAAAGAGGGCCCATGACAGAGTGTTGGGGAATACCCAGGTAGTAGATGGAATAAGGATTGTAATCTAGATATAGTGCCCCTTAAGAAATTACCAAGGAGTTGGTGTTGATAATGCAATTAGTTGCTTGATGGAAAAAATAAAAATGTGCCTTTACCCAGTAATCAAGGCAGTGTCTTAAACACTAATCTTCTCTCCTAAGGATGGAGGAGAGCTGAGGATTCTAAGAGGCACCTGCTTAGAAAGGATGCACCCAAGCCCCAGGCCAGAGCCCTTTGGCTTCAGCTTCCTTCCAGGTTGCCATCATTTGTTAGTCACAGCTAGCAGGGAGACCTTAGAAGTCATCTAGTCCAACCTCCTGTAACATTAATGGAATATGAAAATCTTCCCCATCCATTACTAGGCCTATGTGACCACATGTGTTCAATCATGGATGTCTTTAAATTTGCTTTAAATTCCTGTCCAACTATGATACATTCTAAGTCACATAGAGCCCACTGAGGGAGAAATTTGCCTAAAGGGAAACTTGCTTGGAGAGGCTTGCTTGTAGGAAGGCTAGGCACTGAGTCACGAGGGCTGTGACGCCTTCAGACTCTGAGTCTATGAGCCAAAACCATATATATATATTCTGAAGTGAGATTTTGATTTGTGGGTTTCACTTATGAGAAGGACTTTTGATTCCCTGGATTGGAATTTGTTAGCCATTTGTTAGAGCCCTCCAACTACTCAGATGTGGTGGTGCTCCCTCATCTGGTGGTATTTGTAGGTGGTTGTATTACTTTGTTCAGACAGTTGGAGCCCTGTCTGTTGATCTTTGTGCTAATTTCTCCGTTTGTATTTTCTCCACATTTCAGGGTTCTGACCTTTTTTCTGAACTAGTAAATGTAATTAAAGTAAGATTGTTGACCCCTTTAAAAGTTATCTTTCCTTTAGCAAATCAGATCAAAGAACCTGTGCTGGAAGACCATCCTGGGTGTGCTAGGGTGCCTGCTACTACACCTCCTCATTATATAAATAAGGAAATATGTCACTCCTTTACTCTGCAATTTCTAGTAGTTCACTATTATGTTTAGGATCAAATATAAACTCCTCTGTTTGGCATTTAAAGCCTTTTACAACCTGGCCCCCAAACTTCCTTTCCAGCCTTATTATATACTATTTCTCTTTACAAATTTTATGATCCAGCCAACTGACCTTTTCATTGTCCTTCAAACAACCATCTCCTGTCTTTGTGCCTTTGTACTAGCTTTCCTCAAGCATCACATACATTCCTTCCTTGTCTTTGTGTTTTAGAATCCCTTCAAAACTAAACTCTATAAGAAGCCTCTTCATATTTTTCCAGTGGCTAGTGCCTTCCCCCTCTAAATTGTCTTATATTTATATATCTACCCATACATATTTCCCATGAGAGAATATAAGCTCCTTGAGGACAGACTGTTTCATTTTTGTCTTTCTCCAGCATATACTAGGTTATAAGGGATGGCTATTGGGGATTAAGTGGGGGAAGGAGATGGCTATATACTGAAGTGAAGGTCATGTAAAAATATATCAGTAACATTTTTAAAGGAGAAATATAGGTTGGAGGATGGGCAAAGTAAGGTTGGTTCAGAGATGAAAGATGAGTAGAGAACTTTGCTGCTCCTTTACACATGATGACAGATAGACTCGTCCATGAGTGGCTCTCATCCTGCATAAAACTCCTGTGATTGGGTGACTAAAGTGGTCTGAGCAACCACTTTCCCCAAAAGTCATCTTGGATTCCTCTTTTTCACATCCTGTACCTGACTGCTGGCATGTACCTGACTACTAGACTGGTCACAAACAGAAGTAGAACATGTTGCCAAAAAGGTATGGTCACCTTGATAGCTAAGTCCATCTGGGCCATCCTTCCAAAGGTAGAGCCAAGCCTTCCAAAAACTGATGTTCTAGAGCAGGAATATTTCATATGAGGTCTAATTTAGGATCCATAGGAAACCAGCATATTCTTTTATCATCTCCTCTTCCTGTTGAAATCAACCAATCTGATTAATCACCTTGACTGTAAAAAAGGCACTTCTTCCTGGAATAAGGGTGGGACTATCCCTGTGGACTCCATGGGAATCAATTCTGGTGGCCACAGTTTAGGAGAAAATCCAGAAGATTCTATCTACTGATTGTCAAAGGCCTATCATGTGAAAAAGATTGCTTTCTTTGGCTACAAAAAGGAGAAATGGAAGCAATGGGGCAGAGGTAAAGAGTTAACATTTTGCAGCATTCAACATCTCAAATGTTCTCTAAAGTGTGACAATTTTTTTAGAAGTCTGAGACAGCAGATGTTACAACATTATGGCCTTTGGAGCCCACCCCACTTCCAAATGGAGGAGTAGCAGTGCTAAAGTCAGCCTCTGTTTTGTAAGTTACTGCAATAGTGTTGAACTTAGCCTATGATAGAATGTTCATAAGCATGTAAAAGTGGAAATTCCTGCATATGAGGAAAGGTAATCTTTCTTGATGGTAAAAGAAGTGAGGCTTCTTCCAGGCAGGCGAAAATCAAAGGGTAGGTTGAATTTCTCATCAGAATCATTATGATGATAATCAAGGGTGAACCAAAACTGATCAGAGATCAAAGCTGAGAGATTCTGATGAAGTTTAGAGAGCTAAAAATTCAGGAAGATAGATGGACTTGATGCTGTCTCTAAATTTCATTGCACTGAGACAATGTCTTTATTCCAAAAGGTTGTGTGGTCTCCTTGGCAATGAGGCTTTGCATAGTTCTGCAAAGGTCCCATTGCCTCCTTCTGCCTCAGCCATCATTGCTGAACTGTGGGCCTGAACAAGCAGGAGTTTAGGTTGATTACTCCTTTATCTAGGGAACACCAATTGTGACTGTGGACATAGTATCACTAGAGAAAGGAGAAACTGGCCCAAAACTACGTGTGAGGCTATTGTTATCTGCATAACTCAACTTAAATGCTTCAAAGCCAAGCAGCTCATAATCAATGTCTGGAAAAATCACTCTTTATAAAGGACTATAGGCCTTTGACAGTTTGAAGATGGAGTTATTACTTCCATACCTCAAAGTCATTTGACTGTTGAGATTTCAAAGGAGTTAATAGGAAGTATCAAGGAAGGAGCTCAGAATAGCTATGACATGTGTTTCCAGTGGACATATTTCCAGAGCTAGATGTAAAACACTTGACCTGGAAGAGCCATCAGAAGTTCTGAACCTCATGATTGGAGGGGGAAGAGAAATCAGTCCGTGATTTTTCCACCAAAATTCCCCAAGATAAGCTGAAAGAAATCCTGGCTGCTAACACGGAGCCAGAGGAAGAGATTTGAGGGGAATGGGGGGTGGGGGGGATACAGAGAATACATGTCAATCACATCTTGATCTGAAGAACCAAGATTTAAAAACAAAAAAACCAACCCTTGCTAAGGATAACCAATGAAGAGAAAGGACAACCTGATGTCCTAAGCTAAGACGGACACAAAATGTGGATCCAAGGAGGCTCCAGAATTATGAGATGAGGCCAGTGATACCCTTCCCACTCTCCATACCTTCTCTCACACAAGTCCACTATCTATCCTAACTTTAACTTCCCATCCTACTGCCTGCACTGACCCCCACTCTGCCAGCCTCACACACATAAGGTCTCATATACATATAGAAAGAGTGGGGGCGAGAGAGAATTCCATCCCCCAGCTCTTGAGCATACATATGGATTTGGCTTTCCGCATAGAAGGAGAGGTAACACTAAGCACATGCACATACAAGGACAGAGCCTTGATCTATACACACACGCACACACACACGAATAGGATATCCTCACACTAAGACATGAATTAGGGATAGGACCTCTTCTCACATACATAGTTTCAGGGTTATATATATGCAAATAGAAATAGGACCTCTCACATACACACACATATACAGAGACACAGAATCACATATATATACCAAGTGTCTCACCTACTTACTTCATCCCCAAACACAGATAACCAATGCCTCTATTCACAGATGGGAGCCCACCCATCATCTATGAGTTTGGATCCTTCACACACATAGCTCCTCAACAGAGTTGGGGATCACACTTGGTCACCTCCCACTCCCCCAGCCCTACCTGGGCATGGCATAAGGGTAGCCAGCAGATTCTGTGGAGTAAAACTGAAGGGTCTCAGTTCATTGTTGGGGTCCAGGCAGACCTGGACAAGACTGAGTATAGCAGCCTGGTCTTCGGGATCAGCCACATGTCCTCCATAAAAAATAGATCCTGAAGGACAGGAACCACAGGCACCTTTCAAAGTCCTGTTCTCCAACCCCATCTACTCCCAGCCTGAACTGTGCACCAGGAAGAAGATACTCAGGTTGCAGGTCCCTTTTCTAAGAATGAATGAGGGAGGCAGAGAAAAGGAATGGGGAAAACAAAGGAAACTAAGAGATGGATGGGAGCCAGAAAAAGGGAAATAGAAACAGAGGAAGTCAGAGATTGGGGACAGACAGAAGAAAGATAGCAGAAAACAAAGCTAACTAAAGGGCAAGGAAGGGAAGACAAATGATTAGTGGAATGATAACAGGAAGGGGCAGGGACAGGGTCTTGCCAGTCAGCTCTTGCAGGGCCACCCAGTGATTGCTGAACTTCTTCCATATCCATTCCTGTGTTTTTAGAGTCTGTTCCAGGATCATCTGATTCCTGTTGGGATGGGGGGGGGGGGGTAGAGGGTCAAGAAGATAGTGTCAGGAGATATGAGATCCAGTGGGAAGGTGGTGGCACTAAGATAAGGCTTAGAAAAAGCAAGGGAAAGCCTTTTCCAGATGGGGTCTCCCCAGTCAGGCACTGGACAGAAGGAAGGCTTGGGGGCATGTCAAACCATCAACTGCCCTAGGCCTGGGGAAAAGGAAGGGGCCTTCCGGTATGAGTGACTTACCATTTGCCACACTTGGCCTGAAGCCAGGACCCATAGAGTTGGCGGTGCAGCAGAAGGCTGTGCAGGAACATCACTGGCACAGACAGGGTTAGGGACACTGAGGGTCTATGCTGTTTCAGGGAATTTTGGATCAATGCTTTTCTTTCATGTAGGCTGCATATCAGAATGTGGCCCAGTTCTAGAGACTGCTCCCAGAATATAGGAACTGAGTGTTGTACCACCACCACTAGTAAGAAAGAAAGGGGAGAGGGCGTGATTCAGAGCATAACTCTAGCCAAGCAATTTTCGATGGTAAGTCTTCATGCTTACTCTGGAAAGAAGCCTGCACAGCTGCCTATGATCCTATACTGCCATCAAATAATATCCCCTAGACTACTGTCTCTTTCTGCTCAGTGAAGTGCCTTAGATATTTCCCACCTCCTAGTCTCCATTGAGGCTAGCACCTGGGCAACAGCCTTCTCTTCTCTTCGTCCCCCAATTCAATTAGGATTCTGATGAAGGAGCTTCCATCCTTACCTGGAAGGGAGCCAATTGCATTAGCTGAGGAAATAAGCCATAGCCGGAACTTCTTATTTATAATTAGATTGTGTCTGGACATGGATTGGTGCAAGGCCTGTGGCAACACTTCTGATGTCACTGTGGAGACATGGGGTACAGGGAGATGGGGAATGGCCAAAGCACAAGGGGGCTATTGAAATGAGGACACAGATAAGAAGGGAGGAAAGACATGGGGAGCAGATTTATATTATAAATAGGACAAAGACATGAAAGAGACTTAGACATGGTTAAGTTAAGACTAAGACATGAGGGAACATACACATAAGTAGGGAACACAGGCATGAGGCTAACATATACCTGAAAGTCATGGACATAGCATAAATATACACAATTCTGTGAACAAACATAAGGACATAGATATGATGGTGGATGAGTACACATAAAGGGGGCCACAGGAATGAGAATGGGGACAGAGACCCAAAGGAGAGAGACAAAGACATGAGGTGGACAGAAGAGTGGGGACACTGATATAAGAAGAAAGCTACACACCTTGATAGTTGAACAAGCATGGCACAAGGGAGGCACAGACAGAAGGGAAGATAAACAGTAAGGACACAGATGGCTCACATATTCACAGGGATGGGCACAACAAGAGGGACAAAAACATGAAGGGAGGTAGACAAACATGAAGAGAAAAAGAAACCAAGGGATCATAACTCTGGAGCCCTGGAATTCAGAAACCACTCCCAGCCTTGTGCTAAGTGACTTGCTCAAGGTCACACAGTTGATAAATGCCCAGAAGAGGATTGTCACTTAGGTCCTCTCACTGGTTTCTGCCCCTTTTCTGTATCTCATTAGCACAGGGCCTGGCACCCAGGGCCACTGCAGATATGGGCTAGCTGCAGCCTCCAAGAGGCAGTGTTCTTTCTTCCTTCTGCTTTTGGCACACTGCCAACACAAAGAAAAGGGCCACAGACATTGAAGGGAGACACAAACCTGGAGGAGGAGGCAAAGGCAGGAGGAGGCTCCCACACGTAAGACAGAAATACAGATATGACAAAACAGAGGGAATAGAAGAGGCAGGAGGGGACACAGAGAAGAGAAAGATAGATGAAGGGAGGTCCTAGATGTGACAGAGAAGAGTATAAGTGAGGACACAGAAACACAGGGAAGGATCTGGACATAAGAAGGGAACAAAGACAGGAGGAAATAGATACAGACTTGTGGGAAGCACAATCATGAGGACTGGCCGGAAATGGAAAACACTACTAGGGGGGAGACACAGAGCCATGGAGAATACAATCAAGAAAGATAATGATATAAAGGGAGGAACCTAGACGTTGTGAGAGAAGGGAAAGATAATGGCATAAAGGAAGACATGAGCATGACATGAGGACTGAGGCATTGGGAAGCAATGAGATAGGGACACAAACGAGAAGGATAACACACACATACAAGGAGCCACGAGGGCATGGACATTAAGGAAGGCCCAAAGGTACAATGAAGGTGGACATAAGTAGAGAAACATATGGGGTGGGTGGCTAACACATGTGAAAGGGTGGTACACAGACATGAAAACGGGAACAAACATAAAAGGAATACAGAACAGGAAGGAGGCACAAACAGAATGAACAGCTAGCAAGGTAACAAGATAAATGAGACACACGTTCCTGGGGGGCAAAGGCACAAGGACTTCTAGGATGCACATGGAGACTATATCCATGAGGTGAGTATAGTCATAAGGAAGGCTCAGCCAAGGACAAAGACATATAGATGAGCAGGGTGTACAGACACAAGAGGAGCACAGACAGAAGTTGGGGTACAGCTATGGGGCATCACCTACCCTGAGCCCCATCTAACATCCCCAACAAGGATTCCAGGAGCTCTGATGGCCAAGAAGACATCAGATGGCAGTTGTCCAACACTATCCAGTGGCCTTTTCGCATGGCTTCATTCAGGGCCATGGTCACAGCCTGAGCAGAGTCCCATAGAGAGGAACCCAGTCCAATGACCTGCACATGCTTTTGCCCCAAGAGAGATAGGCATGCCTTGAGTAGCTTCTAGGGGTCCTGTAACCCCAAGTAACCACAGGGTGTCTCCCAGTACCTTTATTGAGGAAACATATTACAATCCCTTCCTTGCTACTTTGAAGGTTGTGTAAAAGAAACAATTCTCTCCTACCCAGCCTTTGCCCTTCAGAGAGCAATGAGAGAGAGCCAGGGTCTAGTGGGTGATGTCACCTGCTCACCATCTGTCTGCAGAGGCTCAGAGCTGCATATAGTCTTCTTCTCTGGTCTCAACCCTCATGCCCATTTGCTACTGAAAAGGTTCTCTGATGTCTTAGTCCTAGGACTTCACAGGATCATACCACAGTCCTTGGCTCAGCTGCCTCTGAAAGGGCCCTATAGTCACATGGTGGATGCCAACTATGGGAGTGTCAGTGGAGTGAGTGTGCTCTCTGTGAGGGTTGACACCTGAGCTGGTGAGCAGGATGGGTGGGAGGAGCTCTTGAGGTGGGAATACAAGTGTATGGGAGAGGTAGTCAAAAGTCATGCTTAGTAAAGCTGTCTGCTTGGGACTGGGCTTCTCTGGAGCATTGTGTTCACATTCAGAGTGATAAGGAGCCTTCATTTGACTGGCTTCCAGAAATACAGTCAGTGAAGGTGCAATAGGACAGATGGAGAAAAGGCTGCCACAGAAGTGAGTCACCCCAATTTAGGGTGAGATGTGCAGGGGAAATGGGGGGAGTCAGGACCTTACCAGTTGTGAAGGAACTTTTCAAGCTGAAGAGAGTGGGAAGGAAGAAGAGGAGATGACTGAAACCCATGCTGGGACAGAAACAGGGAGGAAGCATTCGTTTTTCACAGATTGAAAAAGGGAAGAATTGTGTATCTCAGTCCCTCATTTACTCCTGAGCATCAGTCAATCCGAGTCTCATGTAGCAGGGCCAATTGATGTTACTAAGGCTCTTAGCTCACACTGTGCCCTGCTTGGGGTCTGGGAAATTGGGGAAACAATCTCCAGCTGGATATTAAGAGATCTGAATTTTACTTCCTGCCTATCTACTTTATCTTGGTCAAGTCACACTTTCTCTGGGCCTCAGGGTCCTACTCTAAAATGTGGGCACTGACTAGGTAAAGTGCTATAGCTCTAGCATAAAACATTCTAACATAATTTGTGGTAGCATTGTCTAGGCATCACCTAAAGATGAAAAGCAGTCAGGAAGTAGGTACACCCTCCCCTAAGTTGTACATCTGGTGCTAAGAGGGTAGTTTCAGGTATCCCTACTCAGACCTCCAGCCTCACCTCCTGCTCCTGTTGGGATGCCAGCTTCCAGATGAAGGGTAAAGGGTATGAGGTGGCAGTAGGATGGCCTGGAGGGGGCAGTAGCACAATCAGGGGTCGGGTGGGGCGGCTCAGCCTGTAGGGGTTAATAGCTGGATCCTTATCCTCAGCCAGGGGCCGTCCCAGGAGGCAGGTGGTAAAGTCAGCAAAGACATCAGCTAGCCGCTCTGGTCGTAGCACCCGCCATAACACCAGTTTCTGAAGTAAGCTCAGGGGTGTGGTGCCAATGCCTGGTGTGAGACCTATCACTGTGGAAGGCAAACTCAGGTACTCCTGCCAGGCACCTGAGTGGGCAGCCAGGGAAGCCCGCAGGCCTACAAAGGGGGGCAGCAGCTCCAGCAGCCCACACTCCTTCCAGGCCTTGGGCTGTAGCCAGGAAGGGCAGGTGATATTCGAGCTCAGCACATTCTTGTCCACCACTGGGGAGGCTGCTAGTCCTGGGCAGAGTGCCAGCCTCTCCAAAACAGGTGCCTGCCCAGCTAGCTGTAGCAGGGCCAAGGCACCAAAGATCCCTACTAGGGGTGCATGGCGGGGCTGCAAGGAGCTCAGGGTATTATTTAGCAGCCGGCGTATTAGCCGGGTTCCTAGCTCCTGAAGGTGGCTGTCCAGGTCTTCACCATGTTGTGGTGGTAGCTGATGGTCAGTGCTGGCCAGAGTACGGCGTGTCACAGTCAGACAGTTGTCTAAGGCCGTGGGATAGATAGGGTGTAAATTCTGCAGAGGGGACATGGCCTGGGATATGGTGGTGCCCAGACGAGCCACACGCCAGTAATGTATACGAAACTCTACCTCTTGGGCCTCCATCTCCTTCAACTCTTCCAGGTGAGCCTTCTGCTGATAGAGCTCTGCCTGGTAGCACAGCATGTCCCGCAGAAAATAGTTTCGGCCTAGTTGGTCTGCTTCCGTATTTAACACGAGCCCCAGGAGCTTTTCCTGTGTAGGGCCCCCCTGCTCAAAGCCTGGTCTGCCATCTTCTTTTACCCACTCATTTCATTCTCCCAAACCTACTTTTTCCCATTCCTATAGATCACAGTTCCCATACTTCCCCTTGTCCTTTCCTGGACCCTTGACCCTGTTTTCCCCTGGACTGCTATCTCTTCTGTCAAATGCAGAGGTTCTTAACCTGGGGTCTGTAGATTTGTTTTTTAAAAAACATTTTGATGATTTTATTTCAATATAATTGGCTGCTTTATGATTCTATGTCTTATTTCTTGAATTTAAAAATTTTATTCTAAGAGGTTCACAGGCTTCACCAGACTGACAAAGAGGACTATAATACAAAAAAAAGGTCCCTATCTCTTCTCTCCTAGTGCCCTTTCCTCACTTCTAATCTTCCTAATCTTCTTCCCCTGACTCCTCCCCTCTATGCTGTCTCCCAGACCCAGGCCCAAACTTACCTCAGTGGCCTCAATCTGATCATAAGCATCCAGTATACTGAGTTCCAGGTTATGCAATCTTGTTTCCAACTCTGGCCTCTCAGCTCTTAAGATCTCTTGTAAAAGCTGCTCCTCTATCACCTCCCGAATCGTATGCATATCTATTATATTCATACCCTTCAGTGTCTCCGAGTTCAGACCTGGAGATAGGCCCCATTCAGCTTTACCCACAAGCATACTCTCCACACCCAATGCACCCAGGCAGCCCCTGCCTCTGCCAAGCCCCCTTCCCAATCCTCCATCTCTGTCAGCCTTTACTTTTCCTCTTCCTCTGCCCTTGGCTTTAGCCCCTGGCTTATACCCATCCATCCTCACAATATACTCCCATTTCTCTGTAGCCCCTGTTCCCAACCCCTAGCTCAGTCACTGGTCCCTAAGTCTCTATTGATCTTCCAACTTCCATCTAGCCTCTGACCCTCACTCTTCACATTGTAACAGTCTAAGGCATACATCCAACCTTGTTGTAGATTAAGTTGGGCCTTGTAGCAAGAGGCTGAGGAAGATGGAGAGGAGTGCCACCTTGACTAGTGGCAGCAAATAATCCTGGAGAAATGGGGTCACACCAGCCTCCAAGTCTAGGCCTCACCTGTTGACAAAGCATCAAGGTGCAGCCTGGTGCTCAGGTACAGGCAGAAGTTGGGGTGCACTGCAGGAAGGCACAGATGCTCCCTCTGAAGGAGCCTCTGCAGCTCAGGACACCACAGACCCAGCTCCACATTGCTCAACAGCACTGATAGCCCTGCCAAGAAATACCCCCAAGACTCAGCTCAGCCTCCCACAAACCTGACACACACCTCCATTCAGTCATGACTTATGAGGCTGCTCCTACCTAGACACTCTCTTGGTCACAGATCATAGGAAGGGACTTCTGAGGTTATCTAGTCCAACCTTTTCATTTTACAGATGAGAATACTGAAGCCAAGAGATTGAAATGGTTTCTTTATGTTAAGTAGTGGAGCCCACGCCTTCATATCACAAATCCTGTGCTCACACCCTTCATGGCCGCAGTTATTCTCATCATACTCCCTCTACAATCCCTTTTCCCAGCTCCATTTCCACCAGCTCTGTCCATCTTAGGGACTAACCATGCTGTAGTTGCCTTCCAGCCCCAGGTCGCCTAGGGAAAACTTTCTTCGACACCCCTACTATGACCTCTCATTCAGTTGACAAAAGGGACTCTGTAGAAGTTAGTCTCTGGAAAGGTGGAAGCATCCTGAGGCTGACATTGGGGTATATGACCAGGGGAAAAAGGTGAGAGAAGGCTGAAGAAATAGTGGACAAGGGGGTCATAGAGACAGCCTCTTAAGGGGACAGTGGTCAAGAGGTCAATTCTCACCACTGGCAGCTGCTTCTAGAAGTTCCTTTCCCAGATTGGGGTCACTGGCTGAAAGTATCTTGAAGACAGTTGCAGAACTAGTCATGCTTGGAGTGGACATGCTTTCATTTTCATCCTCATCGTTGACAACCTCCTCCTCTTCCTCTTCCTCCTTCTCCTCCTCTTCCTCTTCCTCTTCCTCCTTCTCCTCCTCCTCCTCCTCCTCCTCCTCTTCCTCTTCCTCCTCCTCATATACCATATCCTCCTTTATCTCTTTATTCTTATCTTTTCTGTCCTCCTCAGTGGTGTTCCCTAAGAGACAGGGTCAGAGGTTCTACTTTCCCATTAAGAACCTCAACTCAGGCCTTCAGGGCAACTGTCCATCCCTTAAAGTCCAAGAGGTCCAGTCTCATAGGGATGTCTCTGAAAGGGAGACATTTTTGGGAAAGAGGTGACCATGAAGGAAGGGATAGAATGTTTCTGGAAGGGAGACACAGGATCAATGTGAACAACTGTGGAACAAAGTAAACAAATTTGTTTTGGTTTCCTTGTGGACTGAGGTTGCAGAACTTGGAGTAATGATTAGAATCTGCAGGGAAGTAGATATAGGCTTGATCTAAGAAAGCCTTCCCTTACATCAAGTTTGTAGAAGGGTGGAGAGTTGGGAGGAGATGGCCTTCCTGACAAATCCGAAATTCTGATTGTTCTACACACTTTTGAGAAAGGAGATGAGAAGGAAGAAGAGAAGTAAAAGGAGATTACAAAAGAAGAGTAAACAGGAGGAGCAACAGGCACGTTACACTCTAATGTATACTAGAGGAATGATCTGTGAACTAGCACCTGGGGGAAATTCAAATTCGACTTAACAAGTATTTGTTAAAAGTGACTACTTTTTACAAAGCACTGTGCTAGGCTCTAAAAACAGTTCCTGCTCTTAAGAAGCCTGCTATCCTGAAGCCTACCTACTATTCTACAAATATAATATAATTTGAACAGGAAGAGAGCACTGACAACTAAGGGAACGAGGAAAGCTCTTTTCTAGGATGTGGCACCTGAGTTGATCCCTGAAGAAAGCTAAGGATTCTAAGAGGTATAATGAGTTTGAGGTGCCACAAAAACCTCGGCAGTTTGTGACAAGACAGACCAGGGATCAGCCAGCTAGCAAACTAGTGATAACTGCCCGTTGATTGTATGTGACCAGTTTGTTAAGGGCAGAAGGTGAAGTGAATGTATAAACTGATGTATCAGTGACACCCAAGGAACTTCCCCGAGAAAAAGTAGGTAGTGAGTAGGTGCAGCAATGAGAGAATAAGAAATGATGACAGATTTTTGGATATTATGGCTTATGTATCTTGCTGGTTATGTCTAATGATTCTTAAAGGAGACTGCTAAAACACCTGAGTCATCTAGTAAATTGATGCTGATTACCAGTTACTGAGACCTCACTGATTTAGACACAGGATAAGACTAATCGAACACAACATTCCATGAGACATCGTGCAACCTGGAGTACCGATGCAAGGTGAAAACTTCTAAATTTCTTATCAGGAAAACAAAATTAAACACCAGGTTGAATGAAGCCTTTGATACATAATTAAGTTCAAGGAAAAACATCAAGTGGTTCCTGGAGAATTCACTTAAGGAGAATACATTTGATAAGCAAATCATATAATTAAAATATAAGGTCTATGAGAGCAGGGATTATTTTCCTTTATTGCCTTTGTATCCCAACACCTAACAAAGTACCTGGTACATAGAGAGTGCTTAATAAATGTCCATTGCAACTTGAAGTCAGAAGTCATTTAGTGCAATCCACATCTAAATAAGAATCCCCATACAATCTGCCCAACAAGTTACTGCTTGAAGATTTTCAATGACAGGGAAGCCCACTGCTTTCCCCTGCAATCCATTTCATTTTTTGATATCTCTAATTTTTAGGTCTTCTTTCCTGATATCAAATCTAGGATCCTGCCAAGACATACTGGCAGTGTACTCCTAGAAGCTACTTAACCTTTCAGCGGTCCAACTAGTTCTCTGAAACTTATACATTTCAGAAAATGTGCCAGCCTGCATTGGTAGAGGGTGTTTCCTCACCAGGAATTCTTCACATCAGTGAAATCACAGTTCCAGTTACAATCTCTCATTAAATTTCCTCTTCTTTAGAACAAATCACCAGTTACTTCAACTATCATCATATGGCATGTTCTTAAGGCCCTGCATCATCTCTCCTCTGGATACACTCCAACTTACCAGTATCCTTCTCAGAATTTGGTGCAAAAAACTGAAGACAATAGTAAGCACTTAATAATGCTTTATCATTCATTCTCACTAATATGGTTTTATAATGGCAGTATACATTGCCTCATCACTCTCAATCAATCATTTATTAAGCACTTACTATGTTCCAGGAACTATACTAAGCACTGGAAGGACAAAGACAAAAATGAAAGAGTAGCTGCCATCAAGGAGTTTCAAGTCTATCAGGGGGAAACATGTACGCAATTGTAGCGTCAATGGAATATTGACAGCACCTATGGTGGCTATGAATATGCCAGCACAATTGCAAATTGAGAAATACAACAGACTCTCCATATGGAAGACAGAACCAAAACATCTATTCAGACACCAGAGAGCCAAATTCATCACGGCAACAAAAATCTATACACAATAACAATGCAGAGCCCTAAGCCTTCCCCCACTAGGCTTCCCACAAACCAGCTTCCTTAAACAAATCACAAACAGGTTTCTCTTAAACAAAATGCCCTTTCTTCCACTCACAGCCAGGTGCTCACTTGCCTTTGTCCTTCAGTTCTAACCTCACCAATTTTCCTCTCAGGCCTCCTCCAGCTCTGTTTCCCCCTGCTCCACCCATTCAGCAAACTCTGTCCACCACAGGCTCCATCCGACTCAGATTTCATGTGACCCAGGGCAGATCACATGGGCCCATTATTGAATGGGAAAGATCTTCCCCTTTAAATTATCATTACAACAATAAACAAATCCAAACTATAGTATAACAGGGACCTCCCTTCTCTCACAAAAATGAGCACTGATTTTCTCTGTTGGAACTGGAGGGGGTCTTAGAGGTCATGTGTGTGAATAAAGAGGCCAGTTTAACTAGACTGAGAGGGCCAAATGGGGAAAAATCATTGGGGCCAAATTGTGGAGACTTTAAAAGCTAAACAGAGGAATTTCTATTTCATCTCAGGTGCAATAGAGAACTTCTAGAGTATGTTGAGCAGGGGAGTGACATAGATGTTACTTTGGCAGCAGTGTAGTGGATGGGCATGAACTTGAGGCAATTAGATCAATTAGGAGGTTTCTGCAATAACTGGAGAGATGATAAGGGCTTGAACTATGGTAGTAGCTCTGGGAGCAGAAAGAAGGGCCAGGATGTGAAAGAGATAGAAATAGCAATATTTGGCGATTGATGGCTATATGATGTAAAGGAGAGGGAGAAATCAAGTACACTGCTGAAATAAAGAATCTGGAAGACTGAGATAGGCACCTTCTATAGAAATAAAGAAATCTGGAAAATAGATTCGGGAGGGAAAGGCAATTAGTTCTTTGAACATAATGGAAACAGATATATAGATCTGATATTTATCTGCATAGATATGATAATTAAATTAAATAATTAAATCTGTGGTTGTTGATGAGGTCTCCAAGAGAGATTGTAGAGAGAAGAGGGCCTAGAACAGATCCTTGGGATCAGGGTTAGAAGGTGTGATAATGTTGATGAGCCAGCAAAGGAGAGTAAGGAGTGGTCATACAGAGAATAGAACCAGGAAACAGTAGTGCTCTGAAAACCTAGAGAAGAATGAGTATACAAGGTCAGCAGTGTTAAATACAAATATGTGTGTGTATGTATACACACATCTTATATATTGTTACCAATATATTCATATATGTGTGGGTATTTTAAGTCTTATGGATGTTTTGTTTTTCACACGACAAAGATTTATATAATATCTCCTCTCTGTGATAGGTCTCTTGTAAAAATATAAAACAATAAGCAAAATTAACACCACAACCACTTCATCTGAAAGTGCATACAACATTCATATCTACAGCATCCTCAACTCTTTTTAAAAAAAAAACTAAAAAGGGAATATCTAAAAAAAAAGAAGTGGTCACAAAGAGCCAGAATTGCTTTCTTTTAAAAGCACATTAAACTACTGTACTATAAGAAATGACAAACAGGCGACCTTCAGAAAAACCTGGAAAGACTTATATGAACTGATGCTGAGTGAAATGAGCAGAACCAGGAGAACATTATACATAGTAACAGCCACAGGGTGAGAGGACTGTTTCTGATAGACGTAGCCCTTCACACTTCACAGAAATTCAAGGACATTCCCAAAAGACTCTTGATGCAAAATGCCATCCACACCCAGAGAAAGAAATATGGAATTGGAACGCAGAATTAAACAGACTATTTTCTTTTGTGTTATGTTTTGGTTTGGTTTTTCTCATGGTTTCTCTCATTTGTTTTAATTCTTCTATGCAACATAACTAATGTGAAAATGTGTTTAATAAGAATGTATGTGTAGAATCCATATAAGATTGCATGCCGTCCTTGGGGAGGGAGGGTGGAGCGAAGGGAAGAAAATTTAAAACTTATGGAAGTGATTGCTGGAAACTGAAAACAAATTAATTAAATGTTTTTTAAAAAATCACATTAAGACATCAATTTGAATTCTGCAGTCAGTAGCTGGATTGTAAGGGATTGAGAAATGAATGGGAGTAGAGATATTGGAGAAAATGAGTATAGATGGCCTTTTCTAGAGTTTAAATGTGAAAGAGAGAAGAGATATAAGATAACAGCTTGGGTAGACAGGTTCAAGTGATCAAGTGAAAGTTTTTCTCAAGGATAGGAAAATCTAAATCAGTTTGTAGAAAGGAGAAAAAGATAGGGAGAAATTATAGGCTGGAGAAGGAAATGGCAGGAATGGCAGAAGGAGGTAAGCACCAAGAAGAAATGAGAAGCAATGGGGTCAAGTAGAGGGGTTGTCTTTGGTAAGGAGAATGGGTATTTTATTAAGAGCTTAGAACAACAGAGAATAAAATGAGGCACAAACATGTCAAGGGGTTTCGAGATATTGAATAGCCGGAAAGTGAGAGCTCAAGATGAATGAACACAATTTTCTCACTAAAGCTGGAGGCAAAGTTCTCTTCTGAAGAGGGCATAGGGTGATATAAGAGGCTTAAGAGAGAAGGTATAAAACAGCAGGTGCAGTGTGAACGAGAATCGATTAAAGAAGAAAGAGAATGCTCTGCAGCTGTGAGGACCCAGTTGCTTTTAAATAAAATAAATGTGTAGAGGATCCAGTCAACCTTTGGTGTAGGTTTAGCAGCAAAGCAGTTAACATGGTCAGACACGGTCTTTAGAAATATCAACTTGGCAGCTGTGTGGAGAATGGATTGGAAAAGTGAAAGACTGGATACAGAAGTACTAGTGACTGTAGGAGGTCACTGCAACAATCCAAGTGACCAGTGGTGAGGTCCTAAACTGGAGTGGCTGTAGAGAGAAGGTGATGTGAGAAATGTTGAGTTGATGTAATCAGCAAGACTTAGCAACTGATTATAGGGAGTATGCAAAATGATGGAAAGTAAAGAATCAAGAGTAACTCCTCAGCTACAAAGTTGGGGAAGAGGAAAGATGGTGATTTAAACAGAAATAGTTAAGGAGAAGTTGCTAAGGGCAAGATTCTTAACCCGAGGTCCACAAATTCCTAACAGCTTCACGTACAGATTTCAGAGAGTCAGTAAACATCGATGAGAAAAAGAAGTCCTTATTTCTACTAATTTCTAACTTAAACTTAACATTTCCTTCAATTATAAAAAAACCCAACACATTATTCTGAGGTGTCCACAGGCTTCACCAGACTGTCAAAGGGATTGGTGACACACAAAAAAAACTGGGTTTGGCAATAAATAGATGATTGAAAAAGCTGACATTCAAACCCATGTCTTTATATTCCAAGACCAGTCATCTGGTAGACTGCATAAACACATGATTTAACTTGAGAGAAGACTCTCATGCCCTCCTTCTTCATTCCACCTCAGCTACACACAGGGATGGTGTGATTTTGCCTCCCCAACCAATGTTTCACTTTTATGGCAATGGGAGATCAAAAACTATGAAACATATTATTCCTATCATTCCATGACAGGCACAGTGCCTAGAATATAGCAGACTTACTGACTTGACCAATCCTTCTCAGTCTCCTTTGATGGCTCTTCATTCCTATCATCTCTACTAACTGTGGGTGTTTCCCAAGGCTCTGTCCTTGGACTTCCTTCTCTACATTCTCTCTTGGTGACCTCAATCCGGTCCCATGGACAGAATCTCTATGTAGATAACTCTACCCTGTGCTAATCACTCTCCTGAGCTCCAGTCTCACATTACCACCTGCCAAATGATGTCCCAAGCACTCAAATTCAACAATGGCCAAAACAGAATTCATTATCTTTCTTCCCAAACCTTTCCCTCTCTGTTATTGTCAAAGGTACTATTATCCTTTGTCACCCAAGTTTGCAATCTTGGTGCAACCTCGATTCCTCACTCTCCTTCACTCCCCATACCTCAGCACTTGCCAGATCTTGTCATTTCTATCTACACATTATATATACAAAGACACACACACATATACACATTGTATGTTTAGTCGTTTTCAGTTGTGTCCAACTTTTTGTGTCCCCATTTGGGGTTTTCCTGGCAAAGATACTGGAGTGATTTGCAATTTCCTTCTCTGGCTCATTTCACAGATGAAAAAATTGCTGCAAACAGGATTATGTAGACTTGCCCAGAGTCACACATCCAGCAGGCGTCTGAGGTTGAATTTGAACTAACTCCAGACCTTCCTGACTCTATCCACTGTGCCACCTAGTTGCCATGTCTTTCCACTCATCCAAGCTCCTATCTCCTCTTGCCTGAATTTTTGTAATGCCCTTTTAATTGGTCTCTCTGCATTTTAAAGTAGTTTTCTGAAAGTGTAAGTCTGCTCATGTCACCCTCAACCTATTAAATAGAGTCTTAAGTTTCCCTGATGTCTCCTGGATAATCTCTTTTATTTGACATTATAAACTCTTCATGACATGGTCCCATTATACCTTTCTGACCTTTTTACACATCACTCCCTTCCATGTGCTCTGTGGTCCTACGCCTTTGTACTGGCTATATCCATTCCTAGAATGCTCTTCCTTCTTGCCTTCCCTTCTTGGAATCCCTGGTTTCCTGCAAGGGTCAACTCAATTATATCTTTCCACATAATGCCTTTCCTGATCCCTGGCTTCATCTAATGTCTTCCTCCCAATACACTTTGTATCTGCTCTCTGTGTGTTTGTAGCTCCCTATACATGTATTCTACATGTGCCTACATATGCACATATTGTCTCCCCAATTAGAATGTAGATTTCTTGGGGGCAGGGACTGTTTTCCTTTGTCGTTGTATCCTTCTGGACTAGCTCGGTCCTTGACATAACAGTGGTGTGTAATAAATGCTTGCTTGATAAGCAATAACCTCTGTACCTTTCCTGAAAAGAGAGTATCTAGGCTGTAAGTCCTAGGCTGTTGGGACTTCCCTGCTTATTTGCCAAAAGCTAATCCATAATCATGCAAACAGGTACAACCACTGGGCCTAGTTTCAAGGCCCTGCGTCAAGGCAGCTAGTTGTACTGTACCTTTTTCAGCCCCCCACCCATCTCTGCCACCCCAATTCTGATTCTCTGATATCTGGACAAAGCAGCTCTAGAAATCCTCTCTGGAAAACCAGATACCTCTCTCATGTCTGTTGATATACTGTGACATTTCTAGAATATCTTCATTATTCTGCTGGCTCAGAGACAGCAGCCAGACAGAGGCCTGGTCATCAGGGTCAAGGATCAGGGGCCATCGTCGAGTAGACCTGTGAGTAGGGCTGCGAAGGAGGAGGGCAGCCAAGCGTGTAGGCAGTGCGTGGGGCTTCATGTCCCGGTCCCACTGGTGCTGCTCAGTCTCAGAGCTTAGCACCGACAAGAGGCTGAAGGGTGTTAGGGTGGGTATCTGGAAGTCTTCCAAGTCTCTTGGTAGGCCCTGTTCTCGGTCCAGTTCCAAGGCCACATCATCTGGGTCCAGATGATCCTGGCGACCTGAACATAGTGCCAACCATTTGTCAAGGATCTCTTGACGCCTTCCAGCTGGGAAAGGGCCCAGGTAGTTGATGGCAGCTGCAGAAAGCAGGGCATCTCCAGGTATTGTCTGATGGTTCCCTTTCAGTTTCTGAGAGGGAAGAGATGGAAAGAAGGGGAAGTGAGAAAAGCAAACTCATGTGGGGAGAGAGGGAGAAAGGAGAGAAGAACAAGTGGGGACAAAGGGGGAAAGGAAGTGGGGTGAAACAATGAGGGAAGTGATGGGGAAAAGTTTCTTGGGCAGAGAGAGGCAAGAGTGGACAATTCACCTAGACTTTTAGAGCATGTTATTGTTCTTGTTGTTTACTGCTACTACGACCACTACCACTACTGCTACTACTACTACCACTACTGCTACTACCACCACTACCACTACTACTACTACTACTACTACCACTACCACTACCGCTACTACTACTACTAATACTGCTATTACTACCACTACCACTACTGCTATTACTATCACTACCACTACCTCTACCACTACTACTACTACCACTACTGCTATTACTACCTCTGCCACTACTGCTACTACTACGACTATCACTACTGCTATTACTATCATTACCACTACCACTACTACCACTACCGCTACTACTACACCACTACCGCTACTGCTACTACCACTGCTACTACTACCACTACCACTAGCACTACTGCTACTACTGCCACTATCACTACTACTGCCACCACTACAACTGCTACTACTACCACTACCACCACTACTACTACCACTAGCACTACTGCTACTACTACCACTACCACTAGCACTACTACTACCACCATTACTGCTACCACTACTACTACCACTACTGCTACTACTACTACTACCACCAGTATCACTACTGCTACTACCACCACTTCTGCTACTACTGCAACAACTACCAGTCACAGTTGATATTTCTATACCCTGACATCAATCCTATGAGATGGGTATTACAGGTCTCATGATTCTCTTTTGACAGATGGAGAGGCTAAAGTTTGGAGACATTAGGTGGCTGGTTCATGACAGTACATATATGAGCTGACACTTGAATGCAGATGTTCACAACTCTCAGGGTGGGAGTCTCGCTAAGTTCTGAAGCTTAGTGGAGACAAAAGGTAAACAGTTCCCAGGACTGAGGTTGGGACAAGGGGAGGAAATTCCTAGGTCTGAGCAGGGGCAAAAGTAGGAACAACTACTTGGGCTAATCAGAGGGAGGAAAAGGGCAGGTGGTTCCTCTGGGCATACTACAGGTGAGGGTGCATGACTCATCAAATAAAGATGGCGGATCACCTGAAAAAGGGAAGTCCAGACCTTCATGGGGGTGACAAGGGCAGCCTGCACCTGTCCCTTTGATTCCCGGCCCTGTATTGCCCTAGCGAGCCGTTCAGCCAACAGATTGTGGGATTGTCGCGCCTGCTCCACCTGAAGAGCCAGGAGATGGTTTTGCTGCAGCAGTTCCTTTGCCTGCATTTGGCAGCGGCCCATGCGCATCTGTTCATGCAGCAGTGTGTTCTCCACTTGTCTCAGCAGGGTCGATGTGGGGACCCCTTTGCGCTGTGCCAATCCAAAGCACAACACAGCCCGCAGCCACGAAGCTAGCCCTGCTGCAGCCTGGCTCACATGTCGTAGGGCCTTGTCATTCATGCCTGGGTCTTCCAATATCTGACTCAGGTTCAGCAGCTCAGCTTCTCCTACTGTCTCTTTGTCAAAGAATACAAGGTCCTGTCCTCAAGGAAGAAGGGAGTGAAATACTGGTTCAGGGTCAAAATTGTACCCCCTTAGCACCTACCTACCTTTACTTGACCCCTTTCTCCTGTATCTCTCAGACCCAGTCAACTCTTCCTGCCTCAGTCTCTCCACATTACCTCTCCCCTCCTCCTATCTCTGTCAGCCCCTGTTGTCTCTCCTTTTCTTCTCTCTCTCCCTCCTGGCTCTATCAGTGCTCCTTCCTCCAGTATAGCTTCTGCCCCATCATCCTTTTGGATGCTCTTCTATCTTGAATCACCTCCCTATCATCCTGTTCTCCTAATCTTCCCCCTTTACAATTCCCCAGATCTCAATCATAATCCTACCCTGGTTTCCCCAATAGCTACCTCTGTCACTCTCATTTAGCTCTGTCATCTCATCCTGTCCAACCCTTTATCACTTGGGTTCAGCCCCTTACCTCAAAAAAGCCCTCTTTGCCCATCAGTTGCTTGGCACTTTCCCATCCTGGGGGGCGGCGGAATAGGACACACAGTGCATCAGTCACCATCACCACAGAAGTAGGTGGAGCCCGGTAACTGCGCAGTTCTTCCATGTCAGCCACTTTAAGTTGGGTTAGGGGCCCCAGGAAAGCCTGGTCCATCTGAGAGAAGGAACCACAAAGGGATGAGAGTGGAAAAGGCTTCTTGGAGGAATGTTAGTCCCCAGCTATGAATCCTTGATACCCGATATCTGTTATGAGTAATCTTCTTCCCCTTTTCTGGTACTGTGTCACCAGCATCTCTGTGGCCAAGCATTATGGCAAGATGTTCCTTTCTTTGTCATATACTGATGGAACTTGTATGTGGCTATTACCTTACAAGGGGGCATTTATAGTCACATTGTGAGGGCCTTTGGGTGAAATGCTTTCCTACTTGGGTTATGGAAACCAGAATTCATCAAATTAAACCTGAAAGCACAGTCAGAAGTGGAACTGGGATACATGTGACACATTCCACAGAACATTATCAGGGTGAGTCTAACTCAGCTCCACAAATGGGAAGGAATAATGACTTTGGAAAGAGCTGAGCTGGGGAAATGATGGGAAGAGCTAAAAGGATATTGATTTCTATGTGAAAAGGAGACTCAAGTAGGATAGGAAACCTCAGTAAAAGGGCCACAGGCACATCTCCAGAGGCAGCCTGGATACATGGTGGGGCCAGGGTCAGATAGAAGTCAGAAAGCATGGAACTAATGAGCCAGGAAAGCTGGGTTAATCTTCAAGATGTAATCAGGGCCATCCTTGGACAAGAATATTAGTTATTTTTAAGTATTTGGAGGGCTTTCATGTTAAAGAGGGATTAGATGTTCTGCCTGGTCCCACAGGTTAGAACCAAGAGCAATGACAGAAACTGTGAAGAGGCACATATTTGACTTGATGTCAGGGGGAAAAAAAAATTAGAGCTATCCAAAAGTGGAAGGGGGTTGCCCCTGGAGAGAGTGGGCTCCTCACTTGAGGTCCTCCAGACAAGGTTGAAAGACTGCTTATTGGAAATGTGGAGGGAATTCTTGGTCAGATACAGGTTGGTCTAACTGGTTTCAGAAGTCTTTTCTAATGCTAGGATTTTGTGATATTCCTGAACTAATAAGCAACTAAATAATTCTGTATTCTCAGAGTTTGTTCTATTTTATCTTCTGTCTAACAGTCATTAATGTAAGTTCCATTTTGATAGTATATTAAAGGTTACAAAGTGTTTTCCTGATGTAGCACCCCTCCCAAGTTTATTGTACTTTTTGGGATATTCAGTCAGCCAACATATAGCTGACTATACAACATATAGCCCAAGACATCTACAGACAAGTAGTATTTTTTTCTTTTTTTAAACAGCAATCTGAAGTTTAGGGAGGTTATTACTTTCCCAAAGTTTTGTTCAAGGAAATTGCTACTTTCTCCCTTCTCGTGTCAACCTTCTAGCTCCCCTGGCTTCCTTTAAGTCTCAACTAAAGTTCTACTTTCTGCAAGAAACCATTCTCATCCTCTCATCACAGCCTTCTCTTTGATGTTATTTCCAGTTTTTCCTGCACATATCTTGGCTATATATAGTTATCTGCATGTCGTTTACTTCATTAGACTGGAAAGTCCTTAAACTGTTTTTTGCTTTTCTTTGTATCCTCGGTGTTTAGCACAATGCCTGGCACATAGTAAGTGCTTAATAAATGTGTGTTGAAGAATTTTCCGAAAGGTACACAGCTAATAAGTATCAGCCAGAATTAGAACCCAGTCCTTCTGACTGTAAATCCAGGATTCTTTCAATCCCATATACCTACTCACTATTTATATTTTTACCAAAAACCCATCTGTAGCCTTGGCTAAACTGAGAGAAAGGAAAGGGGAAAACATAAGTAAAATCCGGAATCCCTAAAGTTCAAGCAGAGACTGGTAGCAATGGTAGAGAGAAAGCTATCACTAACCCCTAGCAACTCTGGAATGAGTGAGGATAGAGAGAGCAATAGACAGCCCACGACTGGGCTAGGACTTTTTCTTTTTTGAAGGAGGCACCTCCTCCAGGGTTCATTCAGGGGTCCTGTGTCCACCTTGCTATTGCCTTGGTTTGACAGGTGGGAGAAGATGAATGGGGGTGGGGGGGAAGTGGAAAGAGGGAAGGGGCAGGGGATCACCTGTTCAGTCAGTGACTCCTCCTGGATCTGCAGTGTGTCTCTCTGCTTGGTAAGATTGCTGATAAGTATTTCCTGTTGCTGACATTCTGTCAGGTACTGAAGGTACTGGATCCGATCTACCTCCAGCTGCTTCTGACAGGTAACGAGGTCCTGTTGACAGAGAAGCCAGGTCCTCCCCAATTTCACCTCCCAGCAGTCTCTGCCTCATAGGTAGAGGAAGGTCAGAAGGAGAGGGCACAACTTAGCCAATTACTCAGGTGATAGTGTGGGGATAGAATACTATACTCCTAGAATACTAAGATTTAAGTTGTCATGGCCCTTAAAGATCACATTTCCTGAAGCATAAATCTCATGGGCGAGGAGAGTGACAACTACTTCACTGTGACCCTCCTTCCCCTATCACTACCAAACACTGGCTCAGTTTCCTATGCAGCTCTACACCCCACACCTAGGAATACCCCTACTACCATTACTTCTCATGTCTGACACTCCCTACATCCAATACTCTGCTCCACAGACTAATACAGGGGTGGGGAACCTGTCATCTCAAGGTCACATGTGACCCTCTAGGTCCTCAGGCGCAGCCTTTTGACTGAGTCCAAATTTTACAGAACAAATCCTTTTATTAAGGGGATTTGTTCTGTGAAGTTTGAATTCAAAGGGCCACATTTGAGGACCCAGAGGGCTACATGTGGCCTTGAGCGTGCAGATTCCCCACACCTACCCATTAATCCCTGACATGTCCTCATGAAAGCTCCTTGAGAACAGGGACAGTTTTTTGCTTCTCTTTGTATCCTCAGCGTTTAACACAGTGCCTAGCACATAGTAAATGCTCTTACCTGAGAGCCATCCCATCTAACAAGACATTTAATGTTTGTTAATTGAAAATAAAAAATAAAATTAAAGGGTTACCAGTCCTTAAACTCCATCAGGGACCTTCATGGTGATGTGCCATTCTAAGGGATCAAGGTCCAGTGGGAGAAATACATTTGAGCCAAGAAGTTAAGGCTGAAATTGTTCTATATATTAAGGTAAAGTGAAGGGTTATTGTTTTTTAACAAGGAGTTCTTGTAAAGTTAGTATTTTAAAAGTTAAATTTAGTTAATTTTTTTAAAATTAATTTTAGTTAATATCCTCAAAATACTGGTGCTTTTCCTTTTCCTTTTCCTTAGGCAACGTGAACAGAGATAGAAGAGGAGGAGGAAACAGTTTCAGAGGGACTAGAATAGTCAGGGGAATGAAAGTAGATGAAATGGGCCATCACAGTTCTTCTATCTGCTGACCTGGCCCACCTGCAATCTGTGCTAATTGGTCAAAGCCTCAAGGCTGATTAATACACAAGCTATTATCAACTATTCTTCTATCTCCTAACAGTGAAGAAAATGTTTCAGAATAAATTCTCAAGGAAGGCCACCCAGGAAACCTATTCTCCTGGTAGCTTCTCAAAGTGATGCTCCTGGCACAAGATAATTTTCAGTTCTTTCCTGAAATTTACAGACTAAAACACAGAAGTGACTCACTCCTTCACCATGCTCTCTAATGACAGAGACAGGACCAATGCTCTAATACTCTCTAGGATGTAGACAGGACTAATATTTTATGATTGATTCCCGTAGGAGAGAACTACACCAAACTCACCTTTTCTCTATCCCATCTGAATGCCCCAAGTTTGAAGGGAAAGAGGACAATGCTATAGGCATTGTGCATCAGTGCTGCTAAGAGTGGCTCTCCCAACAGGCCTATTGACCAATCTTTCCAATAATCGAAAGCATCAAGGAGCTCTGGACACAGATCTTTCTCCCCACCAGTAATTACCTCAGGAGGTAATTATCAGCAGCGACTGATTTCCTGACATTCATTTCCCCACACCCAATTACTAGCTATTTTGATTGTTAGTTCTCTAGTAAAAATATATCTAACCTGAACCATGCAGTTCTTTTTTCTTATGCCTACCAACACTTCAATAGTTCTCCTATTCCAATCTAGCATCATCCACCGATGCTGCTCACACCCTTGATTACATCAAGGTCTTACATCCTGATTCACCACATTTGATGTGAACTGGATCATCCCCTCACCATTCACACCTCATGGGCATATCGCAGCTCACGCTCCAGGCTGTCCACCAAGCGGCTGTGGGCATTGTTCTGCTCCATCACCATGGTCAGTTTCCCTAGGGCTGTCTGGATCCTAAGAAAAGATGCCAGGGGTTGCAGGAAAGGGTGTTTAGAAAAAGGCCAAGGGCAGGAAGGGGGCTTAGGAACTCCTTCAGTGGAGCAGGGCAAGGTCAGATCAGGGTTTGACCATGTGCTTAGGGATGATGGGAGAGGAGTGGGTGACAGGTTTAGGGAGATCTGGAGAGAGTGTGAAGAGGGTTCAGGATCCCACCGCTGGATCTTGTTCTGGGTACGATTTGATAGGTGGAAGTACAGCATCAAGAAGGTATCCAAGAAGTCCAGGAAAGTCTTTGGAGTGGCTAAGGGCAGCAGTGGGCAGAGGAGCTGGTAGTATTTGGTGGCTGACAGGTGGATCAGAGCCATAACGTTGGCCATATTGGCAACAGAGGCCTGCAGAGCCGGGAGCCTGGGATGGTCTGCAAGAAATCCAACCTTTGAATGTGGGAAAGTGGACAAGAAAAGGGGAACAGGGAAAGGAACTGAGCATCAAAAAGGGGGAATGAAGGAAAGAAACAGAGAGGAAAGGGAGGGAATGCTTCACCAGGACTTGATGAGGAGGGGAAGGGAAGTCTTTTCAGGAAAGGGAAGAAAGGAGGTACTTTATCAAGACTTGGGCAAAGAGGAAAAACTCCACCAAGGTGGAGGTGGGGAGGGAAGATGAGGAGAGGCAAGATGAGGCAGGCTCACCAAGTTCTAGGCTTCTGTTAAAGATACCATCTAGGTAATGCTGGGCCAGGTTGATCAAGGTAGTCTGGTTCCAGGGCTCATAGTAGTCAATGCTGGTGCAAGTAAGATCGAGGAGAGCCAAGAAGGTGGTGGGGCGGATGTGGGGAGGACTGGAACTATCAGACATCAGGATGAATAGGTGGAGGTTTTGGCACACCAGCCGGCGGAACCTATTTATTGATGGGTAGCCACTTAGTCCCCTGAGCAACTCAATCTCAATCATCTGCATCCCCCTACATCCCCCTGTCTCCCCACCCTTCAACAAAAGGAGAGATTTCTGAATTCAGAGAACACACCCTTCTTAAATGGTCAAGCTTCCACTGTGTGTCAATAGAGCTCCCTCCTCCCCTATTCCCAGGGCCAGCCCCACCAGTTCCCCTCTGCGGTAGCCTGCATCAGCCCACCTCTGCAGGATCATATCCTTCTTGGAACCAATCTTGACAGTTGTATTCTCCATGGGCAGCTGCTCAATAATAGTTTTCAGCTCCTCGTCTAAGAACTGGCCAGGGAAGTAGCCTTCTCGTACAAGGCCTAAGAGGAGGTTCAGAATGGAGGAACCTGCACCCTCTGGCACCATCAGGGCTGCTGGCTCTCCGAGGAGTCCTGTATGCCAGCTGACTTTCTTGAGGCACTGCAACACAGCCTCCTGAGGTTCCAGGGGCAGCTCAAAGAGGAGAGCCTGGCTAAGTCGGGCAGCTACGCGTAGGGCAGTTCGTCGCCCTGTCCCCCTGGTATATGATAGCAGAATTCCATGTCGATGTGGGCCAGCCAATACCCGAGCCAAGCGGGCCACATGCTGGGCAAAGGGGTGGCACAAGGAAAGGCGGGGGCCTGGACCCAATTCTGGCAGCACTTCTGCCAGCTGTTTCTCCAGGATCTCCCAGGTTTGCTGCAGGTAGTATCTAGGTTCCTCGACAGTGGGCACCAATGACAGTTCCTGTGTGAAGACCAGTTCAGAGACCTGCTCCTGGGGCAGGAGCAGCAGAGTAGGTAGCAACAGTGGGGTCGACAAGTTCAGGTGAGAAACTTTCTGCCAACGGATCCTACCTTTTACCTCTAGCTTTGAAGAGGAGATATTATCATGGCTCAGATTCACAGAGATGTCTGAGGAAAAGGCCTTGTCACCATGTGGTATTGGATAAGATGTTAAGCTCAAGACTTTGGGTCCAGGGCCCAGAGGAGGCCAAGTGACAGTCAAGGCCAGAAGGTCTCTAGTCCCTGATTCACCCTCATCTTCACTCTCACTGCTGCTGTGCTCTTCCCACTGAGCCAACTCCTCCTCAGATTCTATCTCAGGCACCAGTTCCTTTTCCTCCTCCTTCTCCACCTCCCCAGGTTCCAAAATGCTCTTATAACTGGCACTTGTACTAAAAGCACTGGTCGCCACAGCCAGCAGCATCTGGACACAGCGTTTCTGTTCTGTGACTGTAATAAGACGGTCAGTGAAGATGCGTTGGGCTTCATGCAGCCAGAGGTGGACTATAGTTCTGATGGCCACCAAAGTAGACAAGCGGGCACCCCGGAGGCCTGACATGCGACGCAGCTGCTCTAGTTGACTCTGTGGCTCAGAAAAGCGCACTGGAGGTCGAGGGTGCAGCAGCTGTAGGCTGTTGAGCAGATGTTCTATAGTATGTGGAGAGAAGCGGTAGTGAGGCCGGCAGGGGGATGAGGGAAAGTGTGTCCGCATTTCCTCCCAAGCATCTACCGTTGCAGTGACCAGTGCTCTGGCCATGATTTCTACCTTCTCCAGGGAGGGGAAGCGCTCAAGCCAGGCCTGGACGCCTGCACAATGCCTGGATAAAATGGTCACCCGGCTTACATTGCCTAGCAACAGAACTGTGAAGAGCCGGGTGAAGCGTGGGCACAAAGGCAGCTCAGAACAGCAGGCAGCTGTGGCTGTGGCCAGCCAGTTGAAAGTGGTGGGCACTGCCTGCAGCTCCAGTGGGTTATTGGCATACAGTGTGTTATGACTCAGAACCTGTCTCAGTGTCTCCAGCACAGGTTGACATTTCTTTGTGAGATCTGCAGGTATCAGAGGGAGAAGAGAGATAGTTAGGCCTTTTGTCAACCCCAGGTACCCACAATTCACCAAGGAGAGTGGTAGGAATGGGGTATAAAGGCTGGGAAAGAGGAATCTGAGCAGTGGTATGTGATATGGGGAAGATGAGGGTCCATCAGGTGTATATGTTAAGGATATCTATCTCCATTTTACAAAGTAGAATCTTTCCTTTGCAATCCTCTGGTTCTACCTGGACCTGGTACCCTAGAGGTAATGAGAATCTCATTTATT
The DNA here is from genome assembly GCF_028372415.1 of Notamacropus eugenii. Classification (NCBI taxonomy): domain Eukaryota; kingdom Metazoa; phylum Chordata; class Mammalia; order Diprotodontia; family Macropodidae; genus Notamacropus; species Notamacropus eugenii. The sequence continues at coordinate 88,895,184 of NC_092876.1, forward strand.
GTTCTGATGGACTTATAAAAATAGTTGACTGCCCTGGGACACCAAACCATGCAGTATCATATGATAAAATGACCGATGTTGAAACAGTTGGGGGATTGGAGAGAAGAGTCTGCAAGGACAATAGATGTAACCTCTTTCCTTCACTATCCTCTCTCTGACTTCAACATGCTATCACAGACTACAACATGTCAGAGTCCAGGATGGTAGAGATGGTCCAGCAGGGTATTAAGCAGAGATTTGTGAGGGAAAGAATAGCAGTGATCAACTTTGGGAGAAGATCAAGACAGCTTTTGATCCTTAATCCTCTAGTAAACTGCTTCAGGATCCACTCAAAGTTGGGAAGGAATATTCCACTACTCTATGACTATGATGCTGGGGGTAAGGGAAACTGAACAGTAGATCTCCTCTGCTAAAGGCTTTTAGAAACTTTGTTCTCTTGGGAATGATATATGCATCAACTCAGCTATTAATAGTAACAGGGTAGCATTTGATGATGGTCATTGAGACAGCTGACTCTACTTGAATGTTATGGCACCACATGGGGTTTATTACTGTACCCAATTCATTATAATAGTTTCCAGGATGAATGAATGGAAAAGCATTTATGTGTTTACTATGGGCCAAACACTGTGCTAAACGCAGAGGATACAAGTACAAAAGTAAGGAACTCATTTTCTAATATGGGGAGATAATATACATAGAGTCATGGTGGCCAGTGAAAGGCAGAGTGTTTTCAACTAGGAGATCACTGAAATGGTGAGCAGAAAATGGTGAGCAGAGTAGTCAATCATTACTCCCTTTCCAGAGGCAGTATTGATTTAAAGTGAAAAGAATTGTTGGGGGAAGGGGTACTTGCCTGGGAGTAGGGCAGAAAATGGCTGGGGAATGGTCTTACAGAGTTTCAGGCTGGGTGAATATTCTAGTTTAGAATGTGAGCATGTATCCTTTTTGGTCACTTCAAGAGTAGAAAGAGTATTTGGAAATGAAGTTATGAGATGTGTTTTTGGAGATATTCCCAGAGCTCTATCTGGAGATAAAATAATGTATCAAATTTGTGATAGTTTTATGAATATTGTATATGAATTGACTAACAGTTCAAAGCCTAGATTGAGTGGTGAGGAACCTGGGTAGTGGAAGGGGTGGGATGCAGTCAGTCACATGGCAATTCAGGCAATTTCCTAAATTACCTTTGGCAATAACATTAATCCTTTATCCATGGTGAACACTGAAGCAAATCCCTGCAAGCATCCTACTTTCCAGGTAGGGGATAGTCTATCCTATTATCTTTTACTCATGGGGATCTCAATCCCCATTTCAGAAGTATATAGGGAGAAGATGTAGGTTAGGAAAAAGGGAAGTGTGACATGGAATGATGGGTATAGAATGAAATGTGTGGGAGATGTTGACTGTGTGGTATGGAATTTAGGGAGTGTGTTGGAGAAGAGATTTGGTTAAGTATATGGTACCAGCAGGATACACAACAGGGAAACAGGAAATCAGTGTGCCCCTGTGTGCTCCAGAAGCCTGGAAGGTATGTTAGATTAGATATACTCTGATGTTTCTTCCAATTCAGAGAAGGTTCTATAGTTATAAGATCTAGTGGAGCTAGACTGAACGGGAACCTGGGAAGGCTAGACCTGAAGTCAGGAAGATCTGGGTTCAAATCCAGCCTCAGACACTTACTTAGCTGTGTGTTCCTGGGCAAGTCACTTCTGCCTGTCTCAATTTCCTCATCTATAAAGTGGGGAAAATAATAGCACCTTCCTCCTGCTATCATTGTGAATATAAAATGAGATATTTGTAAAGTGCTTCGCAAACCTTAAAGCACTATGTATATTCTAGATTATTACTGCTGGTGTTAGAACCAGCAGGGAACAGTGGTCTCTTCCCATTCAGGCCACTTAGAACAACTCCCTAGTGAACACTCTTCAGAACAGAGAGGAATGGGTCAAGTGTGAAGACAGTATCAGAACCAGAGACAGTGAAACCTCTAGGGAGGATAACGTACTAGACTATAAGGTCAATACCAGATAGCCTAAAATGCAGGTGAAAAGTCTGGCAGCCAGGTAGGAAAATATCTTCCTTATCCAGAGTGCTAGGGATCAGGGAAAATCCATATGGGCTAGGAAGCTGCAAAATAAGAGTGTGAGACTCTGAGAGTCAGGGGAAACTTGAAAATGACCCATAAAATGACTATGAGAAATGCAATCAAAGAGAACTGAGAAACTGAGGGGTAAATGGACAACTAAGTGTGAGGGACTCTAGGAAAAGCAACTGTAAACTGTGGAACATCAAGAGCTTGATTGCCTGGTGATGGATCTAATAGTTGTGTGAGTGTGCATTAGGCTAGTTGGAATTTCAGCTAGTTTAATGGTTATGCAGAAATGGAGGAGGGAAGGGGCAGAATCCACTAACCTCCTAGGAGGGTATGATGTGCTAATAACTCACTGTGGAAGCTACAAAAAGCAAATCAGAGGTGGAGGACAGGTGTGACTCAACAGGTCCCAAGGTATTAGTCACAAAAGGAAAAAGCATGCTACTCCTCTAGGTGGTGGTTCTTATCTCAGGAGACCTTTTTTTGGGGAATCTGTGACATCTGTTCCATCCCATTCCCTAGTTCTGGACCCTCACCAGCTGCTGCCATGTGCAGGTCCTCTAGTAGGAAAAGTGAAGAACCTTTTGAGGTGGAGATTTTCCCTGACCAAGCCTGGCTGTGCTTCTGGATCTCTTGACTCAGAAGGTTTCGTAGATGGGTTGTGGTGAGAGCCAGGTGGATCGGGATGCGTAAGCATGGGTGATTGGGCTCCACTAGGACTTCCACAAAGGTAGACTTTCCAGAGCCAACCTCTCCAGTCAGCAACACAGGATGCCCCGCAGTCAAGAGCAGATCCATCACATACAGTACTCGCTCTGCCTGTGAGCAGGAGGCAGGACATCAACTGTGGCCAATCACATGGCAAGAAAGCCAATTCCAGACCACTGACTTCCCACATCACTTTCTTCCCTTTCCACTTATCAACCATACCTGGGGTGAGAGGATGAAGGTACCCAAAGGTCCCTTGATCCGGCTGCTCAAATAGAGGCCTGTGAAGGGGATCAAGGATCCATCCTCAGGGCAAAGATGTAAGTCAAACACAGAGGCTGAGGTGGGCAGCTCAATGTGTTCAGGGTGGTGCTTCAAAATTCCCCTAACAAAGTTGTCAAAGCTGGACCAAAGTCTGTATAAATAAAAAGAGTGAGATACATTCCAACAGAATTCTCATCCCAGGCTCTGAAGTCCATGTGCTGCATGCACTTAATCACTACTAGTTACATATACACAAAGAAATTGTCTCACACACACACACACACACACACACACTTCCTTTCACACACAGAAATAACTATTTGCTGAATCTGGCATTGCCCTGCTTTTTCAAAAACTGGAAGATGGCCCCCAGGGTACCCACTTGGGAGTTTCCTTGTAGGCACCTGGATGGGAGGTGGGATCCAAAGCCCCAAATAAAGGCCAAGAGGAAGCTACTGATAGCAAGCAAATGGTTTCGACGTTTTCTGTCTCCCTCCACGTCTTGCTGGAGTCCCTCAGCAGAGATGCTGCCCTGAGAACCCTCAGAGTCTTGGACCATTGAGCCTGAGTGGCTTGTTTTCTCTGAAAATGGGGGAGATAGGGAGAGCCATAGGAGGGGAGAAAAGGGAGGAAAAGAGAAGAACAAAGGGAAACCCCTTACCCCAAGAGCTCCCTCTTGTTGGGCCCTGTCATCAACCCCCTCTGTCCTGGGTTCTAGGACCTCTTCTTATCCCTGACGCTATACTATTTACCTCCAATTAGCACACTAACCTTCTCCAGCTGTATTTGCTCCATTTCTCTTCCTCCCTTTATCATACCCTAAGTTCTTTCCTTCCCCCCTTCTACCTCCTCTTCCCTCATCCCAAGTCCATCCTGCTTCCTCCCCTTTCCTTTCTTCTTCTCCCTCCCCCACCTCACCGACGATGTGGTATTGCTCCTCCTCTGTGTAGTGCAGGTACGGGTTAAGCAGCCCTCGAAGAAGGTGATTCATGCTGTTGACCTCTGCCACACCTGGGCTGGATGCTGATTGTCCATGGACATGGAGCACAGAGTTGGCACCCTGGCGGTTTAGGAAGCGAAGCACAGAGGGCACTAGGCTATCTGCTAGATGTTGCAATTCAACCATGGTTTGGGGGAGCAGATAGTACTCTTGGGGCAGTTCTGTCATTACAGTTGCAAGCACAGCCTGCCATGTCTGATGCCCTCCACACCATACCAGGGCACAGCTTCCTACTACAAAAGGAGACATGCCAGCTGTGTTCACCACCTCTAACAAGAAACAGGTGTCGCGTGGCCGAAGTATTTGTTGGCCATTGGGCAGACTAAGCTGAGCATCATCACTCAGCAAAGAGGCAATGGGGTCCAGCCAGGCAGCACTAGGCACTCCATCGAAGACCAGCCAGTGCTGAACTCCCTGTGGGTCTCTTTCACGTTGGTTTATGCCAGCCCACAGCTGCTGGGAAAAGACCCCATGGTTCCAACAATATTCATCAAACCATCCTAGGAACTCCTCTGGGCTGAGGCTGCTGGGGTATAGGGAGGTTATATACACAGGCCTAATATTTCTATAGGCTCTGTTCCTGTTTACCAGCTGGTTGTGGACCTTAGCCAGGCTCTTCCAGCATGTGCTCTTGCCACTGCCAGGTGGACCCATGAGCAGGATTCCAGGCACTTGCCTCAAGGCCTGGTTCAGCTGCTCCAGAGAGGCCAGAAAATCTGGACCAACATACAGGCCCATCTGGCGTAATTCATCTGCCAGTTTTGGTGGAGTCATGGTCCATGGCGTGGCCAGCACATTGCCCGCCCCTAAGAAGATGCCACAGAGCAGCTGGCGCAGCATATGAAGACGGGGCCGCTCAGGACCACTGAATAGTGGTGAGTGGAGTAAGGCATGAAGCAGAGCAGCCTCCTCTGCAGCACCTAGAGTTCGAGGAAGTAGGGGGCCCTGTTGATCCTTGGGAGTTTCCAAGAATTGTAGGGTAGTCTCAAGCACTTGTATAAGTAATGGGAGGCGGCAAGGTTGCAGCCCATATTCTAGATCCTGCTGCAAGGAGAAGAATGTGGCCAGACGAGATGCCAGGCGCACAGAATCCCGGAGGCCAGCACCCACCAGGGTTATTTCAGTCAACTGCTGTAGATCTGGCAGTGCCATGGTCACAGGGCGAAGCAGGAAGCGCAAGTTGGTGGGTAATGTGGAGCTCAGATGGGTGAGTGTTAAGAAGCATCCATAGCCAAGGCGCACATGAACACGATGATTTTCAAAGAAGCTGTTGCCTAAGACCTGAGGCAGCATGGGATCCAGCTCAGGAATGTTTTGAGCTCCGTGTAGCAGAGGCACATAGAGACGGCGCAGATCACCCAAGCGTTGGCCCAGAGCGGAGAGCAGGCCAATTGGCAGAGAGCTTGCAGCTTTTAGCAGGAGCCAGGCACCACTCTGCAGGGCTCCAATCAGGTAGGAACCCAGGCAGCGGGCCTCTATGTGCATTACACAGTGCAGTGTAACCAGCTGGCGGCCTAGGGCAGAGGCCAGCCTGGTCACTAAGGCACTCTTGCCCACGCCAATAGGGCCTAGTAGGGTCCCACAGGCCACCTCCTTCAGAGCCAACAGCAGCCCCAGAGCAGGCCGTTCAAGCAGCAGGTTGGCTACTCGTCTCTGGCCAGGGCCCACATACTCATAATTATATAGGAAGGAGTGACCTAGTACTTCCACCCAACATGTGGGTTTGCTTTTGTGGGATGAGCAAACTTCTGGTGACTTGTTGGAAATATCTGGGCTTTGGCTGTTGTTTCGAGGGCCTAAGTGGTACTTCAACTGGCGGGCCCAGTGGAAGTCTTTAAACTCACTGACCTGTTGCTGCTGTAGAAGTAATGCTGTGTCTCGGTGGGCTACAGCTCCTGTAAGCAACAGGCTCAGCAGGAGGGACAGTCGAGGAGAAGCAGGAGGGTGCCCCATGTGGGTGCTCCGTTGCTCACGGGCAAAGTGGGCCAGAGCCTCCAGCCTGCGGAGCTGCATGAGACCAAGAAGATGAGTTCTTTGATTCAGCAGTATCTCCTCCACCTGACTCCGCCAGGCCACCTCCTCGGCTACTAGCACACATTGGACTGGGAAGGTCTGGGCTAACTCTAGCCATTGATGGCCATGAAGATATAGGGGGGGCTGCCCAGGATCTGGGGGTTGCTCAAAGTCATGGTCCAATGAATGACTCAGGGCCAGACGAGCAGCCACACATTCTGGCAAGCCATGTACCAAGGCTGAACGTATCCATTGTTCAAGACGGGTTAGCCACTTGGGGACATCATGTTGTAGGGGCAGAGGGGAACGCAAGGTCAATACCTCCCTATATGTGCCTAGAATTGATTGTGCCTCTTCTTTGACCTCCAGGGCACTAGACACTGAGGAGATGCGACATGGCCCAAATATCACACCCTGCACATGGGGGAAGCAACGATGTGCCCACAATTGGGCCTCAGCTGCCTCCCGGGGGGCTGACATCAGGGCTACTAGTTCCCTGTCGCTGAGGAAAAAGAGACGAGGGAAGCGAGAGCGGACCCCATACAGCACTGTTTCTAGGGTGGTGATGACATGCTCCAGTTCTATATTGCCTGCCTCTAAAAGTTTCTGCAGCTGTTGGTCTTGGAATCTGGAATTTCGTGAACTGCTAGGCACCATAAGGGATAGCACCAGAGGATCCTCCTTGGAGATCTGCATGAGTTCTCGGTATTGAGAGTCTACAGCTTGGAACCTTTTACTCTATGGAAGGAAGAGGTAAGAAGATTGAAAAAGGTTGTAAGGAAATGAGGCAGAGGAAGCAGAAAAGACACCATTCAAGTAACCCCTGCCCAGTGTTCCTTTCCTCATTTGTTCTACAACAAACCCACCCCTTATCCTCACCAGTTCTGGGCTAGGAAAGCTGATCTTCATCTCATAGATAACTTTATTCAGAAAAATCCACTTCTGTTGGAAAACCACCCAAACCTCCATCAAGGCACCTGAAAGATAAAGGGATCTAGGGTAAGGTTGTTGGGGTACTAAGGGTTAGAGCAGAACCAGGCCCACTGTTCTTATAGAAGAGCAACGAAGGTATAAGGTAACCAAGAATGAAGGTGATGATATGGCCATAAAAACACAATGGACCATTATGGACACAATGGACATAAATGGATCATTAATATGGATACTCCTTCTATTATAGCAAAATTGTAGCACTTCCACACCTTTTCATCCTGTGTTATTTTTATGCATTTCTTTCCATAAATCCTACATAGAGGATCCTTCACTAGTTCAATATCCTTTAACAGCCTTCAATATTTTACAACAGAATGTCAGAATTAAAAGATCCCTCTTGAGTCACATAATTCAACCCCCAACCATAGCCTGAAGCCTAATAAGTAGCCTGTCTCTGGGTAAAGACCTTATAGTGATGAATTCACTACATCTTGATACAAATATGCCTATCTCACTTTCAGATAGTCTTTTAACTGGAATCAGGAAAGGAAGTTTTGCCCATCTTTTTAACCACGTTATAGCGATAATTAAAGTCTTTGTTCTGGTAGGCCTAAATCTGCCTTTCTACAACTTTCCCACATAGCTCCAACTTGTGCCCTCTGGAACCATACAGAAGAAGGCTAATTCTGTTCTCCATATGACAGTATTTCAAGTATTTGAAGGCAACTGTACTCCCCTTCAGTCTTCTCTTCAACATGCTTAACATGTTATGCTTAACAACAAAGTCCCTTCAAATAAATCTCATGTGGCAGGAATGGCCTCCATCAATTAGATGCCTCTTTTAGGTATATAATAATAGCAAGTGTTTATATAGTGTTTTATATATATTAACTTAGTTGAGCCTCACAACAACCCTATGAGATAGGGGCTTTTATTATCTTCATTTTCAAGATGAGAAAACTGAGGTAGAGAGAGATTAAGTGACTTGTGCAGGATCACACAGCTAGTAACGATCTGAGGCAAGATTTCAACTCAACTTAGAGTTGAACCTTTAAAGTTGCTTTAATTTGCATTTCTCTAATTCTTAGTAATTTGGAATATTTTTTCATATGGTTAACAACTTAGATTTCTTCCTTCAAAACCCGCCTATTTTTATGTAGTACCTAGTAATACCACTGCTAGTTTTATACCCCAAAAAGATTAAAGAGGAAAAAGGATTAATATACAAAAATATAGCAGCTTTTTTTGTGGTGGCAAAGAACTGAAAACTGGGTGTTCCATCAATTGGGGAATAGCTGAACAGGTTATAGTATATGAATGTGATGGAACGTTGTTGTGATTTAAGAAATAATGAAAGTGTTGGTTTTAGAGAAACCTGGAAAGACATACATGAACTGATACAAAGTGAAATGAGTAAAACCAGGAGAACAATTTATTCAATAACAAAACTGTAAAGACAAACAACTTAGAAAGACTTAGGAGTTCTGATCAACGCAACGACCAACTACATTTCCTGTAGACTTATGATGAAACATGTTATTCATTTCCAGATGAAGAAGTGGTGAACTCAAAGTTCAGACTGAGATTTTTTTTAATATGGCCACTGAAGGAATTTGTTTTCCTTGTTTGTAAAGGGTTTTGTTTTTCTTGCTTTCTTGGTGGAGAGGAAAACTGCAAGTGGGAGGGAAAGAATGTAGACCTAAAAATAAAACTGAATTTAAAAAGGGGGGAAACCCCACCTGTTTTCTTTTGATCCATTTATTTACTGGGGAATGACATTTGTTCTTATAAATTTGAATTTGTTATTTCTATATCTATATCCAGACATTTATTAAAGAAATTTGCTGCAAAGATTTTTTTAAAAAAATACTTCCTGTTTTCTCATTTTAACTGAATTGGTTTTGTTTGTGCAAAAACTTTTAAGTTATAGGTAATCAAAATTGTTCATTTCATTTTCTAGGATTTTCTCTGTCCCTTGTTTGGTCATGAATTCTTCCCATCCATAGTTGAGAAAGCCATCTTCGTCCTTGCTGCTCTAACTTATTATGTGATCTTTTATATCTACGTCATCTATTCATTTGGAGCTTATTGTGGTAACAGTAATAATGATAATGAAGGTGATGGTGACGATGATAAATTATAATCACAATTAATAATAGTTATAATTTTATATAGCACTTTAAGGTTTTCAAAGTACTTCACAAATATAATCTCATTTTATCCTCATAACACAACCCTAGGAAGCAGGTATAATATTATCCCCATTTTTCATGTGAAGAAACTGAGACAGGCAGAGAGGTTAAGTTACTTGCCTAGGGTCATATAAGTGGTAACTACTGACTGCTTTCCACTTTTCCAGAAGTTTTTGTCAAAAGCAAGTCCTGACCCAGTAGGTAGGGGGTCTATGGGTTTATTAATACTATCATTTGTTTATTTTTATCTTATACTTAAGATAATTATATCTTGTCTTCATCCTTAACCTGTTCCACTGATCAACTTTCTATTTTTTAACCAGCCAAACAATTTGATGATTACTCCTATCATAGTAGTCTGAGTTCTAGTATTGCTAAAATCCCTTTCCTTTCTACCTTTTAAAATGATTTCTCTTGGAATTTTTGACTTTTTTTCCCCTCCAGATGAATTAAAAATTTTTTTCTAACTATTATTAATTTGTAAGTTAATTCTTAGGTAAGGATTTGGTTGGTATGACACCAAATAAGTACATTAATTTAGGGTGCATTATCACTTTTTATTATATTGGTATGATCTAACCATGAAGAATTAATTTCTCACCAATTATGTCTGTAATTCAATAAAGTCTTTTATAGCTAAATTGATGTAGTTCCTGTGTGTGTGTCTTGGTACACAGACTTGCCAATATTTTATATAATCTATAATTATTTTGAATTAAGGATTTTGTTAGTATTTAAAAATTCTAAAGATTTATGTGATTTTTAAATATTCTACAACGTCTAAAAATTGTGTCAATTAATTTTAGTTGAATAAGGTTATTTAAACCATCAGAACATCTTAAAAACGTGATCATTTTGTTTCTCTCTTTGAATATGCTTATTCTCTTGATTGCTTTTCTTAGTTTATTCCTATACATAGCATTTCTAGGATATTATCAAATAATAGTGATGATAATGTTCAATTCTTTACCTTTGATCTTACTTGAAAGGTCTCTAGTGTTTCTTCACTACATATAATGCTGGTTATAGGTTTCAGATATACAATTTACTAAGGAAAGGTCCATTTACTCAACTTGCTTAATTATTATTTATTTCTTTTGTACAATGACCAACAAAATAGCTATTCCCAGCAACACCATGATCCAAGACAGTTCCAAAGGACTCATGAGGAGAATGCTATTCACATACAGAAAAATAACTGACAGAGTCTGAATGAAGATTGCACCATACTATTTTCACTTTCTTAATTTTCTCATTTTTTGGTCTGTTTCTTCTTTCACAACATGACTAATATAGAAATATGTTTTACATGATTTCACATAGTAATCAATAACAAATTGGTAACCATCTTAGGTGAGAAAGGGAGGGAAAAAATTTGGAACTCAAAAATTTTAAATGAATGTTAAAATTTGTCTTTACATACATTGAGAAAAAATACTATTAAAAATGAAGAAAGGGATGGCCTCTGAACAAAGGGAAGATCTGAATAAACTAATGCCAAGTGAAGTAATCAGAACCAGGAGAACAATTTATATAGCACTATTATAAAGACAATAAATTGTGAAAGACTTAGTAACTATGGTCAACACAATGACCAAACACAATTCTAAAGGACTCACCATCAAACATGCTATCCACCTCAAAAAGCAGGCTGAAAGAATAAGCAAACAACAACATTAAAAAAATTATTTAAAAAAATTATATATAATTATATACATATAATTATATATAAATTATATTAAATCATTTTTTTAAAAAAAGATTATGGTGACAAGGATGCTCAAGACACAAATCCAGAAGAGAATGACTCAGAAATATCTACAAGCTAGACCTCAAAGGAAAATTTTTGCTCAACAGCTTGGCCAAAAATTAAAGAAAATTCTGAGTTTAAAATGTTTTTATAAAAATGAAATGAGAATGCTAGAGAAAAATTGCAAAAATATAAGAGTTATGGCAGAAAGAACTTGAAAGAGAATTTATAACTTGGCATAAGAAGAACAAAACCTTTCTCAAACAACAATTTCTTGAAAATTAAAAGAGATCAAATAGAATCTAATGGCTCCATGAGACTAAAAGAAATATAAAAGCAAATTCAAATTAATTGAAAAAGTAGAAGAAAATGTATCTTATAGCAAAAATGAATGACCTGGAAAATAGATTTAGGACAGATAATTTAAGAATCATTTAACTATCTGAAATCTATGACCAAAAAAAGAAACCAGACATCATATTTCAAGGAATCTTAAATGAAAACTGCTCAGATCTCTTAGGAGGCAAAATAGAAATGAAAAAAAAATCTACTGGTCACCTTCTAAAAGAAATCACAAAATGAAAACTTCCAGAAAAATGATAGCCAAAATCATAGCTTCCAAATCGAAGAAAAATCCTACAAGCAATCAAAAAGAAAAATTCAAATACCAAGCAGTCAAAAGGAATGGAGAACTTAGAATTACAATATTCCAGAAGGCAAAGGATATATAGGCTTACAACCAAGAAAGAATAACTTACCCAGAAAAACTAAGTATAAATCCTAGAGGGGAAAAATAGATTTTTAACAAAATAAAGGTCTTCCAAGGATGAAAACACCAGAGTTGCAGAGTAATTCTGAGGATCAAACACAGTAGTTTAGAGAAATATAAAAACATAAATGCAAACAATCAGTCCTAAGGGACTAAACAGGAATAATGTGCCTAAATTCAAATATGAAGAGATGAAACATGTGCTCCACTTTGAACCCTGTCAACATGAGGGGTGATTAGAGAGAGTCCAATTAAACAAGGAGAGGGAGTGGTTCTGTTATATCTTGATGATCTGTTTAAAAATTTTTTTTGAATTTTTAAATTTTATTTTATCTTGATTTTAAAAGAAGAATGGAAAGAGAGGAGAATACAGGAAAAAGTAGGGGAGGGGGAGGGAAAGGGAAAGGAAGGATAGAGAAAACTATCTTATATAACCAGATTGTGCAAGTAGACATCTATATAAATATAAATGAAGGGGTGAGGAGAGCAACTGAAACTTGAACCTTACTCTAATCTGAACTGATAAAATGAGGGAACCACACACACACACACACACTCACATACAGAAATAAATTTCACTGAACAGAGAAAATAGAGGGAAAGAGGAGAAGAGAGCAGGAGGAATTAGGAGAAGAGTAGATTAAAAAAAAGAGGCAACTAGGTGGCTCAGAGGATAAAATGCTGGGCCTGAAGTCAGAAAGACCTGAGTTCAAATCTAGCCTCAGACACTTACTGTGTGATTTTGGGCAAGTCACTTAAACTCTTTTTGTCTTAATACACTGGAAAAGTAAATGGCCAGTATCTTTGCCAAGAAAATTCCAAATGGCGTCACAAAGAGTCAGACATGATGGAAACCACTGAACTACAACAAAATAGGGGCAAAGCATGGGAGTGGTTCTATTATGTCTGATCCTGAGAAAAGAAGAAAATGATGAATGCCCTGGTGGCAAGGATGGACAGAGAGGAAGGAAAGAAAAAATTGTTTCATATAATTGAAGTGTATAAATAGAATTCTATAAAAACATGGAGAAATGGGAGTGAGTAACACTTGAACCTCATTCTCACCTGAACTGGTGAAAGTGGAGAATTGAACACACACACACACACACACACACACACACACACACACACAGATTTGGATACAGAAATAGATTTCATTCAATAGGGAAATAGGAGAGAAAGGGAAGAAGAGAAAAGTGAGAAGAAGATTGAGGGCAAATTAAAGAAGGAATTATTTTAAAGGAAAGAAGAGAAGGAAACAAAGAGAAGGAAAAATATAAGATAATAGGATAGAGGGAGATGACAAAAATAAAAATTAAAAAAGCAGCAATAGTCACCAAAACCATCTAGTATTGGCTACAAAAAAAGAGAGATCCCAATGGAACAGACCAGACAAGGGAGAATTGGAAACAATGCAACTCAATAACTCAGTGTTCAATAAATCAGAAAATATGAATTACTTAGATTACTTAGGAAAGAACTCCCTATTTTATAAAAACTTCCTGAAAAACTGGAAAGCAGTTGGGCAGATATTAGGGCTAGACCTTGTACTATATATCGCAACAGGTGGTAAATGGACAAGTTATTTTAATACTAAAGATCATAGTATTAAAAAAAAATTAGAAGAGAAGCAGATCATAAACTCACAACCATGATTATAGGATGTATTCTTTTGAAATTTTTTATTTTATTTTTAATTTATGAACATGGTAGAGTAAAAAAAGATGATTACAAATGAAAATCTATTATATACAACTTGCTATTCCTTTTATATATATAATAAAGTTACCCTATAAATTTCTCCTTTTTCCTTTATTCTTCTCCCCTCCCCCAAGATAGTTACCATTAGATACAAACATGTGTCTGTAATGTGTGTGTATATATACACACACACACACACACACACACACACAAATTGTATATATATATATATATATATATATATATATATATATATATATATATATATATATATATACATATACACACACAGAGATATACATATATATATATAAAATCATTCTATAAATACTTCTATTTATCAGTTCTTTCTCTGGATGCAGATAGCATCTTCCTTCATAGGTCCTTTATAGTTAATTTGGGCATTTATAATAGTCAAAATGACTTAGTAGCTCAAAGTTGTTCTTAAAATAATACTGCTGTTACTATATACAACATTCTCTTGGTTCTGCTCATTTTGTCCTTCATTATTTCATGTAAGTCTATCCACATTTTTCAAAAATCAATGAGCTCATTATTTCTTACAGCACAATAGTATTCCATCCTCCCATCTCCCTCTCCTTTTTAAAGCTTAAAGCCCTCTTGACTACTCCAATAGTTTCTAGAGAAATACATTCTTTCTGGTCCTCCTCTGATGTATCCTTCTCTACATACAGTATAGCTTCTCTTTAATGGTTGGTGGAGTCAAAAACAGAAGCTGATGGATCAGTCTCTGTGATCTGTAACACAGGAGCTGTGTCCCCAGACCCTCATTTCCTTACATTCTCTTTTTAGGATACACACACACACACACACACACACACACCTTTTTGTTCCTTTAGATCTCTTAATGCCCCTCTCTCCCTGTAGACCCCTCAGCACTCACGTAGGCCTCGAAAGATGGTCACCCATTCCTGGGCTTGATCATGGATATTCCCAACATGATGGGAGCTCAAGATTTTGAGTAATGTCTGCAGGCTTTCTTGAATTCCATCTTGCAGACTACTGATATCTGGAAATAATATAAGGTACAGTGTAGTTTGGGCAAGGGACAGTTTATAAGGTCCCTGTTCTTCCCAGAGCCACCCCTTCCTCTACCTTGTCCCCTTTAGGCCTATAGGAGACACTGGGCTACTGGAAAGTGGGGATGAAAAATGGATTTGGAAAGGAAATCCAGGTCTCAAGTGGAAACAAAATTCACACTCATGCAAGAGTAGTATCAATTTTACCATCTGTGGCTAGGGTTTTGATGAAGCAGATGGAAGGATGAGAGAATTGAGAACCTTTTAGGGCCTTATATTTCACAAAATCTACTCTGTATTACTTTCACAGTTTTCAAAAAAAATTATATTCCTTGAGTTACTTAGTTCTTTTTCAAATTTCAATGATCTGTGTGGCTGAGGCAAAAAAGAGTTTAAAGTGCTGGGATATAATTGAGGGAATTGAGGGGCTTAGGACAGCAAGAGGGTAATTGTGGGAAGTGACTCCATCTTGTGACTCAATTCTGGAACTGGCTTAGTTCCTTTTCTGTTCAATTATGGGTCTAGTCCAATTTATATCTTGTGAGAAAACTATTGAATTGTGGAAATTGGGAGAAAATCGTGTTGCACTGTTTGAACCTGACCATTTGTGGCTGGGAGACTGGATCACCTCTACCTACTGCTTGGAGATTCTTAACTAAGGATTTAGGTCATGCTGACCAGAAATTCTGTCAGAAGTGGTGATCATAAATAAAACACTTGTGAGGAGGAACAGGGTGAAGGTAAGAAAGAGAGAAGGATAAACAAGGGGAAAATAAGATGGAGGGAAATACAGTTAGTTATCACAGTATAAATGTGAATGGGATAAACTCACCCATAAAACAGAAGTGGATAGCAGAATGGATTAAAAATCAGAATCCTACAATATGTTGTTCACAAAAAACATATCTGAAGCACAGAGACACACACAGAGTAAATGTAAGGGGCTATAGCATAATCTATTATGTTTCAGTCGAAGCAAAAAAAAAGCAGAGGTGGCAAGCATGATCTCAGACAAAGCAAAAGCAAAACTAGAACTTATTAAAAGAGATAAGGAAGGAAACTATAACTTGCTGAAAGGTACTGTAGAAAATGACATAATATCAATACTAAATATGTATGCACAAAATGGTATAGTATCTAAATTTTTGAAGAAATTAAATGAATTACAGGAAAAAATAAATAATAAAATTACACTAGTGGGGCAACTCAACTTTTCCTTCTCAGAAATTAGATAAAACTAACCAAAAAATAAACAATAAAGAAATTAAGGAGGTGAACAGAATTCTGGACAAGTTAGATACTATAGATCCATGAAGAAAACTGAATGGGAATAGAAAGGAACATACCTTTCTGTCAGCAGTACATGGCACTTACACAGAAAATGACCATGTGGTCAGGCATAAAAACCTCACAACCAAATTCAGAAAAGTAGAAATAGTAAATACATCTTTTTCAGATTGTAACGCAATAAAATTTATGTTCAATGATGAGCAATAAAAAGACAGATTAAAATTAAGTGAAAAACTAAATAATCTAATTCTAAAAAAATAAGTGGGTCAAAGAACAAATCATAGAAACAATTGATAATTTCATCAAAGAGAATGACAATGAGACAATATACCAAAACTCATGAGATGCAGATAAAGCGGTACTTAGGGGAAAAAGAATATCTCTAATTGCTTACACCAATAAAACAGAGAAAAAGCAGAGGAATGAATTGAACATGCAACTAAAAAACTAGAAGAACAAGTTTAAGATCTTCAGTTAAACAACAAATTGGAAATCCTGAAAAATCAAAGGAGAGATTAATAAAGTTGAAAGAAAATCATTGAACTAATAAATAAAACTAGAAGCTGGTTTTATGAGGAAAAACAATAAAACAGACAAACCATTGGTTAATCTGATTTTTAAAAGGAAGGAAGAAAAACATACATATGTGTGTATATGTGTGTGTGTGTGTGTGTGTGTGTGTGTGTGTGTATGTATAGACAGATCCATATGAGGAAATCCTTAAAAAACCCAAGGGGCAACAAACTGTGGAGAGTATTTAGGTCAATATCGTAAAAAAGAAAAAGGATCATCCAGCATGGTGTGCCCACATCAAAGAAGATATGTGCTCTATGACCAAAGCAGAATTGCAGTAGTTCAAAAGAAACATGAGATATGCAAATTTAGAAACATCTCCTCCCCAAGTGTTCATATGGACTATTTGTGCCCAACCTGTGATAGAGCATTCCAAGCTCATATTGGTCTGATCAGCCACAGTCAGATACGCTGTACCTTACTGTACTTACTGATAGTGATATCATTTTGGTCCTCTTAGAGAGGGAAGGACAACAGCCAACCAATACAGTGACCTTGCACAAAGTAGGCAGTTAATAAATGCTTGTTTGAATCAATGAATGAGGCAAATTTGATATCATCTGGACAACTGAAACTTGGTGTGATGGAGTCTATGATTGGAATATGTTTCTAAATGGGTATGTATTATTCAATAGGAACAGGATAGGAAAAAAAATTGGGACAAGAAAGCATATGTGTATATATATGTATAGACAGGTCCCTATGAGGAAATCCAAAAACCCAAGGGGCAACAAACTGTGGAGAGTATTTAGGTCAATATTGTAAAAAAAAACTGGGAAGCCATTCTGGGCAAATAAACCAACCTTTATTAAGAGAAAGAAAGGTGGGAACTATAGTCTGTCCAGTACAGTCCAAGACCCCAAAATACAAAATTCACAGTTATTTATAGGTCTCTTGATTCATTGATGAAGAAACAAAGTCCTCTAGTCTCTGATTTATTCAAGATTGCATTTTTCAGGTCACTACATCCTAACTTTATGATGTTCTAACTTTGTTTTTTCCACAATGTCTCAATTCGCCCTTTGACAAGGATTTCTTCCCTTATCATTTTAATATAAACATCAATATATAAGTGTGATTATTATGGTCACATGCTTAAGATACATATGTTATAATGATTTAGTTACATTTCTAATTATTATTAACTATCATAGTGATTATAGCTGATAAAACATTAGCAAGGCAACATAGAGCAAAGCACTCAAGGCACTGATTATTAATCTTTTTTCTTTCAATACCAAATGGAAGCAGAAATAGAAGCAATATTTTTATATGGAATATACTAGAGATTACCTAGATAAAAAGAGAAAAGAGGTGAAGAGTCAAAAAGAGAGCTCACAAAGCTGGAACAGAGTTGCCCAGACATCTGCAAGAGATTTTTGTGGCAAAAGCAGAAGTTATTATATAAGCTAATACTTAACAATAATTTTATCCTTCCAGTATTGGGGGAACCAGAAAAGGAATCTCTCATTCTTCACCTGATTCCAACTAAAAAGGAAGAATTTTTTGCTGAAGTAGAAATGAAAGGAGTTGAGAGTGAGAAGTAGATGGAAATTACCATTTCATACTGGAAATTCATGTTCTAGAGGAAGAGGAAAGATGGGTATAGTATGAAAGTTAGGCCAGATTTTGGAGGTAAAAATTTCAAAGAGTTCAGAGAAAGAATAGATAGGATCCCATAATCTAATACTCTACTGGAAAAGTCAGCCCAGAAAGGTATGAAAAGTTCAGAAAAATGAGATTCTGAAGACTCAAAGAAGAATGGCACGGGTAGGGATGGGGGGAAGGCAGGGAGAAGAAAAGGTAGAGTTGTCCAAAAAGACTGATGTTAATGCACAAGGAAATAATTAGCCAACACTTTTTAGAAGACATATCTAGAAGGTGGAAATTAGTGCAGAAAATGGAGAATAAATAAGTGTGGCAAGGTCTTGTAAGAAAACTTCCTAGAATCCTGGAGAAAAGACCCATGAATTATCACAATAGGAATAACAGGGAATGAATGAGCAAGAGTGAAATATGTTCTCCTTTGTTCTGGAGGGAAAAAACTAGAAGCAACAGATAGATACAAGCCTATGTGTTGCGTTTTTCAGTCTTAAGAATCAAAGCTGTCTATCCATGGGATAGACTGCTTTATAAGGTAGTAAGCTCCCTGTTAAAGGATGTGACAAAGTTGAGACTATGTTCCTGGTCAGGACAACTGCAGGGTTAGGAAACGTTAAGCATTACCAGACAAGATATAGGTACCGCTGTCCTTGGCCACCATCTCCAACTGCTGTCCTTGGGCCCGGCTGTGCGAATGTCGCTTGGAGCGCTCTGAGGGAGGGGGCTCATAGGGCACACAAAGAATAAAGTTGAGAAGACGGAGCTGTCGGCCCTCCCACGTCTGTTGCAGCTTCCGTAGACTCTCCTGAGTCTGAAAGTTCTCATTCTCACTCAGCCAGATCTGGAATCATAATAAGATCTCAGAATTGAAAGGGGTCTTATAGCCATCTAGCCCAACCTCATTCCCAATGAAGGTCTCCTCCCTACAATATTGATGGTTGTTATTCAAGGCTTTGCTTAGATACATCCTAACAGGGTACTCATTACTTTATAAAACAACCCATTCTAATGACAGCCTTGACTATCAGGAAAATTCTTCCCAAGGAGGGTGAAATTTGAATCCCTTTATCTACCACCTGTTGCTTTTAGGTCTGTCCTCCTGGACAAACAGAACAAATTTGTCCTGTATTCCCTATTACAGTTTTCAAAAACTTGTAAAGAGCTCATTTGTCATCTTTAAGTATTTTCCTTCTTCAAGCCAAACATCTCTAGTTCTTTCAACAGAACTTTCTATATATTCCTTCACCTTCCTGGTTTCTCTCATCTGGATATGCTTTAATTTGCCAATGTGTCTTCTAAAAGGTGTACCAAAAATGAAAACACTGTTCCAAACGTGTGATTAGGACAAAATTACAAAAGTATTCCCTTAGGACACTATATCTCCATTACCATAGTCTAAGACTGTATTACACTTTTTTGGTAAGCTGTATCTATATACAGATCCATATATGTATATCTATCTCTTGCCCTAGTCTGTTTCTTGAGCTTTTGTCCTGTATAACCTAGTAGATGTCCCATATTCATCTGAAATTCAACATATCCAAAGCAGATATCATTACTTTTCATATAAAAATGACCTCCACTTTTTACTGACATGATTTATTTTTTGAACCTACACACTTAACTTTATGTTTATTTCTGCTAAAATTTGTCTAAATATTTTGAGTCTAGTATTCCAGTAGTAGATAGGATACCAGAAGTCAGAAGACCTTGAGCAAGTCACCTCTTTGTAGATCTGTCTCCTGTTTTATAAAATATAGGTAATAAACCTTGCTCTGACAATATTGCCTATTATGAGGATAAAATAAGATAATGGTGGGAAAGGCTTTTAGAAATATTAAGGTGCAATACAAAGCTAACATTTTGATCACCACTATTATTTTGTCATCCAGATGATGTTCTAGCTATTTCTCTCAGCTTTACGTCATCTGTAAATTTTTTATCAATAAGCCTTCTTTATTGGGATCTAAGTCATGGATAATATGGAACAGAACAGGGCCAAGGACAGATCTTCTGTATACCCCATTGAAGACCTCATTCAACATTAATCAACATTCCTTGAATGCAACTGTTTAACCAGCTTACATCTCACTATCTGACTAAATTGTCTTCAACCTCTTATTCTGCTGTCTTATCCGAGGACAGCCAGAAAGCCTTGTGTCACAATTATTTTTTTCCAGTGAATTAATATCAGTGACAATTTATAAATGCTTTGATGAAATTAAGAAATATTGGGACTATGGCATGCCTCGGATCTACCAAATTAATAACCTGATCAGAAAAGGACATGAGGTTAGTGTAGGATGACATATTCTTAATGAAGCCACCTTGCTTGGCTCCTAATACACTGCTTTCTTTTCTACCCACATTTTCAAAGGGGGCCCCTGACAGCCTACCTCCCACTCATAACTTACAGAGCTTGCGATGGACTTAATTATTTGGACACTTCACAAGCTAGCTTTGACTTTCTCCAACCTAAGCACTGTCCACTTGCACCTTCATCTCTATTCCAAACCTAGCCTCAGTCCTACCTGACAGATTCGGTTTCTGTATTCTAGCAGAGGGTAGGAAAGCAGCTGGCCCAAAGTCAGGAGTTCAATGTTTTCAGGACAGCCTGCCCCCATGGCTATAGAAAGAAAGGAGGAGAGCCAGTCAGAGCTACCACCTAGACTCTAGCCTGCTCAGCTCTCTCCTACAGGGAGGAAATACATGAGGAAGGCACATGATCTTTGAGGGATGCCCTATCTACAAGACAGAAGGGATGTGGATAGAAATATAAACTTGGAGAAGGAGGGGAAATACCTTAGGATATCCTAGGGAAAGAAAGGACACCATATCAAGTGGACAATGAGGGGAAACTAGAGGAGAAGGAAAGGGTTTAAGCCCTAGAATTGAGAGAAAACTGAGCAGGCTGACCAGGACATCTCTGTTCCTCCAGCCCTTAACCCTCTCTCCCACCTCGAAAAATGGCCTGCCAGCCACTGCCTTGCAACTGGGGGTTGTCCAACATAGACAGCACTGGCAAATAGCTCCGAAATTCCTCCAGCAGGCGCATACAGGCTTGTATTATAGGATTAGCCACCGTGAATAACCTGCTTAGCTTGGCTGCCTCTGTCAACCAATGATCTGTCTTCTCCCAGGCGAAAGAGGTGCTAAACTAGGAGAATGATGTGACCTGTCAGCAGGTCCCACCAGATATTAACTACTACTAAATCAATAATTCAACTTTGTCTGGGTTGAAACAGGAGTTGGGTCAGGGCAGGGGCAGGGGTAGGGCAGGGGTAAAAATTGTACTATGAGTGGATGGAATTAGTTGAAGACATGGATGGAGACTGAATCGGGGAGGGGTAGAAGATAGAAGATTTCTAGAATGAAAACCACTCATACCTTACTAAAAGCCAGACATTTCCATTCACCAATCTGCTCACTGATCAAACAAAAGAGACGCCAGACACGTTGTTGAAGTAAAATGGGTTGGAGCCCTCTTTGAGGCACTGGCACCGGCTTCTCATTCCCTGCAGTAGAAGAAAGTACTTCTGACCCTGGACTCTCCCCAGGGATGGTGTGTGTGTGTGTGTGTGTGTGTGTGTGTGTGTGTGTGTGTGTGTGTGTGTGTGTAAATGTGAGAGAGACAGAGAGACAGAGAAAGAGATAGAGACAGAGAGAGAAGGGGAATTACAGTAGAAATGGGCTTTGTACCACTTAGGATGACATAGGCATTGTGCAATTCAGCAAGGCGGGCAGAAATGGAGGCATATGTGCGCTCCATGTTGATAAGCTGGCGTTCAGTACTGCGCTGCTCCTGGGTGGGGTCCATGAAGGGACCTGAGACAGCCTGGATGCTCAAGTCTTCCATCTGTTTCAGGGCAGCCGCTATCATCTCCTGAAGCTGGGGCACCAAGGTGCTCTGCTTGCTGAGTAGGAACTCAGAGGCCTGGAGTCGCTCAAAAAGGAAGGTCTCCCACGTATCTAGCAGCTACAGGCCCAGAACAGGAAGAAGTGAGGTACAGGGACCCCTGAGGGGAAATGGGGGAGGCAAGAGGAAAGGAAAGGCAAAAATGGGGAAGGGGGAGATGGATAAGGGGGAATAGAGGACACTGAGGAACCCATATTCAATCCCATGTTTCTCTAAGGAATGGGGAGGACAAGCTCTGGGAAGAGTCCCTGCCCAGTATGTTTCTCACCGCAATCTCCAGTCCCTCATCCTCACTGGTTAATTTGCCAAAGTGGGATCGAACAAGGTTATTGAGAGCACGTACATATTCCACTCGTTCCTCCAGGTCTTCACTTTGTTCATTGGCCTCTGTCAGCTGCAGGCAGCTCAGCATCAGGACCTCTGCCCTCTCCAACTAGCTCCATCACCACACCCTCCCCTCCTCTGTTCTTCTTCAGTAGGAACTCCCTACCTGCTTTCCTAACTGCCACAGAGTAGTACCTTCTTTTTTCTAGACCCTCAACCCACAGAACAGTCTCATAGGAGGGTAAGAAGTGAGATTTACATCTCCACTACCAAATGAGGAGCTTGCCTTGTCCAAGGACACACTATCAGAGCAAGGTTCCATTTAGCCAGGGACAGAGTCTTTCCCACTAGCCTGGAAGGTCCTTCAGTTCTGAATTATATATCCACATGCCCACCTTCTGGGAACACTTGGCAATGGTCTGGATGTCAGCACTCATGTTTTGGAGGACTTGTACAAACTCTGAGAGTTCTTTTATGAGTTCTTGACTTTGATTGTATCTCACACTCTTCAACTGGGCCATGACGTCCTTCTTAACATCAGCCAACTGTGTCACTGGAGAAAAAAGCAGGCTGGAAGAAGGCAGGTCTCAGAGAGATGAATTATTAAGGGAAAGGATGAAGGGAGAAGTAGAGAAGTTGAAGAAAAGTAGAGGAGAGGGAAAGGATGGGAAAAGAAGCAAATAAAAGATTGAGGGGAACAACTCAGTTAGGACTTTGGAGGTGAATCAGCTATGAATAGTCAGGACTTAAGCAGATGAGGAGAGGAATCTAGAACCAAATGATCTCTGAGAAAGCCAGATACAAAGATTTGGATTTTACATGCTGGATCCTCCACTCAGTGCTTGCCACCTTGTTAGTGCCTAAGTACTCCTCACACCAAAAGAGGGCATTTTTTAAGCCTTTGGACCCCTGGCCTATAACTATGTGACTATCAGTACCTTGCTAAAGGAGAAACACTTATATTCCTGAGGCTATAGCCAAGTAAAGGAGACTGAAGCCTCCAGGTCTTAGAGGGACACTGGCACACCTTCCTATGGGGTAGAAGCAGTAGGACCCAGACACTGAGCTGCCAGTTGAGTCCCAGGATCTACAGGAAGTTGCAAAGATAATAAGAATCCAGCTCTGGGTCTCAGGTTTCAATGACTTGTCAGTTTCCTAGGACATAGGTCCTTTTGGTATCAGTTCAGAAGCATTTCACCTTGCCCTCTTTACTAAAACACCCTTAGACCACAAGGTGAAGAATAGACTTTTCTGAGCTCATTACTGTCCCTGGAATTGGCTCGTTGGTTTCAGAGATCATTGCAAATTTAATCCCAGCAAGCAGTCCTTCCTACTGCTGCCATTCCTGTCTCCAAGTTCTTTTTCCTAGAATATTATCTAAAGTTTAGAAGGGCAAGGAGAAAAGAGAAATACAGTCTTAACATACCATGGAAAGGTCATCAGAAGTGCCTATGATCATGTTAACTTATATTTATAGAGCATCATAAGATTTGCAAAGTACTTTCCTCACAACAACCCCAGGAGGCAGGAAGTCTGGAAACCTATGTTGCTATGGTCATGGAGATGAAAGATGCTTCCACAGAATCTATAATGGGATATTTTCTAAAGATCTCTGGGGAAGATAGTGGAAGAGCAGGAAACTAGCTCAAGAGGTAGAGTTAACAATTTTGTCCTTCATCTTGGCACCATGTGGACTTTCCAGAGTTGAACACTCAGCTCGTTTTCTGGATTTATGCTTCTCCACTTTTCACTACACTTTGAAAGGTATTGCTGCTTCTGCTACTGTTTCAGTTAACCATACAGATGACATGCCAAGAGACACTGATCAGTTGATACCATGCTGATCAGACAGAGGGATGAGGGACCTAAACCACAAGGTGGCAGCATGAGTCTGGAAAGGGCTATTTATCACCTTGTGGGAGAGGAATTTCAATACCTGGAATAGAAAGCAGGGTCCTCCTCCACTAGCAACCCTACATTTGGTTCCTATTAGAGATAAAGAAGAGCTGATGGACTACTTGAGTGCTCTACGTAAGTTCTGTATCTGTTCATTGGTCTGGATCCTTTGTGTGTTTAGCATTTTCTACAGGGCAAAATCAAGGCTACCATATACCCAATATCCATATTGTAATTTTAATGCTTTTCCAAAAGCTGGGAGTGCTTTTTTAACCCACATTTGGGAAAACTCTACTCAACGTAAAGGAAGCTGTTAAGAAAGTTTTTCCTGATAAAAACTCTAAATTTGCCTATTTGTAACTTCTGTCCATTGTTCCTGGTTCTACCCACTGTGATAGTACTAACAAATCTGTTTCCTCTTCCACAGGACAGTACTTCAAATATATGAAGATAACTATCATACTTCCCCCAGAAGCTTTGAATCTTTTCTAGACTAAATATCCCCAGTTTCTTCAAATCATCTTCAGATGGCATAATACTTATAAGACTCCTTACCATTCTCATTGCCCTCTTCTGAACATACAACTCTCCTAGATTATCAGCGTTCCTCTTAAACTGTGACACCTAGGACTGAACACAAAACTCCAGATGTGGTGCGACCAAAGAAAATGAGAACCTGAAAAGACCTTAGCCTAAAATGGCCTGGGTCTCCCATTGCATCCTGGGCCATCTCCAGTTGTCCTAATGATTATCTGGCCCAGATGATTACTGGACCCAGATGGCTCTGGAGGAGAAAGTGAGACTGGTCACCTTGCACAGCCCTCCCTCACTCAAATCAAAGTCAAGTGCAAGTCATGTCTTCATCTCCCTGATATCATGGTCCTCTTTGAGGACTCATGTTGGGCTTGTGATTCACAAAAACTTCCAGACCTTTTTCAAACTATTGTCTAGTTATACCTCCTCTAATTTGTATATGTGATGTATATTTTTTAAACCCCTGTGTAAGATTATGCACTTATCCCTATGAAATTTTATCTAATAAAGACTCAGCCCATCACTATAGCCTGTCAAGATCTCTTTTGATGCTGGCTGTGTCATCCAGTGTGCCAGCTATTCCTCTGCAACCTTATGTTACCTGTAATTTGAAAAGCATACCATCTATTGATATTTAGTTATTGATAAAAATGATCTCCAAATCTAGGTAACAGGCCTTTTTTCTTTTGACCTTTGTCTTACATCATTTAGCGCCTATCAGTGAACTCCATCTGAGGTTCTATAGGAATATCAGATTTGACATATCCAAAATTGAAGTCATTATCTTCCCTCTCAAAGTTACTCTTCTTCCTGGCTTCCCTATTTCTGATAAAGATACCACCATCCCACAAGTCAGCTAGGTTCACCTCCTTAGTGCTCTCTCCTGAGTCTTTGCTCTCCTCACCTCCCCTGTCTCATCAGCTGTCAAGTCTTCTTCACTCTACTTACACAATATCTCTTGCATGGCCCTCTTCATTCAGATCCTCCTCACTGGGAATATGGCAATAATCTTTTAACTGGTCTTCTTGAATACAATCTCTCCCCTCTCCAATTTATCCTCCACACAGCTGCCACACAGTCTTTATACCTCATGTAGAAGCCTAGGCTACCCCCCTCATCACAAAACTTTAGTAGGTCTCTGGGGTCTCTACAATAAAATAGAAATTTTTCTGTGACATTTAAAATTTTCACAATCTGATTCCAATCTATGTAAGTAGATTTCACTTTGTTCCTCCCCATATGCTAGACTTTGTAGTCTGAACTGGGCTACTTACTATTCCCCAAGCAGAACCCTCTGCCTCCCTAAGGCAAATACTGAGGGCACAGGCTGTCCCCCACACCTAGAATGCTCTTCCTCCCTAACCATCTCTCTCCTGAAATCCTTACCTCCTTTCAAGTACAACCTCCTACATAGGGCCTTTCCTAATCTTCCTAATTATTAGGACTACTTCCCCTGACCCCTTGCAAAAAAAAAAAATGCTGGGTATTTGTATTTACTTATATAACCCAGTTTTCCTCTGGAGACACTGTAGTAGACATTCCCTCAGAGACCACCAGTTAGTGTGATTTCGGATCTGGAACTTATGGGAAAATCTTTGTGAAGATGCTGCGGAAGGAGCTGACAGTTGATATTCAGGTGTCATCTCCCTTTGGGGAGCCATCTGGACATTCCAAGGTGAAGGACTAAGCTGGATCAGAAGGTTTGAGTTTCTCTGCTCTTCCCTACAAAGATTCTAACAGGTCCCTGCCCCTGCTCCTGCTACTAATTCTGTGACTACTGATGTGTTTGCTCTTGTATGGACACGCTGCCTTACTGAAAATAATGATTGGGAAGACCTCGCCTTTGTCCCCCTACCTCTATGCTCATTGTTCTTTCGTTGCTATTACATATTATCCTTTAGAAAAAGGCAGATAGGTGGGGTAGTAGACAGACTGCTGGGGTTTGGAGTCAGGAAGACCTGAGTTCAAATCCAGACTCAAAAACTTTCTAGCTGGGCAAGTCACTTTACCTCTATCTGCCTCAGTTTCCTCATCTATAAAATAGGGATATTAATACTACCTAACTCCCAGGGTTGTTGTGAGGATCAAATGAGATATCTGCAGTGCTTGGAAAACCTTAAAACTCCATATAATTGGTAGGTATTACTATTAAAGAAAACTGGTAGCCACTTGGTACTATTGTTGGCAATCCTTGTTGTATGCTTAATATTAGCAATGCAGATGGAAGGCAGAAGACCTGGAATAGAAAGTGAGTTTGGGTAGAGAATGACTCGGCTTCAGTCTGAGACAGGAGGTGGTAGAAGTAATGATTTCCCTTGAGAGGATCACAAATGATTTGGAGATATTTTACAATGGTATATCCTCAAGTCACCTCAACTTGGTTTATGGGATTATAAATAGAAAGGGATTAATATTATAAGATGAATCAAAAGCCCCTAGTCATATCAAAGATAAGCCCCTTGAGTCAGGCCAGAGGAAAGCCAGATTAGCTAAGGTGGATGTGCTGCATCACCACTGCAAGTCCTCTTTTTGGATTCTTTGTTCATGCTTACATGAGAGCCTTTCTCCCCACCCTCCACACCAAATACTTTTCAATTTCCCTGTGAGTGACAATTTACAAGAAAGAGACCTACTTCTAATCTACTACCACCATCAATATTTATTACTCTTCTCTATGTACATGATATTTCCCACCAATAAAATATAAGCTTCTTGAGATTACAGGCCTGTTACTCTTCTCTATATTCTTCATATCTAATATGGTACCTCGCCAATAGTGGGAGCTTTTAAAATGGTTATTGAATTGAATTGGTTTTGTGATCTCAGTACGTAGTAGAGACAAAGAAAGGAAAAAGAGACAGAATGCTACTGATAGGCCAAGTAGATTAAGTGGCAATGGAGAGGAGATTGGGGAAAAGGAAAGAGAAAGAGAGGGGTCACTAAGGGAGATCAAAAATGAAAAGGGGAAGGGAATTAGAAGGGAAAAGGAAAGAGAGGAGAAAAATGAGGTAGGGCAAAGATGCCAGAGAAGAGAAAGAAAGACAGAATAGATGAGAGAACAATACAGCACAGAAACAAGGGGAAAAGAAAACTCACCAATGTCTGTCTGAACACAGTTACAGTTGAGATGCAGTAGCAGATTTTCAGTGAGCAACATGGTGGGCACCTCACTCCCTCGGCTCTCCCAGGACTCCAGCTCGGTGATGAGCTTCAGGTATCTCATAGCAGGCCAGCTCTGCATGGACTCCAACTTCTGGGGTCCCCAGTTCTTCAGAAATTGGTGGATGCCTCTGAGCCATTTGTGCTCCTGACAGAACTTGTTCACTTCCAATAACATATCCTGGATGCAATGCAGGCAATGAGAGGCTGTGGGGCACAGTCATTTCTATACCCAATATACTCCCACTACAGAAATGAGAATAGGGAGTAGAGGGGCCACAGAGACAGAAGTCAGGAGGCAGTATGGGTGGGGCCAAGTGGAAATAGTCTAGGACAGGTAAAGGATAGTGTCAGCGAAAAAGGGAAAAAGGTCATTAAGTGTTAAGAAGAAGGCCTGAGCCAGTGGGATTCAAAAGGGAGAAAAGATAGTCAGCCCACAGCTGCGGTACTCAGGAGGACAAGAAAAAGAAGTAAAAGGGAACCAGGTAAATCAGAGTAAGAATGGAGAAGCATAGGTTAGCAAAGGGGCAAGAATGAAGAGGGGAGATCTCTTACCCCCTACCTCTAATAATGCTTGTTGGATAGCCAAAGCCTTTTGGATTCCACTGTTAGTGTCCAAATCATTCTGTAGCTGGATTCGGCTAGGTGGGGCATACTGGGATCTTATTCTGTGCCCAAGCACCTCAAGAGGCCCAGCATTAGGGTCAGCCCGCCTTGAACGCACCATCTCTGTCTCAGGGCCACAAAAGATTCTGACAGCTTCACTGGGTTGGGCCCGGAGTACAAAGGAAATAAAAGCAGGAGCTAATTCTTCTTCATCTTCTTCCTCTATTGGCACAGTGGTACTGTTTGCTGTGCCTCGCTGTACCTGAGGCTCACCTGGTGTACACAAAACATACCCTGCTGTAGACATGAACCTGTTCCATGTATGCCCATTACATATATATATCCAATCAAGTCAGCTCCAGCATACACACGGACATAAATTCACACAAGTCACACAAGGCAACTTTGGGATGCTTCACATCTTGTAAATGAGTGACTCCAGACTGCTAGAAAGAATGCTAAGTGTAATGTGAAAGCTTTGAAGAAGAGATAGTCTTTTTCTTTCTCTGAGAAGATACACTTGATTCCAGACTCTCTTCAGGGAGAGACACATGGAGAGAGAGAAAGACTTTGAAAGAGGCAGCTATCTTCTCAATATTTCCCTGATTACCAACTTCCCTCCTCAGAGACTTCAGGAATTTTCCCTTTGGGTGAGATCAGGACCTCTCTCTTAGTTGAGCTGAGATCTCATCTCTCTCCAAGCTAAAGAGCTCGTTCACTCTACATATTTTCAAGTTTATTCTAATTTGTATAACTTCTCGCTGTTTGCTGTATGTTTCAATAAATAGATTTAGAGACTATTCAGTATTTTTGATGATTTTTATGTAACTGGGATTTGGTAGGCAAGAGTTAAGGAGTTTAAGCCTGTAGGGTAATCCTCTCCACTTAAAAGCTATCAGGAAAAGTAGCTTTTTGTTTTAAACCAAAACCATACCCTTAGACAAGCAATATTCAGGGAGCACAGACAGACATAATTTGAGTCTGGTACCCCTCTCTTAGAGAGTGGAGAACAAAGCAGTCAATCTTAGTCCCTTCTTTTGCTGCCCTCAAGATAGGAATTCCAGTGTGCAGTCTCCTTTAGAGAGAGGTTGGAAAAAATCCAGAGATATCTATATATTCCTAACCACAAACTTCACATAGGCAACCCATGTATATATATATCTTTCATGGGCAGCATGATTACTTTATACATATATGCTTGCACACACCCATAGGAGCCTACTCTGCCATTACTTTCAAACAAATAACTCCACAGACATTTCACTCTGGTTGGCACATACACAGATACACACTCATGGATGTCCACTCAAACCTATTATACATATGTAAGCATTCTCAGGCTCATACAAAAATGTTTACCAGACTCTCCTGGTACACATACAAGTACCATCCTGCCTATCAATGAAATAAGGACCACACTGGCTTCATATTTGACAGGCTGTGTACTGTACTAGGCTACATTACCTCAAGAGAAGTAGTTCCCATAGAATTACCAAATCACTTAGTTTAACCAGTAACTAAACAGGATCCTCTCAACAATAATCCCTTATCTAGACTCTGAAGACCTCCAGGGAAGGGAAACTCACAATCTCCCATTCCTGCCCATTCCACTTTCATACAACTCTTGTCTATTTAAATAGCACTTTCAGGCTCACATACTTTCCTTGCGTGTCTGTGAAGTAGGCAGCGTAAGCATTAGCTCCACTTTACAGATGAAGATACAACCCCCTCTACATCCAGCTTATTATCACAGCTTCAGTGATTACAAACACAAACATCCACTCAAATCAGCTGTCATGTGCATAAAAACAGAGGCATAAACATGCTGCTCTCTCAAAGATTACCAATGATCTTTGCTAAATCTAATTATCTTTTTTCAGCGTTATCTACCTTAATTATCTACCTGAATGGCTCAGTAGCTTTCTGCGAAGTTGACTAACCCCTCCTACTAAATAAGACAATAAATACAAAAAAATTCATCAAATGACCACAGTTTGCAAAACATTCTGCTAAAAGCTGGGGAAAGGTGAGTGAAAGAAGGAATTCATAGTTTAGATAAGATATGGACCTTTATCTCTTGAAGCTCACAGTCCTGGTCTTCTTACTCACTACCATGATCCGGTCCTCATCACCTCTGGGCTGAATTTTTGCTATAACTTTCTAATTGGTTTCCTTATATCCATTGCCTCCCTTTTCCAAATCATCTTCCAACAGCTGCCCAATTAATATTTCTAGAGTACAGATCTGACCATATTACTTTCTTTACTTAAGAAGCTTGAGGGCTCCACCTGCCTTTGGGTTATAATACAAACTCCTATGACATTTCAAACTCTTCACAATCTGGCGCCAGCCTATTTAATGTCCAGGATGATTACATACTACTACTCCCTTTCATGCATGTTCCAACAAAACTAGCTAGCTTGTTTGTCTCAAAACGGTATTCTGTATATTGACTCCTTGCCTTTGAAAGATTATTCTGCCAGCAATAACCAAGATAGATTAGAAGAGAGAAAATAGTTAAGACGATCTATTAGGAAGCTACTTTGATAGTCCAAGTGTTTGGGCTTGTACTAGGATGGTGGCAGTAGGAATTTAATCTGATTCAATGAAAGACAATCTGGTATAGTGAAGAGGTAAACTTGGAGTTAGGACGATCCCGATTCAAGTCCCACCTCTAACAAACATGGCAGGGTGGGTATTTTACTTCTCAGTTCCTCAGGCAACTAAGACTATAAATTGAAGAGATGGTACTATCTGCATTGGCAGGAAAATTTCTTTACTGGGAGCTCCCTATTTAGATGAAATCACAAATTCAGCCCACCAACCCCCAAAATAAATATTAATTTAGCAATTAGTTAAACATAGACTATATTTACACAGTACTGTGCTAGGTGTAAGGTACTTGGAAGCAAAAATATACAATCCCTGTTGTCAATTAATTTACACAAGGAACATACACCATGTACAGGGTTAAGAACAAAATAAGCATAAAGTATTTTACAAAGTAGCACTAACAACTGGAATGATGAGGAAAGGCTTCTAATGGGAGGTGACACATAAGCTAAGCCTTGAAGTGAAGGAGTGATTTTAAGAGGAAACGTACTTCCAGTGTTTGTGAGCGGCCAGGCAAATGCACAGAGATGAGAGATGAAATATTATGTAAAGGGAGCAAAAAATAGGCAAGTTTGATTAGAATGCTGATTGTGTGAGGGGGAGCAATTTAAATGTTTCAAAAGGTGGCCTGGAGCCAGAAGACAAACAGCTTTAAATAGTAAACAGTATTCATATTCTAGATTCACTATGCAGCATCTTCAGCAGAGTAGCAACAGTCAGATGGTTCTCTAAGAAGAGTTTTCTGAAAGTTGGGTCACAGATGGATAGAAGGCAAAAAGGACTGGAAGCAAAGACAACAATTAGAAGAGTTTAATGAAATATTCTAGGTTAGAGTTCCTGAGGACCTGAATTGGGTTGGTGGCCATGTGTGTGAAGAGGAATGGACAAAAATGAGAGATGCCATAGAGGCAGCATTAAGACTTGGCCACTGACTAGATATGGGAGTAAGGGATAAGGAAATACCTAGGACGTCTCAGGTTACAAGTCTGGATGACTAGAATAAAAATTAGGGAATGTGCTTTAGTCTCCTCAACTATGAAATGAGAGTATTGGACTAAATGGCCCCTAAGGTACTTTCTGGGTCTATATCAATGATACTATATTCCTAGGGGGACTGTAGAAAGTCAGGTGCGCAAATACACTATTGATAGAGTATAAATTGGTCTAACCATTCTGGAATTATTTGTAATTTGGAATTATGACAGGAAAGTGACTAAAAAGTCAACCCTACACAGGACCATTCCTGATCCCTCTAACTAGTTGTCCCTTATTTTGTAACTACAATTATTGTAATTATCTTGTATATATTTTGCATTTAGTGATGTATTTAAATGTTACTTTCCTGAATAGAATATAAGCCCTTTGAGAACAGTATTGTTTCATTTTAGTCTTTATAACCCAATTGCCTAGCATGTAATAGGTTCTTAATAACTACTTGATTAAACTGAATTGACAATTCCCCGAATTCCCTGGACCTCTGTCCAAGTTGGCATCAACCCTTTAATGATTATTCTTGGAGTCTATTCATTCAACTAGTGCTAAATGCCCATATATATATATACTATCATCTAGCCCACATCTGTCTTGTAAACAAGAGTCAAAACAGCACAAGGTACTTTCCTTCAGGGCTGTGGGGTTCACTATACAAGAGAAGAAATATAGGTTTCAATCCAGCAGGAAAGGGTTCCTCATAGTGTTCAAGACTAAGATCTTCCTCAAGGGGTATCAAGTGAAATGCAAGAGGAAGAATTAAAAACACAATATTATACATATAAACTCTTGATAGTCTAGAATATAAATAAGAATATATAAAAATCCAGGATGATAGCCTATATCACTAGCATGCTAGAATGCACATTCCTGCACAGAATGGGGTGATTGTTTGCATATGTTGTGCTCATGAATTGCCAAAGTGAAAGATGATCTAGCAAATTATGTTGCAATTTATTGCATGGGCCAATTTAATAAGTTTGATATGGACAAAGATCTAACAGTGTTTGTGACTGGATATAAGTAACAGTGAGGAAAGCATGAACAATTCTTATGCCTGTATGTGCCACCAGAATATAGATATTGCCAGAAAAAAAAGTCTCTGTGGCCCTAAAGGTGGCTATGGACTAATTATCTCCTGGTTGTGACTTAGAAAGCAAGTAATTTAACTCTAAATTAATTACATCATAAACCAGAAGGCTGTGGATTATATTTGTTGTTCAATGGAAAATAAACGTATTCATAAAAGACAATTTGTCATAGTACACAAAGAACAATCTAAATCCTGAAGTGACAGAGACGTACAAGAAAACGTATGCTGCTGTTTACATAGATGAACTCAGTGCATAAAAAGAATTCCAATATTGAACCAGCCCTGCATTCCTGGTATAAATCCTACCTGATCATAATGTATTATTCTCGTGATAAGTTGCTATATTCTTTTTGCTAATATCTTATTTAAAATTTTCATATCTATATTCATCAGAGAAACTGGTCTATAATTTTCTTTCTCTGTTTTGGCTCTTCCTGGTTTAGACATCAGAACCATATTTACATCACAAAAAGAATTTGATAGGACTCCTTCAGCAATTTTACCAAATAATCTATATAGTATTGGAATTAACTGTTTTTTAAATGTTTGATAGAATTCACTTGTAAATCCATCTGGCCCTGGAAATTGCATAAAAATAATTCCAAGAAAGAAATTAAAAAGGTGAAATCATTCCAAAGTCTCCTTTGCCCAGAATGCAGTTTCTTCAGAGCAAAGTTATCAAAATCTTTAACTTTCTATGAAGATTTTCAGACTACAACAATAAAAATATTGGATCAGCCCTCTTCCCTAAAAGGACTACATGGAATTTGTCATTTGACTTTGCTAAAATCTAGATATCCTGGGTCTACAATATTCCCCTAATCTACCAAGTCTAGATGCCCTATCAAAAAAGGAAATGTGGTTAGTCTAAGATTACCTTTTCTTAATTTCATGATGGTTTTTAGTTAATTTAGTTAATTTCTAAACAATGCTTTTAACAGTGAGTTCTGGAAATTTCCAAGAAGTTGAAATCAAATGTATATGGCATATATATAGTCAAGCAATGGCATATATTTTAGTTCATAAACTCCATCCTCTCCCCTTTAAAAAAAGGGGATCCTAACTTTTCTCTAGTCCTGTGTCACCTCTCCCACTCTCCACAATCTTTCCAATCAGGACAACTGGAGATGGCTCCCAAAGGTGGCATAAGGGAGGTGCTAAGTGGGCAAATCAATCAACTCCATCCCATTAAAGCAACCAACAGCTTAACAAGGTGAGAAGTGAATCAAAGTGTGAAAAGGCCTTGATCAATTTAGATGTCTCTGATGGGCTATTGGATGAACCACAATGACACTCTCTAGGAAGAGTGTTTGAAATGGCTGAGGTCATATGCTAGTGGTTGTCTATAAAATTATCAAGCCAGTTTTAGGCCCAGAGGTGTTTGGAATCAAGTGAGCATATAGTAGAGAATTGTCTCTGAGGAGGAATCACTTAGGAGGTAGGGAAAAGATTACCTTGCCTTCCGCCTTAGCCTAGGTCTCCTTCCCCTGCCCAAACTTTAGCCAGAGGGGGACCTTTCAAGCTTTAAAGAGAATTTGGGTAACCCAGCATCATTCCCAGGATAGCAACAGTGTCTGCACTGGGAATAGAGAAGAGCCTTGCAAAGAAGTTACATCATGCCTAAGAGAAAATTACTGAACACTTCATGAAGGGAAGAAAAGGATTTCTAGTAACTAGGAACTGTAAGTTACCACCTTGCCACATGTTCTCTCTAAGCTTGAGCCTACTTCTCCCTGGACTCTGGATATACTTGTGGGGGAGTATGTCATAGACTTTTTTAAAGCATTAAACATCCTTTATTAAGATTAATTAAATTACAAACCAAACATAACTTCCATTAAGTTTTAAATTTTCTCTCCCTCCCTCCCCAACACATTCTTATTAAACACAGTTTTGTCACAGACTTTTGAGGGCATGTTTTGTACCAACTGTTCTTACTATATACCACCATAGTAAAAGCCATTTAGTAAAAGCTAATTAAGTCTGGCTAATTAATAATCAACTGACAATCATGGTGGGAAATATACTGGTGAGGGCTCATGAACAACAGATCATAGACAAATAATCCTCAAACCCTCTGGGCTACTCCTAAATCCCTGAGAGGATATATGGCTAGATGAGTACTGGGGACTCAAACTGACAGTGGAAAGAGGGGTTGGGATAGTCATCCCAGAGCACATGCTACAAAAGTACAAGCTACTTCAGGAAATAATAGCTTCCTCCTTCTTGAACAAAGCCTAGGCTACAAATGATTAGACTATAAAAATTACAGCAATCATGTTGTCATATTCAGTAGTTTCAGTTGAGTCCAACTTTATTCAAAACCCCATTTGAGATATTCTTAGCAAAGACACTGGAGTGGTTTGCCATTTCCTTCTCCACTTCATTTTATAGATGAGGAACTAGAGTTAAAATGATTAAGTAACTTGACAAGGGTCACACAGCTAGTAAGTATCTGAGGTCAAATCTGAACTCCGGAAAATTCCAGGCCTGCCACTACATCCACTGTGCCATCTAGATGCTTTTACAATAGTCACAACTCACATTTATAGAACACTTTACAAATTGTAGTGTTTACAGAGTTTATCTTATTTGAGCTTATCAATAACCTCACAAAGTAAATACTAGAAGTATAATTATCTTAATTTTATAAATAAGACAGTCAAAGCTCAGAGAGGTTATTTTGTCCAAACTGCTAGTATCAAAGAAAAGTGAATTCATTCTCTCCTGATTCCACATTCAGTGCTTTTTCAGCTATACACTGCCTGCGATAAAACAAATTCTTGTTCACTTATTGATTACAATGGCTTTGAAGTCCTTTTCAACTTTTGAAGTTCTTGATTTTGTTAAAAAGTCTTTTTCTTATCCTTAATATTCATTGACAATTTGAGCACATTTTAAGGTTCAGTATTTTTGACACTAATCTTACAGGACTATGCTACTCTTCTACATTCAATTCTGATACCTGCCTTTGTATTTCCATTTTCCAGACACGTCTTTTTAAAATCTGCTTATCAGTATGTTCCCTGCACAGACATAGGTCTCTTTAGACAGTTACCCCTTTTCTTCTCTCTTTGAATTGATTCAGTTTAATTTCATTCTTAAAGAGTTCCCATTCTCTCTTGTTTGAACTTTCCTTGTAAAACATAGCCATGAATTAAAGAATCAGAAAAATGCCCCTCCTAAAATGCAGGGTAAATCAGACAATACCTAGTTTTCTTCTATTCTTCTATCATGAATTCTACTGTGGAGCAGTCACTTGCCTCTAATATTTTCATTAGTTCAATTCCAACAACCAGTTCCTTTTTATTAGTTAGAATAAGGCCTAGCTCAAGTGTTTGCTATTTCCTCCATCTTTCTGAGGATAAACTTACCTCAAATTATTATCAAGACAAATCATAAATTTCTTAGTTGCTCTACTTTTGCTAGAGATCTAGTAAATGTCTGGATGTCTCTAAACTAGGTTTGTGATCTATTTCCCAAATTCTGCATTTAATTCTTTCTTTTCTCCAGGTGGTCTGTGATAGAGAAGTATTATGTGTTTGCCACTCCACTGATGTTCATCTAAATTCACACCATGTCTTTTAAAGCTATTATTTTATTTCTAATTTAACATCAAGTAAGATAGGCATTTCTATATACATTGTAGATAAGGAGAGGATCCAAACATAAAGTTGGGAGTATCTATATTGTAGAGCTTACTTTTTTTTTTTCTGAGTTGCTTTTTTAAAATTTATTTATTTATTTTTAGTTATCAACATTCATTTCCACAAGACTTTGAGTTCCAAATTTTCTCCCCATCTCTCCCCTCCCCCTACTCCAAGATACCATGCATTCTAATTACCCCTTCCCCCTATCTCCCCTACCTTCTATCACACACCCCCCTTCCTTATCCCTATCTCCTCTATTTGCTTGTAGGGCAAGATAGATTTCTATATCCCATTACCTGAATTTCTTTTTTCCCAGTTGCATGTAAAAATAAATTTTTAACATTCGTTTTAAAACTTTGAGTTCCAACTTCTCTCCCTTCCTCCCTCCCCATTCCCACTGAGAAGGCAAGCAATTCAATATAGGTTATACATGTGTAGCTATGCAAAAGACTTCCACAAAAGTCATGTTGTGAAAGACTATATTTCCCTCCATCCTATCCTGCCCCCCATTTATTCTATTCTCTTTTGACCTTATCCTTCCCCAAAAGTGTTTACTTCTAATTACCCTTTCCTCCCATTTACCCTACCTTCTATCATCCCCCCTCACCCCACTTATCCCCTTCTCTCCTACTTTCCTGTAGGATAGATTTTCATACCAAATTGAGTGTGCATGTTATTCCCTCCTTAAGCCAAATGTGATGGAGTAAGCTTCACTTTTTCCCTCTCACCTCCCCGCTTTTCTCCTCCATTGAAAAAAGCTTTTTCTTGTCTCTTTAGTGAGAGACAATTTGCCCCATTCCATTTCTCCCTTTCTCCTCCCAATATATTTCTCTCTCATACCTTAATTTTATTTTTTTGGATATCCTTTCAACTACCCAAATACTGAGAAAAGTCTCAAGAGTTACAAATATTATCTTTCCATGTAGGGATGTAAATAGTTCAACTTTAGAAAGTCCCTTATGATTTCTCTTTCCTGTTTACTTTTTCATGCTTCTCTTGATTCTTGTGTTTGAAAATCAAATTTTCTATTCAGCTCTGACCTTTTCATCAAGAATGCTTGAAAGTCCTCTATTTCATTGAATACCTATTTTTTCCCCTGAAGTATTTATTATACTCAATTGTGCTGAGATTCTTGGTTTTAATCCTAGCTCCTTTGACTTCTGGAATATCATATTCCAAGACTTTTGATTCTTTAATGTAGAAGCTGCTAGATCTTATATTATCCTGATTATATTTCCACAGTACTCAAATTGTTTCTTTCTGGCTGCTTGCAGTATTTTCTCCTTGACCTGGGAACTCTGAAATTTGGCTACAATATTTCTAGGAGTTTTTCTTTTTGGATCTCTTTCAGGAGGGGAATCAGTGGATTATTTAAATATTTATTTTACTCTCTGGTTCTAGAATATCAGGGCAGTTTTCCTTGATAATTTCATGAAAGATGATGTCTAAGCTCTTCTTTTGGTCATGGCTTTCAGGTAGTCCCATAATTTTTAAATTGTCTCTCCTGGATCTATTTTCCAAGTCAGTTGTTTTTCCAATGAGATATTTCACATTGTTTGCTATTTTTTCATTCCTTTGGTTTTGTTTGATAATGTCTTGATTTTTCACAAAGTCATTAGATTCCATATGCTCCATTCTAGTCTTTAAGGAATTGTTTTCTTCAGTGAGCTTTTGGACTTCCTTTTCCATCTGGCCAGTTCTGCTTTTCAGGGCATTCTTCTCCTCATTTGACTTTTTGGTTCTCTTTTGCATTTGGGTTAGTTTATTTTTTAAAGTGTTATTTTCTTCAGCATTTTTTTGGGTCTCCTTTAGCAAGCAGTTGACTCATTTTTCATGATTTTCTTGTATTACTCTCATTTCTCTCCCCAATTTTTCCTCCACCTCTCTTACTTTATTTTCAAAATCCTTTTTGAGATCTTCCATGGCGTGAGACCAATTCATATTTTTCTTGGAGGCTTTGGATGAAAGAGTTTTGACTTTGCTTTCTTCTGTTTGCATGCTTTTGTCTTCCTTGTCACCAAAGCAATATTCTATAGTCTGATTCTTTTTCCAGTTTTTGCTCATTTCCCCAGCCATTTACTTGACTCGAGCTCTTTGTCAAGGTAGGTCTCTGCTTCCAGTGGGTTGGGGGGTGTACTATTAGCCACTCTATCCCCCCACAATCTGTGGGCCTAGAGCTCCAGAAACAGTGGCTGCAGCTGGCCCTAATGCTTCCATGGCTGCCTCAGGCTCCTCCACCCCTCCCCACTCTGCTGCCCTGGGGCTGGATCACTCCACTCTCCTGCACTGGTCCCACAGGCTTTTCTCACTGACCTTCCAATTTATCCTCAGTGTTTTGGGGTCCTGAAGTCTGGAAACCACCACATGTGTGAGAGATTCAGCCTCCCCAAGGCCTACTCAGGTCCTGTCTGTACCAGTGTGGCCCACACTGGACTTTGCTCTGCTCCAAGTGTGGCGTGATAGACACTTCCCAGCAACCTTGCAGGCTGTCTTGGGTTGGAGATTTGCTTCATTCCATCATTCTGTGGGTTCTGCAGCTCCAGAATTTGCTTAGGACCATTTTTTACAGGTATTTGGCTGGGCTTAGGAGCAGCCCAAGCACTCTAGAAAGTGCTTGCTGTTACTCTGCCATCTTGGCTCCACCCCTGTAGTGCTTACTTTTAAGCATTTCATAAATTCAATGTGTAACTTACAAATATGTCCTGCTTGTCTTTCTGTGAATTTTCTGACTTTCTATTCACTTCTCACTGGGGGGTAATGAGAAGAGATGCATAACCCTATCCTTAGCATAACCTTATCCTCTCAACCATTCAGGGGAAAAAAATTCCATGTAGTAAATATAAATAGATAGGCAAAACAAAAGGCTACTTTACGCATATCCAAAAATGTATACCTCATTCTGCATCTTGACTAATCACTTCTCTGTCAGGAGGCAAGTACTAACTTTATCATGGTTTCCTTAAATGATGGTGGGTCATTGCATTAATCAGAGTTCTTAGCTCTTTCAAAGCTGTTTTGTCTTCACCAATGTTGCTACTGTATAAACTGTTCCGCTCACTTCACTCTGCATCAATTCACACATCTTCCCAGGTTTTTCTGAAACCACCCATTTTATTATTTCTCATGGTACAAAATTATTTCATTACATCAGGTACCATAATTTGTTTAGCCATTGTCTAATTAATGGGAAGCCTCGTAGTTTCTAGTTCTTTGCCACTACAAAAAAAGTTGTTGCAAATATGTTTGTACACTTGGGTCTTTTTCCTTTCTCTTTGATCTCTTTAGGGTACGGGCCAAGTAGAGGCATCACTGGGTCAAAAAGTATCACAACTTAGTGACTTCTAGGGCATAATTACAAATTACTTTACAGAATGGTTAGATCAATTCACAGCTCCACCAATAGTTCGTTAATATGCCTATTTCCTGGCAGTCTCCCCAACACGCTATTTTTCTTTTTTTACAATCTTTGACAATTTGATTGGAATGACATAGAAGTTTTAATTTGCATCTCTCTAATTTTTAGTGATTTGGAGTATTTTTTCATATGACTATTGGATTTCTTCCTTTGAAAATGTGTTCATATTTTTTGACCATTTATCTACTGGGAAATTACTTTTCTTATTTATGAATTGCACCCAGTTTCTTATACATCTTGGAAATGATAACATTTTAAGAGACCTGCTACAAAAATTTTTTCTGTAAATTTTCTTTTAAATTTTAGCCACATTAGTTTAATTGTAGCAAAAACATTACATGTTCAGAATTTTCCATTCCATCTTCTGTGATTCTTGTTTGGACTAGAACTTTCCCCCTATTTATAATTAAGCATAATTTCTTCCTCGCTTCTCTGATTTGCTTATGATATAACCTTTTATCACTAAGTCATGTATTCATGCAGAGGTTATTTGGATATACAGTGTGAGAAGTTGGTCTATACTAAATTTCTTTCTGCCAACATTCTTTCTAGATTTCCCACCAATTTTTATTAAATGGGGGTGGAGCCAAGATGATGGAGTAGAAAGATGGACCTACTCTAGCTCTTCCCCCATAGCCCATAAAATGCCTGTAAAAAATGACCCTAAACAAATTCTAGAAGTCACAAAATGACACAGTTAAAAAGATTTCCAGCTCAAGACAGCCTGGAAGGCCAACAGGAAAGGTGTATCGCACTGGGCTCAGAGCACAGCACAACCCAGTCTTGGCTGGGTGGCAGGACTGGAGCAGGCTTCAGGGCGGGAAATCACTGGTAGCAGCTGTGGTTCCCAGATTTCTCAACCCCAAAACACCAAAGACATCTTCAAAAGTATTTTCTAACATCCTTTCAGATGAGGAAGGACAAAGCATATCATCAGAGGAAGACATAAAAGTAAAGGCTTCTACAACCAAAACCTCCAAAAAAAATGCATTGGTCTCAGGCCATGGAAGATCTCAAAAAGCATTTTGAAAATCAAGTAAGAGAGGTGGAGGAAAAATTGGGAAGAGAAATAAGAGTGATGCAAGAAAATATGAATTTTTTTAAAATAGTGAGTCCTTACTCCAGTAGTAGGAGTATATGGGTTTTTCAAACATGCCACTAGATTCATTTGTTTCTATATGTAGCAAATCATTTTTGTGATTCCTGTTGTAGTTTGAGTTCTGGTACTGTTAGATCCTCTTCATACTTTTTTCATTATTTCCCTTGAGATCCTTGATCTTTTGTTTCTCCAGATGAATTTATGATTTTTTTAAACTTTATAAAGTAATTGTATTGGTAGGTTGATTGGTATGGCACTGACCAAGTAATTTAATTTAAGTAGTGGTCATTTTTATTATATTGGTTTGGCCTACCTAAGAAGAATATTTCTTCAATTATTTAAGTTCTCTTTATTTCTGTAAAGAATATTTTGTAGTTGTATTCATATAGATTCTGCACCTTGGAAGGAAAAGAAAGAAAGAAGGGGGAAAGAGAGAGAAAGAGAGACAGATGAGAAGGAAAGAAGGAAGGAAGGAAGGAAGGAAGGAAGGAAGGAAGGAAGGAAGGAAGGAAGGAAGGAAGGAAGGAAGGAAGGAAGGAAGCTGTGTTGCCCAACTGGAAATTTGGTCCCTAGTGGGGAGCTCCTTCTCTACTCACAGGGGTTGTAGTTTGTCTTTCATTCTAAAAGAGGACCAGAGCGTAAGGGAGGTGTTGTGACATGCAAGTGAATTGGTTTTAAGTAAGGGAAGGCTGTGTAGAATCACCAGCCTCACTTTCTCCTCTGGAGCCATGTGGGTTTTTTTTCTTTTTATATGGATCAGCACAACTGGAGATTGACCAGGATGCAGTGGGGGACCTTAGCCTTTTCAAGCGAAGGTCTTTAACATGTCTCAGTCTATCTGAGGCAGCACCTATTCAATAAAAAAAAATGAGGCAAATAATGGCCTCTTTAAAGAAAGAAATAGATCTTGGAGGGGAAGACCCTCAGAGTTTCTGGCCAAAAAAACCAAAAACAATTGTTGTTTACATTCATCCTGAGTCAATCTGGGCCCCTACAGTGACCAAGAAGGACTGGGTCTGGGACCAGAGTGATCTGGGGCTAAGGCTAGTTTTTAAGAGAAAAAACAAAATAGTTTCAGAGATTAAAAATTTATATTCCCTTTGGGCTGGTGGATTTATGTGGATTTATTTTATAACCTATTTTACTTAAATTATTATTTAAATTAATTTTAGTTGCCTCTCTAATGTTCTCTACATCATCACATCATCTGAAAAAAGCTATAATTTTGTTTTCTTTTTGCCTATCTTATTCTAACTTATTTTTGTCTTATTGCTATGGATAATCTTTCTAGTACAATATCAACTATTAATGGTAATAATAAACATTCTTTCTTGGAAAGGCCTCTAATGTAGCCCCTATATACACATACATACATACATACATACATATATATATGTATATAGCTAGCTCTTAGTTTTAGATAAATATAATTTACCACATTAAGGAAATCTCCATTTATACCTATATTTTCTATTTTTTTAAAACAGGAATGATAAAATCTTGTCAAAAGCTTTCTCTGCATTGATTGCTAACATATAATTACTGGCATTATTATTAATAAGGTCAGTCATATTGCTGATTTTCTTAATACTGAACCAAACCTGTAATCCTGATGTAAATCCAATTGGTATCATTTTTGTGATATATTTCTGTAATATCCCTTCTATTTTAAATTTTTTCCATCAATATTCATTAGGGATTTTTGCAGTTTTCCTTTTCTGTTCTGACATTTTCTGTCTTAGTTAACAAAACCATATTTGTATCACAGAAGAAATATAAGACCCATTCTTTTCCTACTTTTTCAAACAGCTAATGCAACATTGGACTTGTTCTTAGACTAATATAATTCATTTTAAAATCCATCTGATCTTGAGGTTTTTTTTCTTTGGGAGTCCATTTATGACTTGTTCAATTTCTTTTTATAAGTTTCATTGGCATATATATGTGTATATATATGTATATACATATAAGCAAAATTATTTCTAATAATTTGCTATATATTTTATTCATTTGTTGTGAATTCTTTTTCATTTTGGGGGACTAGTAGTTTGATTTTTCCCTTAAAAAAACAAATTACCTACTGACATCTTTTTTTTCCTTTTTACAAATTCTTAATTTACTAATTAAATAAGTGCTATTGCCTTCAATTGTTATTCTAATTTTCAAAATTAATATTTTTCTGTTTAATTACCTCTTAAAATGTTTTCTTTTTGTTTTCTAGGCTTTTTAGTCATATGTCAAATTTGTTAACCTGTTCTTTCTTCTGTTGATGAAAATGTTTAAAGACACATTTTCTTTTAAGTACTGCTTTAACTGCATTTCACATTGGTCTAATAATTTTCTTTGATAGAATTATCTATTGTTCCTATGTGTTATTTGACATATAAATTCTTTAGGATTAAATTATTTAGTTTACAATTAACCTTAATCCTTTCTTCAAAGACCCTTTATTGATTATGGTTTTTTGGGGTTGCAGTCAGTAAAGAACGTGTCTAATATTGATGAATTTTTTGTGAGATTTCTATACATTATAGTATTGTAAAAGTGCCATGGCCAGTTAAAAATATATATCATCCTATCTGTTCACATTAAGACATTCATAACTAACTTTTCTAAAATTCTGTTCCAGTTTTTAACTGCTTTACTTTTTTTTAGATTTTTTCTATGTCTGAAAGAGGTACATTGATAACCTCAATTATTATGATTTTATTGTCTATTTCTCCTTGTAATATATTTAATCTACTTTAACTATTTAGAAGCTATGGCAATTTAATATAGATTAGATATATATGTTAAGTGTTGATAATTCATTGTCTATAGTGACTTTCAACATAATATAGTTTTCCTGTTTATCTTTTTAAATTAAGCCTACTCTTCATTTTCTTATCTGAGATCATGATTGCCACCCTCTGCTTTTTTAAGTTCAACTGAAGAATAAGCTGAAGTTGGATTTTGCTCTAGACCCTAATTTTAACTTGGTACATACCAATCTATGATTCTAGTGTGTTTCTCGTAAACAATATATGGTTGGAGTCTGCCATCTAAACCATTCTGTTATCTTCTATTTTATGGGTGAATTAATCCTATTCATATTCTCTGTTGTGATCATTGAGTATTTTCCTTTACCCTTATTCTTTTTCTTTTCTTTCTTCTTTGTTTCCCCCCTTTACCAGGAAGATGAGGGTAGTGAGGTATGTGCTCAGCAAAAGTAATCTTTGCTTGATGAATCTGTTTATACGTCTTTGCTCCTTTTTGTCCCCCCAAAACCACTCCCAGACCCTTTGTGATTTAACTCCCTCTTTAAAATCTTTGGTGACATTAGGGTCTTCAGAGGACACATTTCTTTTTGCCCTATTATAATGTAAACATTTCATCCTTGGGTAGTCCCTTCACATTGTTAGTGTTTTATATTTCTCTTTAATC
The DNA here is from genome assembly GCF_028372415.1 of Notamacropus eugenii. Classification (NCBI taxonomy): domain Eukaryota; kingdom Metazoa; phylum Chordata; class Mammalia; order Diprotodontia; family Macropodidae; genus Notamacropus; species Notamacropus eugenii. Next base: position 88,939,832 of record NC_092876.1, read on the forward strand.
CTATGCTTACATTTCAAAATTTTTTCTCAGCTCTGGTCTTTTCAAAGTCTTCCATTTTATTAGAGGTTCATTTTCTCCATGTAGGATTATACTCAGTTTTACTGAGTAAATTATTTTTTGTGGTAAGCCTATTTCTCTTGCCTTTTTAATTATCAAATTCCAAGCTTTCTTCTTTTTTTATAGTTTATAGTAGTATCTCTGAATTTTATGTGTCCCTGAATGTGGCTCCTGGTTGCTTGAACTCATTCTCTCTAGCTGCTTGAAATATTTTTTCTTTGACTGGGAAGCTCTGGATTTGTATTATGATGTTTCTGGAAGTTTTCATTTGAGGGTTTCTTTCAGGAGGTAATTGGTAGATTCTTTTTATTTTCCCTTTGTCCTTGGTTTTTAAGACATCTGAGAAATTTCCTGTTATATTCACTTGAAGTTTGATGTCTTGGCTCTGGTTTTTGTATGGCTTTTCATGATACCTTCTAAGTCAGTTGTTTTTTCTGTGAGATACTATACATTTTCTTCTATTTTCTTCTCCGTTTTATGACTTTAATATTTCTTGTTTTCTTATTTAGTCATTGGCTTCTATTTGATCCATTCAATTTTCAGGGAGTCTATTTCTTTTTTTGTACCTCATGTCAAGCTGTTAATTCTTCTTCCTAGTCTTTCCACTAGAGCTTTCCTTTCTTTTCTAATCCTTTCCTCCAGAAAGGAGGAAATTATAAGTAATCATATAATTCATTTATAAAATATAATTTTCCTCCTGAATTTCTAGTTGACCTAGTGACCAACCTATGTTTATCTTTGAGACTTTGTAGAGTTTGAGGAGTTATTTTCTTTTGGGTTTATGTTTTGGGTGTCCCAACCTTCATAAAAATTAACATTTTTTTCATTTTTGTTTACTCATTCTAGCTTACATCCTGAATTGAAACTGTGTTTTGGCCAGAATCTATACAGAGAATTCTGGAATGTTGGGGTCTTATTTGGCATTTATTTCTATTATTTCAGGTTCTGCTGCTACTTTTTCTGCATATTAAGTACTACGTACTTTCTGGATCTTGGGCAACTAGGTGGTGCAGTGTCAGTGTCAGGTCTGGAGTCAAAAAGACCTTAGTTCAAATCCAGCCTCAGACACTTACTGGCTGTGTGACACAGGGCAAGTCACTTAACTCTGTATACAACAGTTTCCTCATCTGTAAAATGAGCTAAAGAAAGAAATGTCAAACTACTCTAGGATCTCTGCAAAAACTACCCAAATAGGGTCATGAAGAGTCAGACATGACATGACTGAAATGACTGAACAATAACAATTTTCTGGATCTTAACAGCGGCTCAGGTCATAGAGTTACAAAATTTTAGTACACTCTAAAATCAAGGAAACTATCTGATTGCTGCTCTCCTGCATTGCACTTTGTGGGCTCCTACTCCAGGTTTGGAGCTAGGCAATGAAACAGTGGACTTGCCCCAGTTGGAGTTCCAGTAGACAGAGGCTAGACCCAATTTATCAGCTAGCTTGAAAAATCTACAGGCTCAGAGCAAAAGAACTGAAGGCTTGACCCTGGTCCACATTGTGGTGCAGTGGATAGAGCACCAGCGCAGGAGTCAGGAGGACCTGAGTTCAAATCTCACCTCAGACACTTGACACTCACTAGCTGTATGACCTTGGACAAGTCATTTAACCCCAACTGCCTCATCCTGGGTCATCTCCAGTCATCCTGATGAATATCTGGTCACTGGATTCAGATGGCTCTGGAGGAGAAGTGAGGCTGGAGACCTGCACAGCTCTCCCTCACTCAAAACAAAATCATGTGCAAGTCATGGCATCATTTCTCTGATGGCATGGTCTTCTTCTGCCCCAAAGGATGAACACACATTACTCAGCTACATGCCCCAGGGCAGCTACAGGTCTCAGACTCCCACTGGTATGAATTAATGAAACTGCTCTGGGTTTCAGAGAGACAAACCTACAGTTTTCAACATTCTGGCACCCAGCTGTTATATCATTCTTAAACCTTACTCATGTATCAAAGCAACACAGCTACAGGCTCACCCCTGATCTGCTCTTCCTGCCCTAATATATAGTTATAGGCCCCCAGACTCAGTCTGAACTGGATCTAAGATAAAGTTAGGTTAACATAACCAATGGCTCACTTCTTTTCCTGATCTCTGCCCTATATACAGGTACAGGTCCCAGCCCAGTCCCCATACTGAAAGGTTTTTCTTGGGTCTCCTTAGCTGTACCCGTTCTCATTGCCTACAAGCCTTCAGGGCTTGAAAAATGGACCACTGTGGGTTTTTCCTTGGATCTTCCTAATCATCATCTTCAATCTTTGCTGGTAGAGAAAGAGCTGGAATATACAGTTTCCTCTTACTCTGCCCTGGGCCTATTTCTCTTCTCCTTCTATGAAGATGACCTTATCAGCTTGCATGGCCTTAACTACCATCTCTGTGCTGATAATTCTAGCCTACCCTAACCTCTCTGCTGACCTCCAGTCTCACATCTCTAACTGCCTATTGGACATCTCAAAGTGGGTATCCTATAGGCATCTTATACTCAATATGTCCAAAACTGAACTTGTTATCTTTCTGCTCAATTTCTCCTTTCTCTTCATTTCCCAGTTACTGTTAAGGGCACCACCATGGTCCCAGTTACCCAGATTCACAGATGTCATCTTCAATTCCTCAGTAACATTCACACCTTATATTTAATCTTTTGTCAAGACCTCTTGATTTTATCTTTGCAACATTTGTCAAATACACCTCGTTCCCTCTTCTGATACTGCTACTACCCTGGTCCTCATCTAACATTACTGCAATAGCCTTCTGGTTGGTCTTCCTGACACAAGTCTCTCCCCACTGCCATCCATCCTAAAGCCCAGGTCTGACCCCATCACCATCCTCGTTAATGAACTCTAGTGTTTTTCTAACACCTACAGAATTCTCTGTTTGAAATCCAAAATCCTTCATAACCTAGCCCTCACCTACCTTTCCAATTTTCTTATCTACTCCAATCTCACCATGTACTCTTCATATCAGTGACATTAGCCTCCTATTCCTTGAACAAGATACTCCATGTCTCACCTCCAAGCATTTTCTCTAACTGTCCCTCCTGCCTAGAAAGCTCTCCCTCCTTGTCTCTACTTGCTGGCTTCCCTAGTTTTCTTTGGGTCCCAGCTAACAATATCATCTTCTAAAGGAAGTTTGTTCTACTTATCCCCTTAAATCTAGTGCCTTCCTTCTGTTGATTAAAATAGCAATTGTTTTTGTTCTGGACAGAAACTCTGAGAGTCTTCCCATCCCAGACTGATTCTTTCATGAAGAATCTAGGCCATTTTTTGCCTCATTTCTTACATAGACTTTAAGTACTGAATGGACACTGCCTCAAACAAACTGAAAACTGAGAAAGACCTTAGCTTAAAAAGGCCAAGGTCTCCCACTACATCACCAGTCATCTTGATCTATGTCTTGCCACTGGACTCTGATGACTGGAGGAAACAGTGAGGCTGATGACTTTATACAGTTCCGCCTCACTTAAATCCAATTCACTGGCAAGTCAAGACAACCCTCCTGATGTCATTGGTCCTCTTCAAGAGCTAAGACCTAACAATCACAATTTCTAACTTATCCTGTATATAGTTTGTCTGTATATAGTGTTTGCATGTTATCTCCTTCATTAAATCATGAGTTCCTTATGGGCAGGGGATGTCTTTTGCCTTTCTTTGTATCTCCAGTGCCTACCACAGATCCTAACACATAAGCACTTAAATAAATGCCTCCTGACAGACCATTTCATGTTACATGCTAAGGGGTTTATACTTATTTTGCTCTTTTTCTCTATAAAAGTTGAATGGAACATATTTGTGGTATGCCTTCAACTTTGGTATGAGAATGCAAGGGATATGTTTGTTGGGTAACACACAGAATATACAAGTTGGAAGTACCAATTTCCAGACTGGGGCTGGGAGAGAACAAACTATATGTTCTTTGGGGGCTTACTAAGTTATTGCTTAGTTTTATGAATAATTCTAAAACCTTCTCAACAAATAGAATTTTAAGCCTCTTCATCATTTTTCCCTAGAAGAATATTTCAGTTTTAATCACCAGTCATGAGAGCAGGTTGGAAAGTAAGAGTGAATAATTTTGGTTTCACTCTCCAGTCTGACTTCCTGACCCTTGTTTATAGAGCTGCACAGTGACATCTAGTGGTTTACACTTACATAGGCTATCAATAATCTCCACCTTCATTGTTGTTGTTTGTCCTTCATTCTGGGAGAGGACCATGACATCAGGCAGGTGATGCCATGACATGCAAGAATAGGATTTAAGTGAGGGAAGGTTGTTCAAGGTCACCAGCCTCACTTTCTCTTCTACAACCATCTGGATCCAGTGGCCAGATATAGATCAGGGCAACTGGAGATGGCCCAGGATGCAATTCTTAGGAGTCTGATTTTAATAATCTAACCTCAAATAGGGCAAAATTCCAGGCCTGGGAATTTGAAATCAAGTGTCCCACTCCTGACTCTACCATGAACACCACCATATGCCTATATTCTTAAAGGGGCATATCATAACTCCATTGGACCAAATTCCTTGAAGGCAGGGACCATGATTCCTTCCTCGAGTTTTTTCCATATTATCTAGACACAGGACTTTGCCTACAGGGAAGAAGTGGTATTGATTGGCTTTAATCACCACCTTCATCAGAGTCAGCAGAGCCATGAATTTACTGACTCTTACTGAAGTGGGTCATAAAAGGAATTTCAGAGTCCAAATATGAACTTGTCTAAGGTGCTAAGCAATGGGTTGTTTCCTGTAAAATAAAATGTGGCCAAGAGAACAGCTGCCAAGTAAGATAGGAAACCTGGAAGGCTAACTTGGGGTAATCAGTGCAGAATTCCCAGTAGTGACTATTCATTAAGAATTTTAGCAGAGCAGTGACTGATGGGAGATCAGGAGCTTAGCTACCAAATTTCTCCAAGACACTTACTGAGCTCTCAGTTTCCCCAATATAGAGAGCCTCTACCTGGCCTTGCAACCAGACATTTTTCTGTACTTCTCTACTAAGATAGCAACCCTAACCTAGAAATAAATTTTTAATCACAATCTGACCCAGTTTATGTTTAGAGTACAGTATTCTGAAAGCTACTGTTAGAGAGTATAGTATAGTGATTGGACTCCAGTAGCTTGGAGTGGGGAATTTTCATGGAGTTTATAAGATTATGCAATACTCTCCCATCTTCCCCTCCCATTCAGGGATGGTACTAACTGTAGGACAGGATTTGGGCCTTAAGAGTCCTTCAGAGGTGGGCTACAGTGCTAGCGAACTAATCTTGTCAGAAAAACTCCTGGTGGTAATTTCTCAGAGTTGAGCAAACTTTAGAAATCATCAAGTTCAACACCATCATGACAGAGTTTTAAAAACTTGATGGCTTTTAGATTTTTAGCTCTGTTCTGATAAAACTCTATCAAATAACAGTGTTGAGCTCGATGATTTCTAAAGTTTGCTCAACTCTGAGAATAAGATATAGTGACCTGGCTTCAGGGCAGGTGATGGGAAACAAAACAAGGTCCACTGGGAAAAAATTGGTAGTGACAAGGAGAAAACAATACCTGAAGTCCAAGAACCAAATTGAGGATGACACTAACTGCCTCCAGATAAGACCAGATTACTAACTTCTACTTTTATGATCTGTTCTCAAAAACATGCCTTCCCCTGCCTCTCTCCCCCACCAATATTTGCTCAGTATTTACTATTAGGGCTTTGGCTCAACTCTATCACACCAAACACAAATTCCACAAAATTCTTCCACAAAAAAACGAAGGAACTAAACCACTGTGGCCCTCCCTGCAGGGGTCCCCTTCCTATTTTAGGTCATGCCACTTTCCCCTTACCCCTCCAATGCTCCGGTCCCCCCTTCCCCTGATCACTATTCCAAGGCTAGACAGGCCTCAGGTCTCAGGCCAAAATGATAGTGTCTGCTTTGCCACATACCTGAGGCTTGGGAAGGGTTTATAGGGGTCTGGAGATCTGTAGACTTCATAACCTTTCACACCAGGATGTTAGAGAAAATGTGGAAAACAAGAGAAGAGGGGAATGAGCATTAGACTGAGGGCAGTGGGCACTTTGAAGGGATGGAGGGGTGGGGGAATAAGGAGGGGACAGGCAGGAGGAAATCAAGGTGGCCCCAAGATTCAGGTAAATAGATGCTAAGGGTGATTACAGGAGCTAGAGCTAGGACCAGAGTTCCTACCACATAGAATTTTGGTACAGAGCCTGGCCACATTGATGCCTACAACTTCAATGAGTTCTATCCCAAATACTGTGTGTCCCAGAAATATATTCCCACCCTTGCTTCAGTTACCGTTAGAGCTGAAGTCACGACAGTATGCAACCACAGAGATATGCTCTGGGCCATCTGCTCCACACTTGGCACCACAAGCAGCTTTCCATCTTCACCAAAGGCCAACTTTCCTGTCAGCAAGGCAACCTTCCTCGGAGCCTGGAGAAGATAGCCAGGAAAAATCACTGGGGGTAGTCTTCTCCATCCTTTCCTGAACTTTACTTACCTCATACCACTCTGCTTGCCCTCACCTGTAGGACACAAGTAACAAATGTGACCAGTTCACTCTCCAAAATGGAGACAAGTTTCTGGCAGATCATATAGTCAACAAGGCGAGCGAGGGGTCCCAAAAGTTGCCACCACAGCTCGGCTCGGTTCAGCTTCTGCATTAGCTGCTGCCGTCGAAACCACTTTCGGTACATGGAGCCCTTTGCTGAACTGTACTCAGAGAAGCTCTCAACTCGCTCCTGCAGGCCCTGCCGCATCCGATATGTGTCTTCATGCACCTGGTACAGAAGATGGCAAGACAGTACAGCACAACCACAGACACAAGGCCAAAGTAACCCAAAGCCCAGACCATTTATACACAAAGCAGCAAGTACATGTGTGGTAGAATGACCCTTTAACAGGAGTAGGAATAAAAGGACTCTGGAGAGATTCCAAATTGTCTACTCCAGAGGGTTCTCTTAGGATTATCAGAACCCATCTTAGAGGTGTCTTGATCTAGCACTTGTACTTCCTCTGCTCCTCCTAATCCTGCAACACCAGATCTTGTGTCTCAGGAAGAACTGATGGTGACCCTAGTAACAGGTTTAGCTTCCTGAACATCAAGGACTTCTATGGGCATCGTTGTTAGAGAAGTGATTTGGAAAACAGTGGGCTGGAAACTTATAACATTTTCCCTAAGTATGTGCAGAACTTTGTATGTTTATGAACAGCTGACTCGATCACTTGAGCAAAGGAGAAAGCTTTCAAGGAGTAGTTTGTAAACTATGCAACTGAAAAACTGCAGATGATTGTTAGTTTCATGAGTGCTAACTGTAGCCATCAACTACAGCTGGAAAAGGCCACAACTTTTGCTCATCTGTGTCAGCAAGTTGATGTTACCCAGAAATAGCTGGACAAAGAAATTTCTAGGCTGTCCAAAGAAATAGACCAGTTGGAGAAGATACAAAACAATTCAAAATTTTTAAGAAATAAGCAATTCGACTTGCAAACAACCTGGAGAATCTTATGAGGCAGTTTCTCCATTCAAGTAAATAGAAGAATCTCAGTAGATGGCTCTGGTGGCACCAGCGGAGAAGCAAGACTGACTCTTGTGTTGATTTACATGAAAAATTACTCTAAATATGAATTATATTTAAAGAAAAAAGAGGGAACTCCCTTGAGAAATCCCCTGGATGACTAGAGACTAACAGAGAGTATCCTGGACACTATGAGGGCATGGCTGTAACCAGTCTTGTGGTGTAGCAGCACTCAGCCAGGAACACTCAGTTCTGAGACCACAGAGGACCCTTACGATCCAATTCTGAACCTCAAAAATCCAAGGGGGCGTAATGTGGGGAGGCAAAAGTTAGAATAGTGAATGCAGATAATCCAGAAGGACAACAAAAAGAGCTGACCAGTCACTCAAAACTACCACAGAAGGCAGAGTCTGGTCCTGGCAGAGGAACTAAAGGAGATAAGTGGAAGATACAGGCTGCTGTAAAGAATGATAATATATCCAAAGGTACATAAAAATGCAATCTAGAAGGAAAAAAATAACTCCATAACAAACTGCAAGCAGAGACTCAAAGAAAAAAGTAGATTTTCCACAAGCACTACACAAATACCTGGAAGAAATTAAGCAAGAGATAAAAAATTAAATAAAATCTCTGAAGCGGCAAAAAAGTGAATAGAGAATAAATTGCTTAGAAGAGAAATTGCCATAATCAGGCTTCCAAACATGCTGTATTTTCATGCTGCTGCATAGGTAAAGCTCTAGACTGAGAGAAAACTAACAGCAGAGCATATGTCTGTGTAAGGAAGCACCAGGTGCTAGAACTTTGGAAAGAAGAGACATTTATCAAAAGGACATGGTAGGCTCCAAAAACTAATCTCTTGGGGACCAATTCTGGATATGTGGAGGGAATATGGCAGACAAATAGGGAAGAAGGCTCCTCAATATGTCCCTGATTTCTAGTTTGCCTATCTAGAGACTTCAGATCATTTTCCCTCAGATGAGATAAAGGCCTTTCTCTTGGTTGAGTTGAAATTTCCTCTCATTCTAATCTAAAAAGTCCATTCACTCTTTGTATCTTCTGTTAATTCTAATCTATAAATAACTTTCCTGAATTCTGTTTGCCATATGCTTTTGATAAATGGGTTTTATTCCTATTAACTGTCTATGATGGTCTTTTATGTAACTAGCATTTCATAGGAAGGAGTTAAGCCTATGGATATGTTTAAGGTAGCCTGCCTTCTTTAAGAGCTATGAGGGAAATAGCTTTTTGTCGTGAACCCAAATCATAAGCTTAGACAGTCAACTGGCAGGGCAGAGCGTGAGGAGGGAGTGACGGAGGAAGGAACTCAGAATATAGATAGCACTCTAGACCAGCACCCTTTTCAGAGACTAAAGAACAGAGGACCCAAGTTCAAGGTCCTGCTTTCCTCAAAACAGGAATTGTAGTCTATAGCCTCTCTTGGAAAGGGGAGGGCAAGATTCTATCCATTCTATCAATACCTTTCACAATTCACAATTCATGCAGACATATATAACTTACATGGGACACACACACACACACGCACACGCACACACACGCACACACACCCCTTACAGTGGCAAACTTTGCCCAAATAACAGATTCCCTAAAAATTAGTATATGCTAAAGAAAAATGAATGGTTCCATGAGACAACAATGAATATGTTATGACAAAATAGAAAGAATAAAAAAATAGAAGAAAATATAAGCCATTTTCTACCAAAGACAATTTAGCTGGAAAACAGTTTGGGAGAGATAATCTAAGAATCATCAGGCTCCCTGAAAATTATGATTTTTCTTTAAGAGCCTGAGCACTTTATTTCAAGAAAACACATGTGAAAACTACCCAGATCTATTAGAATTAGAAAGCAAAGTTAAAATAGAAAGAATCTCTTGGTCATCTCCTAAAAGAAACCTTCATAGTGCAAACTCATCAAAATCCATAACTTTTACAAAAATGAAAAAAGAAGAAAAAAGGAGACTTAAGGAACCAAAGAACCACATTTAGGGTCACTCAAAATCTGACAGCTTCTACTATAAATGAAAGGTAATCCTGAAACTGAATATTACAAAAGGTAAAAGATATGAGCTTACAATCAAGAATAATTTATCCTTCAAAGTTCCTACAAGGGAAAAAAATGTACCTTTAATGGAAGAAGACTGTTAAGCATTTCTGATGAAAATAAAAGAGTTGAGTAGGATTTTTGAAATCTAAACAGAGTCAAAAGAAACCTAGAAAGATCAATTTATTTGAGCAATTGCAAGGGGCTCTACAAGGATATAGTGTTAACATGCTAATAGAGGGAAAAGAAGTAAATGTCCCTTTAGAATCTTAATGTTCTCAAAGGATATTGAAAAAGCTAAAGATGAAAACCAGAGGTCCTGAGAGTGGATTGGTTCTGTTCTGAGGATTCTGAAAGGGGAAAGAGAAGGAAGGAATTTTGTTGTTGTTCAGTCAAGACCAACTCTTCGTGATCCCATTTTGAATTTTCTTAGCAAAGATACTGGAGTGGTCATTTCCATATACAGCTCATTTTACAGGTGAGGAAACTGAGGCAAATAGAGTTAAGTGACTTGCCCAGGATAAGATGGCTAGTGAGTGTCTGAGGCCAGATTTGAACCCATGAAGAAGAGTCTTCCTGACTCCAGGCCCTATCCACTGTGCCACCTACTGTAGAAAGGAGGAAGAAAGGGGCAGATGAGAAGAATATTAAACAAAAAAGGAAGGAGTGAGGAGAGCAGAATAATCTGGTGATGAGCTTCTCCACACTTGCCAGGACAGTTCTCAGACAAGAGACTTAAAAGCTATCATTGGTCCCTTAATGCTTTGTTTAATTTGTTTAATTAAGAAGCTGCAAAGCTATGTGGTTATCTGGTTTAGATTTTAATAACCCAGGACAGGATCACTTCCATACCACAGTGAGGCATCAGAATAGAACTTTAGTGGAGGGACAAATGCATAGAAAGTACTATATGTAATTTGAGGTACAAAAAGGATGTGGCTGCACTTCCAACTTAAGGAAAATGCAAAGAACAAGACAACTGGTTTTGCTCCTTCAGTGCAGAATTGGATTTGATTGGTGGACTTTAGGGACAGCTCTGATGTAAGAAACACATTCCAACATGTGAGTATAAGAAAGGAAAAGAAACAGGGTATTGGAAAGACACAATGGCAGTAGGGGCTGCATCTGTTTCCCTATAAATTTTAGCATTAGATCCTTTGAACCATTTTGGGCCCCCCACCACCTGAGAAAGGTCTAAAATATAGATTGACCTATCAGGAAAAAGACATTTTTGTCCTATTCTGAGCTTAACCTACCATAATGCTTTGTGTGCTCCAGATAACAGACATGCTTTGCTTTGCTCTCTGAGTGAACCCAAAATGTCCCTTCCTGTGTCAGCAACTATACGGTCAGATGAAGCTGCTCAGGAGCATTTTGTTTATGACTATCAAGGACAAGGTGCCTTGAACCAGACACTATCTTGCATAATGGAACTTTTCTTATTTTTTTTGTGTTATATTATGTCATGTTAATGATAAAAGAAACAGACATCCTGGATCTATAATTTCAATTGACACCTTGACATTCTCTTATTGTATTTATAACCTATCCCATTAAAAAATTCCTTTCTCACATTATGGTCAAACACATATGGGGGTTGTCATTTTGGGCTGACACAGGCATCCTGAGTTGGGATTGTTCTAAGTGTATAAAGGGTCTTCTTCAACTTGTTTATCTCTGAGTTCAGAATTATTTTCTGACTCCATCATGCATGATTCTCTGGCCTAATGAAAATAAATAAGCATCTTATAGCATATGTACAGCCTGATTCTGTTTGTTCCTTGTACAAACCTTTAGTAAGGTGAACCCCATCCTGTTTGTTCTTGAACAAACCTTCAGTTGATGTGGATCCCCCATTCTGTTTTTTCTTAAGGCAAACCTTCAGTTAAGCGGGAAACTGATTCTGTTTGTTTCTTTGGACCAAACCTTTGGTAAATGGTTGATAACCCATAACAGGAAGCACGACGTAAGAACTAACCTTGGTGGCTCTTGAACCCCACTCTGTTTTATTGATGGGGCAGGAATAATGTGAAGCACAGCAAAGTTCTAAATCCTGGAGCAGACCCTGGCACTAGCTGTTGGTCCACGTGCCTGTGCCTCTCAGAATCCTTTAACTTTATATAGTGTTTTCTAAACTAGTTATTAAATTGCATCTATCCAGTCACTGGGAGACATGAAATATAAAATAAAACAGAGAACTTTGTGTTAACATGTGGTTGAGAGATGAAAGAGACTGACTCCAATCTAAAAGGATGAACTAGTTGTGGGAACTGAATAGAAAGTATGGTCTATATTACATAATCTCCAGTTGTCCTGATCTATATCTGGCCATTGGACCCAGATGGCTCTGGAGGAGAGAGTGAGGCTGGTAACTTTGCACAGCCCTCCCTCACTTAAATCCAATTTACTTGGAAGTCATGTCATCATCTTCCTGATGTCACAGTCCTCTTTGAGAACAAAGGACAAACCACACACCATGTGGAGATAAGGGCAAAATGTGTACATGATTTAGACAGAAAGAGTGATATCATAAGCAAATTAGGGAAGTATACAATATTTTGCCTGTGAGATTTATGTATAAGGGAACAATTTATGACTAAACAAGATAAAGATCATTATAAGATATAAAACTTATGATTTTGATTATATTAAATTAAAAAGGTTTTGAGCAAATAAGAACAAACACAGACAAGATTAGTAGGGAAACAGAAAACTAGAAAAATATTTTCAAAGCAAGTTTGCTTAAAAATAATATCATTTCTCAAATTTATAGTGAATCAAATCAGTAAGAATAGGAGTCATTCCCCAATTGACAAATGGTCAAAGGATATGAACAGGCAGTTTTCAGAAGACAAAAAAATCAAAGCTATATCCAGTCATATGAAAAAATGCTCTAAATCACTATTGATTAGAGAAATGCAAATTAAAACTCTGAAATATCATCTCATACCTATCAGACTGGCTAATGTGACAAAAACGTAAAATGACAAATGTTAGTGGAGATTTGGAAAAGTATGTACACTAATGCACTGTTGTTGGAGTTATAAACTGATCCAACCATTATGAAGATTTGGAACTATGCCCAAAGGACTATAACTCTACACATACCCTTTGGCCCAGCAATACCACAACTAAATCTGTATCCCAAAGAAACTTTTTAGAAAAGGAAAAGGATCTATATGTACAAAAATATTTAAAGGCGCTCTTTTTGTGGTGTCAAAGAATTGGAGATTGAGAGATGCCCATCATTTAGGAAATGGTTAATCAAGTTGTGGTATATGACTGTAATGAATTACTATTGTACTATAAGAAATGATGAGCAGGATGGTTTCAGAAAAACCTGGGAAGACTTACATGAACTGAATAAAAGTGAAATGAGTAGAAGCAGGAGAATATTTATATAGTAACAGTAATATTATATGATGATCAACTGCAAATAGCTTAACTATTCTCAGCAATACAGTGATCTAAGACAATTCCAAAGGAAAATGCTATTCCAATTCCAGAACTGATAAATAGAAGTATGCATAACATAGTTTTACAAATGTGGATACAAATGTAGGTATGTAGATCTATATAGACAGAGATATAGATAAATCTGTGTCAAATAGTAGCCTTCTCCAGTGTGGAGTAGGGAGAGAGACAGTTCAGAACTTAAAATGTAACAAATAAGTAAAACAAAACTGCCTATATGCCCATCAAAAAAGAATGCCAAAAATTTTTGTTTACATGTAATTGAGAAAAAATAAAATTAAAATTAAATGTTAAAAAAAAAAAAAGAACCATACTGGCAATGCAATTTTAAGCTCTGAGATACTGGGATATGCTAAATATACACAAATACAGACATAAATGGACAAAAAGAACAGAGCAGAATAGAGGGGGAATAATTAATAGGTTACTATGGATTTTTATTTAAAAATTCATTTTTAAGTTTAAATCATTGTATATGGATGATTGATTGGTTTTGTTTCTGCTTAAAGTTGAGTGCATAATAAATTACTTTTTAAAAGAACATCTGCATAATCAAAGAGGAGATGAGAATTTGGAATGACCAGGGGAAGGGAAGATGGAAGGCAGGGGAATGACATTTGTGTCAACTGTTAACTCAAGGTATGGGGGGATGGTGGAAAGGGGGAGTGAGGCAATCAGATATTTTGGGGAGCTCCCTTCTCTCCTCTTAACACCAAGTCAAAGCCCTGCCCATGATAAGCCCTATATCAAAGTTTCTCCCCAGAAAGTTCCCATCGTCTGCCCAGCAAGTTGCTTGTTTGCTTACCCATTTAACCACTTGTATACCTATTTCCCTAGCTATACTGATGCTCTGAACCACCCCAGAGACCAAGCCACAGCAGTGTTGGGGGGAGGGGCAACAGGCTAGGCCTGAGCAAGGCCAGGTTTCCTCCTCTGTAAAATGGAAATAATAATAGCACCTACCTCCCTAGGTTATTATGAAGCTAAAATGAGATATTTGTAGAGCACGTTGCAAACCTTAAATAACTATATAAATGCTATTGTTATTATTTGTAGTATCTTCAGCCCTGGTGGACAGAGGATGAATTGTTCTGAGTCATCTGTCTGGGGTTAGAGAGCCTACCAGCTGAAGAATGGCTGCTGAGAGGCGGAGACAGCGTCTTAATACTCGCAAGGCTCCTCTGTTCATCTTGGCCAGGGCCCTCTGCAGCTCAGGAAGTGTGTAGCATCGATTCTCCTCTTGGGGCAGCCAGGAAACCGAGTGTAGCTCTTGCAGGAACCTTGGAGGAAGAGACCACAGAAGGTTAGAATCATTTCTTTTGGCCACACACACAAAGGAATAGGGAGCATATGGAGCCTTCCCATATCCCTTCTCTGTATATCCTAATGAAATTGTACCAGTAGGATTTCTGTACCCCTTCCTAAAACTGCTAATCTCTTAGATTTTTGGCCACTTCTGAAAAATCAGTCACAACTTACAAAATCTTTCTTCTCTTGCTTGATCTGGGTAAGTGAATCATCATCCAAATAATCTGGTTTATACCGTGAGCCTCTCCTGTGTGAATTGTTTGTTTTAGTTTATTTTGTTATTTTGGGAGGGAACCCTAAAATAACTTTCAAATTTCAAAGGTAGTCTGGTTTAAAAACAAGGGTTTTAAAGGACATTTGTGTTCCACCTCTTCACCACCTTCCCAATTCTTGGACTTCAGAACTGTCACCTCAGACAGGGTGTCTTTCTAGTTTCTCTGTTCATCTGATTATATCTTCCTTGAGTTGCAGTGACCACACCTATATAGTTTTCAAGACTATGAATGAACTATGGATGAACCAAGATTCATATGGGAATAGAATAGTTCCTGTTTAGCTTTCTTTCTTTCTCTTTCTTTCTTTTTTCTTTCTTTTTCCTTTCTTTCCTTCTTCCTTCCTTTCTTCCTTCCTTCTTTCCTTTTCTTTTTTTCTGTACCTAGACCTTTATTGGCCTTTCTAGGCATAGCAGAACATTGAAGTCTATCTCTTCAGCAAAAAGTCTATAATGCTTGGGGAAAGAAGGTCAGGAGAGATCAAGAAATAAGGGATGGAGAACAGGGGCTGAGGAAAAGAGGTGCCTATAACTAAAAAAAAACAAAACAAAAACCTTATCTAGGCTACCATGAGACACCACCATCCTCGCACTGGGCTAATCATTCAGGTATAGTAAACTCACCGAAGGCAGTGACCACATATTCTCTCCATCACAGCTGAGCTTAGTGCAGGGCTGGCCACATAACAATATCCACTAGAGATTTACTAACTGTTTAGTTTAGAAGGAACCCCCTCTCTCACTCTCTGGCCCCAGAGAAAGAATCTTGGGGGTTGAGACCTGTCCAAACTGCTTCCCCAAAAAACCTGAGGACTGAGACCAGGCTTTCACTCTTAAGACCAGCTGCTTATGAAACACAAAAATGCTACATGCCCACTAGACTGGGTCAGACCCTTCTGGACTACCCCACTCTCCTTAAAGGAAAATGGAAGAGGACTGATAGAAGAATCCAGAGATCATAGCAGCCCAGTTGGGGAAAAAGAGATAAGAGCAATGGGAAGATCAGGATGTGAAACGATTTGTGGTAAAAACTCAAGGAGGCAGGAGAATACGGACAGTAGGAAATCTAGGAGAGCAGACAGGGGAACAGGGGTTGGAAAATCAGGAAGAAAGGAAAGAGGAAAAATTCCCTACTCTGCATATATCTTTCTGAAGATCTTATACTCAGTAGGTCACTATCTGTTTATTTCATGTTAAGTGGCTGTATGGTGCATAGGAAGGGATTTTATATATTGAGTAAGCCATGAGTCAAGAAAGAACTGAACCAACTATGAAGAAAGGGCAAAATTTGAGTGTCTGAGTGGGGAGAAAGTAACACACTAAAAGATGAGAGATCTGAGTTATAACAGCCTGCCAGGATATCTATCACTCATGGTCTCCTCAAGATGTACTAGCCAATCTTGAAGGTCCCAGTAGTCAGGCCTGCCTAGTAAGGTTGAACCAAGGTTGGCCATAAAAGTAGAGAAAACCCTAACAAAAAGATAGAAACACAAGAGAAAGAGGGACTAAAGTGAGAATGGACTAGGATAAGGGATGTAAGAGTGAGATATGCCTCCTGTTCCTCAGGACCTAACTAGACTTGACTTGTTCCTCACACATTGCCCAGAACATCTGAGTCCTGCTTACAACGAGGAGAAAAGTTGTAGAGAACATGTCATTTTGTCACTTGGATAGTGAGGGTAGAGGGCTGAGGAGAAGGAGAGAGGAAAAGGTTTCAGGAAACAAGAGTCAAAAACCCCACCTGTTAATATGAAGCAGACAAACCCCAAAATGGGGTACAGCAAAGAGCAGGTAGTTCCTCAGGAAATCCCGGCGTTTCTTCAACACCTGCAACTTAACATTCTTCCTCCAGCTGTGGACCAAAGGTCAGTCAGAATTCTCTTCAAATTTCCTCCCCACCTTCTCCCTTCTTTGACTCTAATTCTCACCCCACAACTTCCCAAGAACCACTGAAGTCTCCCATAACCTGCAGCAATGCTTAGTCTCATCTACTCATAATCTGTCCCCTCACCCACCTTTTTCATTCCTTCTCCCATCTCCCCCCATCTCTGTACTCCAAACCTTTTCACTCTTACCAAGTCAAGGCCTTCCTCACAAGATAATGCTTGAAGAAAGGGATGTTTTGGAGTTGTTGCCAGAGCATGGCATGCCGGTGCCAGACACCCAGTGTTATTAACTCACTGCCTTCCACAGGATGAACATGCAGGACTCCAAAAGGAGAAATGATGTAGTGCTCTGGTTTTGCCTGGTTCTGTGGCACCACTGTCAAGCTATATGGCCTAGGAAGAGAGTGTTCTGACCAACGGACACACAAACATGCCCTCAACCCCAATAATTAGGTTGTATTGCCTAAGAAAAGAGGACAGAGGAGGAGGAGGAAAGGTAAAGGGGTAGGAGAAAGTAGGCAAAAAAGGGGATGAGAAGAGGAGAGTAAGAGAAATAGGAGAAAGACATTATAATATTCAAACAGGAAAGAATAAACAGTTAAAACCAAAATGCAGCTCAAGAGAGATAAGATCATTGTAAGGATCACTTTAAATGAATCTTGATCTCCAGGCCCATACAAATAATATAAGGATATGATGCTGGAACCATAATGGTAACTACTGAGAATTCATTAAGAAAGAAAGGTGCCAAAATAACTGGAAAAAGCCAAAAGTCCTCCCTTCACTGGAAACTAACAGCTACTGATGTCTGCTAAATTCTTAAAATGAGTTATTAATTAGTAGATTTGTGTGTACTTAGAAGTAGTAACCACAATCAAGTGGCAGTGATTCATTAAGAACAACTTATGACAACTAACCTCACAGGGTTACTAGACTAGTAGATTAATCTGGAAAATTATAATATAACTGAATTTTGGCAAGACACTTGACAATATCTCATGATATTCTTGTAAGCAAGAGGTAGTGCTGAAGATGGGAAGATAGTGGATTTGTAGTTTTCTGTAGATTTGTAGCACAACCATATATAAAGAGTGGTGATGAATGTCACCATGTAAGAAGGCGTCTAGTGGCATGACACATACCCTTGGTCCTATTCCACTCAAAAATATTTATCAATTATTTTAATACTTAGAATACATATCTACTAAATAGAGAACGTTGCATTAAGGGGTGCAAAAGGTAACATAGTTGGATGATAGAATCGAAATTGGAATAGATTTCTACAGCCTAAAATGATTAACTATAAAATGAAGGTAGGGGAACAGGGGGAGAGAATAAACAATTAAGTGTTTGTTATGTGTCAGACACTGTGCTAAATACTTTACAAATATTATCTCAATTGATCCTCACATCAACTCTAGGTCCTAGTATTATCCTCATTTTACAGGTAAGGAAAATTTAAGAGATTAAGTGACTTGCCCAAGATCACTTTAAATATGTGGGGCCAGATTTGAACTCAGCTCTTCCTGATTCCAGTCCCAACTCTCTATTGCACCACCTACTTGGCCTAATAGGGTTATATAGAAAGGCCTGCACTTAAAAAAAATTAGCTCCATAAGCTTCTGATGTCAGACAGAGGCATGGCTACAAAACGATTCTAGGGTTTTATTGAACTATGAGCTTAACAAGTCAACAACATTATGTGGCAAACAAAAAAAATCTAATATTTAATTAATAATATCCAGAACCAAATAAGAAATGTTACAGTTCTACTTGACTTCACATTGCTCAGGACAAATCTGAGCATTTATCAGTTCTGAGTGTTATATTTTAGGAAGGACATTGACAAAGTAAAGTAAGTCCAGAGGAAGATGGTGATATGCTGCTCTTCTAGGTCCTTTCTTGGAGAGATATGAACTAAGTATCTTCCATGGGCAGAGATTGAAGGTTTCCTAGCTGAGGAATGAGGAGAGCAAGATGCTTGGAGGGGTTCCAAAAAAGCATCAAAAAGAATGTACAAAAAACAAAAGTTGGTCTGAAAATATGGAATGGAGGAAAATACGAATGAGGGAGCCACAGGACCAATAAATGGAAAGTTACAGAGAGGAAGTTTTAGCTCAACATAAGAAAGAATGTATTAACAATTAGAGTTGTTCAAAAATGGAAGAAGCTGCCTTGAGAGATAAGTTAATGGAATTGTTCAAACAAGCAGAATAAACATTAGCAAAGAGAACTCCTGCACTAGAAGGGAGGCTGTACTAAATGACCTCTAGAATAATTTCTAATTGTAGGATTCCAGGCCAAGGAAAGGAGGTCAGATAAGGATAGAATGAGAGATTTGTAGGAAAAGGTCAAAGAAAGAGAATGAGGAAGGCAGGATTTACGGCAGGAAGCAAAAGGAAAAAGGTCATAGGAAGAGGGTACCTAGAGGATATGGGCCTGAACCAGGAGTGCCTGGAAGCTAGATGCTTACCTGAAATACCTAGTAGTAGACAAATTGAGGTAGATGAAGTAGATCTGAGTTAGGTATCTGTTCCTCCGAAGAAGAGAAATGATTTGTTTCTTTAGCAGGACAATCTCAGGTGAGCATTCAGAGCTTGACTTCTGAGAGCTCTTTTCTTCAGTAGTGGTTAACGGTAATAACTGAGATGTGTATCTGTATAATATAATGTAGAAAACAGTGCTGGGAAAGAGAAGGAGAAAAAGGAAGGGCAAAAGAGGGGGAGAGAAGAAATCTTTATGCCTATAATTACTAAGGAAGGCAGTTCAGGCCCAGGGTATGCTGACTGTTTTCTATCAGGGCAGAGGGAAGCTATATGCTCATCCTTGTACAGATCAACAAGGAGGACCTAGTGGAGCAAGTCTTCTGGGAGATTTAGTACAAGGGAAGTTTGGGTATACATACACAGATACTGGCATTCACATATAACATAAAAACACATAATTTACAGAAGGTTATACACACAGGTCCATACCACATAGATACCCACTCACCCCCACCCCAAATATGTAGAATGACAGAATCTTAGATCTGGGACCTCAGAGGTCCAACTACCAACTAAAATGTGAATCCTACATGAAACATTCTTGACTTCACCCAGGCTTCACTGAAACATCTCCAAGTGACAGGGAACTCACAGTCCTTTTGACATAGCCCATTCTATGTTTGGCCAGTTGCAATTGTTAATAAGTTTTCCCTTGGGGGGTCTAAATTGAGGAAGGGCTGAATAGATGGTAGTATTGGTATGTAATTGTGACAGAATATTATTGTGCTATGAGAAATGATGAGAAAAATAGTTTCAGAAAACCTGGGCAGACTTATAAGAACTGATGCAAAGTAAAGTATGCAGAACCAGAAGAACACTGTGCACAGTAAGAGCAATACTGCAAGGATGATCAACTATGAAGGACTCAGCTAATATGATCAATGCAATGATCCAAGACAATTCCAAAGAAAATGAAAAAATACTATTTTCACTTCCAGAAAGAGATCTGATGAACTCTTTGTGTAGATGGAAGCATACTTCTTTACATTTCTTGCTTTTTATTATTTGTCTTTGGCTAACATGAAAATGTTTGGCATGACTTCACATGTATAAATGATATATTGTTTGCCTTCTCAATGGGTGGGAGACGGGAACAAGAAAGAATTTGAAACTCAAATATTTTTAAATGAATGTTAAAAATAAATCAATAAAACAAGTCTAATTTTTACCCATGCACCCCAGTTTTGCTCACTGAGGCAAAGCAGATTAATCTGATCTTTCCATGTAATATTCCTTTAAATATTTGATGACAGCTGGCATGGCTGAGTCCTGAAAGTAGTATTAAAAACAAAAAGCTATCTGCTAAATGATTTTCATAGAACCTTTGTTTGTAATTGCAAGAAAACTGGAAGCAATATCCAAAAATAAACAAATAATTAAATCAATTATAGTTCATTAAATTCAAAAGGATAAAAGTAAAGTCTTGCACTTGGGGGCAAAAAAATCAATTATGCAAGTATAAGATTGGGAAATAGATAACATGTTCTGAAACAGATCTGGGGATTTTAGTGGACTGAAAACTCAATATAGGTAAGCACTGTGTTATGGTAGCCAAAAAAGCTAACATGACTTTGGATTGCAGAAAGAGGGGTAAAGCTTCTCGAAATTAGGAGGTGATAAATTTCGCTGCACTCTGCCCTTTTCAAACTTCATCTAGAGTATTGTGTTAAGTTCAAAGGACATTGATAATCTAGGGAGTGTACAGAGGTAAGCAAAAAGAATGGTAAAGGGCCTTGAGTTCATGGACTGGTTGAAGAAATTTTCATGTTAATCCTAGAGAACAGAAAATTCAGTAGGGACATGATTGCTGACAAGGATTTGAAGGGTTGTCACATAAATGAGGGGTTTGACTTGTTCTGTTTCGACCTAGAAAGTTGAACCAGTAGCAATGAGTGGAAGTTGTAAAGAGATCAATTTAGGTTTGATGTTAGGAAAAACTTTTTAACAATTAGAGCTGTCCAAAAGTGGAATAAGCTACTTCAAGAGGTGATAGATTTATCCTCTGTGGAGATCTTCAGTCAGAGGCTGGATTAACCCTTGTTGGGTAAGTTTATAGTAGGAATTCTATTCATATATAGGTTGGAATAGATGGCCACAGAAGTCTCTTCCAAATCTGAAATTCTGTGATTCATTGCCTTTCCTCAAATAAACATATCTCTAGTCCTTAATTTCTAATTTCTATTAATGATACCACCCTCTTCTCAGTAACCCAGACTCAAAATCTCTCATTTGGATTTGGGTTGGAGGAAAAAGGAAAAATCAATCAGTTGCCAAGTCTAGGCAACTCTACATTCACAACCTGTCTCATATCTGTCCTCTTTCCTCTATTCACACTGACAACATCCTAATTAAAGCCCTTATCACCTCTCCCTTGCCCTTATGGGCAAGAGAAATATGATAGAACAGTTTGAATTTGATAGAACAGATGAATTTGGAATGGGATAGAATTATGGCAAAGAAGAGGCATTAATAGGTCACAAACAGGGAACTCTAGTGGAGTACCCCAGTAATATGCCTTCGCTGTTTACTATTCAACATTTTTATCAATGACTTGGATGAAGTCATTAGAGGCAGCTAAGTGGCACTGTGAATAGATTCCTTAATCTGGAGTCAGGAAGACTTGAATTCAAACCCTCAGACACTAGCTGTGTGACTCCAGGAAAGTCACTACTATTTGCCTCAGTTTCCTCATCAAATTAGGATAATAACACTACCTACCTCCCAGGGTACACTAATAAAGCATTTTTGCTTAATGTAATTTTGTTAATGCAATTTTGGTTCTTAATGGGAAGATCTTTCCCATCCATTAATAGGCCCATGTGACCTGCTTAAATCACACGGAAGCCTAAGTTACATGTGGTGGAAGGAGATTGCTGAACAGGTGGAACAGGAAGGGATGGAGCAAGAAGAGGCAGAGCTGGAGCACAGCTGAGAGAACTGAGGGAGAGGGAGAAAAGCAGGCAGCTGGCTAGTGTGAGTGAGAGAGCTTATTTGTGATTTTGTTTAAGGGAGATGGTTTGTGGGAAGCCTAGCTGGGGGGAAGGCTTGGGATTGTGTTGCCCTCTGCATTGTTACTGTGTATGGATTTCTTTGTTGCTGTGATGGATTCGGCTTTCTGGTGTTTGAATAAATGTTTTAGTTCTGTCTTCTATGTGGAGAGTCTGTTGTACTTCGCGATTCAGATCTGCATCAGCATATTCATGGCTGCCATAGGTGCTGTGAATATTGTGTTGGCGCTACACAGGTTATCATGAGAATAAAGCGAGATATTTGTAAAGCATTTTGCAAATACTGAAGTACCATATAAATGCTATTATGTAGACATGTGGTAGAAGCTGTATCTTAACCTCCAACCTCTCTTTCCTTATGCAAGTCAGCTTCCCTGAGTCAACCCAGATCTTAAGGAAGGTCTTAATACTTTTTAAGGAAAAAACAGTCTAACTAGACTGGCTTGGGATAAGCACCCCTAGTTGGCATACTATCATATTTACAGATGACATAAGCTGGAAAATATAGCTAGTATGTTGAATGACTTGTACCAAATCTAATATTAACTGTAGACATGTAAAAGTGAAGTCCTGTACCTGGGTTCCAAAAATCAACCACATAAGAGCAAAATGGAGAAGCATGGCTAGAAAACAATTTCTATGGGGAAAAAAAACCAAAATCTTCAAGTGGTCTCCAAGCTTGATATGTCAATAGTGAGAGACACAAGATAAAAAAGCTAATGAATTCGTGAATGAATGAATGAAAAAAAACATATTTATTAAGTTCCTGTTAAGTGCCAAGTACCATGCTAAATGCTAGGGATTCAAATAAAAAGCAAAAATGTCCCTGATTTCAAGCAACAGCAGCAATACCAATATTCATTTGATTAAGATTCCAGAACTGGAAAGCAGGAAGAGACAGTGGAAGTCTAGAGACATATGTAAGATGGCAAAGTGGCTGATAAGAAGATGGGTACAGAGTGAAGTGAAACAAGACTGAAGCCAGCCTAGATATTATGGGTCATGTGAAGCATGCACTAATCAGGATAGTGTGGAAACCCAATGAGGAGTTCCAAAAAGGATTATAACTTACCAAGTAAGGTCTCTTATCTAGGTGCCAAGTTGGTCTGGCATCAGGCAGCATGAGGCATAGTGTCAAAAATCAAGTGATGGTCTTATTTTACCCTTCCCTGGTCAAATCACATCTGAAACACTGTTCAGTTCTGAGCATATTTCAGAAATAACAATGACAAACTAGAGCATGTCCAAAGGAGGGTGACTAAGATGGTGAGGGAAACAAGATCTAAAATCATAAAAGGATTGTGAGGAATGATTATTAATAACCAATAATTTGGGCAGAGATTCGGAGTTCTCTCTAAAGTCCTAACTTTTAAGTTCATTTCTTAAGGGCATTGCTGATGATCAGACTGGACTCAATTTCTAGTTTAAGGCCCCATCCTGGTGGGAGCTAGTGCATTCTGCTCAGGCTTGGATGGGGTATACATTCTTTGAACTGATAGCCTAAAGCTACAGGTGGTCTGGTACTTTCCTTATTCAAGAGATATTCAGTCCTTCATTTTATATAGCCCACCTCCAATCATGTTAACCATTTAGATTTGATTGCTATTTGATGGACCATGTACTGTTTTGAAAGATATACAACCTATGAGTCTGTGGCCATGATTGTCTTTGGACAGTCAAATGACAATTCTTTTACTAATACTTACTGGTCTTATTAATGAAATGATTAAATTATCCAGAAACTATGTCTCAAACCTTTTTAATTGTCACAGGATCATAAAATTTGTGATATATGAATGTGATAGAATATACTGTGTGGTAAGAAATGATGAAGGGAATGCTTTCAGAAAAATCTGGAAAGATGTATATGAACTGATGCAGAGTAAAGGGAACAGATCCAGGAGAACAATGTATACAATAACAGCAATATCATGAAGATTAATCAACTGGGAAAGACTTAACAACTATGATCAATGCAAAGATCCACAATAATTCCAGAGGACTCAAGATAAAAATGGTACCTATCTCTAGATAGAGAACTAATGGACTCAAGATTGCAGATTGAAGCATATCTTTTTCTTTTTCTTTTTTTTAATATGGTTAATGTAGAAATGTGTTTTGCATTTGTATGTATATGTATATGTACCATGACTTCATACGTATAATCTTGCCTTCTCAATGGGCAAGGATGGGAGTCAAGGGAGGGAATGAATTTTGAACTGAAAATAAAAAAAATTAAAACAAACAAAAGATCATAAAAGGATTTAAAGAATTAGAAAGAATTAAGAATATTTAGACTGGCAAAAAAAAAAAAGACTTGGTAGCTATGGAAAAGAATAACATGCTCACTACCACTACCAACACTACCACCACCACCCTTATAAACTTCCTACTTGCCATTAATTAGGCTCAAATACAGACCCTGGGTTCTTTGGCTTCGTGAGTGCACTCTTTTCCAATTAGGAGAGCAATAGGGGTTCAGGCAGTGCCACATGTATTCATTTGCTAGAGCTTTGTTATTACAGCTCCAAAAATACTGATATCACTCCATGGGAATCAACACTAGGACCCAGGTCCCCCAATATCTAGTAACTAAGGACAAAGGTGGAGATTGCCAAGTAACAGATTTAGATTTAATATAAATAAATTCCCCAAAGGTAGAATGGGTTGCCTTGGGAGATAGTTGGTTGCCCCACTCTAGAGGACTTCAAGTAAAAGACCACTTGTTGGAGATACTGTAAAGGGAAGTCCTCTTCATGTTCAGGTTGTACTAGATGGCTTCTGAGGTCCCTTCCAGATCTGAAATTTTGGCTATATTTTTTTTTTGTATGAGCCTGTGAGTTGATTTTTATAGGGAACTTCCAGGATAGAAACTCCCTCTACCAATGTAAACTGGCAATTCTCCACAACTGATCATCTTAGACAGTTGCTGTGGGGCACTGAAAAATTTAAGTCACTAGCACAGCAGCACTTAATTAGCTATTTAGCTAGAAAGCTCTATAGCTAGCATTTATTATAGCACTTTAAGGTTTACAAAGACCTTCATGTTATATGCTATATATTATCTCATTTGATCTTCACAATAATCCTGAAATGTAAGTGCTATTACTATACCCCCTTTATTAATGAGTTAAGTGACTTGTCCATAGTCACACAGCTGGTGTCTAAGGCAGTTTTTGAAATTAGGCCTTCCTGACTCCAGGTCCAGTACTCTATCTACTGGGCTATGGGGATTTTTATTAGTGGCTCCTTTCTTGGATTTTGTCTCAAATCTTTTGAGCATCACAACTGCTATTATTCTTCCTACACCGTTAACTACTCTCTAGGTAGTTATGTAGGTATGTAGCTTAATGGTTTTCTCCCTCCTTTCTCTTCAGTTTAAAGCTCCCTTCATTAGATTTGTAAACTATCAGGCAAATACGTGCTTACCAATCCTTGTGAGGTAAATTCCAGCCCTATACAAGTCTCTCTTTCCTATATTTTAAGCTATTTAAACTAATATATTCTCATCTTTTATTCCAGAAATCTAAATCCCATACTCCATCTACCATAACCTTAACTTTCACTTATCAAATTTCTTTTTCTCCTCTACATAATTTGTCTTCAGTGGGCAAGAGTAATGAAAACACTCCTTGTATTCTTACAGTCTTCTGTTTCTTGCTTAAGATTTTGTAATTTAGGTTCCTTTTGACAGTATCATTTCTGCCCACATGAGTCACCAGAAGTGGGTAGCAGCCATCTGTTTTGACAAATCTTAGCAGGTTCTCTGTCATATCTTGGATACATGATTTAGAAAAACAGGAAACCTCTATATTTTGATCAGGTTGTTAAATGGCTGTCTCCATAATCCTCACAGCAGAGATTCACTGATTCTCATCACTTTTCTCTTCTTCCATTGACCCTTACTGGATGAGCTTTCACCTGACAAACCTAGTATCTACCTACTTCATCATTTCTTAGAGGACAAGCAATTGCTTCCTCTCAAACCACCAAGTTTCCTTCTCTCTTTAGGAAGAACCTCAAGTTTGCATCTTAGCTCCAAGCATTCTTCCTCCATCTTTATCTGACATTCTTTCTGCTACCAATCTTCTAACACAAGTCACAATTTCCCTCTACTTCTTCATATTCTTTTATAACCTCTTTCTTTTTCACACTGAAGTCTATCTTCTAGTATTTTAAGGATCACTTCATGGTCTCTAATAACTTGGAAAAGGAAGCAGCATACCCTCAAGGACCTTCACCTATTTTTCCTTGAATGAGACCAGCCCGCACCATGCAAACAAGTTTCATGAAGGAGAATTTATCTCCTTGCATGAAGTTCTATAGATCATCTTGTTTGTTATGTATATTTTGTGAATTTTTGCAAAAATAACTAAGACCACTGGTTTTATTTCTGCTTTTGGGCTTGGATTTTGTATCCTATGAATTATGATTTTGTATCCTAAGTAAGTCCCTACTGATTTTCTTTTTCCTCTACAACTTCTCTTTTCAATGTAAAGTCCTTTTGATTAGATTTTTAAGAATTCAGACAATTATTTATACAGTCATAACCCCTCATTAGATGCACTCCATCTATGGTATACAGCCTATAATACCTACAATTAATGTTGAAGTCCAAAATCTAAGTTTCATCTTCAAATGGTTGATTAGTTGATTGCTGGCCTACGTGTTCAAAGAGGACCAAAATGAGGTCACTATATTGGAGTCAAGGTACAATGTGTTCAAATGTGACTGATCAGACCAATATGAGCTCAGGAAGCTCTACCACAGGTCAGGCACAAATATTCCCTATGAACATTTAGAGTGGAGATGTCTCTAAATTTGTGCAACCCATGTTTGTTTTGAACTACAGTCATTTTCAGATACCATCTTCTTAACAAGCCATTTACTTTCTCCTGACAACCTGGAGAATGAAAAGGCATTCCAGAGATTCCCAAACTTATTTGGCCTACCACCCCTCTTCAAAATAAAAATTACTCAGCACCACCTTGGAAATATACTTTCTTTAACCCTTCAGCAGTTTTTTAAAATTTGCATCACTGAAGGTTGCTACTGCCTCCTTTGGATCCTTCCAGTGCCCCCCAGGTAGCAGTATCACCCACTTTGGGAACCTAAGCTTCTAACCTCTGTATATTCCTTTCTAGAAGCAAAACTAGCCTGTATTTGGAACAGAGAGGTCAGTCACTTGGCCATGCCAGAAAAACAAACATCTCACACTCTATGTAGGCCACTGAAAACTTCTCCCTGCTCTCTATACCTGCTAGAAATGAAACCTCAATCTTCCTGTTGGTAGTTCTTGTGGTCAATTGTCACAATGAATTAGAGGGAAATTGGCTAAAAATGCCAAGTCTACTCATGTTTACAGGCTTTATTTATTTATAGCAGTTTTTTGACTTTTCTCATAAGGTGAGACTAATTTGCTCAAAAACCTTTATCTGACAATTAACAGCTTCCTACCAAAAGCCCCAGTGCAATTTTTTCTAGGAGATGGGGAAGAACAGGCCACAAGGACGAAACTGGTGACCTCATAGCTCCACAAAAGGGGCCAGGACACTTTCAGGCAGAACGTTTTATAAACAAATTCTAGCTAAAACAAGAAGAGCACTCAAATTCCAAACCCACTGGGTCTTTCCTTGATCTCCTGAAGTCCCTGGGAACTGTCCTCTTTCTCCTCCTCTACTCCTGAACCTGCATCTGCTTCATTCCAAGGCTGAGCAATAAACATATCAAGAAGTACCCATGGTTGCCTAAATATTTCAGATGAAGAAAGCAGGGGATCCATTTACTATGAATACTCTTGTGGGTCTGGTGGTCTCAGACTAAGTGGATCAAGGAGAAAAAACTGTGCCAGGAGTGTCTAGCAATAGTGGACAAAAAATAAGCAGGATAGCCTGGTTCTCAGGGCCAAAAAGCAAAAATGGTGACAAATTAAGTTGGTTTAGGGCTACACATCTAGAGATTGTACCAATAAGAGAACCTAGAACTAGGGCTTCTCCCACCTTCACCTAGGGGGCCCAGTCAGCCAGAGTATCTACAACTGTGTTGGGCAGGGACTGGAAAGGAGAGAGAAGGGAGGCCAAAAGGAGAGAATAAGAAGGAGAGCCAGAGTTTAGGGTGTTGACTCCTGTCTCTTTCCCTAGGTTCTTGAGTTTGCTCACCTAGCACCAATGCCACGATACTCCTCCTCCTCCTTATCCTTCTCCTCCTCCTCCTCTTTATTGCTGATGTACTTCACCGGGATTTCTGTGGCCAAGGCCAATGGCAGAAGACCAAGGCCATTCATCCAGAAGGCTTCATCTTGGGCCACATCCACCCCTACAATGCCCAGGGCATACTGTAGCTCAGGAAGGGTCACAGGGTACACCCAGTTTTCACCCTTATCTTTATCTTCCTGTCTCTGCCCTTGTTCAGCCTGGACAAAAGGGCATGGTGGACTCAAGGCAGCTTGGGAGAATGATACTTTCAGCCTCTTCTGGTGTCTGCAAGAAGTATGGGTGGATGGGACCATCATGGAAGTGTCTGGTGGAAAGATCTGTTTCAGCACCTCCAGAAAATCCAGACCAAGCTGGGTCTGGATTTGGGGGGCCCAGAGATATAACTGCTCCAAGAAAGGTAGAATGTCAAGGTGGCCACAAAGCAGGGTCCGGTAAGGTGAGAGAGAGGCCAGCACATTATATAGGTAGCACCAAGCTGCAGGACTGCAGTCCTTGAGCACAGCAGCCAGAAGGACCTGAAGTTCGGTGAGAAGGAGTTCCACTGCTGGAGACTGGTCCGGTTCCAGGGAATGCTGCAGCTGAGCATTGAGCTGTTGACGAATAGCGTGAGCCCACAGCTCTGGCTCTGACTGCCAGTCCCAGGCTAGGAAGGGAAGAAGAGATGAGTAAGAGAAGTGCTCCTAAATGGGGATATGAAAGAAAAGTCTCAGTAGCCTCCCTGCTTTCCACTTTGTACACCTCAACTCAGTAAGATATTAAGGGAATACACCAGGTGAAGGACTGCCTAGTCCTGGGTAACTGGAAGGCATGTGAAATGTCTGGGAGTCATCTACCAACCTCTCCACAAGAACAGGATGATTTAGGAAAAGACATGGAACTGTGGAGAGACATGGCAACATTTATGGGGAGACAGGGAATGGGGAAAGGGAATCAGTGATGAGATGGACAGGACCTCCCCATGGCTTGTAATAGGTAGAAGATATCATGCCACTGTACCCCATGAGTTTCCAGAGTACCATATTACCTCTCTTCAGTCATTCATCCTATGAGACCTGATAAGAAACTGGTTCAATGTGGCTGAAATTATAATGCTGGTACCCTCAGGTTCCAACCTCCCCACCAATCCCTTCGCCTCTCACCTGGTCTAATCTCCTGATTAAAGGGAACAGGGGAAGTTGGAGGGGGTGAAGGTAAACCATGTTCCTTAGGTGAAGAAGTCCTAGACAAGTTCATGGCCACTGTCACAGTGCAGAGTCTGAACCTATATTCAAACAACAGCAATCCCCAATCACAGCCCTTCCTTTATCACAGCCCCAAGAAACACCACTCCCACACAACGTACCTAAATCACATCTCCACACAGTAATGTAAGTCATACACATTCATCAGTTTCACAGAAGCTCTCCAATCAAATCTACTTATAGTACTCTATTACACACACCCACTGCCCTAGTCACATACAGAACATACATATACCTCCACTCATCATATTCAGCATACAACAGGAAAGCAGGTAAGTAGTTAGTATGTGTGTGTGTGTGTGTGTGTGTATGCATGCACGCAGGCAAGCACACACACACACACAAACACACACACACACACACACACACACACACACACACATACACTGACATAGTCACACATATCCTTAGTCCAGTCATACGCTCACCTTAGAGAGTATGAAGTAGTCCTCTACCAATTCCAGCAATGGCCTGAGAAAGAAAGGAGATAGCTCATTAGTGTAAAGCAAGAAGAGAAATCTGCCTCTAATTCTCTTCACTTTCTAATAGACTTAGGAAGGAACAATGTGTGTATGAGTAGAGGCAGAAGGAGGGGAGAGAAGAGCAAAGTCCTCAGAGAATGGAGAGAAGAGATTCAAGGAGACCTAGACTAAGGAGCAGAGAACTCATAGAAGTGGCAGGTAATATTACAGGGGAGGGAGGACAAGCTAGTGAGCAGCCGATCAAGGAATGACAAGACAACTTTTTCATCTGGTCCTCCACATTCTTTACCTCATTGAGCTTTACACCTTTAACTTGCTCTCACACAACTCTTCTCCATTTACACTATACTCCAATGAAACAAAAAATAAATTTTTGGGTTCTTTTCCATCCAACTCATTCATCTGCCTAGAATGTTCTCCCCACCAATGCTACTTATCATACTCCTAATGATCCTCAAGGTCTACTTCAAAAGCCATTTCCTTCAGAAAATCTTTCATGATTTCCCCCAATAAGAAGTAACCTCGCTCCCTCCTCTGAATTCCCATAACACTTGGTCTTTACAATTCTTATGACCTTGTTTGAAAAGTATTCCTTTATAATAGGGATATTGAGGAGCATCCACTTTCCCTAGAGCTGAGTGGCCCCTTCTAATTGACAAGTCCTTTGACATTACAACCAGGGGTTTCTAACTGGTCTTGCTCTCCTTCAAACCCTTGTGAAAAAGGAGTTTTGTCAAAGAGGCTTTGGTAACTGACCAGCAATAGCTGCCTTCTTACAAGATTTTAAAGCAGGCATTCTTGACCTTTTTTGCATCATGAACCCCTTTTGGCAGTCTGGTGTAGCCTATGAAAGGACACCTTCTCAGAATAAATAAAATACATAGGATTACAAAGAAAATCAATTATATTAAAATGCAGTTATCAAAATAAAAAGAAAAAATTCATTGACCCCAGATGAAGAATTCCTGCTTTAAAGGGATATTACCTGAAACTCTGAAAGGTCACCCTTGGAATTCCTATGTAAGTGGAAAGTGTATCTTCTTCCCCTCTCCCAGGCAATAGTGGAAGCCACCATCTCCCCTCATACCCGGATGGAATCAGGACTCTCAACCAAGAGACTTGGGAATGATAATGCTTCTATTCCAGTGCCCACAGCCATCATCCTGAGAAGCAACTCCTGTGGAGATGAAGCCTGGCAACTACTCTTGCAATTGCTACAATCTCATCTACCGAAGATGCAGAAAAGAAAGTTCTTATCACCCAAGTCTTTGGCACTGTCAAATGGTTCAGTATCAAAAAGTGACAAAATTTTATCAGTGCAAATTGCATTGAGGAAGAGGCATTCCCATATGCTTTGCTGCTGCACCTAAGGACCATGGGGCTTTTTCATCTTACTTGCACCTAAAACTTTCTATGCTATGTTGTCTTCCCCCATTAAAAAGTAAGCTGGGGGGGGGGCAGAGCCAAGATGGTGGAGCAGAAAGACAAACATATGCTAGCTCTTATGCCACAGCCCATAAAATACCTGTAAAGAAGAACTCTCAACAAATACTAGAGCAGCAGAAGCCACAGAAAAACAGAGTGGAGGAGATTTATATTCCAGAGTGACCTGAAAGACAGATGCAAAAGGTCTGTTGAGCACCGGATGTGGAGCAGAGACCAGCCCTGCCTTTGCCACATGGCACAGAAAGGAGCAGATCCCAGAAGGCTTCAGGGACAGAATTTCCAGCAACAGCATAAATCCCTCAACCCACAGGCACCAAAGGTCAGTGAAAGGGTCTTTTCAGCTGGCCGAGAAGGGACCAGGGTGTCCCCATAACTCAGACCTCCTCAGGTGGCAGCAGGAGAGGCAGCAGCATTTCAGGATCCCAAAGCAGGCAGTAGCCCGCATCCATTGTTGAAGGTCATAAACCCCCTGAGGGAACTGAGCCCTGTGTGGCAGTGCTCCTCCTGAGGAACTGATCTTAATCTCACACTGAATAGCAGCCCTACCCTGTCTACAGCCCCTGAGGCTTTGGAGCAGCTCATCTGAATCTCAGCCCCCAGTGCTGGCTTGGTGGAACTGGGGGCGAGGTGGTTGTGGAGAGAAAACTCAGAAGTCAAATAACTGGCTGGGAAAATGCCCAAAAAAGGGGAAAAAATAAGACCATAGAAGGTTACTTTCTTGGGGAACAGGTGTCTCCCTCCATCCTTTCAGATGAAGAAGAACAAGGCATACTGTCAGAGGAAGTCAAGGCCTCTGCCTCCAGGGCCTCCAAAGGGAACTTAAACTGCGCTCAGGCAATAGAAGACCTTAAAAAGTTAGCAGCTTACTAAAGGAGAACCAAAAAAAAATGCTGAGGAAAATAATAGCTTTAAAAAGAGGCTAACTCAATTGGAAAAAGAGGTCCAAAAAGCCAATGAGGAGAGGGAGGTTTTAAAAAGCAGAATTAGCCAAATGGAGGAGAAGGTTCAAAAGCTCGCTGAACAAAATAATTCATTGAAAGAGAGAACTGAGTTCAGGGAAATGAATGACTATGAGTTAAACCAAGAAGTTAGTAAACAAAACCAAAAATTTGAAAAAATAGAAGATAATGTGAAACATCTCACTGGAAAAACAATTGACCTGGAAAATAGATCCAGGAGAAAAAATTTAAAAATTATGGGACTACCTGAAAGCCATGATCAAAAAAGGAACCTAGACATTATCTTCTATGAAATTATCAAGGAAAACTGCCCTGATGTTATAGAATCAGAAGGCAAAATAAATATTGAAAGAATCCACCAATCACCTCCTGAAAGAGACCCAAACAGAGAAACTCCGAGGAATATTGTGACCAAATTTCAGAGTTCCCAGATCAAGGAGAAAATACTGCAAGCAGCTAGAAAGAAACAATTTGAGTATTGTGGAAATACAATCAGGATAATACAGGATCTGGCAGCTTCAACAATAAGGGATAGAAGGGCTTGGAATGTGATATTTCAGAGGTCAAAGGAACTGGGATTGAAACCAAGAATCACCTACCCAGCAAATCTGAGTATAACATTTCAAGGGACTAAATGGTCATTCAATGATATAGAGGAATCTCTATCATTCATATTGAGGAAAAGACCAGATCTATACAGAAATTTGACTTCCCAAGACAAGAATCAAGAGAAGCATGAAAAGGTAAACAGGAAAGAAAAATCATAAAAGACTCTCTAAAGCTGAACTGTTTACATTACTACATGGAAAAAAAAATTTTATAACTCGAATTTTTTTCTTAGTATTTGGGTAGACAGAGAGATTGTACATACACACACACACACACACACACACACACACATAGATAGAGAGTACAGGGTGTGTTGAATCAGAAGAGATGATATCCACACAAAAAAATAAAATAAAAATTAAGGGGTGAAGGAGGAAGATACTGGGAAGAGAAAGGAAGAAATGGAACAGGGCAGGCAATAACTCATAAAAGAGAAAAGAAAAATCTTGTTCGATGGAGGAGAAAAGGGAGAAGGGGAGAGGGGAAAAATGAAGCTACTCTCTCCACATGTGGCTGAAGGAGGGAATAACATGCTCACTAAATTTGATATGAAAATTTATATCACACCACAGGAAAGTAGGAGAGGAAGTGACAAGTGAGGTGAGGGGAATGTTAGAAGGCAGGGCAAATGGGAGAAGGGAGTCACTAGAAATAAACACTTTTGAGAAGGGACAAGGTCAATTGTGGGAGAAAAAATAAGGGAGGGATAGAGCAGGACAGAGGGCAATATAATTAGTATTACACAACATGATTATTATGGAAGTCTTTTGCAAAACAACACATATTTAGTCTGTATTGAATTGCTTGCCTTCTCAGTGGGGCTGGGGAGGGAGCAGGGCAGGGAGAGAAGTTGGAATTCAAAGTATTAGCAACGAATGTTGAGAATTTTTATTGCATATAATCGGGAAATAAGAAATACAGGGAATGGGGTATAGAAATTTATCTTGCCCTACAAGAAAAGAGAGAAGATAGGGATAAGGAAAGGATGGGGTGTGATAGAAGGGAGGGTACACTGAGGGAATAAGTAATCAGAATGCAAGGTACTAGGAAGTGGGGGGAGGGGAGTGATGGGGAGAAAAATTGGACATGTTACATAGTGAGGTAAAAGCAATTAGTATTAAAACAATTGACTGAATTAATTACTGAGAATAAATCAATGACATCTTTAGTTTGGGGAAAAGAATTTTAGTCTAAATTTCCTAGAGGAAAGTAACCTTGGGTACAATTTGCCATTGATGGAAGAGTTAGGGTTTTAGTGGTAAATTTGATTTTATGATTGCTATTTAATCAGGAACTAGGACATGTATAGAAAGGCATGTAAGCCACTTAAGACTTGCCTTAAAAGATGTTCCTTAGCCAAAGTGAAATTATAATCATATTTGAAACCTTGTTACTAGAACTTGCCATTTTTAGATGCTAGGGGACTATTAAGTGACTGTTCTTCTGAGTCTTACTCCAGGTATGGATAACAAGAAAGGCAGTCTGAGCCTCCAATCCATGATGGCAGTAAGCCTGTGAGATGCTGGTATGAACAGCAAAAGGTGATCTCATGGGAAGGGTGGGAGAGCGACTGTTCAGCCTGGGCTGAGGTAGGATTCTCCTGACTCAGTTTCCCCACTGATACCTGGCAGACTGAATGCAAGTGGACAATCTAATCCTGCCTGGAATTGACATGAAATTGGGGAGATATTGTATCCCTGCAATGTCCCTACTCTTGGTGGCAATTTCCTATAGTCAAAAGGTTTGTAAGCTTAATACCAGATCTATTAAATTATAGATTTATTGGTAGGGGAGCATCTGAGGTTAAGTCTAAAATTAAGCTATTAGGCATAGGACTTTAGACCAACAAAAATAAGTTAGGGTCCTTTAATTCTTAGTAATACTGTAGAGACAATTAGGTCAAGAGCTTGTGATGTTAGCAACATAAATATTATTTGTGTCTCAGTTGGTTAATGTTTAAAAAAAAATTCTTTTGTGGTCCATATTGTAAATGCTTTAAAAAGAAGTATCACCTGACCAAAAGTTTGAATTGTTTTACCTATTACAAACTGTGTTAAAAATGAAAAATAAAATTTAAAAAGTGAGCTCCTTGAGATCAGAGACTGTTTTACTTTTTTATTTGTATCCCCAACACTTAGCACAGTGTTTTGCACACAGTAAGCACTAAGTAAAGCACTAAGCTTTATCCTTCCTTTCACTCATTCATTCATTCATAGGGCTGAATGTTGTCTATGCTATTAAATATTGCATCAATAATTTTGTTTATTGGTTTTATTACAAAAAAAAGGAGAAGGAATATCAAGAAATAACTAACTTTAAAAACACTAGCTGTAAAGTCATCATCCTCTGTCGAAACTAGTTATCAGACTCTCCAAATTTAGCTATATTTGTTCTTAAACAAGAGGTACAGTCCATCACCAGAACTGTCCTCAGTCTTTCCAGCTTCAAAAGACCTGTCAGAGAAACCCATGGTTACCTCTGCGACACAATAAGACATCAGAGTAGGAATTTAGTAAAGGAATAAGAACAGAACATTAAATTTATAATAATATAATAACCAAATTAATTATTAAACAGTTAACAGTATTATAAGAAACAATGGATTAAAAAATCCAGTAATAGTGAGAAATCTCATTATCCTATAATGAGAAAAAGTAAAATCAAATAAAGAAATAAATAATAGAAATAAAAATATGAGTTTATTGAACAAACTTTAATTCGCAGGACAAGAGATTCTGAACGGAACCTTAGTTCAACTTCCAAATGATGAAATGGAGACCAAGAGAGGTTATGAAACTTGTTCAAGGCCCCTTTAGTAAGGAGCTGACATAGGATTTCAGCCTAAGTCCACTGACTCTAAATCCAGAAATCTTTTCACCATACCAAGTCTTACAATTGCCTAACGTCACACATTAATAAATGTCAGAGTTATGACATGACATCATGTCTGGAACTCTTCCTACTATATCATGCTATGTTTGATTAAATAACTAGCCCAACCCCCCCTCGCTCTCTCTCTCTCTCTCCATATATATTATGTGTGTATATATGTATATATGTGTATGTATGTATATGTATAATTTTAAAATATAAACTTAATATACATTATATGTATGTACAGACACACATTGCATACAACCATGAAGAGTAATGAGGGCAGAGGAAACTAGAACTCTTAGATGAAAGGTCTTCAAAACTAACTGGAGGGGTGGGCAGAGCCAAGATGGCGGAATAGAAAGACGCAGGTACACTAGCTCCAAACCCACAGCCCATAAAATATCTGTAAAAAAGATTCTGGAGCAACAAATTCTAGAGCAGCAGAAGCCACAGAACAACAGAGCGGATGAGATTTCTGTTCCAGAGAGACCTGAGGCGAAAGGTCCGTCGCGCCCTGGACCGGGAACCGAGCCCAGCCCTGCCGTGGCCACGTGGCACCAAGAGGAGGGGATCCGAGCAGGCTTCAGGGATGGAATCTCCAGTGGCCACGCGGGTCCCTCCACCCACAGGTGGCAAGGGTTGGTGAGAGAGTCTTTTTGGGTGGCCAAAAGGGGAGTGGGGTGTCCCTGTGGCTCGGGCTCCCTCAGGAGGCAGCAGCAGAGGCGGGAGCAGACCAGGGCTCCTCAAGCAGGCAGGAGCTCAGATCCATTGTTGAAGGTTTCCGCATAAACCCCCTGAGGGAACTGAGCCCGTGAGGTTGCCCTGCCCCCACCTGAGCACCTAAACTTGATCTCACACTGAATAGCAGCCCCACCCCCACCCAAAGCCCTGAGGCTGGGAAGCAGCATTTGAATCTCAGCCCCCAAGATCTAGCTGGGCAGAACTGGAGGCCAGGTGGGTGTGGAGAGGAAACTCAGAAGTCAAGTAACTGGCTGGGAAAATGCCCAGAAAAGGGAAAAAAAATAAGGCCATAGAAGGTTGCTTTCTTGGGGAACAGATATCTCCTCCCATCCTTTCTGATGAGGAATAACAATGCTTACCATCAGGGAAAGACGCAGAAGTCAAGGCTTCTGTATCCCAGCCCACTCAGTGGGCTCAGGCCATGGAAGAGCTCAAAAAGGATTTTGAAAATCAAGTTAGAGAGGTGGAGGAAAAACTGGGAAGAGAAATGAGAGACATGCAGGTAAAGCATGAACAGCAGGTCAGCACCCTGCTAAAGGAGACCCAAAAAAATGCTGAAGAAAATAACACCTTGAAAAATAGGCTAACTCAATTGGCAAAAGAGGTTCAAAAAGCCAATGAGGAGAAGAATGCTTTCAAAAGCAGAATTAGCCAAATGGAAAAGGAGGTCCAAAAGCTCACTGAAGAAAATAGTTCTTTCAAAATTAGAATGGAACAGATGGAGGCCAATGACTTTATGAGAAACCAAGAAATCACAAAACAAAACCAAAAGAATGAAAAAATGGAAGATAATGTGAAATATCTCATTGGAAAAACAACTGACCTGGAAAATAGATCCAGGAGAGACAATTTAAAAATTATGGGACTACCTGAAAGCCATGATCAAAAAAAGAGCCTAGACATCATCTTTCATGAAATTATCAAGGAAAACTGCCCTGAGATTCTAGAACCAGAGGGCAAAATAAGTATTCAAGGAATCCACAGATCACCGCCTGAAAGAGATCCAAAAAGAGAAACTCCTAGGAACATTGTGGCCAAATTCCAGAGTTCCCAGGTCAAGGAGAAAATATTGCAAGCAGCTAGAAAGAAACAATTCAAGTATTGTGGACATACAATCAGGATAACACAAGATCTAGCAGCTTCTACATTAAGGGATCGAAGGGTGTGGAATATGATATTCCAGAAGTCAAAGGAACTAGGACTAAAACCAAGAATCACCTACCCAGCAAAACTGAGTATACTACTTCAGGGGGAAAATTGGTCTTTCAACGAAATAGAGGACTTTCAAGCATTCTTGATGAAAGGACCAGAGTGGAGAAGAAAATTTGACTTTCAAACACAAGAATGAAGAGAAGCATGAAAAGGTAAACAGCAAAGAGAAGTCTTAAGGGACTTGCTAAAGTTGAACTGTTTACATTCCTACATGGAAAGATAATATTTGTAACTCTTGAAACCCAGTATCTGGGTAGTGGGTGGGATTACACACACATGCACACGCACACGCACATGCACACACACATAGAGACAGAGTGCACAGAATGAATTGAAGAGGATGGGATCATATCTTAAAAAAATGAAATCAAGCAGTGAGAGAGAAATATATTGGGAGGAGAAAGGGAGAAATGGAATGGGGCAAATTATTTCTCATAAAAGAGGCAAGCAAAAGACTTATTAGTGGAGAGAAAAAGAGGGGAGGTGAGAGAAAAACATGAAGTTTACTCTCATCACATTCCGCTAAAGGAAAGAATAAAATGCACACTCATTTTGGTATGAAAACCTATCTTACAATACAGGAAAGTGGGGGATAAGGGGATAAGCAGGGTAGGGGGGAGGATGGAAGGGAGGGCATGGGGAGGAGGGAGCAATTTGAGGTCAACACTCATGGGGAGGGACAGGATCAAAAGAGAGAACAGAAGTAATGGGGGACAGGATAGGATGGAGGGAAATATAGTTAGTCTTATACAACACGACTATTATGGAAATCATTTGCAAAACTACACAGATTTGGCCTATATTGAATTGCTTGCCTTCCAAAGGGAAGGGGTGGGGAGGGAGGGAGGAAGAGAAGTTGGAACTCAAAGTTTTAGGAACAACTGTTGAGTACTGCTCTTGCCACTAGGAAATAAGAAATCCAGGTAAAGGGGTATAGAAAGTTATTTGGCCTTATAGGACAAAAGAGAAGATGGAGACAAGGGCAGAAAGGGATGATAGAAGAGAGAGCAGATTGGTGATAAGGGTAATTGGAATGCTCGGTGTTTTGGGGTGGGGGGAGGGGACAAAAGGGGAGAAAATTTGGAACCCAAAATTTTGTGAAAATGAATGTTAAAAGTTAAATAAATAAATTAAAAAAAAAAAAAACTAACTGGAGGGAGTATTCTGGAAAGATGACAGACTAGGTCAGAAAATTCCAGACTCTCCAAATCTCCTTCACAAACAGGACAGAACATCGCCTCAAAGTGAACACTGAGCAGCAAAAATAAACAACTTGAGAGGACCTCTGGATCTCCAGGCACAAGTCACAATCAAAAAAAGAATCTTGATACCATATTGTAAGCAATAATTAAGGAAAATTGCTTAACTGAAGTTTTAGAACAAGAGGGTAAGGTAGAAATAGAAAAAAAATCCACTAATCATCACCTGAAAAAAATCCCAAGATGAAAATTCGTAATATCATAGTCTAGTTTCAAAGCTCGCAGGTTAAGGAGAAAAAATATTACAAGCAACAAGAAAAAAAACAATTTAAATACTTCAGAGCTACCATCAGGATTACATAAGACCTAGTAGCTTCTACACTAAAAGATCATACATCTTGGAACATTATATGTCAAAGAAAAAAAAACTAGAGTTGTGACCAAAAATAACTTATTCAACAGAGTTGAGTACAATCCTGAATGGAAAAAGAAAATGACATTTAACAAAATGAAAGACTTTTTGGTATTTGTGACAAAAAAAAACAGAACTCAATGGAAAAGTCAACATATAAGAACCAGGAGAAATATAAGGTAAACATTAAAGACTAATTATAAGGGACTCAATAAAGTCAAACTGTTTTCTTATCTGTGAAAATGTTATCAGTATTCTATCTGTCTTTATTACTTGGGTAGTTTGAAAAAAAGATTGGGGATGAGCTGAATATGAAGGGGTGATAGTAAGAAATAAAACTGGATAGGAAAAGGTAGAAAGGAGAAATTATCTCATACAAGTAAGGCATGAAATGAAGAAATAATACACAATAAACAGGTAGGGATAGAGGGCTGATGGGGCTGGAACCTTACTCTCTTTGGATCTGGGTTAAAGAGCAACAACATACATATCTAGAAGGGTATAAAAACCTTCTAAATTTACAAATAAGAGGGCAAGGGACAAGATAAGAGAGGGACTTTTAGAAGTGTGTATAGATTAAGATTTAGGAGGGTGAGGGAAGAGGATAAGGGAGGGACTCTTAGAAGGGTGGGTAGAATATGGAATTGTAGGGAAAGGGGAGAGCATAAAAAGGGATTCTTTAAAAGGCTGTGGATTAGGGAGTGGTAAGTAGTGTGTTAGTAGTGGTTAGAAGTAAACTAGGTGGTATAAGGAGAAACCGGGTAAAACGAGGCGGATAAAGACAATAGTAAGAAAAAACAGGGTGGAGGGAAATACACAAATAGTAATTATAACTTAGAATATGAATGGGATGAACTCACCCATAAAACTGAAACAGATAGCAGAATGGATTAAATTCAACAATATGTTGTTTATAAGAAACACATTTTAAAATGAAAAACACAGTTAAAATAAAGGGGTAGAATAGAATGTATTATGCTTTAACTGGTGTAAAAAAAAAGCAGTGGTAGCAATCATGATCTCAGACAAAATTAAAGCTAAAATAGATTTAATTAAAAAAGATAAACAGGAAAATTATGATAAAAGGTGCCATAGACACTGAAGCAATATCAACACTAAACCTACATGCGCCAAATATTATAGCATCTAAATTTTTAAAAGAAAAGTCAAATGAATTATAGGCAGAAATAGACAATAACTCCAACAGTGGGGGACTTTAATCTTTAATCTTCTCCTCTCAATGCTAGATAAATCTAATTAGAAAATAAATAAGAAAGAAATCAAGGAAGTGAATAGAATTTTGGATAAGCTGGATATGATAGATATCTGGAAAGAATTGAATGGGAATAGAAAGGAATACAGTGGTACATGGTACCTTTACAAAGACTGACCAGATATTAGGGATAAAAATTTCATATTTAAAAGCAGAAATATTAAATGCATCATTTTCAGATCACAATGCAGCAAAAATTATATTTAATGAGGGACCATGGAAACAGAATAAAAACTAATTGGAGACTAAGCAACCTAATCTTAAAGAATGAATGGGTTAAAGAACAAATCACAGAAACAATAATTTCACTAAAGAGAGTGACAATGAGACAACGTATCTAAGCTATAAGATGTAGCAAAAGCAGTAAGCTGAGGAAAATTTATACCTCTAAATGTTTACATCAATAAAACAGAGAAAGAGCAGATCAATGAACTGGGTATGTAAATAAGAAAAAACTAGGAAAAAACCTAAAAATCTCCAATTAAACATTAAGTAGCAAATCCTGAAAATTAAAGGTGAGATTAATAAAACTGAGTGTTAAGAAAACCATTGAATTAATAAATGAAACTGGGAGTTGGTTTTATGAAAAAACGATAAATTGATAAACGATTACTTAATGATACAAATCATAACATCAACAGAGAGAAGAAAAACAAATCACTAATTTTAAAAATGAAAGAGGTGAATATACCACTAATGAAGATGAAATCAAAACAATTATAAGGACCTATTTTGCCCAATTATATGCTGATAAATTTAAAAAGTGAAGTGAAATGGAAGAATACTTACAAAAATATAAACTGCCTAGATTAGCAGAAGAAGAAAGAGAATAAAATCTAAATAGACATATTTCAGAATAAGAAATTGCACAGGCCATAAATGAGCTTCCTAAGAAAAAAGAATCCAGGACCAGATGGATTTACATGTGAATTCTATCAAACATTTAAAGACTAACTGCTATCAATATTAAATAAATTATTTGGAATAATAGGCAAAGAAGGGGTCCTACAAAACTCCTTTTATGAAATAAATATGATGTTGTTACCTAAACTTAAAAACAAAGAAAGAAAATTGTAGACCAATTTCATTAATGAATATAGATGCAAAAATCCTAAATAAAATTCTAGCTAGGAGATTACAATAAGAAATTACAAAGATTGTACATTGTGTCCAAGTGGGATTTATACCAGGAATGCAAGGATGGTTTAACATGAAGAAAACTATTTGATTGTATCAATAATAAAAGTAACAAAAATCATATGATTATATCAATAATGCAAAGATTTTGATAAAGTAAAATACTCATTTCTATTAAAACATTTTAAAGAATAGGTATAAATGGATTTTTCCTTAAATTGTTAAGAAACATTTAGCTAAAACCATTAGCAATCATTATTTGTAATGGAAGGCTAGAAGCCTTCCCAGTAAAATCAGGTGTGAAAGAAGGATGCCCATTATCATCAGTGTTATTCAATATTGTACTGAAAATCATAACAGTAATAAGAAGAAAAGAAAAACAGAAGGAATCAGTTAATAAAACTATCTCTTTTTGTAGACCATAGGATGATTTACTTAGAAACTCCTAAAGACTCAACTAAGAAATTATATGAAATAATAATTTTAGCAAAGAAACAGAAAGTAAACCCACATAAATCATCATCATTCCCCCATGAAACCCTACAAGAAGAGATCATAAGAGATACTCCATTTAAAATGATTCTAGACAGCAGATATAATATCTGGGAGTATACCTGTCAAAACAAACCCTGGAACTATATGAACAAAATTATAAAAAACTTTTCATACAAATAAAATCAGATTTAAATAACTGAAGAAATATTGGTTGTTCATGGGCAGGCAGGGCCAATATAATAAAAATGAAAATTTTGCCTAAATTATTCTATATATTCAATGCTATCCCAATTAAATTACCAAAAAGTTATTTTACTGAGTTAGAAAAATAATAACAAAATTCATTTGGAAGAACAAAAGGTCAACAATATCAAAGAAACTAACGGGGAAAAAGTAAAGGAAGCAGGGTTAGCAGTATCAAATCCTAAAGTATATGATAAGGCAGTAATTATGAAAACTATCTGGTACTGGCTAAGAAATACAAAGGCAGATTAAATGAACTGAATAGACATAATTTATAGCAGCAAATGACTATAGTAACATTGTGTTTGACAAGTGTAAAGACTTAAGTTTGAGGGATAAGAATTCATTATTTGGTAAAAATTGTTAGGAAGGTTGGAAAGCAGTCTGGCAGAAACTGGGTATAAACCCTTACACCAGTTTCCAAGATAA
The DNA here is from genome assembly GCF_028372415.1 of Notamacropus eugenii. Taxonomy (NCBI): domain Eukaryota; kingdom Metazoa; phylum Chordata; class Mammalia; order Diprotodontia; family Macropodidae; genus Notamacropus; species Notamacropus eugenii. The sequence goes on from NC_092876.1 coordinate 88,982,931, forward strand.
GGTCAAAATAGATACATGACCTAAACGTGAAAAAAAATTGTTTTTGCAGCAAACAAGTGGTGACTTAGTAAATTTCAGAAAGGTCAGAAAAGCCACCAGAGGTCCAGTGGCCAAGCCTGAAGAAGCCAGCCCTGGTGAGGCATTTGCTTGAACCAGATCATCACGCCAGGATACATTCAGGCAAGGAAGCAACATGTCTAACAGTTATGCCCTACTAGGAAGTAAACTTGGTGTGGTGAGAGTTTGGTAGCAACCCCTTCAACCATTTTAAGTTTGAGTTCACTCTCCTCAAGAACTGAGGAGGTAGAAAAGAGTACGTGTGTTAAGCACATAACATTTGTATTTCCATCCTTGCACTATCTTCTCAGCAAATATCTTCTTACAAAATTGCCTAACGTCATACACAAATGTCAGAGTTATGATAGGACATCAAGTCCACAGTTCTTCCCACCATACACTAGCAAATAGCCTCTTGCAAAAGCCAACAGATGTTAGTTGTTGATGATATCGAGGAAATGTCAACTAGTTAAATGATACTGGGGAGATATAACTGGCACTGGCAAAGGATAACGGGGCACTCATCACTAGTTATATTGGGAACAACATCCCAGAATCGGAGTTCAAGCCAAAAGCATTAGAAGAACCCAATGCTCTTTCCCAATATCCCTGGGCCTAGATCCTGAGGGAGCGATTGTAACCAGCCACATTCTGAGGACCTGACCTGCTAGTGCAAGTGTGGATTGGGAGATCTAGAATCTCACTACAGGACTAAAAAAAGAAGTTCATATTCTAACAAATATAGAAAGGTTGAGCTCCACGGTGGATGGAAAGACCATAGGATCATCTCTTTGCCAACGAGGAAGTGGACATCAAGTGAGGATATATAGAGGGGAAAAAAGCCTAGGACTGAGTTTTAGGATTATACACCCACAGCTGGCTGATAAACCAGCAAAGGAGACAAAGGAGTGGTCAGAGAACTTGATTCAAGGAACATTTGTGGGTGCATCCCAAATAGGCAAATGGTGTTCTGAGAGGAGTAGCCATTCTTTTTAGGGAGACACAAAGAAACTGAATGATATAGTATGGATTCCCAGCTAGGAGATTCATGAGCCAAGCTTAGCTTAAGGACCTTTAGTTAAAGTTTAATTAGTTAAAGCCCAACTAAGTAGAAATCTTATATACTTATCTCCTAACCTTTCCTCTAGACTATTATTCCTCAATTAATATTTTCCCTTTAATACAGATACTCTCATTTAAAACCAAGATGGTTTTAATATGATACGATAATATGATAAGAGGAAAAGGAAATGGGTACCATAATCAAACACTAAGTGGCAGGAACAGAAGATGAAGGACAAGTATTTAGAACTAGGGCTGTCATATTTGTATATCTAGTGAATCAAACAGACTGAGAGACGACAAAAGTCATCAGCTCAGAGTATCAAGAGATTGTAGTGTATTAGAGATACAATAGGATAATTTGAAAAATAGTTAAGGAAGAAGTTTTGGATCAGGGGAAGGATCCCAGGCATCAGTCAAAAGAAGGAGCCAGAAACTTCAAAATGTTAATAGGAGCTAGCAAAGCCTATGGGTATAAGGCTGAATCTTTCACATGGTGTATTCTCACCAAAAAAAAGGTACACTTCAGAAAGAGAAATTCAAGAAAGATTCCACGCTGACCTGAAGTTGAACATGTGGGATTTCACTATGTCAACTTGGGGATTAGATACGCAAACCTAATCATTCATGGCAATGATAATGAATTACAACATTTAATTGTTGAGTTTACCATCAAATGACACATCTGACAGTTTTGAAGCAGCCAGAATATTCAGCAATATTTTGTCTCAGCTCTTTCTCCTAATAGCGATAAGGATGAACCAATGAAGTTGAGCAACTGCTCTGAAATTTATAATCTTTGATACTTGCCTGGAGCCAAGGTTCCCCTCTAGTGACTGGTGAACATCCTTAGAGGTCGTTGATAATGGTACAGGAGATTTGTGCTATAAATGCTTTAATGGCACCTTAAACTAAATAATGTCCAATTATGTTCCAAAAGTATTTTTGTCCCCCAAAGCTCTAAATTAAAATTTATATTTTATAATCACAAATTCAATGTGGAACCAGATTTAAGACGCTTTGTCTGTTGCTGAGCAAAACACTGCACACCTATGTTTACAATAATAAAAAGCCTGACACTGAAATTAAGTTTAACTGTGTAATGATCAACTATGATTAACTTAGCTCTTCTCAGCAATGCAATGATCCAAGATAACTTCAAAAGATTCATATGGAAAAAACTATGAAGTCTAACCATAGATCAAATCATACTAGTTTTACTTATTTGTTTTTTGTGGCTTTTCCCTTTTGTTCTGTTTCTTCTTTCACAACATCACTAATGTAGAAATATGTTTACATGATTGCACATGCACAGCCCTCCCTCACTCAAAACAAATTCAAGTGCAAGTCATGGTCTTCTTTGAAAATAAAGGATGAACACAACAATGACAACAACACAAATCTATATCAGATTGCTTACTGTCTTGGGGAGGAGGGAGAAAAAATTTGAAACTCAAAGTCTTATAGGAAATAAATATTGAAAACTATCTTTGCATGTAAATGGAAAAATTACTATTTACCAAAAAAAAAGAAATTAAATTTATATATGATTATCATATTATGTTAAATATCTTCCAAATAGTAATTTATTTCATTAAAAGTGTTATTTGAAGGAAGCTAGGTGATGCAATGGATAGAGCACCAGCACTTTAGTCAGGAAGGCCTGAGTTCAAATAAAATAAAATGTTATTTATAGTCAACAACTCATAAAAGAAATAAATTTAATATAAAGTCTTGCAGATAACAGCAAACATAAAAGGTCTTGCTGAATTTTTAAATTCTTATAGAATGTCCCAAATAAAATATTCATAATTATCTTATAGTTTCATAATTTCATATTTAGATATGCCATAATTATAGATAGAATAATTTTTCATTTTATAATTATAAAACATAAATGTTAATATAGAACAGTTGAAGGCAAAAATTGTCATTGTAGTTATTATAAGCACTTCATGAATAAATCTAAAAGAATAGTAAAAGTTACCCTGGGGTTCATAATACATTTTTTGTTGTTGTGGAAAGACGGTTCACATATAAAAAAAATTGGGTACCACAGGCCTTCAGCACTGAAAGGTTAAACGGCTTGCCAAGGGTCACACAACTAATATTAGTCTTGGAGAGGAGATTTAAGCTTAGAACTTGCAAGGCCAACATTCTATCTGTTTTAAACCAGGGTATCCCTCCAATATATCACATAACCTCACTAATTTCCTCAGCTCTTTGTAATCTTGTTCTTTCCCCACAGCTACTCTTACTGCTCCCCTGAAAATGCTCTCAATACTCAATCACCAAATCCCAAAGCCTTGTCTGTTCTCCTTGATCTCCCTGCAGTATTGACGACTCTTATCTTGATATTCTCCTTTTCTTATGTGAGGCTATATTTGGTTTTCCTCCTAACTCTCTTACCACACTTTTATCTAATTATAGGATCACAGATCTAAAGCATAGAAGAGGCTTAAAAGAAGTTAACCTTAGAAGATATCTAGCCTAACCCAACTAGTAGGGTTACTTTAGTAGGATTGCTTTAGGATTCAAACTCAGGTCCTGCACCCTCAAAATTCAGTATTTTTTCTGTTGTGATCAGGTGCCTATTTCTTGGGCCCTAAACATAGGCATCTCCTAAAGAATTCCACCTTGTCACAGAATGGCAGAGCCGGAAGGGACCTCAAAGGCCATTGATAGTGCAACCCAGACATATAAAAATACCCCTCCAATATGCTAGGCAGGTGGCCAATTTCTCCCTCCTTGAAGACCACTTCCAGTTTTTCGTTACAGGCAAACATTTACCTCTAGCTACCTTTACCTGTTGGCCAAGTAAAATAAAAAGGCCCTCTTTCACAGGCCAACCCTTCCAACTTGAAAACAATTTGACTCCAACCTCCTTCACTCATACTTTCCTGAGCATCCGTCTATCCTGGGCTCTCCAGCCTCTACACTTCTGACAGTGCCTTCCTCCTACCCCAACCTCCTGCTGGGGCCAAGAGACACAAAGGAACCAGGGATGGGGTGGATGGGGGGCGGAAGGGGAGTGCCGGTCATGTAGGTGACTGGGGGCTCCAGGTGAAGTCAGGTACCCCGCCTCTCCAGAGGGCCGTGAGGGGAGAGAGAGAAGGAAATGAGGGAGGGAATGGGAAGGGGAGAGCAGGAAGAGAGGGAGTGGAGAGGGAAAGGGAGAAAGGGGAAGGGGGATGGGGAAGGGAGGGAGGGGGAGGAGGGAGCAAAAAGAGGGAGGGAGGGGGAGGAGGGGAGAGAGCATTGGGAAGACAAGGGAGGAAAGTGGAAGGGGAGGAGAGGGGAAAGGAGGGAGAGGAAGGACTAGAAAGACCAAGTGCTAGGAAGAGGGAGATCGAGGCGAGGAGAGAGCGGGGCTAAGGGGAGAGGACTGGAGCTCGGTCCCTCAGCCAGGGCGCTCCCCAGCCCACTCACTCTTGGTGCCTCAGCTGGTCTCCTTTCCAGCCGTTGGAGGAGTTAGGGAGTTTCCAGAGCGAGGCTGGGGGCGGGGCCAGAGCCTCGAGTGGGCGGGGCCTATGTGGAGATAGCCGAGCTGAGAGCTTCAGGTTGGGTCTTGCCGGGGTTCCTGGGGGCGGGGCCAGAGCCTCGAGTGGGCGGGGCCTATATGGAGATAGCCGAGCTGAGAGCTTCAGGTTGGGTCTTGCCTGGGGTTCCTGGGGGCGGGGCCAGAGCCTCGAGTGGGCGGGGCCTATATGGAGATAGCCGAGCTGAGAGCTTCAGGTTGGGTCTTGCCTGGGGTTCCTGGGGGCGGGGCCAGAGCCTCGAGTGGGCGGGGCCTATATGGAGATAGCCGAGCTGAGAGCTTCAGGTTGGGTCTTGCCTGGGGTTCCTGGGGGCGGAGCCACCTTGCGCCTCAGCTACCCAGGTAGACCTTCAGTCTTCTGCGCCTGTACCCAGGTATGTCTCAGAGCAGGACTGACTCCCGGGTAGGCAGGGAGGGCCCACGGGTGCAGGGGACTCAGGCTGCCCCCATGGGTGGGCGGTGATTTTACAGAAGTTTTTTTTGTCCCGGGAATGGGAAAGGGGATTGATAAAGACTACTGAGTAACACTTTACCAGTCCTTTCTTTCTCCTCCCACTCCACCGTGTGTGTAAGTCAACTAGCATTGAAGAGCCATGTGCCATATGTGCCAGGCACTAAACGCTGGAGATACAAAGAATGACAAAAGGCAACCAGGGCTTTGGTTATTTCTACGCAGATGACTCTTAAATCTGTATCTCCTGCAGAATTCTTTACCCCAAGTAACAGACACATCCAAAATCAGTCAGCACCCCCTCCCCCCAAATCACCCAAACCTACCCCTCTGCTCCTCATTCTAATTTCCTTGATTCTTTTTATGGCACTGTTGAGGTTAGGGGTGCTGGTGAACCCAAAATACTGACACACCAGGTCCTGCTCAAATGAATTCGACACAAGCCTTCTCAAAGCCAAAGAAAAACAAAGTTTATTAAAGATTCTCCGTATTGTGTTGACTCTTAAGGAGCCTAAGCATTTGTAACACTTGTGTTAACAAGCAGGCCAGATACAATCTCAGCTAGACAGTCAAACCTGCATTGAATCTGAGCACCTTCATGGAGGCAAGATGAAATTTAAATACAGAAAAAGACTGAGGGAAGAATCCAGATGTCACCAAGTAGTCTGGGACCCGAGGGATGGTCATGATAGGGGTGGTCAATCTGGAATGTCCAGAGGTCTTGATGGGAATGACCACTACTCTGGGGTGAATACAGATTGAATCTAAGGAGGATCCTGATGAGAGTGGCCAGCAGCCCAGAGAATGAGATTTTGATAGGATCAAGGATGAAGAGTACAACAGAGATTTGGGCAATAGTGATGATGAAAAGCTTATGGGCCCCAAGAGACTGCTCAAAGATTCAAGGAGAGTTTAAGTTCCTAGAGTCTGTACCCCATCAGCACCAGTATCTCCTAGTTACTCAGAATGGAAACCAGAGTCATCTTTAAAGCATTCCCTTTCCCCACATCCATTCATTTAAGAAATTGTTGATTTTTCTTTTCACATATACTTTTTAGGTAAGTAGAGTAGTCTAGTGAATAAAGAGCTGGCCCTGCATCCAGAAAGTCCCGACTTCAACTTACCTCTGACTAGTTATGACCCTGGAAAAATCACATAATCTCTCAGTGCTCTAGTGCCTAGGCAAACTCCACGACTATAAAATGCAGAGAAAATATCACTGAAATTTGGGCTGAGTTAGTGCAAGTGACTGTTGTTTTCAGTCTTGCTTTTCTCCTGTATGAGTATACCAGTTTGTCCAGAGAGGTGGCCCTACACTTTGAATTCTTCCCCTTGTACTTTGTATTACCTGCTAATTAGCACTTAGCCACCTGCACTTTTGTCCTGTTCCCTTCATCTCAAATTTCATTTTCCCATGATGCTGCAATGGGGAAGGAACTAAGAAGCAATAACACATCCCCTTTTGGAAATGTGTAGCTGTCAGAATTGTGTTGCTATTATTACAAAAAGTTGTCTATAAAAGCGGTGGGTGGATGAACTTTTGCTTTTGGTGCTACATTTAAAGGGAGCTCCTTTAAATTTTCTCTTCCTGGGTTTGCTTCATTATTTAGGGAAAGGCATGAACAAAGATTTTCTTTTAACAATATTTGGTGAGCCAGCCAGGAGAATCACTTTGCCAGCAGTGGGGTTTTTGCCCTGTTTTGAGCCTGAATGGACTTCCTCAGCAGGCAGACATTAAGTGATTGGAGAGTTTAATTCCTCAAGCTCAGGAAGGTAATGGAAAATAGGTCCCAAAACCCAAGTTTTGGTTTTGTTTTTTATTTGTGCACAAAAGATGGAGTGAGTAAGGTGCTTATGGCGTGGGCATGCTAGTGACCCTTCATTTGCAAGGGAATATTGGTATTCAAATTCATATAGGAATTAGGAAGTCCAGCATCCTCCCAATTCCTGGGTAGATAGGTCCCTAAAGCCTGGGGAAAGGGAAACCCTGCCAGGTTTTATCTACCGAGGTTCACTGCTTGGTAATGACTGGGAAAGTTGTGGAATAAAAAGAAAAAAGAAAATTAAACCAGATAAATTCAGCCATAAAATGGGACATTAGAGATTATAGTTAATTAAATGTGCATTCTAAACAAGACTTAAGGCTCAATGGCCCACACAAAATGGGAATTTAATGCAGCTGAGAAGGACTTTAAAACTGAGGGGAAAAGACTGAGAAGGGATTAAGGAGTGAAGCTAATTTCTCCGGTAAATAGGAGGGGCCCTTTAAGAGATTTTACAGAAAAACCTAGCAGGAGGAGGTCTCTGGCTGAGAGTGACATCTGAAAGGTGAAGTAGTGATTACATGACACCCTTTCTCCCAATATGGCCTCCAACACCCAGCTGTCAGTACTGTTAAACAGGGATTTGTTCTCACTCACTTTTGATCAGACTTTCAGTGGGAGATAAGGAGAAAAACTAAGATTCCTCCTTTCTGCTTTCACAACCCTGGCCAGGTTGGAAGCTGCAGAGATAAAGACTTATAAGAAAATGACTTATAAGAACATTTTCCCCTTTCTCTTTCTTTTTCTCCTGATTTGTGGAAACCAGTTTCAAACAATTCAGCAGAATTTAATTATTTAGGTTAATTAGTAGGCTTTAATCTAAATACATTAGAGGGTCATGGAAAGGAAAAAAGAGAGAAAATTTAAACAAGTATGAATGAGAGGAAATAGAAAGCTAAAGAAAGTTTAAGTCACTTCTGTACTGACTTGGTGAACGTAAGTGTGAAGGTAAAAGGGTTTGGAGAGAAGTTAAAAAAGATCTTCATTCCACTGGGATAAGAAAGATTTGAGAAAACTTTTTTTTAAGATGCCTATTAGCAATTTTGAACAGTTAGTATCCTATCAAGTTAAAACACTTACTTTTGACAAACAAGCTTTTGACAAAATACAACACCCATTCCTATTAAAAAACGCTGGAGAACATAGGAATAAAGGGAACTTTCCATAAAATAATAAGCAGTATCTACCTAAAACCTTCAGCAAGCATTATATACGATAGAGATAAGCTAGATGCATTTCCAATAAGATCAGGGGTGAAACAAGAATGTCCATTATCACCACTATTATTCAATATGGTACTAGAAATGTTAGCTGTAACAATTAGACAAGATAAAGAAATTGAAGGAATAAGAATAGGCAAAGAAGAAACTAAGTTATCACTCTTTGCAGATGATATGACAATATACTTAGTGAATCCCAGAGATTCAAGTAAAAAACTACCTGAAGTAATAAACAACTTTGGCAAAGTTGCAGGTTACAAAATAAACCTGCATAAATCTTCTGCATTCATATATATTGGTAACAAAGTTCAACAGCAAAAGATAGAAAGAGAAATCTCATTTAAAGCTAGGGTAGACACTATAAATTTTTGGGAGTTTACCTGCCAAAACAAACCCGGGGACTATATGAACACAATTACAAGACACTTTTTGCACGAATAAAGTCATATCTAAGTAAGTGGAAAAACATCAGTTGCTCATGGGTAGGCCAAACCAATATAATAAAAATGACAATTCTACCTAAATTAATTTATTTATTTAGTGCCATACCAATTGAACTATCAGATAATTATTTTCTAGAACTGGATAAAATAATATCAAAATTCATCTGGAAGAGCAAAAGGTCCAGAATATCAAAGGGACTAATGAGAAGAAACGCTAGGGTAGGTGGCCTAGGGCTACCAGATCCCAAATTGTATTATAAAGCAGCAGTTATCAAAACCACTTGGTACTGGCTAAGAAACAGAAGGATAGACAAGTGGAATATACTAGGTACTCAAGACACAGTAGGCAATGAATATAGCAATCTCTTGTTTGATAAACCCAAGGACCCCAGCTTCTGGGATAAGAACTCACTGTTCGACAAAAATTGCTGGGAAAACTGGGTAGCAGTGTGGCCGAAACTAGGCATAGACCCAAGCCTGACACCATACACAAGAATAAAGTCCAAGTGGGTACATGATCAAGATATAAAGATTGATACCATGGACAAACTGGAGGAGCAAGGAATAGTGTATCAGATTTATGGAGAAGGGAAGAATTTTTGACTAAAGAAGAGATAGAAAGCATTATGAAGTGCAAGATGGATAATTTTGATTACATTAAACTGAAAAGTTTTTACACAACCAAACTCAATGCAACCAAAGTTTGGAGGGATGTAGTATATTGGGAAAGAATTTTTATAGTTAATCTCAGAGATAAAGGCCTCATTTTTAGAATATATAGAGAACTGGGTCAAATGTATAACAATACAAGTCATTCCTCAATTGATAAATGGTCAAAGGATATGAACAGGCAATTTTCAGAGGAAGAAATTAAAGATATCTATAATCACATGAAAAAATGCTCTAAATCACTTTTGATTAGAGATATGCAAATCAAAACAACTCTGAGGTACCACATCACACCTATCAGATTGGCAAACATGACAGAACAGGAAAATGATAAATGTCGGAGAGGATGTGGGAGAGTTGGAAGACTAATTCATTGTTGGTGGAGCTGTGAGCTGATCCAACCATTCTGGAGAGCAATTTGAAACTACGCCCAAAGGGCTACAAAAATGTACATACCCTTTGACCCAGTAGGATTGTATCCCCAAGAGATCATAAAAATGAGAAAGGGTCCCACATGTACAAAAATATTTATAGCAGCACTCTTTGTAGTTGCCAAAAACTGGAAATCAAAGGGATGCCCATCAATTGGGGAATGGCTGAATAAACTGTGGTATATGAATGTAATGGAATACTATTGCACCATAAGAAATGATGAACAAGAAGACTTCAGAGAGGCCTGGAAAGCCTTATATGATCTGATGCTGAGTGAAAGGAGCAGAACCAGGAGAACTTTGTGCACAGCAACGACCACAGTGTGTGAGAGTTTTTTCTGGTAGACTTGGATCTTCATAGCAATGCAAGGACATAAAAAAAAATTCCCAGTGGTCTTCTAACGCAAAATGCCTTCCACATTAAGAGAAAGAATTATGGAATTCAGTTGCAGAATGTAGCAGATCATTTTGTGTGTGTGTGCATGTGTGTGTGTATGTGTGTATTATATTTTGGTTTGTTATATGATTTCTCCCATTTATTTTAGTTCTTCTACACAGCATGACTATAGTGAAAATATATTCAATAGGAATGTATGTGTAGATCCTATATAGAATTGTATGTCGTCTTGGGGAGGGAGCGGGGTAATGAGGGGTAGGTAGGGGGGAAAAAATCTAAGTTTTATGGTAGTGATTGTAGAACATTAAAAATAAATAAAATGAATATATTAAAAAAAAAAGATGTCTTAGCAATTTTGAACAGTTAATATCCTACCAAGTTATAACACTTACTAGCTGAAAGCTATAGGCTCTAAAATTTGAGGTATAGGCAGCTAATGGTCCTTAGAGAAAAAAATTGAGGTTCTGAATATTACCATTTGAGTTTGTAAACTCAAATATGATTTGGTTAAAGTCTTTGTCCTGAAACTAAATTATGTAGTCTCATTTGCAGTAAGATATGTTCTCCTGCTAGGATAATTGTATATTACAACTTAATGAACACAAAATATATTTGCTATTTGACAGTAAGGAAACATGCTTGAAAACTATATGGATTAGAAAACCTCAATTAAAATCTAGTTTCAGAAATATATTAGCTTTTTTAAAGTGTGTTATTTTCAGCTACTTTATATGTTTGCCTCAGTTTCCTAGTGTATACAGTGAGATAATGATGGTACCTACTTCCCAGGGTTGTTGTGAAGATCAAATGCCTGGCACATGGTATGCGCTATATAAATGTTTACTATCATTATTATTATCTTTAATTGAATGTAATTCAATCCATACTGGATTACTCTATACTGGGTTTCAGATGTGAGTAGTTAGGGGTGTAAAATTATTCTGGAAGTCAATTCAAATGAATTGATATTAATTTACTAGATATTATTTTGATGTTATTTTACTAGAAAAGGGTTGTTATACTTTTGAAACACAATATTATTTCTATTACTGTTAAGCTTCTAATTTCTTGTATTGTGAATTTGGGGAAGCCATTGTATGAGAAATGTTGTTACCTTGAAAACTGATACCCAGAAAGAGTTTCACTTGTATCACTGGGAAAGCAATTTCCCTTTTAATCAAGATGCTGTTAGATTATTAACTCAACTATCGAAGATTATGGTCATAGTGTTTGAAAACTGTTAAGTATGTAATGGGATATATATTTTTTAAATGGATAAAGTTTGAGACTTTAGCTGGACAGGATCATAAGGTCTGTCCTAATGTCAACTTGCTGTAAATTTCTAAAGTTCTGAAGTTTAAGAAACTAAGACCACTCTCAGCCAAAGAGGGGGACTTAAAAGTTTGCTTATTAATAAATAGGTAGTATGTATTGAAATTACATCATTGAGCCTACTTAGTTATAATAGACTTTAGATTCAGAGACTTTATTTTGCCTCAAGGGTTAACAGACAGTACAAAATTGGAGGTTTGCTGTAGTCATCATTTTTCTGGGGTTTGGAGTCAACTATCACTGTACATGAAACTCCAGAATGTAATTATTTTTATAAGTGAAGGTTAAATGAGATGTCCTTATATGTGCTCATTGTTAACTATTCTTGCAACATGAGAAATGATAACACCATAGCCCTAAGCTGTTATTGGTGTACATTTGCTTTTTGAGGCAAACTCATATGACTGCAGTTTGATATTATTCTGACTTTGAGGTCAAATATGATTATCTGAATTGCTATTAAGTCAGGAGTTCACCATTCAAGGGGAATGCAGTCTGGGAACTATTACAAGTAGATGTCTATCTCTGGAAAAGTTGAGCAGACAACATTGTATAGGCAAAGGTAGTATCCTCTTGACTCAGTTTCCTGTTGTACTGTTTCCTTCCTGAATAGGAAAATTTTCCATGTGGCTACTTCTGAGCATGGCTTTTGATACCTTGTGAATAAATGTACAACTTTGCTACCTGATTGGCTATTGAATATGACTCATGCCTGGAATCAGACAGAGAGCTAAGGAAGTTTTTCCTCTTTTATGGCTTATGTCAGATCAGTCTATGTCCTTGAAGGGACAGTGTTAATATCGTTGTAACCATTTCCCTCCTTTTTCTTTATGTAGCAAATTTCTATGATCTATGATTTTCATCTTCTATGAAGACAGGAAGTTTTGTTGTTGAAATACTAAACCTATTAATTAGTAGATTACTACTGAAACATTTTAGTTGCTATAATAGGATGCAAGTATGAAAGATCTTACTATTTTTAATCTGTATTTGTGGTCAACTCCATATCCTATACAACTGAGTTTTTAGGCTTGCCATCCCCTTGCTAATAGTTATATATTCATGTATCAGACTAAGCCCTTGAAATATCTCAGTCTTTCAGGATGAGATGAGGATACATACACACATACACACATATATACGTATGTATATGTATGTATATTATACACATACATATATACACACACATATATCCTCAAAAAATAGGAACAAGATAAAAATATGAAAGCATTTTGAAAATTTACTGTTGTAGTAAGTTACGGTCTTTCCCTCTTGTGACCAAAAAGTATTCATTGTTTGAATCCAGCTGCAAGATAATGGCCCAGACTTCTTTGGATAGCAAACCAGACATTCTTAAAGGATAGTTTGGTGTTGTAAAGATATTAGGCCCAATTCCCTTATGGTAAGCTACACCCTCCCAAAGTTAACAGAATTCCTTGAGGCAAGAATAAAACAGTGATTAGCAAGAGACTGGCATGTTGCATCTGAGAATAGAAGACCAATATACATTTAATTGTAGTACTGCCCCACAAATATGGTTAGTACCACAGGGAGGGAATTATTGAAATTTGTGAATGACCCCATTGTTTCCAGTCTTGCTTGTGTCCTGGTATGTGTCATCCAGTATGTTGGGAGAGGTGGCATGTACTTTGATCCCAATCCCCCTTAGCCTTTGTATTACCTCTAGTTAGCAGTAGTCATCTGAGCTTTTGTCCCATCTCCTTTAATCTCATTTCCCTCTGATACAGAAATAAGGGAGGAGTAGAGACACAATGACCTATCCTCCTTTTGGAAACCTGTATCAATCAGGGTTGTCTTGCTGTCACTACAAAAAGATGTCTATAAAAGCATAGGGCAGTTTGAAATCATTGCCTAGCTGCATTCAATAGGTTTGCCTCATTATTGAGGGCAAGGTACAAACAAAGATTTTCTTTTAACACTACCATTCTGTGTTGGTAGTTTCTTCATCTGAAGTTCCCTGTATCAGTGATATTTGAGGTCTAGTTCCTATTACAGCCCTCCCTCACTCAAATCAAAGTCAACTGCAAGTCACACCATCATCTTGATGTCATGGTCCTCTTTGAGAATGAAGGACAAACACAATGTCTGTTATTACTTCATCTCCCTCTCACCATCTCAAAGCTGTAATGTTATAGTAACCTACTGAATGTTTCTACCTCTGAATTTTCTCCTCTTACCCTTTCACTTCTTATTCTAAGCTTCACAAGCTACCACCAGATTAATGTTCCTCAAGAGCAACTCTGATTATATTACTCCAAAATTCCACTTTTCCCTATCTTTAGAGGTACCCTACTCCTGGATCTCTCCTATATGTACCTTCTCTCCTCTGATGCTGCCACTACCTTGGTGCAAGCCCTTATCACTTCATTCCTGGACAACAGCCTTTTAGTTAGTCTTCCTGTCTCAACTCCCTCCCCACTTTAACCCATCCTCCATTCAGCCGTCAAATTGATCTTCCTAAAACAAGTCTGAGCATGTCACCTTCTCCACACTCACCCTATTCAAAAAATTCCTGTCTCCCATACCTGGAATATTATCCCTCCTCAATTATACCTCCTGACCTCCTTTGCTTCCTTCAAGTTCCAGTTAAAATCCTGCCTTTTGCAAGAAAAAACCTTTTGCCTGATTCCCCTTCATACTAGTGCCTTTCCTTTATTGGTTATCTGCAATTTCCCTCTGTTGATTATCTCCTGCCTATATCTTTTCTATTCATAGTTGTTTGTATATTGTCTACCCCCATTAGACTATGAACTTAAGAGCAGAGATGATCTTTTTGCCTTTCTTTGTATCCTCAGTGCTTAGTACAGTGCCTGGTACATAGTGTTTAATAATTCAATAATTTACATAAGGGCAGTAGTTGACCTTGATGCTGTTTTCATTCTTGTTGAAAGCATCTGACAACATCACTGAAAACATGCTAAAAAGAATGGGAGCAAGCACACAGCCCTACTTCACTCCATTGGTGACTGGGAAAACATGAAAGCCTTTTTCATTATCCAGAACCCATGCAAGCATCCCATCATGGAACTGGTATACAATATTGATGAACTTCTATGGGCAACCAAATTTTGCCATGACTTTCCATATGTAGCCTCTCAGACTGAGATGAAACAAAGTATATCTTAACTCCCACCTGATTGTGCTAATTTTGTCCTCACAATAAACACCACGAAAACAGAGGTTCTCCACCAGCCAGAACCTTATCATCCATACATGGAACCAATGATTTCAGCAAATGGAGAGATTTTGAATGTTGTGGATAACTTCACTCACTTACCTTGGCAATATACATCTCAGAGATGTATACATTGATAATGAAGTTGACACACACACTGCCAGAGCTATTCAATGTTTGGGAAGCTCCAAAAGAATGTATGGGAAAAACAAAGTATTAGGATGCCTACCAAACTGAAGGTCTACAGAACCACTGTGCCTACCTCATTGCTGTATGTCTGTGAAAAACAGACAGTATGCCAATGCCAGGAAACTGAATGACTTCCATTTGAATTATCTTAGGAGATTCTGAAGATCACCTGGTAAAATAAAATACTGGACACTGAGGTCCTTTCTCAAGCCAAATTGCCATACATTCAAACTCTACTGCAAACAGTGCAACTCCGATGGGCTGGCCATGTTGTTCAAATGGGAAAAGTATGTTTGTCTAAAAGACTGTTTTATGGAGAACTCACACAAGGTAGGTGTTCACATGGTAGTCAGAACAATACAAGGATACTCTCAAGGTCTCTCTGAAGAACTTTGGTATTGATTGTGAGACATGGGAAACACTGGCATAGGACTATCCAGTATGATGTGCCTGCATCAAAGTTGTGCAACGCAGAATTGCAGTAACTCAAATGTGAGATGTGAAGATTTAGAGACATCTCCCTCCCAAATGGTCATACAGACTATTTGGGAGGGAGATGTAGTAGAGCCTCATATTGGTATGATCAGCCACAGCAGGACACACTGTACACTGCACATTGACCCCGACATCATGATGTCATTTTGGTCCTCTTTGAGCATGAAGGACAAACAACAAGTGTTTAGTAAATGCTCATTGACTTTTAACAAATAGATTTTTATTGATAGTTTTTCCTTCTATTACTGCCTAGATTTATCCCTGAATCATTCCCCCTCCCTGCTCCTAGAAAGCTATCCATTATAACCATTTTTAAAAGAAAAAATAGGGGCAGAGCCAAGATGGCGGAGTAGAAGGATGACCTGTAGGAGCTCTCCCCCAAGAGCCCATAAAATACCTGTAAAAAATGACTAAACAAATTCTAGAGCAGCAGAAGCCACAAAACAACAGAGTGAAAGAGATTTCCAGCACAAAATATCCTGGAGGGCCAACAGGAAAGGTCTGTTGCACCCACTGGACTTGGAGTAGAGTACAGCTCAGCCGTGGCCACGTGGCATGGCAGGGACAGAACTGGAGCAGGCTTCAGGGTGCCACCAGCGGCAGCTGCAGTTCCCAGATCCCTCAACCCACAAATGCCAGAGACAGCTTTAAAGGTCAGTGAGAAAGCTCTTTCACCTGGGTGAGAAGGGAACAGGGTCCTCCCTTAGTCCTGGCAGCAGCGGCAGCAGTCAAGTCCATTTTTGGAGACCTTGGCCTAAAGACCCTGGGGGAACTGAGCCACTGACCTGGATCTCAGCCCTGAGTGTCAGTCCTGGGGTGAGAAGGAGCCTAGTGGAGCTGGTGGAGGCTATGGAGAGGGAATTCTACTTGCAGTTCCTGGGCAGAAAACCTTGTGGTTACTTCCAGACCAGAGAGCAGGGTAGAAGATGAGTAAATTCCTCTCCTTTGATTGTGCCACCTTGGAGGAAATGAGAACTTACAGGTCCCCAGATTATACCCTGCTCTTGACAAAGGACTCAAAAGTCAAGGAACTGGTTGAGAAAATGCTCAAAAAAGGGGGAAAAATAAGACTATAGAAGGTTACTTTCTTGGTGAGCTATTTTCTTCCATCTTTTCAGATGGGGAAGAACAATGCATACCATCAGAGGAAGACATAAAATTCAAGGCTTCTGCATCCAAAACCTCCAAATATGCAATGGTCTCAGGCCATGGAAGAGTTTGAAAAGGATTTTGAAAATGAAGTAAGAGAAGTAGAGGAAAAATTGGGAAGAGAAATGAGAGTAATGCAAGAAAATCATGAAAAGTAAGTCAACAGCTTGCTAAAGGAGACCCAAAAAAATGCTGAAGAAAATAACATCATTGAAAATAGACTAACTCAAATGGCAAAAGAGGCCCAAAAAGCCTATGCAGGGAAGAATGCTTTAAAAAGCAGAATTAAGCAAATGGAAAAGGAAGTTCAAAAGCTCACTGAAGAAAACAGTTCTTTAAAAATTAGAATGGAGCAGATGGAAGCTAATAACTTTATGAGAAACCACGAAATTATAAAACAAAACCAAAAGAATGAAAAAGTAGAGGACAATGTGAAATATCTCATTGGAAAAACAAATGACCTGGAAAATAGATCCAGGAGAGACAATTTAAAAATTATGGAACTACCTGAAAGCCATGATCAAAAAAAAGAGCCTAGACATCATCTTTCATGAAATTATCAAGGAAAACTGCCCTGATATTCTAGAACCAAAAGGTAAAATAAATATTGAAAGAATCTACCAATCACCTCCTGAAAGAGATCCAAAAAGAAAAACTCCTAGGAATATTGTAGTCAAATTCCAGAGTTCCCAGGTCAAGGAGAAAATATTGCAAGCAACCAGAAAGAAACAATTTGAGTATTGTGGAAATACAAGATAACACAAGATCTAGCAGTTTCTACATTAAGGGACTGAAGGGCTTGGCATATGACATTCAGAAGTCAAATTAACTAGGATTAAAACCAGTAAAACTGAGTATAATATTTCAGGGGGAAAAATGGTCATTCACTGAAATAGAGGACTGTCAAGCATTCTTAATTAAAAGACCAGAGCTAAATAGAAAATTTGACTTTCAAACACACAAATCAAGAGAAGCATGAAAAGGTAAACAGGAAAGAAAATCATAAGGGACTTACTAAAGGTGAACTATTTACATTCCTACATAGAAAGATAATATTTGTAACTCTTGAAACTTTTCTCAGTATTTGGGTAGTTGGAGGGATTACAGACAGAGGGCATAGGGTGAGTTGAATCAGAAGGGATGATATCTAAAAAAATTAAATTAAAGGGTGAGAGAGGAATATATTGGGAGGAGAAAGGGAGAAATGGAATGGGGCAAATTATCTCTCATAAAAGAGGCAAGAAAAAGCTTTTTCAATGGAGGGGAAAAGGGGGGGAGGTGAGAAGGAAAAAGTGAAGCTTACTCTCATCACATTCGGCTTAGGGGAGGAATAACAGGCAGACTCAATTTGGTATGAAAATCTATTTTATACTACAGAAAAGTAGGGGAGAAGGGGAGAAGTGGGGTATGGGGGGATGATAGAAGAGACGGCAAATGGGAGGAGGGAGTAATTAGAAGTAAACACATTAGGAGGTGGACAAGGTCTAAAGAGAGAATACAATAAATAGGGGGCAGGATAGGATGGAGGGAACTATAGTTAGTCTTTCACAACATGATTATTATGGAAGACTTTAGCAAAACTATATATATATATATATATATATATATATATATATATATATATATATATATATATATATATATATATATATATATAGTGTATACTGAATTGCTTGCCTTCTCAGTGGGGATGACTGGAGAGAGAAGGAGAGAAGTTGGAACTCAAAGTTTAAGGAATGAATATTGAGAATTGTTTTTGTATGCAACTGGAAAATAAGAAATACAGATGATGGGATATAGAAATCTATCTTGCCCTACAAGAAAAGAGAGAAGATGGTGATAAGGAAAGGGGGGTGTGATAGAAGGGAGGCAGATTGGGGGAAGGGGTAATCAGAATGTATGGTATTTTGGAGTGGGGAAGGGAGAGGTGGGGAGAAAATTTGGAATTCAAAATCTTGTGGAAATGAATGTTGAAAACTAAAAAGAAATAAAAAGAAATTAAAAATAAAAAAAAGAAATTAAAGAAAAAATAAAAGCAGAGAGAAAAAAATCAGCAAAATCAGCCAACACACTGAAAAAAATCAGATGATAAATTCAGTGTTCCACACTCATGGACCCTGACTTCTGCAAATAAGCAGGGAGAGGTGGTTTCTATCTCCTCTTTAAGGTCAACCTCGTTCTTTATCATTTCAAGGCATTCTTTTTCCATTGTTTTGTGATTGTGCTTTTCACTTACATTGCTGTAGTCACTGTGTATATTATTTTCTTGGCCCTGCTTACTTCAATTTGCACCATTTCCTGAAGTCTTTTCATGTTTCTCTCTATTCATCATGCCTGCCATTTCTTAAAAGTGATATCCCGTTATATTCATGTGCAGTTTGTTTAGCCATTCCCAATCAATGATTAATCAGCATTTGCTTTGTTTCCAGTTCCTTATGACATAAAAAAATGCTATAAATACTTTAATGTATATGGAGCTTTTCTATCAATGACTTCTTTTTCTCCTACATTTTTAACTTTTCCTTCTATGGCTTCCCATCCTCTTCCTGATCCCTGAATGTGCATATTCCCCAAAAATCAACCGTGACCTGTGTCCTGCTTTTTTTACATTCTTTTGAAAATTTCATTTATTCTCATGGCTTTGGCTATCACATCATTGCTTACTGCTTCTCCATGCTGATTTTTTTTAAAACATTGTTTTAGTCTCTGTGTATTGCTCTTTTCAAAAACTTGTTGATGAGTTCCTTGTGCATGCTTCTCCTTTTCTTTCTCAGGAGAGTTATAGGTCAGAGGATCCTACCTTACCTTTGAGTTCTTCAAATCCACTCACCCACAACCTAGGGTATGCATCAATTTATGCCCATTTTTCTTGTCTTCTATTAAATTCTAAATTGGAGTGGTTACTTCTCCCTAAAGTTCCCAACATTCCCACTTCAAGAACAAGTTCCTTCTTCCTCATCATAATGAAGTCCAAAATAATAGTTGCTATTGTTGCTTACTGCCTTTGGAACAATGAGATTATCATTATAGCAAGCCAAGAATTTAGCAGATGCCATACTAATAAGATAGATAATTGAAATCCTCCATTATTACTAGGTCATTCCTCCATGCCACATATAGAATGGTTCCAGAAGCTGGCACACTGCCTTGCAGGTAACAGGTATTTATCATTTATTGAAATGAATTTCCCAAATTGCTAATCTTTTGGCCAGATTCCTAAAAAAGACATTCCACTCTCCCCTAACCTGATTTTCTAAGTGCCCCATAATCTGCCTCTTTTCTAGGTTTCAGTGTACTTCTTAACACATCCCCTCTAGTTCTGACAAGATGCTCTCCTAGCCACCTCCTAGAATCATTTCTCAATGATTCCTTTAAACCATGGCTTGGCAAATGATGCCCTACAGACCAAATGCAGCCCATTTCTTGTTTTTGTATGGTCCATGACAGAATTTTATTGTTTCTTAAAATATAAAAACCATTCTTAGCTTGCTGGTTATTCAAAAATAGGTGGCAGGCTGAATTAGGCCCTTGGGCCAGTTTGCCAACTCCAATTTTAAACTATAGCCACGAGCGCCCTTCCATTTTGTCCACCCATCCATGCTTTTCATTCCTTCTGCATTCTATTTCAATCCTTCTACGCTGGGGGATCTTCCCTTATACCCAACTCCCTTCTCCCGTACTTGTGATATACTTAGAGACTACTGGGTAGTTGTAAATGATTCAAAAGTCTTTATTGAGCTCTTCATACATGTTCAATCTCTTGCTGAGTTACAGAGTAAGAAATTCATAAACAATACATTCAACAATGCTTTAAACATCCAATATGTGCTTTGCAAGGCACTGTGCCAGGCAATCAAGGGACAAGAATGAAGACAGGGTCCATGAATTCAGAAAGCTCTGTAGCAGAAAAGATATGTCTGCACACAAGGATAATACTTCACATGCTGTTTTAAATTATAAATTTCAATACATTTACTAATGAGTAAGCAGCCCAAATATGGAGATTTCCAAATAAAACTAAAGTTTTTAAGTATCTGCATTTTGATTTTAAAAATAAAAATAGAAAATACAATTTTTTTCCTGAATGTCCTAAAGCTTCATTACCTTTTAGTCAATGTTCTTATTCTGACTTCTCTTGGCATATTTCATATCCATAATTTCTCATATTCTTACTTGGGAGGCAGTATGGCCTGGTGGAATCAACCTCTGAGTCAAAAGACCCAAGTTCAAGACTTGCCTCTGACATATACTGCCAGTATGATTCTGGGCAAGTATGTCACTTAACAGTGACACTAAGTGGCACTAAAACTGTAAGTTACAGAGCAGGTACTCATGTTCACTGGTAGAGGAACTTTCTACAATCAAGAATTCTCCCCACCAATGAAATCCCAGGTCCACTATCCTATTATTTATACTATTGATGGTACCACAACATACCATTGATAGATCATCAATAAGAGATATGGAGATAGTGACTGAACTTGTGATTTCACTGATAGAGGGAACTCCCTCCACCTATACTGGTACCTCCTCTGCAACTTAATGTCTTAGACAACTGCCCAGGCACTGAAAAGTTTGGTAACTTGTTCAGGGTTCTCCAGCTAATATATTTCAGAGGCAGGGCTTCCTAACAGAGGCCAGCTCTCTTTGTACTATGCCATGGTACTTTCTATCTTTAAATCATAATTTATGCAGTCATTCCCAAATGAGTTGTTCCTCATTTTTCAAACAGCATATATCTCACACTTTTATCACAGCCCTGTGAGGCAGGGTAGTACAAGTATTATTATCTAATTTTAAAGATTATGGTGTGAAAGGTTTGGTGAGACTTAACAACTGGTCACACAGTTAAGGATGGGAGTCCAACCCCAAGTCTGAGGGTACGATAAAAAATACCAAGGGACAAAGGGCTGTATTTAAGATATCAACTGAAGAAAACAGAGTTTTTTGGTCATATTTATATTGAGTCTTGAAGAGTGGGTAAGGACATTCCTAGTATAGGAGAGAGTATGTGCAGTCTTAGAGCCAGGAAAACCTAAGGCACACCAACAGCAAAGCAAGTCATCCCGTATTTCTGTGGTATAGGTTTAAGAGGAACAATGAAGATGAGACTAAGAAGGTAGGTTGGGGACAAATCATGGAGGGCTTTGAATACCAGGTTGTTTGGACTGTAATCAGTGAACAATGGGGAGCCATGAAATATTTTCAAACAAGGTCAGTTTGACAATAGCAGACTTATTATTTGGTAAGATTATTTTGCTAGTTATAGGGATTGATAGTGACTGAACTTGTGATTGATTGCTAATGCAAGATGAGATGTAGAAAGATCAGTCAGGAGACTGCTATAACAGACTAGGTGAAAGGTGATGAGTAACAACTAGAGTTAGTGTCAGAACTAGAGATTGGGTGGTTGCAAGAGATACTTATAAATAAGACAGACAAGTCATGAAAACTGATTGGTTTGGGCATGGGAAGGGAAAAACCAGTAAAAGAAGACTCAAGAGGTAAACCTCAGTATCTAGAAGACAATGGTGACAACTTTAGAAACAGAGAAATTTTAAGTAGGTCTGGGGAAACCACTAAGTTTAGTTTTGGCAATGTTCACTTTTAGGTGAGAGAGTATAAATGGGGAGAAGGGGATAGGAGTGGAGATTATCCAGTGCTGCAGAGGTCAAAGAGGAAGGAGAAGAGACTAACTAGATTTGGTTATAAAACAGTTATTTATGACCATAGGAAAAATGTTTCAGTATAGTGCTGGGATAGAAGAGATTTCAGGGCTTCAAAGAACGTGTTGAGAAAGTGGGTGAGAAAGTGGAATACTGACAAAGTTTAGTACAGACTACTCTTCCTAGGACTTTGATAGTGAAGACAGAGAACAAAAGCTGAAGAGGGTAGCAGAGTCCAGGGTAAGTTTTTGGTTTTTTTAGGATAAGAAGATTGAGGGTCAAAGAAACAAGGGAGAAAATGTTTGTATGGGAAGAAAGACAGAGAAGAGGGATGAGAGTTGAATCAAGGTCTTAGAAGAGAAGTCAGGGAATACAATTTAAGATACAGATAGGGATTTGGCAAGGAAATTAGCCACTAAGAAACAAAAGATGCCTAAAGAAGTTTCTCTGACAGCCTGAGACTTCCTAAATCCTATAGCCAATACTTTGAGACAGCATCTTTCTCTTCATCTCAAACTCCTGTCCAGGAGAGGGACAAGAAAAGTCTCAACCAATCCATACCCTGCTTCCCCTAAAGCAAGCACACACAAGCATGGACACTTATAAGGACTTTACTACTGACAGGCAGGGTCAGATAAGGGGGAAAGGTACAATTAGGGATGTTTTGCCATCTCCGGGTTTCAGTGACAGGGATCAGAAGGGTTGCCATGAACTAATAATTCCTTTTCTTGTATTCCAATCCTTCTGAGGATCCAGGCAATCTTCTCTTTCTGTTCAGTCATCTCTGGTTCTAGCCCTTTGTACTATTTCCTTTGGAATTTGGAGGATATCCTGGTCTACTCTCCCTCTGCCTGGACACCACTTGTGGGAGATGATGGGCCCCTGGTGTGATGACATAAGGGTATTTGGTAAGCAACAACTGAGGTGGAACTGACACAGGATAGCCCCAGAAAGCCCCCTAAATTGCCCATGTCACACTATACGCTTTCCAGATATCAGAAAGTCCCATATTTGAGCATTCCATTCCAAGGTGGTAGGTGAACAGGAATCCCTTAGCTTCCTGGGCCTAGAGCCCCATGCTGGCCAGTCACGGGGCTTGATGGAGATCCAGTTGTCTCTGCCAGTGCTGCAGTGGCCTCATAGTCTGCCATGCGCTGCTGTACCAGGGCAGGCATCAGCTGTACATAGGCGGCCATTAGGCGGTGATTGGAGTAGACCAGCTTTCCTGCACAGCTGTCCAGGCAAGCCTCCTAGAAAGGAGGGAGAAGGGTGGTGTCAGTCTCCCTCCTCCCCAAGTTTACTTCCAGTTACAGTTTCTTTCCTCAGTCCAGAGGAGCACTTTCCACCTCCCTACAGAGAACATCTCTTACACACACCTCTTCTGCATCCAGGGCTCGATGGTGCAAGCTGGGCACACAGCGTTGGAAGCAGAGTTCCGTCATCCGGTTATACACCAACAAAAAGTCCCGAAGCTGGGGGCAAAGGGGAGAGGAGAAGAGGAGTGATGAGGTCCCGGGGAAGACACCTTCTACAGAAAAGGCTTATACAATTAGTACTAGAAGTGACCGTAAATATTCTGTCCTTAACTCCCAGCCTTTTATAGATAAGGAAAACAGGATGGGGTGGGGGGGAGAGAAGAGTGACCTGCCTGAGGTTAAAGCGTGAATCAATCAGAGAACCAAAACAAGAGCCACCAAACCCAGAGCTCTTTTCAAAGCACAGATCAGGATTAGTCGGAGGAAGGGGCCAGAGGCTGCACACGCAGACAAGCAGACACACGAGCGTGGGAACAGCGGGAATCGGGGGGTGGGGCTGGGAGACGCCCCCGAAGGCACTCCCTTCCCCAGCCAGCCTCAGACGTGAAAGGGAGTCCCGAGCACTCAGGGTCCCTGCCCTTGAAGCATTCTCCCGAGGCATTCCCTTGCCCGTCCCGGGCCATACAGGCCTCTCCATCTCAACGTCAGACCGCGCCTCCAGCCCCCGATCCTGGCACTAAGGATGCACCAAAGAGCGCATGCTCCACAATCGGCCGCACAGCCTGCCCTCTCTTAACACACCGGGTTTCCCTCTCCCTTTGTCCCAGACCAGGCTCCGGCGGCCCATGGGGTAGGAGCGAGGGACCCGCCGAGCCGAAGAGAACCTTCACAGCCCGACTCACGTTTCTCAGCTGCTGCTGCTGCTGCTGCTGGTGCTGCTGCTGTGACTCCATGGCCCCACAGGGCGCAGGCCCCTTACGTCACTTCCGCAACCGCGCACACCTTGCCCCCGCCTACGGCGCTAGGCGGCGTGGCCCGGCTCGTGGTGTCACTTCCGCCCTGGCGGTGGGCAACGCGGCTGCCTTCATTTGCCCGGCAGAGAACGTCATTTCCGCCGTGTCCCTGACCTGCTGCGAGGAGCGCGAAGGGAACCGGAGCCCGAGGTCCCAGGACGGCCCCGGGCCCGGCGCCCCGAGGGCAGGGCAGGGACAGGCGAGGCTGCCGGGAGAGAGGAAAGGAAGTCAAGGGAGCGTGGCCCAGCCAGAGGTGAGGAAGCTGGGCGACACCTACCTGAGCCCTGGGGGGGGAGGAGGAAGACCCACACCTGAGTCAATGGGGGGGAAGGAGCGCTTAGCTGCGTCCACCTGAGCTCGGTGAAGAGGGTCACCCACCCGAGCCCTAGGGACAGGGGGAAGGAGAAGGGACCCGGCTGAGCTGAGGGCTTAAGAGGGGAGGAGGGGCACCCAGCCAAAGCCAGGGTTTAAGGGGGGAGGAGGGGCACCCACCTGAGCCCAGGAAGGAGGAGGGGCGCCCACCTGAGACAAGTGGGGGGAAGAGGGGCATCCAACTCGGCCAAGGGGAGAGGACGAACACCTACCCACGTCCAGGGCAGAATTCTCCTGAAGGATGAATGCACCTGGGTCCGTGGGAAGTACAATATGTTTACTGAGGATAGATGCCCTTATTCGAACTTTTGCCTCCCCCAGCCATGACTGACGGGATCCTGGGGAAAGCGGCCACCATGGAGATCCCCATCCACGGCAATGGCGAGGCTGGACGGCTTCCTGAAGATGATGGGCTGGAGCAGGTGGGGGTCTGTTTGCTCCGAGCTCCCCAGTGTACTCATATCCCTGGTGCCAGTAACTTGTCCTGACCTCCTTACTTAAGAACTCTTAATCTTCTGTCCATTCTCTGACTTACTCTGTTCCATTAATACCCTTACTACTCTTAAATTCCCTGGTGCCCCATACCATGCCTTGACCTCGCTAAGCCTCACGTTCATGATCATGCCATCTCTGGGTGCCCCATCTATTCTAATACTCCTTTAAATACCCAAACTCCCATCCTATCTTCTAATCTCTCTTGTACTTGCACCTCTAACTATACCTTAGCCTTACCAAATCTTGGACCTCCCAATCCCCCTACTTTCTGTCACCCTACTCCAAACTAGGTTACCTTCCTACACCTTGAATTCTCTGAACTTCTCCTGTGAGTCCTCCATTCCTCATCTCTGTGTCTCTACCTAATTGTCCCTCTTCACTCCCACTTGACCCCTCATAGGACCTGCAGCAGGTGATGGTATCTGGACCAAATCTCAATGAGACGAGCATTGTGTCAGGAGGCTATGGGGGCTCGGCTGATGGTCTTATCCCCACAGGTATGAGGTAGAGGACTTGGGGAATTATTGGGGTTGAAAACCTGAGAAATTGTTGGTTAAAGGAAGAAAAGAGGGGATAGAGACAGAAATGGTTATCATGCAGATCACAGAATTTTATCCTTTAGGGCCTGGCCGTCAGCAGCCCCACAGTGCAACCCCTGCTGGCCCTGGTGACGAAGTGGCCCGGGGCATTGCTGGGGAGAAGTTTGACATTGTCAAGAAGTGGGGCATCAACACCTACAAGGTGGGGCTTGTGTCCCCTCAGCCCCCTGTCCCGTGGGTTCCCCCAGATCCTATCTCCTGTTAATGCCCTACCTCTTCCCCGGTCCCTGGATCCCATCCCATCCCTTCCTTCACCCCTGCCCTTGCTCCTCCAGGGGCTCATAGTCACAAACTTGGGAGGGGGGCAGGTATTTCCATATTCTGGGGGGCTCTTGTCTCCGGGAGGGCCCTCTGACTGCCTGGGGCCTGCTCAGTGTACAAAGCAGCTGCTGTCCGAACGGTTTGGCCGAGGATCACGCACCGTGGACCTAGAGTTGGAGCTGCAGATTGAGCTGCTACGGGACACAAAGCGCAAGTATGAGAGTATTCTTCAGCTGGGCCGGGCACTCACTGCTCACCTCTATAGCCTGCTGCAGACTCAGCATGCCCTGGGTGATGCCTTCGCTGACCTCAGCCAGAAGTCCCCCGAGCTCCAGGTGTGTGCACCTACCTCCCTTCCACTTTGAGGGCAACAGGGGACCAGGGGCAAGGCATGACCTCTGGGCCCCTATGTTCATTCAACCCACAGGAGGAATTTGGTTATAATGCAGAGACACAGAAGTTGCTGTGTAAGAATGGGGAGACTCTGTTGGGGGCTGTCAATTTCTTTGTGTCCAGCATCAACACCCTGGTCACCAAAACCATGGAGGACACTCTTATGACTGTCAAGCAATATGAGGCTGCCAGGTAGGAATGTACAAGCCATAAAATTGGAGTGGGGAGTGAGTACGGGGCTCAAGGTCAGGACGCCTTAGGCCTTACTCCCCAAGTTTTATTCATACATGACTCTTTCTGTTCCCCTAGACTGGAATATGATGCATACCGCACAGACTTAGAGGAACTGAGCTTGGGTCCACGGGATGCCGGGACTCTGGGCCGACTTGAAAGTGCCCAGGCCACATTCCAGACACATCGTGAGAAGTATGAGAAACTTCGTGGGGACGTGGCTATCAAGCTCAAATTTCTGGAGGAGAACAAGGTGCTAAACTGTCCCCCTCACCCCTACCCCCTAACTCCTCTCAATGTTTTTCTCTTCCCACCTCCTCCCAACTGACCCCCATCCATGCCCCCAGATCAAGGTGATGCACAAACAGCTGCTGCTTTTCCACAATGCCGTGTCCGCTTACTTCGCTGGGAACCAGCAGCAACTTGAGCAGACCCTGCAGCAGTTCAACATCAAGCTTCGGCCCCCAGGCTCTGAGAAACCCTCTTGGCTGGAGGAGCAGTGAGATGGCCTGGCCTGGCCCTCCACTCCCAAGAAGCACTCCTGGCTACAGGAGCAGTGAGGCCTGCCCCCTTGGATTGGCCCCTGTCCCCAAGAAGCCCTCCTAGGTGGAGGATCAGTGGACCTCCTCCCTAGGAGGGGCTGAGGGGAGCAGGAATAAGTGCCCTCCTCTCCAACAAGCCTACTAGGGGAGCAGAGAGAAGCCTTTTTTGGTAGGGAAGAGATTGGGACAGGGAAAGCAAGAATGTACACTTCCCCTTTCCCTTCATCCTTCTTTGCCCAGGATCTCCCTTCCAGGACCTTAGCTTCTTGTGGGTGGTAAAGGGAGGCACACCCCAGGAGAGAGGACCAGGTTGGGCAACTACTGGACCAGGTGCAACAGCACTTAGTTCTGATGCCTAAGGCCCTGCTCCTCTGTCAGCTAGTTTGGCCTCACTTTCCAGATCTTTTCCCACTACCCCTCAGCCAGTGGTTGTTTTCCCCAAGGGCCCTCTTCCCAACCAATGGCATTAATTCCCAGGGTTCTCCCTTAAGCCAATGGCATCACTCCTGGGTCTTTCCCTTGGCCGATAGCAGGTCTCCTGGGGCCCTACCCTGAGCTAGCATCACTCGGGGATCCTTTAGCCAATGGCATTGCCCTCAGTGCCCTCCCCCTCCACTCCCTCCATTACTGTTGGTGGGGGAGGAAGAGGGGAGGGTCTTAGGACCAAAGGGTAGCAGACTGGGGAGGTATGGGGCAAGGACTAGGGGTGCCGTGCTGTCTGTCCCAGCATCTGCCTGTCTCTTTCTATGCCCTGGAGCCAGGGTGGTGTTTCTCTTAATTTAATTGTGGGTGGGACTCTGGGGTGCCTGTCCAGTCTGTAGAAACTGTCACACCAGCCCTAGGGTGGCCTGGGAGCCTGGGACCAGAAATAAACCTTTCATAAAACCTGGCCCGGGCCTGTTTGTTGGGGGGTAAAGGGTCTGGGAGGATGATGCATAGAGCACAGGCCCTCTAGACTTGGGCCTGAGCCCCTTGCACTTACACTCTAGAGGACTCGGTCCTTACACTAATGCAGTTCCTAGGCATTGTGGCCCCAGACTTCCTTTGGTTATACTCAGATCCAGGGATACCCAGTCCTTTCACATTCTAACTGCCACTGACACTACTTGTTTCTCCTTGGAATTTGTTATCTTCAGCCCACCCATGCTTCTGGCTTCTCTGCATTCTCTGTTGCCTCTGACACCAGCGCAAGAAAAGGCCCTTTGAGGCTTCCAAAGGGAAACTTGTTAGTGACTCCAGGGAAACGGACAGATGGGAAAAGTTTACATTGCAAACTTCCTGCTTCCTGGTGCTTTCCTTGTGGTGTTTCTGTCACTCCTCCATCTAAATCTTATATTAACTCTCTAAATGACACCTGCTGCTTTTCCCCTTCTGTTCAGAATTGGGAGGGGGAAAGATAGAAGGAACTGGTCCACTAGGTGTCACAGACAAGTAGTCACATAGAGCGGGGGTATACAGTCAATGTCACTGGCATCATACCAGGCAGCTTGTTTTCTCCAGTCACCCTGGTTTCTTACCAGACTTTGGCAAGTCATTCTCTCTCCCAATTTAAAGCAAACAACAATGTTTATTTTTTAATATTCCCTTCCCCATGAGTCAGTAAAATGCCTTGAGCAGTTCCTGGATTGTACTGCAGTTGATATATCTGTAAAATACCTTGTATGAGCATTTTGAACTGCAATTTCTACACCAACTTTTACAATTAAGAATTTAAATTCTTTAAGGTAATAAACATAATTAGAATGGTATTTCCTATTGAATTATATTTTAAACACATCCTAAACACAAGAGTCCTAGGTATCTAATCTAGTTTGTTGGCCTAAAGATTAGTTATGAAAGGTCATTGTGCTGCATTGGGGTTTAGAGCAAACAACCAACCAAACTCAGAAGTAGTATAGCTGGGATTTCCTCTCCTCCCTGCCACCCCCACTTCCATTAACAGTGGTCAGATTTATTACAGAGGGAGAGTTCTGTTCACCAGTTTGTGTTGTCACCTGGACCACACCACTTCAGGTAATACATGCTGACTGAGTTTCACAGGCTGGCTCTTTGAACTGCCTACAGACTTATCCCAGCTATATTCCCAGTGTTAGATGTGCTCTTAAACAATGTGAGTTTTAGGCATGAAGGCAGAAATTCATAGAACAGCATTTTAAATTTGGAATAGATGAGGTATGAACTACTCCAGGTTCTCACCTCATGTAGATGTCTTATGATACCTCATCCAGTCTCATATCATCTAAATTAAAAATTACAAAGAACTACCAAGATTATGAGTTGGGTAAGATACCCTCCAAAAGTTACTTTCTAGCTTCCATTTAAATATGACCAGTGACAATTCACCAATGACAAAAGCAGCTTGTTTGTTTGGGTCATTCCAGGAGATCTTAAGTTGAGCCCAAATCTGCCTCCCTGTAGTTTCCATCTGTGGTCCTAGTTCTGTCTCCAGCACTGTGCTTAGTAAATCTAATTTTCTCCTATATAGCAATCATTCAAATAACTGTGAACATCAATACAACTTCTGTCATCTCTAGGTTAAACATACCTAATACTTTCAATTAGTGTTCCTGAAGAGTTACTTTAGTCGCTTTGCTACTCTCTCTGCCTTGATGGATGTGTTTCTGCTTGGCGGTGTCTTTTATACTAAGTAGTACTAAAAGCTAAACACTTCCGGCTAGGACAGAAGGGATTGGTACTGTCACCATCTTCACTCCTGACATTATAATCACTTAATACAACTTAAGTTTTTTGACAGCAACATATTGCTGACACATTGAGCTTTAAGTTCATTAGAACCCCTATACATGAAATATTTCTAGCCATATTCTTTCCAACCTGTACTTGTGCAGCTAAATTTTTCAACTCAGATTCTAGACTTTACATTTATCCCTCTTAAATTTCGTATTGTCAACTTTAGCATGAGATCTTTCAAAATCCTGTCATTTTAACTCTGAGTGCAGATTGAATCATATTTTCCCCCACTTCATTTTTCTTGCTTTTTTTCCCCACAACATGGCTAATTTAGAAATATGTTTTGCATGACTTCATATGTATAATGGGTAGCATTTCTTGCCTTCTCAAGGGGTGGAGGGAGAGAAAAAATTTGGAACTGAAACATTTTAAGACAAAAAAATTAAAATCCTATTATCCATATTCCTGTTTTTCTCAAGTTTCTGTCCTCTGCAAATTTCGTAAGCATGCCATAGTGCAGTTGAAAAGGCAAACCTGGATGCAAATTCTGCCTCTGACGTTTAGTAGCTTTTTGATGCTGGGCAAATGACTGACTCTCTGTGCTTTAGTCTTCTCATCTATGAGATAGAAATGGTAGCACATACCTCAAAGAGTTATTATGAGAATAATTTAGGATACTGTATGTTTATATGTTATAAAGGCTGGCTATTATTTGTAACAGATAAAATTGAACAGAATTGAGCCCCAAACAATCTTGGCATTTCCTTCCTACATGTCTGCGAAGGCAGCAGTTCAGCAATCACATTCAGTATCCTCTTGAGTAGTTCATCCTAGACCTAAGGCCTCAAACTCATTGATGGCAACTAAATGCTCTCTTTACTTCCCTTAACCATTTCATTCTGTTGTTTGCATTGTTAATACTTATTGATAGAGAATGCAAGCAAAGTAGGATTGAATAGTTCTGTCTTCTCTCCATCATTTATCATCTTTTCATTCATATCAAGTAATGGTTCTAACCAGGAGTTTTTAATCATGGACTGTGAGGTGGGAGTGGAAATCTAGGGATAAATTTCATTTTTAAAAAATATTTTCTTTTTTCCCCAATTATATGTAAAGGCAATTTTTAATACTCTTTTCTTTTAAATTTTGAGTTCCAAATTTTCTCCCCTCACCTCCCCCTCTCTTGGATGCTAAGCAATTTGGTATAGGTTATATGTATGCAGTCATGCAAAACATTTCCATATTAGTCATGTGGTAAAAGAAAAGAGGAAAAAATAATGTACAAAATAGTATTCTTCAATCAGCATTCACACTCCAGGTCTTTCTCTGTATATGGATAGCATTTTTCATCATGAATCCTTTGGAATTGCCTTGGATTATTATTTTTGTGAAAATAGTTGTCATTCACAGTTGTGCATCAAACAATATTGCTGTTAATGTGTATAGTGTTCTGGTTCTGCTTACTTCACTTTGTATCCGTTTGTCTAAATCTTTCTAGGTTTTTCTGAAATCATCCTGCTTGTCATTTCTTATAGCACGATAGTATTTCATTACAATTATATGCCACAACTTGTTCAACCATTCCTTTATTGATGGGCATCTCCTCAATTTCCAGTTCTTTGCTGACACAAAAAGAGGTGCTATAAATATTTTGTACAAATAGGTACTTTTTCCTTTTAAAAAAATCTCTTTGGGATATAGACCTAGTAGTGATATTGTTGAATCAGAAGTTATGCGTCATCTTATAGCCCTTTGGGTATAGTTCCAAATTGCTTTCCTGAATGGTTGGATCAGTTCACAACTCTACCAACAGGGCATATGTATCCCAGTTTGCCCACATGGGGGTTGAATTTCAGGAATCCATGAACTTGAACATGGGGGAAAACTACATCTTAATATTCACTAACTTCTTACTGAAATTTAGTACTTCCTTAAATTATGAATTAAAAAACATTACACTTCACATCCTGCAAATTGCAGGGGTAGGGGGGTAGATGACAAAAAATGGCAACAGTCAGTTGCCATTAGCCATACTATTACATTGCTGGAGCTTTGAAGCAATTTGGAATCATTCAAATAAAGTGACCAAAATGCCCATGCTTTTTGAACTATTGATGGTTACTGGGCTTATCTTCCAAGGAAGTCATCAGTAAGGGGGAAAAAAATCCCTATAAATTCAAAAATATTTATAGCAGCACTTTTTATGATAGTTAAGAATTGAAAACAAAGTAGATGACCATCAATTCGGAAATAGCTAAACAAATTGTAGTACATGAATGTAATGGAATAGTACTATGCTGTAAGAAGCAATATATATTAATACAGAGAAGCATGGAAAGATCTATATGAACTGAGGCAGAGTGAAGTAAACACAACCAAGGAAACAGTATACATGGTAACTACAACAATGTAAATTGAAAGAATTAGACACAAAGCCAAAAAAGAATAACCACATTGTTATAATCATCAAGATTCTAATGAGATATGAGAAGATACACCCCCCCCCCCAACCTCTGTGGAAGGTCCACAGATGTTATGCATTTCACATCTTTTTGGACTTTTTCAGTGTATCAGTCATCAGTGTGCTGAATTTTTTTCCTCTCTTTAGAATAGTATGTGTCATATGGGATGGCTCTCTGGGAGGAGGAGGGGGAGAAATACAGGAGACTCTATGGTGATACAAGAAACAGAATATATCAGTAGAAACTAAAAACAAAAACATTTTGAGAAGTCACCTATATGTTTCACTAGATGGCCAAAGGGGTCCATAATCTTTCCCCTGACCTGAAAGAGCTAAAGAAAACCTATACTTAAAAAAAAGCAAACAAGCATTAATTTTAGTATCCATTGCAAATCTCATTTCACCTTGAACTTCAGCCCTTCCAAGACCATTCTTTTAAGACCTTATCACTCTTGTATTCATCTTGTTTCCTACCCTTAATTCCGCTTCTATTATTTGCAACCTGTCCAGACTCTTTAGGTCCCTCCTCTCTTTTCTCATCAAACTCAATTTAAGCTTCATCATCAAAACTTGGTTCATAGGATCATAGATTTAACTTAGGAAGGATCTCAGTATAATCTACTCCAACTTCTTCATTTCATTGAGGAGGACACAGTCTTACAGAGGAAAAAGGGCTTGTTCAAAGTCACAACCAACAGTCTTTCCATTGCACTACATTGCCTTTTTGAGAGCCTCCAATTCCTCTTGACCTTCCTACTCCTTTAGAATCTTGGGCTACATGAGCCTACTTAGTTTATTTTTGAATTCTTTGAAATCTCTTCTCCCAAAGTCTAGGCCACATGACAGACTACATGGGATTCCCTTCCTCATCCACCACACATCCTAAGATAGTTAATATTCACTATTTCTCAAAGTTACCTCCATTTCAACTTCAGTCAGGAGTCATTGTTTGGTCACACATCCTTACTTCTCCCAACTTGAATCTTTGAGTGTCTTAGGCTAGAAGTTCTTGCCTGATGGCATCTGAAAGAGAAAATAGTGATGCTTCAACTCTCTTTGTGGTCTTCCATGCACCTGACCACCCATTTTGGGGGGTTATAAGTCTCTAATATTCTGATTAGGGAATCTCAACTCAGCAGACTCTTAAGCAGTTCCAGGGGTGTTGGATTGAGCTCCCCAGATAAGTTTATATCTAAATTGTTTTTGTATTCCCTAAATTTCCCCCATATCTCTCCCCTCTCCCAGAAAGCCATCCCATATAACAAAAGTTTTAAAGGAGAGAAATTGAACAAAACTGATCAACAAATCAAAATAAAAATCCTACACATTCACCGTTCCATTCCATCTCTATGAATATGCATACAGTTTTGTGCATCTTATTTTAACTTTTTGGAGGCAATCAGGGTCACACAGCTGGTAAGTGTCTGAGGTTAGATTTGGACTCTGTTCCTCCTGACCCCATGGCTGGTGCTTTATCCATTGTACCACCTAGCTGTCCCGATAGTTCTATTTATATCTCTTCTTTAGGGTCAAGCATTTTCTTTGTAAATTTTCAGCATTCATTTTTTACTGTTTTGCAGTTGTTCCACCATTAACATTATTGTAGTCATGTATATATTTTTCTTGGTTCTAATTACTTCACTCTGCATCAATTCTAAGTCTTTCATGCTTTTCTGTATTTGTCATTTTTTTGGTCATTTCTTACAGAGCAATATCTTTTGTTTAACCATTCCCCAAGCAGAAGGCATCTATTTTGTTTCCACTTTTTTGCTACTATAAAAAGTCTCAGGTAGATCTCTAAAGCTTAGACTTAGGCTCCAGTATCTGGTTTCTCTGAGAGCTTATGGAAAGTTGTTTTCTGTAATTTCTAGCCAAGCCTGAAAGGCGCATATGAATTCTGCCCTTCCCCATTGCCAGACTGTCCAGATCTAAGGGCTTTCAATCACAGTACTTGCAAATCCTTTCAAGGAGGTTGTTCTGAGGTCATGACCACTTTCTCTTGCATCTAAAACATCTCTTAAGGCAGTTGGTCTCATCACAAGTAAAAGCTAAGGGAGATATGACTAGATGGTGATTTATCTGAAGAAAATCTAAGATTTTTAGACTGCATGTCCCATATGAGTAAACAGGAAGCAAATATGGCAGCCAAAGATACAAATGTGATTTCGGGCTGCACTAAGAAAACCATAAGTTCCAGAAGTAAGGAGGTGATATATAGTCCCATTGTTTTGTTCCCTGGCCAGATCACATCTGGAGTAATATGATTTGTACCACATTTTAAGGACATTGAAAATTTGGGACAGTAAAGGAAGGTAACCAGGATGGTGAGGGTTCTTGATTCTATGCTGCACAGAGATCAGTGGAACTAGGGATGTTTAGCTGGAGATAAGGGAGATATGATGGCTGTCTACAAGTAATAGAAAGATTGTGGGAAGAAGAGTTAGACTTGTTCCTTTTGGCTCCAGAAAAAAGAACTAGAAGCAATGGATAGAACCTGGAAAAAGGCAAGTTTAAGCTTGATAAAAGGAAAAGCTTCCTAATAATTTGAGTTATTCCAAAGTGTAATGACCTTCCTCAGAAGATAGCGGGTTGGTTATCACTGGAGATATTCAAGCAAAGTCAAGGTGACCATTTGTCATGTACCTTGTAGAGGAGAATTCTTTTTTGATACCTGTGGGACTAGATGGCCAATTATGTTTCTTCCAAATCCAAACATTCTGTTATCTATCCTTCTGTTTCCTACCTATCCATTAAATTATTAGGTGTTTAGACATCTAAAAGATTAACCTACTGGTATCTGCTTCCTTCATTTCTTTCCTGGGAGATAGGATCCCATATGACTTTACTTTGTCTCCTGAATCACAAAACTTTATTCCTATACTCCACTTCTGAGTGAGAGATAGACCATTTACAATCACCTTCTCCCTAAAGCTGGCACCTTCTGGGTTCAGGCTAGGAATTCTTAACATTAAGGAGAAAATTTCTTTGCCACTCTGACCATTCTAGTCAATCTAGAATGAGACTGAGAGTCTGAATTAGCCTGATCAATTGTGAGCAGAAAAATTTCAAACTTAAAATGCCCCAGATTCTTACAATGATACTATATTAGAATCTTTGGATTTCAATTTATTTCACTTCCTGTCTTTACTCCTAGGGTTCCTGATTCCCTCTCTAAAAAATCTGTCATATTCCTAGCTAGTCCAGCCTATTCTTCCTCTTCCTTTTGGAAAACCAGGTTCCCCATGACATAGCCACTGTTCCGTAAGAATGTCAGACCTCCTTACAGAATGATAGCGCAGTCCTGGTCAGTTATTGATGAAAGGTTTTTGTGGGGAGAGAGGAGTATTTTATGTCCAGAACTACTAAATATCAAATTTTGGCAAAACCTGCTAATCGGCAGCCTATTAGAAATGGAATGAAATTCTCCATTATATATTTGCTATGTGTTCCCACAAAAATAGGAATACATGAAATCCATACTCTCTGCCTATCAGGAAAATATTTTGAGATGATTTGTCTCCATTTCCTCTTGTTAGACTTGATTAAAATCTGAGCCGATATTGTTTCTGTAGTTACCTCTGTATTGCTGCCTTCTTATTCTCTCCTTAGTGTCTTCTAGATCTGTGACTTTTGCCTTCAGAGAGCCAATTTTTCAAAAAGAGGGACTGCTTATCTCATCCATCTCACCTTCTCAACAAGCCAACTCTGAGCTTTCTCTTCGAAATGATCCCTTGGACCTCACTCTTCCTATCTCTCTATAGTCACTGACAGCTAATCCCTTGCTTAAGATTCTAGGGATCCTCTCCCTGAACTCACCTGGATCACTCTTGGGTCCTCATGTGGCTTCCCACCACCCACTTCATTTATTTCATTTTGGTTAGAAGATTTTTCCTCTATAGACCTAGGGAACACACCATTTGCTGCCACTACCTGCTTTTCCACCTGAGATACTCTCCTGGAGCTACTGTAAGAAAGGATACAATCTCCCAACATTTCTCCTCTTGTCCCTAAGCAAACAGACCCTTTGGAGGATTCAGTTACCAGAGTTTAAGAAGTCTTAAAAGTCTCATGATGAGTATTCTCCCTGGTGTTTCTTAGAACTTGGATAGAGTTGATTTTAGTATCTCTGAGCACCCTTCACCAACTCCTCACATCTCTGCTACCTTCTTGTGGAGTTAGCCCTGTTTAGTAACTCTCCTCCATATCCTCCCTACCTACTTTCTCTTAAATTTCCTTCTCTATTAATTGACAAGGCTTTATCCTTAATCTTCCACCTCCCTCCCTTCCACCAGAATGAGATCCTGGAGGGAACAGGTAGGACATGCTGATGGTGGGGGACTCAGGCAGGACTTATGTATTTACATCTCAGAAGAGCTCCAGATGACAGATGTTGCTTCATGTAAAAAAGTTATCTGAGGCCAGTCTTCCTGCCGTCTACTCTCAGCTCCCCACTCCCTGCTCCAAACCCTCACTCCCTTCTCTAATCCTTCATCCTCAACAACCCAACAGATGAACCTACAGCATCTATAGCAGACCCAACTTCCACCTTTCCTATTCAAATCTTCCCAACCTCTCTGCCTCAGCCTCCCCTCCCTTTCACCCCATCTGGCCTAACAAAATTGTTATTGGCATCACAGCAGGTCTCTAGAGGTAGGGCTTATGCTATGAAGTTAAGAGTTTGAGAAAGCTGTGATGCTGCTGATGCCAACGACCGTAATAACAATATTACTTTATTTTTCTGCATTGAGTTACAGTTTACAAAGCACTTCCCCAGCCAGGTTTAATTTGATCCTCACTTCAACTCTGTGAGGTAGGTATGGTAGCAATTATTATTCTCATTTTACAGATGAAGAAACAAATTAAGTGGCTTAACCAAAGTTGTTCTCCAGTTCTTTAATGAATCTGTGTTCTCATTGCTGTAGGTATTTCCTCCAATAATGGAGATTATAAGCCATATTTGGCTGCCCATCCTGTGCAACTCTTGTGCACGTCCTCCCATACATTCGCAGGCCAGGGACTTTCCTTGGGTTCTCTTGATATTATAGGGAGGCCAAGGGAACATGTGGGTTATTCATTCCTCAGTTATTTCTTACTATCACCATGTGACCCAGCATACCTTTGATAGTATCTGAGATGTCAAACACACAGCTAGCAAGCAGTAAGCACAATACTCACAAATAGAAATATTTAACCAAATAGATGAAAATTCAATAAAACATAGATAGCACTTCATTTTAAAACTAAGTCAATATGCAGCCTACAGGGATTATTATGTATGAATCAGTGGCCCCTGTTTCTAATTGAGTTTGATGCTAATGCTTTACAGCATTTCTACTTCACAAATCCTGATATGTAATAAGTTGGAGCCAGTAGTGCCTATCATTTATATCTCCAGTGCTCTATAGGTGGTCTTCAGCTTCAGTTCTTTGGTGTATATTATGTTCCATGAATTACAGCCACAGAGCTTCACCAGATGAAAAATAGGTATGTAAAAATGAGCCTTCATTTCAAGAAGTTTGGGATCCTTAAAACAACTTGATGTTTTTCAAAAGGAAATCTAGCCTGACCTATTCTTCCTGTTCAGTTTTGGGCAAAATTGGGTTTTTGTTTTTATTTTTTTAATTTTCAGTTTTTGTCCTAGAGAGATAAAGAGATAGATGGGGGGGGGGGGGAGTAAATGGAGAATGAGATGGAGATGGAAATAGACAAATAGAAAGATAGAGAAAAGCTTATATATAATAGTCTGGACAATAGGCATTCTTCATCCACTTGGTTTTTACAGTGTGAATAGTTAGGCCAAACTGTTTTGCATGATTATGTCTCATTTAGGAGACTGCAGTACTCCAAGCTTTGCTGCAATAAGCACAATGTTACCTAGAAAGAGGAGCATTTTGGGAAAACCCATTATCTGTAGAGAGTCCCTCTTTAACTTGCATTTGCCCTGAATTTCCCCCATTACAGTGGCAAATATCTGTTCCTTGCTTGATATTAGTGATCAGAGGATCATCAAACAAGGTTATATCTATTGTTATATCTTTAAAGGAATCTTGTACAATTTTGACATATGAAAGAGAGATACCTTGCTACTCTTTTAGTCTTTGAAACACTGTCTTAAAGGCCTAAATCAGTCAACTAGTAAATGACAGTGCTGAGATCAGATTCCAGGTCTCCTGACTTCAGAGCCATTTCTACTATACCATGTGATGAATGGAGCTGGAACAATGATAAAGTTTTTAATTACTATGAATTTATAGGATCTAGACTGTCCTTTCCTGAAGTAATTAAGGGCTGGCTACAAACACACCTGGCCAGGTCTGTATGCGGCCCCACCCTTGCTCACGTGCCTCACCTCACCTTGCTTGGGCTAGAAGCCAAAATAAGCTTTCAGACTTCTGACTGGGGGTGATTGGGATCTGCCCTGCTGCCAAGTGTAGCCGGATTCTCAAAGCCTCCCGGAACTTGCCTCCCAGGTAGATACATTATTCACTGTCCTTTCACTCTGTAGCCACACTGGGCCTTTCTCATCCTGTAATGCTACCTTGTCTTCAGAGATTTTCCCAGGTTCTGTCCCAACTTCTATCAGGACCTGCCTTGTCATTCTGAAATTTTTCCCTAGCCTCCTTAGATTCTACCACCAACCTAGCCAAATCAGGATCTTGTCCTGGCCCATTCAGATCTTGACCCAGATCCTGACCCTCTAAAGCTACTGCAACTCTGGTCCCTCCAATCTTAGCCCAGCTCAGCCCAGCTCATATTCTTCCCTAGCCCTGACCTCAGCCTGGGCCCCTCAGATTCTTACCTAGTTCTGGGCCTTTCAGGTTTTGCTGCAGTCCTGGCCTCCTCAAATTATGGTGCCTTATATCCTGCAGGACCCAACTCCTCAGGTTCTGCCCCAACCCAGTCCCTCTCAGGTCCTACCCTAGATCTGATGCCTTCCAGTATTGCTCCCAACTCTGACCAACTCAGATCTTGTCTTAGCCTTGCCCTTTCAGGCCCTAATCTGACACTGCCTTATTAATTTTCTGGTAGTCTCCAGGGCTCAGTCCTGGGCTTTCTCAGCCCATACTCTGTCCTTCTTGGCCTGGTTATCCCAGGCTCTGGCCACTTATACTGTAGCCTTTAGTCACTAGCAAGTTGTTAGCACCCAATCCACCTTGGAGGAAACTCAACTATACAAAGCTAAGTAGCTTAAGTGAGTGGGGAAGATGGGGCTTCATGTCAGCTCTCTGGTTGCCTCTTCCTAAACCACAAGGTCCTGGTCCTAGCTTTGATTCCACTGGAAGAGTAAGACGGGACCACACATGCAGAGGAGTCACCCACAGGGATCACACATTAAGACTTGTACTTTCAGGAATGGCACTCAGATATTGCTCACACCCAGAGTTACATGCACAGAAATCTCACAGATGTGTGGTTGTGCATGAACACTGCCATACCCAGGATGAATATGAAACATTTTGGGTCCCATGTGCTAAAGGGTGTTTGCACGAGAGGGGTGTGTCCTGGAACAGTTGCTTCAGGGCGCTATATCTGGGCAAGCCACCAGGTGGTACTCAAAGCTTCAGTTCTCTAGCTCACTTCAAACTGAGCATGTGCAAAAAACCACACCATTGTCTTTAGCTTTTCCCTTTATAAACCCTAGTGCTCTAAATTCTGCATTCTTTCTAAGGGTTTGGTTTAATTTCCCCCAAATAAACCAAAACTCTCTTGGCTTTGTGTTCTTATGTCCTTGGATCCATAATTTTGTCCCAATATCAGAACAGATTTAAAATAATTCACTCGTTTGGCAGAGGCTAAATGCATTTAATTCAGTTAAAAATGAAAATAAAATATAATACTGTGAAACTCCAAATTGGCTGATTTTAGTCATATCTAGTAAAGTTTGAATTTCCAACTCTGTCTTCTGTATCCTATATCTGGGCATGGGTAACCAGTAACAGGTGGCCCCAGAGACCATTTTTTAAGGAATGCATTCAAGCATTCTTAGTCTCAAAGATCAAAGGGAGGAGAAGAAGTGTAGTTTCACCACAATGAACCATCTCAAACCATCTCCCTGTTCCCACAGAGGTTATTGCTCCTGGAGGGCAGCCAGGCAAAACCTGCTATACAATACTTCAGTAGACTGGCCCTGGGGAAATAATCCCTCCAGGCTGCCCCTGTAGCCAACTTCCTTCTCTGAATCTCCTCTCATTGTGTAATAGATGCACCTAGAATCCCAAGAGAGTCGACCAACAGTATTGTGAACAGCCCTTAAAATGTCCTTTCAAAGATTAGCCAGTGCATAGTTCCTAGCAACTTTAGTATCACCCCTGATACCCTACCGTATTTTCTTCTCTTTTAGGTGCTTAAGATAGAGGCACAAATGCGCTTCAGAAAAGGGTTATATACTTGCCCACAAGGGTCATATACAGAGAATTCACATGTCCCAAGGTTACATGCATGGGATTGTACAGGAATAGCATATAAAGAGATCACCCACGAGTTGCTCACACCAAGATTACACACATGAATTATGCACAAATGAAAAGGGATCACACCACAATGACTTTTGCCACCAATAGGAAGAAGAGGTTGGGTCCCCCTTAACAGGTCAGGGTCTAGGACATGGAAATATGGTTGAAAAGCAGAGAAATGACTTGGAGTAGACCCTTTTAAGCAGTTTTTGAAACCTTGACCTCACTGTTCCATGGAAATTGTTGGGACATCAGTAATTGGTAGGGAGTGGACCATGGAGGGGTGGCCTCTCTATCATCTCTGGGCTCTGTCCTCTGGCTTATCCATCCTGGCCCTCTTGCTGTTTGTTTTCACCTTCCTCCTGCTTATTCTGATGTCCTTCTTCATCTTCTACTATTTTTTATTTTCTGCCTAGAGAGGGAATGCCGTGGACCCACCTAGGGCCTTCACAAGGGACATTTTCCAGTGGGCAGGCAGCAGGCAGGTGAACCAACAGACTCTGCAGGAATAAACAGACTTTCCAGGGGATATATATGAACCAAATTAATTAAGGACTGACAGACTGACCAGGAACAGGCAGATCAGATTTACCAGGAACAAGGACACTGGATTTATCAGATAGATATATCAACTAAATCACGAGCAGACAGATTGTCTAGGGACTAGATGGTTCAAACCAAGTAAACCAGGGTAGATAGACTGACCAGGGAGAGGCAAACCTGACTCAAAAGAGACAGACCAGTTGAAGTTATCAGACAGAGAAAAATAGACAGGACAGAGATGGATCAAACCAACTAAGGGAAGATATACTGACTGCCTGTGTGACAGATGAACCAAACTAAGTAGGTACTAAGACTGACAAGGATACATGTGAACAAGATTTACCAGAGGATACATGGACCCAATCAGTCAAAGAGAGACTAACTAAAGATAGACATATTGGCCAGGGGCAAGCAGATCACACCAACTGAGGAGAGATTGTTTAACCACAGGACAAATGGGACCAAATTGACTGGAGAAAAACAATCAGATCAGGGGACAGATGAATCAAACCAAACAGATTGAAATGGACTGACAAAAGAGAAAAATGGCCCAAACAAATGAGGAGATAGAGATTGACCAGGAAACAATGAAGACCTAACCATTATGTGATGAGGAGACAGATGGACAAAGCCAAATAGCAACAAATGAATTGTCTAGGGATAAAAAGACCAAACCAACTAGCGAAGGACTATCCAGGGATCAGACGGTCCAAATTGACTGGAGATAGCAGATTGACTGATAGTATGTAGACCAAACCATCTAGGGTCAAACTGAGCAGGGAGTAAATGTACCAAACTGATCAGAGACAGATAGACCAAATGAAAAAGGTAATGACTAGAGGTTAGAATAAAGACAAGACAGAAAGTTCCACAAGGGAAAGACTTAACAACCAAAACACATAAACACTTAACTATAAGCCAACCAGAAGACAGATCAAACTGAAGAAGGAAATAGAACTACTCGGAACAGATAGGCAGACTAGGGAAAAAGAGGATTGACCAAAGAATAGAAGACTACTCAGGCAAAAAAAAAATTTTCTGAAGACTTGATGATAGAAGCAAAGTCTGTGAGGACACATTGATTAATGAATTGAAGTCATATCACTTGGCCTCATAGTGAGCAAGGGCCAACTTTAGCTAGACCTACCCCAAGCCCTGCCCAAGACCTAGCAATTCATCCATTGTCCACCCATGTCCCTGCCATAGAAAGCTGTAAATGTAATGGCAGTATCCTGGAATCTTAAGGTAGGAGAAAATGGACTGGGCACAAGGAAAAAGGCTTTGGGGTTTCTGTAAGAGGAATATTGAGGAATCTGAGATAGTATTTATGTGTGGAGGGGGAACAATAGGGATCATGGGGGAATGGGTCTGTGTGAAGAACAACAGAGATATGGTAGGAGAACAATAAGGTTAGAGGAGTTCTTTTGGAGGGCAAAAGGAATCTATCCCTTTAGGACAATGCAGGAATCTCTGTGGTAGATACAGTGAGCTGTCTGTGTAGTGGGGGCAGAATAAGACCTGAGGAGTAATGGAAGAATGGAATCATATGGAGCCTTAGAGATCATCTTATAGATGAGGAAACAGAAACTCTCTAGGAGTGAGGTTGGGCCAGCTTGTGAGAGATAACCTAAGAGGCTGTATGTATTATGAGTCAGTGGAGCATTTTGTATAAGGACAATAGGACTCTGTGGAGGAGTCAGTAAATTGGGAAGTAGTAGGCATCTACAGAGAAGGGAGTTTACAGATGAAAAGACAGTAGGGGATTTGCTGTAGGGAACTGGTATAAGAAGGACAGTAGTTTTAGGGGGACAGGATCTTATGAGTTTATCAGGGATAATGGAAGAAGTCTCTGTGGAAGGATGGTTGCTGGTGGTTGTCCTTCATGCTCAAAGAGGATCAAAATGACATCATTATTTTGGGGTCAAGGTACAATGTGTCTGACTGTGGCTGATCAGACTAGTCAGAAAGCTCTACCCCAGGTTGGGCACAAATACGCCATATAAACATTTGGAGTAGAGATGTCTCTAAATTTGTGCATCTCACATTTCTTTTGAGCTATTGCAATTCTGCTTTGCCCATAGGGCACAGTGCCTTCTTTGATGTGGGCACATCATGCTGAGTGGTTCTGTGCCAGTGTCTCCCATGTCTCACAATCATTACCAGTTTTTTAGAGAGGTTGAGAGTGTTCTTATATCACTTCTGACTTCCATGTGAGCACTTGCCTTATGTGAGTTCTGCATAAAACAATCTTTTAGCAAATGTACATTTGCCATTTGAACGATACGGCCAACTCAACAGAGTTGCACTCTCTGCAGTAGAGTTTAAATGTTTGGCAGATTAGCTCTAGAAAGCACTTCAGTGT
Organism: Notamacropus eugenii; assembly: GCF_028372415.1. Taxonomy (NCBI): domain Eukaryota; kingdom Metazoa; phylum Chordata; class Mammalia; order Diprotodontia; family Macropodidae; genus Notamacropus; species Notamacropus eugenii. Next base: position 89,026,721 of record NC_092876.1, read on the forward strand.
CTAGTATTTTGTCTTGCCAGGTGATTTTCAGAATCTTCTTAAGACGATTCAAATGCAAACGATTCAGTTTCCTGGCATGGTGCTGGTAGGCTGTTCAGGTTTCACAGGCATACAACAATGAGGTCAGCACAACAGCTCTGTAGACCTTCAGTTTGGTAGGCAGCTTAATACCTCTTCTCTCCCACACTTTCTTTCAGAGCCTCCCAAATATTGAGCTGACTCTGGCAATGCTGTATCAGTCTCATTATCAGTGTGTATATCCCTGGAAAGTATACTGCCAAAGTAAGTAAACTTATCCACAGCATTCAGAACTTCTCCATTTGCTGTAACCAATGGTTCCATACATGGATGGTGGGGTGTTGGCTGGGTAGAACATCTGTTTTCTTGGTGTTAATTGGCAGGCCAAAATTGTGGAAGGGCATAGTGATGGCTGAGAAAAAGGTGGAAGGATATTTCTGAATTATGGAGATCTCCAGAGGATTACAAAAAAGAAAATGTTGGGGGGGAGAGTTTTATGGAGAATTAGTATAACTTAAACTTCATTGATCTCCAACTTCTGGTCACTACCTTTATTCCTGAGGCCCCAGTACAAGTGACCACTCCCTGTTTTCCCCCCACTGTTACCCACTCCCAACCACAAGACTACACCGTTCAGAGTTTATTCAGTGCTTTATTATTTCATTAGATCTCTGATCTCTTCGATGTGGGTACTCCCTCTGAAGTTGCAGATGAAAAACTGTCCATGCCTTCTTGTCAACCTGTGTAATCCTTCTCTGTGTTCTTTCTTAAATTCTCTAGAGGTCATCTATGAAATACTCTGGAGGTCTTCCTCCAACATTCCATGGGTATGAGTACATAACTCTGGTCGTCCATTTGTTACCTCTCTGGCTTATTATATGACTAACACATCTCTTTTTTTATCATCTGATTCCTGGATCATGTCTTTTGTACTGCTTCTTGAACACAAGTCATCATGAACATATCCCATTTATTCCCAACCTGCATTTTGCTATTGTCCTTTGGATCTCTAGCTATTTTGACCCTTCAAAGAGTGTGACATTTTATAATTCTCAAACAAATAGCATCAGCAGAAAGGTTATTCAAAAAGGGTTAATAATAATGATAACAACAGTAATCATTTCTGAAGTGCTTTGAAGTTTACCAAGATATTTCTTCACCAAAAAACATGTAAGGAAAAGCTGAGGGAGTTTAAACGATTTTTTTCAAGGGTCACAGGGATATCATAGGCATAATTTGAACCCAGATTCATAGATTTAAGGATCAGAGGTACTGTTTTTTTTTTTCAATTTATTTAGTTTTAGTTTTCAATATTCACTTCCATAAGTTTTAAATTTTCTCCCCCTCCCTTCCCCCTCCTTCCCTAAGACAGCAAGCAATCTGATATGGGCTCTACACCTGCATTCCTATTAAACACATTTTCACATTAGTCATGATGCAGAGAAGAATTATAACGAATGGGAGAAACCATGAGAAAGAAAAAAACAGCAAAACAAAATAAAACAAAACAGAAAATAATCTGCTTTGCTTTCCATGGTTCTTTCTCTGGATGTGGATAGCATTTTCCATCATGAGTTTTTTGAAATTGTTTTAGGTCTTTGCATTGCTGAGAAGGGCTAAGTCTATCAGAAACAGTCCTCGCACACTGTAGCTGTTATTGTGTACAATATAAATAAGACTTTCCAGGATTTTATATATACGTATATAAAATTGACAGACATCTCCTCAGTTTCCAGTTCTTGGCCACCACAAAAAGAGCTTCTATAAATATTTTTGTACACATGGGTCCTTTTCCCATTTTTTATGATATCTTTGGGATCAGCCCTAGGAGCAATATTGCTGGGTCAAAGGGTATGCACATTTTTCTAGCCCTTTAGGCATAGTTTCAAATTGCTCTCCAGAATGGTTGGATCAGCTCATAGCTCCACCAACAATGAATTAGTGTTCCAACTTTCCCACATCTTTTCCAACATTTATCATTTTCCTGTTTTGTCATATTAGCCAATCTGATAGGTGTGATGTGGTACAGAGGTACTTTTAGAGATCATCTAGTTACATCTCTTAATTTTTACAGATGTTTCTTAGGGCCCAGAGCTTCTGCAAAGGGGAGCCTCAAAAGCAGAAGTATCTGAGCCATTGATAGACAAGTTATATAGAAAAGAAGCAAATCCCTACAGCATTCTATTCAAAACTCCATTCAAGCTTGTTATCACTACATTAATCAGTATTTTTAAAGGTTCAATTAATCAACTCTGGAATCTAATCAACTGTATTATCACCCAACTCACTATCTTTTACACAAAGATATTTTAAAAGACTTTGTCAAATGCCTTGTTGAAATCTAGATATAATATCTCTATGCCATTCTACGTCTAATTCCATGAAAGAGGGAAATGAGGCTCATTTAGCCCTATATTTGATGCACCCATTTTTAGCTGTTAATGACCAATGCCTTACCGTACCACAAGGAGTCCCTTTAATAGAAAGTTCTAGAATTTAACTAGGACTTGAAGTCAAGTTCATTGGTCTATAGTTTCAAAAATCCAGCTTTTAGAAAATCAGGACACCAGCAAGTTTCCAGTCCTGGGGGCATCTCTTTCATCTAGATATAGCAATCTCTTTTAGGCATTTCCTTCTTTTCTTCCTCTTTGAAATCGACTGCAACTTCACCCCCACCCCCACATATACACACAAAGATTCTAATACTCCAAACTTCCTCCCACTCCCTAACAAAAACTTCCACTGTCTGTCCTTACCTTCTGATGAAGAAGATGGTGTCAGGTAAAAATATTTGGCTTTGTGGATCAATGTATAAAATATAGGAGCAATAGACTCTTACCAGGGAGGGGATACATTTTATGTATTGGAGATTAGACTTGATTTGATAAAGAAAGGTTTAAACTGAATTCAGAGATACAGGGAGGAAAGTGCCACTACATGGTAGCTAAATGAGATTCCGTAGAAAGCAGTAGATATGAGATATGGATAACAGTGTCCAGTAAAATCACAGAAAGAAGAGCAAGCTTAAGACTCATGAACTCAAAGTTATATTCATTGATTCTAGGAATAGAGCTGCTAAACAAAGAAAGGTAGAGCCTGGAATTCAAGAAGGGTAAATAGAACCTCAGAGGTATCACTGAGACTTGCTGGAATGCAATTCACGAATGGAATGTAACAATGGAAGGGTTGACTTTGTATCAGAGGAACAGATTAGATAGTAAGGGAAGTGGTTTAACAATTTAGATCAAGGTGTGAGGGGAAATGGAGGGAATATGGGAAAGCATTAGAAAGATCCAGCTAGAGTCTCAGCAGGGGGATAGTGCTAATTTTTACACAGGGTAAAGAGGGGGAATCTGTATTTGCAGCTGGTGTAAGAGTCTGTGAGGAGCAGTGGAGATTTTGTATGTGTGTAACTGTATATGTATGTGGTGATGAAGGGAAGGGCCTATGACACACCTTTGCAGGAGATGGGTCTCTATGGGTAGGTGGGGACAGTGGGACACTGAGTTTCAAGGGGGAAGGATTAATGGTGATGTACGTATTTAAGTACAGTGCTGGAGGTCTGTGTGGGGAGAGAGTTGGGGAGGTCAAGAAAATGGAAACGGGGATCTGATTTCGATGGAAAGTGTGAGTGTCTTATGAGGGGTATTGTGTACTGTGTGTAGGGTGTTAAGGATCTGTAGGAAACAGCGATAGGTCTGTGTGGTGTCAGCAATGGGGTGGGGAGTAGCACACTGGTGGGAGAAAAATTGGAGGGACTTATATAGGGTGGGGGATGGGACAGTAGAGAGGTCTATGTAGGGGAAACCAGAGGAAGTAGAAAATTCAGACACATTTGTTAATTACCTACTCTGGGGTCAGGATGGGGAGATCTATGTAGAAGTGAGGAGGGATCTTGGTAATGAAGACAATAGGAAGTGGACAACAGAGGTTTTGCATGGGGTAGAAGGAATGATTGGGGTTGTTTTGATTTGATTGTGTGGGTGTCTATGTATGTGTGAGAAAGGGAGGGACTTTGTTGGGGAGCATTGATGGTTATGTGTTTGTGTGAGACAGTGGTGGGTATGTACGGTGGTGGGGACTTGTGTGGGGGCAGTGGGGTTATGTTTTGACCTGACAGTATGGGGTATGAAGCATCCTCTGGTAGGAACCTTGAGGGTGTCATGGGTCTGTGTGGGAGACAGTAGTTGGTTAGTGGGAGACTTTGTATGGGAGTAGTAGCGAGATAGGGGATGTGTAGAATAGTTGGCATAAATGAAATAAATGGTAAAACATTTATTAAGAGCTAACTATATGCAAAGCACCGTGCTAAATGCTGAGGTATAGACAAAATCTAGACAGCTTCTGCTTCAAGATGCTAATATTCTAACAGGGAAGACAATATACACAAAGATGAGAGGTTTCACCTCCAAGTCAGGTGGAAAGGCCCAGTGGCCCTTCACAGTGCAGTAGCAAAACAGATAGTAATAGTTCTGATTTAAAGTCATTTCCATTGATAAAACCACTTCTGATCCATTTCTGATATTGAACCTTTGACAGTGAGAATTTCTTTACTGGGTCTTCAGTATCTGTAGCTGCTAAGGAAGCAGAAGCCAACTGCCAGTTGAGTCTGATTCCCCGCAAGGGCTGCTTCCCTGAGTGATGACTATGACCATGGATTTGGAGGTAGGGTTAGTAGACTGAGAGGCTCTTGCGTTATTGGCTGATCAAAGCAATTGTTCATGGTGGTTGGTCAGCTTTTGGTGTTGGTCTGGGCAGGAATGGTGGGACAATGGTGTGATGACAAGGCCTTCCCCCGAAATGATGGCTATGAGGGGCCAGGTTAGAAACTGGGTCCAAGGTTAGGAGGGAGAAATTCTATTCCTGGGTGTCTTAAGTGCAGAGTTCTGAGGTGCCAGCAACTCTGAGGGAGTTGATGGCTATTTACTCTCCCTGACATATCCTGTCCCTTGTCTCTTCTCAGGATACTTTGGTGTTTCACTTAGACTGGCTTGTTGCCTGGATGGTGAGTTAGTGTGTTAGGGATTTATATTTTACAGAATTAGAAACTGAAGCTTATAGAGGTTTTAATTATTTGACTTAAGAGTTCCTCATAGATTTAGAACTGAAAGGGATATCCTAATGTTTTCTAGTCTAACCCCTTTCATTTTACAGGACAGGAAACTGCCTCAGAGAGGACTAAATGGACAAGGTCATATAGGTAGTAAATGAATTTGAACCTAGGTGCTCTGACTTCTCCATGGTTATACAACTAGTAAGTATCAGAGGCAAGACTGGAACCTAGGACTCTTCTGATTCCAAGTCTGATGCTGTTTCTCCTGCACCACTGCTGCTTCTAAAGGTGTACAATGAATTTAATTCCATAAAAATTTATTAAGCACACCTACTATGAGGTGGGAGGGATTCTGTGTGGAAGCAGTGGAAGGGAGAACTGTGGAGAAGATAGTGGTGGTGGTGGTGATGGTGATGGTGGAAATCTCTACAGGAGAGAAAACGTAGAGTTGAATTGTGGGGATTCTGTATTGGAGAATAGTGAGAGTTGTTTGGAGTGGATAGTGTCAGCATGAATGGAGGAGTTCTGTGTGGGAGACAAAGGAAGGCTGTATGGGGAAGACTTGGGTCATGAGGACTTTTGAGAGTAAGTTGCAGGTGTGTGGAGGGGCCCAGGGATGGGTCTGTAGAGGAAAAAGAAAGTTGGCAGGGGAACTGTAGATCCAGTGTATGGGATCTTCCGTTTGGCTTTTAAAGTTCTTTATAACTTGGTTTCTTCCTACATTTCCTATACTTTACCCACGTAAGCATACTTTGTTATTCAGTGACATTGGTCTCTTATTGTTCCTTAAGCTTAAAATAATTATTGTTATAGATTAAATGAAATTTCAAGAAATAGAGAGTACAAAGGTGTTGGGGGCATCGTCAAGAAAGACCTCATTTAGGAGGTGGCACAAGAGTTGTGAATTTGAGGAGGGTGTGCCTACAGCCTACAGAGTGGCATGCTTGAAGGTAGGAGATGGAATTCCTTGTAAGAGAAATGGAGGTCAGAATGAGTCAAAGAGAGAATGGGTGAGGTTAGTAATAGAAAAGAGCTGGAAATTTGAATAGGGGTTACATTGTGCAAAACGTCAGGCTGAAGAGTTTGTATTATATTCTAGAGGCAATAGGGAATCATTGATAATTTTTTGGGGGAGGGATGTACCATGACCAGATGTTTTAGGCATATCACTTTGGCAGCTGTGTGGAGAGAGTAGAAAAGAGAAAGACTAGAAGTAGGAGACCACTTAGGAATTATTGCCATAGTCCAGGTGAGACTAGCTTAAACTAGGGTGGTAGTTGAGAGAATGGAGAAAAATGGACAGGTATGGTCTAAGTTGAGGAGGAAGAATCCATAAGCCTTGGTAACTGATTGGATACTGTAATTGAAGCAGAGAGAAATCTACTGGGGTTACACACTCTGTGTGTAGTAGGATGGGGATAATAGAGATTACTATTTGAGAATAGTGCAGTCTACACCACGGGCAGCTCTGTGGGAATGGCAGCTGGTGGTTCCTTAGATGGTCTGATAACATACAGGGTCAACAGTTGCAAATTCTCTGTGTGGGAAAACTGGGAATTGTTTGAGAGTGGGTAGAGAGGGATGTCAGGACTTGGTTGGTTCAAATCTCTGCTCTGTTACTTGTAAGCAATTCACGATGTGCCTTCAGTTTCCTCATTTCAAAATAATGAATATGGACTAGATGGCTCTGAAGGTCCCTTTCGGCTCTTAAATTGGAGGGTGGGGTGGAGAAATCAGTGATAATATTTAATGTGGGAAAACAGAGATAAGTTCATATTTGGGATGCATAGAAAGTTCCTTATGGAGGAATGTATGAAATTCATTTTAGAGGAGAAGATGGGAAAGTCTGAGTATGGGAACAGCATAAGGGAAATTGGAGGTGGTTATTGGATTATGGGGAGGACAAAGAGGATGTACATTTACAGAGGATCTTTAAGGGGGTAGATGATAATGGGAAGAGAATTCTATGGGGACGTCATTAGCTGTCTCTGGGCAAGATATTCCTGTGGTCTTGTTTTGGACTGGACTGGTAATGTTATTGATTTAGAGCTCTCCTGTTGAAGGAAAGCCTTTGTACCAATGCAGATTTTCCCAGGCTCTGCACCTTACCTGCTAAGAGAGTTGGGGGTGGGTGGTGGGTGGGACGGAACTCAGGTTAATAAGTCTGAGATTGGACTTGAACCCAGGTCTTGACACTGAGGATAAGTTCTCTACTAGGACTGTGTCTTCAAAAGCATCTATCTAAAGTGTACGGGGGACGGGGGTGGGGAAGGAGAGAGGGAACAATAAAGAGCTATAAAGAGTGACCTCGGGCTGGCAGTGTACGGGTGGGGCAGTGGGAGAACTTGTGTATGTGGACAATACCGAAGGATTCTTTTGGGGAGGGTTGTATGTACTCGAGAGGGGAATGTCCCTTGAATACTCCCCTACCTGTGGGGGTAGTGAAGGTGATCTATATGGGGGAGGTTTTGAAAAGGGGGACAACTGTGTCAAAATAATAAACGATTCATCGGGGAGTGTTTGTATTGTGGGGACAATAGATGGATTCCGTGGGAGCTCCGGGTATTTGAGGAGGGACAATAGTGTTATGGGGGGGGGGGGCATTAGAGATTTCAGTGGGGGGAGGGAATGACTAGATCGGGAGGTGGAGACAATAGATGAGTCACTGATGGATCTAGGGATCTGTCCTGCAGCGGGTGGGGCTGGGGGGAAGGGACAGCAGGCCATGGCTGGTTGGATTAGCTGTGCCACGTCTGTACAGGGTGGTTGGTTTAGACAATGGGCAGGTAGGTTTAAGCGGGAGGGTTGGAAAAAGGGTAGCATTGGTGTGGGCTTGGTCGAGTGCTGAGATTCCGTGGGACTAGATGGTACCTAGAATGAGGGTGGGGGAAAGAGCTTACTCAGTAGGAGGGGTAAGTGAGCCAGAGACAGCGCGCAGCATAGGGTAATAGGCCTTAGGCGGGGCGGAGCCCTGGCTAAATGGGGGTAGGCTTGGAGGAAGGATAGCGGGTGTGCCTCGACTTTTGGGAGGAGGGACCTTGGGCCAGAGTGGGCTGAGCCAATTTGGGAACCGACGGAGACAGGGGTTGGGAGTAGAGGGACACCGTAGGAGGGGATTTATGAGCTCGAGAAGCAGGAGAGGTGTAAGATTGAGAGGCAGGCCTTGGGATAAGCCATGTAGTAGAGTGGTGAGCCCTCGGAGAGTGTGTGTGGGTCCGGGGACGGGGGTGGTTTGGCGGGGCTGGGCTCTGGGGAGTCGTAGGCGGAGCTTGATTCCCCTCCCCCTTTGGTGAGGGGCGGGGCGGGGGGGGGGCCTTGGTGCTGTTGGGGTGGAGGGTGGGTGGAGCCGGAGAACCAGCGGGCAGCCCCACCCCTTCTTTGCCACCCCTCTCCTCCTTCCCCCGCGGTCTGGGGTGGCTAGAACGTGGGTGGAGCCGGACCCCGTAGTCCTGGGCGGGCCAGGGTGGGGTGGGGTAAGGTAGGGTGGTGGGGACGGGGAGGGCCTTGGGGGGGCGGGGCCGGGAGTCGAGGAGCCCCTCGGCAGCCCCTCCTTCTCTTTCCCTTTCTCCCCGCCCCTCTCTCCCGCCTTCCCGGCCGTGTGCAGCCCAGGCCCGGCGGGCGGGCGCTGGGACTGGGACGTGGGTGCGGCGCGGCGACGTTCGGTCAGCCTGGTGCAGTGACGGCCCCGGGGACAGCGGGGACAGCGCTGCTGGCACCACGTGAGCCTGAGCCCGGCCGGGCCGCACAGAAAGCAAGGCGGGGAGCCTGGCTCCCGGCCGCTCCCAGCTTTCCTCCGCCTGGGGTGAGTGCTGCGGCTGAGGGTGGGCGGCCGAGCTGCCTTGCGGGGTGTGTGTGTGTGCGTGCGAGTTTAATTGTGCGACTGACTCTGTGTGACAATATGCATGCCTGTTTGCGGGTGTAGGTATGTACGCATGTATGCTTGGCCTCCCGCGTCTCGGACTCCGGAGCTTGGGGTGGGGTGGCATTGATGCTGAAGGGCCTCTCTGTCCCTAGGGCACAGCTGGTATGGGATTGCTTTGGGGCACGGTGCCACTGCCTGGCACGCCCATCCCCTCTAGCTCCCCTCCTTTCCTTCTTGCCCAACCCTTGCTGATATTTGCCCATCGGGACCACCTTTCTCACCTCCTTGCCTCCTCCCTCACCACGGCAAGGGGGAAAGCCGAATGCATCTCCTAGTTCCTTAGTCCAAAGCACTGGACGCCAGGAGCAGGCTGCAGGTGGAATGGGAGCTAGGCTTTCTGCAGGTCTACCTACCGAAGGTCGGAAATCTGGGCCCACCTCTTGGCCCATGGCTGAGGTGGCTCGGAGGGAAGCCTGTTGGGAGGCAGCGACTTGACCAGATGGCTCTCTGTATTCTTTAGGGGGCTGTCCCCTCCCCCTCTCCCTGAAGATTCCTTTCAGGCGGAAGGGAAGGGGCTCCAGGGCCCGTGCATCTTAGACGGAATCTGTTTTTTCACTAGAACCCCATGTCTGGCCCCTCCCTGTTTGTGGACTTTGGTAGCTTCCCTTCCTCCTGGCCTTGGCTTCCTGCCTATTTCCCTCCCCTGGCCCACCCAATCTGGCAAGTCTGTTCCAGGCCTGGCTAAACTCTGGTAGAGGGTAGGATTGGTATCTCTAACACTGATGTTGGTTTTGTCCTCTGGTGTTCACTGGTCCTCCCTAGATATGAGGATCCTCTCATCTCTCCCCCAGTTACTGTGATTGTGGCTCGTCCATGTGATGTAGACGTATTGTTGTAGGTCAGGGAAGGAAGTGATCCTCCTAATTTGGCTTCTTACCGTCTGATACATACTGCTAGAACACAGCTCTTATCATTTGAACACAGATCACAGAATTCCTTCTGAGTCACCCCAGCCACGGTCCCTCTGACTCTATAGCTTTGTCACTCCCCAGTTCAAAACCTATCAATAGTTCTGCAGTAGCTGAACCCCTGAGGTCATTAGTAAAGAAATTCCTGGAATTCTACTTCCAGTACTTTTAATAATGGGGAACTCATTATTTCCCAAAGCTTCCCATTTCATTTTTGAATAGGCATAGTGTTAGTTCTTATATTTAAGCAAAACCAGTAACTCTACAACTAGAGGTAGAGTAAGTCAGTTCCTCTTCTATGATAGCCTTTCAAAAAGTCGTTGATTCCACAAATATTCACTGAAGATTATGTTTATGGCCCAGTAATAATAATAACAGCTCGCATTTGCAGAGTTCTTTAAGGTTTGCAAAGTGCTTTAAAAAGATAATCTCATTTGATCCTCTCAACTACCCTGGAAGGTAGGCACTATTGATATTCCCATTTTTTAGATGAGGAAACTGAGGTAGACTTGGCCAGTCACACAAGTAGTAACTGTCTGGATTTGAATTCAGACCTTCCTAACACTAGGTTCAGTGTCTTATCCACTATATCTCCTAATTATTAATATGTGTCTCCTAATAATAGGCAATAAAAAGATCAGTGGTGTGTGTGTATATTTTTTTCGTGTCTGTCTTTAGCTGAATCTACCAGAGAAGACATGGGTACAAGGTAGAATGGGAAAATGCAGTAAAAGAGACACAAAGGAAGTGTTATGGGTGTTCAGAGAAGGGAGAAATCACTTCACAGATAAATTGACCTTTCAGCTGGCTCTTTTAAGGGCCATTTTCTCCTTAAGCCTTGTCTTTTTTTTAGGCTAACCATCCTTAATTCCTTTGCCTGTGCCTCAGATGTCGTGATTTTGAGTTCTTCAGTTATATTCCTGTGATGTGTGCCACTTTGTCAGTGTCTTTCTGAAAATGTGCCCTCCCCACAGCTGAACACAAAACAATACATGTTGTTTGATTGGAGCAAAAGATAATAAGATTATCACCTCCCCTGTTTCTGGATACTGTGTTTCTATTTATATAGTCCATGATCTTGTTAATAACTACATCAGAATATTGACTCAAATTGAGCTTTCAATCCACTAACACCCACCCCCCAGAATTTTAACATGAAGTGCTGCCTTTACCTCCCTTCTCCATTCTTTTTTATGTAATTGTTTTTTAAAAAAATATTTATTTTTTAGTTTTCAACATTCACTTCCATAAGATTTTGAGTTCCAATTTTTCTCTTCCTTCCCCTCCCCTGACCTCAAGACAGTGTGCAATCTGATATAGGCTCTACGTATACATTCATATTAAAAATATTTTCACATTACTCATGTTATAAAGAAGAATTAGAACCAATGGGAGGAACCATGAGGAAGAACTAAAAAAAGAGTAAATAGTCTGCTTCAATCTACATTCAGACTCCATAGTTCTTTTTCTGGATGTGGATAGCATTTTCCATCATGAATCTTTTGGAGTTGTCTTAGATCCTTGTTATGTAACTGATTTTTGAACTCAAGAGGAGGACCTTACATTTGTAAGTATTAAGGCTTATAATTCAGTCTATGCTGTTTGTGGAGTTTTTTTTTTTTTAAATCTTGACATCCAACATATTAGCAATCTAAAGGTTTTTTTTAACCTTTATCTTGTCATTCAACGTATTAGCAATCTCTCTTTACTTTTCCCATAAATTTGAGAAGCAAGCTGTTTATGCCTGCATTTAGGTCTTTGATAAAAAATCTTGGAAAAGAATGGGAACCATGACAGATCCCCGTGGTACTCTTCTGGATACTTTCCTCCATCCAGATTGATACTGCTTCATTATTCAATATTCTTTTGCTCTAGTTGTTGAAGTTGGTTGTTGTATATCTGCCTAATGTACTATTGCTCTGCCTAGATAGTTGTTTTTTCATTTTGTTGAGGGGTATTGTGAAAGACTCAAATGTTTAGCTTAAGTCAAGATAAACTGTACAATATATATATAGCCTCTAATCTCATGAACAGTAGTGACTGTATAAGAAAAGAAAATGTTATGCTTTATGACTTGTATAGGATACCTAAGCTGCTTCTTATGGAACACTACTTTCTAATATTTCAGAAGCTCTGTGATTTCTTTGGGGGTAAAATACCTTAGTAAAGGGTCTTCATGACTTTTGTGTGGAAAGGAAGAAAATCTAATATCTGGCAACCAGCAGTCTGGTGATGAAACTCTCTGAACTTAATTAGTCTGGTCCTCAGATGACATCCACAGTCTGTCACCAGGCTTGGACAAGAAGCCTTTCCAGCTTGGTGGGGACTTGCCAGAGCTTGTACTTTACTGTCATAGATTTTTAAGAGCCCAGGGTCACCTCCATGCCGTAGTGAGAATAAGATTTTAACAGAGGAACAAATACCAAATTCTTCTCTAAATGGTGACCAACACTTATTTAATAATGTGTAGCCAGAGTTATGTCAAATTTACCATCCCATCGTTCAGTAATGCATCTTTTCCTTCTTTTAGAAAATCTGGACATTTGCCCTTTTTTAGTCATCTGGAGCCTTTCCGATTTTCAGTGATTTCTCAAAGATTATATCATCATTGACTCTGAAATCATATCTGATGTCCTTTTAGCATCTAGGAATGTATTTGTATTTGAACCTAGATAATAGAACATGAGAGTTGGTGGGTTATCTTATCTAGCCTAATAGCCTTATTTTGCAGAAATGAGACCCAGAAAGGACAATGACTTTTTTAAATTCTCAAAGTTTGTAGCAGATTTCCAGTTCAGTGTTGTCTCTATTGTAATGGGTTGCCTTTCTCAAAATTAATATGAAGACAAAACCCACAACCCTCTGAATCATTTTAAAATAATTTTACTTACTTTGTTTGTGGCTTATGGCTTCAAACAGGTTATTTGAACATTTAAAAATATTTTATTGATATTTTTTGTTTGATATCACAGTCATTTCTGGGAGAAGAAAATAGCCCCCAGAGTGGACCCTCCCATGTGACAAACTAAAAATAATAAAAAATATCCAGTACTGTGATTAAATGTAATGGACATCCTCCTCTGCCAGCCCTTTTTTGATGGTTTGAGGAGGGTGGTATATATCATTAGCTGTTCCCTGGGAACTTCACAGATTTTTACCTCCAGTTTGACTTTCTTTTAGTTTCTTTTCATTCATATCTTCATAATCATTGTGTGTGACATTCTTTTGGCTCTGCATATTTTGCTTTTCATCAGTTCATGCAAATCATCCCGTGTTTCTCCAGATTTCTTAGACTTGTCATTTCCTAATGTATAATAATATTCCATTACATTCAGATTTCATAATTTTTTTTTTTTTAGCTATTCTCCAATCATTGGACATTCATTTTGTTTCCAGGTCTTTGTTATCGAGGAGTGCTGCTATGAGCATTTTAGCACATATTTGACCTTTGTTTCAGTATGACTTCCTTGGGAGTATATGCCCAGTAGTGGAATCCCTGGGTAAAAGGGTAATGACTGTTTGAACACTGGTTTCATTTAATTTAATTCAGAAATATCACAGTCCCCAGGGAGAAACAAGAATATTTACTGGTATTTACTTGTTTTATTTTTTAAACAACACCTTCATTTTAAAAAATTTCATCCTAATCTCTGTTTTCAAATGTGTTAGCTCACTGCATTTCAGCATTGCTGGGAAGGATGCTGAAGGCATGGAACAATTGGTTCTACTCTCTGTGACTGGTTATTTGGGAGACCATTTCCTTTAGTGATTCTAACACTTTGGTGCCAAACTGACCAAATTCTTTCACATATTGGGGCTTATGTTAGTAGTTCACAAGCCTTGGAGCCTATTCAACCATTTTATCAAGTGCCTGCTATGTACTAGGTCCTGTGCTTGAGACCTCGACTTTGGGGTACAGTAGGTAGAGTTCTGGGACTGGGATCAGGAAGACCTGAGTTCAGATCCAGCTTCAGACACTTACTACCTCTGTGACCCTGGGCAAGCTGCTTAACCTCTGTATGTGTGCCTTGGTTTCCTCAACTGTAAAATAGGGCTAATAATGGCATTTACCTCAAAGATTGTTGTGAGGAACAAGGAGATGGTATTTGTAAAGCTCTTAGCACACAACTGCCGAATACCTCTTCCCTCCTCTTCCTTTCAGCTGGGGATGGAAAGATGAAAAACAAAATAATCTCTGTTCCTGAGGAGCTTACATTCTAAAAGGGGAGATGAGCATATAAATAACTGCTAAACAAGATAGACAATGATTGTGAGAATGGGAGAGGTGAGAGATCATTTCATTTGTCTCAGGGCAGACTTCAGGAAGGAGGTGAGAGCTAAGCTAGATCTTGAAGGAAAAGAGTTTCAGTAGGTGGAGAGAGGTGTGTGTGTGTGTGTGTGTGTGTGTGTGTGTGTGTGTGTGTGTGTGTGTGTGTGTGTGTGTGTGTGTATGTAGAAGGGCATAGAGAGTGGAGTGAATGCATGGATGTAGAAAAAGGTAGCACAAGATCTGGGAATGATGAATAGTATTTGGCTGAACTATACAGTTTGTGAAGAGGAACAATGAATAATAACGTGTTTATATGCTGCCTTAAGGTTTGAAAAGCAGTATCTCATTTGATCCTCTTAAAAACTCTGAGGTGGATGCTATTATCACCATTCTACAGAAGAGACGGAGAGAAGCCAAATAACTTGCCCAGGGTCACATAGCTAGTAATTATCTAAGACTGAATTTGAACTCAGGTTTTCCTCATTCCAAGTCCAATACTCAATCCACTGCATCTCTATGAGAGAAACCATGAAAGGCAAGGTGGAGGTGATTGTCAAGGATCTTGAATGCCAGGCTCTGTCTTATAAGAAGAGGCTTGTTCACGCAAGGGTTTTGAGCAGGAGAGTGACATGTTCAGACCCTGTGCTTTAAAGAGAGCTTATTAAGGAGAATGTTAACTATAGTAGGGAGAGGAAAGCCTAATTGAGGCTAGTTGCTATTAAAAGTGGAGAAGAAAAGGAACTGTTTTAGAATCATCAGTGAAATCAGCTGGAAGGACCTTCAGAGATCAACTTGTTCATCCTATACCTGAACATAAATCCCCTCTAACTTTCCTGAGAAGTGATCACTTGTTCTTCACTTAAAGACCTTCAGGAATGAGGAACCTATTGCCCTTGAAGGCTCATTCTACTTTTGGACAGCTCCAATTGCTAAGATGTTTTTCCTACCATCTATTTAATTTAACAAATAATAATTGCCTATTATTTCTAGGGAATTGTTCGAGGCAGTGGGGATACAAACACAAATATGAAATGGTTTCTGCCTTTGAGATGATTATGTTCTGTGGAAGGAATTTACATCCTAAATCTAGCCAAAAACTGCTTTTCTGCAACTTTTCTTCATTACTCCTAGTTTTACCCTCCAGAGAACGAATCTAATCCCTTTTCCACATGACAGTCCTTCAGACAGTTATGTGCCTTCTAGGCCTTTTCTTTTTTAGGCTAAATACTCCCAAAACTACTAAATACTCCTAAAAACTGTTCTAGGGTCTGGTCGCTCTTTCAATAACCAGATTGCATTGTTCTGCTTAAGTTTGTCCATGACCTTCCTAAAATTTGGTGCATGGCACTGACTGTTCATGGCACTCCATATGTGGTCTGACCAGAGCAGGCTAAAACACCCCCTTCCTTTCAAATACTCTTCTGTTAATGTAGCCCAAGAGTGCCTTAACATTTCTTGGTTTCTGGCACACTGTTGATTCATTGGACTTGCAGTCCACTGAAACCTCTAGATGTTTGGTTTTTTTCACATTTAATAAGTACTTCACAGAATCACAGAATCTTAGAGTCGAAAGGAACCATAAAGTCCATCTAAGTCCAACACATAGGGAAGGGAAAGGAAGAGAAAGGAAAAAGTATTTATATAGCACCAAATATATGCCAAGCATACAAATATTATCTCATTTTCACAACCTTGGGAGGTAGGTGCTTTTATTATCCCCATATTACAGTTGGGAAAACTGAGGGAGACAGAGGTTGAGTGACTTGCTCAAGGACACATAGCTAGTCAGTGTCTCAGGCTGGATTTGAACTTAGGTGTTCCTTGCTCTATGCCTAGGACACTGTCTGCTGCACCTAGCTGTGCCACATACCTGACTGAAAATCGTGCCTACAGCATTCTCCCAAAGTGATCAAGTCAACCTTCATTTGAAGCTCTCTAATGAGGGAAAATCCTCTATATACCAGGTACTATTTTCTAGCTACATTTCCCTATCCTGGGAGGCATAGTGGGCAGAGCACTGGACCTGGAGTGAGGAAGACTTGAGTTCAAATGTGGCTTTAGACACTTACTATATGTATGACCCTGGGAAAGCCTGCCTTAGTTTTCTGATATGTAAAATGGGAAGGTAATAATAGTGCCTACCTCCCAGGAAGTTGTTATAAGATTAAAATGAGATAATATTGGTAGAACACTTTGCAGACTCTAAATGGTAGCTAGTATTACTCAGTTCTTGTACAGTTGATAATGTATTAACTTTTATTCTTTCACATTGGATCATTGTTATAATAAGACAGGACTTATTAGCTAATTGAATATCTCCAGCTAAGCTGTAGGCTTTCTGATTGCCTAGACCTTGTCTTCTTCTCTCTTATTATGCCTTTAAAGGGCCTGACATAGAACTGGGAATATTTGTGCATGTTCAGTAAAATGCCTGGTAAATGAATGGGCTGGAAGAGTGGGGAGGAAGCTTCTTGGAGGACCCAGGAGTAGAACTCAGTCTTGACAGATTACAATGATGATTAGGAGGAGGAGGAGGAGGATAGTGCTGGTGAAACTAATAGCTGAAATTTATATGGTTCTTAAGCTTTTCATACAAACAATATCTATGTGTGTATATATATATATATATATATATATATATGTATACAATATATCCTAGGTAGTGTGGATCATGTGTACACACATGTGCATACTACACATGCATATCTATACACATGTATATACACACATATATCCATACCCACATACATGTGTGTATGCATATACATGCCTCTACCTGCATATACACACGCATGCATATATGTATGCGTGTATGTGTGCATTTATATTTGTAATATGTGCATGCAATACCTTCCTTATGCTTAAAACCACACTTAGACTTTTGGAACACCCTGTACAATCTTGCTTTTTCCTCCCAACAGTACCATGAGATAGCTAGTGTTATCTCCCTTTGAGATTCTCTTTCAGATAAAGAAATGAAAGTTCAGAGGGGTTAAATATTTGCTCATAGTGCTATAACTTGTCAAGAAAGGTGAAATTTGAACACAGGTTTTTTGACTCCAAGTCCAGCTTTCCCCACAACACCTTGATGTAGAGGATCATAGATTTAGAACTGAAAGGGATCTTAAAACCCATCTTGTCCAACCTCCTCATTTTATAGTTGAGGAAATGTGGTTTAAGGTTTACCAACCCTTTACGTATATTATCTCATTTGATCAGGACTAGTGAAGAGAAAGAATGGGCTTTTGGGTGAGGGAGGGGAACACAATGCTAAAAGAGGGAAAGAACATCTGCTGAGAGTAGGGTGGGTGGCAGCTTGGAGGAGGGAAGAGGGGTCTGGTGGTGGGGGAAGTGAAGATAGGGTAGTGAGGCAATGAGAGGAATGAAAGGGCTGTCAAATGCCAAATTGAGACAGTGAACTTTGAAACTCAAGTTTTTGTTTTGGCTATATTATAGAATAGTTCTGCACTTTCCTTTGGTGGTGCCCTGTTCCTCAAGAGTAGTATCACTGATACCTGAGTGATCTTGGGCAAGTCACTTCTCTGGGCTTCAAGTTCACACATTTGTCAAGTGAGGAGTTTGGACTACATGACCTCTAAGATCCTTTCCAGCTTTAAGTTTATGACTCTGGTCTAAGGATTGAATCATGTGAATCTTAAAAGTTGAAAGAAACTCTTGAATCATAGCGTTCTAGTTAAGTGATCATCCAGTCTTTGTTTCCCAGTGATGGACTATGTCCTAAAGCAAACTATTTCAATTTTTGACAGCTCTAAATTACATGAAGTCAAAATCAGCTTCTCTGTAACTTCTACCTGTTGCTTCTGGTTCTACTTTATGTGTACAAAGAATAAGTTTAAGCCCTCTTCTGTGACAACTTCCAAACAATTATACCAAACCAAATGTCATGCTGCTATATCCTGCACCCTTTTCCCCCTTGTATTTTCTTCTCTGGACCAAGTATTCACTCCCAGTTCCTTCAACCAAGCTTCAAGTGGAATATTTTCCAGTTCTTGCACCGTTTGTGATATGTGCACAAATAGCAGTAAAACAAGGAAGAATGTGGTATGTATCATGAAATTATAGGAGTTTATTGGAGGGAGATCAGGGCAGCCTTAATAGATATGGTGGTAAATAGCTGGGTCTTGAAGACTGGGTAGGATTTTGACAGGTACAGACATGAGTGTGGTCATGGGGAAAGGCACTTGAAAGTGGATTGAACGTTGTGAGCCAAAGAGGCAGGGGCATGACTATGTAAGGCATGTTCCAGGACAGCCAGGAGCTCTGGTTCCTGTGTGGATGTGTAAGAGAAAGCAGAATGTGGTGTAGGGGATGGCAGGAAAGAAGGGGAGTAGAA
Organism: Notamacropus eugenii; assembly: GCF_028372415.1. NCBI lineage: Eukaryota > Metazoa > Chordata > Mammalia > Diprotodontia > Macropodidae > Notamacropus > Notamacropus eugenii. The sequence continues at coordinate 89,045,246 of NC_092876.1, forward strand.
GTCTGGTTTGAGAAAGAAATAAGGGAGAGAGAGCCTTTGGGGTGGTACTCAGGCCAAACTGAGGGAGAGCAGTCACTTCCCAAAAGGGTACCCCGTATCTGGGTCAAGCTGGGGCATAGTTAGATAGAAGCCCACGCTGTTGCCAATGAATCCTTGCCACATAGGTCTGCCTCCAGATCTAGGCCTCCTTATCCTAACCCCAGGCTCCTATGCTTTCCAACCAGCTCTTCTTGATCAAGGCCCAACCTGTTGCCCCCCTCCTTCTGCTGCTGAAGATCCCAGCTTGCATGCCCTGCACCCCAGTTACTGCCCTCTCTCCTGGATCTTCTTCCTTTACTGCCCCTCCAATTGATTAAGAATCTTTATTCCAAGATCTTAGACCCCATCTCCACCTACCTTAAGCTGCTGATTACTCAGGAACACACCTTTCCCTAATCCCCAGTGCCCATGCTGAACCCGGGGAGGGGAACCCCACCCCCACCCCCTTTTCCCGTCTGATGACTCTGGCATACAGAAGTGGCTCTCATTCTCTGGAGGGGAGGAGGGTCCCATGGGTTTCAAGGCAAGCCATTGAACCTAGCAGGGGTGATGGCGGGGTGCCAGTGAGGGGAAGCGCTGAATGCTTCTCTGCAGCAGAATGGGGAAAGGGAAAAGGGAAGAGGAAGAGGAGGAGCCGCGGCTGGCTTTGGGTCCTCTCCCTCCGGCCCCAGGCATCCCTGGCCTTGGGCACTGACTGTTCCTCACCCTCACCCACCCCACAGCCACTGTGCTGTCCTAGAGTGATACCCCATGTCCCCTTTTGGGTCTGGATGGTGAGCGGGGCTCGGAATTTGGGCTGCTTGGTTGTCAGCTGGTCTACTCAGTGTCTTCTCTACCCATTCTGAGCCTGCTCCCCTCCCATAGCTTCTTGACCACTTCTCAGGCCAAGGAAGCATTGAGCCTTATTTTTCTGAGACTGCTTGATCCATTCCTCCCCTCAGTCTCATGTATGTGGAACCCCCTCCTGGGTCAACATCCCCATCACTCTCTCCTCATCCAAGTCTTGTTCCCTATGTTAGCCCCCGTCCCAGTATCCTTACTCAGCCTCGAGTACCCCAGTCCTTGAATCTGTGCTGCTTCCTTGCCCCCTGTGCCCTTTCCCCTGCTCATGACCCTCTAAGCCTGCCTTCCTTACTCAGCTCATGTATCCCAGAGTCTGGTCTTTCTCTTGCAGTCTTTTGAGCCTGCTCTCCCTCCACCCCCATCACAGAATCTTGACATTTAGATCTAAAAGGAACCTTAGAGGCTAGCCCAATCATCTAGTCCACCTCTTTTCTTTTACAGATAAAGGACTATGGCCCGGAGAGGTTTAGTGGTTTGCTCAAGGTCATACAACTACTTAGTTGGAATTTTTACTCAGGTCCTCTGACTCCAAATCCAGTTATGCCAGTACCTAGGGGCCCTTCCCTAGGTCCATAAATACCTGCTTCCTTGTGTGTGCCTTGACTGAAGCTCCTGAGCCCCTAAACTCCCCAAAAGTTCTCCAGTCATTTGAATGTCTCCTCCATCACTCAGTGTTCGGTCACAGCTCTCCAGTACCTGCGCCCTTTCTGTAGCCCCTTTACTTTGCTTTAAATACCCTTGAATTCTTTCTGTTCCTCAGATCCCAGAATACCATTTCCCCTGCTTCCCTCCCCCACTTTACTCAGTTCCTTGAGTAAAAAAATAATCTGTTTAAATCTTGCCTCAGATACTTTGTAGCCATGTGACCTCAGACAAGTCATTAATTCTCTCTGGTAGTTTCCTCATGTAAAATAAAGAGGTTGGATTTGATGACTCTAAATTTTTGATTCTAGCTTTTTCATCCCACCCTCCTGACTTAGCTCCCATAGATCCTCAATACTCCAAGCCTTGAACTCCTCACTTCAACTCTTGGGCCATGATCTGAAACCCAAAACTCCATACTTAGCCCCTTCCTAGCCTACTGACTTCAGTGTCTTCACTTTCCCTTTTTCCATCTCCTGACTGAGACTTTTCAGCTAAGTGGGTTAGAGCTGGAGGGGCAAGATGACCCCAGTTCTGGCCTCCCTGACCCATCCCTTAAGTTTGTATCTTCTGAAGATCTTTTGAAGGAACTCAAGAGTTTTTAGCCTGGAGAAAAGATTTATAGGGGACTTGATCTCTATTTTCAAGCATTTCAGGGACCGTCATGTAGAAGATTGATTGGCTTTGTTCTGCTTAGTCCAGGGAACAGAACTGAGAGCAGTGGGTGAAGAGAAGCCAATTTTGGTTTTAAAAACTTGTTAAGCCTTATACTCTTTATCTTATCCCAAAGTGGAATGGGTTGCTTCTGAAGGTAGCATGTTCTCCCTTTCTTCTGGCCTTCAGATAAAGGATAGATTTGCCAGCAATGTTGCAGAGGGAGTCCTTTTTCAGTTGTGGGTTGGACTGGCTGGTTTCTAAGATCCCTTCAACCTCCAACATTCTGTGCTTCCTCCCCTCCTGTAAATGAGACCCAGTCTTCCTCCAGCTTTTCTCAAAGAATTCTGTTTCTCCTACCACCTGGTCCCTCCTCTTCATCTCATCCTTAACACAGGGCTCTATCCTGCCTTCATCCCTACATCAATTTTTCTAACACTGTTAGGGAGACCCTGTCCTATATTTATTCTTGCCTCAGGTTGGGTTGAGGGGTCCCAGGTGAGAATGGTTCTTCCTAATCAGACCTCAAATGTCAGGTTTCAGGTCACTCTGCCTTGCCCTTGCTGAAGCATCCTTGGCTACTTGGTGGTCTCTGTGACTTTGCCCCCTTTCTAATCACATCCTATTTACCTAGAGCAGGCTTCCAAGCCTTATGTTAGGGCTCACACAAGGAAGTGTGTTCCCCACGTATTCTTAGACTTCATTTCAATTCCTGATCAGGCCTGACCCCTTGCGTGCTTTTACTTAGATGGTTTTTTTCTTCCTTCAAGACTCCTACTCCAGTTGGATCTCTCATGTTATGTTCTTTATTTAATGCCATAGCTAAGATGATTGGCACAACCAGGACCAAGTAACTGTTCACATTTTTTTATCCCAGGTTCCCAGCTCTTCTACCACTTTTCCAGCCTAGGAGTCCCTAGGATTTCTGGCCAGGAAAGTGGTCTCTCAGAATCCCATTTTACAATTTTTGTTTTGGTTCAGTTGTGTCTGACTCTTTGTGACCCCATTTGGGGTTTTCTTGGCAAAGATTCTGGAGTAGTTTGCTGTTTCCCTCTCTAGCTCATTTTACAGATGAAGAAACTGAGGCAAACAGGATTAAGTGACTTGTCCAGGCATACAGTTAGTAGGTGTCTGAGACCAGATTTGAAATCAGGCCTTCCTGACTCTAGGCTTGGTGCTCTATCCACTGTGCCACCTAAGTGTCCTTTTACAGTTTTAAATGTCACAAATACTAGTGATACCTGGATGGTCCTGCATTCCAGCCTACCCGTCTTCTCTTGCACTGGCTGTCCCAGATTTTCCCACTCCATCTTTGGTTTCTTGCATACACAGAGAACCAGTTTTAGCAAACATCCGTGTTATAAGAAGAAAGGGATGTAAGAAGAGGGAGTTTGTGTGACTGTCTACAGAGTTTGCATGGGGAGGAGATACTAAAAGACAGGACTATCTGCTGAATAGATCTGAAGGAACATGTCCATGCAAAGCATTTGGGGAAGAAGGATAAAAGGTAGAGAAGGCAGGTGGGACACCTTCTACCCTGCCCTGCTGTGCCTGTGAGTAGCACCTCATATGGAAGAAGGGAATTGACTGACATGTGTTTTTCTCTCCCTGAAGACTGGCCTGAGGGTGAGGAACTAATTGTCTGCATCATGGCAAAGCGGGAGGGCAGTACCAGCCCAGTAGTTCGGCAGATTGACAAGCAGTTCCTGGTATGCAGTATCTGCCTCGATCGATACCATTGCCCTAAGGTTTTACCCTGCCTGCACACCTTCTGTGAGAGGTAAGCATCTTGGGTGCATGCAGAGGTGATGAGGGAACTACAGTGTTCCTTCTCCCTGACTGACCCTGGATTCTCCTGCCCATATTATGATGATACTGACATCTTTCCTACCTCTTTGCAGGTGTTTGCAGAGCTATATCCCTGCACAGAGTCTGACATTGTCATGTCCTGTATGCCGCCAGACTTCCATCCTCCCCGAACAGGGTGTTTCTGCTTTGCAGAATAACTTCTTTATCAGCAACTTGATAGAAGTAATGCAGAGGACTCCTGATGGAGGCCGTGATCCCACTGCCCCTCACCCACTCTGCGCTGTGGCTGGGCGTCCTCTCTCCTGTCCCAACCATGAAGGCAAGGTGGGCCCAAGAGAGGGCCAGTGAGGCCAGGGTTGTGCCTGTCTGGACAACATAAGGATAGGAAGGGGAAATGGGTGGGGAGGAAGAAAAGACAGGAGTAGGCTGAGGAGTAGTTGGGACAGTTGGGATAGAGAGAGTTGGGGCCTCTGGCTGGTTGAAGGAGAGACCAGTGGGAAGATGGGGCAGGGGTTGGCTAAGAGATTACTGGGATGGCTAGCTATTGTGGGCTCTAGCCCATCAGTTTCTGCTTGTTTGCTCCCAGACAATGGAGTTCTACTGTGAGTCATGTGAGACAGCCATGTGTGGGGAATGTCGAGCTGGGGAACATGGGGAGCACCGCACTGTGCTGCTCCGGGATGTTGTGGAACAGCACAAGGCAGCCCTGCAGAGACAGCTGGACACCGTGCGCAGCCGGTAGGAGTGGTCAGGGTACGCTGGAGCTGTGGGGAGCAGGGACCCTGGGAAAGGGGAGAAGGAGGGCTGCTCAACTGGCCCCACTCCCAGCCTTAATAGAATGAGGCAATGGATTCAAATCCTGTATCTCAGAAAATTACCAGCTCTGTGACCCTGGGCAAGTCATGCAAATCATTTGTGCCTCTGTTTCCTTAGTTATAAAACGAAGGAATTGGACTTGATGGTTTCTAAGTTTCTTTCTGACTGAATCTTTTGATCCCTCACAGATTTCAATGATGGCCTTCTTTGCCTGTTCCCCTTCTAGGTTGCCCCAACTGACAGCAGCCATTGCCCTGGTGGGAGAGATCAGCCAGCAGCTGGTGGATCGGAAGGCTGAGGCACTGGCCCAAATCAGTGGGGCTTTTGAGGAACTGGAGCAGGCTCTGCAGCAGCGCAAGGGGGCACTGGTCAGGGACCTGGAGGCCATCTGTGGGGCCAAGCAGAAGGTGGGCTCCCAGCCCCCTTTCCCAACTTCTACCCCTAGTTTGCCCATCCTTTCCCCATTCTCCCATCCTGTTCCTTTTTTTTTGTTCTCCCCATTCCATTCCCTTATCCCCTTCCTTATATGGGTCCTTCTTTTTCTCTGGGTCTGTCCTCAGCACCATCCCCACTGTGATCCATAGTGCCTTCTGTGCCCTAATGATATTTATTCCTGCTGAACCCTATAGGAATGCCCCTTCTATGCCCCATGGTGCTCTCCCTGCACCCCACAGTGCCCTCTGCATGGTGCTTTCCATGTGCCATCATGGTACCCCCTTGTCCCATATCCCTGTGCTCCGCGTCCCTGCTGTGCCCCAAGGTGCACTCACTATATCCCCCGGTGTCCTCTGCATGTTACCCTCCCAGTGCCCCTATGGTACCCTATCTATGCCCCCACGGTGCCCGCCCCATGCCCCCAGGTGCTGCAGGCCCAGCTGGAGACACTGCGTCAGGGCCAGGAGCATATTGGGAGCAGCTGCAGCTTTGCGGAGCAGGCCCTGCGTCTAGGCTCAGAGACGGAAGTGCTGCTCGTGCGCAAGCAGATGGGGGAGCGGCTGGCGGCATTGGCCAGCCAAGCCTTCCCTGAGCGGCCTCATGAGAACGGGCAGCTGGAGCTTCTTCTAGAGACGGATGGCCTGCGCCGCTCTATTCTCAACTTGGGTGCACTCCTTACCACTAGTGCCACAGCCCACGAGACAGTGGCTACAGGTGAGGGCCTTCGCCAGGCGCTGGTGGGGCAGCCAGCCTCACTGACTATCACCACCAAAGACAAAGATGGGCAGCTTGTGCGCACAGGAAGTGCGGAACTTCGAGCTGAGCTGACAGGCCCCGATGGGGCTCGCCTTGAGGCCCATGTGCTGGACCACAAGAATGGCACTTATGAGCTGGTCTACACCGCCCGGGCAGAGGGTGAACTTCTCCTCTCTGTACTACTGTATGGGCAGCCTGTACGGGGCAGCCCCTTCCGAGTGCGTGCTCTGCGCCCTGGTGACCTGCCCCCTTCTCCTGATGATGTCAAGCGCCGGGTCAAGTCCCCTGGTGGTCCCGGTGGCCATGTGCGACAGAAGGCAGTGCGCCGGCCCAGCTCCATGTATAGCACAGGAGGCAAGAGGAAAGACAACCCTATTGAGGATGAACTGGTCTTCCGAGTTGGTGAGTGGCGAGCTGTCCATCGTGACAGTTGAGGTCCCTGCAGGGTCACTGGGGTGTTTGGGATGGGGGACAGGAGGAACAAGGAGAGGGAAGTGAATTTCATGCCCCCTCAGAGCAGTGCTCTTCCTACAGGCAGCCGAGGGCGAGAGAAGGGCGAATTTACCAACTTACAGGGCATTTCTGCAGCCAGCAGTGGCCGCATTGTGGTGGCCGACAGCAACAACCAGTGCATCCAGGTAATAATCATCCCTCCAACCCAGCCACCAGGATATTGAGGTGACATTTTCTCTACCACCATCCACTCATCTGTGTGTATCCAGGTAACAGCCTTTTCCAAAAGACCAAGGTATTCAGGTAATGCTAGTCTCACCTCCACCCACTAACCAGGGTATTGAAGCAATTCAGGTTCTCAATGAATGTACAGCTAATATCCAGCCCTTAGCTTGCAGGGCACTCTGGGAAGTACCAAAAAAACCCAAAAAAGGTAGAACTGGTCCCTACCCTGACTCAGGGAGCATTTTTTAGCTAGGGAAGACTTGAATATATATGTAGACAGAGAGGAAGGAGTGAGTTGAGAGGGAGATTGAAAATATGGGAGAGCATATGGATGATTTTGAATGTAAGATCATGGAGTAGTAGATTTGGATTCAAGGGGAAGGCTCAGTCTAATAGAATGAGGACACCTCTTCTACCTTTGCCCTCCTCTTCCCTAACAACTAGTGAGTCAAGCAGATGGACTGTTTAGAAGGGTCTGGGGCTTAGAGCTAAGGAAGCCTCTCCCTTCAGTCTCTGCTTTCATCTGAGTCAAGTATGTTCCCTCCTTCTTACACCTCTTTTTAGTCAGCCTCCACAAGAGTTTGATCTGTCACTGCTCCTCCTAGGTGTTCTCCAATGAGGGTCAGTTCAAACTCCGCTTTGGTGTACGAGGCCGCTCTCCAGGGCAGCTGCAGCGTCCCACAGGCGTAGCAGTGGACACCAATGGTGACATTATTGTGGCTGATTATGACAACCGTTGGGTCAGTGTCTTCTCACCTGAAGGCAAGTTCAAGGTGAGAGGCATGCTCGGCTTATCAGTTTCCATCTTCCATGTGCTGAGCCTGAGAAGGGAGGAGAGATGAGACTATTTAGAAGTTAAACACTGGTCCATTAGTAGACCAGAACCACAGTTGAGCTGTGAAGTTAATGAGAATGAGTTTACTAGTTTCTCCAAGCTGGGGTCTCTTTGTACAACTCCTTTTTTTCTGTACAAGATCTTCTGGTTGCGGGCCTCCTGAAGGTTTCCGCTTTCTGAACTAAGCCCCTTAGGCCCTCTGGGAGAGCCCTCTGATCTCCTCTACTCTGTAGTCTCACATTTTATTCTCTCTCCTTTATGGAGCCTGGTGCCAAGGAGTCTTTGGAGAGACTCCTCTTTGGAGAGATAGAAGAATGAGATTGGATAAACCTTGCCGTGCTTCTTTGTTACTCTTCCTCCTCATTTTGGCATCCCTGTTTCCACGCTAGTCTATCTGTAAGACCCTATACTAGAACATGATGATTTCCCTACCCTTACCCTGTGCTGGATTGACCAGCTTAGCCCCATCTTCCCTTTCTGGACTTTCTGCAGACCAAAATTGGAGCTGGGAGGCTCATGGGACCCAAGGGCGTGGCTGTGGACCGAAATGGACACATCATTGTGGTGGACAACAAGGCTTGCTGCGTCTTCACCTTCCAGCCCAACGGAAAGCTAGTGGGTCGCTTTGGGGGTCGTGGTGCTACTGACCGCCATTTTGCAGGTATGGGGATTGGGTTGTAACCAAGAAACCTTGAAAATTGCTTAGAGATTCCCCACTACCTTGAGACTTTTTCTTCTTTGAAGACTGTGTCACATCTTCTTCATGTTTGACCTGAGGCCACCCTATCCACACATACCTACAACTCTGGGACTCTCCCCCAGTCTGAGAAGCAGAAGGCACCTGTACCTAACCATCAAATCCCCTACAAAGTGTTATCAAGCCTCTGCTGGATGACCTTCATGGAGAGCCTACTATTTCTCAAAGTAGCTGATTTGCCTTTCAGAATCCCAACCATTATGAGTTTTCCTTTAGGTCAAACCTAAATCTCTGCAACTTCTACCCATTACTCCTAGTTCTTCTCTCCAGGGCCAAATAGAACAGATCTGATTTCTTTTCTGTGTACTGTCTTCTAAAACTTAAAGGGCTGGAATCATGTCTCATCTCTCTCCTCTCTCCAAGCTAAATATCCTAAGTTCTCGCAACTGATCCTCATGTGGACTGGTTTCCATTGTCCTCATCATCCTGGTCCCCCACTTCTAGATGTGCTCCTTCTAGTCACTTTCTTAAAATGTGGTCTTCAGAAACTGAGCACAGCACTCCAGAGGTCATGACTTCAGGGCAGAATCGTGAGACCATCAGTTTCATCATTTGGGAAGCAATGTTTCCTTTAATGTAGTCTAGGGTCCCAAAAGTTGTTGTGATGATGTTCTGCTGTTGACATACTGAATTTGCAGTCCACTAAAATCCTCAGATATCTTTTCCATGAGTTGCTGTGTAGCCATGTCTCCCTTATCTAATACTGATACAACTGACTGTGTGTGAGTGTGTGTGCATGTCCATAGAACTTTATATTTTTCCCTGTTAAGTATTATCTTATTAGATTTAATGCATTGTTTTTGCCTGTCATAATAATGTTTTTGGGTTCTTGTTCTGTTATTCAGTATTTTAGGTATTCCTTCCAGATTTGTATCTCAACCAATTTGATAAAGATGCCATTCATATAAATCAATGATAAAAATGTTACATAACACAGAGTCAAGAGTAAATCCTAGGGGAGGAAAGAGGGGACCTGGACTGCTAAAGACTTCCCTCTAAGTTCATGTTGACCCATTGGTGGTTTCTCTTTGGTTCTGTTTGTCATACTATTTTAGATTGCTCCTCACTGTTCTCTTATTATCTGGTCAAGAATAGCATGACTTTGTCAAAATTCTTTGCTGAAATCCCAGTGTTTCGTCTCTGTAGCATTATCCTGATCTACCAGACTAGTGACAGTCAGAAAAGGGAAATGAGGTTAGTCTGGAATGACCTGTTTTTGATGAAGCTATTCTGACTGTTTGTGGTCAATGCATCTTTTTTTTAAATGCCCAGAAATCTGCCTCTTTAACATTAGGATTAAGAACAGGGCTTTTTAATGTGGGGTCTGTGAACTTGCTTTTTAAAATATTTGGAAAACAATTTCACTATAATTGATTTTCTTTGAAATCTTGAGTATTTTATTTTGCATATCTAAAAAAGTGATGTCAAGAAGAAATTTTGCCAGACTGCCAAAAGGGCCCATGGCACAGAAAAGTTTTAAGAACTCTGATAGAGAATTTTATATTTAGAGAATTTGATAAGAAAACCTCATTGGCTTATTTTGAGGTTCTACCTTCTTCCTTTTTTTTTTTTTAAATCAGGATGGCATTTTCCCTTCTCTAATCTTGTAGCACTGCTCTCATTCTTCATGATTTTTCTTCTTTAAAAAGTATTATATTACTGTCCAACATATTTCACAAATAAGGTAAAAGGAAAAAAACCTAATTATTAATGATTGCACATGAAACCACAAACTTGCATTATTTTTCATTTGATTTCTTTAAAAAATGTGTGTTTTCAGTTAACCAAAATCTTCCTGATTCCGTGTTCCCTTCTCAGTTTCCTTCCTGTGCATTTCTCCTTTCTTTCAGAATCTTGGGATGTAATTAGTCCAGGTTAAGTTCTCTCCTATCCTCCTGTTTGGGTTTCCACTCTGTTTACCATTTATCCTTCCCAGTCCAAATATTATCTATTTTAACAAAGAAACCAGGAGTAGAATATGAGTTGATTAGTTCTGCCTTCCCTTCATTGTCCATTATCATCATCCCATTTACTCTAAGCAGCAATTATAAGTGTGCGAGCACAAGCGTGGCACTTAACTTCTGTCCACCAATAGTAGTAACCTCCCAGGGTGGTTGTGAGGATCAAAAGAGGTGCTGTGCTTTGCAAACCTTAATGATCTCTCTAAAGGTCTCTGAGTAAGAAAAAAAACACCTTTTTAGTTCTTTTTATTGGTCATCAACAGCTTCAACTCATTCTGAGCTTTACCACTATTGACACTATTTTTGGAGAATCATGCCACTCTTATATTAATTATGAGTTAGCTGTCTCTTTTTATTTTTTGTAATGTCTTTTTTAGCATCTGAGTTCATTGGTGTTTGTGTTATAAGTATTTCATTCTTAAAAATATTCCTTCTTTTGACCCAGCAAAAATACCAGACCACTGGCTCCTATCTCTCTTTCCAAAGAGTGCTTTGAAACACATTCGTTCAAACAGAAAGTGCCTTCGTGTGGGCCTGACTTTCCTCTTCTCTCAAAAATTTTAAGATAGAGTTGAGTAGTCCTGTCCTGCCAAGGTTCTTATCACTTCTACTGCAGTGCAGTTAAGTTCAATGTAGTCATTTATCAAATACCCTCTGCCTGCAGGGTGTCATGTGGGGCACTAGGGATACACGGAAAATACACAAACCGGATCTTGCCCTCAAAGTGCTTATAATCTCCTGGAGAAATACATGTACAAAGATAAGTAAATATGAGAGAAATTAATGGAGAAAGGGGATTGGAAAAGGCTTCCTGGAGGAGGTCAAACTGAGCTAACATGACTTTCTCTGCAATAAAAAATGGTAGAAATCGTTTTAGTTTAACTTTCTTTACATAATTCTTTTCCTTCTTGCTTTTTTGAGCACTCATTCAAAGCTTTCCCAGGGGAGTATCTTCTTCTTATCAGAGAACCATTGACCCCCATCTATTTCTTTTAGTCTGAGATTTCTATTCTTGTAATACATAGCAGCCAAATACCTTGGTTTTGTGTTTGTGTATATGTTGTTTTTTTTTTTAAATCTACCTTGGAAGGCAGATACAGTTGAAAAGAATCATGGATGTCATTTAATCCAACCTCCCAATATATAGGTTTTTCATTTGGTTTCCCTAGCAGATGGTCATGAATGTTCATAACAAACAAACAAAAATCCTTTCTGTCAGTCTTTAAGACTGCTCCCAGCCTAATGATACAACCTCATAATTCTCAAAGTTTAATCTATGGTCTAGCCTCTTATGATATTGTATAACAATAGAATTATTTAATATTTCAATGACTTCCTCTGTGTTGGTTGGAATCAGGTCTATGTAGTAGTTTTCTTAATTGCTTCCTTCACTTTCTGAAAAATAAAGGTATCATTAAGGCAAATCAGGCATGCGTTATAAGGGAGAGGAGTCCAGCAGATGTCTAGATAGTTGGGTAACCACCCTTTTCTATGTCTTTTCCCCCTTTCTGCATGTGGACCCACCCAGTTCATTGCCCTCCACTGCATGTTAGTGTACACACACATACACACACACACACACACTCACATACTCACATACACACACACACACACACACACACACACACACACCACACACCACACACACACACACACACCCCTGCTGTCCTAGGACCACCCAGTGAATCTCTGAGCAATTTGTGAGAGCTATAGAAACTCTTTCTTACTGCTGCTTCTCTCCGGTGTCTTAAGGTCCCCACTTTGTTGCTGTGAATAACAAGAATGAAATTGTGGTGACAGATTTTCATAATCATTCAGTGAAGGTTAGTGACGTCCCCACAAACATCCTTCTGTATCTTCCCTCTCCTTCCTGTACTCTGGATCTCTAGGCCACCCTTCTCCCATGACTCTTTTCCTTCCCACAGCCATTTCTTTTCCCCTCTATTTCCCCTGATCTCTCCTGTCATCAGCCCCTGTCCCAGTGTCCTTCATGCTGGGTGTTTTTGAACTGGTACTAAGTCCTCCTCCCCCTCCATCCCAGGTGTACAGTGCAGATGGAGATTTCCTCTTCAAGTTTGGCTCTCATGGCGAGGGTAATGGGCAGTTCAACGCCCCTACTGGTGTGGCTGTGGACTCGAATGGGAACATTATTGTGGCAGATTGGGGAAATAGCCGCATCCAGGTGAGTCCTTATGGTCTCCAGTCCTTGGAGGTCTGGGAGGTTAGGGGCAGGGGACAGGCTGAACTTCCCTGACTTTCCCTCTGCCCTACAGGTATTTGACAGTACAGGCTCTTTCCTATCCTATATCAACACCACTGCAGAACCACTCTATGGCCCCCAGGGCTTGGCACTGACCTCTGATGGCCATGTGGTAGTGGCTGATGCAGGCAACCACTGTTTCAAGGCCTATCGCTACCTCCAGTAGATGCTCTGCTGACTCAGACCTGGATGGATAGACAGATGGACACCACCACTCCAAGGATGGGATAGGCCCAGGACCTGCGGGCCAGATCAGGAAGCAATGAATGTGGGAGCCATGTGCCCTTTACCACCCCAGGGCCTTCCCCAGGGATCTTCTCCCCATGTTCACCAGTTGACCTTTATCCTCCTTCCTTTCCCCCTCCCCCACACCCCTCATCCCTTCACGCTGCACTTTATTTATTCGGTTCCTGCTTTGGTGATTGGGGTGGAAGGGAGGTATGGGGGAGGTGACCAGGGTTGGGAGGCTTATAAAATCTCCCTCAGTTTACCGTCCTGCTGCCTGCCCACTTGCCCACTTACCCACATGGTTTTTGGTTTCTACAAGAATGTGCTAAGCTTCACTCCAACCCCTAGCCCCACTTAGATCTATACCCAAGTAGGGGTCTAAACCCCATTTAGGCCTGATCTTAGTCCCATCACGTAGATCAGTTGCTGCCAGTTCTTCTGGCCTGTCTCCAGGAGGAGCCTGGGGCTGTCACAGCCAAGGGTTCTGGCTGCCTTCAAGCTGCTTCACAGGGCAGTGCTGTAGGCTGGCAGGCCATGATTGCCCCTCTGCCCTCTCATACAAACTGACAGACAGACAGTAATACCCTTGCCCGGCCCGCTTCATTGTACAAAATAAACGGTCTCCGTGGCTTCTATTTTGATCCTTTTTGGAGAAGAAGGGGGAGAATACTGGTTCAGGCACTTCCCCAGTCCAGGAACATGGGGTGAAGAGATGAGCCAGGGGCTCTAAAACAGAGAAAGAAATGGGATGGAGGAAAGCAGGCAATTGTTCCCTTAGACTTTGACTCACAGTGTATTGTGGGCTCAGAATAGGCTCTTCTAATGGAGCTTTGAGGTTGGACCATGGTGGTAAGGGAGAGGGTTACCTCTGAGACTGTAGGTCTGCTCTTCTTTTTCCTTTATCCCAGGCCATGGTAGGGAACTTAAGAACCTGGAATGATCTAACATCAGAACAATCATCACCTGGGTAGAGATGGTGACAGGTATGAAATAGGCTCATAGGGCTTTGACAAGAAAGGGTTCTGGAGGTCAAGTTCTGACTTACGGAGAAAGGCCAGAGGGGTATGATGATAAAGAAGGTTAGGGCAGGTGGGAGAGCTGCTCTGGGCATCTTGTACCCTGAGGAAGGTGGGTTTCCAGGATTAACTTCACAGACTTAACACCTGATATTTGAACCAAAGCAGTGGGCAAACCTAGTCAGGCTCCTCAGAGATGCGTATGTAGTTCAATAAAAGTGTGAGCGATCCAGACTGAGGACCTAATTGTGAGGGTGCTACCACTTGTACACATAGCCAATACGGCTACCTGCAAAGAATGAACACCAGAATAGAAATTTAGAGGAACAAAGTGGAATAAAGTTCTAGAGGAAATTTCATATGGATGGACTTCCATAATCTGGGAAGGGACTAGTTTTTGGGTGGATTTGTTTCTAAATGAGGTGCCCTCCTGGATCCTTAGGGACATCCTTGAGGTATACAGTAGACTCAGCAGTACAATCAAAAATGACTGGACAGTGGAAAGAAATAACTTACTTATTCTTTGTAAGGAGCTTGAGGTTGGTGGGGAAAGTGTATGTGTGTGGGAATCCCAGAAATCCCAAATGAATGAAGGAGCTGAAGATGCTTTTAGGTATTTGAGGTATGGGGGAGAAACATACTTTTAGCTAATTCCCAGACTAAGGGAAATAGGTTTCATGCTTCGATATCTACAATGTCCCCTCCATGGGACATGTTTGGGTGGCATAAAGTCTGGTCACTAAATTGTTTCCTTTGAAGGAGTTAATGTGGTGGTATGGTAGGTTATATTACCCCAAAGTATCTCATCAGTATTTTCACTTGTTCTAGTGATACAGATCACAACTTACTCATGCCCATTCATCTTGTGTGGTATTTGTCCATGTCTTCCTATAAATATGCCACATCAGGACCACCAAATGTGGGAAGGCCTTCCTTATGTTTTCGTGATACTGTACTGGTGCCAGTGGAACAAGTGAAAGATGTTAAGAAGTTATTTCCTGTTCTTGTTGTGTAATTGGCAAGGTTTTTTTCCAATTATAAATTTATCCCCTTGCAATAATTACAATGACCAAAATTGTACGTGGGACATTGCACAGAAATTTACATTTAAACTTCAGTCCTGAGTGATGGTACCATTAGATAACTCCGTTTTACCAGCGATTTATAAACTCAGAGAGGTTGCCTGGTTACACAGCTAGTAAGTATCAAGGCAGGGTTTGAATTCAGGTCTTCCAGATTCAAGTACTCCAATGCCCCAACGTGGCATCCAGGTGACCTTTTGTTTATGGTCTAGGCTAGTGAAGTGCAATCTCTGACTTTCTACCACACTGAAAAAACTTCAAGTACTATTCCAACAAAAGATTCTATCTGCATTCTCAGGATCAACTTAGCCAAGTATGAAGAGGTTTGTAACCAATTTGGCTACCTGGTCATGTATTCTTTGGCTATGACAACCTATGAAACAAAGGGGAAAATATGGTCTACTTCTGTTTCTGTGGTGATGTTGGCAGATTGGCGGAAAAGGGGGCTGAAAGTGCTAAGTCTTGTTCAATTACCAAGCAAATATACTACCAGAGTAACTGAAACATATCAGTCTTGACACTTTTGGTGGGTTATCATATATCCTTAATTTCCAAAGATGGGACAACACAACTGGAGGATTGATAATCCCACTTTTCTGAAACAACCCTGACACTGATGGATCATGTGTCCATTAGTTAAACATCATAGAGGGGGGAGAGCAATCCTCATCTGGAGATATCAGAGATAAGAATCAAATTAGAACTGGGAAATAAGTCAATCCACTTTAGCAACAGGGTGTTTGCAAAATTGAAAAATCCAAGAGGAGACAAATGAAAAACTGTAGGGGAAAAATTCAGGTTTCAGGGAGCAGGGTGAACCGTCTCAAATCAGCATGTTGGGGAGCTGCCTGGTAAGGCTGTCTCCTTAAAGTTTTGGTCCTTTTATGATGGCTACTAGTATTCACCCTCACCCTGGCATCAGGGGTATATAGTCATGTGCCTATGCTTCCCTCAGATCATGGAGCCATTCAGGAACTACCTTTATCAGAGGTGTCCATTTTACTTCAGTGGATGACACTCCTTTGGGCTAGATCTGACAAGACTAAAGACAGAATCATAGAATTTTGGATTTGGAAGAGACTCCAGTTACCAATGAATCCAAATTATACATACCTGACAAAGAATACGCTCTGCAACATACCTGACATATAATCATCCAACCTCTGAAGACCTCCCATTTTGTTGAACCTACTGCTTCCCAAAGTAGCTGGTGCTTTAAATTCCTGATTAGCTCTCATTGTTGACAAGCTTTTCTTTCCATTGATCTTAAATTCACCTCTTTGCTATGTCCACTCAATGTTCTTAATTTTGCTTTCTTGAGATAAGAACAAATCTAGTCTTCTACATGACAACCCTTTATATCCTAGAAGACCACTATCATATCCATCCAGTCTTCCTAACTTCAGACTAAACATCACCAGTCCCTTCAACTGATCCTTTTAAGGCATGATATCTAAGTCCTCCACTGTCATGGTTGCCTTTCTCTGGCCACTCCACCATATAGCTATCCTTTCATGGACCCATAAATGGACCAGGGCAGAGTACAAAAGGACTATCACCTCCTTATTCTTGGATGCTATGCCTCTCAATTCAGTTTAAGATTACACTAACTTTCTTGGCTGCTGTATCAGACCAATGACTCATACTGAACTTAAAATTCTGTAAAATTCCCAGACCTTTTTTGGATGAACTATTGCCTAACTTTGCCTCCTCCATCTTGTACTTGTAGAGTTGTTGTTTGTTTTTTTTTTTAACCTAAGTGTAGGATTTTGTGTTTATACGTATTAAATTTCATTTTATTTGATTTGGTCCAGTGTTCTAACCTGTCAAGATATTTTGAAATCCTGATAGAAGGACCAAAGTCTCAGAGGAGACATGAGGTAAAGGGGCCAAGACCACAAGTAGAGGAGTAAGCCTTATCAAGGAAAAGGCACATCTCTTCCTCAGAGACTGAAGCAAATGAGAGAATGGAAGATGACATTGAAAAGATGTGAGGTACAAAACAGAATAAGAAGGATTTCAGGACAGATGGCCACAATTTTCTCAATATAAAGTAGGATCCTCTTGATAGGGAGGAGGGAAGAGGGGTTAGTGTAGGTAACCTGAGGAGAAAAGAGAATTCAAAACAGATACCTTAAGGAACATAATAGAGAATCGGGAAGAATAAAAGGATCATTGTGAAGCAGTGAGGACTCATCTGATATTAGATTGAAAACTTAAGAGTTGAATCAGTAGGGTTGTGTGACTACTTCTGATTTTGTTGTTCAGTCATATCCAACTCTTCATGACCCTCTTTGGGGGTTTCTTGGCAAAGATAATGGAGTTCCCTCTCTAGCTCCTTTTACAGATGAGGAAACTGAGGCAGAGTTAAGTGATTTGCCCAGGGTCACACAGCTAGTTACTTAGTTGCTATGACTTCTGATAGCAGTCAGCAATACAAAGTAGCAGTGAAGACAGAATAATAATAGGCAATTACCCAGAGTTGAAGTTTGACATAAGGTGAACAGTAATAGGACAAAGAGACAAAGTAATCATTGGCTAGAAGACATTGTAGAAGACGGTATACAATTGAACTGATTTAACCATCTGTCCAAGATTTTGAAGGAAAAGAAATGTAAGCATGGGTGAATGAGACCTGGAAAAGCAGGAAGGGATGAGTAAATAGATGTTGTAGAGGATAGGTATGGGGGGTAGGGGGAATCAGGATGGGGGATTAACCACAGGGAGAGAAAAAGGAGGTTGTGGTTAGAGAGGCGTTCCAAATGATAGAAGTGGGCTGCTTCTGGGTGAGATCAAGGGCATTACCATCCTTTCGTGTGTCTGAAGTGGGGTCAAGGTACAGATACATGGATACACTCCTTTCCCTACCCCTGTACTTATCCTACTTCTTTTAAATAAAGTATTCTAGAGCCATATTTTAGTATGAGGTATCACACCAAAATTCAGCAATAACTTCTAAGGTCAAATGGAATTTCTTGCATTAGAATCTTTAGTTTATCTTGCTTGTGTAGCACATGATCTGATGCAACTATCCCAGCTCCTACTTTAACAAGTTCCTTCAGGGTACTAAGAGTAGTTTCTAGGGGTTTGTCTAATGCTATAGGGTTTATATCTTAAGTGTGTTAGATATGGTGTGCTTCCCACCATCATTGCCAGTTGATATTGATTGATCAGTCATACTTAGATTTTAGAAAGGGATATTCACTAAACTGGCAAGAATAGTTCTTGCCATCTCCTTCCAGATAACTACAAAAATTCATATACTGTCTGAAAATAAGTCTACCAAAGCACACAAAATACTTATATAGATTGAATTAAAAATACTCCTTAAAGAATTAAAGAGCTGCAGTGCTCATGGCTAGGTCAATATGATAAAAATGACAATCTGGAATGCTAAAATTAATTTACATTTTTAATGTTTTAGCAATCAAAGTATCAAAGGGATGCTTTATAAAACTTGATGAATAGAAAATTCACTTTGAAAAATAAAATATCTAGAATATCAAAGGAAACAGAAGAGGGATAAAAGGGAAATAGCCCTTTCAAATTTTATATTATAAAGCAGCAGTCATCAAAACTATCTGGTACCGGTTAAAAAAAAAAAAGAGAGAGGCAGATCAATGAAACAATCTAGACAAAAATAATTAGAAAAAACAGAACTCAAAAACCCAGTGCCCAATTAACCAGAAAGCATCAATTACTTAAAAGAATTCCCTGTTTGATTAAAAACTTAGGGAAAAACTGTAAAGTGGTCTGGTGGGAATTAGTCTTGGACCAATATTTTCCACATTCCACAATACATTCTGAATGGATATGTGACTTTAATATTAAAGATAATTTCACTTAAAAAATTAAAAGAGGAGCAGGTCATCTATCTCAAAACTATGGGTAGGAAATGGGTTTTTAAAAAAATTACACACACACACACACATTTTCAATCAGAAGAAATCTGCTTTCTTTCCCTCCCTTAAAACCCGTATCTCAAATTGAGAAGGAAAGAAATACAAAACATCCGTAATAAACATACATAGTCAAAATAAATATATTGGCCACATCCAAAAACTTATGTCTTATTCTGCACTTTTAGTTTTCCATCTATCTATCAGGAGGTGGGGAAACAAGTTTCATTATTAGTCCTCTGAAATTATGATTGGTCATTATGCTGATCAAAGTCCCTGATTCCTTGAAAGTTGTTTGTCTTTACATGTTGTCATTGTAGAAATTGTTTTCCTTGTTCAATTCACTTCACTCTGCATCAGTTCATATAAATCTTCTCAGGTTTCTTTAAAATTATGCCCTTCATTGTATCTTATATTACAATAGCATTCCATTTCATCATGTTTATATAACATAACTTGTACAACCATTCTTCAACTTATGGGCATGCTCCAAGATTCACATTCTTTGTCACCTCACCAAGAGTTATAAATATTTTTGCACATTCTCAGAGTTTATTTTGTTCAGGACTAATTCCTTCTTTAATCTACCCTCATTCTAATTCTCCCTTCTCCCCTTTTGCTACTATTTCCCTGTTCAGTAACATGTATTTCTGCACCCAACTCCGTGTGTGTGTGTGTGTGTGTGTGTGTGTGTGTGTGTGTAGGGGGTATTCTTCCCTCCTTGACCAGTTCAGATGAGAGGGAAATTTTGTGTCAGCCACTTCCCCCTTTGCTCCCTCCTTGTGTGTATAGATATTTACCTTCGTACGCTGATTATGTGAGATAATTTCCCCTACCTTTCCCTTCACCTCCCAGTAAAGTTCCTCTTCTGTCTTCCCATTCTTCTCTTAAGATCATTAAGACAAAACCACTCCTTAACCTTATCTAATTAGAATCTCTCTGTGACTCATGGGACATGTGAAATCTTTCTATATGTGGATATAAGTACTTTACCCTTATTTAGTACCTTATTATTGTTTATTCATGCTTACATTTTTATGTTTTTCTTAACTCCTATGATTGTACTTCAAAGTTTCTATATAGTTCTGTTTTAGGTTTTGTGTTTTTTTTGGTCAGGAATCCTTGGAAGTCCTCTATTTTGTTAAAGATCTATTATTTCCTTGTAGAATTATATTTAATTTTGCTGGGTAAGTTATTCTTGGTTGTAAGCCTATATCCTCTGTGTTCTGAAATATCTTATTTCAAGCGCTTTGCTTTATAGTGGTAAGTCACTTATGATTCTGACTGTGGCTCCTTGGCACTTGAATTCTTTTTGTCTGCTCAAAGTATTTTTTCTTTAACCTAGAGCCTCTTAGTTTTGGCTATAATCTTTCTGGGGGGTTTTCATTTTGGGGTTTCTTTCAGGAAGTGACTAGTGGATTCTTTATATTTCCACTTTGCCCTCTGGTTCTGAGGAATGTGGGCAGTTTTCTTTTAAAATTTCTTAAAATATGATATCTAGGTTCTATCTCTTTTTTATTTTTGTCTTGGTATCTAGGTGGTCCTGAGAAGTAGGTGGCACAGTGGATAGAACCTTGGGCCTAGAGCCAGGAGGAACTGAATTCAAATCTGGCCTCAAACACTTGCTAGCTAAGTAATCCTGGGCAAGTAACTTAATCCAGTTTGCCTCAGTTCCTCAGCTGTAAAATGAGCTGAGAAGGAAATGGCAAACTACTCCAATATCTTTGCCAAGAAAAACCCAAATGGCATCATGGCCATGACTGAAATGACTACACAGTAACAAATTTAGTGCTCTAGATCACTATTAGTTAGAGAAATGCACATTAAAACAACTCTGAGGTATCACCTCACACCTCTCAGATTGGCTACATGATACAAAAGGAAAATGATAAATGTTGGAGAAGATATAGGAAAGTTGGAACACTAATGCACTGTTGGTGGAGTTATGAACTGATTCAATCATTCTGGAGAACAATTTGGAACTATGCCCAAAGGGTTATAAAACAGTATATACCTTTTGATCCAGCAATACCACTATTAGCTCTGTGTCCTAAAGAGATCATAAAAAAGGGAAAGGGACCCATATGTATAAAAATACTTATAGCAGCTCTTTTTGTGGTGGCAAAGAGTTGGAAATTGAGGGTATGCCCATCAATTGGGGATGGCTTAACTAGTTGTGTTATATGAATGTAATGGAATACTATTATGCTGTAAAAATGATGAGCAGGCAGATTTCAGAAAAACTTGAAAAGACTCACATGAACTAATGCTGGGCAAAGTGAGCAAAACCAGGAGGACACTGTACATAATAATAGAAACCCTATGTGATGATCAACTTTGATAGACTTGGCTCTTCTTAGCAATATAATGATCTGAAATATCTGAAAGACCCATGATGGAAAATGCTGTTCACATTCAGAGAAAGGACTATGGAGTCTAAATGCAGATCAAAGCATGCTATTTTCACTTTTTTTTAGAATTTTTTTTCTTCTCATAGTTTTTCTTTTTTTTCTGACACATTTCACAACATGACTAATGTGAAAATATTTAATATGTTCATACATATATAGTTTGTAAAGGATTGATTGCCATCTTTGGGAGAAAGTGAAAAATAGTATGCTTTGATCTGCATTCAGATGCCATCAGTTCTTTCTCTCAAAGTGGATTAAATTTTTCATCATGAAAGAGGGAGGGAGAAAAAAAATGGAACTCAATCTTATAAAAGTGAATGTTGAAAACTGCCTTTATATGCAATTGGAAAAAAATAAAATACTATTAAGTGGGGGAAACAAATTTAGGTAGTCCATTGACTCTTACATTTTTTTTCTCCTCAATCTGTTTTCAAAGTAATTTGTTTTGCCATGAGATGACTTACATATTCTTCTATCTTTGAATCTTTTGACTTAAAAAATGTTTCATGTCTCATGGATAAGAAATATTGATAATGTTTGTTGTTTGGGCAAGGTTTTGTATCTCTTATGCTAAGCTGTTCATTCTCTTTCCAATTTTTACTTCCATATCTCTAATTTTTCTTTCTATTTCCCCCCTCTAGCTCTCATTTAACTTATTTTTTGAATATTTTATTTTTTCAATTACATGTAAAATCAATTTTTAACATTAAGAAATTTTTTTGAGTTCCAAATTCTCTCTTTCCCTCTCCCCTTCCTCCCTCCATGAAACAACAAGCAATTTTAATATAGGTTATACAAGTGCAGTCATGGAAGAATATTTCTATATCAATCAAGCTGTGAAAGCAAATACAGACCAAAGAAACACATAAAAATATAAATTGAAAAATAGTATACTTTGATCTGCATTCAGACTCCATCAATTCTTTCTCTGAAAGTGGATAGAATTTTTCATCTTGAGTCCTTTGGAATTGTCTTGGATCATTATATTGCTGAAGATTGCTAAGTCATTCACAATTGATCATCATACAATATTGCTGCAACTGTATCTTCTCATGTTACTCACTTCACTTTGTGTTAGTTCATGTAAGTCTTTCTAGTTTTTCTGAAACCATCCTGCTCATCATTTCTAGTAGTACAGTAGTATTCCTTTACAATCATATATCACAACTTTTCAGTTCTCCAACTGATAGACATTCTCTCTATTTTCAATTCTTTGCTACCACAAAAAAGAACTACTATAAATATTTTTTGTACAAATAGATCCTTTTCATTTTTAAAAATTTCTTTGGGATACAGATTTAATAGTGGTATTGCGAGGTTGAAGGGTATGTATATTTTTGTAGCCCTTTGGGCATACCTTCAAATCGCTCTCCAGAATGGCTGGATCAGTTCACAATTCCATCAGCACTGCATTAGTGCTCCAATTTTCCCATATCCTCTCCAACATTTATCATTTTCTTTTTCAGCATATTAGCCAATCTGATAGGTACAAAGTGGTACCTCAGAGTTGTTTTAATTTGCACTTCTCTAATCAATAGCAATTTAGAGCATTTTTTCATATGACTAGAGATAACTTTGATTTCTGCATCTGAAAACTACCTGTACATATCCTTTGACTCTTTGTCAATTAGGGAATGACATATTATAAATTTGACTCAGTTCTCTATATATTTGAGAAATGAGGCCTTTATGAGAGACTCTTGCTATAAAATCTCTTCCCTTTGACTTTCTGTTTTCCTTCTAATCTTGACTGCATTGGTTTTGCTTGTGCAAAACCTTTTTAATGTAATATAATAAAAATCATCAATTTTCACATCCTGTAATGCTTCTATCTCTTACTTGGTTCTAAATTCTTCCCTTTTCCATAGACCTGACAAGTAAACTATTGCATGCTCTCCTAATTTTCTTAAGGTATCACCTTTTATATCTAAATCATGTACCAACTGTGATCTTATTTTAGTATACAGTGTGAGATGTTGTTCTATACCTGGTTTCTGCCAAACTTTTCCAATTATTCCATCAGTTTTTGTCAAATAGTGAGTTTTTACCCCAAAAGCTTGGATCTTTGTGTTTGTCAAACACTAGATTACTACAGTCATTTACTACTGTGTCTTGCGTACCTAACCTACTCCACAGATCCACCACTGTATTTCTTAGCTAGTACCAGATTGTTTTGATGATTATCACTTTATAATACAATTTGAGACCTGGTACTGCTAAGCCACCTTCCTTCACATTTTTTTCCATTAATTCCCTCGATATTCTGGACATTTTGTT
Source organism: Notamacropus eugenii (assembly GCF_028372415.1). Classification (NCBI taxonomy): domain Eukaryota; kingdom Metazoa; phylum Chordata; class Mammalia; order Diprotodontia; family Macropodidae; genus Notamacropus; species Notamacropus eugenii. Next base: position 89,068,644 of record NC_092876.1, read on the forward strand.
CTTCCAGATGTTTTGTTATTATTTTTTCTAGCTCTATAAAATAATATTTTGTAGTTTGATTAGTATGGCACTGAATAAGTAAATTAATTTAGGTAGAACTGTTATTTTTATTATATTGGCTTAGCCTACCCATGGACAATGAATGTTTTTCCAGTTATTCAGATCTTACTTTGTGTGTGAAATGTGTTTTGTAATTGTGGTCATATAGTTTCTGGGTTTCTCTTATCAGGTATACTTCCAGGTATTTTATATAATCTGCAGTTATTTTAAATGGAATTTCTCTTTCTATCTCTTGCTACTGGACTTTATTGGTAATATATAGAAATGCTGATGATTTCTGTGGGTTTATTTTATGTCCTGCAACTTTGCTAAAGTTGTTAATTATTTCAAATAGTTTTTTAGTTGATTGTCTAGGATTCTCTAAGTATACCATCATATCATCTGCAAAGAGGGATAGTTTTGCTTCCTCATTACCTATTCTAATTTTTTCAATTTCTTTTTCTTCTCTTATTGCTATAGCTAGCATTTCCAGTACAATACTGAATAATAGAGGTAATTATCAGCATCCTTGCTTCACCCTTGATGTTACTGGGGAGGCTTCTAGCTTATTCCCATTATAGATAATGCTTGCTGATGGTTTTAGATAAATATTATTTATCATTTTAAGGTATGCTCCATTTATTCCTATATTTTCTATTGTTTTTAATAGGTATGAGTGTTGTATTTTGTCAAAAACTTTCTCTGCATCTTTTGAAATAATTATATGATTTCTGTTGATTTTGTTATTGATATGGTCAATTATGCTGATAGTTTTTCTAATATTGAACCAGCTTTGCATTCCTGGTGTAAATCCCACCTGGTCATAGTGTATGACCTTTGTGATATGTTGCTATAATCTCCTTGCTAGTATCTTTTTAAAATCTTTTGCATCAATATTTATTAGGGAAATTATTTTGTAGTTTTCTTTCTCTGTTTAGTCTCTTCTCAGTTTAGGCACCAGCATCATATTTGTGTTGTAAAAGGAATTTCTGCCATAAAAGGCCTCCTTATTTGCCTATTTTTATTTTTTCTATTTTTAATTTTTTTCTAAAACTTAAATAGTAAAAAAAGAAACATTATAAATTTAAATATTAAAATTTAAATACAAAATAAGAACAGAACAAAAAGTCCTATGTGCAGCAGAACATAAGAGAAGATTCAAAATATATGGCAATAAATTTTCATTTCAAGAAAGGTTATATAATAAATACTATGCATGGTGTTGAGAGCTATCCATCTTTTCTTGGCTTCCTTTTCAGTTTTCTTTTGTTTTCTGCTGTACACTTTTTACTTTGTTCTTTTACCCCCTTCTCCTTTCTCTCCAAGAAGGCTACAATTAAGCATGGAGATATTTATATATAGATATATACACACATATATAGATATAGACACATACACATATACTTTCCCTAACAAATTCGACTCTGATCTTTGTTTTATATTTGTGCATATATCTTATTTTCTATGCCTCCTGACTCCTCTAGTTTTTTCCTGTTACCTATTACTTAACCTACCTCCCCTCCAAGGATCCCTCCCTTATCCTCCCATTTTCATAAATCTAAACATCCTTTTATATCCCACCTTTAACCTGGTCCCTCACCTCCCCCTCTAGAGATTCCTCCCTTATCCTTTCCCTACTCCCTATCCTCTTAGCATTTTATTTCTTTCTGAATTTAGAAGATTTTTATCCATATATATATATTATTCCCTCTTCAACCCATCCCAATGAAAGTAGTTTTCCAGAACAAATACCCCTCCTCCTTCATCTAATTCCTCTGCTGTCCTCTCACACCTCATTTGTGTAACATAATTACTCATTTTAGCTATTCCTAAACAGTTTGACTTTTTGAAGTCATATCACACTCAGGTCCACTTCAATCTTTCTTATGAATTACTCAATTACTAAAAACAATCTTAGACATATGTTTTACATTTTGCATATATAAAAGGTAAACAGTCTGTCCTTATTGAGTCCTTTGAAATTAGTCTTTGTTACATACCTTACATTTCTCCTGGCAAATCTACTAAATTCAGGTTTCTTTTTAACAAAGTCCTCATTCTGACAATTCATTAAATATCCTTTTTTTTTTTTTCATTCAGGATTATGCTTAGCTTTGTTGTGTATGATATTTTTGTCTGGAATCACAGTTCTTTTACTTTTCAATATATAGTGTTCCAAGACCTGTGGTCTTTTTGTGTCACTGCTGATGGGTCTTGTGAGATTCTAATTGTTGCATTGCCATGTATTTTTTTTCTTTTTGCTTGAAATATTTTAACCTTGAGTTGGGGATTTCAGAATTTGACTGTAATATTCCTGTAGATTTTCCTCATAGGATCTCTTTCAGGTGGTGATTGTGAATTTTTTCTATTTCTACTTTCCTTTCTTGTTCTAATACTTTAGGATATTTTTCTTTAATTACTTCTTGTAGTATTGTATTGATTCTTTTTTTTATCATAACTTTCAGGTAGTCCAGTTATTCTAATGTTTCTCTTCTTGATCTGTTCTCTCGATCAGTTGTTTTCCTTATGAGATGTTTTACATTCTCTTCTATTTTTCATTCTTTATATTTTGTTTTATTATTTCTTGATCTTTTATAACTTCACTGACTTTCCCTTGCCCAATTCTGATTTTCAAGGAGTGGTTTTCTTCCTTAAGAGTCTGGATCTTCTTTCCTAATTGGTTGACTTTTTTTCATAGTCTTCTTGTTTTTCTTCAATTGTTCTTTTTAAATTTAATTTAATTTTTTAATTTTTCCTTGATCTGTCTCATTTGACTTTTGAAGTCTTTCTACAATTCTTCTAGGAATTCTTTTTGGGTAGGTGACCATCTGAAATTACTCTTTGCATCAGTATCCTCCTCTGAAGATGAACCCTGGTCTTCTCTATTCCCATAGTAACTCTATTATTTCTCCTTTGCCTATGCATTTTTTAAAATTTGTAGTAGCTTAGTTTTATCACCTCTAGTCCTCAGGTATGAGGGATGGTGCCTCTGACCTCAGATCCTCCTTCAGTTCTCCTCTCTAACCTGGAACTGAAACTTAAGACCTCCAACCTCCTGTAAGTGCCCACAGCCATTGGCATCCCCATCCCACTGCTTCTGTACTCATCATGTGTGTGCTCTTTCCGTCTCAACCCCTGGGGTTTTTCACAGAACAACTGGGTCTGGATTCCTTGTCAGTAGAGGTCCACTCAATCTTTCCCTGGCTCAGACACCCAACTCCTCTCACTGTCCCTGAAGGTAAAAGATGGTGTGGCTATTGTTGAGACAGCCTTCCAACCCGGCTAACCCCAGGGTTCACTGCTTGTTGTTTAAAGGGTCCTAGCCTGGAGGTGTTTACTCTTACTCTTTACAGGGATCAAACCTGATCCTGTGATTTTTCTTCAGATCTCCAGTTCTTGGATTGTCCCAGAAGGACCACAGTTCTGCCCCTACTCTTATTTATTTTTACTACTCTATATTTGCCGTAAGGTGCTGTTTTATCTCTTGTGGGGGAAAATCTTGAGACCTTGAAATTTTCTGCCATCTTCCCAGAATCCTCTTATTTGCCTATTTTCCCAAATAGTTTGTAAGTATTGGATCTCATTTCATTTATAAGAATATTTTTTAAAAAACTCTTGCTTAATCTCTTTCAGGAATTTTACTTGAATTTGTCCCCCACGTTGTTTTGGGTTTTTTTAGGCTTTGCTTGTTGATGTTTGGAATTTCCTTAAGTTTGTATCTTGAGCAGTCCTGTCCTCATAAAAACTTTTAAGAATGGGATTCCTTTTTATTTACTTATCCTTCCAGCCTATTTCCTCACTGTAGATTTCATGTTAAGGCTGGACCCTGTACAGTTATGGAGGTACGGTATGGGATTTCAGTGACAGCTCAAGCTGGGAACTTGTAAGCTTTTAGCTCTACTAAAGAGGTTTAGGATAGGGCAAAGTCTTGATTGTCTCCTCTCTGATCTAAGTTCTGTAATTTCCTGACCTGAGTTTGGGTCTGAGCACCAACCGCTGCTGGTAGACTCAGTCCCTAACAGTCAACTGGGAAGCTTTGCTTATTTGGAGTGTTTCCACTTCAGGTTCCCCTTTTGACTGTAAATCCTGCCCTGTTTATTCCTCTGCAAGCTTCATACTAGGCTGGAGGCTGGGATTGATTGACATCATGCTCTTTTCCTGGGATAGCGTGCTTTAGAACTTCCTCCTTGCTTGGTATACATCTCAGAACCAATAGCTGCTGCCATTCTCTACACACTGGATCTATGAACCAGAACTGAGTAGTGGGTGACAAAGCTGCCAGCTGGCACCTGTTCCCAGACTCTGCATCTGGTGCTCCAATATAGCATGGTTCTTGGATCTCTTCTTATTCTGGCTAACGCCCTCTCCCTGAACACTGGAAGGCTCCATGAGGCTCCAGGCTCTTGGCCAGACCTCTCCTCTCAATATTTGTAGACCTCTCAATTGATGTCCCTATGCCAACCTGGGCTGGAAAAAATGGCTATGATGATGAACCATGAATAAAGACTGAAATACAGTCTCTGCACTGGCTGAAGAGCAGTGAACCCCTCCCCTGCAATTATCCATTACATATTCTCAATGACACATTTCACTATTGGTGTCCAACAAGAGGTGATTTAGTGAAATGGGATATCAAATGTGTATGTATGTGTGTTTATGTATGTATGTACAATATACAGATACACAAATGTATATATGTATACACACATATGCACACAGAGATAGATAGATACATACATACATACATTTATATATTTAGAAGCTTCATGAGTTCACATATGGCATCTAAACCTTCTGATTATTCCAGCTGTCTGCAGCTACATTTTTTCTTGAACTTGAGTGAGGGGTTTCCTTGAGAGATTTTTTTTAATCTGGCAGCCATCATGACTGTGTCAGAAATTATCATGCATACAAAGAAAGGATTTGTTCATCTTAAAAATGCAGTAATTTACAGTAACTTCAGTGCTTCAAGATATCCATAACTTTATCAAGGTAAGAGCATTATCACACCTCCAAATCTTAGTAGGCAACTTGTGAATTGGTGTGTGCAAAAAAACCAACTAGCTCTTCAACAGTGGACCTCTTTGCGCTTAGCTTAATTTGGTACATTAATTCAGAACCTTAAAGCAGTGGTCTCAATTGTTTTGGTCACAAACCCCTATCAGTAAAATATTTTTGAGCATGTCCCTCAATATATGTATATATACTTATGCATTATATACATGTACTAAGAAGTATGTTCATTGTACTTATGCAAAAATAGAAATTGAAGAATAAGATGTAAGAATCTATTAATAGTACAAAATCCCTTTTTGTTTTCCCTAAAAATACTATTAATAATGATATTTTAGTGAGAGCAATATGATTGGTTATGCTTCATTACTTTTAAAAATCTTGATTTAACCCTTTGTAATATTTTGTAATTAATTATACTCATTACTTTTAAACATCTTGATTTAACACTTTGTAATACAGAGATTTGGTTCTAAGCTTAATTTATTTCACGTCTTAGTTTTAATGGTTGCCAGAGCTGAAAAAGAGAACTCATAAATATAGGTAGATCCAAATGGAAGATATGAGGTATCAGCTGCATTTACTAAATCATGATAAATTTTTATTCTCATCCATTGTTTATAAAGTTTTTTGTTGAAATTTAATTAGTAAATTTTTAATCTTCTCTGATGTCAGTCACTTGTTGCTATAAACTAATCGTATGGAATTGTATTTTTGTATTTTTAATGAATAGATTCAAAATCCACTGAAACTCTTCAAATGAACATTTCAAAAACAGATTAGGAAATTCCATTTCCAAGTTTTTAAAGCATGCAAATATAATAATTTTTATAGGTGAAACATCATTTTTAAAGACCTGGAGAGGAAAAGGAAATATCCAGGAGGAGAGAATTCAGAAAGGGTAAAGACTAAGATAAAGTCAACAGGTCTGTCAATGAAAGGACCATTTGTAATTTTGGAGAGAGTGTTTCAATTGAGTAGAGAGAAAGATGAGGAGGAGGAGGATGAGTGTGGGAGATTGTAAGGCTGGTAACATTCTTGACAGGAATAGAAAAAGGGAAGGGTAGAGAAATAGAAGAGGGTGGAGTTTGGGTGAGGGGGAGGGGAAAATACTGTAATGAAATTTCCGATATAGTTCACTACTCCTCTGTGCTCATTCATTCTGTACTATTTTCCATTGAAAAGGAAAAAAGGTCTCTTCCCCCAAAGCACAAGGCCTGCTGGCTGAGGGATGCTCTTGGCTGTTACAAGGAAAACTAGGGGCCAAGGAATTTTACCTGTGCAGCTGTTCTGCCATGCCTAAGTCTCTGTTACTGTCAGGAGAGAGGTTGGAAGCTCATACAGCCACTGGAGGCCAGCTGCTGGAGGGGTTAGAATCCGGGCTTGTTGCATTATAATGTGTAAAGAAGGTATTGTAGCGGAGACTTCTGATTGACTATCACAGGGAGGGTGGAATGCAATCCATCTTCCCAACCTCGGATGGATTACAATTTGAGGCCACGACAGTCCCTTGGGGCGCCGCCACTCTGGAGACCACTGCCTTAAAACCCTTTTCCAGCTGTCTACTCGGCTCTGAAGAGCTCTGTCCTTAGTATAGTTCTGGAATCAGATACAACATAGCTAGCATTTTTTAATATAGTACTTCAAGATCTTCAAAGTGCTTTACAAATATTGTCTTATTTTATCCCCACAGAAGCCCTGGAAGGTAGATGCTATTATTATCCCCATTTTATAGATGAGGAAATTGAAGCAGATTTGCCCAGGGGCATCATACAGTTAATAAAGGTCTGAGGCTGGATTTGAATTCAGTTCTTACCTCCAGGCCAGTGGTCTACATTCTTCATATTTATTATTTATCTTATATTTATTTATATAAATGTAAATTCACATTTATATGTGCTTTAAGGTTCTGAACTAATGTACCAAATTAAGTCAAACGCAAAGAGGCCCATTGTTGGAGAGCTAGTTGATTTTTTTTGCACACACCAATTCACAAAATTGCCTACTAAGATTTGCAGAGGGTGTGATAATGCTCTCACCTTGATAAAAAAAAATTTACATTTATTTGGTTTTTTTTAATGTTTATATGATTTATATGTTTATTAATATTATTATTTTCCCTTCCCCCCACCAAACCCCACCCTCTTCTATTTCTCCACCCTTCCCTTTTTCTATTCTTGTCAAGAATGTTACCATCTAGCCACCTTTATGAGTAGTATTTATGTCACACTTTAAGATCTACAAAACATTTTATATGTGTTAACTCCTTTGATCCTCAGAACTCTGTGAAGTGGATGCTATTATCCCCATTTTACAGATGAGAAAACTGAGGCTGAGGAACTTTAAGTAACTTGCCCAGGGTCACAAAGTTAGTGTTTGAGGCAGGATTCTTGACTCCCAACTCTAGTACTGCATCTGTTCACCATCTAGAGACCTACTTAAACGGCAAACTCCACTGAAGGAGTGCCCACTACCTCTTGAGGTAACCTATTTTAGCTGCTTTTTCTAATTCTATTTTTAGGAAATGTGTCCATTAGAAGAACTGAAAGATGCTACACTTAAAGAATCTTAGAGAATCAACTAAAAAACTACTTGAAATAATTAACAGCTTTAGCAAAGTTGCAGGATATAAAATAAATACACATAAATCATTGGCATTTCTATATGTTATTAACAAAGTCCGGAAGCAAGAGATAGAAAGAGAAATTCCATTTAAAGTAACTGTAGACAATATTAAATATTTGGGAGTTCACCTGCCAAGACAAACCCAGGAACTACACTACAATTACAAAACATTTTTCACACAAATAAAGTCAGATCTAAATAATTAGAAAAATTCTGCCTAAATTAATTTGTTTATTCAGTGTCATACCAAAAATTATTTTGTAGCGCTAGAAAAAAATAATAACAAAATTCATCTAGAAGAACAAAATGTCTAGAATATCAAGGGAATTAATGAAAAGAAATGCAAAGGAAGGTGACGTAGCCATACCAGATCTCAAACTGTGTTATAAAGTAGCAGTCATCAAAACTACTTGGTATTGGCTAAGAAAGAAAGAGGTGTCTCAGTGGAATAGGTTAAGTACGCAAGACACGGTAGTCAATTATTATAATAATCTACTGTTTGATAAACCCAAAGACTCCAACTTCTAGGATAAGAACTCGCTGTTTGACAAAAACTGCTGGGAAAACTGGAAAACAGTATGGCAGAAACTAGGAATAGAGCAACATTTCACACTGTATACCAAGATATGGTCAAAACGGGTACATGATTTAGACATAAAGTATGAAACTATAAGCAAATTGGGAGAGTTTATCTATCAGATCTATGTAGAAGGAAAGAATTTATGACCAAACAAGAAATAGAGAGCATTTTGAAATACAAAATGGATGATTTTGATTACATTAAATTGAAAAGGTTTTGCACAAACAAAACCAAGATTAGAAAGGAAGCAGAAAGCTGGGAAACAAATTTTTATAGCCAATGTCTTTGATAAAGGCCTCATTTCTAAAATATATACAGAACTGAGTCAAATCTATAAGAATACAAGTCATTCTCCAATTTTGATGAATGGTCGAAGGCAGTTTTCAGATGAAGAAATTAAAGCTGTCTATAGTCATTTGAAAAAATGCTCTAAGTCACTATTCATTAGAGAAATGCAAATTAAAAAAACTCTGAGGTACCCCATCATTGGCTATCAGATTGGCTAACATGACAAAACAGGAAAATGATAAATGTTGGAGGACATGTAGGAAAGTTGGAACACAAATACATTGTTGGTAGAGTTGTGAAGTAATCCAACCATTCTGGAAAACAATTTGGAACTGTGCCCAAAGAGCTATAAAACTGTGCATACCCTTTGATCCAGCAATACCACCACTAGGTCTGTATCCCAGAAATCATATCAAAGGAAAAAGGACACACATGTACAAAAATATTTATAGCAGTTCTTTTTGTAGTGGTAAAAAATTGGAAATTGAGGGAATGCCTATCAATTGGAGAATGGCTGAACAAGTTGTGTTATTAGAATGTAGTGGAATATTATTGTTCCATAAGAAATGGTGAGCAGGTCTACTTAAAAAAAAAACCTGGAAAAACTTGCATGAACTGATGCTTAGTGAAGTGAGGAGCTTCAGGAGAACATTGTACATAGTAACAGCAACATTTTGTTACATCTGATTTTGTTAGATTTAGCTCTTCTGAGCAATGCAGTGATGTAAGACAATTCCAAAAGACTGATGGAAAATGCTATCCACATCCAGAGAAAGAAGTATGGAGTCTGAATGCAGATCAAAGCATACTATTTTTTCTTTCTTTTGTTGTTTTTTCTTTCTCATGGTTTTCTCCTTTGGTCTGATTCTTCTTTCACAACATGACTAATGTGGAAATATGTTTAATATGATCATACATGTATAACCTTTATCAGATTCCATGCCATCTTGGGGAGAGGATAGGGGAAGGAGGAGGGAAAAATTTAGAACTCAAAATCTTATAAAAATGAATGTTGAAAGCTAAAAATAAATAAGTAAATAAATTTATTAAAAAAAACAAGAGCTGAAATTAGCCTTTCCCTCATTGCTCCCTGTTCTTCTCCAGACTTCCTGGAGTTAAGTAAAAAAGTCAAGTCCCTTAACAATCCTTCCAAATGCTCAAATACAGCTATATGATTCTAAATCTTTTGGTCTCCAGGCTAAATAGCCCCTATTCCTTCAATGACATGGTTTCAAGTTCCCCTCACCATTCTGGTTGCCCTCCTTTAGATAAGCTTCAGCTTGTCAATGTTTTTCTAAACATGTGGTGCCCACAAACACAAATAATAAATATTCTTGATGTGGTCCTATCAGGCCAGTGAACTACAGAATTGTTACCTCCCTTATTCTGGATACCATACTTTTATTAGTGCTGGCTAAGATGGATTTAACTTTTTTGACTACTGAGGCACACTTGATTCCAAAGAATTTGTAGTACATTGAGATCCACATGGGTTTTTTCAACATGGCTGCTGGAGGTTGGGGGTGTTGGGGGCAGGGGATGGGTAAGGAACAGAACTGCCAAAAATTCTCTCAAGTGAGAACAGGGAGCTGAGTCATAAGTATCTATGCCAGAGAATTGTGGCTTGTGCCAATAGATTTAAGGTTCTCTCTTTACCCATAGATACAATACTAGCCAACTGCCTCTTGGACCAAAGGAATTCTGCCCTTCCTGTGTATACGCAAAGGACTATATTCTTAATAATCAAGACTAGTGCTATAAACCAATAAAGAGACATAAAACATACAGAAGAATCAAGAAAGGAAATTCCCTGAAATTATAGTCCTTAAGGATTATCCAGGACCTCAAAACTGAGCACCTGTCATTATTAGTGAATCCATAGTAAATCACTCTGAATGAATCCCTTAGAACGTTAGTCTGAGACCCCATCTGATTGATTATATCAGTAATGCTCTCCTCATCCCCACCTTTCTATCTACAATCTGTTATTAATTCTCCATAGATAGTCTCTCCAACAACAACACAATGTAAACTTCTTAAAGGCACAATTTTCACTTTTTTATTCCCAATGCCTCACATAGTGGGTGACACATAATAGGTGTTTTATAACTGTGTGTTGAATGAATAAAAATGAACGGATATATTGGAGGCTATTTCCTAGTCCTTTTAATATTTCTTAGGTCCCAGACAGTATTCAGGCTCTCCATCTGTTACCCTTCTGCCTCGCTACATAGCTGGCTCACCTTTTCTGCTCATATATTTACTGGATGATGAGTGTTATAGCACTTTTTGCTCACAAATCATTTCTGGTGTTATTTAGGCCATGATCTGTAACACCCACGATGTATCTCTGCATTTGCTCCTTAGGTCGTTTACAATTCTGATGCTTTGAAGACTGTCTATGATTTGCAGACATCTGACATTACTAGGGGAATACCATCATTAAAAATGATTTTGCATCAGGGAGCACTTTGAGATCGCTGAAAACACTGCTAATGTAAGAACAAATTAGGCATTCTGGTCCCTTTGAACCTGTCCTTTGTCTGGGTACCGGAGGAGAAAAAATAGCTAAGTGGACACTAATGGCTCAGCTACCTCCCTCGGTAATGCTCTGGACCTTGGGGTGTGATCCCTATGTACCCCAACAGATGGCACTATGACCTTGAGGTACCTGGTCAGGCCTCTTTCTGTCATTCTCCAACAGTAACTGTCATGGTGTAGTGTAGATTTCTGTTCATGTGTCTGGGAGCACTTCTAGCCTCCTATCAGTTCCTGCCTGGGTTCCTCTCTAATCAGCATAGTTTTAAAATATTAGAATAATAATCCTACAATATTTCATAAATGTATCACAATTGGTTCATAAAAATGCTATTTCCTTCCTATCTTTGTAGAACTGAAAGGAAAAAACCCTGCATTATAGATTAGAATTCACCTACTGAATTAAATCACAATTAAAAGAACAAAACTTCTGACCAGTTGTCATTCCAATAGAGAGCTGAAAAATTTCTACTCTTCTGCCTTCAGTTTTTAGCCAGATATTCCTCAGGAATATAAATGACCTATGGGAAGCCCATTACTAATACTCACTTTCTTTAAAAAATTTATTTTCAGTTTTAAATTCTTTTCTTCTCTCTACTCTTCTCCCCACCCATTGAAAAGGCAAGAAGTATGATACCCATTAAACAAGGAAGTCATGCAAAACATATTTCTTCATTAGCCAGCACTGGGGAGAAAAGGCAAGAAAATAAAGTAAGGAAAAAATATTCTTTAATCCGCACTCTGAGTTCAATAGCATATTTCATCATGAGTCCTTTGGAATTGTGGTGGATCATTGTATTGATCAGAGTAGCTGTCTTTCACAATTCATTATCTTTATAATATTGCTGTTAATGTATTGAATAATTTCCTGGTTCTGCTCACTTCACTTAGTATCAGTTCATATAAGTCTTCCCAGGTTTTTCTGAAATCTTCCCTTTCATCCTTTTTTACAGAACAATAGTATTTCATCATGCTCATATATCATAACTTCTTCAATCATTCTCCATTTGATGAACATCCCCTTAAGTCTCCAATTTTTTGCCACTATAAAAAGAGCTGCTATAAATACGTACATATAAGTCCTTTCCTTTTCCTAGAAGCAGTATTGCAGGGTTAGAGAGTATGCACAGTTCTATAGCCCTTTGGACATAGCTCCAAATTGTTCTCTAGAATGATTACAATAGTCCACAACTCCACTAAGAGTTCATTAATATACCTATTTTCCTACACGCTGTCCAGAATTTGTCATTTTCCTTTTCTGTCCTCTTAGCAAATCTGATGAGTTGTTTTAAGTTGCATTTTTCTAATAATTAGTGATTTAGAACATTTTTTCATATGACTTGATAGCTTTGATTTCTTCCTTTGAAAATTGCCTGTTTATATCCTTTGACCATCTATTAATTGGGGAATGACTTTTATTTTTATAAATTTGGCTCAGTTTTCTGCATATTTTAGAAATGAGACCTTTATCAGAGAAATTTGCTATAAAATTCCTGTTTCCTGCTTTTCTTCTAATTTTGACTGCATTGGTTATGTTTGTGCAAAAAAAAAAAACCTATTTAATTTATATAACCAAAATCATCCATTTACCTCTATCTCTTATTTGGTCATGATTTCCCTTGTCCACAGATCTTACCAGTAATTTTTCCATGCTCCCCTAATTTGCTTATGCTATCACCCTTTATGTCTAAATCATGTACCCATTTAGAGCTTATTTTGAAATATAGTGTGAGGTGTTGGTCTATGCCTACTTTCTGCCAAATTGACTTTTGAGTGTTCCCTTTAAGTTAGTAGTTATAAGGGATTCCACTCCCAAGTCCTTACATTTCTTGTTCCTGTATGGGTGAGAAATTACAAGAAAATGCCAAGGAAAGACAAATCTACCTCAGCAGTTGTTAGCACTCAAATTCCCAAACTCACTCTTTCTCTTCTCAATTCTGGGTGCAGTTCATTGTCTATCTGAAGTGTCCGTTCAAGATAGTCAAATGCATATCCTAATGTGGACAATATACATTTCTTCATCTGCCTGTTTTTCCTATGCGAATTCTTGGGCTGGTCTCTTTTGAAGGGCTGTACTTCTCAATGACCATGCTCTGAATTATTCTGGGGCTTGAGGCAATCAGCAAAATGTAACCTGAAAACAACTTTTGAATGACATCTACATCTATAGGGAATCTCTTTTCCATTTGGATTCTGTGAAAGACATCCTTCATGAAACTGACAAATATTTTTGGTGAGTGTAAATCCCCCTACCTTGTGCTTAATTTGATATTGACAATCATAGTATCACTGAACAAAGTTCAGTCAACAAGCATTTATTGAGTACCTAATATTTTCCAAGGATTATACTACGTAATGGCGATGATGATGGTGGTAATAATTGATAATAGTACTAGTGACAATAAAAATAATAGCTAACATGTATGTAGTGCATATTATGTGCCAGATACTGTGCCAAGTGCTTTGCAAATATTATCTCAGTTTTGATCATCACAACAACCCTGGAATTATCTCCATTTTACAGATAAAGAAACTGTGGCAGATAGAAGTTAGGGTCACAGAACTAGTAAGTATCTAGGGTTGAATTTGAACTCAGGTATTCTTGATTCTAAGTCTAGCATTCTATCCATTGCATGATTTAGCTGCCTCCAATTCAAAAATGAGACACTGTCCTCAAGATGGCTTATAATTCTGATTCTCCTGATTATCCACATGGCTGTGTCTGTCAAAGACACCAGAGGCACCTGGTTTGAAGGGAGCTTATAAGGCTGCACTTTGTTTTACTTTGTCATGTGTTTTTGCCATTCTTCAAACAATTAACATTATGTGATCTATTATTCTCTCCCTTTTCCTTTTGGTTAATTGTGTGACTCATAAGATATAATCTATTATAGAAGAAATCATCTACTTTCCCCCTCTCTCATATTTTCAAGGATATCCTTGATTTGTGTGTAGACCATTCTCACAAAGATTTTATAGTGATTTTTCTCCCTCCTATCTTTTTCATATCTTCAAACCCTAGGATATTGTAGAGCCTGATAAATGAGATATATTTACCTAACCTAACCTAAATATTTATACTAAAAAAAATCAAGTGGATGAAGAATGTGTATTGTCCACCAGGATTGAGCAACCTATGGCCTCTTGGCTACATGTAGCCTTCCAGTTCCTCAAATGAAGCCTTTTTACTGAATCCAAATTTCACAGAATGAATCCCCTTAGCAGACTGTGACATGCAGTCAGTTGGATAACACCACAAGCTCATTCATCACATAAATTGGATGTGTACTATAGACAGACAGTGAGCTTAGCCCAGAATTGAATGGGAGAGTGGACTTGACTGAATTGCTTTTAGGAAGTTGCACAAAGTTTTTTAATGACCCCCAAACCTCTCTCTGAAACAAAAGCTGATTTTTTTTTTACACCAATATTGTTCCAGTACCATCCAATAGAAGACAACATGACATAGTAGGTTGAGGGCTGGCCTTGGGGTCAAGAATACCTAGGTTCAAGTCTTACTTCTGTGAGAGATAGCAGAAGGTAAGTTTCCACAGTAAGGTATTGTTAATTGACGAAGTCATTGAGAATAAGTTTAATAATAAGAAGACCAGCAGACTGCAGGTGGACCCAACCAATCAAAAGACAGACAGTGGCCTTCAGAAAATTGCAGTTTTTGTTAAAGGAACCAAATCTACAGCTAACCGGAACTAGCCAAGAAAAATGACTTAGAATAACCTGGAAAAAGCTTTTCTTCACTGCACTTGCTTAATGAACCACATGTATATAAGCAGACACACCCCACAAAAAATTATCCCTCCATTTTCTGATCATGGGTCCTATGTTAAAGCATGTTTGGGAGGGAGGATCACACCAAGGATAGTTACATAATAGGCAGGTAGAGAAGATGATGACCTAATGGAGAATGGACCAATCTGTCTCCTGGTGGGAGGATCTGTCTTGGAGAAACTTGTATATACCTCATCTCACTTCTGTATTCAGAAAAGAATAAAACAAGGTGGCGGCCCGCTTTGGCCAAAGTGTTCAATTCCTCTGAACTTTGCTGCAATCAGTTTTACCTGATACCTTATTAGTGTCAAGAATGTTTCTAACACTTCTAACACATGCTGCTGGTGTGACCTTGGGCAAATCAATTAATCAGATTCCTGGGAAAATTCTAGAACAGATCCTCAGAAGAAATGATTTCCTCCCCTTCAAGTTTATTTTAGATTTACTTTTTATGTATTTTATAGGTAGACATAAGTACATCTTGTCTCCCCAAAAGAATGTAAGGTTCTTGAGAGGAGGGCCTATTTTTGCTTTTTCTTTGTAGCTCCAGGGCTTAGCACAGTGCCTGCCACATTATGGGTACTTAATAAATGCTTATGGATTTATTGATGGCTAAAGAATATTTAGACAAACAATTAATCAGTGATTACAAAGAAACAGCTTCACTTCATCAAGACCAGTTCATGTAAGACTAACTTTATTTCCTTTTGTGATAGGATTACTTAACAAGTAGTTCAGGGAAACACAGCAAGTATAGTTTAACTGGGTGGTTGGTTCCTTTGTTTTCAAAGACTCAAGTTACAGCATGTCTGACTGTGGCTAATCAGACCACTAAGAGCTTGCAACGCTCTACCACTGGCCAGGCACAAATAGTCCAGGTGAACATTTGGGGTGGATTCTCTAAATTTCTACATCTTGTGTTTCTTTTGAGCTATTTCAGTTCTGTTCTGCTCATGGAGCACACAGCACCTTCTCCGATGTGGGCACACCATGCTGAGCTGTGTGTTCCATATCACACAATCAACTCCAAAATTCTTAAGAAAGGCCTTGAGAGTGTCCTTGTGAGTGCTGACTCTGTGGGAGCTCTCCATAAAATAATATTTTAGGCAGGTGTACATCGGGCATTCGAATAATGCAGCCAGCCCATCTTAGTTGCATTATTTGTAGAAGAGTTCGAATTTAGTTTAGTTCAAGAAAGGACCTCGGTGTCTGGTATGTTATTCTGCCAGGTGATCTTCAGAATCTTCCTAAGGCTATTCAAATAGAAGCAATTCAGTTTCCTGGCATGGCACTTGGTATACTGTCCAGGTGTCACAGGCATACAAGAACGAGGTCAGTACAATGGCTCTGTAGACCTTCAATTGGTCAGTTAGTCTAATCAGTCTAATACCTCTTCTCTCTCATGCTTTGCTTCAGAGCCTCCCAAACCCTGAGCTGGCTCTGGCAATGCATGTGTCAACCTCATCATCCCTGGAAAGTATACAGCCAAGGTAAGGGAGTGTTGGTGTATGATTTCTTTGTTTGCAGATGACTGTGCACTCAATGCAACCTCTGAAGCTGAGATGCAACAAAATATGGATTGATTCTCTGCTGCTTGTGCTAATTTTGGCCTAGCAATAAACACCAAGAAAACACAGGTGCTCCATCAGTCAGCACCACACCATCCACACGTAGAACTATCAGTTACAGCAAATGGAGAAGTTTTGAATACTGTGAATAAGTTCTCTTACAGCTTAACTAGATTTAAATGAGGCATTGGATAAAATATCTCATGCTGTTTTGTAGAAAAGACGGTGAGATGTGTACCAGATAGTTCAATGACTTTAGAACTGCCTTCGCTACCTCTGAACAGAAAGCACCACTGCTCTTCCCTTCTTTCTCTAACCCTAACACTGAATAATTTCTCCTCTCATAATTTCCATGGCTTTATCTTAGCATTTCTTGGAGGTTAGACAGTTACTTCCTTCTCTGAGCATCCAACTCTCTACTCTTCAGAAAGATCCTCAAATTTGTGTTTTAGCTCCAAGCATTCAACTGTGCTCTTCCTTCCCTTCCTCCTCTGGATGACTTTTTTCCAATCTCTAACTTCCTGACAAGGGTCAAATTTCCTCTCCACCACTTTGGATCCTTTTCCATCTTCCATCGAATCCCCTTCCTGTCCCTGACTAAGGAGAGGCATTTCTTAAGTCCTTCATCTCCTCCTCTAGGAGAAAGACTAGCGTGTACTTGGAACACAGAAAATCTTTACTTGTCTGTGGCAGAATTATAAACATTATTGCACAATTAAGTCACTTTAGAAATTCATAAGTGAAAACCTTTAGTCTTGGAAGAAAGCTATGTTGTTTTTTTTTAAAAAAATCATGCCAAATAAACCTCATTTCTCTTTTATTAGACTCGTAGATGGTAGAAATGTTATACGCAATAAATAGCATAACTGTACCTCAGCGGTCATTTGAAAAAATCTGCAGATTCACAAATCTCAGAGTTGAAAGGGGGCTCCGAGGCCTTTAGGTAAATGGACAATTTAAAAAGTCTTTTACACGTAGACATCTGGCATCCACTTGAAAGCCTCCAGTGACAGGGAAGTTACTACTCTCAGGGCAGACTATTCCATTTTTGGCTAGCCCTAATTGTTAGAAAGTTTTGCCTTATATAGAACTGAAATCTTCCTCTCTACACTTCCACGCATCTCCCTTGGTTTCACTTTCTGAGACAAAAGAGAGCAAGGATAATTTGATAATAATCTTGTAGATAAGATAGGAAGATGTGGGTTAGAAGGATTTTTGCCAACCTACAGGACAACCTTTAGTGAACTGTCTCCAAGGTCCTATTGCTGTCTCTGTTCAGTAATTTTATCAATGACTTTGTAAAGGCATGGCTGGCATACTTGTCCTATCTCTGACTGACGCAAACATGGGAGGAATAGGTGACCCACCGGACAACAGTCAGATTCCAAAAATATGTTGACAGACTGGAATCATAGACTAAATCTGAATAAGGCTAATGATAAAGAATTACATGTATTTTAAAAAAATTAACTGCAGAAATAGAGTATGATAGAGACATAACTAGACAGTGCATTGGGAAAGAACTGGAGGATGGTTTAAAAATTGGATTAAAGCTCAAGATAAATCCACAGTGGGACATAGCAGCCTACACAGTTAACAGGGTCCCCCGGATACATAGACAGAGGCATAGAGAGAGTCTCCAGTGAGGGTGATGGTGATAATCATGCTGTCTTCCCTGGTCAGAACAAGTATGGAAAATTGTTTTCAGTTCTGGGTTGATTATTTTAAAAAGGATGCACTGCAGCATGGCTGAACACTCACCTTGAGGATAAGAGGAATGAAGACAACTGATGGAACAAGATTGGTTGAAAAAATCAGGGGTGTTTAGTCTGAAAAGCAGAAGGCTTTTGATGGTGGTGGCTAATGTCTTTAAGTATTTAAATGGCTGGCATGTAGGCAGGAGGATGTTATGAGCAACACACAAAAAGTTATAAAGAAGCATAGTTTAGTTCAGTTCAAAGAATAACTTTCTAATAATTAAAACTGAGTAGTGGTAGTGGTGGTGGTAGTAGTAGTGATAATGATAGTGGTAGTGGTAGTGCTGGTGGTGGTGGTGATAGTAGTAGTAAATTGTCTATTAGAGGAGGTCTACAAGTGCAAACTGGATGACTGGCTATCAGATATATTGTAGACAAGATTTCTGATTTCTCTTTAGATGCTAGCAATACTATCAGGGGTTCTTAACCATTTTTGTGTTGTGGACCCCCTTGGCAGCCTATGGATGCCTGTAGTCCATTTCTCAGAAGCCTGTTTTTAATGCATAAAATAAAATGCACAAAATTAGAAAGTGAATCAATTACCCTGAAATACAAACTCATGGACTCCCTGAAGTCCTTCCATGGACCTCTCTTCAGACTCCAGGTAAAGAACTATACTAGATGGTCTGTAAGATTCCTTGATTCTGAAAGACAGACTGACTATTTAACCTGACGATGTCTGAGCTGATTGACAGTTTGCTGAGGCTCTGGTTATTTGTGGTCAGCATGGATGATGAGGTGCTCAGATCCTTTGGTATTTCTGTACCTAAAACACAGTCTTGACTGCAGTTGTAAGGAGAAAGTTCTAGTCCAATCCAGTCTGGTCCAGTATTATCCTGGGGGGAGAAACAAACAAACCAAGAATTCTTTGCAGGCTGTTTATTGACTGATTTAAAGGATCCATTCATGCTTCTTATGCATCCCAAGAATTCAGTCTTATTTGTCAGGAATTGACCAATGCAGAACTAGAGCAGACAATGTATCTGGCATCCATACAAACTCTATCAGATCAATAAAGTTATATTTCACTTGTCAGTCTCCCCTGTCTAGGTCAGATTGTTCAGCCCTATATTTATTGACCTGAGAAGATAAATGTTTGTGGGAACAGAAGGGGCTAGTGGCAAATGATTAATGTTTTCAAATATTTGAAAGACTCTCATAACCTCATTTTTGAGAAAGGAGAGTCAGCATCACAGGGTTGATATTATTGGATAGTAAGTATTGGCTCACTATAAAGGAAAACTTCCTAAAAATTAGAGCTGCCTAAAAATCCAGTGGATTGTCTCAGGATTTTTAATTCCAGAATACATATTTTCAGCTTGTGCAAATAGGCTTCCCTGTGGTCAGGCAAATGATGCTGCTTTAAGATGGCAGAAGTGATAGATACTTGCCTCAACTATGCTGGACACATTCAGAAATTTCAGAAATAGGAAGGAGCTCCAGCTCAGGCTACAGGATGGGACTGTGGCTGGATGTGGAATCTCAGAGTTGGAAAGAAAACAATGCGGGTTATGCAGCATCTACTTCCAGAAACATAAGGAATGGAGCCCCCTCCCTTCTCTAACTGGGGCTGCTAGGCAGCAGAATGGATAAAGTACCAGATTTCAGGAGGACCTGAGTTCAAATCGGACCTCAGACATTTACTAGCTACTCTACTCTGGGCAAGTCACTTACCCTGTTTGCTTCAGTTTCCTTATCTGTAAAATGAGTTTAATGATAGCACCTGCCTCCCAAAATTGTGAGAATCAAATGAAATAATGCTTAGTATGTAAGTACTACATAAATTTTACTTATTGTAATAATCACCATTATTGTCATTACTATTATCATCTACTGCCAGGATCCAGGTCATGCAAAATATGTTAAGTGGGCCCCTAGTGTGACTGGGAAGATGATATCCTGGTCAAGGAATTACCAGTCACCTCTACCAAGGTCCAAAGGGTTCTGGTCACTATGAGTGACCTATCCAAGTATAAGATGGGCACCTCGTAATTATTTCAGCTACCACTAGGAACTCCATAAAAATTTATTGAGTATCTGTTACCTGTGTAACAAAATTTAGATGATATTGCCCCACCTATACCTTACAGTCTTAGGAGGATAAGACACAAACAAGACACAAATACAAACACTACTATTTAGTCAGTGTGGTGAAATGGAGAGAGCAATAGATTTGTAATCAGAGGACCTAAGTTCAAATCCCAGCTCCTCTATTTACTACCTGGGTGACTTTGGGCAAGGACTTAATCTCTTTATGTCCGAGTTTCCTCAAATGTAAAAATGAGGGAGTTAGACTAGATGACTTCTGAAGTCCCTTCATTGTGCCGTCAGTGATATAGATCACAACCATTCAATGCTTTAGTAGAAAAGACTTAGTACATTCAAAAAATGTTAATACCTGGTGACCTCAACACACCTCTAGATACTCCATTGGTTTTTGGATGATAGCACATAGTAGGCATTTAAAAATGCTTATTGAATGATTGATAGAGATTATTGATGGCAAGACTAGATAGGTTTTAAATCTGATCAGCAGTGGTCTCCCCCTTTCCCATACCTGCCAAAGCTGTGTGGGATGGAGTAGGATGGGTAGGAGGAAATCCATTGCACATGCATCAGAGATGTTGGTGTGACCATTAGGCTTGAGTACAGTGCCACCTGGTGTGTGATATATGAATTACAGCCCTGTGATTGTTAATAAAGCAACACCCTATTTTCCTGACGGCTTAAGGGAGACAGTACATGAACTGATGCCCCAAATGTCTGTTTGGATACTCAACAACATGGGTATGTTGGAGCCAACTTGAACTGACTCACGAAAGCTAATTGTTAAATTTTTCAATGTGAGCACTTACATGCTGGAAATCAACAAAAGTTGCAAATCAGAACTTGATGTATTGTTTTACTAATTATCTAGATGTAAGAAAGTGATGGGGAAAATGTTAATAATGCAGATAAAATTTAAAAGGGTATCAATGCAGATTAAAACATCCTTTTTTTCTTTATTTTTGTCTTTTTCTTTTGCAACATGGTTAATATGGAAATATATTTTGCCTGACCTCACAAACATAATTAGTATCCTATTGCTTGCCTTCTCACAGAGGGTAAAGGGCAGAGGGCAAGAGAATTTGGAACTTAACATTTTGCAAAATGAATGTTAAAATTTATTTTGCATATAATTGGGAGATATTTAATTAAATAAAAAAATTTTAAAAATTTCATGTTATATTACCTTCCCCCCATCCTTTCAGGGAGCTGGCTGTTAAACATTTACCAGCACAATACTACTGCTCACCAAGTACACTCACATATACCCAGACTATGGAAGTATCAGTTTAAAAAAAAAATGTTTCCCAAGTTCTGTATTCATCCATATGGATCTCTCTAGATCGCCTTTCCCCATCGGAATAATGTAACCATAGCTTTAGAACTGGAAGAGACCTAAAAAACCATCTACTTCAAAACGTTTATTTTGCAGGTAAGAAACAATCTCACCTCAGGTCATTCTGAGGTTAATAGAAGTAAAGGGACTTAACCAAATCCACAAAGGCATTAAATGGGAAAACCCAAGATTTGAACTCTATAAGAAATCTTTCCCAGTTCTTCTCAGTGTTCATACCTTCCCTCTGCAGATTATTTCTTATTTCGCCTGTCTGTGTCTTGTATGTAGTTATTTACAAGTTATCTCCCCCATTAAATGGTGAACTCCTTGAGAATATAGACTGTCTTTTTCCTTTCTTTATATCCCTAGTGCTTAGCATAGCATCTAGCAAATAGTAGGTACTTAAATGTTTACTGATTGACTTCATTTTCAAGTCCAGTGCTTATTTCACGTTGCATTTTGTTTGTATGTCTAGCAAATATTTTATTGATTTTTTTAACGTCACTGTCAATTTCTAACCCCTTCCTCAAGAATACCTACCCTTGTGACAAGGGAAAATATTTAAACAAAACAAAACAACACATCAAACATGTTTCATTTATCAGTCCTCTGGAATCAAGCTGTCATTATTTCAATCTGAAATCGAATGTTGTTTTCCTTTCAATTAATGTGATCAGTGTGTGTTTTGTTCTGCTATTTCTCTGCTTTTTTTCATTCTGCATCAGACCAGTGAAGTCATTCTAAGCTTCTCTGTATTTCTCATTTTTATTATTTCTTATTGCATAATGAGTCTAGAACATTCATGTTGTGGTTGCTGTTTAGTCATCTCAGTCATATCCGACTCTTCATGACCCCATTTGGGACTTTCTAAGCAAGGACCCTGAGCTGGTTTGCCATTCCTTTTCCAGCTAATTTTACAGATGAGGAAACTGAGACAAACAAGGTGAAGTGACTTGCCCAGGGTCACAGAGCTAGCAAGTGTCAGAGGTCAGATTTGAACTCAGGAAGATGAATCTTCCTGATTTCCGGCCTGGAGCTCTATCCACTGTACCACCAAGTTGCCTACCATGTACAAAACAAGAAGATGCAAAAAAAAAAAAAAAGCGGAAAATGGTACATGAATTGCCTCAAGGAGTGTACCTTCTTCTAGAGGAATATAACCCATGCCTTTAGAAGAAAAAGTAGATACCACCACAATTTCAAGAGGGAGAAGACACTAACAACCAGGAGAATAGGAGAGGGATAATGGAGGAACTGACCCCTGAGCTATGCTTTGAAGGAAGGTGGAGATTCAATGAGGTGAAGGAAGCTGTAAAGAGAGTATATTCCATGGGTGACAGTCTGTGCAAAAGCACACACATGGGGAGATGGAATAGGGCATATGCAAGTCCATTTGACAGCAGCAGAGAGTACATGAAAAGGAATGATATGAAATAAAACTGGAAAAGCAGATGGGAGAGAGACTCTGGAGGATTTTTAATTCCCAGGTTGAAGATAATATGTTTTATATTGAAAGCAAAAGGGAGTCACTGAAGATTTTTGAGGAGGGAAGGTGACATAGTTAGACTTGTGTCTTAAGAACACCAATTTGGCAGCTATATGGAAGATAGATTGAAAAAATGGAGACTAAGAGAGAGGGGGAGCTAGGTGGTGGATAGCAATGGATAGAGCACCAGGCCAGAGCTTAAATCTTCAGACACTTAGTAGCTGTGTGACCCTGGGCAAGTCACTTAACCTTGTTTGCCTTAGTTATTCATCTATAAAATGAACTGGAGAAGAAAATGGCAAACCACTCCTGTATCTTTGTCAAGAAAACCCCAAATGGCATCATGAAGACGTGTGGAGCCGTAACTGAAATGACTAAATATCAATAACCACAGGAGAGAGGGGGAAGAGGGGGGAGATAGTTAAGAGATCAAAAAGCTACTGAAGCTTACTTGAACTGTGCAAACACCTCAGCTTGCCTCCCAGTTTCCATTCTCAAAAGAGAATACAGTACCTAGAATTATAGCACATAGTAGAAATCGAAGGAAGGACAACTGGAACTGGAAAGAAGGACAAGAGAGTTTCATTGAGCAACCAAGCAGTGGAGTCAGGAAACCTAGGTTCAAATCTGTATCCTGGCTCCATCAGTTAATTGGTGGACACACCTTGGACACATCATTTACCTTCTCTGGGCCTCAGTTTCTTCATTTTTAAAATGAATAGGTAGACTGGATGGCCTCCAAGGTCCCCTCCTGGTGTGAATCTATGGATTCTTACACTGGCTGGGTAAGTCATTTAATTTCTATGAACCTCAGTGTTCTTATCTGTGAAACAGGAATAAAATCCCTACAACTATTTCTCAGAATTATTGTGATGAAAGCACATGCCCTATGCGCATGTGAACTGAGTGAAGGCTGCTTCCCATAAAAACTATGGGGCAGTCCAACAGGGAACCTGGCCCATCAGGAAGGATGCCAAAAAGGCTACCTTGGCCTGGACTATGGGAAATTTTCATAGGTGAAGATCCATAAAAAGGACTCTTTGCTCAAGAAATCCAGTGAGGTCATCCAGCTGCCTGGGAATGGGCCTTGCTGTGCTGGTGGTGGGCACAGCAGCCAATTCCACCACCTTCCTGTACTAAGTATTCCTTTTCTATAAAGTTTTGACTTAGTTGTGGGTGACTCACAGAATTCTGGGCTATCAACACCTTGGCTTCTTTTAGGGAGGAACAGACCCAAAGCACAGAAACCCACACTTGGCAGGGCCAGAAGATGCTGTTTGTTTTTGTTTGGGGTGAAGCAAGATTGTACTGTGCCCACCTCTAAGATTAATGGGAGGAGAAAGTCAACAAAACTGGTGAAAGAGCTCTGAGTTTGGAAACTATCCAAAGGTCACAGCCAGTAATCCACTGAGTGACCAATCTAGGGAAGAGAAAATGATCTGGGTTTGGGAAAAATGAATCCAGAGCCAAGGGAATGGGAATGATAGTCTGGACAGAACAAGGTCTAAAGAACACTATAGAGGCTTTGATTTATGAAAATTTGCTTATGAGGAAACTGAGGCAAACAGGATTAAATGACTTGCCCAAGGTTACACAGCTAATAAGTGCCTGAGGCCTGATTTGATCTCAGGTCTTCCTGACTCCAGGCCTAGCATTATATCCATTGGGCCAACTAGCTGCCCCTGAGAAAATGGAATAGCATTAGTTTTTCTGACTAGCATGTCATACTGTAGATGCATATTTAGTTGGTGGCCCACTAAAGCAGCAATGTATAGAGGAAAGATTACTAGACTCTGAGTCAGAAAACCTAGATTAAGACCTTAGCGTGTTAGTGCTAAATAAGTGGTCTCTGGCATGTCATTTCACTTCTACTGTTAACTCATAGGGTTTGAGGAAGAGGGAAGGAGAGCAAACCATGAAGTGCTATAGAAAATGGAAACTTCTTCTTCTTCTTCTTCTTCTTCTTCTTCTTCTTCTTCTTCTTCCCCTGAATTCCTCTGCATCCTCCTTATCTGTGGTTTTGATGAGGGCTGAAGGGGAGGTATAGGAACTCCAAGACTTGAGCTCCCTGTTTAGGCCATCTAGAGAAGAATTCACGGACTCAAGCATTGTTGAAGTCAAGGTAAAGACTTATTATGCTTTTCAGCAGGCAAGAGTTCTTAGGGAATCTGCAACCTTAGAGGGGTACAGGTAATGTTTATACAGGCTATTCCATAGTAAACATGCGCCAAATATGCTATGGTGATTCAGGGCGGGATTAGGGAGTGGTTAAGGAGTGGTTAGTTCTTAAAGGAACATGCACTTTTGGTATCTACTGTGCAGGCATTTTACCCAGAGATCACAAGAAATAGCCCAAGGAGGGGCTACATGAAGGTGTGGTTTTAGGCCTGAGACATCACTAAGTCAATTAGTGGTCAGGACTGACTAAAGAATACCGGGCTGCTCTCATCAATGTCTTGTTAGACAAGATGAATGTAAATGAGTATATGTATGTCTAAGTCTAGGATACATATGATTGATCCGTGAGTAGTAAATGCTATGACCTAGTGCGTAGCCCATTCAGCCAGTACGCAGCTGGTTCAGACTAATAAATTCTATAGGTGCAGTTGGCTACTGTAGCAGGAAGGGAGATAATGATTTTTTCAGGGGCAGGCTGTCCTTGGGCTAGGAAGAAGCTTCTTGGGACAGTGTTTTGAGGCTAGAGAGATATGTGATTTTAAAATTGGGGTCCAAGCATATGCACCCAAGCACCCCATCAGTGTGACACTGGCCTTTGCTTTTCAAAGGCTACTCTGGCAAAGCTCAGGTTTTGGCAAGGCCTACGGACCTAAGAAGGCTTCAAGGATGGTCCTGGGTATGCAAGTTTTCTGAGGGTCAACCTGAGTAAGTTCATACAGATTACTCACCCAAAAGGGATGCATTCTGTTGTTCACAGTAACTCACAAAGCCCAACTAGTAAAGACTGGAGGAGCTGCCTTATTCACTGTCAGAGGGAGGAGAGCTATTGTTGAGGAAACCATTGTTTCTTGATGTGTTGAACAGTTAATAGTTCCCTGTGGTCCTTCCCATATGAACCTTTGTCTCGCAGTATCTTCTCCCAACTTGTCCTTGTGCAATTGAGAACCTGTTATGCTTTATATTCTAATCACATTACATTTTCATGTCTCTCTGTGATATAGAAATGACCTTGAATTGATTATTCTTAGCTTGTCAAGCCTATTTTGGATCTTGACTGTCATCCAATATGAGTCATCTCTCCTTCTTTGGGTAATCTACATAATTGATAATTATGCCATTTATGTCTTCCTCTAAATCACTGATAAAAATTTGGCAGCCTGGGGCCAAGGGCAGATCCCTAAGATACTCAGCTACAAAGTTCTCATCAGGTTGGGGTTGATTTATTAATAAATACTTTGGGTCCAGCTAGGCAAACAGTTCTGAAGACAGCTAACCATCCTTTCATTCACTTCACATTTTCCATCCATCTTCAGCCAAATTCCTTTTTAGAGTCTAGCTCATGAGATTCCATTTATTCTATTTCTCAAATCTTTGAAATCTGCTTCCTATGTGCATGCCAGACTACGCTTTTGTTTTTCCTCTCCTTGTCTATCATAAACTCTAAGATGGAATAGAATGGCAGTGGATTAGTTACACTGAATATATCAAAGAGATATAGAGGTATATGGAATCTAGAAACCTGAGAAGAGAAGAATAATGAAGAGCTTTCAAGGAAAGCTCATAGGAGAGAGAAATAGAAACAATGTTGTGGTAGGAGTACACTACAGACAGCTTGATCTAAAGGAGGAAAAGGATGATTGGCTCCTCAAACATCAAAAGCCTGTTGTAGAAGTAGGATATAGCAGTGACAAGAAATTTCAGTCTCCATATGTCTTGCACACGTTAACCTTGCACTTAGTAGTTACTTAGTGTATGTTGTTGAATTTAATTAAATTGGCTCTCAGCTAACAGCAAAATTTGCTCGTAAATTATTGACTTACCTTGATAAAGATTTCATCTTTCAGAAAGTAAAGAAAACTATTAGGGGAACTGTGATTCTGAAATTCATTCTGACCAACAAGGCAGAACCAGTCACTGGGAACCTGGAGAGACTGAGTCAGTGCTCCTAAAGTAGGTATTAAACTATGCTCATTTCCCCTTTTTTATCTCATGTCTACCCAAGACATACTGGCTAGTATATTTCAAAGAGCTGAGAGAAAGGAAAAGTAGGATCCTTATGGCATGAGGTTCTTAAAGGAAAGCCAGTCCAAGATGCACAAGAAGCTCTCAGAAATAAAATTCTCGTGAAAGAGTCCCAATTGATTACAATAAAGAAGGAAAGGGGAGGCAGTCTGCCAAAGAAGACTTCTAATGGTGCATAGGGAACTTATCGACCAATTCAGATTTTTATGAAGATATGCTTGGGGCTGGATAATGAAATGACCACAGGGGAATAATTAGTGACTGATTACAAGAGGCACTTGTTTGCTTATATTGAATTATTGAATATAATCTCTAACAAGCCCTGAACAAGGAGTAAAGACACCTATATTCTAGTCCTTGCTCTGCTAATTACTAGCAAATCACTTAACTTCTCTAAAATGAGTCCTTTGGACTTAAATATTTCTGAGCATTCATCTTATCTTGCCTGAAACTAGTCCCTCTGAACTGCTTGTTAATGTATGGAATTATTAATTGAATAAGGGAACAGAATCACAAGGGGGTCCCTCTAGCTGGAATAGGGGCAAGCAAAGAGCATCTGGTTGTTTGGATACTTGCCAGGAAAACCACAATGACAGCTAAGAATAATTCTTTAATCCCATTTTAATAAGGTACAGAGAGGACCACACAAATAACACAGAACAGTACAGAAACAAATGGTAAGGGGGGATGTACAAAGGGGAAGGGGATGGGGTGGTGGAGGAAGGCAGGCTTTGTAGGGAAGAAAATGGGGAAGGGGGCTGAGTCACTTAGATAGTGACAAATCAAAGTTGAGAATATTTTAGCAGCATGGACCCTTAAAAAAGATGGAAGAATGCTCAAGGAGAAGGAATTTGGGGTCTCATTTTTATAGGATTTGAGTGGGGAAGAGACTAACTCTTTACCTGTGCCACCTTTGGGTTTGTTCATTAGCATGTCCACAACATCTCAAAGTTATTAGGAATATCTGGTGTTCTGTTGATTTTATTGCAGATGATGTCTGGAGCTTATCTGAGGCTTACAGAGCATGAAATGCAGCCGTACAGTTAGGCCCTTATTTGGCACATGGTCTCAGGATGTGACTTTTAATTTATGACACAGTTTGAAAATAACTATTATGCTCCCTTCATCTACGGGAAACGCTCTAAGTGACTTCTAAGTTCCCCTTTGCAGTCTTACTTTCTTGTTACTTTATACTGGCTACTTTACTAACTAGAAGGGGGGAGGTAATTATGGGGATAATAAAAGACAGAGATACAATTTGAACATACCTTCTATGCTACTTTCTGGCTATCTTTATGCCATACCCATTTACCCTCTTCCCTCCCTTCCTCCCACTTCTGACACCGTCTCTGAGAATAGCAATCAAATCAATACTACCATTCCTGGACAAGTTAATCAGTTGCCTGTGACTCCATCCCTCTGACTTTCCTGTCCAAAATGCTCCTCCCTGGTCATCAGTCCTCTCAAAACATTGCCTTCCATATTAGAATGCAAGCTTGTTTGTTTGCTTAGCACAGTACCTGACACATAGTACTCAGTATTACATAGCTAGTCAGGAGCAAAAGCTAAAACTAGAACTCAGGTCTCCTGATTCCCAGCTGAGGGCTCTTGGAGTGGGTGGGTGGGAGTGTTGCTGCCCAAGGAAAGGAAATCTGAAAAAAAGGGAAATGTAGATGGGAAGGTTTCCCTTGGATGGGATCCCTGGTAAGAGCTTCAGTTTCCCATGGACTCAGATACCATGTGGATCAGTTCCAGGAGCACTCTGACCCTTTGATGCAATGATTCCTCTGCATTCCTATCTCCCACTCCTCTGTACTTTCCCTGTTGATCTCTGACCTCTGGCTCAAGGTTTCCAAGCTAGGTCAACCTTTAGTTGACTTGGCTTATTGAGTGTATATGTATGTGGGGGCGGAGGGGGTTGGGGAATGTGGGAGTGGAGTGGAGTGTTCAAAATGGGGGGAGTGGGAGAGTCAGAGGGCTGACTATCCATCTACTGACGTTTTCTATTTCTCTCTGTTAACAATAATAATTAACGTTTTTATAGTGCTTTAAGTGTTGCAAAGCATTCTATTTACATGATCTCTTTGAAACTTCTCAGCAGCTTGGTGAGGTAGGAATTATGGGTGTTTTTTATTTTCTTTTTGTAAATGAAAGTTTGCAGATGAAGTGATTTGCTCAAGCTCACATGTAAGTAAGCATCACAAGTGGGAAATAGTCCAGGTCTCCCTGATTCCAAGGCTAGCCCTCTAGGTAAGGGGGTCATAATCTTTTTTGAGTCATGGAACTCTGTTTGGTGAAGCCTACAGAGACCTTCTTAGAACAGCTAGCATTTATCCTCACAACAATCCTGAGAGGCAAGCACTATTATTTTTCTCATTTTACAGATGAGGAAACCGAGACAAATGAAAGTTAAGTTACTTTCCCAGAGTCATACAACTAGTAAGTATCTGAGGTTTGATCTGAACTCAGGTCTTTCTGATTCTAGGTTCTATGTCACCTACCTACCTCATTTCTTAGAATTATGATTATTACCTATTTATAGTTAAAGGAGATCCTACATTTCAATTAGAGATTAGTGGAAATAAAGATGAATTTTTTCCCCATTCAAGTTCATAGACCCTATGAAATCTATCTATGAACTACTCCATGGATCTTGGATGCTATATGCATTATGTCACACTTTCTCACCATCCCTGAGGACCTTGGCTTCTCCACCCCACCTCCTTCTTTCCTTTCTCTCTTTCCGTCTGAATATCATGGGAGTTTTTTTCTAGGATATATTCACATAATTGCAAAGATTGAAAGAGTAGAGGAAATCTAGTCCTAGGAAATCATACCTGAACAAGAGTTCTCTCTATAAAATGTTCAATAAATGGTCATGTGGAAATGAACAAGCATTTATTAAGTGCTTGCAACATGCCCTGGCGCTGTACTAAGTTATGAGGAGACAAAGAAAGATAAAAATATTTCCTGTCCTCAAAGAGTTTCCAAGGAGGAAATGTTGTATGTAAATAACTTGTTACATATTAGATATAATCAATAAACATTTATTAAGCTTCCAACAGTTGCCAGGCACACTGCTAAATGCTAAGCATATAAAAAGAGGAAAAAGACAGTCCCTACCCTCGAGGATCATGTGAGGGAGACAAGCAAATAAATATGTACAAACGTTATATGTAGGATAAATAGAAAATAATAGAGAGAAGGCACTAGAATTAAAAGAACTTGGGAGAGGTTTCTTGAAGAAGATGGGATTTTAATTTAATTTAATAAAAATTCCTTCAATTTAATTAAAGGATGCCATGGAAGCTAGTAGGCAGGTGGTGGTTTGTCCTTTGTTTTCGAAGAGGACCATGATGTCAGGGAGATAATGACATGACTTGCAATTGACTTTGATGTGAGTGAGGGAGGGCTGTGCAAAGTCACCAGCCTCACTTTCTCCTCCAGAGCAAAGAGCATTTCAGGCATGGAGGACAACCAGAGAAAATGCCCAAAGCAGAGAGATGGAGTGTCCTGTTCAAGGAACAGCAAGGAGGCTGCTGTCACTGGATCAAAGAGTATGTGTCATGGAATAAGGTGTAAGAAGACTGAAAGGATAAGAAGGGTCTTGGTTATAAAGGGCTTTGAATGCCAAGTAGAAAATTTTGTATTTGATTCTGGGGGCAATAGGGAGCCACCGGAGTTTATCGCGTAAGGGTGAGACATGGTCAGACCTGTGCTTTAGGAAATCACTAAGATGTCTGAATGGAAATGAATTAGAGTAGGAAGAGATTTAGGACAGGTGAACCTACCAGCAGGCTATTGCAATAGTCCAGGTATGAAGTGATGAAGGCTTGTACCAGAATAGTGGCAATGTCAGAGAAAAGAAAGAGGCATATTTATGAGATGCTACAAGAATGAAACCCACAGGCATTGGTAATAGATTGAATACAGGAGATGAGAAATAGCCAGAAGATGAAGATGACATCTAGGTTGTAAGCCTGAGGGATTAGGGTGATGGTGCCCTCTACTGTAATGTAGAAGTTAGGAATTGGTGGGGTGGGGGGCGGGGGAGCAGAGTTTAAGGGTAAAAATTAATTCTGGGTTCAAGATATCCGCTGGATATCCAGTTCAAGATAAGGAAAGGCAGTTGGAGATGCAATATTGGAGATCAGCTGAGAGATTAGGGCAGGATAGGTAGATTTAAGAATCATCAGTATTAAGTAATTAAGTTCGTGGGAACTGATGACATCACCAAGTGAAGTAGCATACAGGGAGAAGAGAGGAGGACCTAAGACAAAATCCTGCGGGATTCCTATGGTTAGAGGGGGTGATATGAATGACGATCCAGCAAAAGAGACCAAGAAGGAACAATCTGATAGGTAGGAGGAGAACCAGGAGAGAGCGATGTCTTAAAAAATTGGAGAAAAGAGAGAGTCAAGGGGGTGAGCAGTATTAAAGGCTGAAGAATGTCGAGGAGATAGAGTGGGTGAAAGATAATTTCATGGGGGAGATTGAGAAAGGCCTTCTGCAGAAGATAGCCCTGAGCTGAGTTTGAAGGAAGCCTGGGAAACTGAGAGGCAAAGGTCACTGAACTGAACATTCTTCCTCCCCTGATTGTGCCCCATGCCTGCATTCCCAGGTGTCCAGATGTGGGGCACAGCTAGCACGATTGCCTGAAGACCTCTAATGAGACAGATCTCACTACCTCCCAAAGCCACCCATTTTACTTTTAGAATTCTAATTGGCATGCTAATAGCTTACATTTCTAAAGCATTTACAAAGTGCTTTCCTTGAAAACCATCTATGGGGTAGATAGGGAAAAGATTATTGTCTTCATTTTTAGGTTGGAGAAACTGAGGTGTAGAGAAGTTAAGGATCCTGTATAAGGCCACACAGCTAGTAAGTGTTAGATCTAGGATGCAAATCCAAATCTTCTGACTTTTCTTTCTGCTACAACACACTGCAACAAAAGACTTTCCTTATATTGAAATGAAATTATCTTTTCAGCAACTTCCTCCCAGTGTTCCCTGTTCCACCTTTTGGGGCCAAATAGAAGGAATTTAACGTTTCTTCTTCATGATACGCCTTTAAAAACTTGGGCATCTATCATGCCTCCCCTAACTGTTTTCTTTTCCAAGTTAATGATGATCAGTTCCTTGAACTGAAACTCTGATGACATGGTCTCCCAGCTTCTCACTATCTTGGCTGTCCTCTGGATGTACTGTAGACTTTTTCTTCCTAAAAGGTAGTACCCGGTGAGGAACACAGAATCTTTTAAGTCTTTAGAGAGCTCAGATGCTATCTTATCCAGCCCATGTTTGAACAAAATTCTATCTATAACACATGCAAGATTACTTGAAGACATCCATGGGTGATGGGGAATTTTCTGTTTCCTTAAGTGGCCCATTTCTTTTTGTTGTATTTCTAATTTTTAGGAAGTTTTCCTTAAGCTCATACTAAATCTGTTTCTTTGTAATTATAACATACTGGACTCTCCCTCACATCTGAGCATCTTTGGATGATATCCTAGATTCAACATACTTTGTGAATGTTTGTCTGCACCCTTTCAAAACCATAGCTATGGGCCCCTACTGATATATTCACTTCTATCGAGCCAATCAGAAAGGACCCATTAGTTTAAACACAGGACATTTAGTTAAACAACTTAGCAAATAAGTGACAACAAAGATTTCCCCTTGTACACATGGAGTACATTTTCCAACAGATGACCATATCACCATATGGTCACATATACTGAGAACACATGTAACAAGGGAACAGACATAGAGGGCATACATGTAGAGGACAAATATGGCCAGGATATATGCATTAAGTAGGCCCGAAACACACTTAGCTAGGGAACATGAATTGACACATATGGGGACATGTATGGTCAGGGTGCATCAATGAACACATCCAGTGCTGCCATGCTGATCTCTGATGGCTATATCTGCTGGACTGTTGGTTGCTGATCTACTTTCTGCTACCATCTTATTTAAAGCCATCTGCTACTGCCTATTATTATCTGTTGGAGAGTGGCAACTTGTAAGCCACCCCATGGCCAGGAAGGGTTAAAACTTTTTGAAAATACACATGACTTTGATCTCTGAGTCTTCATGCCCAATCAGGCAATCAGCAAAATCCAGCAGAATGCCCTAGGCTGAGATTACACTTATTCTTCTGAACACTCCTGGTGCCAATTCCTGGTCTTTGGTCCCAGTTATCTGTATGAAGTAAGATCATTCCTTTAACTTCTGTTAAACCCTACATGGTCAATTTGTTTCTTCCAAATTCAGTTTAGAGACTCTAACCAGCATACTCAACTGGAGTTTTATGAATACTGAGTCACTGAGGTTTCCCTCAGCTCTCATGATTGGCATACAAATAAACTCAGGGTCAAGAACTAAAAGGGTAGAGGAAGACAACAGAGCCACCTTTCTCTCTCTTATTCCACATTCAGATTTCATTATGCATATCTGCCAGCAACAAAATCACTGATTTGCATGCTACATTTTGACCAATATAAAATTCACTGGTTTCCTTACATGTATTTCACTCTTCACTCCTGGTTTTCCCTTCTGGAACCAATCAGAATCCTTCTTTCTCATGAAAATCCTTCAGATATTTGAAATAGCTATCACCTGTCTTCTAAATTTCTTTTTACCCAAAGTAAACATAACCAAATATTTCAAATGATCCCACTATGGCATGATTTTGAGACTTCACCAACCTGGTCTACCTCCTCTAGACACATTCAGTTTATCAATGATCTTCCTAATATGTGTTGGACTGAACCCACTACTGGAGATATGTAACTGGAACAGAAAATAGTGGGGCCTTTATCTTCTTTGTTCTAATATAATGTCAGATTGAGTTAATATCAGGTTGGGTTTTTTTTTTTCTGCCATGTCACACTTTGATTATTGTTGATTTCCCCTAGATCTTTTTCAGACAGACTTCTATATAGCCATGCCTCCCCCATATTGTATTAGTGACATGGAATGCAAGTACAAGACTTTAAATTGAAAAAAAAGATGCTTAACCTCATTAGGTCTGGCATCTTTTTCTAGTCTGTTGAGATCTTTTTGAATGCTAATTCAGTTCTCCAACATATTAGCAAACTTTTCCAGCTACTTAACATCTGCAAGTTTATTAAGCATGCCAAAAGTCAGAGGTTGTCATATATAGGTGGCATCTGACTCGCAACACTCTTGAGTATGGCCAGACCTAGATAAAAACATAATTGGGGAGGTTTCACAAAATAAATAAAAATATGATAAGGCATGGATATGTGGTTTTTCTAAGTCAATGTGGCCCACAAGGAGCCTTATGTATGGTTTAGTATCCTTCCCTCCCCCAACCTTTATACTTGAGTAAGTCATTGATGTAAGTCATTGGTATACATATGTGTGTGTGTGTGTGTGTGTGTGTGTGTACACACACAGGTATGTCTGTATATGTGTGTCTGTGTGTCTTTAACAAGATAGGATAGCTTCCTGGGGCCCTCCTCTAGAGACCTCCCTATGGATGGATTTAAATACATTAATGGCTATTCTTTAAAATCTTTCAGCCAGTTCTGAATCTACCCAACTTTACTATCAGCTAACCACTTCTCTCCATCTTGTTCACAAAGATTACAGGAGAAAACCCTATACCTAGACAACCCCCTTCCCTGTTTCTACATAAGCATGAAAAGCTCTTATCTTAACCCTTAATCCTGTGCTACCTGGTATTTCTAAATCCTATTGAGCAGGCTATCCTCCTGTCAGATGCAACTCTCTCCTCAAACAGAGAGGTATTCTGAATCTACTGACATATATTGTATCTGGCATATATTGGCCCCTTAAGACCATCCCGTACACACCAGGCTGCTGAGGGTGCTTCGGAGACATCAGTCCTATGAAGAGTATGCTGGAGGCAGCTGATTGTTAAATGTTCTAGGTGAGCATTTGCACCTCGGAATTTAGAGAATATTGTGAATTTGGGATTAATCTATTGTTTTGTTGATTATACTTAAGAAAATGATGGAGAAAATATTAATAATGAATATTAAACTTAAAATATGTCATGGAGACACATTTTGGAGAACCAATAGTTAAACATTTCCCAGCACACCCCTGAATGAAAGTACTCTTCAGAGTCCAGTCTGCTGGGGTAGACAATAGCCTGCACCCTTCTGGGTGAGAAAGGACAAGACTGAAATCAGACCCTTGCTGCTCTTCGATTGACCGAGCAACCTATTCTTCCTGTTCTTCTTCCCTCCCCGACTAAGTGAAGCAGACATTTTTCACACGCAAGGTCATGACAGCATTCCCATACCTTTACGATGTACCTAGGGACCGGAAGGGGGTGGGCCGGGAGGGAAAGAGGAAAAGAGAAATCATGCAAGGAATTATCTAGGTCCCTGCTTCCCGGTTATGGTTCATGGTTTACAGTGATGAAATCATGGATATTGTCCCAGACTTGGGGAGGGGAGGGAGGGAGGCATGTTGGAGCCAGGGGCACTGGGTGGGTGTAGGGGGAGGGTACAGGAGTGTCGTAATCTTGTCTGCCCTATATATGGTTTCCAGGGCTCCAGGTCCCTGTTGCCCTCTTGCATCTTCTGTAGCTGCCAGCATGACCAAGGCCCCAGGAATATTGATATTACTGGGCCTGTGCTGGGCTTTGGCACTTGCTCACCCTCTGTGAGTACAATCAGTGAAGGAGGCAGCTGGTCAGGGAGAGTATCTCAGGGAGTGGGGATGGTATTTTAGAGAGTAGGGTGGAAAGGGTGCAAGTGAAGTATGAAGGGGAGAATTGGAGCTGTAGGGAAGGGTTAGGTTAGGATTCACAATCCCTGATCTCTCTCCAGGATCCCCCAGCTGCAGACAGGAACTGAAAGGGGAAATGGAACTGAATTACACCCAGATGAGATTGGTGAGGGCACGGTGTCTGTTTGTCTGTCCTCATCTCTGGGTCTCTCCAGCTCTCTGTCTCTTCATCCCTCTGAATATCCATCCAGCTGTCTATCTACATATTTGCCAGTCTTTCTCTCTGTCCTACTTTTTAATGCCTCCAATCTGTCTGTCCATCCAAGTCCCTATTGGTATGCCTGTTTATTTATGTCTGTCTGTCTAGGTTCCTGTCTGTCTGCCTGCGTCCACCTCTGTCCTTATCTCATTGTATTTCTATAAATGGGTAAATCAGTCAGCCTCCCTTATGCCACCTTTGGGCACCCTTTCAGTTGTCTTTTGCTGCTGGATGCAGATGGCTTTGTGAGGCAGGTAACCTTGAATAGCCCTGCCTCACTGAAACCCAATTCACTTACATGTCACTATATCACCTTCCCAATGCCATGGTCCTCTTTGAGAATGAAAAACAAACAACAGTTTTTATAACCCCTGACCTGATTTTGTCTCTCCTTCTTGCTAGGCCGTTGTTCTGACGGTTGGGGTTTTGACGCAGTAACCTTGGATGACTCTGGAAACATGATTTTCTTCAAAGGTTTGGGAATCAGGGCTGGGGCATTTCGGGGCAAGAGATGGAGACTTTTGGGGTGAGTTAGAGATCGAAGTGGTCAGGAATTATGATATTGGTGTTTGCAGGTTCTAGATGGAGTCAAAGATAAGAGCACTTGAGGGTCATAGATACCTTTGAAGGTTAGAGATTAAATGTTTGTGGGATGAAGATGAAATTATTTGGAGATCAGAAATAAAACATTCAGGGTTCAGATGTGCAGGAATTTAGAGGCACAGATGAAGTGCTCAGGGGAAGAGAGGAAGGAATTTGGGGAATTGTGATATGTGGATGGGGCCTTTTTCTCCTGAGGATTGAACTATCTCTGAGTCTTTTATCTTGAGAAAGTCCCTTGAGAAGAGACTCTAGAACTCCATGTGAGTTCTTCCCCGCTCCCACACTACTGCCAGGTGAGTCTGTCTGGAAGAATCACAATGGATCCCGGGAGCTGATCTCAGAAACATGGCCAGATGTTGAGGTCCCAGTGGATGCTGCCTTCCGTCTGCATCACAAAGCCAGGCCTGAGCTCCATGATGGTGTATATTTGTTCAAGGTAGAGCAGACTGAGGCGGGGAGGGGGGCAAAGAACAGAAGAGAAAGGAAAACTGGGAGGACCACAGGGGATGGGAACTAACAGGGACAGAGGAGAGAATCAAAAAAGCAGAGCCTCTTGTCTCCCTGGGGCTGTGTGTGTTAGCAGAACAGTGCCCATGTGCACATGGTGAAGAGAAGTGTGTGTGTGTGTGTGTGTGTGTGTGTGTGTGTGTGTGTGTGTGTCTATTCCTGGAGGCGAGGGCACAAGGTTTGAGGGTACAGCCAAGCTGAAGTATTTTTGTGTGTGTATGTGTCAGGGTGATCAGGTCTGGGTGTACATTGCTGGGAAGCTGAAGTCTGGGTACCCAAGACTCCTCCAGAAAGAATTCCCTGGAGTCCCATCCCCACTGGACGCAGCTACTGAGTGTCACCCAGGGGAATGCCCGGAAGAGGGGATTCTCTTCTTCCAAGGTCAGCCTGGGGCGTGGGATCTGGTGACCTTGACTGATGTGGGGGTGGGGTTTAGGCAGGGCCCTGCCACATGTTAGGGGATGTCAATAACAGATATGGGGGTGAGCTTGATAGATGCAGGAGGGTATCTCTAACAGACAGAGGGGAGAGTGATGTCCCCGACAGGTCCTGGTGTCTATCCCTGACAGATGTGGTGGGGTTTGGGTGTGGCAGGTAATGGAACCTGGTTCTTGGACCTGAGCACTGGAAAGGTGAAGAAACGGCCATGGGAAGACCTGAAATGCTCTTCAGCCCTGCGCTGGCTTGGCCGCTATTATTGCTTTCAGGGCAGCAAATTTCGACGCTTTAACCCTGGGACAGGGGAAGTGCCCCCACAGTACCCCCGTGATATCCAAGATTACTTCATGATTTGCCCTGGGAGAGGTATAAAACCTGCCCACCGTGATTCCCCATGACCCCATGAACCTTCCTGGCTCCCACACACCTGATTGCTGACCCCATGACTTTATGTTTTTTCTTGGCCCCCATATCCTTTGATCTCTGTGACTTCATCTGATCCCATTACTCCTATGACCTCATTAACTCCCCTTCCTTGTCTGAGCCTCAGACTCTATTCCCCCCTTAAGCCCCTATCCTTCACCCCACAGCTCCCAAGAAACCGCCAACACCTCCCTTGACTCTCAACCTGACCCCTGTATATATGTGTGTATATATATACATATATATGTGTATGTATATATGTGTGTATATATATATATATATATATATATATGTGACCTCCTCTGTTACTCAGGTCATGCATTACAAAAGAATACATCTGTTAGCATCAC
Source organism: Notamacropus eugenii (assembly GCF_028372415.1). Lineage (NCBI taxonomy): Eukaryota > Metazoa > Chordata > Mammalia > Diprotodontia > Macropodidae > Notamacropus > Notamacropus eugenii. The sequence continues at coordinate 89,107,218 of NC_092876.1, forward strand.
CCCTTGCAGCCCAGATATCGTGTTCTCTGCTTTTGTTTCTGATGACCATGGTGCCACGTATGGCTTTAGAGGTGAGAGATGAACCTTGATAATGCAAACCTCCCTGAGAACTTCTTTCCCATTTCTGGGCTCCCTCTGTTATTTTGGGGATTTGTCTCTCAACCCTATCACCCCTGCTATTGCTGGGATCTCTCTGGGGTTCCCCTCTAGTTCTAGGATCCTTTTTTCCATTCCTGAGTTTAATACCTCTCTCTGGGCCACTTTCCCTATCTTTGGCATCCATCTTCCATCCTTAGGACCCCTCCCTTAGCTTTTCCTTCCATCTTTTATCCTCAGGATGCACATTGTGGAACTTCTCCCTCACATCCCAACCCAATCTCTTGCCACTGTCCCACTGTGTCCATTCTGTGTGTCCCACCTATATCCTACCTGTGTCCTGCCAGAAATCCTCTATGTCCCTCTTTGAGTCAGTCTTCCACACATCCTCCCTATTTCCGTATGGACTCTAGGACCCACACCACTGGGAGAGCAGTCTGACCCAGGACTGGTTTTCCAAGCTCATTCTTTGTCTCCTGGGAGCTCAGCGACTTTCTTAGCTATCGTTTGCTATGGGTTCCCAAACCGCTTTCTTCTGAGTTCTCTCTTCCTAGAACTCAGTTTCAAAGGAGAAGGCCAAGGGGAGAGTTCCCTGGGTCCTGCACTCAGGTAGATCCTCGGTTCAGCACAGGCCCTAGCTCCTAAGGTTTCCTGAGAATTTGTACTTCTTGTGCCTACAGGAACACCTAGGGGAAGCATATCAGATACCCCCTACCCCTCATGGGTCAGAGGAGCTCCTAGTCCCACAGAGAAGACATTCCCCTCTGAGCTAAGCCTTCTGTGCCCTGGGCCATCTTTGTGCTTCATCTTTCTCATCTCATGGGCAAACTACCCAAGCCTCATGCATCTCCCTCTTCAGGGACAGAGATGAAGCCTGCTTCTCTATGCACAGAGCCATGTCCCCACCACTACTTGTTATGAGTCCAGTAGGGGAGATAGCTTATCACCTCAGTGACCACATAGAATTCCAGGATACACAGTGTGGGCACAAAAGAACACTGCCTCTGAGTCAGAGGACTTGGGTTTGAATCTCACTTCAAGTATTTGCTATCTATATGACCTTGGCAAGTCCAGGTGAGGGGAGGGAATTGAGGTTAAGTGACTTGCCTAGGATCACACAGCTAGTAAGTATCTAAGGTCAGATTTGGGCTCAGGCCCTCTTGACTTCAAGGCCTGTGCTCTATTCACTGGGCCAGCTAGCTGTCCCACTTTTAATTTCTTCAAGAATAACGTAACATTGGTAGGGATTGAAGCTGGGGAATTGTACTAGACAGTATTTAAGGTCTTTCTATCTCTGAATGGATATGCCTGTCTGATGTTTCAGAGGGGAAGCTGGCCCTCTCCCATAACTCTCTTGCTCATGACTTTAGACAGAAAAGGCATATCATTTTACTATTTCCTATATTTTTGGTTCTCACCTTGAGTACGTGAATAAAAAGACAGCAGCTATGACTGCTGTAATGTAACAGTTCCTGAAGACCACAGTTATATTCCCAATTTGGCTACTTATTGCTGTATGAGAGATGAAGGAATCCTTTGCCTCAGTTTTCCCCAAATCAGGGTACCAAATGACATGCAAGATCAGGCAGTCTAGAGTTGAAAGGGACCTTAATGATCGAGTCCAACTCTTTCCCTCCTCCTCTCTGCCATTTTACAGATGAAGAAAATGAAGTCCAGGAAAGTGAGATAATCTGTCATATACAGAGGACACATAAGATCACAGATTTAAAGCTAGCAGGGAACTTAGAGACAACCCCCTAATTTTACTGAGGAAACTGAGGCTGAGAGAATTTAAGGTCACATAGGCAAGCAGTTGCAGAACCAGATTTTGAACCCAGTTCATTTGGCTCCAAATATACACTTTCCCCTGAACCACTCTAATTAGCAGAGGTCTAATTTGAATCCAGGTTCTCTGACTATAAATGCAGTGCCCTTCCCACTGTATGGTAGACAAGATCTTTTCATCATTGTCAGTTTTCCCTACTGGGAAGAGATTTCCTGCAAAGAAACCCCAGCCCTCAGCTCCCATTCCACTACTCCAGCCTCTGTCCTAAAGTCTTTTGTGGGAATCAAAGGCCCAAAGATGGTGCTTCCTATAAAAATGGATTCTAATTGCTCTAAGTGGTCCAACCAGTCTGATACAGATATTTCTTGGCTATAATTTCCCTTAGGCCAAAGCCAAAGTGCCAAAGCAATTGTTACCCCAGTCTCCAGGGAGGCTGGAGGCTAGTGGTGAAGGACATACTCTAAGCGCCATTTTGCTACTGATACAAGGGATAAAATCAGGGAAAGGCCAGAGGTACACAGCTCAAGTATCATTGGCTCTCAGAAGGCAAAAGTGACCAAGAATTCTCTCCACAGCATCTCCAAAGAGTGGTTATTTAGCCTCCACTTAGACAATTACAGTGATAGGGAGCTCACTACCTCCTTAGGCTGCTTATTTTATTTTGGGCTAGCTCCAAAGGACAGAAGTAGAAGCAGTGGATGAAAACAGATAAGAGTAAATTTAAACTTGAGGTTGGGAAGATTCTTAACAAACAGAGCAAATAGGCAACTGCTTGCCTGTGTGACCTTAGATTATCTGGGGCTTTAAAGTTTGCAGAGAGCTATGATGATATCTCATTTGATCCTTACAACAACCCCAGAAGGTAGGTGCTATTATTATCCATGTTTTACACATGAGGAAACTGAAGCAGATAGCAGTTAGGTGACTTTCCTGGGTTACATAGCTAAGCAAATGTGTGAGCTGAGATGAAAACTCAAGTCTTCCTCACTCCAAGCCCTGTGGCCTAATTACCCATGAAGCCATCTAGCTATCCAAAGGTTTAATGAGTGGTCTCATTAGGTAGTGAGCTTTCAGTAGAGGTTTTGGAGCAACAGTCCACCTGGAGGGGATTCTTTTTTTTTTTTTTTTGGCATGTATTAGACTAGATGGTCTTCCAAGAGTATATGATTCTGTACTACCCTGCATCCAGGCAGATCTTTTTGTCTATGCCCCTTTTGTTCCCTGTATCCCTTGTATTCCTATGGCCTCCCATGTCTGATTGTGTTCTTAGCATCATCTTACATTTCCCCTTTCTCTCTGTCATCTGACTCCCCATCCTCATGTCCCCTAGCACTCACAGTAAGTACTGCTTAACAAATGCTTTTCCAATTCATATGTACCCCCTAGCCATATCCAACACATGGCCAGCATCCCTACATTCCTACATCCTCTCCTATGTCATATCTATGATCTCGTATTTCCTCCTATGGATATTCCCTGAAGGTCCCAGTTACTGGCGTCTGGACTCAAAGAGGGATGGCTGGCATAGATGGCCCATTGCACACCACTGGCCACAGGGACCCTCAAGTGTGGATGCTGCCTTCTCTTGGGAGAAAAAGCTCTATCTGATTGAGGTATTGACAGTAAGAAGGCAGAGGGGAAGGACTGAGGAAGGACAAAGGGACACAAGGGAAGGGTCAGAGGGCAAGTTTGGGACTTGTGTCTATAGTTATCTACACTGCACCAATTTGTCAATCCCTACAGGGCACCCAGATCTACATCTTCCTGACAGATGGGGGCTACCGCCTGGTGGATGGGTATCCTCGGAAATTGCACAAAGAACTAGGAAGTCCCTATGGGATCAATCTTGATGTTGTGGATGCTGCCTTCACCTGCCCTGGTTCATCTCAGCTCTACATTATCTCTGGTGAGAGTCAAGGGTAGGCAGGGTGCTAGTGGGGTGTCTGTGCATGTGTGTATGTGTGTGGTGATTGGAGTGATGTGATACAAGTGGTTCTTTCAGACTGCCTCAGATTCTCTGAGACTTTGTCAGAGCCTCATCAGCTATGAGGGTTTTCTTGAAGCTAGACTGTCCCAAGTGGTATCAGGTTTTTCTCCAATGTGGTAGGAACTTCTGGGGTTGTGTAAGAACCTTTATGTTATACTGATCTTTCCTGAGCTGTGTCAGGGTCCCCTGGGCTGTAATATCATCTCCTAGGTCACAGTGGGATCCTCCAGGTCAGAGAGGTGTCTTCATGGCAGTTGATGGTCTCTTGGTCTCTTTCTTACAGGAAGACGAATGTGGCAGCTTGACCTCAAGCTGGGTGGACAGGACCCATGGACAGAGTTTTCGATACCCCATAACCATGTGGACGCAGCTCTGTGCAGACCTAACGAGCTCTACTTGGTCAGTGGCCGCAATGCATACCGTTACAGAGATGTTGAGGAACTCAGGACTGCCAAAAACCCCCCTTCACCCCTGAATGTAGCCTCCAGCTTCCTGGGCTGCAGACGATGAAGAGGCTTGGTCAGGATTTCCTAATCTTTAACACCTGGTCCACCTGGGACCCTCCACAAGAACTAAGCCATTACACAATAAAACTTAGAAATTATTCTGCTCTGAATCTCTGTTCCCCATTGATCTATCCATCCATTATGTTACTAGATATGGTTAAACTTGCAGTCAGGAAGATCTGAATCTGAATCCCACTTCCAGGACTAATCTGCAGTGTGATGCTGGGCAAGTCACTTAGCCTCTCTCATCCTCAGTTTCTTCATCTGTAAAATGAGGGTAATAATTGCCCCTACCTCATAGGGCTATTGTGAGGATCAAATGAAATTATATTGGTAAAAGCTTGACAAACCTTAAAATGCAATATAATCGCTAAATATTACTATTATTAATGGAAAGAGAACTAAATCCAGATACGGATGACTTGGTATTCAGATCTGGTACTTACTTGGGAAAGTCATTTAACTTTTCTGTGTTTTAGTTTCCTTCACCTGTAAAATGGAAGGTGGTCTAAATTATCTCAATGGACCTTTCTAAATTTAAATCTGATGCTTTGATCATTGATTTGCTTATCCTGTTGTCTGTACATTCCACCTACACATCCATTTATCAGTCCATCCATCCATCCATCCATCCATCCATCCATCCATCCATCCATCCATCATATATTGACTTATTCACATGTCCATTCATCCACTCAGCCATTCACCTATCCATTTCTTTGCAACAACATATGACTGTGGCAACTTTTCCCAAGCCATTAGCATTTGTTTTTTCCCACTTCATTTTTTGGCCATCATTGGGTGCCTCAGATAATTAAAAAAGAGGATGTTAATTGTCTGGGGGCATTTAACACAAAGGCAGCTGCCTGAGGCTGTTCTAATGTCACAATATAAGGGAGAAATTTTGAGACAATTGTTTATTTTACTGGAAAAGACGCCAGAGACAAAAACCTTCTCCATGTCTAAAGAGTTTGTGCTTGCAATGTGAGCTCAGGAGGTAGTCTCTCTTTTGGTTTGACTAGGGTATTCCCATCTATCCCACCACCTAGGACTAGGAAATGACACCAGATGATGTCAGAGATGATGCAGAAACACCTGGCTGACGTGACCTGTGTCAGATACGCCTAGATGACAGGAGCTGAGAATGATTACTATGAGAACTGGATGGCAGTGAAGCAAAGTCATCCTTCCTCCATGAGAGTTGGAAAATACATTTCTGGAGAGATCTTTCCTAAAAACTTACTGAGATTTTCCTAGTCAGCATCCATCCAGATTAGGTGAGGGAGACTGAAACTGGAGACCTCACTAGGAGTGGCAGCAGTGGAGGAAGTAGATGGCTGCTGCTTAATTTTTTATTTCATTGAATAAATGAATTCTAATCCAGGGTTTCTTAAACTTTTTCCACTTGTGATCCCTTTTCCCCCAAGAAATTTTTATGTGACCCCAGGTATATAGATATATGAAATAGGTAGACAAATCAAACATTTACTGATCATAAATCATAAAGAAATTTATTTTAAAATAATTCATTGGTATATATAATTTTGCCATTTATTAAAGATTAAAACAAATTTGCATACTAATGAGATGAATATGCTTATTTTTACACAAAGAATTAAGTCTTGGCAGATGTAGAGCATCTTTGACATTTTTAGAGTTAATTGATATTTTGATTTTATAATTGTCAACGCTGAGAATGCTGCTTCACATAAATATATAGTGCAAACATTTCAGAAATTGTTCAAAATTCTGTCCTAATCCCAAGCCAGAATTCATTTAAGGTTTTTTTTTTTAAAGGAAACTCAAGTCTTAATCCTGTGTCTCTTGATAACTTAGCAAATTCTTCTTCAACTTTTAATGGCAGATGACTGGTGGTTTTTATTTCAATTGGGTGTGGTTTATGAATCCAACTTAGTTTTTTAGAATCAAAATTTCAAGGGAAGTATTTTTGAAACTGTGTCTCCAGGCACTCCAGATTATCAGTTATAACTCTTACAATTAAATCTTTGGGAAGGTCATTTTCAATTATAAAATCATCTTCCTAAGGATTTTCCACCTAATTTTTCCACTTTATTCTCCCATATGTTAACTTTTTTAGCAAAATTTTCAATGTTATCTTTTTAATTTTTTAGTTAATTTATTATATAATTATTAATATTATATATTATGCAATAACATTATAAAATATAATAATTATATAATACATTGATTATACTTATTTTAATTTATTTATTTTTAGTTTTCAACATTTCAACATTCACTTCCATAAATTTTTTCATTATTTCTCCCTTTCCCTCCCTTCCCTACTCCCCAGAATGGCAAGCAATCTGATATAGGCTCTACATATACATTCCTATTAAACATATTTTCACATTAGTCATGTTGTGTAGAAGAATTAGAATGAACAGGAATAACTATGAGAAAGAAAAACATAAAACAAAATTAAAAAAGAAAATGATTTGCTTTGATCTGCACTTAGATTCCATATTTCTTTTTTCTGGATGTGGAAGCCATTTTCCATCTTAAGTCTTTTGGAATTGTTTTAGGTGCTTGCATTGCTGAGAAGGGCTAAATCTATCAAAGTCACTCATCAAATGTTGTGGCTGTTACTGTGTACAATGTCCTGGTCCTGCTCACTTCACAATTCTATCTTTTAACATAAATATATTATAATTTTGTCCTTGAAACAACAGGTTTAAATCATTGTTTTTCTAAAATATCTGACAAATAACAGTTTTAAAAGAATTTTTGAAAAATTTACAAAGTCAGATTTCTGCTCAGTTAAAAATATAACAGGTTCATCTTTCAATTTCAATAATCTCTTTAAGATTCACCCTCTGGAGGGCTACCTTACCTTTACAAGTAATAACAAGCTTTTGTAATCAGAGTCCATGTCTTTTCAAAGGTTTGAAAACAAATTGGTAAGGGCTGGCAGGGGGTGTGAGACCCCCACAAACACCAGGCTATCAGGGGCAGGTGGTCTGGAGAAGAATTCATGAACTCAAGCATTGTTGAAGTCAAAGTAAAGATTTATTACGCTTTTCAGCGGGCGAGAGTTCTTAGGGAACCTGCGACCTTAGAGGGATACAGGTAAAGTATATATAGCATATTCTCTAGTATCACCTGTGCCAAATATGCTAACTAGGTGTTTTGGGGTGGCATTAGGGAGTGGTTAAGGAGTGGTCAATTCTTAAAGGAACATGCACTTTTGGTATTTCCTGCTCAGGCATTTTACCCTGAATTCATCGGGAAATCGCCCAAGTAGGAGCTACCTGGAGGTGTGGTTTTAGGCCTGAAACATCACTAAGTCAACTAGCGGTCAGGGCTGGCTCAGAAAAACTACATTGTTCTCATCAATGACTTGTTAGACAAGATAAATGTAAGGGAGTGTAAGTGTGCCCAAGTCTAGGATACATGTGATTGGTCAGTGAGTAGTAAATGGTATGACCCAGCACACAGCTGGTTCAAACCAATGAGTTCTATAGGGGTAGCTGGCTACTATAGCAGGAAGGGAGATAACGGTTGTTGCTAGGGTAGGCTGTGTCCTTGGAATGGGGAGAAACTGCCTGGGATAGTATTTTGAGACTAGGGAGAAATGTGATTTTTAAAGAGAAATGTGATTTTAGAATTGCAGCCCAAGTACATGCACCCAAGCACCCCATCAAAATGACTGTTAAGGGCACAGCTTTTAATGAAGTTAATGATTTTGATAGTATTTAGAAGGACAGCATCTGGTGATATTGTTTTGGCTACAAGTGCCTCTGCTGGATCATGCAGTGAGTAAAAGTGATCTGTTCAGTGCCTCTCTTCCCCTCCTGTATACTCTCCCAGAGGGTGACAAAACAATCATTCCTCATGTGTGCTTCCTTCATAAGCATATCTTACACAAAGTAAGAAATATTAGTTGTTTCATCTAAGTGAATTGCAAACTTTGGACTGCCCTTGAGCCTGGTAATAAGCTGGAACTGGTCATTACTAATTTCATAAATTCTTTTGAAAACAGTATCATTCAATAAAATAATTTTATGAATTTCATCTCCATAATTTTTCACTATTTCTGAAATTTTAATAGCAGCAGGTAACATAAGGTCTTCTATCACATAGGGCTTTTGAGTTTTTGCAATTAAATAAAAAAAATTTTTTTTAGCAAACTAGCTAGCAAAACTAGCAAGATGCAAGTATATATTTTTCATCAACAGTAACAACATTTCTCAAAATGTTGTTTTTCTTTATCTGAATGTTTTAAAAAATATTCCTTCGGTTTATTGCAGTACACTACATGCTTGGTATTAAGATATTGTTTTAGTTTGACTGGTTGCATGCTCTCCACAGTCAAAATTTCATTACAAATTAAGCAAAGAGGTTTTTCCACACCATCACCATTATTAGAAGTAAATCCACATTGTAAAAATTATTTGAAATATTTTCTTTTTCTTCTCAATTTGGGTGTACTACAACCTGGGAGCAGAGACTCTGCTGCGTTGTCATCAGTATTTTTACCTTTTCTGTCTAAATTTAAACACTGATCTATAACCAAAAAACATTTTTGTTCTAAAATATAAATAAATATTGCCAATAATTTCTCAAATAAATACTAGCTTTAGAGTATGAAATTACATTTGTTTGTGCTTAATTTGAAAAACAGATACACTTACATACACATACATACAATGGAGATGGTGGAGAAATATTAAAAGGTTTTTGTCTGCTTGCTACAATTAAACACTTATGTGTCTGTAAAAGAAGAAGATAACAGCAATTTTTAAAATCAAACATTCTGACACAATACAATCTAAAGATAAACTAATTTGATTACTTACATGTGCAAAAGTTCAAACTAGAAACACCTTGGATTCATTATACTTTTGATTCTGAATAATTTTTGTTGTGAGTTCAGAATCCTTTTACTGTTGTCAAATTTTCAGTGGGACTTGGACTGTTTGATAGATTACGCATTAAGGTTGGCCATATTCGTACGTTCAACTGGACTGAGAGGACCCAGGCAGGTCTCAATCACACAATACTCCCCTCTCCGTGTATTCCGTGTTTCAATTACACTGACCTACTTGCAGTTCCTCAAATGACACTTAATCTCCTTTTTCTGTACTTTCGTCTGCAATGCTTTGACACTGATTCACTCTTGCCTGTTAGTTTTCCTGATTTCCTAGCACTCAGACAAATCTCACCTTCTTCAGGAGGTCTTTCCTGGTCTGTCATTGTTCAGTCATTTTTATTTATGTCCGACTCTTTGTGACTCCATTAGGGGTTTTCTTGGCAAAAGATATTGGAGTGATTTGTCATGTTCTTCTCTGGTTTATTTTTATAGATGAGGAAATGGAGGCAAACGGTTAAGTGATTTGCCCAAGGTCTCTTCAGTGTATCTCCAGCAATTAACAGAGTGTCTAGAATTTAGTAACTTCTTAGTAAATGTAGTCCACTAACAGTGAAGGAGCTCCAGCGGCTTGAGCTCAAAGCACCCTCTGGTGGTTTCTCCAAATATAGCACTCTATTTAAGTCTAGCTGGCATCTGCCTAGAAAGTATAGAAAGTATTGGTTGCCCTATGTGTACATGTGCCCCTGGCACATGAGCTTTGCCTACCCTTTGCACATGTGCATTTTTTACTTTTGTGCCAGTGTAAAACAAGTGATCCTGTAGAGATCCCCACCTTTTCATATTCATCTATCCATTCATTTAAACATACATTCATATATCAGTCTATCCAAACACTACTTCATTAATTTATCCATACATACATCTCTCTCTCTCTCTCTCTCTCTCTCTCTCTCTCTCTATATATATATATATATATATATATATATATATATATATATATATATATATATCTGTGTGACACTGGGCAGGTTAATTAACCTATATTTGCCTCAGTTTCCCCAACTCTAAAATGGGGATAGTAATAGCATCTACCTCGCAAAGTTATTGTGATAACATAAAATAATATTTGTAAAGCCCACATAGTGGGCTCTATATAAATGCTAGTTGTTGTTGTTCTGTACATCTATCTACTTCTCCATCCATTCATCCATTCATTGTTATTCTCATCTGCAGATTTTCTCTTCATTTATCTTTCATCTACCTTTCCAATCCTTCATTCATCAATCCATTTGTCCATTCATTGATCAATATAACCATCCACCCAACCATATATCTATCAATCCCAGGATTCACTCATCTATTCATTGAACTTCACATCCAACTATCCATCTTTATATCCATCCACCCATCCATCTACCCATTTACCTATTCACCTATTACCATTTACCTATTCATCCATTCATTTAATTATCCACTCATTTTAAGAATAGTCTATCCAACTATTCTTCTATAAACCCATCATCCACTCTTCCATCCATCTTTCAATTCATTTATGCATTCACTCATTTACCACTGATTCCACTAGACCAGGATGACCACAGGACAAAGACTCTCACCAGTGGTGAGAGAAGGTGTTGTTTAGTGAAGATAAGGACAAACAAGGACTGAAAGGAGTCAGGTGAAATTAGTGTCTGGGCTATCTATAGGATTGATTTCCCAGAAAGACTTGTGAAGATGAAGAGGTTCTTCCAGACCAGAGAGCCAAGGGTTTGGGGCAGGGTATGGCATGACCTCATGCAACACTTTGCTTATACCTCTCTAATGCATTTATCTAACTAAGCATGCATAATTACTTCTCAAGCACATTGCAGAGGGGATCCTTGTTGGTTGGAGTAGGCTGAGGACCCTTATAAGTCAAGATTCTATAATTCAATGTCTTCTGGGCAAAGGATGCAGGCAGAGTTCTGGGCACAGTTTATATATACAGCTTGCAGTCTAGTTGGGAGTGTAATGTTAATTAGCTCTTCCCCCTATTAATAGACCTCAAGTACCTTTTGTTAATTTCTAATAAGGCACTGGGTCCTGCCCTCCAGCTCCAAAAAGTATATAAATACTCTGAGATGAGGTTTTACTTTGGGGCCTACTCATTGGAAGCGTTTGTTTGGCCAGAAAAGACTCTGAGCAGCCACTAAAGAGCCCTTAGCTTTGAAAACCCAGATGTTAGTGCTTCTGTCTCTGGTAGCTATGTATGTATTGCTTATTGTCAGAGAACTGGAAGCTCTGTCTGTTGATTTTTATTTCTCTGTATTTTCTCTGAAATTTAGGGTGCCGACTTTTTTCTCTGAACTAAATGAATATGTGCATCATTAAAGTGATTGTTGACCCCTCAAAAGTTGCTTTCCTTTTAGAAAAGTAGATCTGAGAACCTGTACGGCAGGCCCTCCTGTGTATGTCAGGGTCCTTGCTGTTACGGGGAGCCAAGGAACAGATACATATAAAAGAAATATGTAATATTATGGAGGCAGTTGGCCACAGGAGTTTCCTGAAATTGAGTTTATATAGTGGTGAGATTTTGTTTGGAACTTTGATAACGTCACCCTGTGGAGGGTTTTGACATGCCCCTTGGCACATCTCTGAAAGGATTAAAGGCTTCTCCTGCCCTAAGTTCCAGAGAGTAGGGCTAGTCATGAAATGTATTTTTTGGCTTGTACTTTTGTGGAAAGTCACCCCTTTGTGCTGGCCTTTAGAAGAAAGCCAAGAGACCTGCTGGATACATTTTCATCTACTTCTCCTATTTAGCAAGATTCTAGGAGCAAAGTAGAGAAAAACAGATGCAAATTTTAGTCACCTCCCCCAGCATTCTTTAATAGCAAACTTGAAGCTGAAATACGTGGCAAGGACACACATGAAATCACCAGTATGACCCAAAAAGAAAATATCTGGACTCTAAATTCCTGGCTCTATCTTTGGAGTGTACACCATCAGCCTGCGAGACAGCAGCATGGCATAGTGTATAGAGCACTGGACTTGGAGTTAGGAAAACTGTATTCAAACCCTGCATCAGATACTGACTGATCTTCCATAAGCCACAGTTTCTTCATCTATAAAGTAGGGATAATAATAAAACCTACGTCATAAGATTGTTATGAGAACCAAATGACATAATGACTATAAAGTGCTATGTAAATTAACTTGAGGTATTTTTATTATCCTGTCAGCTATGGAAAGGGAATCATATGGCCAAGTGGTGAGAGTACCCAAGCTCAAGTCTCCTCTGTAAGGAAGGGAAGATTTCCTGTTCAATGTCATGTTCCTAACTGCTAGACTTCTGGGTTGAGGAGGAGGAATTTCTGGACAATGTTGAATTTCTAATCCTTCATCTCATCAGAAAAGGAGAAGGATTGATATCAGTCAGTGAGTCAACACACATTTAATAAATGCCTACTATGTGCCAGGCATTGGGATAAGAACTGGTGTACAAAGAAAGGCAAGAAAAAAATGACAGTCCCTTCCATGGAGGACATGGAATATATAAAATGGATCAAAAAAGAGAAGGGAAAGGAGATCTTAGGAGGAGAGGTCTCCACCTTTCAATCAGAGGTAGGGAAGGGCCTTGGGAGCAAGCGGTACTGATGAAGGGTGAATTCCATGTTTGGTAAGATCTTCTAGGATGAAAATAATTTCCTGGCCATGATGGAAAAGTCCAGAGGAGTGCAACCAGGTAGCAAATGAATGGCATATTGATTTTGGAATCTGGCTTTTTAACCAGAGGAGAGATTTCCTGGGCACTTCTAGCCTTTCTATCAAACCCAAGTTTGAGTTCCAGAATAGATTTCTCTAACAGAAATAGCAATTCTTGAGCAGCAGTCCTTTGGGGGACTCTTGAGGAGAAGACTGTACACATGACCCCAGTACCTAGAGGAGCAGCAAGTTACTAAAACCAAAAGACAGAGAAATAAGGGATCTGGATTTTGCCCTCTATTATTACAATGAGATATTGGAATGGTGCAGAGCTGATGGGCAGAGAACTGCCTGATCAACACCCTAAGTGTGTTTCCTTCAGGGAAAATCCATGTCTTCAGGGCAGAATCATAACACTAGAGGCTCTATGTAGCTCCAGGACAAAATGGAACTCACTTGAACTCTGGGATGTTGCCTGACTTACCAGCCTTTCTGAAGGGAGACTTTTCTACAGGGTGACTCTATATGAGTTGTATAAGCTCCCTAAAAAAAAATCTGAGGAAAATGGGATTCACTGGAATGTTAGAGGGTTGCCTGACTAGGGACCATAAGGTGAAACCATGGGTAGGTGCAATATATCTATCTGGGCAACTATATATCTGTGTAGGAAGTAGGACTCATAGAAGAGGAAGAAGAATTATATTGCTTTATAGCTGCTCTTTTTGTTGTGGTAAAGAACTGAAACCTATAAGGGGTTGAGAATGGCTGAACAAATTCAGGTGTGTGAAGAAATGGAATACTACTGCCCTATTAGGAATTATGCAAGGGATAACTCCAGGCAAACCTGGGAAGAGCCAAATGAACTTATGTGGAATAAAGCCAACAGAACTCAAACAATAACTTATACAATTATATAATTACCACATTGTAAGGAAAACAAATAATAAAGACTTAAGAATTCTCTTTATTATGGTGACTGATCATGATTCTAGAGGATCAATGATTAAACATCCTGCCTACCCAGTGAGGTGATGAATTCAAGGTGCAAAATGATGCATGTTTGTTTGATCATGGCTACTGTGGCTGAGAAAGAAACAAATAGGCCAGGCTTGGCTGAGAATTTGTCACTAGATGGAAGTGTTGAGGTTTAGGGTGGTGGGGACCCCAAATTCTGACATACTGGGTCCTGCTCAAATGAATTCAACACAAAGATTGAAGATTCGCCATACTGGGTTGATTCTTAAGGAGCCTAAGCATTTTTAACACTTGTATTAATAAGTGGTAACAAGCAGGCCAGATAAAATCTCAGCTACACAGAGTGTAGGCTTGAATCTGAGAGCCTTCATGGGAGACGGAACTTAAATACAGAAAAAGACTGAGGGAAGAATTCAAGTGGAATTCAAGACCCCAAGTAGTCTGGGGTCCCAGAGATGGTCTTGATAGGGGAGGTCAACCTGGAATGTCCAGAGGTCTTGATGGGAATGACCAGTACCTGGGGTGAATACAGATTGAGTCTAGGGAGGATCTTGATGGGAGTGGCCAGCAGCCCAGAGAATGGGATTTTGATAGGATCAATGGAGGGGAGTACAACAGAGATTTGGGCATAGTGATAATCAAAACCTTAAGGGCTCCAAGAGACTGCCCAAAGATTCAAGGAGAGTTCAAGGAGATTCCCAGAGTCTGTATCCCATTAGAAGATCTTAAAAAATGTAGAACTTCATATATCAGGACTGGGTAGGTTTCTTTTACATGTACATAACTACACTTTGAACTCATTCTTCTAGTGTGAGGTCAGCTACATTTCCTTCTTTGGGACTCTAGAGGTATCCTCTGAGGGTTCAGGAAGTCTTTCTCCAGTGTTATTAGTTTAAGCTCCATTCTCATGTTTCCAATAATTAACTCTCAAATTCAATTTAACCAATTAACACAAATTAGCTTTTTTTTTTTTTTTACAAAGGGATATTTGCTGTAAAGAAGCTACAAGAAGAGAATTCTCTCTTCTTCTCCCCCACCACCTCACACTAATACATTCTCCCCATACTATCTTGGTTAGGTTGGTTTAGTTCTACACAGCAATGATCTCACTAAGTTCACTTACAAGTGTGCATAGCTGCTGGGTAAGTCTTCATCTTTACTGTGCTGAACTGGATTACTCAGGTTGCTCCTGAAAGACCTGATGCTGGACCAGATGGCCATAAAACCCCACAATGATGCTAATTCCCAGACTTTGGTGGAACTATTCTGACCTTTTCAAGTTCACAAGGTGACAGTCATCTTCAAGATCCTTCACTTAAAAGTGGAAAGATTAGATACAACAGAGATCAGAGTAACAGCAGGACTATGTGCGTACGACCCCTTTGGGCAGCTAGAGGCTCTCAACCTAGAGATTAATATTTACCTCCTCACTTAAATGCAGAGGGGAATGAGGACATCTATTCCTTTAGGTCAGTTAGTCCTTTCAAATGCATCCTGGTTTCATCTCCACAACCAATGAAAAAAGCTCTTTTCTGCCACGTGGTTAGAATGCTTTCACATGCTCCAAAGTCCATATGAGATTATGTCAGCCAAGCATGCGGCTTGTGCATGAGTTCATTGCCAGCCCTCCATTGCACATGCTTCCGATTATTGAACCCTGATGTATTATTTTGGAATTTTTATGTTTTCTGCCACTTGGGTAAATAAACTCTAGTAAAAGCATTCAAAATCATAGAATCACAGAATGTCAGAGATGGAAGGGAGTTTGGAGATCTTCTAGTGACTAGTCCAACCCCCTCCTTTCGGAAATGAGGAAAATGAAGCATTTTTTAAGCTCTTATTTAATGCCAACCACTGTGTTAAGCACTGGGAATACAAAAAAGAGACAAAAGACAGACCCTGCCCTCAAGGAGCTCACAATCTAATGGGTAGACAACAAGTAAGACAAATATGTACAAACAAGCTAAATACAGCTTAAACAGGAAATAGTTAATAAAGGAAACGCACTGGATTTAAGAGGGGCTGTAAAAGGCTTCCTGTAGAAACTGGGATTTTAGTTGAGAATTGAAGGAAGCAAGGGAAACAAGGAGGTAGAGATGAAGAGGGAGAACATTCCAAGTATGGGAGACTGAGTGAAAATGCCCAGAACTAAGGGATGGAGTTTCTTATTCATGAAACAGCCAGGAGCCAGTGTCACCAGATCTACGAATAGAACATGGTAAGAAGTAAAGTGTAAGAAACCTGGAAAGGTGGGGGATAAGCTCCATTATGAAAGATTTTGAATGCCAAATAAAGAATTTTAAATTTGATCCTGGAGGTGATAGGGAGTCACTGAAGTTTATTAAATAGGGAGGCAAAATCATCTTGCCTGTACTTTAGGAAAGTAACTCTAGCAGTGGGGAAAAACTTCTAGCAGGCAGAGATCGACCAGTAATCAATTGTAATAGTCCAGTTGTGAGGTTATAAAGGCCTGTACCAGGATTGTGGCAGTGTTAGAGGAGAGAAAGGGGCATATTTGAAAGATGCTTCAAAGGTGAAATCAACAGGCTTTGACAACAACAGATTGAATACAGAGGTGTGGGGAGGGACGAAAGATAGTAAGGAGTCAAGGATGACCTAGAGAGAGGTTATCTGACTTTCCCAGGAATAGTTGTTGATATTTCTACATGAATTTAGTGTTTGAAAATTCCATTTTCATCTGTAATATGACCACTGTGGCACTCAGGTATATTATATTTCAATTCTCCTCCAGGGCTCTATGGTACCTTTAAGACTGCATAGGTACCCAAAATGGGCAGTACTGCTCCCTAGGGGGCGCTGGAACCATTGGCAGCAGTAGCCTTAAGTGCAGTTGGGGGGCATTGAATAAAAGGAAAGAAACAGTGGAAGCATAAGGAAAGAAAAGAGAAGAAAATTTTGAAAAACCGTTTGTACGTGTTTCTTCTGTTGTGTAAGTTAAAGTTGTAATGATTACATTATTTTCCAAATAAACACAAAATGCAAGTTGTAACCAATCAGTGGTCAAGTCCACTGACAGGTCTTAACAAGCAAGTGTGGGCAGGCAAGTATCTAGTGCCTTGTGGGGAAGTCCAGCATGCGTTGGCAGGAATATGTGCATATAATGATTTGTTTACGATAGAATACTATATGATTATGTGATGCAATACTGCATCATCAAAATTTCAATGCAGCAAAATCCCCCACAAATTTAAAATAAATTATTAAATTTAAGATGTGTCATTTAAAAAAATTATGTGTTTTGGAAATGATGCAAATTGTTTTTTTAAAATTAAAGGGTTAAAGAAAATGGATTTAAGGTAGAGACATTGAGTAATTTTTTAAAAAATGGGGCAGTAGACCAAATAAATTTGGGAACCTCTTTTTAAGAGTGTGGGGGGGGGGTCTGGGGAAATACAGAATATGCTGAAACATTTCTTTACAAGGTCAACCTACTGGAAATGTTTCAACAGGACAAGAAACAATTAACTCTTTGAGGAGGCTTCACTCCTTAGAGATCCTCAGACATCATCTCTCACAAGAGGATCTGGGCGTGTAATGGTAATTTGAATTGGAAAATCTTTCCTATTCATTAATAGGCCCTTTAAGTCACATGGAGCCTGTGGTGGGAGGAATTGGCTGAATGGATGGAGTAGGAAGAGGCAGAGCTAGAGCAGAGCTGAGAAGAAGTTAGGCTTGAGAAGTCAGAGCTAGGAAGGATGTAGGCTCCTGGGTAGACTTTGTGATTGTGATTTTGTTTAAAAGAGCCTGTTTGTGATGAGTGTAATGGACCTGGTTTGTGGGAAGCCTAGCAGGGGGAAGTTGGGGATGGTTTGTCCTGTGCATCATTATTGTGCATAAATTTTTGTTGCTGTGATGGATTTGTGTCTGAATAAATGTTTTGGTTCTGCCTTCCATGTGGAGAGACTGTGGTATTTCGCAACTCTAAATTGCACTGTGATATTCATGGCTGCTGTGGGCACTGTGAATATTGCATTGGCGCTACAAATGGCGACAGGGATTTGGAGACTGAAAGGCAGAGGAGACAGAGGAAGAAATGGACGTCCCAGGGTGGGAGGATTTTGGTTCTTCCCTAGAAAGAGTATGGGCTAAAGGCCCAGGACTTTGTGAAAACTGGGAACTGAGGCTACAGAGGGGAGAACCCAGAGATTTAGAAAGATGTTTGCAAGGAATAACAATGGAACCCGGGAAAGAAATGGCAGTGGGATGCAGGAGAGGCTGGGCCTTGCTAACAGGCTATCCAATTGCATGTAAATGCAGAGACTGGCTGCTGAAGGAGAAGGCTCAGATGGAAAGGGAGTTGGCTGGTTTGCAGGAGAAGCTTTCTGTCCTGCAGTGTTCAGGCTGTCCTTTGGGAGCTGGGGAGTTAAGGGTGGTAGAAAAGAGCGCTGTTGTTGGTTTGTCTCACAGGAGGTGAAAAATTAGGATTCGGGCCTAAACACAGGCCAGGAGGATGTGTGGGCAGAGAATGAAACAAATGAGGAGGCTGAAATTTGACCAGCAGTACTAAGAAGAAAGCAGGAGAATCAGGGGCCCCACAGTGTTTGGAGAGGAAATTGAGGATTTTACTCAGCAGGAAGTCACAGATGTTTTGAGTTGGTTCACTCCAAAGGTGGGAGAAGTATTGGTACCTTGGATAGTGAGAATTAGTGAAAAAGATAGATTTTCTCCAGAGAGAAGAATGAATAGCCAGTGGATTCAAAGTCATAAAAGACTGACAAGAAAAGAATTGTATACTGCTCTGTTGAGAGCAGGGGTAGCTTTTGGAAGAATAGGTGGCATTCCAACTAATGAACTATATAAAACGTATCGAGGAAAGAAGCTTGATTTTAGATGGAGGAGGGAGGTAGGAGCCAGAGCAGCCCTGCACACCATTCTGAAACTTTGTATCCAGGTTCATCACACCTGCAAAGAGAATGTGGAGGGGCAGGCCCCAGCTCAGCTTAAAGAGGATGTACCTCTAGCCAGAATGATGATCCTGGGACTGCAAATTGGAAAACAGTAAACAATACGAATGGAGCTATGATCGTGGGTTCATGGACTCCAGAAGCATGGCTGACCCTGTATCTACCCTGCTTCTGGTGATTGTCTCCTTGTTTCTTTTTGGTTTTTGGTCTGTTCACCTTGTTTGTCAGATTTATTTTCTGCAGGCTTAATACCCTCCACCTGTGGATAGCTGACCATTTCAGCCCGATGTCACCCCCTATCCATGACTGTGCTGTGTCATCTCTGGATCTGAAGTCGACCAAGCTCCGGGTGCCAGCTAAGGAACTGATCTCTCAAATGGGACCTTTTGAGGCAGTGACAGCTCTACATCCAATCTCAGCATGAAGTAGATGAAAGAAGAGACCTTTGCCCCCTACCCCAAGAATTCAGGCTGATTTGTTCAAGGGGGGAACAAAGGGATGCTTGTGCTCAAACCCCACCCTAAGATACTGTTTTATGTGCTCATTTTGTGTGATCCCTGTTATATTGTAAAGTTCTGTTGACACCAGTTACCCCACCGACCTATGTAATGAATATGAAAGATCTTGGGACTGAGCGTAATGGTAATTTGAATTGGAAAATCCTTGCTATTCATTCATAGGCCCATTAAGTCATATAAGCCTGTGATGGGAGGAGTTTGCTGAATGGGTGGAGCAGGAACAGGCAAAGCTAGAGCAGAGCTGAGAAGAAGTTAGTCTTGAGAGCAGTCAGAGCTAGGAAGGATGCAGGCTTCTGGGTAGTGTGAATGATTTTGTGATTGTGATTTTAAGAGAGCCTGCTTGTGATGAGTGTAATGAATCTGGTTTGTGGGAAGCCTACCAGGGAAAACGCTTGAGAGTGGTGTTATCCTTTGCATTGTTATTGTGTATAGATTTTTGTTGCTATGATGGATTCGTGTCTGAATATATGTTTTGGTTCTACCTTCCATGTGGAGAGTCTGTGGTATTTCTTGATTCTGAATTGCCCCATTATATTCATGGCTGTTGTGAGCGCTGTGAATGTTGCATTGGCACTACAGGGGGATGTCTACACTCTCTGCGAAGGACTCATTCCCCAACAGTATTGTTCCCTCAATTACACAAGGAAGTCCTTTTGCATCCCAGTTCCATTTAGCCACTAACAACCACATTCCCTTTTACAAAGAAATATTTACTTCAAAAGACATAATAACAAACACAAACTTACTCTCAACCCTTGTACTATCTCAGTCTCTGGAGAAGGGAAAGAGATTAGATGCATAGTTTAGCTTGGTCCCTATAGGGCAAAGTCCCAGTTCCAAGTCCAAACCCAGCCTCAGGCTCAAGCCCCAGGTGCCCTTGACTTCTCAGGGCTTCCTTGCTGGGTTGTCTGGCAGTACCTTCCCTTATGGAATCCTGGTTCCACTGTCACAGCATCTTCACCTCCCCATTCCTATAGGAATCACCTCTGGCCCCTAAAACCACAGAGGACAAATAACACAGAACAGAAACAAACACTCCCAAGACTGTTTCTTGAAACCAAGATAAAAAAAGGAAAGAAGGAAAAGTTCCTTCCCCTCTCTTTAATTCAGTTCATGGTGCCCATACCATAGGTAAACTAAGATCTTTACTCTCAGCAGAAAGAGTGGCTAAAAGATCAGGACAGGAAGGAGTACACCAGAAAGAATTGTGGAAGAGTAGTGGGAAGAAAAAGGTGACCAAGTCAGGCTCGCCAGTTTAAGGCATGCAGCCAGCGTAAGGAGACAACACTTGTTTTGGTCTTCCCTTCATATCAGAGAATAAGTCCAATTTTTTTTCCTTTCTCTTTTGTGGGGTATTAATAGCACATTATTGCAAAATTTGGGTTGTTTGTTTTAACTTTAAAAAAAGAAATTGTTTCTAAGCCTTTTCTGTGCTGACTAGTAGCTTTTGCATGTCATCTGCAGTTTCCACAAAACTGTCCCCAGCTGACTCATGATATATCGAAACCATGATATGTTGACATTGTGCTTTGAAAGTGATAACTGTACAAGGAAAGCAAGGTGTCCCGGAAAAAGAAGGGATAAATAATATTCTTAAGACAAAAAGATCCACCAAGGGTAGAGGGATCAAACTCAACCTTGCCGTGGAAAGAAACCTCTGAGCCAAGAATGCCAAAAGTCAGGTCTTTTCCAAGGGGTGATGGGTTGGAAGTGAGCCACCCCAACGCCCATTTAATCAACACATTTTATCCTGAGTCTCAGATGTCCTTTATAGCAGTCTCATCTTCAGGAAACATCTTTCTTCAGGAACACTCTTAAGTGAACTCCTCTTTTAGTAGATTTATTTCTGTGGTTTCCATATCACTTGTAGTAGATCCCCAGAGGTTCTTGCTAAAATCTTTTACAAAACAGATCTCAATACAATTTAGTACAACCTCTTAAACATTACTTCTCCAGTAACTAGGTCACATGGTGACAATTAGTTCAAGCCTTGTAGTTCTGATCTTACTAACAACAGAGCCCCTAATAAAAACATTAAATTAAGAAACCATAGTTCACTTGACACTTCAGAGAATTTCACTTTTTAAATAACCTTTGCTTCTTTCTATCTTTTTCTAAATTCTGTACTTGATATAGACATTGCCATAAAAAGGCAGAAGAATCTTAAAAATCTTTGAGAACCTGACTTAAAATGAGTCTTCCTATTTGTCCAAAAAGTATGTATAGTAGCTCTTTTTATAGTGGCTAAAGACTGGAAATCAAGGGGATATCTATCAGTTGGGGAGTGGTTGAACAACTTGTGGTATACGACTGTGATGGAAGACTTACTACTTGTTATAAGAAACGATGAGTAGGATGATTTCAGAAAAACTTGCAAAGACTTACATGAACTAATGCAAAGTGAAGTGAGCAGAACCAAAAGAAGTTGTACATAGTAGCAGCTATATTGTATGATGCAGAAATGAATGATTTAGTTATTCTCAGCAGTACTATCCACCTCCAGAGAAAGAACTGATATTGTCTGAATACAGCCTGAAGCATACTATTTTTGCTTTCCTTCCTTCCTTCCTTCCTCCCTTCCTTCCTTCCTTCCTTCCTTCCTTCCTTCCTTCCTTCCTTCCTTCCTTCCTTCCTCCCTCCCTCCCTCCCTCCCTCCCTCCCTCCCTCCCTTCCTTCCTTCCTTCCTTCCTTCCTTCCTCCCTCCCTCCCTTCCTTCCTTCCTTCCTTCCTTCCTTCCTTCCTTCCTTCCTTCCTTCCTTCCTTCCTTCCTTCCTTCCTTCCTTCCTTCCTTCCTTCTTTTGTTCAAGGCTTCTTGTATAAAATAACTAATGTGAAAATGTTTTATGTGATTGAACTGTATAACCAATATTGGATTGCTTTGTATTTCAGGAAGTGGGGAGGGGTGTGTAACGCCATTCAACACAGCACACTTAAGGGCAGATGCTATACATATATACATATACACACACACATTATATCAGTAAGCACCCCAACATATACAGGGGGGCCTCCAATCACAGTTTCTTAGATCTGCATTCATGAAAGGAAAGGTAACTTTTGAAGCGTTAATCAAGCACAGGTATCAGAGAAAATAAAAATCAAAATTCAGAGAAAATACAGAGAAATCAAAATCAACAGACATGCTTCCAAAATGTCTGACCATTACATACATGTACAGTTACCAGAGAGGGAAGCATCAATTTCTGGGTTTTAGCTGGGGGACTCCTCAGCAGTTTCCCACAGTCTCTCTAGCCAAAGAAACACTTCTGGTCAGTAAGCCCCAAAGTAAAACCTCACCCCCAGAGAATTTAGACACTTTTTAGAGCCAGAGGGCATGACTCTCAGACCTAGAGTCTCAACAGAAAAAACAAAAGTTTTGGGACCCTCTTACAAAGCAATTCCCCTAATCAAGCTTCCCACTATAAGCAGGCCCATCAATGAGTGGGAAAGATTATTCAATCAGAGGCACTTTTAGTAAAACAAAAACAGTAAAAGATCCTATTTTACTTGCCTGTATATATGTGTAGACACACACACAGACACACACAGACACAGAGACAGAGACAGACACAGACACATACACACACACACACACACATGCACACACACACACTGAGTCCCAACCCATCCCAGGGGAATGTAGCAGGAAAGCAGATTCACTGCTCCTGTCTTGCTGCAAAGTTTTCATCTTGACCTGAGGCTGAGTCCAGAGCTCCCTGCTCCTGCTCCATGTCTCACCTCATAGGGGAAGGGACTGATCCATTCCAAGCTCTCCCTGTTCCTGCCTGGGTTCAGCCACAGCAGGCTCCAGGTACCCTTGCCCCCAGCTTCTGTGTCTGGTCCATACTACCCCAACTCCAGGGCACCTCCCCCAGCCTTAAATGGGGAGGGACCACTCTGGTCTGTTCTCTGGCCATAGCAAAATAAAACAGTCATTGGGAAATAACAGACAACTATCTCAGTTCCACTAAAACCCATAGTTTTCCTTTAGTATTTTATTCTAATTCAGTGTTCCAATCTCACAAAGATTGATACCAGAGGCCTCCTTTCTCTATCAGAGGTCTCTTCTCTCTATCAGAGGTCTCCTCTCTCTCCAAGCCTTGATGAGTGATCTAAATAGACAGGGCTCCAACTGTCTTAACAGAGTAATAGAACTATTTATATACATCACCAGACTGAGAGAGCACCAACATCTGGGTTCACAAAACTGGGATGGGAGGGGGGAAAGGTGGAGGGTTGGGGAGGGTGGGTGGTCCCTTAAAAATAGTTACCTAGAGTCTCTTCTAGGAAATCAAAAAGACTTCAGGTGAAACATTCTTCTCCTAAATTTTTGACTAAACAGGAGATAGAAAACATTATGAAATGCAAAATGGATAATTTTGATTACATTAAGTTGAAAAGTTTTTGCACAAACAAAACCAATGCAGCCAAGATTAAGAGGGAAGCAGAAAACTGGGAAAGAATTTTTTCAACTAGTGTCTGTGATAAAGGCCTCATTTTCTAAAATATATAGAGAACTGAGTCAAATGTACAAGAATACAAGTCATTCCCCAATTGATAAATAGTCAAAGGATATGAACAGACAGTTTTCAGAGGAAGAAATCAAAGTTATCGATAGTCATGTGAAAAAATCCTCTAAATCACTATTGATTAGAGAAATTCAAATAAAAAAACTCTGAGGTACCACATCACACCTATCAGATTGGCTAACGTGACAAAACAGGAAGATGATAAATGTTGGAGAAGATGTGGGAGAGTTGGAACACTAATTCATTGTTGGTGGAGCTGTGAATTAATCCAGCGATTCTGGAGAATAATTTGAAACTATGCCCAAAGGGCTACAAAAATGTGCATACCCTTTGACCCAGCAATACCACTTCTAGGACTGTATCCCCAAAAGATCACAAAAATGGGAAAGGGTCCCATATGTACTAAAATATTTATAGCAACACTCTTTATGGTGGCCAAACACTGGAAATCAAGGGGATGCCCATCAATTGGGGAATGGCTGAATAAATTATGGTATGTGAATGTAATGGAATACTATTATGCTATAAGAAATGATGAACAAGAAGACTTCAGAGAGGCCTGGAAAGACTTATATGAACTGGTGGTGACTGAAAGGAGCAGAAGCAGGAGAACTTTGTGCACAGCAACAACCACAGTGTGCGAGGATTTTTTCTGATAGACTAAGAACTTCATAGGACTTAAAAAATTCCCAATGGTCTCTTAAATCAAAATGCCTTCCACATCCAGAGAAAGAACTATGGAATTTGATTGCAGAATGTAGCAGATCATTTTCTTTTGTATTACGTTTTGGTTTGTTTTATGATTTGTCCCATTCATTTTAATTCTTCTATGCAACATGACAAAGGTGCAAATGTATTTAACTTTATATAAATGTAAGTAACCTATAAAAATTGTACATCATCTCAGGGAGGGAATGAGGAGGGAGGGGAAGAATATCTAAGTCATATGGAAGTGGTTGTTGAACACTGAAAACAAATAAAATAATTAAAAAAAAGAAAAGAAAAAGAAACATTCTTCCCCTAAGTGAGCCCCAAGGCAATATCTCACCTCAGAATATATATACACTTTTGACAAATAGACTTAGAGCCAGAAGACACCAAAACATATATTACTCAGTACCTGATTGGCTCAGAGCCAAAAGGCACAAAAACCTACATGACTCAGAACAAGATATGTTACAGCTATGAATTACCAGCTATGAATTATACCAGGTATAATTATTCATATCAGGTATGAATTACCATACCAATTACTAGGAATTCAAAGGACATTGATCCATCAGATGCTTAAATTTTAGCATGAGCCTGGAAAACTGAACTTCAAGAAAAAAAAAGATCCCACCTTGCTTGTACTCAAAAGGTGAAAGGATGGATGGGCTAGAATTTAAAACTCAAAATTTTTTTTGGTTAAAGATTTAACATTTACCAAAGTAGATATATGAACCAGGACTAAAAGTCCTTTTCCAAATTAGCTTTGACTCCCTTACCATTTAACTTTCTATGATGTAAGTTAGCAAACTGGTTCACAGACATATTTAAGAAATTCAAGTACAAACTGAAAATTCAAAAGCCAATCATTTAAAATACCACAGAAGGTGGAATTTTTAAAAAGCTTCTAAATTGCTGGGACTTTTAAATTTACACACACACACACACACACACACACACACACACACACACACACACTCATTTGACCTTGTTGTTTTCTCAAAATTTTCACTTAAATATTTTTAGAACCTCAATTAATCCCAATTAAATTTACATTAAATTAATTAATTCTGATTAATTATTTTCTACTCACAGTAGAAGGAGTAGAGACTGATAGGGATCTAATCCTCTTATAAAATATAAGTAACCCCCAAGATGGCAGAGTAGAAAGATACACAGATGTTTAGCTCCTACCCCACAGCCCATAAAATACCTATAAAGAAGAACTCTCAACAAATTCTAGAGCAGCAGAAGCCATAGAACAACAGAGCGGAGGGGATTTCTGTTCCAGAGAGACCTGAAAAACCAACAGGAAAGGTCTGTTGCGCACCCGGAGGCGGAGCAGAGCCCAGCCCTGCCTTGGCCACATGGCACCGAGAGAAGCAGATCTGAGCAGACTTCAGGCACAGAATCCCCAGTACCAGCTCAAATCCCTCAACCCACAGGTGCCAAAGGTCAGTGAGAGGGACTTTTTGGCTGGCCAAGAGGGGAGTGGGGTGTCTCCATAACTCAGGCCCCCTCGGGATGCAGCAGCAGAGGCAGCAGCAGACAAGGGCTCCCAAAGCAGGCAGTGGCCCATTGTTGAAGGTCTCCTTGTAAACCCCCTGAAGGTCTCCTCATAAACCCACCTGAGCAGTTGAACTTAATCTCACACTGAATAGCAGCCCCACCCCCGCCAAAAGCCCTGGAGGCTTGGGAGCAGCATTTGAATCTCAACACCAAAGCAGTAGCTGGGTAGAAGTGGAGGCAAGGTGGTTGTGGAGAGGAAACTCAGAAGTCAAGTAACTGGCTGGGAAAATGCCCAGAAAAGAGAAAAAAAATAAGACCATAGAAAGTTACTGTCTTGGGGAACAGGTGTCTCCCCCCATCCTTTTGGAGGAGGAACAGCAAGGCATACTGTCAGAGGAAGTCAAGGGCCCTGCCTCCAAAGGGGACTTAAACTTGGCTCAGACAATAGAAGACCTTAAAAAACAAGTTAGCAGCTTACTAAAGGAGAACCAAAAAAATGCTGAGGAAAATAACAGCTTTAAAAAAAGGCTAACTCAATTGGAAAAAGAGGTCCAAAAAGCCAATGAGGAGAAGGAGGTTTTAAAAAGCAGAATTAGCCAAATGGAAGAGAAGGTTCAAAAGCTCGCTGAACGAAATAATTCGTTGAAAGAGACAATTGAGTACAGGGAAACGAATGACTATGAGTTAAACCAAGAAGTTAGTAAACAAAACCAAAAATTTGAAAAAATAGAAGATAATGTGAAACATCTCACTGGAAAAACAATTGACCTGGAAAATAGATCCAGGAGAAAAAATTTAAAAATTATGGGACTACCTGAAAGCCATGATCAAAAAAGGAGCCTAGACATTATCTTCTATGAAATTATCAAGGAAAACTGCCCTGATGTTATAGAATCAGAAGGCAAAATAAATATTGAAAGAATCCACCAATCACCTTCTGAAAGAGACCCAAACAGAGAAACTCCGAGGAATATTGTGACCAAATTTCAGAGTTCCCAGATCAAGGAGAAAATACTGCAAGCAGCTAGAAAGAAACAATTTGAGTATTGTGGAAATACAATCAGCATAACACAGGATCTGGCAGCTTCAATATTAAGGGATCAAAGGGCTTGGAGTGAGATATTTCAGAAGTCAAAGGAACTGGGAATGAAGCCAAGAATCACCTACCCAGCAAATCTGAATATAACACTTCAAGGGAAAAAATGGTCATTCAGTGACATAGACAAGTTTCAAGATTTCATGTTGAGAAAAAGACCAGATCTGTATTTAAAAATTTGACTTCCCAAGACAAGAATCAAGAGAAGCATAAAAAGGTAAACAGAAAAGAAAAATCATAAAAGACTCTCTAAAGCTGAACTGTTTACGTTACTACATGGAAAGAAAATATTTTTAACTCTTGAATCTTTTCTCAGTATTTGGGTAGTTGGAGAGATTGTACATACACACACACACACACACATACACATAGATAGATAGAGAGTATAGGGTGTGCTCTATCAGAAGAGATGATATCCCCCCCCACACACACACAAATAAAATAAAATAAAAATTAAGGGGTGAAGGAGGAAAATTCCAGGAAGAGAAAGGGAGTAATGGAATGGGGTAGGCTATAACCCATTAAAGAGATAAGAAAAATCTTATTCAATGGAGGTGATAAGGGAGAAGGAGAGGGAGGGGAAAAATAAAGCTACTCTCCCTATGTGTGGCTGAAGGAGGGAATAACAGGCTCACTAAATTTGATATGAAAATTTATATACACCACTGGAAAGTAGGAGAGGAGGTGACAAGTGGAGCAAGGGTAATGTTAGAAGGGAGGGCAAATAGGAGAAGGGAGTCACTAGAAATAAACACTTTTGAGAAGGGACAAGGTCAATTGTAGGGGGAAAAAATAAGGGGGGATAGGGTAGGTTAGAGGGCAATATAATTAGTATTACACAACAAGATTACTATGGAAGTCTTCTGCAAAACAATATTTAGTCTGTATTGAATTGTTTCCCTTCTCAGTGGGGCTGGGGAGGGAGGGAGGGAGGAAGAGAAGTTGGAATTCAAAGTATTAGAAATGAATGTTGAGAATCTTTATTGCGTGTAATCAGGAAACAAGAATTACAGGGACAGGGTATGGAAATTCATCTTGCTCTGCAAGAAAAGAGAGAAGATGGGGATAGGAGAGGGGTGGGGTGTGTTGGAGGAGAGGGTACATTGAGGGAAGGAGTAATCAGAATGCAAGGTATTAGGAAACGGGGGGAGGGGAGTGATGGGGAGAAAAATTGGACATGTTACGTAGTGAGGTAAAAGCAATCAGTATTAAAACAATAGACTGAATTAATTACTGAGAATAAATCAATGACATCTTTAGTTTGGAGAAAAGAATTTCAGTCTAAATTTCCTAGAGGAAGATAACCTCGAGTAAAATTTGGCATTGATGGAAAAGTCAAGATTTTAATGGTAAATTTGATTTTATGATTGCCATTTAACCAGGAACTAGAACATGTATAGAAAGACATGTAAGCCACTTGAGACTTGCCTCAAAAGATGTTCCTTAGCCAAAGTGAAACTATAATCATATTTGAAACCTGGATATTGGAACTTGCCATTTTTAGATGCTATGGGACTATTAAGTAAATGTTCTTCTGAGTCTAACTCCAGGTATGGGTAGCAAGAAAGGTGATCTGAGCCTCCAATATATGATGCTAGTAAGCTGATGAGATGCTGGTATGAACTGCATAGGTGATCTCAAGGGAAGGGTGGGAGAGCAGCTGTTCAGCATGGGCTGAGGTGGGATTCTCCTGACTCAATTTCCCCACTGACACCTGGTAGACTTCAAGCCTGACTGAATGCAAGTTGGTAATCTAATCCTGCCTGGAACTGACATGAAGTTGGGGATATATTGTATCCCTGCAATGTCCTTACTATTGATGGCAATTTCCTATAGTCAAAAGGTTTGTAAGCTTAACACCAGATCTATTCAATTATAGATTATGGATAGGGGAACATCTGAGGTTGTCTAAAAGTAAGCTTTTAGGCATAGGACTTTAGACCAACAACATTAAGTTAGGATCCTTTAATTCTTAGTAATACTGTGGAGACAATTAGGTCAAGAGCTTGTGAAGTTAGCAACATAAATATTATCTGTGTCTCAGTTGGTTAATGTTTAAAAAAAATTCTTTTGTGGTCCATATTGTAAATGCTTTAAAAAGATGTATCACCTAACCAAAAGTCTGAATTGCTTTATCTGTTATAAACTGTGTTAAAAATAAAAAAAAATATATAGGTAACACAACACTTTTAAAAGATGACCTTTAATACACAAATGAATTCACTTAAAAGTTACCAAGTTAACTTCAGTTGTAGCAAAGAGTCCTGGGATAGGATGTATAAATACACTGAGTAATCAATATCAAAACAGTGCACATTACATAAACTGTTTATAATAAAACATGTTTGTATTTCAGTGCATGCTCAATATATAATTGGTAATTTCAAATTAAATACTAAATCCAAATAAAATTGACTTTTCAACTGGTAAAACAAAATATTCCAGAAGTTATTCTCCACTGAGAAAACTGATTGCACTAAAATTCTTTTCTTTAAAACAAAACTGAAAAGCAAGGGTGGAGTGACAAAGGCAAAGTAAGGCAGGAATTTGCCTGACTTCTCCCAAATTCACCCACAAACAACTATAAAATAATGATTCAAAATGAATTCTGGAATGGTACAAGAAACAAAAAGATGAGGTGAAACAATTTTCCAGCCCAAGAAAACGTAGAAGGTCAATAGGAAAGATGTATGTCACTCAAGTAAAAGGGGAACAAAGTCTAGTGGTGTAAACCAGTAGAAGGCTGTGCTCCAGCAAACCAGTGGGAGGCTCTAAGTTTTAGTACAGGTCAACAATGATGCCCTGCAGCAGGTCAGCAGCATAGCAATTGAGTAGTGAAGCCTCAAACCCCGAACACAGCAAGTCAGCAGCCAGATTCCAGGCTCTCAGCACAAGAAGCTAGGGACAGTGACCCCTCCTTACCAGGAGCAGAACTCAACCTGAAAAGTTGTGAAATAGGTTGGAAAAATGAGCAAACAAAAAGAAACTGACCATAGAAAATTACCATGGTGACAGGGAAGATCAAACACAAATTCAGAAGAGGATAACAATGTCAAAATGCCTACATGTGAATGCTCAAAAAAACCAAGAACTTTTAAAAAACAAATAAGAGAAGTAGAAGAAAAGTTGGAAAAGAAAATTGGAGTGATACAAGAGAATCATGAAAAAAGAGTCAAGGGGCAGAGCCAAGATGGCAGAGTAGAAAGACACACATAGTCTAGCTCTTCCCCTACAGCCCATAAAATACCTGTAAAGAAAGACTCTCAACAAATTCTAGAGCAGCAGAAATCACAGAATGATGTAGTGGAGGAGATTTCCAGCCCAGGGTGACCTGGAAGGACAGTGGGAAAGGTCTGTTGCACCCAACATGAAGCGAAGCACAGCCTAGCTTTGGCTGCACAGTGCTGGTAGGAGCAGACCTCGGGGGTGGAATTCCCAGCAGTAGCAGTGAGGTTCACAGATCCCTCAACCCACAGGCACCAAAGGCAGCTTCAAAGGTCAGTGAGAGAGCTTTTCCAACTTGGCAAGAAGGGAGCAGGGTCTTCCCCTAGCCCTGACCCTAGGCAGCAGCAGCTGCTGCATTAGCCAGCATCCATTGTTCCATTGTTGGAGAGCTCAGATTAAAACCCCTGGGGAGCTTTAAGCCCCCGAGCAGCTGATTGGAATCTCAACCATGAACCCAGCCAAGGAGTAGACTCTTCTCCCTTGATTGTGCCACCTTAGAGGAACTGAGATCTTACAGGTCCCCAGAGTATACCCTATTCTTGACAAAGGACCCAAAAGTCAAGTAACTAGTTGGGAAAATGCCCAAAAAAGGGAAAAAAAATTAAGACCATTGGTGAACAGGTATTCTCTCTCATCCTTTCTGATGAGGAAAAGCAATGTTTACCGTCAGGGGAAGACGTAAAAGTCAAGGCTTCTGCTTCCAAAACCTCCAAAATAAATATGCAATGGTCCCAGGACATGGAAGAGCTCAAAAAGGATTTTGAAAATCAAGTAAGAGAGATGGAGAAAAAATTGGGAAGAGAAATGATGGAAATACAAGAAAATCATGAAAAGTGAGTCAATAGCTTGCTAAAAGAGACCCAAAAAATGCTGAAGAAAATAACACCTTTAAATATAGGCTAACTCAATTGGAAATAGAGGTCCAAAAAGCCAATGAGGAGAAGAATGCTTTAAAAAGCAGAATTAACCAAATGGAAAAGGAGGCTCAAAAGCTCACTGAAGAAAATAGTTCTTTAAAAATTAGAATGGAACCAATGGAAGCCAGTGACTTTATGAGAAACCAAGAAATTACCAAACAAAACCAAAAGAATGAAAAAATGGAAGATAATGTGAAATATGTCACTGGAAAAACAACTGACCTGGAAAATAGATCCAGGAAAAACAATTTAAAAATTATGGGACTATCTGAAAGCTATGATCAAAAAAAGAGTCTAGACATCATCTTTCATGAAATTATCAAGGAAAACTGCCCTGACATTCTAGAACCAGAGGGCAAAATAAATATTGAAAGAATCCATGATCACCTCCTGAAAGACATCCAAAAAGAGAAACTCCTAGGAATATTGTAGCCAAATTTCAGAGTTCCCAAGTCAAGAAGAAGATAATGCAAGCAGCTAGAAAGAAACAACTTGAGTATTGTGGAAATAAAATCAGGATAACACAGGATCCGGCAGTTTCTACATTAAGGGATTGAAGGACTTGAAATATGATATTCCAGAAGTCAAAGGAACTAGGATTAAAACCAAGAATCACCCACCCAGCAAAACTGAGTATAATACTTCAGGGGAAAAAAATGGTAATTCAATGAAATAGAGGACTTTCAGGCATTCTTGATGAAAAGACCAGAGCTGAATAGAAAATTTGACTTTCAAACACAAGAATGAAGAGGAGCATGAAAAGTTCAACTAAAGTCGAACTGTTTACATTCCTACATGGAAAGATAATATTTGTAACTCTTGAAACTTTTCTCAGTATCTGGGGAGTTGGAGGGATTACATGCACACATATACACACACACACACACACATACACACATATATATATAGAGAGAGAGACAGAAAGCATAGGGTGAGTTGTATAGGAAGGTATCATATCTAAAAAAAATAAAATTAAAGGGTGAGAGAGGAATATATTGGGAGGAGAAATGGAGAAATGGAATGGGACAAATTATCTCTCATAGAAGAGGAAAGAAAAAGCTTTTCCAATGGAGGAGGAAAGGGGGGAGGTGAGAGGGAAAAAGTGAAACTTACTCTCATCACATTTGGCTCAAGGAAGGAATAACAGGCACACTCAGCATGGTATGAAAATCTATCTTACTCTACAGGATAGTAAGGGAGAAGGGGATAAGCAGGGTGGGAGGGGTGGAAGGGAGGGCAAATGGCAGGAGGGAGCAATTAGAAGTAAACACTCTTGGGGAAGGACAATGTCAAAAGAGAGAATAGAAGAAATGAGGAACAGGATAGGATGGGGGGAAATATAGTTAATCTCACACAACATGACTATTATGGAAGTCATTTGCAAAACTACACATATATAACCTATATTGAATTGCTTGCCTTCCAAAGGGAATGGGTGGGGAGTGAGGGATGAAGAGAAGTTGGAACTCAAAGTTTTAGGAACAAATGTTGAGAATTGTTTTTGCGTACAACTGGGAAATAAGAAATACAGGTAATGAGGTATAGAAATTTATCTTGCCCTACAGGACAAGAGAAAAGATGGGGATAAGGAAAGGGAGGTTGCCAGGCCTAGAGGCCTGTGTGGGCTACCCAAGTCTTCTTACCTCACCTCCGAGGTCTTCGGTTGGCCAAAACCGGATGCTCATATGAGAGAAAGGACGTTCCAGAGTCGAACAAGGGTTGAGCTTTATTTCAGGGTCTAGTTACAAGTGCAGGGGGGTCTTCCTTAGGAGGAAGAGGGGGAGATTTCCTAAGGAGGCTAGGATCTTAAGGGATTGGAAGTAGAAGTACAAGTGGGGAGAGAGGGGGAGGGGAGAGAGGAAAGAGAGAAGCGGAGCCTACTGTCCTCTTGGCTCCTCACGTGCTAAGAGAGCTTTCAGGCTTCCTCAATCCTACTTAACCTTCAGCCACACAGTTTGCATCTCAATACCGTGCTGTTAGATAACAATAGTGTGCCCAGATCCAGGACGACCTCGAGGGCAGGGAGACTCCACCCATCACGTATCTCCCGGGGAGAGGCGGAAATACCCGAGCTAGCCGAGCTAGCTCAGTCTGACCTTCTCGAATCCCCGCTGTTCATGGAGGGCCTCGTAAGACTCTAAGATTTAGAAGTCCCACTTTTACCCGCCCGAGACCGTCCACACGGATTTGAACTTCCAATCCCAACAGGAGGTATATTAGAAGGGAGGGAACATTGGTGGAAGGGGCAATCAGAATGCAAGGCTTTTTGGGGTGGGGGGAGGGGAGATGGGGAGAAAATTTGGAACTCAAAATTTTGTGGAAATGAATGTTGA
Source organism: Notamacropus eugenii (assembly GCF_028372415.1). Lineage (NCBI taxonomy): Eukaryota > Metazoa > Chordata > Mammalia > Diprotodontia > Macropodidae > Notamacropus > Notamacropus eugenii. The sequence continues at coordinate 89,140,843 of NC_092876.1, forward strand.
AAACTTAAAGGAAAAAAAGAAGAAAAAAGAAAAAGGAGTCAACAGCTTGGTAAAGGAAGCACAAAAAAGGGGAAAGTATGTAGAAAAATTCACTGAAGAAAACAACTCCTTAAAAAGTAGAATCGGCAAAATGGAAAAGGAGGTACAAAATCTCACTAAAAAAATAATTCCTTAAAAATTAGGATTTGACAAGTGGAAACTAATGACTCCATGAGACTTCAAGAAGCAATGAAACAAAATCAAACGAATGAAAAGAAGAAAATGTGAAATATCTCATTGGAAAAACAATGACAGACTTGGAAAACTGACAGACTTCAGGTGCCAAGATGGCAGAGTGAGGAAGGAACCCTCTGAAGTCCTCCCAAAATCTCCTTCAAACACTAGAAAACCACCTCAGAATTGATCTAGGAGCAGGGAAGCAGCTTACCAGACAGGCAGATAAGATCTCACTGGGATGGGAGGGGAACAAAGTAGAAAAGCAGTAGCAGCCAGCCAGACTCCCAGCAGGGGGCCTGAAGCAAGGCTCTAAGCCTGGGGCAATCTACCAGTGAGGCCCCACCTTTCTGCAAACCAGCAGCACCCTAGGTAAATGAGCTGTCTGTGCAGTACATCATGGACCCATCCCAGTGACTCTACCCACAGCACAAGCCACCAGCAACAATTTGCTGGTCAACAGTATGACTCCATCCCTGGGGCGTACCAACAGAAAGACCCTGTTTCCACAGCAACCTAACAGCAAGCCCCCTTCCCCTAGCAGGCCAACAACTAAACTCCACACCTACTGGAGGCAAACAAGGAGGCCGCACTCCCAAAATACAAAGCAGAAGGGAAGCCTACACTCCAGAGAAAGTAAACAGCTAAACCCTGAAGCCCAATAAGGCCCAGAGCCCTAGCACAAAAAGCTTGGGACAGTGCAACACCAGAGCCCAACTATCACATAAAAACACCAAATCACAAACAAAGGCAGAAAAAAAATGAGCTTGACTATAGAAAGTTACTACAGTGACAGGCAGGATCAAGGGATAAACTTAGAAGAGGACAGTAGTGTCAAAATGGCTCCATGTGAAGTCTCAAAGAAAAATGTAATTTGGTCTCAGGCCCAAAATGAATTACTAAAAGAGCTTAAAAAGAATTTTAAAAAGCAAATTAGAGAAGTAAATGAAAAATTGGGAAGAGAAACGAGAACAATATGAAAGAATCATGAAAAGAATCAATAGCATGGGAAAAGATAGTAAAACAAAATTCTGAGGAAAATAACTCCCTAAAAAAGCAGAATTGGCCAAATAGAAAAAGTACCAAAACTCACTGAAGAGAATAATTTCTTAAAATTGGAATTGAATAAGTGGAAACTAATGACTCTATAAGACATTAAGATATGATAAAGCAAAACCAAAAGTTAAAAAAAATAGAAGAAAATGTGAAATTTCTCATTGGAAAAACAACTGACCTAGAAAATGCATCCAAGAGAAATAATATAAGAATTGTTGGACTATGTAAAAGCCATGATTAAAAAAAAAAGCTTGGACAGTATCTTTCAAGAAATTATGACCCAGAAGATAAAAAAGAAATTGAAAGAATCTACAGATTTCTGTCTGAAGGAGATCTCAAAATGAAAATTCCCAGAAACATTATAGCCAAATTCCAGAGCTCACAAATGAAGGAGAAAGTATTGCAAGCAGCCAAAAAGAAACAATTCAAATATCGTGGAGCAAGTCAGGATTATATAGGATTTGACAGCTTCTGCAGGGCTTGGAATATGATATACTAGAAAGCAAAGGAGTTAGAATTACAACCAAGAATCACCTACCCAGCAAAACTGAATGTAATCTTTCAGGGGGGAAAAATGGATATTTAACAAAATAGAGGACTTCCAAGCATTTCTAATTAAAAGACCAGAGATGAATAAAAATGTTGACCTCTAATTTTATAATTTCCTAGGCTATAAACAAATTCCTAATTATTTCCAAACAAACTCCTTATTACTCCCACCCCCCATCAAGGAGTATTTTAAATGGGAGGAGGGACAGGAATTTCAAGCTCTTGCACAGGGTTGATGGATAAGGGTTTTATGATTATACCCACGCCAATGTTCTCAAGCAAACAAAGAGATTTTACAAGGTTATTTCCCTCATACTTTTTCCCACACAGTAATTATCAATATTCTCTTTTAAAATATAACATAAATATCAGACAGAATTTACATCATTATAATAATAATGATTAACAGTCTCATAATTTTCATAAATGATAGTCAAAATTAGCTGAAATGTCCTCTTAACTATAAGCAAACAAGGCAGTTTCCAGTTTCTTAAATTTCAGAATATTACAAAATGTGGTTAGTAGGGCTGATAAAACAGCATAAGTTTTCAAACAATTTTTCCCACCTTCTTTTAGTAGTTCATTTCATAATCTAATAATATCCAGATTATAAGAGAAGGTGCTTTCCCAATAGCATTTGTTATACAATGGCTTTTCAGAATTTATAATACATGGAAATCATAGAACAAGAATTATTACTAATCAGATAACATTAATGTAGTCAAATGCATTTTCAAATTACCTTTACATAGAAAAATATTCATACTACCACATGTAGCTTTAATACAGCTAAACATATTTGATGGAACTTATTTCCTTAACGTAAGTTGAAACTTTTTTATTCTAGGTGGGTGTGAAGATGGCTTTTTCATAGCTCTAAATCTCATAGCTCTCGGGTTTTAAGCATTACAGGACCTTATACCATTCACCAGCAGAGCTGAGATCATATCAAATGGCTAGTTCCAAACATTTAATCAAATTGAACAATGAAGCTTTTGAAACTATTAATATAATCTTATGACCTCACTATGTTGGAGTCAAGGTAGAGTGTGTCCTGCTGTGGCTGATCAGATCAATATGAGCTTGGAATGCTCTTCCACAGGTTGAGCACAAATACTCCATATGAACCAATGGTAAAATGGTATGGATGATGTCTTTTGATTCTTGCATAAATTGAATTCAAGTGAGACAGAGTTGCATGAAGTTGATGGCTTCATTTTCTTTTCCAGAATCATCACAGTCTAGTAGCAAGACAAAGTCAAAACAACTGGTGATGCATGGAATGATCTTGGTGTCTTCTATGTCTAACCAAGCTCTAAGAGCTCCACAGGACCTGCTTCATCTGCCTTCATGGCCTATTGGAGTAATTGTTCTTATCCACCCATTCTACCAAGGGAAGTTTTCACATGCTTAGGGTAGATGCCCCTCAAGGTATTGAAGGGTTTTAGACCCCTTGATTACCTTCAAACTAGTTTAGCCCATCTGCTGAAATGATTTACTGGAGTGTGGTCACTGTATAGCTACAGTATCTTGGAGACACAGGTAAGAGTTGGGTGGATCAGGTGGATACCAAAGGTGGAAAGCAGCCCTGAAAAGGACTCAGCAGCCCAACACACCAGAGTTACTAGTCTTCCCTATATCCCAGGAAAATAAAATACACCTAATAAAAATAGTAGCTTTCTGACAACTCTTTATCAACTGAGTTTATAACTATGCTGGTGTTATCAAGTTCTACAAATAAATGTATTTAATTTTGCATCAGTAGTCTTAGAAAAGTCCTTTACCAAATGAAATTCATAACTATAATTGTTAGGTTAGTTCTGTTTTGATAGAAATTTACCAAAACAAAAAGGATGAACTGAGGCAGATCTCCTACCTCAGTATCCTTTATTATGGCATAATGGCTCTACCTCTGGGCAAGAGACCTTAAATTGAAGGTACAGTACATTTTTATAAGCATGGAGTAAAAAATAGAACAGAAATAATCTAGTTGGCCAGCATCACAGATATGAAAGATCATTAACAGCTGCTTCAAGGAAAGGCGAATATAGCTACCATGTGCCTTAAGGATCACCCCTCACTATCTCTAAGAAATGCTTTTGTGACTTTAGGGTCAGAGCTAGTCCCTGAGGTCCCTAATAAAATCAGACTTACTGGTGATTGATAAAATCATCTTGGCATCTGTCATCAAGAGAAATTTGAACTTTGGCACAGCTAAGCTTCTCCACCCAAACCTCAGTGAAGTGGCATCAGGTTCTGTACAAAATCTGGGTTGAGTGTCGTAAGCCATTGCTTTTAAAACTTCTCACTCCAAGATTCTAGATGAATGATTTCCATGCTGGCAGGGTGTGGCATACTTTTCCTCAGGCAGAAATCTTTGTGCAATGATTTTTAATTTGCCCACGATAAGAACTAAACAGAATGGCCAACATTTACAGTAAAAAAAAAAATTATAAATATCTATCAAATGTCTAAATGAATAGTTTCAAATATTTAACATTAATCTTTTAACAATTGAATCTATAATGCAAAACAATACTGATTTAAAAGGCATTTACCATTTTACCAATAATCTTAATATAATGAATTATCAAATCAATGTGAGGTATTATCTTTATCCACATTACAGATGGGTAAACTGAGGTAACTTGACTTAACCCAGGTAACAAATTTTCAGATCAATGCATTTTCCCAATTTGTCTTAATGACAAATAGTATAATAAATTCTGATTTATTTCTTATTAGGAGAAACACATTTCACTTAAAATGAGACCAGAATAAATTCAATTACACCTGGATCTATTTTCCAAATGGTATCACACAGAATCACAGTTTATAATTTCAAATAATGAGTTTTATATTTTACACAACAGCTATTTATTCCAAGCATTTCATGTTATAGGGTCCACTATTTCCAGCCAATTCACTGCTCAAAGTTTTAAAGTGGCAGTTTGAAGTGAGATTTAAATCTACCCCAATTATCACACTTAAGAGCACTTTACAATGTAGTTCAAATCTGGGTTCTAGAAAGTCAGAAAGAAGCTATTGCCTATCAGTTTATTCCTAGCCCTCTATAGCTTTTCTCTATTAATTTTCAAATCAAGCCACAATTTTTTATTATTATAGTTTCTGATAATATAAACACATGAAGGTTCACACAACCTCCCCACTTAAACAAAACCAAAACTTCCTCAAATCTTCTCAACATGCTTAAACCTCCTTTTCATTTTTATACATCTCTCTTGTGGTTTGAAAACCCAAACCCTCCTTATTCCCCCCCCCCCCCACGCATGCATATCTCTCCAGTGGCTTTAAAACCAAACTTTTCTTGTTTTTCTCTTTCCAGATCTCCAAAATTCTTTGCTCAGAATACACAATTTTCCTTTTCTTGCTCAAATCCTACATTTCAAACATATTCCAGACTATATTCACCTGCTGAATATTTCCTTTATAATTTCAGCATATAGTTGTTAAATCTATTGACTTATTAAAAAATCTTATTTTCCCAGCTGTATAAGTAATTTCAATTCAGGTGACCTTTTTCACTAATTTAGCTATCATACCATAATTATTTTTTAAAATATTTTATTTTTAAATTTTTCCCCAGTTACATGTAAAAACAATTTTCAACATTTGTTTTAAAACTTTGAGTTTCAAATTCTCTCCCTTCTTCCATTTCCCCTCTCCCCAGTTGAGAAGGCAAGCAGATCAAAATAGGTTATACATGTGCCATCATGCAAAACATATCTATAATAGTCATGTTATGAAAGAAAAAAAAAGAAACCTCAAGAAAAATAAAGTAAAAAAAGTATGCTTCAATCTGTAATCAGACAACATCAGAAAAATAGCATTTTTCATCATAAGCCCTTCAGAGTTGTCTTGGATCATTGTATAGCTGAAAAAAGCTAAGTCGTTCACAGCTGATCATCCTACAATATTGCTGCTACTTTGTACATAATACATTTTATTTTGTATCAGTCCATGCAAGTCTTTCCAGGTTGTTCTGAGGACATCCTGTTCATTATTTTTTATAGTACAAAGCATTCCATCATAATCACATTCCACTTGTTCAGTTGTCCCCCAACTGATGAGCTTCCCCTTAATTTCTAATTCTTTGCCCCCAGAAATGAGCTACTATAAATATTTTTGTACGTCTAGGTCATTTTTCTTTTCTTTTTTATCTCTTTTAGGATACCGACTTAGTAGGTGCATTGTTAGATCAAAGGGTGTGCATGGTTTTATAAGCCTTTGGGTGTAGTTCCAAATTGCTCTACAGAATGGTTGAATCAATTCACAATTCCACAACAGTACATTAACGTTCCATTTTTTCCTACAGCCCCTGCAACATTTGCCATTTACCTTTGCTGTCCTATTAGCCAATCTAATAGGTATGAGGTAGTACCTCAGAATTGTTTTAATTTCCATTTCTCCGATCAATAGACAGTTAGAGAATTTTTTTATATGGCTATAGATAGCTTTAATTACTTCATCTGAAAACTAGTCATACCTTTTGATTATTTGTCAAGTGAGGAATGGTTCTTATTTTTATAAATCTGATTCAATTATCTTTGTGTTTGAGAAATGAGTCCTTGACCTCATTTCTAAAATATAGAGAGAACTGAGTCAATGTACAAGAATACAAATCATTCCCCAATTGATAAATGATCAAAGGATATGAACAGGCAGTTTTCAGAGGAAGAAATTAAAGCTATCTGTCATCATATGAAAAAATCCTCTAAATCACTATTGCTTAGAGGGATGGAAATCAAAACAATTCTGAGGTACCACATCACACCTGTCAGATTGGCTAACATGACAAAACAGGAAGATGATAAATGTTGAAGAAGTTGTGGGAGAGTTGGAACACATTCCTTTTTGGTGTGGTTGTGAGTTGATCCAGCCATTCTGGAGAACAATTTGTAACTATGCCCAAAGGGCTACAAAAATGTGCATACATACCCTTTGACCCAGCAATACCACTTCTAGGACTGTATCCCCAAGAGATCATACAAATGGGAAAAGAACCCACATGCACAAAAATATTTATAGCAGCTCTTTTTGTGTTGGCAAAGAATTGGAAATTGAGGTGATGTCCATCAATTGGGGAATGGCTGAACAGGTTGTGGTATTTGAATGTAATGGAATACTATTGTGCTATAAGAAATGATAAGCAGCAGTGGAAGAGGTTTATTTTCTCTCAAGCTTATACAAGCAGACTTTCTCAATACTTGTTTTCTTTCCAGCTGCTTGCAATATTTTCTCCTTGACCTGGGAACTCTGAAATTTGGCCACAATGTTCCTAGGAGTTTCTTTTTTTGGATCTCTTTCAGGAGGTGATTGGTGGATTCTTTCAATATTTATTTTGCCTCCTGGTTCTAGAATATCAGAGCAGTTTGCCTTGAAAATTTCGTGAAAGATGATGTCTAAGCTTTTTTTTAGATCATGACTTTCAGGTAGTCCCCTAATTTTTAAATTGTCTCTCCTGGATCTATTTTCGAGGTCAGTTTTTTTTTCCAATGAGATATTTCACATTATCTTCCATTTTTTCATTCTTTTGGTTTTGTTTTGTGATTTCTTGGTTTCTCATAAAGTCATTGGCCTCCATCTGTTCCATTCTAATTTTTAAAGAACTATTTTCTTCAATGAGCTTTTGAACCTCCTTTTCCATTTGGTTAATTCTTCTTTTTAAAGCATTCTTCTCCTCATTGGCTTTTTTACCTCTTTTGCCAATTGAGTTAGCCTATTTTTAAAGGTGTTTTCTTCAGCATTTTTTTGGGTCTCCTTTAGCAAGGTATTGACCCACTTTTCATGATTTTCTTGCATCTCTCTCATTTCTCTTCCCAATTTTTCCTCCACCTCTCTTACTTGATTTTCAAAATCCTTTTTGAGTTCTTCCATGGCCTGAGCCCATTGAATATTTATTTTGGATATTTGGGATACAGAAGCCTTGGCTTTTATGTCTTTCCCTGATGGTAACCATTGGATGGGAGAAGATATATGTTCACTCTGAAAGTAACCTTCTATAATCTTATTTTTTACCCCTTTTTTGGGCATTTTCCCAACCAGTTACTTGACTTTTGGGTCCTTTATCAAGAGTAGGGTATACTCTGGGGATCTGTAAGATCTCAGTTCCTCCAAGGTGGCACAATCAAGTGTGTACACTGATCTGGGAGAAGGAAGAGATTTTTGTGCCCAGAATCTTAGCAGTTTCCTCTCCACATCCACCTGGCCTCCAGTTCCACCAAGCCAGCACTGGTGGCTGAGATTCAGTTAAGCTGCATGGTCAGGGCTGCCATTTAGTGTGAGACAAAGATCAGCTCCCTCAGGGCCTCTACACAGGGCTGAGGTAAAAATTGGTTGCTCAGTGCCCCCAGGGGTTTTATGATCCAACAATGGATGTAGGCTGCTGTAGGGGCTGCTGCGGGAACTGCTGCCGCCTGCCCAATGTGGCCTCTGTGGCTGCTGCCTGAGCTACGGGAAGGCCCTTCTCCCTTCTTGAATAGCTGAAAAAATCCTGTCACTGACCTTTGGTGCCTGTGGGTTGAGGGATCTGTGAACCACTGCTACTGTGACTAGGGATTCACTGCCACTGCGACTGGAGATTCAGCCCCCAAGGTGTCCTCCCAGAGTCATGTCACTCTGTGCAGCCAAGGCTGGGCTGGGCTCTGCTCCCCATCCCATGCAACAGACATGGGCCTTTCAGGTCACTCTGGGCTGGAAATCTCCTCCACTCTGTTGTTCTCTACTTCTGCTCCAGAATTTGTTGAGAGTCCCTCTCTACAGGTATTTTATGGGCTATGTGGGGAGAGCCTGCATATGTGTGTCTTTCTACTCTGCTGTCTTGGCTCTGCCCCCACATATGTGTCTACAAGCAGCCTTTCTAAAGCATGAATGTTGTTGCTGCTACCTCAATGGTAGATCTTCCCTCTTGGCCCTTGGTGGTGAATAGAAAAGAGCTAACCCTCCTTTTGTGTTATAAAGTCTTGGGGAATGGGTGTTGTACTTGGAGGACAACAAAAAGCATGCTCTGTGATGCAAGCAATAAGTCACAATCACATGTAATTATGTTTAATTGCATATATTTTGTTATTGGTACTAGCTCATTTTATAATGCTGAAATTTGATGTGATAATAGTAATAATAAAGATTTCCTGAACAAATTATGTGCACAAGCTTCCCACAAGGTGACTGGGTAAATACAGCATCATTGTATTAAATCCTAGGGTAGCTGAACTTTTGGGGGATACAATCTAGTTAAGTAGAGAGGCTGTGGATTTAAGATTTACTATCCATCCATATATCTCTTGGAATCATTTTGTCATGTTAAAATAATGATGGTTAACAAAATGACTAGTTTGATGTTTAAACAATAGTACCTTAGTAAATTACTTTACAATTAAAAAAAGAAATAATGAGCAGGCATATTTCAGAAAAATCTGGAAAGACTTATATGCACTGATGCTGAGTAAAGGGAACAGAACCAGGAGAACACTGTACATAGTAACAGTCACATTTTGCAATGACTCACTTTGATAGACTTGGCTTGTCTCAGCAATGCAAGGTTCTAAGACAACTCAAAAAGACTCATGATGGAAAACACTATCCACATCCAGAGAAAGAACTATGGAGTCTGAATGCAGATCGAAGCAGACTGTTTTCTCTCTCTTTTTTGGGTTTTGTTTTGTTTTTTCTTTCTCATGTTTCATTCCAGAGGTTATAACTCTTCTTTGCAACATGATTAATGTGAAAATATGTTTAATATGAATATATATGTAGAGCTTATATCAGATTACATGCTGTCTTGGGGAGAGGGGAAGGGAGGGAGGGAGAAAAAAATGTGAAACTTCAAAGCTTGTGCAACTGAATGTTGTAAATAAAAATAAATAAATAAACAAATGAATGAGCGAACAGACAGACAGACAGACAGATAAATAGACAGATAGATAGATAAACAGATAGGTAGATAGACAGACAGATAGATAGATAGACAGATAGATAAAATAAGGTTCTGCTTCCAAGGTGGAGGGCACATTGTCCCAAGCTTCAGGGGTTTTGTTTAACTGTTTTCAGAAATACTTCTGGAGACCTGTAAATTTTCAATTCTTCCAAGGTGGTATGATCTGAGGAGAGGTATTTACTAGTCTCCTGACCTGTGCTCTGGTCTATCAGCGACCATAATCTCTCTTTTCTGTCCTGCAACTATGAAGAAGGTCCCTGCTCCAAAATGGCCTGAAACTGTGCTATGCTAGTCCTCCTCCCACCCTGGGACTGCCACCTAGGACTGGAACTTGGATCACAGTATGGGAAAAGCAACAAAGTCCTGCCTCAGTGCAAGTAAAAAGACCCCTGTGATCTCCTTCTGACCACTTGGTTGACCCTTTTACTATCTGTGGGCTGAGAGCTCTGGAAGTAGCTGCTGCTGCTGCTGATTCTTTCATTTCCAAGGTCTGCTCCTAGTTTGCTGGGGCCAGGGCTGTGTTGGCACAGCCTGAAGGGGACTGCCTTCCACTCTAACCCAGGTCTGACAGACCTTTCCTCTCAACCTAACAAGTTGTCCTTGGCATTTGTGAGCTGAGAGAACTGGAAACCGTCACTGTGGCCAGTGACTCGGTCATGCTGAGGCCTGCTCCAGGTTTGCTGGGACCCAGTCTGTGCTGGTGGCCTTCGCTAAACTGTCCTCCACTGTCACCCAGATGAAACAGTCCTTTCCTGCAATCCTTTCCAAGTTGTTTTAGTCTGAGAATTTGTTTTACTCCATCTTTTTGTGGATTCTGCTGCTCTAGAATTTTTTTAGAGGCATCTTTTAAAAGGTATTCAAGGGGTTTGGAGGAGAGTTCAGGTGAGTCCCTGCTTTTACTCTACCATTTTGGCTCCACCTCCCACACTATAATTTTTTCTCTTGATTTGTTACAATTTAGGTATTCCTTACAAGATGGAGCCACCAAAAGCCAATTAAGAGGTTCTTAGCAATTATAAAAACTTTAACAGCTTACAAAAACTTGATCTATTCAAATAACGGATTCTAGTATATTATCCCCAGAAGTAAAACAAAGCATTTTCAAATTAAACAAGTTTCTCTTGTAATGGTAAGAAGCAAGATAATTCTTAACATTCAAATATATACTCCATTATAAAAATGGGTAGCATAATTTACAGCAAAATTTCCAAGTTCAAAACACACACCAATTCAAAAGTTATTACTAAATTGATTCCTACTTCACTTTAATTTGTAAAACTCCCAAGTATTCAATTAGATTTTCTAAAACTTCTTACAAGCTTGCTTGTCTCTTAATAAGATTAAAACAAATTCTAAAGAATGTTAATCCAACCCTTACATCCCAACCTGGCCACAGTTCAGGAAAGTAAAGGAAAAGGCAGGATCTTTTTGAAAACTCAGTAAGCTATCCAGAATGGTTAACAAGACACAGAGAAATAGATTTGCCAGCAAAGTTTTTCCTTCTAGGCTTTGTATACACAATTGCATACAAAGACTCTGAGAGAAACACAAACACAGGCACAGAAAAACACACAAACATACTGGCAGCTGTGAGATAGTGACAAACAAACAGGAAACATTCAAAGGTGTGTGATGTTGGCTTCAGGAAAAAGCTAGTTTGACTTTAAACATAGGTAATATGACAAAAAAGACACAAACGCTTACTGGCAACGTTGTCCTCCCTACCCCTCCCTACCTGGTCAACTAGGTTTTCAACCTCCATCCTGCTAGGCTCTCTGCTTAAGCACATGCTTGAAAGCACACAGAAGGACATAACAACAAACATAGGGGTGGACAAAAAGCTGTAGATTTCTTAAGCTAATATAAATTCAGATTCTCACTTGCATTTCTTAATATCAAAGAAAGCATTTCATTAGGGGTTTTTGATAGAGGACTTCACCTTGTCAAGACATGATCTCAAATGCAAGATTTTCTTATTCTGCGCCATTCTTGTAGTTGCAACCAAATAACCAATGATACCATGTAATGACTAGTCACCAAAGACCCTCAAATAAATCCTCAGAGAACTCAATCAAGTCCCAAAGATTTTCCCTCCTAAGTAATGATTTTTTTGGAAGCAGCTAGATGGTATAGTGGATAGAGTGCTGGGCCTGCAGTCAGGAAGACCTGAGTTAAAATTCAGCCTTACGTACTTACTGGCTGTGATGTCCTGGGCAAGTCACTTAACCTCTGTCTCATTTTCCTCAAGTGCAAAATGGGAATCAGAATAGCACTTTCCTCCTAGGATTGATGTTAGGATCAAATGAGATATGTGTGAAACATAGTGCCTGGCACATAGTAGATCTCAATAAATTTTTATTCCCTTCCCTTGTTCTCTCTCCCCTTTTAATCTTAGCTTTATTGGATTTGTGCAAAAACTTTTAAATTTTACGTAATCAGAATTATTTATTTTATCTTCTATGATTCTATCTTTTTTTGGACTTGAACTTTCTTCTATCCATGGATTTGGCAGGCGTTTTTTCCTTTATTTCTCTAATTTGTTTATTTTGTGACCTTTCATACCTAGGTTACATATCCATTTGGAATTTAAGGTGTGAGATTTTGGTCTAAATCTAATGTCTTCCATATTGCTGTCCAATTTTCCTGGAGGTATTTATTACCAAACAGGGACTTCTTATCCCAGTAGGCAGGGTCTTTGTATATAGCAAACACTAAACCAGCAGGTTCATTTTGCATTTGTGGGTTGTGTCCCTCACCTGTTGGACTCATAGGTCTTTCTATTTTTTAACCAGTACCAAATTGTCTGAATAATTACTGCTTTTGTAGTAATGATTTGCACTACAATTTGAGGTTTGGAACTGTTAGATCCCTTTCCTTCTCACTCCCCCGGCTCCCATTATTTCCCTTAAGATTCTTGACCCTTTTTGTCTTTGTATAGATTTCATTATTAATTTTTTTCTAGTTCTGTAAAGTAGTGGAGCGACTTACTTACGGCCACATCACTAGTCAAAATCAGAGGTGAGATTTAAACTCAGATCCAATGTGTCCCCAGTGACATAGCTCATAAATGACAACACCAGTCTCTGAGTCTATGGCTTTAGATTCTGTCTGACCCTCTTTTCATCCTGCCAAATGACCTCCTCAGTCTGCAGGGGAGAAAAGGGAAAAGAAGATCAGAGGCCAGAATTAGGTTCCAGTTATTATGGTTGTGGTAAAAATGAGAGAAAGGTGAATCAATAATAAAATCAACATCTGAACAGTTATTAGGTGCCATCTGTGCAATGTGGTCCGATCTGGTCAGTACTCTGACTTTTGGGTCAAAGAGAGAGCCTGAGAAACTGATTTTGCTCGTCACTTCTTTCCTAGGGGCAAGCTATGTGATATAGTAGATAGCATACAATTCAGAAGCTGTTTTTCAGTTGTATCCAACTCTCCATGATCCTGTGGACTATTACTGTCCATGATGTTTTCTTGGCAGAGATAATGAAGTGGTTTGCCATTTCTTTCCCGTGGATTAAGGCAAAGAGAAATTAAGTGACTTGCCTAGGGTCACATAGCTAATAAGTATCTGAGCCCAGATTTGAACTCAAGTTTTTCTAATTCCATGCCTAGTGCTCTATCCCCTGAGCCATCTAGCTTCCTGATCTATCTGGAGTTAGGGAGACCTGAGTCCTTTCTTTCTCCATTCCCTTTGCAGCTTCTTTTTAGATTCTGTCTTCCCCATTAGAATGTAAACTTTTTGAGGACAGGAACTGCTTTTGTTTGTGTGTATGTTTGTAGAACAGTACCTGGAACATAATAAGAGGTTAATAAATACTTATTGACTTGACTTGTCAACCAACCAATCAGCATTTATTAAGCATCTACTATGTGCCAAGTAAATAGCGCTGGGAGTTGGGGACAAAAAAACAAAAATGAAATAAGGAGCTTACATTCTATTGGGCAGGGGCAGGGTGGGAGAGACATGAAGCCACATAAGTATAAATAAAACAAATGCAAAATTAATTAAAGGTTATTTTGGGAGGAGGTTGGGGAAAGCTCCAGTAGCTAGAAGAAACAGGAAAAGCCTAATGTAGAAGCTGGTATTTGGGCATAAATTTGAAGGAAAATAGAAATTCTAAGAAGTGGAAGTGAGGAAGGAATAAGCCAATCTATGCAAAGACAAGGAAATGGGATAGGGAATGTCAAGTGTGAAGAACAGCAGAGAGGCCAGTTTGGCTGGATCATAGATTGCGTGGAGGAAAGTAATATGTGATGAAACTTGAAAGATAAGTTGGAGTCAGGTTAAGAAAGACTTTAAATGACAAAGGAGTTTTTGTTTTATCCTAAGGGCAATAAAGGAAGCGAGGGAAAGGGAGAGAGAGAGAGAGAGAGATAAAGATATATCTATAAATTACCTAAAATGTGCCAAGTACTGTACTAAGTACAACAGAGTTCATTGAGTAGTATAGTGACTTGCTCAGTCTTGTGCTTTAAGAAAATCACTTTGGCAGCTGTATGGAGAATGCACTGGAGAGGGGAGAGACTTCTGGATGGAAGACCAATGTTGTAATAGTCTAAGTGAGAGGTGATGAAGGCCTGAACTGGAATGGTGGCTATATGAACAGAGAAGGCAAGTGAATACAAATACTGGTGTACCTATAGAATCCACAAGCCTTGGAAACTGGTAGAAAAAGTGTGGAGGAGACTGGGGAGTTGAGGATGACTCTAAAATTATGAATTTGGATGACTGGAAGAATGATGGCACCCTTAACAGAAACAGGAAGGTTGAGATGAGATGCAGCTTTCCAAAATTCTTGACAATATAACACAGAACCATAGAATATCAGAGCTGGCAAGGATATAAGAGAGCAGTTAAGCCCACATTTTATAGATAGTGAAACTGAGGCCTAAACAGTGGAAAAGATTTCTCCATGGCCACACCGCTGTAGAAGGCCCTTATATCTAATGTCCAGTATTCTTTTAACTTCAATCACCCTCAAACTTGCTTTTGAAAAAGATTTCTCCCTCAAAAAAATCATCCCCAGAAGACACTTTCCTATTTCACTTTCCTATTTGCCTTTCCTTGGCTCTCCTTTCCATACCTGAACATAGTCTTGTTCCCTCTATAGACTCCATAGTAACAGTCATATTAGCACCCTTCTTTCCTAGTAGTGAAGGACAGAGGATAGTGGAAGGAGGACCAGATACAAGTCTCATCCTCTTTCCTAACCTGCTCAGCTCTGGCTAGAGAACTAAGAATGTTCATTGCAATTGTGTTAAAAAAAATTCTTCTTGCCTGAAAGGGAAAAGGACTTATTTGTACAAAAATATTTAGGGCAGCTCTTTTTGTGGTGGCAAAGGACTGGAGATTGAAGGGATGCCCATCAGTTGGGAAATGACTGAACAGACTGTGGTTAATTGATTGGGGTGAAACTACTCTTGTGCTATAAGAAATGCCCATGGGAATGGTTTCAGAAAAACCTGTGAAGATTTATACGAACTGAGGCAGAGTGAAGTGAGCAGAATCAGGAGAACATTGTATACAGTAATAACAATATTATAATGGTGATCAACTGTCAAAGACTTAGCTACTCTGATCAAGACTGATCCAAGACAATCCAAAGGATCCATGAGGAAAAATGCTATCCACCTCCAGAAAGAGAACTAATAAACTCTGAGTGCAGATTCAAGCATACTTTTTTCAATTTATTCTTGTGTGTGTACGCATGCATGTGCACATGTGTTTTCTTTTGCAACATGATTAATGTAGAAATATGCTTTGCATTACTTCATATGTAAAAAAAAAATTTTTCATGCCTGGTATCCACATAACTTGCTGTGCACTCCCTCCTCCAGACCATTAAAAAATTCACCAGTCCCTGAGGAGTCTAGGTTCTTGGCACTCTGTCACTTATCTAAGTGCCAACTTAACTCTAGTACTCTCAATTTCATTCCATTAAAATTAACAAACATTGTTTTAAGCACCTAATATATGTTTGATGCTGGGGATACAAAGATAGCTGTGACAAAGACCCTTTCAGTGACAGTATCTGGACAGTGCTTAGCATATCGCCTGGCACATAGTAGGCAATTAATAAATGTTTATTCCCCTCCCCTTTCTTTACTCTTCTCTTCTTTCATAGGATCATAGATGAAGAGTTGGAAGAGACTTCAGAGGCATCTTGTCCAGCCCCTTCATTTTATAGGACTGAGGCCCAGAGAATTTAAGTCATTTACCCTAAGTCACACAGATTTGAAAGGCAGACAGGATTTGAAAAGTCCTCTGTCTCCAAAGTCAGGGCTGTTTCCATTCTATAGACCCTACTCTGAAGGACCTTACAGATGTAGTGGGGTGAAGGATAAATGTACATATAACTTAGTGATAACAGAGATAAAGTGATATGTGTAAAAAAGCTATCCAGGCAAAGTATTATGAGAAACTTAAGGAGAGAGAGAGATTATTGTATATTCTGGCGTGGGAGTGAGAATCAAAGAATGTTTCATGAAGGAGATTTCATGAATTGAGACTCAAAGAAAGGGGTTGACTTTAATAGACGGAGCTGGGGAAACAGTCCCTTCCAGGAAAAAACACTGAGATGGGAGAGAGGAGGGAGGGAGAGAGAGAGAGAGAGAGAGAGAGAGAGAGAGAGAGAGAGAGAGAGAGAAAGAGAGAGAGAAAGAAAGTACTCCAGTTGGGCTGTACCACAGGTTATGTGAATTGGAGTAGTATGACATAAGACCTGGAAAAGCAGGTTGGAGTTACACTGCAGAGAAACTTGAACATCAGGTTAAGGTGGTTGTACTGTATAGTATAGGCTATGGTGGGGGGTGGGGGGGAGGCCAGGAACTCAAAAGCTAAAAAGAAAAGGAATAGGAAGATTATTTTAGCACTTTTGTGAAGGTTATGTTAGAGAGAAGAGTGAGTGGAAAACCAGTTAGGAAACTACCACAGTAGACCAGTCTAGAGATAATGAGGGCCTGAACAGAATTTGAGAGGTAACCTAGTCTAATCCACATACCAAAAGAATACCTTATTATAACATACTCAATATGTTGTCTTCCAATCTCTGTATAAAGACCTCCCCAGGAATGAGAATTCACTGCCTTTCTAGACAGCCCACTCCACTTTGGGTCAGCTCTAACTGGTAGGAAGTTTTCTTGGTATCAGACCTAAAGTGGCTTCTTCTTAACTTCAGCCCATTGCTTCTGGTTCTAACCTCTGGGGCCAGACAGGAAGTTCAATCCCTCCTCCATGTGAATGTTGGAAGAGAACCATCATATCCCATCTGACACACAAATAAAAGGAATCACCATCACTCAACAAATGATAAAATGAAGACTTATAGAAAGTATTACATGGATAAGAGGTAGCTAGATAGCATAAGTAGATACAGTACTGGACTTGGAGTCAGCAATACCTGAATTCAAATTTGGCTTTAACTACTTACTAGCTATGTGACCTTGGGCAAGTAGTCACTTAAATCTCTGTTAACCTCAGGCTTTTCATCTGTAAAATAGGGATAATATCTTCACTTCTCAAAGTTTTGTGAGGATAAAATGAAATAATGTTTGTAAAGTACTTTGCAAACCTTAAAGTGCTATATAAATTTTAGCTTTCATTATAATTACAACAGTACAAATTATTCATTACAATAGTTCCTATTCAAACAAGCTATTGATAATGAAAAATAGGAAATGGATAAAGATAAGTATTATGATAATGCTGCAAAGAGGTGAGCCCAGGAAATAGGAATCATATCTTAATTTGGGGAATTACATTCCCTGAAAGCCTGTGTGCTAGATGAGCAGCTCTAGTAAGTCTGGTTTTAAACAGTTAATAGGAATCTTATGGATGAAGCAACTGGAAACCAAGACAAGAACGACCAACCAGAAATGTGGATCAGTGAGACCTGACACAGTGGCAAGAATGGAAGCCACTAAGGGACTAAGAGAGAGTCAAGTACTCTAATGAGAAGTATGCTTGTGGGGTGACCTGATTGTACTCGTCAATACTGACTTTCAGGCAGTATCACCCTCCAACTGTGCTGAGGAGACTGGAGGGTTAATTGTGAGTATGATTATTGATCCCTTAAGTAATACTTGTGGAAGAATGGGGATCACAGCCATTTAGCAATGACTGCTGGGGAGTTTAATATCTGATTTAATTCCACATTATCGCTATTTCATTAAGTGCTTTGACTTTGAATTTGCAGTCGTAAGATTTGATTTAGTTAAAAAAACAAAACAAACAAACATCAGTGGGGCTTTTTTAGTTTTAGGATTAAATAGACTATAACCTTAACAAGGCTTGTAATGATTAGAGAAAGCATATCATAGGCCTGGGGAATGGGTGGAAGGAAGTGGAGAAGGGGCCACACTATAGAAAAAGATCCCAGGGATTTGAATATATGCGAGATGATCTCCTATGGGTTTGGGATGCTGTAGCATTATAAGGATAAATTAAAGATTTTTCTTTTTGTAATTCTCTTCCTCCCTTCCTACCATGCTGTGAACAGACAGCAACGTTTTTTTGATGTGACTTTTCTAAGCCAAACCATTGATTTAAAATAATTATATTGCCATATTGAAGTTGCTATTTGCTGGAGGGATATCATTGAATTGTTATTGTTGGAAGAAATTAGGTTTAGACCAATGCATTACACCATATACTATAATAAGCTCAAAATGGATATGTGACATGAATATTAAAGATTGCAACACATGCAAAAAAGAAGAGAATGAGATCAGATACCTTTTATAGCTATAACTGGGGAACAGCTCTTAATTAAATAAAAAGATCAAATCGATACTTTTGATTATATGAAGTTGAATAGTTTTTTATGAGCAAAATCAGTACAACTAGGATAAAGATGGAGACTGTCAACTGAGGAAAAATCTTTGCATCAAATATCTGACAAAGGTCTGCAATGCATATGCATATATATATGTCTCTCTATATATATTCACACACACAGAATATATACAGACTAATACATAAGGTTAAGAGTCATTCCTCAATGGCTATATAATCAAAGAATTTGAACAATTTTCAGGAGAACTGCAAAATATCAGCAACCATATAATAGATTGCTCTGAATCACCAGTCATAATTAAAATGCAAATAAATCAAAACAACTGAGGCTCTATCCAGAGTTGCTGGATTTACAATGAGCAAATTTGCCAATATGATAAAAAAAAATGTGAATGTCCAATGTTAGAAGGATGAAGGAAAGACAAGTACATTGATATACTGTTGGAGCTGTGAATTGGTTCAACCACTCCGGAAAGCATTTGGGAAATAAAAATAATGATGATGATGATGATGATAAATAGCTAACATTTCTATAGCATTTACTATATGCCAGGTACTGTGCTAAGTGCTTTACAATTATCTCATTTGAGATATTATTATCTCCATATTATTATTATTATCTCACAATATTATTATCTCCATTTTACAAATAAGGAAACTAAGGCCAACAGAGGTTAAGTGACTTGCCCAGGGCCACACAGTTAGTTAAGTGTCTGGGGCTTCCTGAACTTAGGTCTTCCTAACTCCAGGTCCAGTGCTCTATCCACTGCACCATCTAGCTGCTCTAACTAGGGGCAATTATGCAAGGGAACAAAAAGTGACTAGAATGTCCTTTGACCCAGAGATCCTCTGCTAGGCATAAACCCTAAGGAGGTCAAGTATTGAAAGAAAGTACCACATAAACCGAAATATTCAGAGCAACATTTCTTTTTTTTTTTTTTTGGTGATAGCAAAGGACTAGAACAAAACGGATGGCCATAAATTAAGGAATGGCTAAACATATTGTGGTACATAAATGTCATGGAATACTAAGCTAAAAGAAATAATAATAATATGAAAAATTCAGAAAAGCATTAGAAAATATCAATTGATGTAGAGTGAAATAAGAAGATCTAGGAAGACAATATGCCAATGAATATAAACATGGAAATAATTGTATAATGTGCCTTTCCTATCAGGACACTGGGTTAAATAATTGGCTAATTGGTTTATTGGAAAAGTGATGTATGATAATAGCTCTGGACCTTGAATGGAGACTGTTGGTTCAAGGAATTCCTCCTTAACTGTGATGATAATACAAATGATGCGGCTTTACACATGCAATATGTAGTTACTTGGGAGGAATCTCAGGGAAAACTCAATATGTGACAAAGGAGCTGTAGCAGCATTATAGAAACTGCTTGATATTGTCAATCATGCCAGTTTCCCAAAAGATGTAACTGTGATGGGACTGTTCAGAAATTACTATTAAATTTATTTACTGCTGTCCAGGAGCTGATGATTATTTAAAGCTTTCCTGGTAAGAGACCAAGAGAGACTATGAGCGAATACGAGAGAATGACTGGCAAAAGCAATACCATCCTCAGTTGTTCATGATTCCAAGGCATCCCCTTCCCCAACAGTCAACTAGCATTTCTTAAACAGTTACCGTGTGTCAGGCATTGTCCTGTCCACACTTTTACCAGGAACTTCCATCTTTGGTTTACTGTATTCAGAAGATGACTGATGATGAAGCGTATGTTACATGCAATCTGTATGTAGTCTTAATGTTTGATACTCTATGCCACATGTAGTTCTATATGTTGTATTTCTGCATGTAAATTATATGACTAGACCATCCTATATAATTCTAAAATGTATGTTTCATACTATGTACCCACATATAGCCTGTATATTTGGGATGATTACCTGTGACTGTGTTATTTACCAATTAATTAATACTTATGCTATATACTCAGATGTATCCATGTATCTAGTGCGATTTTTTGAGGGGAAAAGAATGTAGAGGGTTCAACCCATGGGACAGATGCCTTGCTTTATTTTTGGGAACCATATCTCCCAGAAGCCTGTGTGCAAGCTGAGTGGCTTTTAGCAAGCCCCATTTTTAATGGAAGATATAAAAGGCTGGGTAGAAAAAGAGTGGATTAACTTGAGATCAGGCCAAGACGCAGTCAGTGACTGGAGACTAGGAACAGAGCCACCAAAGGTTTGGCTAGCAGCGAGTGACTAACATTCAAGGGAGGTATGACTTGAGACTTGGCCAGGAAGAGTAAAACTAAAAACCCAGAGTAATGTAGCTGGAAACCAGGGAGGTCAGAGAGAGAGGATTTGAAGAGAAATATTTATATTTTGGGGGGGTCAAGGGAAGGCTTCTTAGAAGAGGTGGCACATGAGAATCTATATAGGCAAAATGAAAACTAAATGAATTAATGAATGAATGAATCAACCAACAAATATTTAAATACATACACATGTACACACACACACACACACAAGTTAAATACGTAGTTTGGGAGAAAGGACACTAGGAGTTGGGGGATCAGGAAAGACTATATTTAGAAGACGTGCCTAATCTGCATCTTAAAGGAAGAAAGAAATTCTGTGAGACAGAGATAAGAGGGAAGTAGATATTGAAGAATGCATGTTCTCCAGATTATGAAGCGTAATTGAATGAAAAGTCCTTTGAGGTGCTCCATAAGTGCCTATGTCATTTACAGACATTGTAGATGAATGAAGTCAGTCCAGAATTGAATGGAGAAAGAGAGCAGGCTGGATTATATTTGGGAAATAGAATAATAGGTTCAGTGATCCCAAGTTGATCCTTGACACAACAGAAAAGACATTTACTCTGTAGTCAGAGCCTCTTAATGCTTATACCTGTGTGACCTTCAGTGAATTCCTTAACCCTTCTAGGTCTCAATTTTCTCATTTAGAAAATGGGAGGGTTGGACTA
Organism: Notamacropus eugenii; assembly: GCF_028372415.1. NCBI lineage: Eukaryota > Metazoa > Chordata > Mammalia > Diprotodontia > Macropodidae > Notamacropus > Notamacropus eugenii. The sequence continues at coordinate 89,162,365 of NC_092876.1, forward strand.
GATGACTTCTTGAGATCTCTTTCAGTTCTAATTTAATGATCCTATGATCCTAAGGACTGTCCCCCCTCCTTTTTTATTCTTTTAGCACTAACTCTCTAGGCAGAGGAAATGTGGCAAGTAGATAGAGAGATCTAGCATTCAGTCCTGCTTCTCATACATGCAGACTATGTGACTAATAACTTAGCTTCTCACTGTCCCTAGGTAACACTCTAAGACTAAAAGTTTCAGAGTATGTGCTAATCACATTGTATGGGAAGTTTCTCATGGAGAGTTCCATATACCAGTATAGTTTATAGGCCCATTAAGAAAAATTCCTAATTAATGCTAAATGGCTTTGAAGCTTAGAATTCCACAGTCTCTGATGAATCTAAATTATGGGTGATCTAACGGACAATGGAGAGATATAATAAACTAATAGGCTATGGTATATTACTATTGATGGTATATGTAGGAAGTGGCATACAGAAAGGATAGCAATAGAGACTAATTTCAATGGCGTAGGAAACTTCCAGATAAGGAAACTACCCCTCCCAGTTTAGGTTGGCACTTCTCTTGAAAGTCTTAGAGAGCTGCCTACAGTATTGAAAGGCTTAATGGCTTTCTTGGGGGTAAAAACTAGTGCATGTCAGAGGAGAGTTTAAATCTCATTCTTCAGGGCTCCAAATTCAGCTCTCTATGTACTATATTATACCATATGTAGGATATCATTTGGGAAATGTATTATTTAAAAGGAGGTGGGCTGTTTATAGAGGTAGCATAGTATAGTAGAAAGCACTCTGAATTTGGTGCTTCAGAAGTTCTGAATTCAAATATTACTTCTATCACTTACTCCCTGTAAGTCATTTAACTTTCATAGACTTGAGTTCCCTTGACTGGAAAATGAACAGGTTAGATTAAATGGTCTCTTAGGTCCCTTCAAGAATCTCTAACCTGAGTGCTGGACTGTACATTTAATCAACCAGCATTTATTCAGTACCCAAGAAATATTAAAATACCAACAGGCAGGCCCTGCACAGACTGATTTCTCAAGGGAAGATCTGTGGGAGAATATGGTCAGGATGAGAAAGTCAACATGGGTTACTAGCTTTATTGCTGGAGAGAGTACCCACATGGATCCAGTGAAGACATTTTAAAGAAAAATTGATGGAGAACATATACTTCTAGTGTTCAAAACATTATAAAGTGATCCTCATCAAAACTCTCTGGTACTAGAAGGAAATAGATAGTAGATCAGATGACACATGCAACCTCATGTCACTCCAGAAGTATTCTCCACCCTCTTCCTTTGCCCCAGTCTGAGAATAAAGTAGTCCTTTTCCTTGCCAATTCCAACCCCTTCATTTGTCTTTGATCCCAAAGTCTAACCCATTCTCAGGGAGCTTATCCCTTCAATTATCTCCTCTCCTTAACTTTTAACCTCTCCTTTTCCAGTGGCTTCTTCCCTGTTTTCTTCAAATGTTTCCAGAATTCTCCTTTTGTTAGGGAAAAAAACAACCTTTGACTTTATCATCCCGTCAACTTATCTTCCTATGTTTTCCTTCCTCTTATATCCAATTGGAAAAAGTTTTCTTCACTCATTCTTCATATTTCTTCATAGACTTCTTCATCCCCACCTCCTTCTCAGCTTCTTACAGACTGGCTACCATCCTTACCATTTATCTGACAGTCTTTCTATAAGATCTTCAATGACCTTTTTATTGCTCAACTCATTAGTCTTTTGTTAGTTCTCATTCTTCTAGATCTCTCTGCAGTCTGGCATTGCTGTTCACTTCCTCTTTCTCCTCTCTTATGGAGTTTTCATGTTATCTTTTTCTCTTTGGTTATCTTCCTATCTGGTGGACCAAACCTCTTATCTCACTTTTGTGGGATATGGAAGCCTATTAAAAGCCTCCTGTTTAGTAAAACTAAAAATATTAAGAAATATTTTCCCCTAAAGTCCTTTTCAGATTCCTGGGAAATACCCCTTGGAAAGGGGGGTGACAAGTCAAAGACAAAAAGGCAAATGGATTAAGTTACTTAAATCTTGTGGTTTTAGTTACTGCCTCCCTACCCACCTGAAGTGGGCTCTAGACTTGACTTTCTCCATTTTGAAAGGATTAAGCTATCTTGGAATAGAAAAAATTCTTTTATTTAAATCAGAGAGAAGGGAGTGGTCCAGGAGGGAAGGGAATGTCAACTTGATTACTTTACAATTCTTGAATATTAAACTATATTTTTACATGTATATTTTTCTTGCTCAAGATTTTTTATGTGATCTTGGGGCATGTTGGAGGGCATGAGGAAATACCAGTTTGGACATCTCTTTCCAAGTTAGAAATGCTTGAATATTATTAGATTAATGCTAAATTAAATAAAACTATTTCTGGAAGGCTTGAGCCTAAATTTTCTTTCACAAGAATCATCACGTCCCATTGATCTATGCATGGGTGTATCACAAAGCTCTGTCCTGAAGCCCCTCTATTTCTCTGTCTCTGTCTCTGTCTGTCTCTATCTCTCTCTGTGTGTTGTCTCTCTCACAGTCATCTTTGATAAAGCTTGAGGTTCCACTTCCCCCCAATGTCAATGGGAAATTAGATTGAACTGAAAACTTACATCTCCTAAACTTATAATATTTAAAAGAGAAAATAGATATAATTCTTGTCTGTTGTCCCTTCTTTCTGTGGAGAGCAGAGTGACCAAGCTTTTTTTTGTTTGTTTTTTCTAGCCAAAGTAAAACAAAGTTTATTAAAGGTTAGCCATATTGGGTTAAGGAGCCCAGAGTGACCAATCTTTTGTCCCTAACTTCCTGCTTCCTTGGCAGAAACCAGTCTCCCTTAGTGAAGAGTGGGGTGAGTAGAGCTAGAGAAGCTACTCTACCTCCCTCTGAGTCACCCCTCAGTTATCACATGTTACTACATATGAGGTCTCTCCACACATATATACCAAAAAATATAGTGTAGAGGAACTCTCACCAAGCTCGTCAACTTTCTAATCTTTCTAATCTTTGTAGAATTGCATAGAACAGAGAGATTTGCCTAGTCACATAGCTAGCATTACATCAGAGGCAGACTCCAACACAGGCTTTCCTGTCTTTGTCACTGACTTTCTATCTACTGTAACATATATACCACACCTGCTCTCTCAAGTTTAGTCAAATCATTTTAAAATGAAACAAGAACAATAAAAATAATCATCTTTAAAAAACAACAAAAGTATACTTGTAATCCTTTTTTGGACAAGGAAATGGAAAACCACTCCACTGTCTTCACCAAGAAAACTCCAAATGGGGTCATGAAGAGTTGGACATGACTGAAAAACAATTGAACAGCACCATACTTGTATATCATGAGAGACTTAAGAAAATTCATTGCCAAAATATGCATGCGTGTGTGTTTGTGAGTGTGTGTGTGTGTGTGTGTGTGTGTGTATGTGTATGCCATGTCAATGGCACTTCCCTGGTCTTAGCAGCTCTATTATAACAGGCAATCAAGCGGGTCCAGTATAACTTTTTCTTGATGATTATATTACATATGATAATCATTTCAGATCATTTGAACCCCAATAATGGCTAAAGCCTGAACTAATCAACCAGACTACTTTGCTTTGCTCTAAAAATGCCCTTTCCTGTGTCAGCAGTTTCAAAGATCAAATAAGGTTGACAAGGAGTATTCTTCCTGTTTGTAACCACTAAGGATAGGATGCCTACAACCAGAATAGTAGGACTTCTCTTATCTTGGTATCCTAGGGATGTATGTTATACAAGAGAAACGCAGAATTCCTAGGATCATAATTTCCAACTGGCAATACTTTGTCAATTGTCTTGTCAATTTGTATTTACAACTTATTCAACTAAGAAACTTCATTTCTCGTGGCACAGTTAAACACATATGGAGACCATAAATCTGAGGGACACAAACATCCTGACTTGTGATTGTCCTGAAATGTATTTAAGGCTGTTCATTCTTTTATCAGACAGTCAGAACTTATGTTTTTCCTCTGTGCAAGCATGTATCTGCTAACTTTAAGGGAATAAACAATATGAATTTATATATCACCTAGTCTGCCTCTTTTAACCAAACTTTCAGGTCGACACATGTTAATGCCATCCGTGAATCATTCTTTTAATGTTCAAATTTATCAGGAATAGTTTTTATTATGGGAACATTTGCTGGAAACAGAGACAATGAATGTAAAATGGGAGAGTTAGCTTGATCCACTGTGGAGTACCAAAAAAAAGGTTTGGATATGTTTTGTGGCAAGGAAAACCTAGGGTTTGGTATAAGAGCTTAAGCACTTTAGTTCTTGGTATAAGAGCTATAAGCAGTCCTAGTCTGGACTGGGAAGATTTTGTTGTTACAGACTTGTAATTACTTTTCCATGCAGTATTATTTTTAAAAAATTTTTTCTCATGAAGAAAGTTTATTTTCAAAAGTACTTTTGTAGTCTTGGTCATGGTGACTGTAAGAAAAAGGAAAAAAAAGAGGAGTCAGTGATCAAATTGGTCATTGGGAGATCGTGGTAAGGGAGTGTTTATTAGAGAATTTAATGCTTCCAATCTCTCAGCCCAGGAGGACAGCCCAGAGACCAGGAAGATCCGAAATTCCTGTGGATTGTATTTAGATACTATTTAGATGTCCAGGAGATTTAGAAGTCAATGAAAAGTGAGAGGATTGTAGTCAAAGGTAAAGGTCTCCAGGAATCTTTCAACCCGAGGAGCTGAAGTGGTTCAGCAAGACCTAAGTGAAGCCAGATGTTTCCTTGGTTGTGGGGCACTGACTTCAAAGGTGTGAGGATCTCCTAGCTTGGGTATTGGAAGGGTGATTCTGACGTTGGGGTTTTATAGGGTTTGGAAGACCATGGTGTTGAAGGATGGGAGCTTGGGGGAAGGAATTCTCAAATAGTAATCACGATGGATTCCAGAGTGATAGGAGGTAAGGAATGTGGAGAGAGCTGAAAGAAGGGCATCAGGGTTGGGATAAAAAGGGTGATTAGGGGCGAGAGAGAGAGAGAGAAGACAGACAGAGAGAGAGAGAGAGAGAGAGAGAGAGAGAGAGAGAGAGAGAGAGAGAGAGAGAGAGAGAGAGAGAGAGAGAGAGAGAGAGAGAGAGAGAGGAACGGGGGGATGAGATGAGGTCCTCCGTCGCAGGATGAGAGAATGGAGAGTAACGGGGTACACACAAGCGGTGTTGGGATGTATGAGTAGAAAGGATCCTGTGCGAGGGGCCTGATGTTGGGGATTGAAGGTCAAGGCCAGAAGCCCTATGCAGAGATTGGAATTCAGATGTTGGGGGTACGGAACCCTAAGTATGGGATGTGGAGAACTGGATGTTGGGGGCGGGGAGCATAGGCTCACAGTTGTTGGGGTGTGAGGGTCTGGCCATTGGGGGCATGGACTGTCTAGACTGGGGGGGTGGCATTACAGGTGTAAGGAGCTGGAGGCCAAATGTTAGGGGGCAGGGATCTGGGGGCGGGGGCCCGGACGATCCAAGGCGTCCAGGGGGTAGTTTCCTCGATCGTGCCCCACCCCCAGAGCCCAGGCCCCTGCGGGCCACACTTCACAGGCTCGCGCACGGCCCAAGATGGCGCCGCGGCCCCCCTCCCCCTCCCGGCGCGCCCCCGCGGGTCTAGGCGCGGTCCCGCTTCGGGCACGCGCGCTCCTGCGCTGGGGGATGTTGTGATGGAGAAGCGGCCGATCTCCAGCCCCGCCGCCGCCTCTGCCTAGAACCGCCCGGCAGCCCGAGCCCGAACCTGAGCCCGAGCCTTCCGAGCACCCGCAGCCCGGGGCCCCTCGCGAGGCAGGTACCCCCCTTCCCCTCGGCGCCCCCCATCCCCCCTCTGCGCCCCCCCCACCCCGGCCCACGCCCCCCCCATCTCAATGACTCGATTATCCGCGAGGCTGCAAGTGCTGCGAGTGCCCCCCGCCTCGTCCCTAGACTGACAGCCCCCCCTGCTGTGCCCTTCCCCGGCCCTCTGGTTCCCCTACTCCACTCTCCACCCCACCCACAGCCTCGCCCATCCATCCATCCCCCCGGCCTGCCCCGCTGGGTGCCCAGCCCCCTGCTTTCCAGGCTCCCTTCCCCCGCTCCCCTCCCTGGGGAGCTGCCCCTCCAGCGGGGCCCGAACTGCCCAGCGCCCCCTCCTCCGCCCTTCCGTTTTGTCCCTTTAATAATCTGCCTTCTCCTCGGCCCGCCCCTCAGCACCCACCCCACCCCCACCCCACCCCCTGTACCCTGAATCTGAGCCTGCGGGTGGTGGACGAAGAGGAAGGTGATCCAAGAGGGAGGTATGGGAAGGGAGAGAGGGGTGGGGAAGGGGAGGGGGAGGGAGATGAGGAGGAAGGTGGCAGGGAGATGGGGATGGAGGACAGTTCAGAAGGAGACCCTGAACACAGGCCAGTGGGGGGTGGGGGGAGGGGAGAGGGAGGAGGAGGTCAGGGGGAGAGGTGTGTGCGCGTGTGTGCGTGTGTGTGTGTGTGCGCACATACATGAAATTAGCCCTATGGACATACTGCCTACATTTTGTTGACCTTTGGGGCTGTAGCAGGACATTGGGCCTGCCTCCTCAGGGATCCATCTTGGGTTGTGATAGATAGATCTGAGGCCTTCACATAATTTATATACTTTGGATATAACCCTAAATATGTTTCCCATCATAAAATTTAGCTGCTACCCTCTTGTTCAGACCTGTAAGACCTATGGAGATCGTCTGTCTATGCATCCCTGGCTTTTCAATAGTCAGGAGAGTTTGATGTCATCAGAAAACTTGGAGTTTCACTATGCCCTTCTTCATGATCCGAAGAATGGGATGTCATCTCATTTCAGTCATAGAAGATATTTTTAAGCAGCCCTGCTCTTTGTACTCTATGGGACCTTGCACATAAAAGGCACTTAATAAGTTGAATGAATGAATGAATGAATGAATGAATGAATGAGGAAGAGTTAATTCAGATACACTTGCTCATCACTATCTTGACCCTACCTTGTATCTTGTCTCTAAACTAGTTCTCTATCCTTAATTAATCTAGCCTTTTAACTTTCTTACTTTTTTTTAATAGAACCTTGTTAAAGTTTAGGAAATAAACGGTTGATTTAGCCTTTTCATTTCTGGACTCAGTGACCCCTCTTCTCCATCATTCCCTTCCCAGGGGCCATTTTGTCAAGTTCATTCCTCACTCCCCTTTGTTTATCTGCCTTTGGGGGCAGTGGTGGGGTGGGTGGGGAGGATAAATTTCCTTGTATCTAGATGTCTTCATAATTCTTTCAAGTCCAGGTAACCCAAGTCACTCTTACTCCTGCTCCTTCTAAATCCTTCTGTGTGTCTTCTTATCATTTCGGAGAACAGAAATAAACACAGATACATTCAACCATATTGGGGGTTCCGAAATTCTTAGGACAGTTTCAAGCTTTAATAGCTATTAATTAATAGCTGCATTTAATGAACTCTTACTAAGTGCTAAGCTTTGTACAGAAGTAGAAAGAAGATTGCAGGCTGTCTTGATGCAAGGGATGCTAGTAATGAAATATCTCTAAGTTATTATTAAAATTGAAAATCAGGGGTAAAAAAGTCATTTTATCTGATATCTATATCTCCTCAGGCCCTAGATCAGTGCTGTGGATTTGGAGAATTGAATTAAGTTGAAATACGTTCCTGTCCCCAAGGTACCTATACTTCCTATACTTTTGTTGGAGAAACTATGTAAGAAAAGAGTCTAATGAAAGGCACTGGATTTGGACTTGGGAATCTTGATTTCAGATCCTGACTCTAATACCTCCTTGACCCTACACATGCTGCTTACTCCTCTAGGCCTCATGTTTCTCGTCTGTAAAATGGAGTAGTTGAACTACATGGTCTCCAAGATTCTTTGCATCACTATCCTAGATCCTTAATCTTCTGATGCCAAGTGTCAAATGAATGGAATAAACCATATTTAGAGAAGGGACAGGTTTTTAGGGTAGATTGGGGTTAGATGAAGATGGCTTCATGGACTGGGTCTTGAAGGCTAAATAGGATTTAGTAAGTAGAAAAGAAGGTTGTAAGAATGGCATTCTAGGTTAGGGAGAAATGTACTAGTCGCCAAAGGTAGAGAGGTGGCTAGGGGAGTGAAGAGACTCTCCCAGTTGAAGTGGGATGGGGTGGGGGGTATTATCTTACTAAATGGCAGGAGAGAAAACCTACAGCAGAAGAGTAGGCTAGAGACAAATGATAGAAGGGCCTTGAATACTAGGTTAAGCAATTTGAACTTTTTCTTGTCTATGGTAGTTACCAAAAATTCTTGAGCCAAATTGTAACATGATGAAAGTAGGTACTCATTTTAGGGTAATCAGAATGTCAGCCCTTCTGTAGGAAAGATTGGAGGTAGGGAGGGACCAAAAGTAAAGAGACTTTTGCAAGAGGTGCTTGCAAAATTATGTACGAGGTAAGAGTTGGTGAGGATTTGAATTAGGCTGGTGGTAGTAGGGTTAGAGAAGAGGGGGCAGAGATATTAGGATCATGGAATTTAAAACTTTAAGGGGCCTCAGTAATCTAACTTGACCACCTCATTTTGCAGTGAGAAAAATGAGACCCAGAGAGGTTGTTATTTCTCCAAGGTCACATAGGTAAAAAGGGCATAGTTGGGATTCAGACCTAGGTCCTCTGACTCCACATCCAGAGCTCTTTCCATTACCATATGATAGACCTCCTTGGAAAGAAATATACAGAGGATTTTGTCCCTGATGGCCATGAATGCTGTAGATGGATGCCCATATCTAGTCCCACCTTTTTCTGTGGAACCTGCCCTGACTTCCCCCACTCACACTGATTTCTCCTCTGATTTCTATACCACTTCTCTTTAAGAGATGGTTCAGGTGACTTCTAAAAGTCCTTCCCAACCCTCTTAAATCATTTGACTCCTGATACATAGTGCCCTGTATTGCTATTCCGCATTTCATGTATATGTCAGAAGATATAAATCTTTACGTTCTTGCTCCTTGAAATAAGAAACCAAGTATAATCCCCTTGTACATCCCCAGACCTAGGTTCAGCACCCTGCCCATGTTAAGTGATTGGTAAGTATCTGATGTTGATGCTAGGGAGTCAGATGGACACATAGAGACTAATAGATTGGCAAAAGCTAGGAATGGATGAGGGGGAGAAGCTCTTAGGTCCACAAGGAGAAGAGGAAATGTTTAGTGTAGAGTATAAGGAGAAGGAGAAGGTCAAAGGAAGTGGAGGGCTGGGAACTGAGGGGAAGGCTGGGTGGCTAAGAGAAGCTTGGTGGCTCGGTAGATAGGGCTTGGAATCAGGATGACTCATCTTCTGGAGTTCAAATCTGGCCTTAGACACTTACTAGCTGGATGACCCTGGGTAAGTCACTTAACTGTTTGCCTCAGTTTCCTCATCTGTAAAATGAACTGGAGAAGGAAATGGTAAAACACTCCAGTATCTTTGCAAAGAAAACCCTAAGGGGTCATGAAAAGTTGGACTTGACCAAAACAACTGAACAACAACTAGAGATGGTATTGAGCCCCACGGTCAGGAAGGATTAGGCGTGGAAATGATCAGGGCCTTGCTCAGTACTAGGGATAGCGGTATGGGGCCATATTACCTATCTGCCACGTTCTCTAAAATGTATATCAAAGTTTTCATGCCTCGTTGCCTCTACTTCACCCCTAGCACCATTCTTTGTACATTGAGTTCAGGCAGGACAAGGGCCGAGGGTTGATTGTGAAGGTTTTGTTAGAGTAACCCAGGCTCTGACAGAGAGGTCATTGTGTGGGTGCTCAGCTGCCTGCAACTGTGGGCAGGGAATGGGGTGGGGGAGCATTTCTCCAGAGAAGTCTCTGTGTCTTAAGAAGGAAATAACTGTGTTGTTCTCTGAGCCTAGCCCTTCCAGAGAGAACAGCAGCAGGTGTAGGGGTTGGATCCACTGATTCTGTGCCAGCTGGGTGGTGGAGGTGAAGGCTCCTGGAGCAAGGAGACTAGACTTTCAAGGAGATTAAGGGAAGGGGTTGAAGACTAATATAGCCTTCCCCTCAACCCTCATAGGTGCTCTCTTTCCTTTTGTCCTCACTGGAATCCTGTAGACAAATCACTACCCTTAGTCTACTATAGCTCTCTGGTGAGTCCCAGAGAACCCAGTATCCTATCTAGAAAGGTGAGGGAGGAGCTTTATCTTCATCATCCTCATCATTGTCATGCCCATTTCTAGAATGCTTTTAAGTTTTACAGTGTTTTCTTCATAGAAACCCGTAAAGTAAGCACTTCAAGTATTGTGCTCATTTCAAAGAAAGAAGTTGGAGCTCAAAGAGAGAAACTCAGCTTCTCTCACAGTTACTCAGCTAGTTAATGTGAGGCAAAATGATGTAATTGAGAGTAGGCTAGACCTAGGTGTTAGGCAAGAGGGAGCATGGTATGTTGGATAAAGGGCTGGGTTTGGAATTGTAGGACCTAGATTCAAATCCGCATTCTGTGACCTACTTCCTTTGTGACCCTCTTGAGCTCTGTTTCCTCATCTGTAAAATGAGGAGGAGGGTTGAACTTAATGATCTCTGAGATCCCTTCCAGCTCTTCATCTATGTGCTGTGATCAAGATAGGGTCTAAAATTAGATCTGTGATGCTGAGGAAGTTCTTTAGCCTCTCTGAGCATCAGTTTTCTCCTCTAATTTTAGAGAGGCATTTTAGGGCATAATGTTATCATTTTATAGGCCCATTTTAGGGCAGAATGCTTGTACTACTTGTTGTTAGGAAATGTTATGTAAATCAATATTAAAGTTCAGTCTCTGTTATTATTGTTATTAATGAAGTTATCAGAACCAGGATTCAATCTCTGGTGTCTTCTGACTTCAAGCCCATGTTATTTCCACACTACTTCACTGTCCCTCAGTTAATGATGGTCTGTCCTCCATTTCCTTGCCAGGAGGACCTACCGTGGGCCATGTCTGCATCGTTGAGCCCTCAGCCTGATGTGGTGAATGACAACAGCCGTGTGGGCCCAGTGCTGAGCCTGGCACTGCCCCTACAGGCTGCCCACAACCAGCTCTTGAACGCCAAGCTACAAAGTGTGGCAGCAGCCCCCAAGGGCCTCCGCAGCGCCATGGGAGAGGGTGGTGGGGCTGAATCAGGTCCAGCTAATGCCAAGTGGGTGAAGGAGGGTCAGAACCAGCTACGACGGGCAGCCACGGCCCACCAAGACCAGAACCGGAACATGACCCTGGGTGGAGAACCAGCACCTACTGTGGCTTCCAGTGCCAAAGGCTTGCTGCATCTCTATTCAGAATTAGAGATCTCTGCCCGAAATGCTGCCAACTGTGGGCACTTAGGTTCTGGCCTGCTTATTGACCTTGGCCCACCTGAGCCCCAGGCCCTGCCCTGTAGCCAAGAGGAAGAAGACGGAGAAGAGAAGGCAGCTGGGGAAGAGGAGGAAGAAGAGGAAGAAGAAGAGGATGAGGATGAAGAAGAGGACTTGTCCTCTCCCCCTGGGCCTTGTGAGCCTCTGGAAGGCAGTGAGGGTAACCCTGCTCAGCGGACCCAACCAGATGGTCCTCGGGATCACAGCAAGAGTGCTAGTCTCCTGTTTGGCATGAGGAACAGTGCAGCCAGTGATGAAGACTCAAGCTGGGCCACCCTGTCACAGGGCAGCCCCTCCTATGGCTCCCCAGAGGAAACAGGTACTTGCTTGGCATGGGGAGGGGCAAGGTAATAAGGATTTAAGCAAGGTGGCAGGAGAGGTAGTCAGATATGAGCACTACCTTCTTGGGCCTCATCCAGGCTCCTCCTTGGGCTGGGTTCCTTCATTACCCAAGGTGGCCAAGACTATAAAATGAATTCAAGAAGGAAAAAACAGTAAGGGAAGCTTGGGATGGAGGGGACATATCCCTAATCTTTTGAGGTCAGTATCAGGAATAGTCAGTTCAGAATGGCTGAGAGACAGGAAACAAAAGGTAGTGATAAATGGATACTTCTTTGAATAGAGAATTCTAAGCATTGGGATACCCAGGAATCATTTTTGACTATTCTTATAAGTGATTCAGAAGGTGTACCCAGTGACATCTTCTCCAGAGTTGCAGGAGACACTAACCTCTTGAAGTTGATGAGATGCCAAACCAGTGGGGATACCTAGAAGGAGATCTGCCAAAACTCTGGAAATAGGGAGAAAAGTGGCAGCTAAGTTTGAATGTTGGGAGAGTACAAGGAAATGTATTTCAATGTGAATTATACAGACCACCACTCAGCCAGCCAGTCAGTAAGCATTAAGCTTATGAACCAGGCACAGTGCTAAGTTCTGAGGATATAAAGAAAGGTCAAAGTAATCCTTGCCCTCAAGGAGCTAATATTTTAGGGGGAAGTCCAGTCAATCATCATAAATTACCTTGAAGCCCACTATATGCTAGCACTGTGGGGGATAGAAGAAAAGAAAACTATAAGCTACTCTCAGATACTTGGGGGGGGGGGGTCACCTGTGGTCTACTTTTATACAAAGTAGTACAAAGTAGTGCTAAGTTGTATAGTTGTGTCTATAAATGTTCAGTAGAGCTCAGTGTGGCCCATGTTGGTCAAGAAAGGCCTCTTGAACAAAGTGGCTCATGAACTGCATCCAAGACGACAGCACATAAAATCTGGTTAATAATAATAGTAGTAGTAACAATAGCTAACATTTATATAGCCCTTACTATGTGCCAGGCACTGTGCCAAGTGTTTGTAATTACTATCTCCCTTAATACTCACAACAACCCTGGCAGGTGTTATTATCCTCATTTTACAGATGAGGAAACTGAGGTAAAAAGCAGTTAAGTGACATGTCTAGGATCACACAGCTACAAAATGTCTGAGGCTGGATTTCAACTCAAATCTTACTGACTGTAGGCTCAGTGCTCTATCCACTGATCCACTGTGCCACCTAGTTGTCATATATAAGGAAAAATGGAAGAAAAAGAATTCAGACAACAGGAATAGGATGGCTAGTGCTGCAGAGATAGAAGATGGGCATCAGATACTGGTGAACTCTTAAGAAAGACAGAAGACATCCCTTACTGTAGGGTCTTGATTGGGGAGTTTTGTGAAGTAAAGCCAAAAAAAAAAAAAAAGCCTAAAGGACATGGCTGGCCATGTTCCCCAAAGACATGGACCCATTCTCTTGCTTCAGCCAAAGCAAAGCACAGTCCAGGAGGTCAGACATTGTCAGGGAGGAAATTTAAAACACAACAGAAAATATTTTCTTATTTATTCATACAAATGCTCCTCTTGCCTTTGCCAAAAGTGTGTCAGTCGAGGGATGTAGTTCAAGAATGAGAGAATGGGAATGAAGAAGATAGAGGTGGGCAGCTCCAAAGATGAAGATGGTTAAGGGGACTCAGCTGAAGCCTAGAAATCAAAAAGTCAGTGGGAAGATGGGGGGATATGGATATGGTCCCAAATACTAGAGATTGTAGCCCTGCTGCCCTCCTCTCAGAAATGTGTGTGGGTATGTATGTGTGTGTGTGTGTGTGTGTGAGTATGTGTGTACATGGTATGTGTGAGTATATGTATGTGTGTGTGTGTGTGTGTGTGGTGTGTGTCTGTGTGTCTGTGTGTGTGTAGGACAGCTTCCTTCATATTGCTAAGACTCATCTTCCTGAAAAAGAGCACTGGCCACTGATAATACATGTTCCAGAAAAGGATTGGAAAGTGGATTCCTTTTGGGGTCTATCAGTAGACATTGGGAATAAATGGGAGGGTGGGTCTGATCAATGATCCTTCCTTGCTACTTAAGAATGGGAGAAGACTTCTTGAGCAGCCTTCAGGCTTCACTACTCTTCCTTAGGGATAGTAGACAGTTGTTCCTTTCCTAGCAATGTGACTCAGGGTCTTGGCTTTCCCCTTCCTTCTTGCTCCCATCCCGTTTCCAACCTAGGTCTGCATGCCCATTGTACAGGTATATCCCTCTCATCCCCAAGCAGAAGTCTGTCCCAGGAGATAGTGAAGAGCACAGAGAAGTCTATGGAGAACTGAGTGCCCATCCTAAGGTGATAGCCTTAAGGGGGACTGACAATAAAGGAGCCCTAGTTCCCCATCCTTAAGCCCTAGACTCCATCTCTCCATCCTTAGTATTGTAGGAGAGAATAAGGTTTGGTGAATCTCCAAGCTTTGCTCACCTCCTTTCCTCCTTGGGCACACAACACTGTGTGGTTGCCTTGGAGCCCTGGCTCAGCTCTGGGACCATGTTTGCCTCTCAGCAGTGACTGTCTTGCCTCAGTACCTGCCAGGATTCCCGGTTTCCCCAGCAACCAGAGCTTGCGTCACTGGTCTGGGTGTGCCCAGTTGGTCCTGGGGCTCCTGTTGCTGGGGAAACGCAGCAGCCCATCTGGGCTGTGGCAGGTGAGTGTGAGAGATGGGTGCCTTTGGGGCAGCCTAGCCAGAGGAGGGATGAATGACACCCCTTTCCTCTTGGTTTGAACCTTCATGACAGGCAATGCTCATATGCACATGAGCTCATATCCCTTTTCCACTGCCAGCCCCAAGGGTAAGATTTGAAGTATTGTGATGGGGAGGGTATCTCCTAGCTCATGGGTGAAGGAGGGGCCCTGCAATTCCCATGGTTAATGGGAGCCAGGGGGTCCCCTGAGACCTCTAGGCCATGTTCTATTGCATGCTGGGAGCTGTAGTTTCTGCAGGGCTCCTCAGTGAGGAAGGGGGAGGTGGTTTAGGGTATCCTGTCTCCTTGGCTATGTGTGTGTGTGTGTGTGTGTGTGTGTGTGTGTGTGTGTGTGTGTGTGTGTGTGTGTGTGTGTGTGTGTGTGTGTGTGTGTGGAGCTGTGAATGCTTGACGTAGGGAAATGATGGAAATAGCTCAGGCTCGGGATGGGGAGGGGGGATTTTGGGTGGAGGTGGGAGCCGTGAAGGGCTGGAGCTGCATTGTAGTGAAGGCAGGGTCCCCGTTACTGCCAGCTAGGCTGCCCCTCCAGCTCTGAGTGTTAACCTCTGCCATCGCAGCCTCCTGCCCCTAGAGGTGAGTGGGGGTGAAGGTGGGGTGGGGAGGGGAGGTGTGCTGGGCTCCTCCTCCTCTTGGCTTAGAGGGGAGGAAGAAGCCTGGCAGATGGCTCTGCCCTGGTGGGGAGAGGAAAAGGGAGCTGGAGTGGGAGAGGGAGGGGGAGGGGAGCAGCTGTTCTCCTGAGCCCAGTACCAGCACGTAGCACTGTGCTGAAGCCCAGCAGGGCAAAGGAAGAGGACAGTGGGGGCCCCAGGCTGGAGCCAGGGCCTGAGGGTGGGAGGGGCCCCAGTCAAGCAGCATGTTCTCTCAAGATTTCTTCCTGGCCATCATCCTGCAGGACAGCAGCCCAGGTGAGGGCAAAGATTGAGCCAAGGAGAGCTCCTAGGCAGACTGTTTAAGGTGGGAGCAGTAGGCAGGGTGCTAGGGGTGGGAGAATCGGGTAAGGGAGGGGCTGAGAGTATCACTCACCTTACAACATCTGGGTCAGAGGGAATAAAAGGGCAAAGGATATTGTGTGCATTTGCAGTTATGTGTACATGCATGTATATGGCATGTGCTTGTGAGCAGCACAGATGCATGGCATACGTGTGCACTGATGGCTGTTATGGGGGGGTTGCTCGGTGTGTGGTGGATTTAGAATATGTGTATGGTATGTGCACAGCCTGGAGGAGATGTGTTTGTAATATGTGTGTGTGGGGTATGGGACATGTATACTGTATGAGGTTTTTTGGGGTATGTGTTTGTATATGTTATATTTGCATAATGTATCTTGGCATGAGTGTGTCCACAGTATGTGTGGTGTCTTGGAGGGAGTTACTGGGTATATGATATTTGCACAAATGGATATTTGTGTACATATGTGGGGCACGTATATACATGTGTATGTGTATAAGTAGATCCAGGCTAGTTATTCCTGAGTTCTGTATGGTCCCTAACTCCTTGTCTGTCATGCCCTGTACCTGGGGCCGCTCTTTTTTTTTAACATGATTCATTATTAATATGTAGCATATGTATGCATGCATGTATGTGTGTGGTTTAAGCATGAATGATGGTATGAGTGTGTTTGGTGGTATGATGTGTGCATGTTCTCATTACTAAAACACTGGTATACATGCTTAAATATGTGCACACATACATATACTCACATGCTCACAAAAGAGTCCCCAGTGCTGGGAACATGAACTGGACGCTGTAGAGTGAACAGTACAATCCTAGATTCTTCAGGTGCTGCTACCTAATGCTCTTGGAAAGCCTGGTCACTTCAGTATCCCTGGATCCCTGTCTCCTTGTGAGAGGTCAGACTAGGATGCCCACCTTGGATCCACCTCCTAGCCTGTCACCTGTAACCCTGGGCCCAGATCTTAAGCCCCTAATAGCTCATATTGGTGCTCCCCCTGGGTACAGGGAGACCAGCTGGGAGGTATAGGATGGGAGTCTATGAGACCACCCTGGCAAGAGGTGGGGAAGATGGCAGTTTATCCTGACTGTGGAAAGGTAATCTCATAATAAATCCATCTCATGGCAGACTCCTTCTGGAACCGGAATTCATTCGAGACGGATTCAGATCTGCCTTCCGGATGGATGAGGGTTCAGGACACCTCAGGAACCTATTATTGGCACATCCCAACTGGAACCACCCAGTGGGAGCCCCCTGGCCGGGCCCCACCCTCACAGGGGAGCAGCCCCACTGATGAGCCTCAGGTGAAGCATGTCTTCCCACTTAGAGCCACCTGTCAGTTTCCTGAGGGAAAGGGAAGACTCACCCCTAACTCTGCTCTCCCGTCCTTACCCTCCATGATAACTGGCACTTACATACAGTGCTTTAAGGTTTTCAGGGTCTTTCCACACATTACTTCATTTGAACCTCCAAAACCTGTAAGACAGGTATATTGGTTATTATTCCCATTTTACAGATGAAGAATTAGCAAGGTTAAGTGACTTGTACATGGTCAATTAACTGTCATTAAGTATCAGAGACAAGATTTGAATCCAGGTCTTCCTAACTCTTAATTCTTGCACTGTCTACTCCCTCTGTTCCTGGACTAAAGCAATACCTAACCTGAACAGCTTTTATGACTCTCTTTGGGTCCAGTTGGGTAGGTGGCTAGGGGCTGGGCCCTTGAATAAATGTTTTAGGAGTGGGGTATCAGGTTAGAGGCATGTACTACTACATCCCAGCTCTCCATGCCTTCTTCCCTCAGCTCACCTGGACTGGTTTTGGCCATGGAGAGACCTTTGAGGATGGCGAGTTCTGGAAGGTATGTGAGAAGACTCCAGAGCAAGAGCCCCTCGGATGATGGGCAGGGAATCCTGGGAGTAAGAGGAGCTGTGTTGGCCCCTTTCCTATTACTATCATTTCTCCTTAGGATGTGGCCAGTGAAGAGCCCCCCATGGAGCCAGAAAGAAAGGACTCTGAAGATGGGGCCCTATCCTTCCAAGCTCTGAATATTGGGTGAGGGGAGGAAAGGGGAAAGGGTCAGGGACTTGAGACAGTAGAAGATAAATCACTGAATATAAAGTATGGAGCTTGGGGTCCTTCTGGTGCTGGTGGGGTGACGCCTTGGGCCTAGCTGCATTCTAGGACACTGGGCTTGTCTCCAATGGGAGGGGTGTCTTTTCTGTCACAGATGGGTAATTCTTTTCTCTCCTCCTGTAGCACTGGCTTGCCCCAAGAGCAGGAGAAGTCACCTCTTCTAAACACCAATCTGGGGGCCAAGGTTGGTTGGCTGAGTTGGCTGGGGATGACCGTATGTGACTAGAGAGAATGGGGAGAAGTCCTTGGGTAGGGGGTGACTGGAGGCTGGGACCCTTCACTGTACCTAGCTAGGGTCCTCTTGGTCCTCCACATACTCTGTGGCAGGCCAAGATTGCCCCACCCTACACTGCCCAGGGCTCCCACATACATGCACCTTCTCCGTGTTCCTCCCTTCCCTTCCCCCAATGGTAGTGCTTTGCCGTGCGCTCTCTGGGCTGGGTGGAGATGACTGAAGAGGAGCTAGCCCCTGGACGCAGCAGTGTGGCTGTCAACAACTGCATCCGCCAGCTCTCCTACCACAAACACAACCTGCATGACCCAGCCCAGGGAGGCTGGGGGGAGGTGAGCAGGGGGAGAAGTCTGCTCCTGAACCCACTAATGGGGGAGGCTGTGTGTGAGTGAGCCTGCCCAAAGGGCCTGGGCCTGCAAGGTGGGTATGGATCAGAAGTGTGTCAGAGCCAGGGGAGAACCAGAAATTTGTGCAGTAAGCCTTCCCTGTCTGCTGCTTCACCCCCAGCAGGTCTGCTGTGACAGTTGTCTAGTATGCCCCTCCCCATCCAAGACCACTGTACCAGGTGTTATCTCCACCTTCCCACCCCGCCCAGGCCTGCTCTGACAGGTGCTCTGTGCTTCTCCCTACCTCCACCCTCAGGGAAAGGACATGCTGCTGCAGCTGGAAGACGAAACACTAAAGCTGGTGGAACCCCATGGACAGACAGTGTTGCATTCACAGCCCATCATCAGCATCCGGGTGTGGGGCGTCGGGCGGGACAGTGGAAGGTGTGGGCTCAGGGGTTCCTGGTGGGGGGTTGGATGGGCTCTGCCTGGGGCAAGGGGCCCACCCAGCTACCAGGGTAGGGCCCCTCTTCTCTAATCATGCTCTTTGCCTCATTTCTGCTGCCGGACCCAGAGAGAGGTATTGTGCTCCCCTATACCCTATGCCTTAGCTTGCTCTGAGGCCCCAGCAGTGCCTACTAAGCTCCTAGCATTTTCCCATCCCCCATCCTATCTGCTGTCCCTGTCCTTCCATCCCTCATCTGCAGCATGCCCATTACCCATAAGCTAGGGGTTAGTGCCCACAGCCCCCAAGATACTAGGTTTGGATAATCCTTTTTCACCAACTGTCACCCCACTGGAGATTTGGAGTCTGGCAGAATGGGGAGATGCTGACTGACCTGTCTTCCCCACAGGGACTTTGCTTACGTGGCCCGGGACAAGCTGACCCAGATGCTCAAGTGCCACGTGTTTCGCTGCGAAGCACCTGCCAAGAATATAGCCACCAGTCTGCATGAGATCTGCTCTAAGGCATGCCCCTTGCCCTGGTCCCTGATTCCCAGAGGGGACTGGGAGACCTGCATGGGATATGGGTTTTCTACTGAACTTGACTCCTGCCAAGGGAATCACTGGGAGGCCACCTGTGGGATGAGGGAATCAAAGGCATAGGAAGACCAGGTAACAATGTTTCGTTCCCACAGATCATGGCTGAACGCCGAAGTGCCCGCTGCTTAGTGAATGGCCTGTCCTTGGATCACTCCAAAATGGTGGATGTTCCTTTCCAAGGTCAGGGCCTTCTCCAAACCCCACATTCATCCATGCAGGCAGATGGCCCCTGGTACGGGGCCTCCTAGTGTGCAGAGTCCTAGTTGGGTTATGTGAGAGACCTTGAGGAAGGAGGAACTGCAACTCCCATCCTTGGGAGCCAGTTGTGATGGGGCAGAGGGAGTATCCATGTATTTTCTGTAGAAAATGTAGGTTAGAAACATAGTACACACAGCTTGCTCCAGCTGTACACAAATCACTTGGGAAGATTGATAATCAAAATCAACCCATCGTATCATTGAAGGGATTTGGATTTGGAGGGAGTGAAGCTGGAGGATGATCTGGGGAAAGCAGAGGATCAGAAGGTCTAGGCCCTGGGATTGTGAGCTGGGATCTTGTCACTGGGCTGCAAACTATTTCTTATCTGGTGGAGTGGGCTGGGGGCCAAAATTAACATGTCAGACCCATGCTTTCCTTCCCTTCCCTTCCCTTCCCTTCCCCCAGTGGAATTCCCAGCCCCGAAGAATGAGCTGGTACAGAAGTTCCAAGTCTATTACCTAGGGAATGTGCCTGTTGCTAAGCCAGTGGGTATGTATGTTGTTGTCTTCTCTAGCTCTGTTGCCCCCACCTTGCCATCCCCAATACCTCTCCACTGACCTCAGTTCAGCAAACCTTCACCCCTTCTTTAAGTGAGGGGTGATATTTTTTGAGGCCCTCTCATTTCCCTTGCTGTCATTCTCTGGACACACAGAATTCAGCCCACCACTAGGACCTTCCACCGCCCACGTTCAGCCACTGGATGGTTGCCCTGACACGATCTCTACAATTCTGCCATTATTCCCTCTCTGTCCTTTTCACTTGTGTGGGTGTGGGGGTGGGGAAGGAGGAACAGAGATCAGATCAGTTAGCTTTCTTGGAGTATCTCCATCCTGGATCTTGACATCATTACAGACAATGCCTAGTTAAAGGGATTGGGAAAGTTTGGTCTGAGGAAGAGACTTAGAAATCGGGACAGATTATCTGTCATCCAGTGTCTGCAGGGCTGTCACATGTAGCTGTATCCCCAGGGTCCTAGAGGGCAGAACTAGAAGCAATAGGGGGAAGCTGGTAGGAGGCAGATTTAGTCTTGAGTTCATTTCAGAGACAGGAACGAGCACAGAGGTGAGAACACTCTCCTGAACCCTGTCTGTGTGGATTTTCCACTAACACCTGCTGAGGGTCTCACGCACAATTAATTCTTCCTCCACCCCACCTTCCCTGCCCCCATGCCTTCTCTGCTGGCTCCTCTGCCCTCACATACACAGGCTTTCCCATCTCTCAGTTTTACTGCCACCTTATGTTCCCCACTACGTACCATTCTATTTTTTTCCTCCCTTTGATAGCCAGCATCAGCTTCTCTTTGATGTTACAGTTGAACTAATCCCATTCCTTCTTTTATTAGAACGTCATATTGCCTGATTCTCAAATTTCTATGTCTAGCACTACATTTCTCATGCATCTTCACCTGCTACTGGATGACACTTTTCTTACTTAAGAATTTCAGTACTTTCCTATGGAGTAAAGTCTAGCTAGTCTCCTCTGCCCAGCTTGCCAAGTACCGCTGTCACTGGACCCCTCTCTGTCTTTTTTGCTGTGCCCTTTGACTCCACAACAATTGGGCTCTCTCCAGCCCGGCTGGTTGAACTTAGTTTGAGTTCGCAAACATTACTTAACAATTCTCTCTTCTGCTTTCCCTCTCTTTGTACCACCCAACACTCTCCCTGCCTCAGTCCTTCCCATCTTTCAAGGCCTGGATCAAATCACACTTTCCCTGTTTCCCAGCAATATTGTTAAAAACAGAACTCTTACTCCCTTGACTTCCTGTAGCACTCATTATCAGTACTGCTTCTTAATCTAGACATGAGTATGAGGGCTTAGATGAGGGTGGTGGCAGTGGGCGATGATGAGAAGGCTACAGACATGAAGTTGTGTGGTAGAATTAACAGAATTTGGTGAGTGAGCCCATCTTCCCTCCCTTTTAATTGAAGGGGATCCAAAAATTTGGAACCTGGGAGAGTGGTAAGGTCATGGAAGCATCAGACTATAGACTTCAAACTAGAGGAAACCTTGGATGCCATTTAGTCTAAACTCCTTTTGTGAAGGAGGAAACTGAGCACAGAGAGGTTAAGTGGCTTGTTCAGGGTCACACAACTAGAAAAAAGTGGTTTGAGTCAGGATTTGAACTCTGATTTTCTTGATCCCAACTTTATGCACTATGCCAAATAGTGGTGTGGAAGGAAAGGCATTTATATAGCACTAACCCTGTTCTAAGTGCTTTACAAATATCATCTTATTTGGTCCTCATGACAATATGGGAGGTAGGTGCTATTATTATCTTCATTTTATAGTTGAGAAAACTGAGGCAGATAAAGGTTAAGTGACTTGCCAAGGATCATACAGCTAGAGAGTTTCTGAGGCTCAATTTGAATTCAGGTCTTCTTGAATCCAAGCCTAGTACTCTATAGCCTTTGTGCCGTCTAGCTCTTAGAGATCCTTTTTCCCATATACCCCCACTTTACACAGACCCAGAGAGCTTAAGTACAAGATGATGGGTGTAGCAGGAACCACTCTGACATGACTGGGGTCTACTGATTCCTGAAGTGTAAAGTTGGGGGATCTGGATCCCAAAGTTCACTCTGCAAACAGCTTGTTATGTGACCTTGGCCAATTTAGCCTTGACATTCAGCAAACATTTGCTGATTCCCTACTATGTGCAGGACCCTGAGCCTACGGGCCACAAAGATGAAAACTAACATCCCTTCAGTTGAGGAGCTGACAGCCTACTAGTGGATCATAAATTGAAGTCACTTCCTCCCTAGGCCTGAGATTCCTCCTATGAAGAAGAAAGCATATAAACTGACACTTATGAGTTCCCTTCCAGCTCCAAGTTTCTGTGGTTCTAAATGCCTTCTCTTAGATCACATAGCTTTGCTGGAGCTAGAACCCAGGTCTTGTGTTCTTATTTGACAGTTGGCTAGATGTAGATTTGGGAGTTGTCTGTTAAGAGATGAGAAAGGAAGCCAGGACAGGCAGCAGATGAGCTCTCTAGGGGAGAGAATTTGGAACAATTCTCAGTCTTGAGGCGCAATCACAGTGAAGGATTGGGGTGAGAGGAGGAGCCTGGGAAGGAGACAGAAGAGGTCAGAGATGAAAGAACAATGATCTTAGAAGCCAAGGAAGGACAGCTTCAGGGTGACAGAGCAGTGCCACGTGTCACAGAGAAGGGGGGAGGTAGCAGTGAGGAAGGAGAAGAGGCCCTGTGGTCTGGTAAGGGGTGTCTTGAGAAGGTAAGTTGTATGTGTCTGTCCCTGCAGTAGTGTGTATGTATTTTGACATCATAGTGTGGAGGTTAATTAAGAATGCTGAATTTGGAATCAGGTAGGCCTGGGTTCAGATCTTGCTTCTGACATTTATGGGCAGTGACCAGTGAGTGACTGTGGGCAGAGTTCTTCACTTCTTGGATCTTGGTGGCTTCATCCATAAAACCTGTAGTGCCTGTTGCCCAGAAGTTAGCTGTGAAGATAACGTACATAAAGTGCTTGACAAAATTTAAAGTGCTGTATAAATTGGGACAGGAACTGGGCCTTTTATTGTTATAGGGAGCTCCCTCTATGCAAGTAGATTGGTCCCTTCTCAGCAACTTATTCTTAATCTTTTCCTACAGCACTGAGAGGGCAAGCGATTTATCTGGCACCACATAGGCAGGATATATCAGAAGCAGGACCCGAACCCAGGGCTTCCTGGCTCTGAGACCAGCCCACCCCACTGCCTCTTACTACATAGGGTGTAACTGACATATATGACACAAATACCAGTTATTATTGATAATGGTGGATACTGTCCTGGTGGTATGACTCCTCACAGTGTGTTGGTGTGTGTGTGTGTGTGTGTGTGTGCACGTGCGTGCACATGTGCTATCTCTTTGGGTCTTCAGGTGTGGATGTGATCAATGGCGCCTTGGAGTCAGTTCTGGCCACCAGCAGCAGGGAGCAGTGGACTCCTAGTCATGTCAGTGTGGCTCCTGCTACACTCACCATCTTGCACCAGCAGGTGAGACCATGGCAAGGAGGGAAGAAGGGAGGTGGCTAATGATGCCAAGCTCTGGTGTCTTCTGCTGTAGGCCGATTGCCATGGGGGGAGGGAAGGGTGATTGACTGTGTGACAACCATGGGTGAGTTAGTAAAAATTTAAAAATGGATGCTCCTAGCACCTCTCCATATGAAGAACATGCTGCACACAGTAGGCACTTAGTGGATGTAGTTCACTAGTGGCCTCCTCCCATTTCCCTCTAAGAAACAGTGCTACATCAGTGTAGGTAGGTAATGGGGCTGTCTCATTCTCCTCAAATTTGAATCATAGAATATCAGACCTACTGAAGGGAGCTCAAAGACCATTTATAGTTCAGTCCCTGTTAGCATGATGAGTCATTTTATACCATCCTTAACAGGTCTAGTCTCTGCTTAAGGGTCTATGAAAATTGGGGTGGGGAGGAAAACAAGTATTTATTGAGCACCTACTTCGTGTTAGACACTGCCAAGTAAGAAATTTATGAAGATTGTTTTACTTGCTTTTCACAACCATCCCTATTTTCCAAAATAAGTGTTATTATTATCCCCATTTTACAGTTGAGGAAACTGAGATAAATACAACAAGTGACTTGCCAGGGGCCACACACCTAAGAAGTGTTTGAAGTAGGACTTGAACTCGAATCTTCCTGACTCCAGACCTAGTGCCCTTCCTAATGTGCCCCCTCGCTGCCTCCACGATAGGAAGCTCATTAGTACACTCAGTGCTGCCCCTTCTCCTCCTGGACAGCTCATATTGTTAGAAACTTTTTCCTTGTATTGAGCTGAAATCCTCTTGCTCTTGAGTTTTCCTGTCTGGGGCCAAGAAGAGCCAAGGCCAGCCCTTCAGATCTTGACAGATCAATGTCACAAAGCAGTGTGGTATAGTGGAAGGAGCCCTGGCTTTGGAGTCGGAAGACCCAAGTTCAAATCCTAACTCTGCCACTTACTCTGTGCCATCTTGGGCAAGTTGTTTAATCCATGTGGACCTTGGATTCCTCATCTGTAGAATAAGAGGACTGGACAAATGATGTCTTAAACCTATGATCCATTTATCTCTCCCTGCCCCCTCCCAATTTTCTCCAGACTAAATAAACATCCTTGAGCTTACTATGATGAGATTTTCAATCCTTTCACTAATCTGCTCATCTTCCTAGGACTGTTCTTGGTTTGTCAGGGACCCCCCCCCCCGCCCCCCTGCCCCCGAATGGGACATTGTTTCAGACCTAGTCTGACTAAGACAGGGGTTGATGAGGCTGTCTCCTCCCTTACTTGGAACACTCTACTTCTATTAATGTAAACTGAAGTGTGTAGCCCTGTTGAGACTGTGGTCCACTAAACCTTGATGGGTTTTTTTGTGCTAAAAAAATACGAGGGCGTCTATCCCTTTTAGTTCTTCATTTTTGTTATGTCATGGCCTTCTCAGAATATTTTTAAATGAATAAAATACACAGGATTACCAAGGAAAGTAATTACATTGAAATATAACTTATCAAAATAATTTTAAAACAACCCTATAGGTTCACAGATCACAGATTAAGAACTCATGCTTCAGAGAGAAGCAGTGACAGGACCATTGAGATCTATGTAGGGGCCTTTTGTCCCTGTCAGAAGGGGTGTGGATCTGTAATAATTGCCTTTCCTAATTATCTTCCCAGACGGAGGCAGTTCTGGGAGAATGCAGGGTACGGTTCCTGTCTTTCCTGGCGGTGGGCAGAGATGTCCACACTTTCGCCTTCATCATGGCTGCCGGTCCTTCCACTTTCTACTGCCACATGTTTTGGTGTGAGCCCAATGCAGCTAGCCTCTCTGAGGCTGTACAGGCTGCCTGCATGGTAAGTTGTGGGCTGGGGAAAAATAAAGGGGGCTGCCTGCTAGGATGGGATGGGAGGGAAGATAGGGCTTTACAGGGAGCAAGGGTATGGAGTGGGGGTTCCCAGACTGAATAGGCAGGCTGGAGCTGAAGACTGTACCTGATTGCCTGTCTCCTTTCCCTCTAGCTTCGGTACCAGAAGTGCCTGGATGCCCGTCCCCAGGCTTCCAGCTCTTGTCTCCCGGCACCCCCTGCGGATTCGGTTGCTCGTCGTGTGGGCTGTACTGTCCGAAAAGGGGTACAGTCTCTTCTGGGCACACTCAAACCTAAAAGGCTAGGAACCCATACACCCTGAAAAGCCTTGCAGGGTCTGCATTGGGTCCAGACCATCCCCTAACCTGCCCTGGGGCCCTGGGGAACTCTAAGATATGGGGTGGGGAGGGGCCCAGGGCAGCTTTTCAGGCCCCTCCTGATGCTGCTCTGGGCCAGGGCCATCTGGCACTGCTTCCACAGTGGCTCCCTGCCTGGGGGGTGGGGAGGAAGGTGGGACTGCAGGCCCACAGGGAAGGAGGAGACTGAAGCATGAAGGTAGAACAAATGGGCCTCATGGCCAGACTCCGCAATGGGGCCCCTGTCCTGGGACACTGATGCTATCCCAGCCCAAGGGTTCCTGTGTCTTTGCCATGTGTATCAGTCAGTCTGGGTAGAAAAGATAGGCCTTTGGCCTGACTTTCCCTTTACTGGCTGGGCCTGTAGCCCAAGGGCAGTGAGGGTGGGAGTAGGGGAACACCCCTCCTCCTGTTCTGTGGGCACTGGCTATTTGTGTTCACTAATAAAGCCTGTCTGTGCGCCCATCCTGATGCCTGCCTAACTGTGGGCTTTGTTGCCTCTCTACCCCAGAGCCACCCCCTCAGGAAGGGAAAAGTTGGGCACCTTGTAATAAGGCCATGAAGTTGTTCCCCTAGGCTGCATGCTAGCGCTGGCCACACACGACTCCCTTCCATCTTCCCTCTGCCTTCCATTGTTGAAGCAATCCAGGAGGTCAACAATTACTTCATCCCAGAATTTCTGTGAGGAAGATCTAAATCTCCCTTGTCTTTTGAGTAAAAGCTGTCAGTGACTCATTTGGTGCCCCTTTATGATCCCTGATCTAAGGACCCTGGCACAAGACCTTCCTCAGTCTGTAGTAGAGGGTATGGAACTGTTGATTAGAAACAATGATGAAGGGCTTGCTGGGTCTGTGTTTGTGCCAGGAAGGACAGTGCAATGAGGAAAGGAGGCCACTGAGTCATACACATTTATTGTAACTGTTCCTGGGCATTAGGTGACCTTGGATGGGGAGCTCCTGTCCAGCGGGCAAAGGGAGGCACTAGCCCTTCATCTCTGCCCATTCAGTTCTGATATCTGAAGCAACTGGTGTCAGTTTGAGGGCAAGGGAAGGGGTTGCTGCTAAGGTCCAGGTCCTGTTTTTACCTGTGTGTGGTCCTGAGGGAAGTAGGAGCTATATAGTCTTAAGGGGTGTTGCTTACATAGAAGCTTCAATTTTAGGCCCTCAGCTGTGTCCTAAGAGCTAGCTGTTTCCTCCTTCCTGTCCAGCCAAACAGGTCTCTCAGGTGCTCTCAGGGAAATAGAAATCAACCATCCTGGCTCACCGAATTCGAAGGCACAACTAGATTATGTAACCCTCCTCCTCCTGTGTAATGCTTGATGGAGATAGAGATCTTGCAATCCTCCCTTCAGCAATGCACAGGGCCTCCTCCTCCTTCCTGATCCCTGCAGTCTATCTGAGCTGTCCTTTGCTAGCAGAATGCAAGCCTCTGCCAAAGACTTCCAGTGTGGGGTAAAGGCAGGTCTGGTACCAAGTGGCGACAGAGAGCAGGACTATCTGAGCGGGCAGAGAGCAAGGCACAGAGGGTAGCAAGGCGACAAGGCCCCTCACAGGGTTCTACAGGAGGGTGGCCCTTGTGGTACAGGTACCAGAAGATCTGAAAAAGTCTTTCATTCCCCCTCATGCGGTACACTAGGTCATGCCAGGCAGCTGGTAGGGCATTAGGAAGTCCATAGGTTTCTCGGGCCCGATACAAAAACTCCCAGCTGGGGGTGGCCCCAGGAGCATTGGCCAATGTCAGGTTCAGAATGTAGGTTTCATGGTCCAGGACCACATGGGAACTCTCTGGGTAGTTGCCATCAATTAGGTAGACTCGATAACCTACAAGGGAGGACAGGAAAGGGGTCAGAGGTACAATCCAGAGGAACTAACAGCCCACAAGGGTTGAGGCAGGTACAGATGGTTATATAGCCCACCACCCACCCCTTACCCAGTTAGCTAAGCAGGTGTCCTTCTGTCCTACTCACCCGGGTTAAGGTTCACATAGGTGGTGGCACTTGGGGCCAAGAAGGCCACAGCCAAAGGTCGGCTCAGGGTCTCTTCATCATAGAAAATCTCAAATTCATCCACATGGGTGTGTCCAAAGAACTGAGCAGCTATGGTGTTTTCATACCTAGTAAAGGGAAAGACATTCGTTGGTTCATTCTAAGGAGCAATGAGGACGGGGCATCCTGGTAATTCATAGGACTGTTGCTTTATAACTAGAAAATGTTTTAGGGATCAAAGCCTAACCTGTGTATTTTTATAGAGGAGCAAGCTAATTCAAAGAAAGGTGAATCAACCTGCTGTGGGTCATGTAGGGAATAAGTGGCAGAGACACACTTCAAACAGATCCTCTTCCCTAGCGCAGTGCTCTTAATTTACAGTGCCCATCTATATCATTACAATAACTCATTTCTTTAGGCCGAGGTGAATGTGGGGTAAGTCACTTAGCTTCTCACCTTATCAGTTTCTTCATCTTTGAAGTGAAAAGAGGTGTCATCGTTAGGTACCTATTATATCTAGCAGAGTTATTGTGGGAGTAAATGGGAAAAGTTATGGAAAAGGCTTTGTAAACTATTACTGTCATTCAGTTGTTTCAGTCCTGTCCAACTCTCCATTAACCCCATTTGGGGTTTTCTTGGCAGAGATACTGGAGTGATTTGCCATTTCCTTCTCCAGGTTATTTTATAGATGAGGAAGTGGGGCAAATGGGGTGAAGTGACTTGCCCAGGGTCACACAGATAATAAGTGTCTGAGGCCAGATTTGAACTCAGGAACATGTGTCTTCCTGACTCCAATTCCAGCACATCACCTACCTGCCTTTCTTGTAAGCTTAAGTGCTATAAATTAGCTGTAACACTTTCCTATCCCAAATTATGCTCTGTTTCTCTCCTTAGATCTCACCTTCCTCATATACTTGTATAGGTCTGGGGAACTCCCTTTGTGGAAACTCCTTCCACAGATGTAGATCAGCAGTTCATCTATAATTTAACAGTATTGGAAAGTAGTGTGGGTACACTGAGAGGTTTAGTGATTTGTCCTTGGTCACTAACATGTATTAGCGGCAGGATTTGAATGTAAGTCTTCTTGAACTGAGCCAAGTAGACTAGTCCTTTACCTACTACCCCACAATGCCGTCTTTCCTCTTACCTGCCCACAATTCGGTAGTAATTCCAGCTCCAGCTCTTCAGACAGTGCCCAGGGGGAATGTGACCAATGATATGAACCTGAGGGGACAGGAGTGGCATCACAGGGGCTATAGGGAATTGGAATTACCTGGCCCTCTAAAAGCAGAAAGCACCCTTTGACTTGGGGTATGAATGTCCCCTGGATAAAGGAGACATGGTGTGACATATTGGGTATGGAGCTCCATCTTTGTTCAGAGACCATGAATTTTGGGACAGAAGTGGGATGATGTAAATACATTCTCAGCAGTTGCCTACTAAAGGGCCAGAAGCCTTGAAAGCCACACCATCTCCCCCAAGTACAACGAGAGTGATGAAACGAGGCTGTACCTTCAAACAGTGGGCCAGGGAAGGTGGTCTGACCTGTGTTCACCTTTGCTATCCCTGCCCCCCAAAGACCTCCGCTTCTATCTTCTCCCAGCTCTACGTCCTCACCTTCTCTCCTTGGTCCTCAGCAGCCTGCAGTTCTTCCACCAGCCACTGCAGCTGCCCTGCAGGGTCTGTGGAATTAATCAGCAGCCAGAAGTTTTCCCGTGCACAAAAGTTCATGTTGAGAGAGATTAGTCGGAGGCCTGGCCTTAGTGAGAGGGCATAGAACCCCCCAGTCCTGAAACATGGGGGAGAGTGCTGGGTCAATTCAAGGCAAACACCATCTATAGAAGGTTACCAAGTGATCAGAGGAAGGCCTGCCTGTGGGGGATGCGAAAGCAGTACAAAGATAGGGTGGGCCCCACCCTTCCTGGGTTTACAGTTCCAGTAGAGAAAACTCACTCAGCTCGGACAATCAGATAATGATATGTCAAACAAAGCAACAAAACACCTCCTAAGGTCAAAAGGAGTTAATGCTATAGGAACCCTAGCTGGAGTGCCTGGGAAAGGCTTCAGCTACTCCTTGATGGATGGGCAAGATTTGAATTACTGCAGAGAACAAGGAGGGCTTTATAGGCAGGGGATCTGGGTGAGTCAAGGTGAGGTGTTTGAAATCAGACCATGTGTTTAGGGTAGGAGTGGGAGACGAGGCACATACAAACAAACTGCAATTAGATTGGGAGGGCCTTGAAAGCTGGACCGGGCAGTTTAGACGTTATACCAGAGTAGGTTATATGGAACATTTATGAGCAGGGGAGTAATATTCTGAAAGTGGTATTTTTTGTCAGCATTTATTAACTGTGTGGAGAAGGACTGGACAGAAGAAAGAAGGTCAGCTAGGAGGCTATTAACAATAGGCCAGTCAAGAAGTTATAGAGGCCTGACTTAGGATGACGATGAATCAAACAACATTTTTTAAAGTGCCTACTATGTGTCAAGCACTGAGCTAGGTGCTGGGGATAGAAATGAAATGATTCAAAGGAAGAAAGGTTCAGCCTAGATGATTAAAGAGCAAAGTGGCTAGCACCTCCCTCCCCCATCTTATACATCAGCAGTTCTCAAATTAGAAGGTCTCAGGACCTCCTTAAAAATCATTGAACTTTTTATTAATGTGGGTTATACTTATCAATGTAGACTGTGTTAGCATTTAAAACATAGTATGATTATAAAATAACTTTGCCCTTGAGGAAAGGGTTTTGGGGGCCACCAGGGGTCCCTGGGCCACCTTTTGAAAACTGCTTGCTGTCCACAATGATACCAGGAATGTTTTCCCAAGCTACCATTTATCATCCTCTCTTTTCACTCAGTTCTCTCCCCACCTCCACCTCCTGCCCACCCTTTCCTGCCTCTAGTTACCTGAGAGTGTGGAGGGCTTTTCGAGGGAGCCAAGATTCCCAGGCTGTGGCCATAGCTTCATAAAGCCAGCTGGATGAGTGGTTCCCATGCACATAGGGGGGAGGGAAGCTGTTGACTGGGGCACTCTCATGATTGCCCACAGCTGGATAGACAGGCACAGGCCCCAGGTACTTCTTTACAAGGTTAGTGATGGTAGTCAGTGCTCTCAATTGGTCACGGCGAGTCTGACTCCAGACATCATGGGCAGGGATATCTCCTGTCCAGTAGACCATGTCAAAGGGGCCAGCAGGGCCTATCCCTGCTAGCAGGCTCTCTAAGGTCCTCAGTGGCAGGTCACACTTGCTATATTCACCCCAGTATCCAGCACCAGGTCGGGAGGAAGGTGGCAAACCTGAACCTTTTCGGCAACACAGGGGGTCGGGACAGGCAGGATCTGCACCCTCCATGTAGTCATGATCCCAGTGTAGGTCTGTGAGAAATAGCACACGGCTGACGGGGGCACCAGGTGCTGGGGGAGCAGGAGGATGGTATGGGGGTTTGGGCACAGCAGGCAAGGAGATATTCCAGGCTGAGAAGATATCCCAATGTCCACAGGAAGAACCTAGAAGTAGCCCACAGGCTTCAGATGGGCTCAGCACAGATTGTGTCCATATCTCCACCATATCATTCTCATAAAGCTTGATAATAGACTGGCACACGTTAGGTGGTGCCAAGTTCAGCTCTTTACACACAGCAGTGGCCACCAGCCCCACTCGGGCCACACTGGGTTCCAGCTGCAAGGAGACAGATACAGGTCAGAGACAAGATACTACACTCAGATTTACATAATGATACCCACCCAGGCATAGGTACCTGGCCTCATCTCACCCTAGGACCAGGAAACTACTACACATGATAAGGAGGTAATGACTTATTCCACCTTTACCCAGACCATAAAGATTTACAGGACTCTATCCCAACAGAAGCCCATTTTATGCTTTAACCCTGGCGTGCATCCTGTGGAAAATACTTACTTTTCTAGGCTACCTGTGGTCAGTATGGTACCACCTCTAGAGGGCAGAAGCTATGCCCGAGCTTGTTATTTGGCTCAGGGCCACTTCAGCTTAATGGTGTGGGACGGAAACAACACCCTCACTGAACACCATGAATTAAACAACCTCCACCCCATCCCGATGGCCAATAGAAGCTTTGTTTAATATCTGCCAAATATCTGCCAGTGACGGACTAGGTGAGTGATTAAGATCTGAATGTGCATATCTCTTGCGTTCCCATACCCAAGGGCAGAGTCCAGAGAGCGGCTTCACTATGAGGACTCTCCCTATCAGCACTACTTTTCAAATTTTTCTCATTTGGGATTTCCCATCTTAAAGAGATGCTTTTCACTGGAGTATGTCTGATCTAGCTGCATGCCTGCTTCATCTCACTGAGGTCTCCTGAGTTCAAAGCAGGCCTTAAACACTTACTAGTTGTGTGACTCTGGGCAAGTCACTTAACCTCTGCCTCAGTTTCCTATTACTGGAGATAGTAATAACACCTACCTCCCAGGATGGTTATGAAGATCAAATGAGATAATATTTGTAAAACACTTAGCACAATGCCTGACGCATAGTAAGTGCTTAATTAACGTCTGTTCCCTTCTCCCCTCCTTCCCTGTACCACTGTACCACAGACCCTCACTGTACAAAGTTTCTACTTTAGTTCTTCAGGGAACCCTCTTGTGACTTTCTAAGTCTTTCTAAATCCTTGTTTTTCCCTGTTATCAAGGAGGCCTTGCTCCACCCTTGGAGGACCCTTTTTGGAGCTCACCTTCAGCCCAATGTCAATGGCAGTGAACAGGGCCCTGCAGACAGAGCAGCTGATGTTCTGCAAGCCAAATTCAACACCGAGCCCAGAGAGGATTTGCCGTAGCCATTGGGGGTTCCCTCTGCCAGGCTCTGGTCTCGCCTCAGCCAAGCAGTAGAGAGCCAGGAAGCTACCCAGGGCCAAGCCAATCCAAATGCTCCCCAGAGGTCTGGTTTTTCTCATTCTCAGAGGTCTCCGACCCCTGGCCTGCTCCCCTGGGGGATCACACAAGATCCAGTCACAAAAGCCCCAGTGTGGCTGCATTTCTTTATGTCCTAGGCAGGATGGTGGCCAAGTTTCCTGCCCAGTTGGGCACCCTGTGACCCAGGTCCCTCCAGTTCAGCGGGCTGGCTTGTTTCTCTTCTTTCCTGAGTCTAGGTGCCTCAGATGCCCAGGCCTCTGTCGAGGCTTAAATGTCCTCTTCTTACTAGGTCTGTCTGCAGGCGCCGGGGCTTCTCAGCTGACAAGCCGGCCAGGCAGCTCCACCTCTTCCTCCTAGTCCCTCAAAGTCAGCTGACTGGGCTGGGCCAGCTCTTCTTGATCGGGTGGGGTCCCTGGGATCCCTGTCCCTGGGCTGCAGGGGGAGGAAATAGGATTTAAGTCTTCTTTTTATCTACCCCCAACCTTATCTTCAACCTCCTTCCTCTTTCTTAGTACACCGCCAAG
Organism: Notamacropus eugenii; assembly: GCF_028372415.1. Classification (NCBI taxonomy): domain Eukaryota; kingdom Metazoa; phylum Chordata; class Mammalia; order Diprotodontia; family Macropodidae; genus Notamacropus; species Notamacropus eugenii. The sequence goes on from NC_092876.1 coordinate 89,195,290, forward strand.
AAAGGGGAACTAAGATGGGGAATAACCTAAAATAGAAGGGAATGGCACTGTTTAATTGAGGGTGGCAGTGAAGAGGATTATGGGAGTTGTAGTTCAGTAGCAACCTAAGTTCTCATGATTCTGAATTAGGTATAAGCCCTTGCGTTCTAATTAGTTTGCACTGCTTTCACTGCTTTGAGAATTTAGTCCTGCCAACTTGTTTTGCACGAGAAGGGAAAGTGTGTGATGAAAGAGTTCAGCAGCTTCTCTTGCCAATGCTGGGAAAGAAGCTAGAGAATGAAGCCATCTCCAAGACCCTCCTCTCCCCAACCCCCTCGGTGAACTTGAGACAAGCTCTAGAAGGAGTTGCTGCCAATAGACATAGTACTAAGATCTACGAGGCCAGAAGGGAGATATTATCATCCTTCTCCCTGATGATCAGCGGCAAGAGTCTCTGAGCAAGATTGGCTCCCTCTGGAGAATTCCTCAGTAGCTATACATTCTTCCAATTTTGATCTGTCAAGGTCATTTTTGACTCAGTGTCAAGAACTGAAATGGAGTTCTTGTTCAGTTGTTTCTGACACCGTTTGGATTTTCTGGGCAAAGATACTGGAGACATTGGTCATTTCCTTCTCTACCTCACTTTACAGATGAGGAAACTGAGGCAAACAGGTGATTTGTTCAGGGTCACACTGCTGTTAAGTGTCTGAGGTCAGGATTTGAACTCAGGTCTTCCTGACTTCAGGCTCAGAATTCAATCCATTGTGCCACCTAGCTATCCTGAAATGGAGTTCATAGACCATAAAATCCAATGTTCTATTAAAGATGAAGAAATAAAGGCCCAGAAAGGCGAAGTCACTTTCCAAGTTCCTGTAGCTATATCTAAAACCTCACAATCTTACTTCCCATTCCATTACTTTCCCCAAACTACATCATGTCATCTAGCTTTAATTATCCCCACCCCACACCTCACTCCAAGACCAATTATCATTCTCTGAAATATCACACAGCTTTCCTAATCATCCCATTTCTCTGACCCCCCACTCTAATTCAGTTTCACAACATCTCAGGCCAGGACTAATGTCTCCCTGACTCAGAACTCCCTCTTCTTCTAATCCATCTATGTACCAGTGTCAACTAATCTTTCTAAATTACTGATTTTCTCCTCTGAAACTTCAAAAGTTCCCAGTAATCTGTGCTCTCAATGAGTGGCAGGTAATCATGTCTGGGTTCAGGGAAATTTTTAAGAAAAACATAGGAAATTAAAGCCAATTCATATTACAAAAAATACATTGCATGTGACAAATATTTTGAATAAATACATAGAAGGCATCAGGAAGGGTCTTATCCTGGAATGTTGAGATTATAAGATAAGACCTTTGTTTGAACTTTAAAGACTTCTCTTTAGGAAAGAGTGGTCCTTTAACAGCACTTTATGTCTGATGACTGATGATCCCTTGATGACTGAGTACTTGGTGACTAACACCATTTAGTCACCATTCAGGGAACATGATTGATTGAATCCTGCAGGATGATTTGGTTGGATCTGGACTGCTGTGGAACTGAAGAATCCATCAGTGTCTTTTTAATATTTTAAAGGAGGACATATTGTGAACATCAATTTTTTTTTTGCTGAGATGCTTAAAGGGATATACTGGAGGCAGCTCTGCTAAATTGTTCAGTGTGAGCATTTACACTTGGAGATCAGCAAATACTACCAATCAAGGCTTGATTAATTGTTTTGTTAATTGTCTAAACTTAAGAAAATGCTGGGAATACAACAATAATGTGGATTAAACTGAAAAATTGTTGTGTTTCTGGAGGGCTGGTTATTAACATTTTATGAGCACACTTCTTATAAGTCATTCTAAGTTTAATCCTCAATGCTTTTTCCTTCTTTTGAGCTCCTGTCACTGTTCTGCTCTGCTCCTTCTTTATAGATGAACCTTATTCCTCATCTTTCTTTGAGTGGAGAAAAGTCCATCCTCTCCCCATCTCAATTACTTGTATTTTCAAGGTATCTTAGGAAATCACATAAATGTCACAGAATATTCTGTATGGAGCTTAGTGTATAAGTAACTGTTCTTGTACGGGAAGTAGGGGCAGCTAGGGGTCCTGGTGGATAGTGTGTGAGGCCTGAAGTCAGGACGATTCATCTTCCTGAGTTCAAATCTGGCCTCAGACACTTACTAGCTGGGTGACCATAGGCACATCTCTTAATCCTATTATGTCTCAGTTTCCTCATCTAGAAAATGGAGAAGGAAATGTCAGTTTCAGTATCTTTGCCAGTAAAGCCCCAAATGGGGTGATATGACTAAAAAACAACTGAACAAAAGCTGTTCCTCAAAGCAACTGTGCGGGGAGAGGAAGGGAGAAGGTGGCAAGAGAAGGAAGTGGCAAATAACTCCATTATCTTTTCCAAGAAAGCCTTAAATGGGATCAGGAAGAATTGAACACCACTGAAATAAAACAAAGACCACCACCAACAAACCCCCCCCCACCAATAACCAAACAAAGTATGTGGTGGCAAGATACGGGCAGGAATCCATGTGATAGGAATAAAAGCTAAAGCCTCTTGGGACCAAGGGAGATTAAGAACCTCACTTGGGGCTCCTGCGGACATCATGAAGATAGAATCAGGGCCTGATTCTATCACCCCAAGCCAGAACTTTGCCAGGAACTTGGAGCAGGGTTGGTGCATCTGGATGCAGAAGGAGGCAATTTTCCAAGGTAGTTAAGTAGGTAGGAAGATACAGACAGACAGACAGACAGATAAATAGATGGATAACAAAGTATTTACTAAGTATGTACTATGTTCCCTGCATCGTGCAGGTCATAAATATAAGCAAGCAAGATTGGACACTCAGCTGGAGGAAAACCAGCTCATACAGAGATGCTGAATATGGGAGCAGGGAAAAACAGGAAAGAATAGGCAAGATTTGGAATCAGAGGACCCATGTTCAAACCCTGGTCCTGTCACTATTGTGACCTTGGCCAAGACACTCAACCTCTTGGCACCTTTCTAGGAATGGACTTGAGTCTTTAATGGTCTTTAAGTTCCGTTTCAGCTCTAGTTTGCTGATCCTATATTCCTTCAGGAGAGGAGATGGCTCCTAAAATGATGCACATTTTTCCTTATATGTTTTATAGACCTCTCTCTTGTACTCCTTATGCTGTTTTGTGTCATAGTTATTTGTGTACATGCTTCCCACTGTATTCTAAGATCGCAGAGTGTAAGCCTATGTTGTTTTTATTGTTATATCCCAGTACTTAGCATGTAGTAGGTGCTTAATAGATGTTTGTTGAGCTGAATTGAATGATGGAAGATATAATGTCTCTTTCCCCCCATTATCAAACCCAAATTGGGGGATTTCTCCCATATTGTCTCTCCCCTCCAATCCCACCCTTAGTTTGCATGTTTCCTTTATGTGACTTTTTTCCCCTATACTTTCCATGACTCTAGTTTTTGCCATTTGTCTAGACCTACTATTCCCTAAAGACGTTTTCAACCAAGATTGGGTAATGGGAAATAGTAGAGTCTAGGAAAGACAATGATTGGAGAGAAGGGCAGGAATTCTGCAGTAGCTTTGGATCACTGTGCTGGGGAGCCCCATAGAGTGACCTGGGATCTGATCTGATACTGGGAGCTGCAGGCTGCCTAGAATCAGGATTAGAGCTTAGTTAACAGCCTCGTCAAGACAATCTGAGCAGACACCACTGATAGGAACATGTTATGTTGTATCAAGGAACCTAAACCAATATAGATGCTTTGTAACTTACAATATTGCCTATCTTCAAAAGCTTACTCTAAATGTTGCAAGAGACAAATAGAAACAAAAGAAAGGCAAGTACCAAAGAGATAAGAACACTTTTATTACAGTATCCCTCCTTCTTGGCCCCAAGAAGAATTTCTGGCTGATGAGGTAGAATCAGAGTCACAGCTATCTTCAAGGGGCTTAAGCCCACACCAGAACTAACTTGCCATTACTTATGGTAACCAGTAAAATAGAAAAATTAATTACACTTACGCTTCTCAATGCTAGCAATCAAATTTATTAGTCAAATGCATGTAACATTAGTTTATGTCATCTATTAGACAATACAAATGTCAATCCCACTTAGGAACAAACCACCAACTTGATTACCTAGAATTTCCCAATAAGCATGTCTCTTACTGATACTCAAAGATGAATTTCCATCTCCACCCACCTGGAAGCCACGTGTCACCCTCCAAAGTGGTTGCCCAGGATGTCAGTAATCTTAGTCAATAAGCATTGCCCTCAAGTGAAATGCAGGATGCAAGAGATGTTGTGTAGTGTATATATGTGTGTCTGACAGATAAGACTAGATATCTCTGGTGTCTTTTCCCCTACCCTTCCTCAAGGGAGACTTTAATTCCTGCTGGGAGGGTGTGATGGCAATCAAAATAGAATCTTTTGCTGTTTTTTGTTGTAGTATAATCAAGTGCCTCTGATTGAATCTTGCCTTTATCAATCAAGAGTATTTACAAGGAGTAAAGTACAGAAATAAGACTTTCTTTAACTAGAAACAGTGTATGATTTGTAGTTAGTTATTTTAATGTGATTAATGATCTTTCCCACCCATTGATGGACCTGACCATTAAAGGAAGTTTGATTAGGGAAGATTTGTGGGAAGGACCTCTTTGGTTGATGTCCTTCATTCTTGAAGAGGACCAAAATGACATCACCATGATAAAGTGAAGTTTCAGTGTGTCCAACTATGGCTGATCAGAAGAATATGAGCTCAGAATGCTCTACCACAGGTTGGGCACAGATAGTCCGTGTGAATATTTGTGGTGGTTAGGTTACTCCAGATTTGTGCATCCTACGTTTACTTTGTGCTGTCTCAATTCTGCTTTGCTCATAGAGCACAACACCTTTTCTGATGTGGGCATGCCATGCTGAGCAGTCCTGTGTCAGTGTCTCCCATGTGGCACAGTCAAATCCAAAGTTCTTGAAAGAGACCTTGAGAGTATCCTTGCATCACTTCTGTCCACCATGTCATTGCCTGCCCCGTGTGAGTTCTCCATAAAATAGTCCTTTTGGCAAGTGTACATTTTGCATTTGAACAACATGGCCAGACCATTGGAGTTGCACTCTCTGAAGCATAGTTTAAATGCTTGGTAGTTCAGGAGCAAGGACTTCAGTGTCTGGTATCTTATCCTGCCAGGTGATCTTCAGAATCTTCCTAAGACAGCTCACATGGAAGTGATTCAGTTTCCTTGCATGCCACTGGTAGACTGTCCATGTTTCACAGGCATACAATAATGAGGTCAGCACAATAGTTCTATAGAGCTTCAATTTGGTAGTTAGTCTAATACCTCTTCTCTCCCAAACTTTTCTTTGGAGCCTCCCAAACACTGAGCTAGCTCTGGCAATGCATGCATCAACCTCATTGTCAGTGTGTATATCCCTGGAAAGTACACTGCCAAGGTAAGTGATCTTATCCACGCATTCAAAACTTCTGCATTTGTTGTAACTGATGGTTCCACGTATGGATGGTGTGGTGGTGGCTGAGGGAGAACTTGTATTTTCTTGGTGTAATTATTAGACCAAAATTAGCACAGGCAGCAGAGAATAGATCCATACTTTGTTGCATCTCAACTTCAGAGGCTGCATTGAGTGCACAATCATCTGCAAACAGAAAATCATGCACCAACTCTCCCTCCACTTTGGTCCTGGCTTGTAGCTTTTTCAAATTGAAGAACTTACCATCAGTACAGTAGTTGACCTTGATGGCATGTTCATCCTCATTGAAAGCATTTGTCAACATGACTGAAAACAACATGCTAAAAAGCATGGGAGCAAGCATACAGCCCTGTTTCACTGCCTTGGTGAGGAAGGCATGAAAGCATTATCCACTATCCAGAATCTGGACAAACATGCCATCATGAAATTAATGTACAATCCTCATGAACTTCTCTGGGCAACCAAATTTTGACATAATTTTCTATAAGCCTTCATGAGTAACATTGTCAAAGGCCTTGGTCAGATCTACAAATGTTGTGTACAGATGTCTGTTCTGCTCGGGGCATGTTGCCTGGTGTTGTCAGGCAGCAAACACCATACTGACTGTTACTCCAACCTTTCTGAAGGCACACTGGCTCTCAGGTAGATGGTCATCTTCCAGGTGAAGGATCAGCCTATGAAGGAAGACTCAAGCAACAATTTTGTCAGCAATAACAAAGAGAGAGACCCCTCTGTGATTGTCAAAGGATAATCTATTCCCTTTACCTTTATAGAAATGGACAATGGAGGCATCCTGGAACTCCTGGGAAATAACCACCTCTTGCCATATAACTTGGAAAATTTCAGTTAACTTTTGTATGAGCAATGATCCCCCTACCTTGTAAATCTCAACTGGAATAGAATCAATACCAGGTACTTTGCGACATGAAAGGAGCCTAATGGCCCTCAGAACCTCTTCTTCAGTTGGAAGTTTAGCCAAGGAGAGATTGACTTCAACCTGAGGCAAATGGTCAATGGTCTCAACTTTGATTGATGATGGGCTGTTGAGAACACTATAGAAGTGTTCAGCCCATCTCTCTAGGATCATTTCCTTATCACTAATCAATCTAGTTCCATCAACATTGAGTAATTGTGATGCACCATAGATTTTTGGTCCATAAATAGCTTTCAGGGAATCATAAAAGCACTTTGGATTGTTACTGTCAGCTTAAAATTGAATTTCATCTGCCTTCTTACTGAGCCAGAAATCCTGCATCTCTCTAAGCTTTGCTTGTACTTTGCTTTTGAAGGAATTAAATGCTGCCTTCTTAGAGGTGGATGAACTATCTTGCTGGTAAATCCTGGGGAGTTTTCATTTTTTGTTTATCAGCTTCTGAATTTCCCCGTTATTTTCATCAAACCTGTCTTAGTGTTTGCAAGTGTTCTGACTCAGATGAGCAAATGTAGTGCTGTACACCAAATCTCTGAAAGTTGCCTGTTCATTTTCTGCTCCACTGTTGCCAACTGTGTGTTGGTTCAACTTTCCCTCCAAGTTAGCAACAAACTGTTCATGCTCAAAGAAGAAATCTAATTTGTTGACACTAATTCTTCTGGTAGTCATTTTGCCTTGGGGTTAGTACTTTTCATGAATGCAAATATTTAGCTTGAAAAGGATAAGTCTATGATCAGTCCAGCACTCTGGACCACACATTGCCTTTGTCACTCTCACATCTTATCTGTCTCTTCTCCTTACGATCATACATGGCTGTTGGAACAAATTGTTCTCATTTACTTATTCCACCAGGCGAAGTCTTCATGTGCTTGAGATAGACATCCCCTTAATACATCAATGGGTCTGAGACCTCTTGATTACCCTCAACCTGGTTTGACCCATCTGCCAAAAGGGTTTACCAGGGTGTAGCCGCTGCCCATGCTGCAGCTCCTTGGAGCCACAGGTGAGAGTTGGGTGGAACAAGTGGACGCCAAAGGTAAAAAGAGCCCCGAAAAGGGCTTGGCAGCCATCACACCAAAGGTACTGATCCTCACTGAATACACCCTACACCCCTGTGGGAAGGATTAAGCCTTTTGTTAATGAGGCACTGGTTCTCAAGGGTTGTGATGCCCTCTGACTGTAAAAAAAAAAAAAAAAAAAAAAAAAAAAGTGTATAAATACTCTGAGTTGAGATTTTACTTTGGGACTTAGTTTTTGGTAAAGTTTGATTGCCAGGTGAGGACTCTGGGAAGCTGCTAAGGAGCCCCCTCTGGCTTTGAGAACCCAAATATTGTGCTTCCCTTTCTGATAGTGATGGTCAGACAGTTGTACCTATCTGTTGAATTATGGTCAGGCAGAGGGAGCCATATCTGTTAATCTTTTGATTTCTCTATATTTTCTTTGAAATTCAGGGTAATGACTCCCTGAATTAACTGAATGATAAATGTACTTTGTTAAAGGAATGATATACATGTGTTTGATTAAAGTGATTGTTAACCCCTTGAAATGACAAAAAAGTCCGTTTATCCAAGGTGATAGCAAAACAAAAATCAGAAAAAGCATACATATGAGGACATATACCAGATAATATAGATTGAAAGAACTCTCCTGTTGGGAGCAAGATATCTCAGCTCAACCAAAGAGAGAGTCCCAGATTTCACTCATAGGAGAAAATTTCCTGAAGTCTTTAGTGTAGCAAGGTGTGAATGGGCACATGACTGAAGTTCTACATGTTGGCTTGTTCCTGGAATTATTCTCTCCCTAAAGTGATCTGAAGAGAGGTTGGAATGGCCGGCTTTTCTCTCAAAGTTGGAATCCCTTGCTCTTGCCAACTCTACCCTATCCCTCACACAGGCAAAGGGGCCTTTATCTCCACCAGTGAAAAGAGAACCCCATACCAATGGGCTCTGGGGTTTGGGTTTCAGTTGGGACTCAAATGGAACACATAGGAATGCAGGAGCCAAACCTGTTCACAACCTAAGATCAGCCTGAAGGCTGGGGGAAGGCATGTGGGGGCAGTGAGTTTCTTATACTTCCAGATATGAGTATTAGCTGGCTATACTAAATTCTGATTGGTGGTTGGCAATCTAGATTTTTTTTTTTAAACCAATTAATTTGATTGGTTCCTGACAACATAAAATAATGATGAGGTTGTTTACCAAATTTTCCCTTTGGTGGTCTGTCCTGTCTAGGGATCTCATGCTTTTATCTACCAGTTATTTACAAACACACATGTTGTTTACCAACCTCTAATGCTTGTCTTAACACTGAAAAACATGTTATGAACAACAAATATCAGAACACTTCATCACAAATGGTGGCTCAATACAAAATGGAGTCAGTTGTATCAAGACAACAAACTTATTCTCACTATAACTCCCAGATGCCAGCCATCTAAATTTCATTTTGAATTTTATAGCAGATAAACTCTGGAAACTCCCTATTTTTTTTCAAAGTCTGCTGACAGAGCATGCCACTGTGGTTTAGTTTCAGTGGTAAAAATGTCACAATTCTAGTAATCCAAACTTATGCCTTCAATATGTAACTGATATCTATTCCATAATGACCACTGCATGTCCTTTTATCAGTGCTGGATTGTCATTTGTACAAAGGCTGTTCGGAAACAGAGGAAGGGATAGTAGTGCATTTCTGGTGATCACATTGTCTTTAGAAAGCATGTCTCCCCTTATTTGAGGCCTTATAGAGAGAACACTCCAGGTCATGAGCACAAAGTCCAGTAAGAGAACACAGTTGGGACAAGATCTGTGCACAGTGCTAGCAAATTGAACAAATGCTATGCACCTAAGTGGTGCAATGGCTAGAGTGCTGAATTAGGTGAGTCTAAATCCTAAATCAGTTAATAACTGTGTAACTCTGGGCAAGTTACTTAACCTCTTATTGCCTCAGTTTCCTCAACTATAAATAGGGATAATAATAGCGCCTAATTCTCAGGGTTATTGTGAGGATAAAATAAGATAACATTTATAAAAGTGTATTATAAACCTTTTATATAGATGCTAGCTGTTATTACAATAGGGAAGTTTGCTTTCCCTTTACAGCTTTTTTCCACTTTGCTCTTGGAAGAAACTACTTTCATTCAGGTAGTGAGAACAAGAGGGTGGTTAGCTGGGGCAGATGGACCTGAGATTCTCTGAACATCATGAAGAGCTGCTGACTGCCTCTGGGAGTCAACCTTTTGAGTTCATAGACTGCCATTTAGACAAACCACAGTGAACTTTGGGAGCCAATTCCTTGAGTACTTCTACAATATCTGTTGCATTCATCCTTTTATGTCCACTCAGAGTTACCACCTTAGTTCAGGTCCCCATCACCTCTTGCCAGGATTATTAGAATGGCTTTTTATTGAGGCAGTGTGGCATAAGGGTAGACTCAATGCTCAATTCCATATTCAAGAAGACCTTGGTTTGAATCTAACTTCAGATACACGAATAGATGAATGAAAGAGCACCTATTAACCTATGTCTAACTCTACCCTAAGTAGTTGGGATACAAATACAAAAGCACTGGCAAACCCTGCCTTCAGGGAATTAATATGCTAATGGAAGAAACAATGCTTATAGCCCAGTAGAAGTGTGGGAAGAGCACAATTGGTCAGGGGAATAATAAATTGAAATGTGTAACAAAGAATGGATGGCCTGAATGTAATATGTGTATATGATTGTATTTGAGTATGTCATATGCATGTGTGCACATATGTGTACCTATATGGAGATGTCCTGTCCCACTTCTTGAAGAGATTAAATTTCTACCTTTGTAAGGATTAGGAGGATGGCAACCGCCAAGCAATTACTTCCTTGTGCTACTATCTTTAGGAGGATTGTTGAGCTCAGAATTCTATCTATCTATTGCAATCAGGTATTTGAAGTCTAGGGTTGTGATTGTTATTGGGGTTCAGGATAAAAGTCATTTTGTCTGTCTGTTGGGCAGAGAGAAGCAATTCTTCCCTGGATTTGGAAGGAAATAGCTAACTTAATCTCAGCTGGTTTTTAACTTCCCCTTCCCACCAAATACTTATTATGCAAAAGACAATCGTGGATATCAAAGCAATCAGTAAAAAATTCATAGGGGAAATAGTACAGATTTGTTTAGATGATAGAATATACAAAAGTCAAGGGCCCTGCAACCTAAAAGCAAAGTGAAATCTCAGCTCAGTTGGGTAGAGAAAGCATTTACCCAAAGAACCTGCTCTTAGCATTCTTTGAGGATGGAGGAGATTGGGAATCAAGAGATATTCTGGGATGTTGACTTTTGTTCACATGCCTTTAGCTCCAAATGATCTTCCAATAATCATTCAAAGTCCATACTTGGATCCTCCTCCCCATCTCTCCTTCTATGCTCTCCTCTAGCAGTCCCTCAGTCTACTGGGAATCACATCTCCCTATGTGATTTTCTGATGCAGCATCATAAGGTTGTCCTTCAGAGTACCACCAGGCCCACACAAGTGATGGCTGTGGTGGTCATGGATGGCTATACAGGGATGGTGAATGGGATCATTGGAGATTAGATAGACACATTTCACCTAGGCCCTTGTACTGTTCCTCATTCACAGCACTACATCTCCTATTTCCATGCCCTTTCATTCACTGTCCCTCAGTCTCCCTCTACTCTTCTCCAGAGGAAGGTAACTTTTGATAGCCAGAAGCTGCCCAATCAACTTGGGGTTTACTGACTAGATTTCTTTTCTTTTCTTTCCTTTCCTTTTTCTTTCCTTTTTCTTTGTTTTCCTTCCTTCCTTCCTTCCTTCCTTCCTTCCTTCCTTCCTTCCTTCCTTCCTTCCTTCCTTCCTTCTGTCTGTGAATGTCTATGATAACTGCATCTCTTTGGAACAGCAAACCTGAGGGTCTTCCCCTCCCAGCCTGATATTTTTTCTTTTTTCTTTCTAATTAAAAAGGCCATCCCTTGACTCATTTCTTAAAGGGGACTATTCACTGAAAGGGTGTTATCTTACTCTGAGTACCTGAAAAGGCCTTAGCCTAAAAGAGCCAGGATCTCCTGTTGCATCCTGGGCCATCTCTAGTCAACCTGGTCATTGGGTCCAGATGACTCTGGAGGAGAAAGTGAGTCTGGTGAGCTTGCACAGCCCTCCCTCACTTAAATCAAAGTCAACTGCAAGATATGTCATCATTTTCCTGATGTCATGGTCCTCTTCAAAAATGAAGGACAAACACAACAACTGTCACTCTCCAAATGCATCCCCTCCTTATAGGTACATTACCTCATAAACTCACTGGTTTCCTTCAAAATTCAACTCTGGCATTCCCTTCTACATTAATTTTTTTCATCATCCCACTACCAGAGCTTCCCCCTTCCCAAACTCCTTCCAATTATTTGAAACTATTTTGTAAATCCCAATACATGTTCAAGTTGTCTCATCTGACTTGGCTGTAAATTCCTTGAGGGTAGAGAATATTTCATTTTTACCCTTTATTCCTATTGCCTGGTGTTATATCTAGCAACAGGAGAAGCTTAACAAAGACTTGTTGAATAATTGATTGTCGCAGGCGCCTTGGAGTACATACAGACCTGGAGTGAAAATGCAAGCTGCTGGCTGTGGGCCAAGGTTGCAGAGAGTATCATTACCAAAGCAAATTAAAGTTTCCAAGGACTTTCAGCTGTACACAGGAGGAGTCAGCGGCAAGGGGTAAGGAGACAAGCTTTTTTCCCTGCATTGTTCTTGTTTTCTTGCTTAAACAGTGAGGTCCCACCATAGCAACTCTTTTCATTAATCCTTTCCCAATCCTGGATAGCCGGGAGTGCTCAGCCCGAGTATGTTGGAGTTTGAGAGATAAGCGGGTACAGGGCTACCCAAGAATGCAACACTTGGTGTTTTCTTTGCAATTTGACTTTTTTATATTTAATAAGGGCAGCTGGGGCAGGGGTGGGGAAGCAGTAGACAAAACACTGGGCCTGAGTTTGAATCCAGCTTCAGACACTAACAATGTGACCCTGGTCAAGTCACTTAATCCTGTTTGCCTCAGCTTTCTCAACTGTAAAATGAGCTGGAGAAGGAAATGGCAAATCCCTCTAGTATCTTTGCCAAGGAAACCCCAAGAAAACCACAGAGTCGGTCACAACTGAAATGACTGAACAACAACAAATGTATTAAACCAAGTGACCTCAGGAAAAAAAATGATTGTGATTCATCAGCATTAGAGGGTCAACAGAAAGCAAGAAAATTTCCAAAGGTGAGTTTGGTTAGAGTCATAAAGATTTCCATTTTTAGTAATCCTGAGTCATATTTCATATGCTAATGTGGTTGTTCAGTCATTTTCAGTCATGTTTGTCTCTTTTTACTCCATCTGGGGTTTTCTTGTCAAAGATACTGGAGGGGTTATCTTCTCCAGCTCATTTTACAGATGAGGAAACTGAGGTAAACAAGGTAAGTGACTTGCCTAAGGTCACCCAGTTAGTATCTGAGACCAGATTTGAACTCAGGAAGATGTCTTCCTGATTTCAGGCTCATCATTCTATACTCTGAGCCACCTACCTACCCCTTTCATATACTGTACTTGGATCAGTATTGATTTGGGGCTAGGACCAGTAGCTGACAATGCCACAAGGAGCTGTCATAGTGGAAACAGTCTAAGAATTTGTAGTCTGAATACCCCTCTGATGGACAGAGAAGACTGAAGCCTTTAGGATGTTTCATTCATGCACATTACAGAGGAGGCCCAGGAAGCTGTGGTAGAGGCTGACAGTAGACTGATGAAACCGATTGGTTGGTGACTTGAGTATAGCACCATCTAGTGGACAACATATATATCCATATACTTACATACATACATATATACACATTCATATTTATAGCAGTTCTTTTTGTGGTGACAAAGAATTGAAAACTGAGGGGATACCCATCAAATGGGGAATGGCTGAACAAATTGTGGTATATGAATGTAATGGAATACTATTGTGGTATAAGAAATGATGAGAAGGCTGACTTCAGAAAAACCTAGAAAGACTGACATGAACTGATGCTGAATGAAGTGAGCAGGACCAGGAGAACATTGAACACAGTAACAGTGATATTGTGTGAAAATCAACTATGATTGATTTAGCTCTTCTCAGCAATATAATGAGCCAAGACAATTCCAAAAGACTGATGCTAGAAAATTCTGTCTACATCCAGAGAAAGAATTGATGGAGTCTGAATGAAAATTGAAGTATACTATTTTCACTTTCTTTGTTTTTGCGTGCGTGTGTGTGTGGTTTTATTCTTTTGTTCTGTTTCTTCTTTCACAAAATGACTAATGTGGAAATGTTTTACACTGAATGTAAATGTATATATTGTACATGCATATATATATGTTGTATCTTCCAGGTGAAGGATCAGCGTATTAAGGAAGACTCTAGCAGGAATTTTGCCTGCAATGACTAAGAGAGACACCCCTGTGATTATCAAAGGATAGCCTATTCCCCTTTACCTTTATAGAGATGGACAACAGAGGCATCCTTGAACTCCTGGGGGATAACCTTCTCTTGTCATATAACCTGGAAAATTTCTGTCAGCTTTGTATGATCAATGGTCCCCCTACCTTGTAAATCTCAGCTGGAGTAGAATCAGCACCAGGTGCTTTGTCACATGAAAGGAGCCTAATGGCCCTCAAAACCTCTTCTTCAGCAGTAAATGACCATTGCTATCGCTGTTTCTAACTCCATTCCTCCCTAGGACTCCTTGCCAAGTCTCTTAGTCTGAGCCTACTCTAGCGTAAAACTCACTCAGAATTATAAGCTTTTTCTCTTTTGGCACATTGATGGCACACATTTAGGTCTTCATAAAATTTTTCTTTGACTTCATCAGGGTTCGTCATGATGGGAGCATAGGTATTGATGATGGTGTCATGATGTTTTCCTATGAGTAGCAATAGCATTGTCATGAGCCTGTTATTCACCCCTTTTGGCAGGCATACCAGCTTACTGATTAGAATAGTTTTGATTGTAAAACCCATGCCAGCTTCATAGCATTCCCTTTCACTGTGCAAACTCCAGAAAAATGTGTATCCAGCTCCAACTTCAGTAAGCTGGCCTTCATTTACCATCCTTGTTTCACTATACCTGAGAGCAAGAGTGACTTCAGAAAGGGCCGAGGAACACTGATATGGTGTTTGCTACCCAACAACTCCTGGAGAAATACCAGGAGCAGAACAGAGGTCTGCACACAATGCTTGTAGGTCTGTCCAAGGTCTTTGACACTGTTAGTCATGAGGGCTTATGGAAAATTATGTCAAAATTTGGTTGCCCAGAGAAGTTCATCAGGATCGTACATCAATTTCATAATGGCATGTTTGCCCAGATTCTGGATAGTGGATAATGCTTTCATGCCTTCCTCACCAAGGCAGAGAAACAGGGCTGTATGCTTGCTCCCATGCTTTTTAGCATGTTGTTTTCAGTCATGTTGACAAATGCTTTCAATGAGGATGAACATGCCATCAAGGTCAACTACCATACTGATGGTAAGTTCTTCAATTTGAAAAAGCTACAAGCCAAGACTAAAGTGGAGGGAGTGTTGGTGCATGATTTTCTGTTTGCAGATGATTGTGCACTCAATGCAGCCTCTGAAGTTGAGATGCAACAAAGTATGGATCTATTCTCTGCTGCCTGTGCTAATTTTGGTCTAATAATTACACCAAGAAAACACAGGTTCTCCATCAGCCACCACCACACAATCCATACATGAAACCATCAGTTACAACAAATGGAGAAGTTTTGAATGCTGTGAATAAATTCGCTTGCATTCCAGGGAGGTGCACATTGACAGTAAGGTTGATGCATGTATTTCCAGAGCTAGCTCAGTGCTTGGGAGGCTCCAAAGAAAAGTTTGGGAGAGAAGAGGTATTAGACTGATTACCAAATTAAAGGTCTGCAGAGTCATTGTGCTGACCTCATTGTTGTATGCCTGTGAAACATGGACAGTCTACCAGTGGCGTGCCAGGAAACTGAATCACTTCCATCTGAGCTGTCTTAGGAGGATTCTGAGGATCGCCTGGCAGGATAAGGTACCAGACACACTGAAGTCCTTGCTCCTGAACTACCAAGCATTCAAACTATGCTTCAGAGAGTGCAACTCCAATGGGTTGGCCATGTTGTTCAAATGGAAATATATACTTGACAAAAGGACTATTTTATGGAGAAGTCACATGGGGCAGGCAATGACATGGTGGACACTCTCAAGGTCTCTCTCAAGAACTTTGGATTTGACTGTGCAACATGAGAGACACTGGTACAGGACTGCTCAAGGGGTACTGTGCTCTATGAGCAGAGCAGAATTGAGACAGCACAAAGTAAACGTAGGATGTGCAAATGTGGAGTATCCACCCCAAATATTTACTTGGACTATTTGTGCCCAACCTGTAGTAGAGCATTCTGAGCTCATATTGGTCTGATCAGCCACAGTGGGTCACACTGAAACTTCACTTTATCATGGTGATGCCATTTTGGTCCTCTTTGAACATGGACGACAACCAACCAACCAACCATATATTTTTTACTATATATAATATATATGTTATACTATATATAGTACATGCATATATATGCAATATATTATACATGTATAACCTATATTAAATTGCTTGCTGTCTTTGGGTAGGGAGGAGGGGAGAAAAATTTGGAACTCAAAATCTTTAAAAATGAATTGTAAAAATTGTCTTTACCTGTAATTGAAAAAAATAAAATACTATTTAACAAACAAAAAAAATCCAGAGTGGAGAAAGTATCCAAAAGGAAAAGACCAGTGTCAAGACTTCAGAGAGGTCAAGGATGAGGATTGAGAAAAGTTCATTAGAAATGACTACTAAGAGATCACCAGCAACTTTGGAGAAAGTAGTTTTAGTTAAATGATGAAGTTGGGAGCCAGAATGCAGAGGGCTTAGAAGAGAATGAGAGGAAAGGAAGTAGAAGCATTCAATGTAGTTGGTTTTTTCAAGAAGTTCAGCTGAGAAGAAGAGGAGAGACGCTAGACCAGGGATGGGGAACCTGTGACCTTGAGACCACATGTGACCTTCTAGATCCTTGGGTTCAGCCTTTTGACTGAGTCCAAGTTTTACAGAACAAATCCTTTTATTAAGGGGATTAGTTCTGTGAAGTTTGAATTCAGTCAAGTGGCTGCACCTGAGGACCTAGAGTGACTTTGAGGTCATAGGTTCCCCGCCCCTGTGCAAGACAAAGGTTTTTGGAGACAGTAGGAACTAGTGAGTTTTCTTTAAGGATGAGGGAGTTGCTGGTGTGTTTATAGACAGCTGGGGAAAGATTGAAGATTAGCTAAAGAGTATCAATGAGAGAAAAGTATTGAAGAAGACAGGAGAGGATGGCATATAAAGCATATAAAGAACTTGGGCTTAGCAAGGAGAAGGGCCAATTCTGTGAGAGACAGAAGTAAAGGACACAATTGTGAGAGAAGCAATTTGAGAGATGTGAGATGAAGAGAGAAGAGGGAGCTCTCAGCAAATGGCATTAATTTTTTTTTTCTGTGAAATATGAAGCAAGATACTGAGGTAAGTGGGAATGGGGGGGATAGAGAATAGGAAACTGATGCCATGAAATGGCTGAGTGGAGACAGGATTTGGGATAGCCTTTGTAGTGAGTGGGATAGGGAACCATTTAGGGAGGAGTAAAAAGATGACCTTGTAGTCAGAGCCCAGTTGAGATTAGATAACAAAATTGTGGTAAACCTAGTCAGCATGGTTTTGTAACTTCCTCTAGGACATGAGGAGAAAAATGCTGGGACTAGCCCAGTACTGGGGTTTGACAAGGTGTAATTGAAGCAAGGGATTCCGTGATACAGAATAATGTAGTGTTGAACAGGTTTACCAAGAGCCCAAGACTAGTAAGGGAGGAGAGTGTGCTTATTATGGATGCAATGACCTAGAAAAACATTGGGGGATGGACAGATTTGGAGCCATGATAAGGTTGTAGAACAGTTTTGAGTGTTATGAGATCCCAGAGAAAGGGAGAATGATAAAATATTGTCAGATAAAGGAATTTGGAAGTTCATGAACATAGAAGTGAACATTTGTGGGTGATGTCTAGACCAATATGATCATCTCATAAGGGGAGTATAGGAATAGATAATAGGAACAGACGAGAATGAGGACAAATGTATGTTGGCACCCTTTGCTTGAGGGCAGGAATTAGGGTAGAGAGATAAAGTTGAAGTCTTACGCTGAACACTACTGACTCTAGGGGTCAGTAGATAACAGCCAATAGGATCTGGGTTGTATGATAAATTGAGAGCTCAAACAGCAAAGGAGGAGATGTTACTAAAGGATCGTGGTAGAGGGAGAGTGTGGAAGGAGCGGAGAGGAGTGAGAAACATTCTGACTCCTCCACCTGAACCAATGAGTTGGAGGTAGGGAGCGGGTCGGAGAAAGAGTTGGCATTGCTGGAGAGGGTAACTAGGGATGCAGCGTCATAAGGAGAGAACTAAGTCTCATTTAGTGCCAGAAGAAAGAAAGAGTGAGAAAGGAAGTGATTTAAAATGAAAAGAAATTTGTCAGTTATGGACTCTAAAGGGTAGGATCAAGGAGGATGGTAATAAGACAGCAAGAGGTGCTTTGTGTCTTGTCTTAGAGGTCAGTCTTAAAGTAAGCAGGGGCAGGAGGAGATATAAGCCTGGGAGTGAGAGAAGAATCTATAATTGGAATGGCATGGGCCTAGGATAAAGGGTTTAGTTTTGTGATCTCCCACCTCATGTTGGGTGCTGAAGAGACCTCTGATGCCATCATGTCTTGGGATGTGAGAGTTGGGCCTTGGAGGTTGGAGAGGCCTGGGTTGTTGCTGGAAGCTGATCTGCCATTCTCCATATACAGCATCCCATCTCTCACCTTCATGCCTTTGTACAAGTTCTTCCCTATCCTTAGAATGTCCTCCCTATTCACTTATACTCCTTAGAGTATAATCAGCACAGTTTCATCATTTTCTCCATCTTCACCTAGTCATATGTGAGTAAGAGCAAAGGTGGGAGCATGGTAGGAGTAATCCCAGGCTGAGGCTTGGTAGGGTGTGGTTGGTGACAGGAGAAGTACCAAGGGACCTGAGAGAAGATGACAGCATAGAGTTGAACTGGTTCAGATTATGAAACTGAACAGATTATGATCAGATAAGGGACTGTGGGAGTTCACTAATATAGAGTGAAATGTGTGGGTGATGGCAAGATGAAGGGTAAGGCATCTCTGTGTGTAACTGGGGTGTGATTTAGAGCTGGAAGGGACTTTAGAGGTTGAGTTCCATTTCCCTCCACCCTCATTGTGCAGATGAAAAAGTTGAGGAATAGAGTGATTAAGTAACTTGTCTCAGATCACATAACTACTCAGTGTCTCAGGCAGGATTTGAACTCAGGGTTTTCTGACTCCAATTCTAGTGCCCTATCCACTCTACCAGGCTGCCTCTTCAAATGTCATAATGTGGGTCAAGTTTATTATTGTTGTTCAGTTATGTCCAACTCTTTGTGACTTTTTCTTGGCAAAGACACTGGAATGGTTTGCTATTTCCTTCTCCAGCCCATTTTACAGATGTGGAAACTGAGGCAAACAAGGTTAAGTGGCTTGCTCAGGGTCATAGAGCTAGCAAGTGTCCGAGGCCAGATTTGAACTCAGAAAGATGAGTTTTCCTGACTTAAGGTCCAGCACTCTATCCACTACCACCTAGTTCCCATATGGGTCAAGGTACCAGTTCTAACCTTGAAGCTCCCTTTGCCCAGACAGAAGTGGATAAGTGATGGGGGAGGGGAAGTAGGTATGTGTGAGGGTGCCTGGGGTGGTATAAACCTTAACATAAACCAGAAAAGCAAATGCCTGCAGCCCCCCAATATCCCCAGGTGGAGTTTCATTCAAGTATTAACCATGCTTGGCTTCTAAGGTCACAAGAGAGCCTGTCTTTTTAATAACTGCAAACAGCTGGGCTGGTGACTAGAGTAGCATACCACCTGGGGGGTAAAATGATCAATATGCTCCCTTGCTGGTTTATGGTAAAGTGATAACCTGTTATTCTGTACCCTTACAGAAGGAAGGACGCAAGTTGGTGTAAGTTGCTACGAAATACCTCAGGCATCATCTGGGATATCTGTGAAATGCACAAACAACCTGTACTCTGTGTGTGTGTGTGTGTGTGTGTGTGTGTGTGTGTGTGTGTGTGTGTGTGTGTGTGAAGCATGAGGAAGGAGGAATTGCTAGAGAGAGTCATTTCCTAAGATACTCAGGAACCCAGAGAACATTGCTTATAGTGAGACATTCCCAGAATTACATTTCTCAGAAGGCTTTTGTCCAGTCACAGAACGGTGACATTATCAAACAAAAGCTGATTGGGGAGCTTTTGGAGAGGTATAAGGTTTAAACAGGCAGGGCTGCCAGAACAGCAGTGGTGAGTTAGAAAAGCAAGTTTGGGGACTAGGGCTGGAGTAGGAGGATGCCATGATATCAAGGTTATCAAGGCTTTTTTAAAAAAAGCAACAGAAACAAAAATTTAAAAGTACATAGAAAAGGTGAGATACAACAAGCCAATATTTTATTAATATTAATTTGGTAAAGAGCACTAATGTGTGTATAAAACAAACAAACTCCTGTAGTCTCTGTGAATTCTGGCTCTGGAACTCCTTGTTAATTTTTCAAGGTGTATAGTGTAGCTATTTTGACCAATTAATTATGCAATCTATGACCTTTGACTATATCAATACAATATTCTACCGGACCATGTAAGCAATATTGGTACCATAGTAAAAGCATCTAATTAAGATTTGAAAAGTGCAAAGAGCAAGAAGGGATTAATCATTTTCTTCCATAAGTGTATCTGGAACCTTCATTTCAAAAGGCTAATTGCATGGAACTACAGAGAACCTAGAAATCTTGGAAAGATATTGATGTCCCCACAGCTAAGATGAGAGGTTCTATATGTGTCCAGCCTTCTCAGAGAGATTCTCCCAGAACTCTCTGAGGTAGATAACACTGGACCCTTAGCTTTTACTATTGGGGTCATAAATTCTGAAACAGTTTATCTCTTGCTATACTTGGGAAAATAGTTGTAATCAGATCATACTACCACCACTACCTGTGAGTTAGGGGGTTGCACAAGTAGGAAGCATGTGTAGGGGGGCAGTTTTTTGCCTATTAGGTTAAGTTTGTCCCCTAGGGGCTGTCTAGATGTAGCTCAAAGGTAGGCAAGAATAGATATCTCTAGAGTCTCCTCTCCCTTCAACTTTTTTCCAAGGGAGACTGATTCCTGAGAGAAGTGGAAGCAAAAGTTTGGGGTCACAGGCTGACCATTGCTCTCCTCACAGAAGAAGGTTCTGTGCTGTGATTACATCTATTTGCTCCTTTAAATATTTTTTGTTTAGGAGAAACTGTTGTTAGGGCCAAGCTGAATTCCTGATCATTATCCCTTAACAGAGGAGGAGTACCCTAAGTTATATATCTGATGCTTGATTCCTTTCTCATTAAATGTCAGTTCAGCAATTAACAATAAATTCATTTACTCAAGACAATAGAAAAACAAATCAGAGAATTTGTTAGACATAAGAATATATACATATATATAAGAGTACATAACAGACAGTACAGAGTGAATGAGGTCTGTCATCAGTACTGGGATAGCCTCAGCCAAGAGAGAGAGCCTCAGATCTGTCACCCACTTCTCTGAAGTCTTTAGTGTAGCAAGCTGGCGATAGGGACATCATAGAGATTTCTGGCTTCTCAAGATGTTGCCTTCTTCCCAGAATCTTTCTTTCCCTTCAGAGAACTGAAGAAATTCTGGGACTGATGGCCTTTTTTAAGGCTGGAAGCCAGAAGACTTCTTTTTTCTCTAACTCTCATCACCCCATGTAGGCACAGAGTACCAAGCAATCAATATCCCTCAATGAAGATAATTCCATGCAACTGACCTTTTGAAATAAGGATTCCAGACACGCTTGTGGCCCCAAATGATTGATTCTTTCTTATTTTTTGCATTTTAAAAATCTTAATTAGATGCTTTTACTATGGTATTTATATCTCTTACATGATCTGGCAATAGAGAACATTATCTATCAATATAATCTCACGTCATAATTTGAGTAACTGATTAATCAAAATAGCCACACTATGTCTTGAAAAATTAGCAAGAAATTCCAGAGCCAGACTTCATGGAAACCACAGGAGTCCATTTGTTTTATACACACATACACATACATTAGTGATATAAATATATGTGTACTTTATATCAATAAAATATTCGCTTGTTGTCTCACCTTTTCTGTGCACTTAAAAAATTTTTTTTGCAATTGCTTTTTAGAAAACCTAATTGTAGTCCACTGTTTGTTGTTCTAATTCAACTTTACTTTCTCTGTATCACTTTGCTTCCCCTCATATTTTAAAAATTCTTCATATTTGTTTTTTAAGGATAATGTTGTTCCATGACACAACTGGCTATTATTGTTATTGTTGTTTTTAACCAGATTTATGATTTACCAATGAGGGAACTTCCAGGCTGTTTATTCCAACTTGAACCTGGATGGAATGTTTCTCCCCTACTATATTCCTGACAGATATTCATCCCATTTTGTGTAATGGGAATACTCTACAATGAAGGTCCAGACCATGGAACATGTGTTGATTTGACCTTCCTAGTGGGTTATACATAGCATGTACAATATTCCCTGCTTGGTTTTCATATAATACATGGAGGCTGGGTGAGCCTTCTTCTGGCTATGGATGATTGTGACTGGGGCTAGAATTGTAGAGTAACAGAGTCTTCTGATTGGTTGATGAATTAGGACTGATGACATAGGAATTTAATGTGCATTCTAAAAGTGCACATCTTGTTCTTTCTTCCTTGGAAATTTTTGAGTGGGAAAGGCTATTGTGAGCTTCTGGGTTGGAGGAGAGTCAGCAAGCGCTATATCCTATTTAGCTGTCATGTGTCTGTGAATGCATGGTGGTTCAGGGGTGTGTGTGTGTGTGTGTGTGTGTGTGTGTGTGTGTGTGTGTGTGCGTGTACATGTTTTGTGTTTGTTCTTTTCTGATCTTAAGTGATTGAGTGTCTCAACATGGAAATTAGCCAGTTATAACCCTGTGAGCTTCAAAAGATTGTGAGAGCCATCATGGAGGTCCTCTCTGAAACGAGTCAGTAGCAGAGAGGACCAGCACCAGTGACAGCATTAGCTGAGTCCTATGAGGAACGGCACAGCCTTCAAATGACCTGGCCCAGCCTAGGAAAGGACTGGCCTCTTAGCTGAGATACCTCATCCTACTGAGAGCCAGCCTAGCTGAACATGGGAGTACCTTATCCCAAAGCAAACTGGGCGGGTACTCTGTGAAGGGAGGAAAAGATTCACAAGACCACAAGTGGAAAGCTACTTATCCTCATGTGTTCCCTACAAATGTGCCTCAATGCCTTTCTGATATAAATTGGCACCACTTTCCCCAGGGACTTTGTATGTGCAAGCGGAGAGTGCACCTCCTGGTTGGGGGCGTGGGTATGTATGTGAATATTTCTGTAATTTCTTTACTGTTATAACTACTCAATAAATATCCCTTTTCAAAAATGAATTGATGCCAACTAGTTGATTGACACTAGGAGGAACATTTTGGAAGGGACTTATGAGAAATGGAATTAGAAGTCATAATCCTTCAGGGTTATCTCTAGAATCCTGGGAAGAGGATTAGTCATTGCCCTCTGGGAACCCAATATGCTAGTTCTTGTAGATGTTAGTTGAATAAGCCTAAGGGGTGCTCTATCTGACATCCAGTGATGGGTAATTTCTTGCCTCTTAAGGCAATTCATTGTCCATTTGAATAACCATAATTGCTCAAGTTAGCCAAAGTCTCTTCCATTTCTAACTTACTTACACAGCTCTTAGCTTTGCCCTCTGTCACAGATTTTTACAGCCTCAGGTAACTCACTACCTCTCCAATCCTCAGTTTTTGCATTTGTATAATGAGAGAATTATACAGGATGGCCTTGGCTGGCCTTTCTAAATACGTAATTCAAACAAGTCTAATATCTCTTTCCTATGATGATCTTTCAAGTGCTATCTTGTCATCTCTGGTCTTTCATCCAGGTCAAACATCACCAATTCCTTGAACTCATCTATACATGGCATGACCTCCAGTCCTTTTAATACACCTCCTTTTAGACCCTCTCCAAGTGGTTAATGGCCTCCCAAGAATCTGGTTCCCAGAACTAAACAGATTTTGTCTGACCAGAAAAGTGAACTGACCCTCTTTTTTGACTCTAGACGCTATAACTGTTTTTTTTTTTTTAAAGAAAGATGGCAGAGTACAGTGTAGAGAACAGTCGTATTGATGTCAGAAGAACTGACAAGACATGGATTTGACAGTTGTTAGTTGTGTAATCCTGGACAAGTCATGATTATGGCAAAATAATTGTTTAGAGTTTTACTCTCACACTAGGCTATAACAGGTCAGAGGGAAACTTGATCTGGAAGTCCATAGATTATGGACATATGTGGTATGCCAGAAGAATTAGAGTACACGTACAGCTGATTTAGGTTGGATGCCTGAGTTTGCCTCCTCTTTGGTTTCTCGTTGTTTTCATTTGGACACCTGCATTCACCTTGCAAAATACTTCCATCAATATCTTAACATTAACTTCTTAACATAAATAATATTCCTTAACCTATACCCAAATACTGAGACTATCCCTTATCCTTCCTTTGAATTCTGAAATCAGTTATTTCAAAATAGAGAATGTATATCATACTATAATTGGTTGTCCCCTTTTATAAGAGCATTGAATCATGGGATCATAATCTTGCAAAGTAAGGGACTTCAGAGACCATGCAATCCAAACTTTTCATCTTCCAATGAGGAAAAAGATACAAGAAGTCAATTGTGTGAGGTCAGAAAGGTAAGTATCAAAGCTGAAATGCAAATCAGGGAAGTGACTTGAACTCACACAGTACAATCATTTCCTTTTACAGATCAGGAAATTGAGTCACAGGGATGTTAAGTGATTGTCCTTTAGATGCACTTCCTCCCTAGCCAGAAATTTAAATCCTACTCTCAAATTCCATATTCTTAATCAAGTAATCACTCAATCAACAAGCATTTATTCAGTGTCCACTCAAATCTCAAACATGTTAGGAGAAAGGGCCTATTCTCCTAAGGATTTTTTTTTTGCCTAATTCCTTTTGAAAAATTGGAATGCTTCATTTTTAGAATTAAAAAAATTTCCTTTTTCTGAATTTGAAAAATAGCAACAAACACAAACGCTTGCATATGGAGATCAGAAAAACAATACTGAATTTAATTATGTGCAGCTTTTTTTTCAAAAACTGGAAACATTTGTCATAATGAAATTTGTTTTCAGGTAGAATAAAACATTTAAGATTAGGTGCTTCTACACTGGTGTCGACCCTTTCATGCAAGATAATTTCTAAAATCTATATAAGGGTTCATGTCAAGCTACATACTGTCCCAGGCCATCTTCACCATTCCTAGGCACTGAAGCCAAGCAGCATTATACAGTTTTGTTGCCAAGAAAAAAAACACATTCCCAATACCAAGGAGCATTGCTACAATCATAAAAGAGAGAAAAATTTTTCAGTGCATTGTATCCTGGAGGGGTTTATATAGTGTAGACTAAAAAGCCCTGGATCTGAAATCAGAAGATACCTGGGCTTAAATCCTGCCTCTGGCATCTGCTAATTGTGTGACCATGAGCAAGTCACTTAATCTTTCTGAGCCTATTTCCTCATATGTAATACAGGGATGATGATACTCTCAATACTGGGCCCAGGGGGCTGTTTTGATTATAACAATCTGTAAAGTGTTAAAGGGATGAGAGTGTTGTTGTTATGCTAGTTGCTTAATGAGACTCACAAATGACAGTATAAGACAAAGGAAAAGATTTTGAAAAGTGGAGAATTGGGACCCAAGATTGGATTGAAGGGTCAGCTTTCTTTTGGTGGCAGAGTAGAGTCCCGAAGATTCCAGTTAGCTGATCCCTTGTGGTGCTTCAAGAGTATAATGATTTGATCTAAAATTAGTCATTTTTTAATACTTTGGTCAAGAGATATCAAAAGTACCCTTAGTTCATTATAGGAGACAGGGACCTTGGGACATCAGCATGGCTTGGGGAGGGGGAAGATGGAGATTGGGGAAACAAACACTTCTCCCTTACAATAGGATCATAGATTTAGCATTGGAAGAGATCTCAGGGGCCATCTAAATAGATCAGGAAACTGAGGCCTTAGGAGGTTAGGAGATTTGCCCAAAGTTGTACAGGTAGTTAATATGGGCAGTGGAATTTTGGCTCCTGAGGCAATGCTCTCTCCATGGTCAATTGCAACAAGCATTTTGTTGAAAAAATAAACATATTTTCTTATTTCAAATTTAATTTCTTGATTATTAATTTGGTAAATATCAACAAACAAGAGCACTACCACATGTAAATAACAGAAAAAAAGAAATGTGTAAGAAACCATGAGTTTCTGTTATGTACAACTTACTCTTTCACATTAAATAGGGTAGTTCTAACCCTGCCCTGCTTGACTGTGTCCTCTTCTGAACTTCCTTCTGCTTCCTTCTGTGTATTTTTAAAATGTTTTATTGACATTCTTTTTTTCCTTTTCTTCTTTTTTTGGGCATCGTTGCTACTTCCCACACTCTCATAATTCTACCTCTCCCCCCACCAAAGCTCTCTCTTGTAAAAAAAATAGCCAGAAATAACCATAGTCAAACAAAATAAATCTAAGCTCTGGTTGTATCTGAAACTCTGCTTCCTCCTGCATCTCGAGTTCATCTCCTCTCTTCTAAGAGGTAGAAAACATGATTCACTGTTATTTTTCTCATTGGTCATTGCATTGATCAGAATTTTTATGCCTTTCTAAATGATCTTCCTTACAGTGTTCCAGTCATTGGATAAATCATTTTGGTTCTGCTTATTTCATAAGTCTCAGGTTTCCCAGAATCCATTGTTTTTGTAATTTCTTACAGCACAATAATAATTCATTACCAATCATATACCACAATTTGTTCAGCCATTTCTCAATTGATGAAAACCCACTTTGTTTCCAGTTGCTACAATAAAAAAAATTTTGCTATAAATATTTTTGAAATATGAGTCCTTTCTTTGAACTTTTTGGAGCATATGTCTAATAGTGGCATCTATCTCTGCGTCAGAAGTAATATACAGTTTCATGACTTTCAGGGTATACTTTTCAATTGTTTTCCAGAATAGTTGAACCATTTCCTAGCCCCCATCAATAGTGCATTAGTGTTCCTGTTCTTCCACAGTCCTTCCACTGATTATTTGTCTTTAAAGTCATCTTTGCTAATCTGTTGGGTATGAGGTGGTACCTTGGAGTACAATAATAATTTATTAAGTATATAATATGTTCCATGCTGTATCATGGGATACAAAGACAAGAATGGAACAATCCCTACCCTTGAAGAATTTACAATCTCCTGGGGTGGGAGTAGGGGGCCTATATGTACTCAGATGAAAAATATGAAATATATGAAAAATGAAAATAAAGTTATTTATGTGGGGCAGAGTGAGGAATGCTTGTAAGTAGGAATCATGAAAAGCTTCTGTAATATTAATTAGAGAGTAAAAGATCTTCCCCATGCATTGACGGGCCTGCCCACTAAGGGAAGCTTCCTTAGGGGAGGCCCACACCTTTTATTAATTTCTAATGCACTTGTTCTCAAGGGTTGTGATGCCCTGTGGCTCTGAAAAGTGTATAAATACTCTGAGGTGAGATTTTACCTTGGGGCTTATTTTTGGAAGAAGTTTGTGTGCTAGCTGAGACTGGGAAGTCACTAAGGAGCCACCCCAGCTTTGAAAACACAGATGTTGGTAACTATGTATGTATTGCTTATGGTCAGACAGTTGGGAACTCTGTCTGTTGATCTTTATTTCTCTGTGTTTTCTCTGAAGTTTAGGGTACTGACTTTTTCCTCTGAACTAAGTCAATGATATATGCACTTGATTAAAGTGATTCTTGACCCCTCAAAAGTTACCTTTCCTTTTAGAAAAGCAGATCAAAGAACCTGTGATAGCAGGCCATCCT
Source organism: Notamacropus eugenii (assembly GCF_028372415.1). NCBI lineage: Eukaryota > Metazoa > Chordata > Mammalia > Diprotodontia > Macropodidae > Notamacropus > Notamacropus eugenii. Next base: position 89,222,750 of record NC_092876.1, read on the forward strand.
GGATGCATCAGGGTGCTTGCTTTTACAGTTTCTTGTAGGAGAAGCTGGCATAAGAGCTGAACTGAGTAGTCAAGTAGATATCAAAAGATGTAGAGATAACAAGGGAAGGCATTCCAGACATAGGGAGCAACCAGTACAAAAATAAGGAGATGAGAGATAAAAATGTTATGTCTGAGGAGGAGTATGTATGCCTGTAGTCTACCTTAGTTAGAACATGTAGTACATGAAGTAGAATATTGCACAAATAGCCCAGAAAGATAGTTTAGAATAAGACTGTAAATGCCAGATTAATTTTTATTTTATCCAAAAGGAAATGAAGAGCTCCAAAAGTAGAATTTGAACTCAGGCCTTTCAATTTACAAGTTCAGAACTCTTATCCACTATGCCTTCATCTGACTCAGATAATCCTCACTCTTCCATTTTCATTTGGTAATGTGAAATCTTTCTTCAACATTCCATTTTCTATCTCAGTGCCCTTGCAGAGACTGTTGCCCATGCCTAGAGGCACTCTTTCTTCACCTCTGCCAGTTAGAATATCTAGTTTCCTTCAAAAAGGGCTCAGACACTATCTCTTACATGAAAACTTGGCAGATTCCCCAGCACTAGTGCCTTATCACTTTTAATTATCTTGAATTTACTTTTGTAATGGGGACTCCAATGATTCCCAGATCTCATAACATAAAGACAACCCTGCTTTGGGGAGGAAACATCTTCATTCTACCATGATGGTAGGAGTAGCTTCCTTTGATTGACTGCATATCCAGAGCAGGCTGTCTTTAAAACTGCCAGATCCGAACAGTCTAGCTCCCTTCTTGGCTGAGTCCAAAGGGCATAGATCATTAAAGGTGATCATCCACAGTATGGGCACCATGCACTGAACTGGGAAGGGGGAATACCTTTCCCTTTTAGCTCTCATTGGATGGGGATATTTCTGCTTTCTATTTTATTCATCCTTCTCAATTTCAGGTATAGACACTCATCTACACCAGACTCAGGAATTCAAACCATGATGACCTTGGAGCCAAGATTCCATGCAGGATATGGCAGTCAACCAGCTTGTTAGAGTTGCCTGGGACTTGAACCCCAGGGGAATTTTGGAATTGGAACATAGGAACTGAGTTATTAACCTAATCTTCCCCTTCTCAGAGACTGAGGTGGTGTACTGGGGGTATTATGTCCCACATGTCAGGATATGTTTGTATATTTATTAATATACCTTTGAAGAAAATGTTGCTTTGTAAAGTTAATCTGACTATTAGCGATTAAGTGGAACTGGGATATAGTTCCCCTATAATTCAGGGAACACCATCACCTGTGGCTGGCAGAGACCATAGACACTCCCAAACTCTCTTAAAAGTACCAAAGAACCCCAGGGGAGAGGTGAAATCTTCAGGCATTTTTGTGTTCAGCAGGGGTATTGTGTTACACTTTGTATATATTTTTTTATCTATTTATATGTATATGTGTTTCACTGATAGAATGTAAGTTCCTTGAGGGAAAGGACTTTTCCATTTTATTGTATCCCCAACACCTGGCACAAAGCAATCAATCAGTAAGCACTTATTATCTATTTTCTATGTTTGGAGGAACTGAGTGGAGAAGATTCTAGGATCTTTATGCAATAAAGAAATTGCCAAGGGTTGTCTTGATTTTTTGCAATACAGAAAATGATACAGTAAAAGGAGAGTGACTTTGATTTACACATCTTTTCTCTTGGGACTTTTGATCAGATTCAAGAGACCTGGTCTTGGACCTTGGAGAGATTCAAAAGGCAGTGGTGAACAACAGTTCAGTCATGTCCCACTCTTTGTGACCCCATATGAGGCTTTCTTGGCTAAGATACTGGAGTGGTTTGTCCTTTCCTTGCATCCTGGGCCATTTCCAGTCATCCTGATAAATATCATGCCATTGGATCCAGATGGCTCAGGAGAAGAAAGTAAGGCTGGTGACCTTACACAGCCCTCCCTCACTCAAATCCATGTCAGCAGCAAGTCATGTCATCATCTTGATGTCATGGTCCTCTTTGAGAATGAAGGACACACACAACAACAACAACCTGAGGAAGTGAGGCAAGCAGAGTTAAGTGACTTGTCCAGGGTCACATAGATAGTAAGTATCTGAGGTCATATTTGAATTCAGGTCTTCCTGACTATAGGCTTAGTGCTCTATCCATTCTGTTACCAACCTGCCCTCTAAAGGCGGAGACAGAATTAAATTGACCTCAGTTCTTGAACTGCAGGTGATACTTGCTTATCAGGAAAACAAGGAGTAAAGGATTTGAAAGCCCAGAGTCTAATCACAGAAAAGGGGCATATAATGAGTTAAATTAAATGTAAAATTAGAGCTGCCAAGAAGTTCCTTTATGAGACTTGGAAAAAATTCCTTGCTTTGCGAAATAAAAAGGGAGTAACCACAGGACCAGGACAATTATTGGCCACACCTTCCAAGTGATTTTTTAAGAGTCATTGCACTTAGTCCTGTCAGAAGTCTGATTCAAAGAGAATTTTAGATCCCGATAAGAAGACCCAAAGAGTTAGAGAAAACCGTGAGAAACCTCAGGGAGCTAGAACAGCAGGAGTGTAGGCAGATGCAGTGGCTACCAAGAAAGTGGCTAGGACTCCAGGAGCAAAGCTGCTTGCACCAATTTTGCATAAGCTTAATCTGTATCTGAATAGATGGTTGGTTGGTTGTTGTCCTTCCTTTTCAAAGAGGACCAAAATGACATCACCATAATAAACTCAAGTTTCAATGCGTCTGACTGTGGCTGATCAGATCAATACGAACTCGGAAAGCTCTACCACAGAGTGGGCACAGGTAGTCCGTGTGAATACTTGGGGTGGATATCCCAAATTTGCGCATTCTACATTTATTTGTGCTGTCTCAATTCTGCTTTGCTCATAGAGCACAATACCTTTTCTGATGTGGGCATGCCATGCAGAGCAGTCCTGTGTCAGTGTCTCCCATGTGGCACAGTCAAATCCAAAGTTCTTGAGAGAGACCTTGAGAGTATCCTTGCATCACTTCTGTCCACCATGTCATTGCCTGCCCCGTGTGAGTTCTCCATAAAATAGTCCTTTTGGCAAGTGTACATTTTGCATTTGAACAACATGGCCAGACCATTGGAGTTGCACTCTCTGAAGCATAGTTTGAATGCTTGGCTGTTCAGGAGCAAGGACTTCAGTGTCTGGTACCTTATCCTTCCAGGTTATCCTCAAATCTTCCTAAGACAGCTCAAATGGAAGCGATTCAGTTTCCTGGCATGGTAGACTCTCCATGTTTCACAAGCATATAACAATGAGGTCAGCACAATGGCTCTGTAGACCTTCAGTTTGGTAGTCAGTCTAATACCTCTTCTCTCCCAAACTTTTCTTTGGAGCCTCCCAAACGCTGAGCTAGCTCTGGCAATGCATGCATCAACCTCATTGTCAGTGTGTATATCCCTGGAAAGTACACTGCAAGGTACAATGCAAAGGTAAGTGAATTTGTCCACAGCATTCAAAACTTCTCCATTTGTTGTAACCAATGGTTTCATGTATGGATAGTGTGGTGGGGGCTGATGGAGCACCTGTGTTTTCTTAGTGTTAATTATTAGGCCAAAATTAGCACAGACAACAGAGAATTGATCCATACTTTGTTGTATCTCAGCTTCAGAGGCTGCATTGAGTGTACAATCAACTGCAAACAGAAAATCATGCATCAACACTCCCTCCACTTTGGTGTTGGCTTGTAGCTTTTTCAAATTGAAGAACTTATCATCAATATGGTAGTTGACCTTGATGGCATGTTCATCCTTATTGAAAGCATTAGATAACATGGCTGAAAACATCATGCCAAAAACCATGGGAGCAAGCACACAGCCCTGTTTCACTCCATTGGTGACTGGGAAGGCAGGAGAGCATTGAATAGTTGATGAACTGCTGAACACCCCTCCCAATACAGAGACCCCCAAGAGCTGTCTCCTTTCTCCCCTTGAATTCCCTCAAGGAAATCCAAAAGCTTTCCCTCTAGCCAAGGGAAAGTCTGTCTCCTTTTATTTGTTTAATAGGTTTAATCTGTCTTTATAAACAATGTTAACCACAAACCTTGGCTAGCTTGGTTGTGCTGGTTGGAAATGCAGTTGAGAGATGGTGATGAGGGGAAGTACCTTCAGAGAAGAAAGGGAAACCCTGAGATGTTTTACCAGCCAGGAGTTAAAAGCTTCAAAGTCAGTCAAGAAGCATTTATTAAGTGCCCGCTCTGGGCCAAGTGTCGGGCTAAGCACTGGGGATACAAAGAAAAGGAAAACAGTTTCAGTCCTTTAGAAGCTTACAAATCTAATGGGGATAAGACAACAAGGAAACAAATATGCTTTAAAAAAAGCTATATGTAGAATAAATAAGGCACAACAGAGAGGAGGCAATAGAATTAAGAAAGGTGTAAGGTGTAAGAAAAAGATAGAATTTTGGATCCTTTGATACAACTTCTCCGAGCAGAGGAGTATTTATATTGGGAAATCCATGTAGGTGACAAGTCATTAGTGGGGAGGGGGGACAAATAGGAATGATTAAATAATCTATCTCACTATCCTACCCCACCTCTTCTTAGACAGATTTGAGAGCACTTTACCACATTTTAGCTCTGATATCTTAACTAACTGACAACACATCTCAATCAGCCAAAAGAAATTAGACTAACTGTAAGAAGTCTCTGAAAGCCATTGGATGAAACAGACGTGATTCCAGAAATGGAGACTCCACTACTTTCTAATGGTTCAGAAGCCATTCAGTTAATAAGACCCCAGGAATCAGTCAAGCCCGCCAGCCTATAGTTTGCAGACTCTGTCTTCTTCCCTTTACTGAAGGTTATTCTTTTTTTAGTCTTGTTCTATCTTATCTATTTTCCACGACCTTTCAGAATCATCCTCCTAGTTTCTCACACTGGCAACCTATGAATCATCTTGGATTCCTCAATCTCTCTCACCCTCCATATCCAAGCTGTTCCCAAGGCTCCTCCATCATCTCTCTTACCCTCCCCTTCTCTCCTCTAACAATGACACCACTCTAGTACAGCCCCGCCCCCCCATCACCTCACATCTGGATTACTACAATAACCTGTTGGTGGGTCTGCGGCCCCCACCTCCGCCCCCACTAATGACTTATAGCCTACACGGATTTCCCAGTATAAACACGCCTCTGCTCAGAGAAGTTGCATCAAAGGATCCAAAATTCTGTCTTTTTTCTTATGCCTTCCTCCTTTCTTAAGGGTCTCTCTTTTCCCCATTCCAATCCATCTCCCATTCAGCCTCTGAAGTGATTTTTCTAAAGAACAGGTCTGACCATGTCACCTCCCTCTTCCCCTAAATACATACTCAGTAAACTCCAGTGACTTCCTGTCGCCTCTAAGATCAAATACAAAACACTCTGTTTGCTGTTGACAGTCCTTCATAACCTAGCCCCCTCCTACCTTTCCTGTCTCCTACCTTCCACTCTCCACCACATATTTTGATCTAGTGATACTGGCCTCTCAGCTTTTCCTAGACCTCATCCTTCCACTACTGACTTCCCTAGTTTCCTTTAAGTTCCATTTACAATTCCGTCTTTTACTGGAAGTCTTCCCACACCCCTCTTAATTCTAGTTCCTTCCTTCTGTTAATTATTTCCAAGTTATCCCATTTACAACTTCTTCTGTATATTTGCCTGCATGTTCTCTCTTCCTTTAGATTGTAAGCTCTTTGAGGGAAGGGACTGTGTTTTGCTTCTTTTTGTATCCCTAGTGCTTAGCATAGTGCATAGTGCACACAGTAGGTGCTTATAAGTATTTGTTTATTGGTTGATTAATTGATTTTAAACGTTGACAAGGCCACATTTATCACATCCCCCAGTTCTTTGAGTAGTCAGAGGTAAATTTCATTTGGACCAGGTGAATTAAACTCATTGACGGCAAGTCAGTGCTTCTTGTCAATCGTTTTCATTCCATCCTCCCCCGTTCAAAAGTCACTTTCTTTAGTAAAGGAAACAGAAGTAAAATTAGACTTAGGATCATAGACTTAAGAGTCTAATCTCCTCATTTTAACAATGAGGTGTCAGTCAGACTGAACCAGCTTCTAACCTGCGGATGGCCAGAGCCCAACAGAGCAGGCTAGAGACAGGAGAGTCAGGAATCAAGCAGATGTTTAATATCAAAGTGAGGGAAATGGCTTGCAAGCTAGGAGAGAACCAGATATATGTGCCAGGGCCCCACCCCTAGTAGGGGGACCAGAGGCAGTTCGGGGAGATCTCAATATTTATACCAATGGTATAAGTGAGCTGTAAGCTGGAGCCCTGACAATGAGGGGTAACAGCAACAATGTGACAAGTTTGACTCATAGCAGGATTTCATGACCAGAACTTGGCCAAGCTTGTCCAGTGCTTGTGCTTACTCAGAGAACACCTGGTGCTGGTCAAAGCAGTGCAATAATTATGTGATTTTGCTGTGACTGAGATCATCCAGAAGGTGAGTGCAAAGGAGGGTTGTTATGCCAAGTTCAAGGCAGAGTTTGTGTGCTCGGCCTTAACTCTGCAAAACAGGGTCTTTCCTAATATCTTGACAGAGGAAATGAGGGGTTAGATTATTTAGCTAAAATCATCTCAGTAGTAAGAACCAAGGGCAGCTAGGTGGCACAGTAGATAGAGCATCAGGTCTGAAGTCATGAAAACTATTCTTCCCGAGTTCTTACCTGGGCAAGTCACTTAACACTATTTGCCTCAGTTTCCTTATCTGTAAAGTGAATTGGAGAAGCAAATGGTAAACCATTCCAGTCTCTTTGCCAAGAAAATCCCAGATGTGTTCATGAAGAGTCAGACATGGCTGAAATGACTGATAAAGTAATCACCAAAGGACATGAACCTAGGTACTCTGATTCTAGTTGGTGCTCTTACCACTGGCCCACAGTGCTTTGAGTAATTGTGCCTCCTCTTCTTTGGCAGAGATCATTGTCCTACCTACTCTGAGCAGTGTAGATTGGAGGGTTCCTTCCTTCCTTCCTTCCTTCCTTCCTTCCTTCCTTCTTTCTTTCCTTCCTTCTTTTCTTTCTTTCTTTCTTTCTTTCTTTCTTTCTTTCTTTCTTTCTTTCTTTCTTTCTTTCTTTCTTTCTTTCTTTCTTTCTTTCTTCCTTCCTTCCTTCCTTCCTTCCTTCCTTCCTCTCTTTCTTTCTTTCTTCCTTCCTTCCTTCCTTCCTTCCTTCCTTCCTTCCTTCCTTCCTTCCTTCCTTCCTCTCTTTCTTTCTTTCTTTCTTTCTTTCTTTCTTTCTTTCTTTCTTTCTTTCTTTCTTTCTTTCTTTCTTTCTTCCTCCTTCCTATCCTCCCTCCCTCCCTCTCTTCTTTCTCTCTTTCTCTCTCTCTTTCTTTCTTTCTTTCTTTCTTATCATAGTATAATGGGAGAAGCATTGACTTTTGAGTCAAAATACTTAGGTTCAAAACCTGCCTCTAATATTTGCTAGCTGTGACTTTGTCATTAATCTCTTTAACTCACCAGTTAAATGAGGGCATTTGGACTAGATGGCCTTGGAGGTCCCTTCCAACTTTACATTTATGATTCTATGAGAGATGATCTTCCCCTTATTTCCAATTTAACTAAAAAAGCTGTTGTGTTATCACAAGAAACCATAGCCAGAAAAAGCACAAAGCAGTGCATTTGTTTTAAAAAAAGTATCTAGAAGTGGGCCAGAGGTTTGAGTGGTTTGAGGTTTCAGGGAAGAGGGTTGTTGCCATTCTCTCTCATAAAAAACCAGATTAAGTTCTGGATTTTTATCAGTGACCTTTAATAGGAAAACAGTCCCCAGTCACCTTCTAGAAACCTCATTGTGGAAATTATCTGAAGGTGTTCCTTTGTGAAGTTAGACACTCTCTTCAGTGGCTACTGCCTCTTCTGGCTTCCCAGGGCACTTTTGTTCAGTCTAGAAGTGGAAAGAATCCTGGATTTGAGTTCTGGCTGTGTGACCCTAGGTAAGTCACTTCTTCTCTCTAATCCTCTTTAGGGTCTCCTTCTATAATATAAAGATAATATGTGTACTATCTACTTCACAGTGTCATTATGAGGAAAGCATTTTGTAAACCTTAATGCACTTTAGAAATGGGGAAAATAAGCCATGTGTCCTGAGATTGGTGTTTCCACTGGTCTTCAGGTTGATTTGATATATATAAAAAGCATCTTACTTGACAGGAGTTCTTTCAAAGTTTCTGCTTGTTTTTTTTATAATAGGAAGATCATGGAAACCTTTAGGCAATACATGGCAAAATCTAACTAGAGCCTACTTGCCTTGGTTTATGTTGCCTGGCACAGAGGTAGTGCTTAATAAATGCTTACTGATTGATATGACACACTCTGTTCCACCTGAAGACACCTACATGCTGGTTCCTAAACTCTCCATTCCATCTCCCACATACACATCCTTGCACAGGCCATATTCCCTGCCTGGCATGCCCTCCCTCCTGACCACTGCCTTTTAAACAGAATATAAACTCCTCAAGGGCAGTGACTATTCCGTTTTTGTCTTTGAATCTCCAACATTTAGCACAGTTGCTAATGTCATAGACATAAAAGAAATTCAATAAATGTTTGCTGATGGAATTTGTTTTGCATAACTGTGCATATTTGTTACAAGGGTTTCTCCCCTCCCCAATGGGGAGAAGGGAAAGGGGGAAACAGATTTTTTCGCTAAAAAAAGTAAGGTTAAATTAAAAAAATTAGCAGTCAAAAATTGCTTAGAATTCCCAGCGTCTTTCAGGACTCATCTCATATGCCACCTCTTTCAGGAATCCTTTCCTGATTCCTCAGTTGTCAATACTCTTTCCTTCTCCAGTCACCAAGAATATGCTTACCTTAAGTGGCATATATATGCACATATAAATGTGAGGAATACACACACACACACGTACATATTTTATGTAATATCTCCCCAGTATATTGAAAGTTCCTTAAGGACAGAAAATGTTTTTCACTTTATCAGTAGATCTGAAACCCCTAGGATAGTGACCTGAATGTAGTAGGTACTTAAGAAATGCATATGGAAGTAGATTAGATTGCATTTCAATTCTAGTCCCAACTCTCTGCCTATGCAGCCTTAGCCAAGTTACCTTTCTCTGGGCTTCAGTTTCCCACTGTTAATGAGGGGTTGCTGTAAGATTCTGTGGAGTTCTACTTCACTTCTCCCTCCCTGCATATTTCTTGTTTGCCCCTAAACTGGCACATGTTCACCAGCACATAAGAATGAGAGAGCAGGGACACACACACACACACACATACATACACATACATACACACACACACTTTTCCTTTCTGTGATAGTCTTTCTGATTTAGCCAGTTGGCCAAGGAAGAAGGACTTAAGGCACCACAAACTTAGCTTACATTTTTCGTGGGGATCCTTTTAATAAAGTAATTGTAGATTGACCAGATTTTCAATTCAATTAGATTCAATAAACATTTATTAAGTGTCTACTATGTGCCAGGAGCAGTGAGAAGTCCAGGGAATACAAAAAGATGCAAAAGATATCCCTTGCCCTCAAGGAGCTTACAATTTAATGGAAGAGACAGCATGCAGACAAAGATATACAAAACAAGCTATTTTCAGAATCGATAAGAAATAAAAGGGAGAAAGCACTGGAACTGAGAGGGCTCCCCATAGGAAGGTGAGACTTAAAGCTGGGGAAGTCGGTAGTCAGAGGACAGGAGGGAAAGGGTTCCAGTCATGGCTGACCACTGGAGAAAATGCCCAGGTCCAAGAGATAGAGCATCCTGTTCAGTCCTGTTTCTAAAAGAGTCAAGAGGCCAGTGTCACTGAATCAGAGTATGTGTCATAGAGACTGTAAGAAGACTTGGAAAGGTAGGAGGGGGCTAGATTATGAAGGGCTTTGAATACCAAAGAGAGCATTTTGTATCTTCCTGAAGGTAATGTGAAGCCACCAGGATTTATTGAGTAGGAGTATAACATAATCAGAACGGTGTTTTAAAAGGAAAATGGCTGACTTGTAGACTGTAGTGGGGAGAGCCTTGAGGCAGGAAGAGCCGCTCACAAGCTATTGCAGTAATCAAGACATGAAGTGATTTGTACATGCTATTGATATGTATCCTAAAATAATGTTTGCACTTTGCTTTTGCTCCCTCTTCTGAGCCAACAAAATCTTATAGTGTGGGCTCTGCTGCTTTTCCTTCCTGTAGTAGGCGGCTAAATTGACTCTGGTGGGGACCAGCATTACTAGTGGTTCACCACAGTTACTTCCTGAATCAGTTTCTGTTCGCTCCTCAGGACTATGATTTCCTCTTTTTTGATGAGAAGAGAGAGGAAGAGCTTTAGATGATCATGGTGAAATGCAAAAAGTCATTTAGTTGTCAATTTACCTTTGTTAAGCTCCTATTATGTGCCAGGCAGCACTAGACTAAACACTGAGGGTACAAAAAAATGAAAAAAAAAACAGGCCCTACTCTCAGGGAGCTCAGCCTAATGGGGGAGACACATTCAAACCACTACTCTGTACAGAGTAGATAGGTGACAAAATTGCTAACTTAATTGTTAATATTACAGAAATTGTTAATACCAAGTGTGCTATGGACTGCCACTCCCTTAAACAGTTAATGTAAGGTCAGAATTTCAGTAAAATCCTTGCAGTCTTATTCTTAAGACATTTACTCTTGATTAGGTTGAGGTGACTCACACCCTAGGTCCCCCCATCCAAGAATTTTGCCTGGTGGGAGAGTCCAGCTCAAGCTGGATCTCACCTTCTAGTGTCCTTGCCTCCTCCCATTGAGATTCATGGAGTGAAGGGGAAAACAGTCTGAATAAAGTGACTTTCCTTACCCAGACTGCCAAGGGTCACTAGTGTGTTATGACCAGATCTTGCTACCTCATGCTGTCTCTTCCCCTTTCCTCCTAAAACTATAAAAACTTTCTCATGGATTTCTTTGCTTGGGAAATCCACTGGACATCCCCCAGGGTAGCAAATTTGCCAAATAAAAGATGCTTTGTTTCTCAACTCATGACTGATTTATTTCAGGACTTGACCAAAGGTAGCAGAGAGAAGGCATTAACAGTGGATGGGGGTGAGGGGAGGCCAGGAAAGGTAGTTGTTTTTGGAGTCAGAGGAGCAGGTTTAATTCCTGACCCTGCCACTTAATACCTGTGTTACCTGGGCAGGTCAATGAACCATTCTGAGCCACAGTTTCCTCAGTTTCCTTTCAGCTGTAAATGTATAACCCTAATGTTTAAGGGCCTTTCCCTCTAAAATTATTTCTGCTGATCTTGGGTAGGGAATTGAAGTACTGAATAATGGGGGTTAATTGGACAGAGTGGAAACATAGGGTCACAGATTTAGAACTGCAAGAGATGTTAGAGGTCAGCTAATCTAACTCTTGTTGACTTCATGGGGGAAGAAGAGAGGTGACATTTCTTTGTGTTCCTTCCCCTTCTCTCCCCGCCCCTGACATCATGGTCCTCTTCCAGAATGCAAGACAACCAACATCAACCTCTCCGCACCCAGTCACACCTCAATTGTTTTAAAGTGTTCACTGCTTTCCTACTCCCACTGAGCCAGACTGGAGAGAACAGAATTTTAAAAGGGCATTTACTTAACAACAAATCAGGGTCTGTTTTTCATTGTGTGATAGTGGAGGGAGCACAGGATTCAAGGTCATAAGATCATAGAATCCCAGAAATGGAAGGGCATCATTTCTAGGCCTCAATAGGAACCCTTCTTATAACATGACAATTGATCATTCATCCTTCCTTAAAGACTTCCAGTGAAGGTAAACCCAGTACCCACTTCCCAAAAACAGCCCAACCCACTTTTGGATACCTCTAAATGTTAGGGGCATCTAAGTGTCAAAATGGATAGAGTGCCAGGCCGGGAATCAGGAAGACTCATCTTCCTGAGTTCACATCAAGTCTCGCTAGCTGTGAGATTCTGGGCAAGTCATTTAACCCTGTTTGCCTCGATTTCCTCACCTGTAAAATGAAGTGGAGAAGGAAATGGCAGTATTTTTGCTGAGAAAACCCCAAATGGAGCCATAGAGCGTTAGACATGACTGAACAGCTACAGTCTAACTCTCTCATTTTACAGGTAAGGAAAGTGGGAATTAAAGTAACTTGCCCAACACCATGTGGCAGCCGAGGCACCATTTGAATCCCAAGTGCTCCGATCTCAAATACATCACTTTTTCCTTTGGGTTGTGATTTGGAAATGTTTTTTTTTCCTTAGAATTATATCTTTTCAATACAGATTTCAATGTTTCATTTTATTAAGACAGCGTTCTAGTCTGCCAAGCTCTTTTTGGATTCTGACATATCCATTCCTATTAGTCTTGTGTCATCTGCAAATTTGATAATCGGGCCATTTATGCCTTTCTCTAAGTCACTAATAAAAATATTAAGTAGCACAAGAACAAGCGCAGATCCCTGAATACTCCATTAAAGACATCTGACCAATTTGAAATTGAACCATTAGCTTTTGTGTGTGGCCAATCAGTTCTGAAACTATCTAATTCTGATATTGTACAAAGTCAGCCTTTGGGACAGTCAGTCTGAGTGACCCCCAATGTGTTTGACCTTTGGGTGAGGTGCTCAGCCAGATTACAGGGAGAGGGCACGTCTCCTGAGGGCTAATCCCATGTCTTCAGGACTAATGCCATCTCCCAGTGATGCAGTAATGGGGAGCAGCTGAGATGGAACAGCTAGGTGGCACTTTTCTTGGCAAAGATACAGAGTAGTCTGCCATTTCCTTCTCCATCTCATTTTACAGATGAGGAAACTGAGGCAAACAGGGTTATAATGGGTCATACAGCTAGGTTTGAGGCTAGATTTGAACTCAGGAAGATGAGTCTTCTTGACTCCTGGCCTGGCATGCTATCCACTTTGCCACTTAGGTGCCCCTAATATTTAGAAGTATCCAAAAGTTGGATGGGCTGCTTTGTGGGGTAGGTAATGGTTTACTTTCACTACAGAGGTCTTTAGGGAAGGATGAACAATCAATTGTCATGGATGTTGTAAGAGGGGTTCTTATTGAGGCCTAGAAAAGATGTCCTTCCATTTCTGGGATTCTATGACCTTATGACCTTGAATCCTGTGCTACCTCCACTATGTCACACAATGAAAAACAGACCCTGATTTGTTGTTAAGTAAATGACCTTTTAAAATTCTGTTTGCTCCAGTCTGGTTCAGTGGGAGTGGGGAAGCAGCGAATATTTTAAAACAACTGTGGTGTGACTGGATGTGGGGAAGGGAGAGAAGGGGAAAGAACATAAAGAAATGCCACTTCTTCCCCCATGAACCCAACAAGACCCTTGGGTTAAGGTCTTCCTTGGAGGATGACCAAACTACGGAGGAAATTCAAGAATCTAAACATGTTTATTGAATGTCAAGTGTTTCCTTGCCACCTCATTCAGCTCTCTATACCTCCAAGAAGACTTGCTCAAGCCCAACCTCTGAATTCAACACTCCCAGCCCTTAGCACAGTACTTGGCACACCTAGAGCACTTAATCAATGCTTGTGGATTGACTGGATCCCTTACTGATATACAATTTGTTCCTGGCACTTTGGCAGTCCCAATCTTTTCCTAGGTCTTTGTACCCCTTTCTTTCCTGCCCTGAAGGACTGGGGGCTGTGTATCCTACATTTGTCTTGTTTGCAGAGGGTTTAGCCCTGGGCCTTGAAAGGAAAACTTGCAGTAGCCCCATACATGGCCTTCTGCTAGCTTCAAGAAGAATGTATTTCCTCCCTCCTCTCACAAACTTTCCTATCTGGTGACTTTTGCATTGTTCAAAGTTACAGTATATTCTCCCAAAGGATTCATTTTGGACTTTGGACATGACTTTTATAGCCACCCTTTCCCTTCAACATCCCCCTACCCCCCCACCATTTCCTTACTCATTACTTGAGACTTCTCTCCAACAAACATCCTGTTTCCAATAACTATTTTTTTGGAGACTGAGAATATTTTAGGTGTACTTTTCTTAGCTACAGAGTCTTGACTCTAGGGAGAGGAAAGCATCTCTTATCCTGTTATGGTACAGGCCTGATTCTTTTGCTTCTTTGTGCACTCTTTGGAAAGCCTTTCTGAAAGTTTGACTGATACCCTTAATTCCAGTAGAATGGATACCCAACCTAGTGCTTGATGGTTGCAGGGATATGGTAGTGGGTGTTTAACAAAAGACTCTCCTGGGAGAAAAAAATGTGCCCACCACACAATTTTAATTTAATCTGTATTTTAATATTTTCTAGATCATTGTTTTCAGTCTGTACAAACAATGAAACAACAAATCAAGCCCTGATTTGTAGCATCTGCTGATTTTTGAGATACAAATGCTCACATTGAAAATATAACAATTGGCTTTTGCAATCATGTTTGACCTGGTGGTAGCATTTCTCTAGATGTTTGGGACCTAGAGCCCAAAGTCAGCAGTCCATAAACATAGTAACTCCTTGCTACTCAACTGTAGGAACTCAATACAAGAGTAGTGGTTGACCAATTGCTTAAGTGACAGATAAGAGACATTGAGCCAGGGGTTCTTAATTTTTATGTCATAGACCCCTTTGGCAATTTGATGAAGCACATATGGGCTTCTCATTAGAATACTTTCAAAGGCATAAAATAAAATACATAGGATTACAAAGGAAAACATTTTAAATATAGTTATCATTTTTTTTTTAAGTTCAAGAACCCCAAGTCCCTACGTAAGGCATTCAGAGGGAGGTAAGATGAACAGATTAGAATAGTCAGGGAAAGCTTCATGGACATAGATCTTGAACTGGACCTTGAAGGATGAATTATATTTCTGGGGAACTGACGTGTTCAGGGGAAAGTGGCTGATCAGTGTTACTGGAGAAGGAAGATTTTGACAGTTCTTTAAATTTTAATTTTTATCAATTTCATTTTTGTAAATAATTTAATTTAAAATTTGTTTAAATGGAATTTAAAAAAAATTAAGAACTCAATGGACACCAACAAAACGAGCATTTCCATGTATAAGTTCTACAGAAAATGGGGGTTACACATGAAACTATAAATCTCTAGTATGTACAGCTTACTTTTTTTAAAAAAAAGTATATAACATGTTATTTTCAAAGTTGTCCTGTTTGTCTGTCTTCTTCAAATCTCTGTATTTTAAAAAATGTTTTAATGACCCCTTTTCCTTCTTTCCTTTCATACTGCCTCCCCTCTCCTCCCTCCTCTCTTTCTTTCCTTTCTTGCCATACTATATGGACATCTCTAAGTCCTCCCTATACCTTCCTCCAATGAAAAAAAAGAAAAAGCACAATGCTTATAGCAAATACACACAGACATTCGGCAAGTCCGAAAAGGTGTATCTCATTCTTCTCCATGGGTCCATCAGGCTTCTGTTAAGAGGCAGATAGCACAATTCATCATGTGGTGGTTGGTCACTGCACTAATCAGAATTCTCAAGTCATTCAAAATTATTTTTCTTCTTCATTTCTGAATCTCTTCTTCCACTCCAAGGGATCCCTTATAAGAAAGAATTAAAATTTTTTTTAAAAAGTTCAGCAAAACTAACCAAATTTATCAACCATACATGCAATTTCCCACACCTAAAGAAGCCCCCTATCCCCCTTTGCAAAGCATGAAGGGAGGTACATTTTTATAATGATTTTGTACAAATAAAAATTTAGATAGCTGTGACTGACACATATACTCTTTACAATTTGCAAAACACTTTATGTACATTATCTTACTTGATCCCCAAAACACCCTGTGTAGAAGTGCTATTATTATCCACATTTTACAGACTAGGAACCTATACCT
Source organism: Notamacropus eugenii (assembly GCF_028372415.1). Classification (NCBI taxonomy): domain Eukaryota; kingdom Metazoa; phylum Chordata; class Mammalia; order Diprotodontia; family Macropodidae; genus Notamacropus; species Notamacropus eugenii. The sequence goes on from NC_092876.1 coordinate 89,238,517, forward strand.
CAGAGAATTAAGTGACTTGCAGAGGGTCACAAAGCTAGTAAGTGTATGAAGTGGGATAACCATCACCATCTCATGTTTCGATAGCACCTTAAGGTTTATAAAGCACTCTTCTCACAACAATCCTATAGGTAGATAGTGGAAGTATTATTAGCCCCATTCAGCAGATAAGGACACTGAAGTTCAGAAGTCATAGAATTTAGAACTTAAAGCAACCTAAAGGATAATCTAGTCCTCATTTTATAGTTGAAGAAACTGAGGCTCAGAGGAGTTAAATGGTTTTCTCAGGGTCACACAGTTAGTGAATACTGGAGCTACATTAAGAAAATAATGTTTTAGAAAGATTAATCTGGTGACATCCACTGGTTTGGGGGAGTAGAGGCAGACGAAAATGAATTAGGCAACAGGAAAGTTAGCAAGAGGAATTTAGATTAGACATAAGATATATATACATATATATGTATATATATATGTATACATACACACACATATACATACAGGAAGTTGAGAGTCCTTTGAGTTCTCTAAAATCCAAAGAAAATCCTATTTCTTTGGGTGGGGAGAGATTATTTTTATCTAGAAGCAAGGGGATAAACTGAATGGACAATAGATAATTTTGAGTCCTTTGATTCTATAAAATAAATATTTGTTCAATCATAAACTATAAACTTAGGTTGTGATGTGACTCTGGGCACATTGGGGCCTGGAGTAACGGGGCCCAGAAATGAGAAGAGGGGAAAAGGCCTGAGATGGGTCAGGTTGGCATAATGAACCAGGTTGAGAGGGGTACCTCAAGTGTAATTTGACTTCATATGTACAAATTACAAATATATAATTTGATCTGATAGGAAGCACATGGAGTGAGAAAAACCTGAATTCAAATTTGATCTCAGACACTTACTAGATTAGTTGTGTGACCCTGGACAAATCACTTAACCTCTGTATGCCTCAGTTTCCTAAACTGTAAAATGAGGAAAATTATAGCAGCTACCTCAGGGTTTATCCTGAGGTTCAAATGAGATAATATTTGTAAAGTACTTTGTGAACTCTAAGTGTTATGTAAATGCTACCAATAATGATGATGATGATACAGAATGTGATGGAATCTGAATCAGATAGGGCTTGAGGTATGAAGGAGCTTAGTGATTAGAGGGACTCCATTGATTCGGGGAGTATATGTTCTGACCCTTTCAGAGTTGTAATTCTCTTTAACTTCTAGAGACTACAAACTTATACTCATTCATTCCATAAGATTCACTTATGCTAATTGGCTATGACCAAGGCTGGGGCATCTTGTCTGAAAGATGATTTGGGAGCTTAGACAGAAGAGGAGAGAGGATTCCACCATCTCCAAAGAGCTTAGTTTTTGCTTTCATGGAGGGTATGAGGAGAATGGGAAGAGCAGACTAAGGAAGCAATGGGGATCTGTCCAGTCCTTAATAACCAAGGTCAGCCACCTCAAGTTTCTCCCCACTGCTCCTGCTGACCCTGAGACTGCTTGGAAATTCCAGCCACCTGGAGTACCAAGTGAAGGGGCCCTGCCTCCAAGGAACTTAAATTGATTGGGTCTCTGGCTGAGAGGAGTGAGAGGAGCCCTCGAACAGGGGATACCTAGAAGTGAGGAGTCTTGTCTATAGAGAACCCTAGACATAGGAACACTAGTAATAATGGATCCTGAATTATCAGACCAGGGATGGTGTGGTGAGCCCTAGGCTAGGAGAGGATAAGATTTGACTGTGGGGACTCATGAATGAATCATATAGGGAATCTAGAGAAGTTATTATAATATAGTAGAAAGACCACTGAATTTAGCACCAGAGGACTTGAGTCTGAATCCTAGCTCTGTTACTTAATGTGACCTTTGTGACAGAGGGTAGATCAGTTGACCTTTCTAGGATTCACTTTCCTTTTCTGGAAAAGAGAGAACTGAACTTGAGGACCTTCTAGCTCAAGATCCTATGAGCTCTATGAGTCCAGCTGAGCTAGGGAACCCTGATCATAGGGGGGCCCTGAGTGAAGAGACTCTTACTTATTAGGATGAGAGGTTCTAAATGGGAAGCTTTGGGAACACTGAGTAAGAGAATCTGTACTCCAGGATGGTACAGTGGAAAAAGGTGCTAGACCGGGAATCTCAGAAACCCAGACTGAAATCCCACTACTACCACCTGTGTGACTATAGGTAGGACCAAATAAAAATCTTTTTGAGTCTTGGTTTTTTCACCTGCTAAATGAGAAGGGAGTTAGACTATTAATGCTAAATGCCCTTCCATCTCTAATTCTATTATCATATAACCATAGTAATATGAAAAACAGTAATATGAAACTCTGACGTGACTATAGATATCAGGCCCCCTGAGGCAACTAGGTACTACCACAGACAGAGCACTAGGCCTTGAGTCAGGAAGACCTGAGTTCAAATTTGGTTTCAGACAATTAGTAGCTGGGTGACGCTGGGCAAGTTACTTAAACTTTTTTCTATTTCCTCATCTAAAAGATGGGGATAAAAATAGAACCTATCTTTCAGAATTGTTTTGAGGGGCAAATGAGTTCCCATTGGTAAAGTGCCTAGGGCACAAAGTAAGTGTTTAATTCTCTTCCCTGAGGGGACCTTGGCTTAGAGAAGTTTGAGAATAAGGGAATCCTGATCTTCAAGAGTTCTGAGGAGAGTGAGGGTCCCTGAGTGAGAGGACCCTGGTCATAGAGACCAATGAGGGGGCTCTGTTTGTGAGGACTGTGAATGAGGGGGCCTTGGTGAGGGAGTTCTGAAAAGGAGAATCCTAGTAATGAGGGGCTCTGATAGGATCCTTAGGAGGAACCCTAAATAACAGGAATCTTATAATTATGGGGAACTTTGAATGAGGGGAACCCATACATTTGCAGCCTTGAATAAGGAAACTCTGAACATATCTCCACACACCTTGAGTGTGTGCGCACGTGCGTGCGTGCGTGTGTGTGTGTGTGCATGTGTGTGTGCAGCACTGAAGGAAAGGAATCCAGCTATGGACAATAAGTATTTATTGCAATTATTGAATTGGGCAGACCTAACACAAGGAGATTGTGGCTGTGAAGTGCACTGTGTGAGGAGATGCTTCCCATGCAGGTGGGGTTAAAGAAGTATTTGGAAAGCATTCAGGGGACACCAGCCCAGTCTCAAAGTTCCTGCTCTGGGGCTCCTATTTTTCAATTCGGCCTGCTTACTCTACTTTTCTGAGTACAACCAGGTCATATCTCATCCCTCCCAGCAGATGGCAGTGCAGCACCACACCAAGTCTGACTTCTCAGAGACTTTGGGCAGGTGGCAGGGGGGTCTCTGGGGTGGGTAAGCCCTCAACCAAGTGGGGAGTCCCAGGTGAAGGCAGAGGCTGCTACAGGACACCGAAGGGAGGAAAGATTACCGACCTCTCCTGGCTATGGTCTCAAGAGGCATTGGGAGCCAGATGGAATGAGTCAAAACTGTATGCCTAGTCCCCTAAGCAACTTTTGAGTTGTTGTCATGCCAAAGTCTGCCCCAATATACAGGAGCAAGAGTTAACCTCATTCATTCCCCTAGGGCTTCTATTTCCCAGAATTCCTCACAGTCTTGGCCCATGCAGCACAGACACAATCACAGGCTAAACTAACAAAATCACCGAATCTCAGAATTGGAAGGAAACTTGAAGGTCATTAAATATTTGAACAGCAACTATCCCCTTATAATGACCCTGACAAGTAGTCATTTCATTTCTACTTGACTAACTCTAGGAATAGGAAACCCACTATCTCCCAAAGCAGCTCATTACACTTTGGCACAACTCTCAGTTTTAGGATATTTCACTTACATGTCTTGGCTCAAGTCTCTCCCCACTCCAATCCATCTTTCATTTATCCATTAAAATTATTTTCCTAAAGCACAGGTCCAATCATGTCACCCACCTATTCAGTAAACTCGAGTGGCTTCGTATTGCCTTCAGAAGCAAATACAAGATGCTCTGTTTGGAATTTAGAACCGTTCATAACCTAATCCCCTCCTATCTTTCCAGTCTTCTTACACTGTATGACATATACTCTGAGTCACCGACACTGCCCTCCTGGCTGTTCCACAGGATGATCTATCTCTGGGCTCTGGGCATCTTCTCTGGCTATCCCCCATGCCTGAAACACTCTCCCTCCTCTCCTCTGACTACTGACCTCCCTGGCTTCCTTTAGTTTATAACTAAAATACCACCTTCTACAGAAAACTTCCAATTCCTCTTAATTCTAGTGCCTTCCCTCAGTTAATTATTTCCTATTCGTGTTTGCATGTTGTCTCCTCCATAACATGACAGATTCCTTGAGAGCAGGGACTGCCTTTTGCCTCTTCTTATATCCCCAGTGCTTAGCATAGTGCCTGACCTGTAGTAGGTCCCAAGTAACTGCTTATTGAATGACTAGGACACATTCTTACTTTGTGATCTTGGGCAAGTCACTCAACCTCAGTGCTCTAGGCAACTGTCCAAGACTCTAAATTGCAAAGCAGGTACCTGTATACAGGCAAAAGAGTTTCTTTAACTGGTAGTTCCCTATTTAAATGAGATCATAGGCCCAGTTCCAATTCCAGTAGCCTTTTCCTTACATAGAGCTTAAATTCAGCACTTAGCAAATTGCCTGGCACATAGTAGGTACTTAATAAGTGTTTATTGATGAAGTGATTGAAATTCACTAGATTGTGAGCTCCTTGTAAGTACGGAGGGACTGTCTTTTCTCTTTTTGTATTCCAGTATCTGGCATATAGCAGCACTTAATAAAATGCTTATTGACTGACTGACTGACTGACTAATTGAAATCTTTGTCTGTGATTCTCCTGTATTTGCCCCTAGTTTTGTGTCCTGTGACCGAACAGAACACATCAAATCCCTCTTTCAAATAATAGCCCTTTAAATATTTGAAGAAAACTGCTGTATCATATCAACTCTGTCTCTTCTCCTCCCAATTAAATATCTTCTTTTCTGTCATAAACCAATCAAAAAGTGTTTGTACATACCTACTGTTGTCTTGGCTCTGTGCTAGGCGTTGGAGATGCAAATACAAAGAATAAAAAATGTGCATTTTCTAAATGAGTTTGCATTCTACTAGGAGAGACAATAAGTACACATAGCACCCATAAAGCATAAATATGAGTATGTATACATATATAGTTACTTGTGTTGTTCAGTTGTGTCTGATTCTTCATGATCTCATGAACTTGTTCATAGGGTTTTCTTGGCAAAGATACTGGAATGGCTTACCATTTCTTTTTCCAGAATGTCTTCATTTTTACAGATGAGGTAAGAAAAAGTACATATTCATCGGGAGTCACAAGAGCAAAGGCATGAGATAAAGATGGAGTGTGGGAGTGAGAAACAGAAAAGGCCAATTTGACCAGGTAATAGAACACAGAAGGGAGAGTAATATGAGAGGCCAGAGAGGTGTGTTGGACAACATTGTCTAGGGCTTTAAAAACTAATAAGGTGACATAATCTGGGATGAAGTGACTTGCCCAGGGTCACACGGTTTGTAAATGGCATAGTCAGGACTCAAACTCAGGTCCCATGACTGGTTTCCACTTCATCAAGCTGCCTGTATACTTGATCATCTCTGAGGTTCCTTCCCACGTTTACAGCCTGGGATTCTGGCAGAAGCAACAGTAACAAAACCAGGTATAAGATAATAAGATAAATCTGAGAGATATTCTGAATAATCCATAGGATTTGGTGATAAATTGATAAGAGGGTATATAATTAATATGTAAGAGAGTATCAGGAAAGGTGCCTTCAAGTTGTATTGACACAAAATGTCCCTGCCTCTTTGAGGAAAGAGCTTAATGACAATGCTTCCTTTGTTAAAAGAACTACGCAACCAAGGACAAAGACTGATCCTGAATTCACTTTGACTCTGACTCATATGATTTCTCATCTATCCAGGTGAAGTTAAGCTCAGCTTGGATCAAAATAGGAAAATGTAGAATTCTTGGGAGGGGAAGGAAGAGAGAAAGAGCAAGAGCTGATTAAACTAGAACAACAGCAAGGAGGACTGGGGGTGGAGTGGGGAATGGAATTAATACACTTTCCTTTGTATCTAGCAGAAGGACTTGTGGTCATATGTCTCAGTAGCTGTAATTACCACCTTCAACAGTGTTGAGAACACTCTGGGAGCGTTCAGCCCATCTCTTTAAGATCATGTCTTTATTACTAAGCGATGTGGCTGCATCAGCATGCTCCCATGCTTTCTAGCTTGATATTTTCAGCCATGTTGTCAAATGCCTTCGCTGAAAATGAACGTGACATCAAGGTCAGCTACCTTACCGATGGTAAATTCTTCAACTTGAAAAGGCTACAGGCCAAGACTAAAGTGGAGGGAGTGTTGGTGCATGATTTTTTGTTTGTAGATGATTGTATACTCAGTGTAGCCTCTGAAACTGAGATGCAACAAAGTATGGAACAAAGATGCAACAAAGTATCTGCTGCTTGTGTTAACTTTGGCCCAACAATTAACACCAAGAAAACACAGGTGCTCCATCAGCCAGCACCACACCATCCATATGTGGAACCATAGGTTACAGCAAATGGAGAAGTACTGAATACTGTGGATAAGTTCACTTACCTTGGTAGTGCACTTTCTAGGGATGTATACATTGATAATGAGGTTGACACATGCATTGCCAGAGCTATCTCAGTGTTTGAAAAGCTCCAAAGGACAGAATGGGAGAGAAGAGATATTAGCTTGGCTGTCAAACTGAAGAGTCATTGTACTGACCTCATTGTTGCATGTTTGTGAAACCTGGATACCATACTATTACCATACCAGGAAACTGAATTTTTTCCATTTAAATTGTCTTAGGAATATTCTGGAGATCACCTGGCAGGATAAGATACCAGATACTGAGGTCCTTTTAAGGGTTAAATTGCCAGGCATTCAAACTCTACTGCAGAGAATGCAACTCTGATGGGCTGGCCACATTTGAATGCCGAACATACACTTGCCAAAAAGATTATTATATGGAGAATTAGCACAGGGCAAGTGATTTCTGACCACATGGTGGTCAGAAAAGGTGATACAAGGACACTCTCAAGGTCTCTCTTAAGGACTTTGGAATTGATTGTGTGACATGGAAGACTGACACAGAACTGCCCAGCATAGCATGCCTTCATCAGAGAAGGTGCTATGCTCTATGAGCAAAGTGGAATTGAAGTAGCTCAAAAGAAACTCAAGATGCACAAGATTAGAGAACCCATCCCAAATGTTTACTTGGGCTTTTTGTGCCCTACCTATGGTAGAGAATTCTGAACTCTTATTGGTCTGATCAGCTACAGTCAAACACACTGTAACCTGACTCTAACATAGTGATGTCATTTTGATCCTCTTTGAAAAAGAAGAACAACCAAAGTGATATCAAGATTGCACATCTCTTTCCAGGCCAATGAGATATAGTAGATAAAGTGCTAGACTTGGCATCAGGAAGTCTTGGGTTCAAACTCCCAACATCTGACATCTACTAGCTGCATAATCCGAAGCAAGTTATTTAACCTCATTTCCACAGAGTCTCAGTTCCCTCATTTGTAAAATAATCTTAAAAGTAACAGTAGTACCTCCGAGAGTGTGTTAGAGAATTATATGAGCTGATGTATAATGAAGTTTGAATCGCTGTATAAATGTCCATTTTGTTATTGAACTGAAATTCTCAATTCCTAAGAGCTTAGCCATACTTTGTATCATATTCCCTTTCCTCTAGCTGGTGACATAGCCAAGGCCCCCTCACAGTTCATATTATCTAAACTGCTGCCCTGTTACTCTGTACCTACCCCCATGATCCTGACCTTATCACTCCTAGCCCCCCATGATTATACCCACTTCCTATACTCTGTTACATTGCAGAGCCCAGGTAGATATTTTTCCTGTCACTGCTCCAGATCTCATCAAGCTTTAGTCCCCAACACTAAGACATTATGATATTCTTGGCCCTAGATTCCTCAGCCAAGACTCCTTTAGGTCCCCTGTTCTAGCCTATTCCGGACCTCAAGTCCAGACCTTATCCACTATAAGGTCCAATCATAGCCCACATCTTATTAATTTATGTATTCACAGAACAATAAGCCTCTGTAGAGGATTTCACAGAACAATAAATCTCTATATAAGATGAAGCCTTATCTTCCTTTCTTTAGAAATGAATGTTCTTTACGTATCAAAGACTGAAAGGTCTCGTATATATTAAGATAATCATAGCAATATTTTTAAAAAGTTAAAAAAACCTGGAAAGAAATGGTTCCTCATTGTCTGGGAAATGCCTAAATAATTATGGTATATAAATGTAATAGAATATTATTACATGGTAAGAAATACAATATATATAGTGTTCAAAGAAACACGGAAAGACATGGATAAACCAATGCAAAGTTAAGAAAGCAGAACTAGTAAACAACATATACAGTGAATGCAATAATGGGAGTAAAAGCATCATTAAAAGACAGCTGTACTCTCCCTGATTGCAATGACTAATCTTGGTCCCAGAGAATGGATGATGAAACGCACTTCTCCCTCTCAGAAGTAGGACAGAGGGCTTTGAGGAGGAAGGTTTGTGTATGTGGCTGATATGTTTTGTTAAACTGTTTTAAGAGAGAAGCTTCAGTGGTAGTAGGTGGAGGGGGATGGTATAAGTCAGGAAATGATCATGGTGTAAAAAACTAAAGACATCAATAAAGAGCAAAAAAGATTGAGCAACGCACACACAGACCCAGAGAAAGGTAGATGGAGCCCCATCTCCCCTCGCCTCAAGCTCAACGATAGGTGTCTGTTCCTTAGAATCTCTAGACAAAGACATTCTACTATCTCTGTCTGTGAGACTGTGAGATTATCTTTAAACATTGTCAAGACATTCTTCCTGATATCTAACCTAAATTTTTTCTTGCTGACACCCTTATCATGATTTCCACAGATCTTGATGAGCCTCCAATATGGTGTTTTGTGTCATAAGACAGGAACCATTCAAAAAGTCTATAAAAGTCTCTCTCACTTCCTGAAGGACTCAGGGGGCACAAGGCCTGGCCCTTACAGAATTGTCGCTTCTCTCTACATTGACTGGGGACTTCTAGCATCCCCAAGGCTATACCAATTACTCCTACATGACCCATTCCTGCTAATTGTCTATGACCACAGCTGCAGTCACCAATTTGAAGGGGACTCAAGAGGAGGCGAAATTGAGTGAGAATTCCCTTGTCAAAAGGGCTCAGCCTTTGTCTCCTTGGGAGCTCTGAGGGGGATAGGGAAGGCTGGCTTGGGAAACAGAATTGCCCTAAGTTTTTGGTGAAAACAGATGGTCAGGATAGCCTCCCAACCCCGAGTTTTACTCTTTTCACCTTTCTGACCCCAAGTTTACTGGAAATGATAGTGGTTGGGACTCCTGAATAAGAAAACACCCTGGTTTATGGATAATCTTGGGCGAGGGGGTACTGGACATGGGGAGTGCTGAAGGGGGGAATTCCCCCAGGAGGAGGGTCCTGAGCTAGGGGGTGTTGGTTCTGAGGAGCCTAGAACTACATGATCCTGGGCAGGAGGAACCTAAGTGAGGGGTCTCTCAATGTGGACAGCCGTAGAAAGAAGGAGGCCCTAACAAATGGGCCTTCTTGAGGTGACTTAGGTTATGAATAGCCTTGAATGAAAAACCCTTGGTGGTGGGAAATGATGAGTGAGAATGAAAAAGCCCTAGTCATAATGAGCCCTAAAGGAGGGGATTCCCTGACAGAAGGTCTAAAGTGAAGAATCCCTGGATATGGGCAACCTTATGACAAGTCACAAGCTGTGCTACAGCTAGGTGGCACCGAGTTCTGGGCCTAGAGTCAGGAAGAGCTGAATTAAAATTCAGCCTCAGACACTTTCTAGGGTGATCTTGGGCAGACACTTAAACTCTGCCTCAATTTCTTCAACTGTAAAATGAGGATAATAATAGCACCTACTTCCTATGGTTGTTCTGATGATCAAATGAGATATTTTTAAAGTACTTAGCACAGAGTGTGGCACGCAGCAGTCACTTAATAAATGCTTGACCCCTTACCACCCCTCTTTCCCCTTCCCCTTCCTTGAGTGAAGGGACTCTGGCCATGAAGAATTCTGAGTAAGAGAACTCTGACTGTGGGGAACCTTGGAGTTAAGGGGGCACTGAGTGGGTCAGCCCTAGGATAAAGATATCTTGGCTTTAAGGATGCCTGAGCAGCCGCTGGCTTTGTTTAGCTTTGATTGAGAGGGCTCTGGCTAAAGGAAGCCTAAGAAGCTCTGACTGACTTGGGTCTTAGGTACTGCTCAATGAGGAGGCTTTGGCTCTGAGGACCCCTGAGCGAAGGGACTCTGGTTATAGAAAGGTCTTAGTGAGGGGGCCCTGGCTGTCAGGACCCCTGAGTTAGGGGGCCCTGACTGTGAGGAGTCTCTGGTTATAGAGGTCCTCCATGAGGGGCCCTGGCTGTGAGGAGGCTCTGGTTATAGAGGACTCTCAGTGAGGAGGTCCTGGCTGTAAGTTATAGTTATAGAGAGGCCTTAGTGAGAGGGCCTTGGTTATGACACCTGAGTGAGAAGTCTATGGTTATAACAACTTAGAATGTGGGGATCCTGACTCCAGGGATTCTAGGGTGGGGGATCCTGAATATAGGAAGCTTTGAGTGAGGGAATCTTTAGGTATTCTGAGGAGGAGGATCCTAGTAATGGGGGATTCTTAGAGGACCCTTGCCCAAAAGGAATCCTGAGTCAGGGAAGCCCATATATGTGGAGGCCTGAGTGAGCAAACTCTGAACACTCAAGTTTGAGTTGGGGGAGCCATGGCTGTGGGAAGCCAGCACTGAGGGAGAGGAATCTGGCTATGGACAACATTGACATGGGTGCAGGGTACCTCTCAACCCGCCTGGGTTAAGTAGTATGTAGAGAGCATGTTGGAGATGTCAGGTCAAATCCAAAGCACCTAATCTAGGGTGCTCATTTCCCAATGCACCCCCACTCCCCCACCGCCCATGATGAGTTCATGTTCTTTCACTGACAGCAGATGGCAGTGCAATCTAACATAAAGTCTGACTTCTCAGAGTCAGGGGGCAGGTGGCAGGCGGTCTCAGAGGCTGGACCAAGTAGAGGTCCCAGGTGAGGTGAGAGTGTGCTTAAGGAGAAGCCGAGGGGAGGCAGGATTATGGGACTCTCAACACTCCCTCCCCCATCCTTCTCAACTTCCACTCACTGGAGTCCCTTGGGAAGGTCGAGCCAGATGGGAAAGCCCAAACACCATCTCTTCTACACAGTTTCCTAAGTTAACTATGCCTATTATAGCCCCAAACACAGGACATCCCAGACTCTTACACAGGCTTAGGACCCTGTCACAGCCCAAATTCTTTCCCAGCATACCACATATGTCGTTATCCTGGCCCACATTCATATCCCAACATTCCCCAGGCCTTATAACTACTGGGATAATGTCACATAGCCCAGGCTCTGTCACATTCCAGACCACATCATTACCCAGATATTGTAATATTTGGCACCATGTCATCTCTAAAATTTGCACCCTAACCTAGGCTCCATAATCTCCAAGAACATGTCTCAGGCATGGCCTAAACTTTTTCCAAAATGTGTTACTACTCAGGCCTTGTAACTTCTAAAACTGTGTCAGAGTTCAGGACCACTTATTTTTCAAACCCCAGTGTTACCCGGGCCCCATAACATCACAACCCAGATTCAATCATGCCTCTGGCCTCAGACAGCTAGCCTTAGTTTCCAAAAACACTCAGACCCCAGGACCTCCGACACCCTACCATATTACAGACTTCAGAGCCCAACAGTACTGCAGAGACATTCCAGGCCTGGTTTGTAGCCCAAATATCAATCTACTGGTCCCCAGTTCCTTCCCCCACTCCAGACTTCCTCTGCACCAAATCTATGGAGTCAGTGATCACTAGGATAGAAGAATCTAGATCAATCACCAATAATCTATAGTTTGGCATTTCGTGGAACATTAATAAGAACCAGACACTATAGGGAATACACAAACCAAGAGAATAAGAAGACAAAGTCTCTGACGTCTAGACCTTACAATAATAATACCTAACATTCATTATAAAACTTACTATGTGCAAGGTGCTGTGCTAAATGCTTTGCAATTATGAGAAGGCAAATATTCATGAAACAATAGTTAATACAAGAACAAGAGTTAGTGTGACATAGCAAAAAGGAATTAGAGGACCTAGGTTTGAATTCCAGCTCTATCATGTACTAACTGTGTGACCTTGGGCAAGTCCCTTAACCTCTCTGGGACTAGTATCTGTCAAATTAGGGGGTCAGACAAGATTGTCTCTAAGGTTTCTTCTATTTCTAAATCTCTAATTTTTATCAATGGAAATGGAACTAAAGAATATATATTACCATCTGATTTACTGCAGCTACCTAAGAACCACCGGGCTTTTCTGTCTGATTTGTGACTAAAACCTCTGACATTTGTTGTATCCCTCTATTAGAATGCAGGTACCTTGAGAACAGGAATTATCTCACTTTTCTATTTGCATCCTCATTGCTTTATACATAGTCAATGATTGATAAATGGCCTATCATTCATTCATTCATTTTATAATCCTATAAACGTGTACTAAAGGGATAAGCTCTGTGGTTCTGACTCCAAATGTTATAGGGTCTGCCCCTGATAGCAATGCCCGTTCCCCTGCAGAGACTGAAAAGGTTGGGTTCCTTTTTTTCATTCAAGATCTTCAGACTTGTATGACTCCTTTAGGTCATAGGTCTTTAGCACCAGAAGGCACGGTCAAAGGCACCATCCAATTCAGCCTCTGCCTTTTCTGTCATGTCTACAAGCTGACTCTCAGAACCATATTTATATACCCTGCTTCTAAGTTCTCATGGGAGGCAGATTCCCTTCAATTTCCCATGATTATATGCTCTAGCATTTGTTCAAGGCCAAACGCAAATCCTTTCTATCAGTCTTCCTTGCTCCGGAGGCCTGGCCTTATGCCTGATTGTATCATCAAAGTCAGCCAGTACATAGTCCTTCCCCCATCTATGCTAATTCTAGCTGCTCTAAGTTAGTGTGCTTCACCTGTACTGGCCCTTCAGGAATCTCATCTGTTTTTATTTACTTCTCAAACCCGTTACCCTAAATATGTATGTGTTAGACATAGAAAGGAAATGGGACAAGGATAGGGTTTTTCTAGACTGAGATTCCCACATCTGTAATGGATCACTCAGAGCCCAAGGGATCAAAGAAAAAAATTCGTTTAATAAAAACATACTAAAAAAAAAACCAGTGTCTTTTTTTTTTAAAACCAATTATACATACACACACATTGAAATGAGTAATTAGGGGCACTCCTCCCTTTTACCTAATCTTCTGGGTTGGGGACCTTTCTACGGAACTAGGCCCTCTTCTACAGGGTGTGTGCTCTGGTCCCTTACTAATGACATGAGTAACCCAGCAACAGGCAATAAACGACAGAATTCACACAGTCACAAAATGGCAACGTATTTGCCTGGACTTTTGCAATAGCTTCTTAATTAATCTTCCTACTTCCAGTTCCTCCCTTCTCCAACCCATGTTTCACACAAGTTGTAAAATAATTCTCAAATGCACAGGCTTAACTCTATTACTTCCTTGTTCCCAAACCTTTGGTGGCTTTTGATTGCCTAGAGTTTCAAATACAGGCTCATTAATGTGGTATGATCAGGCCTGTCCTTTAGGAAAATCATCTTGATGATTATGTGAAAAAAAGATAGGGACGGGGCAAGATGTGAGGGCTTTAAATAGGGTGGTAACCATGTGGGTAGAAAGTAGGGGATGCATGCAAGAGATATTATGGGCCAGAAATACTAAGAAAAGGCAACTGAGTAGATATATGGGATGATTTAGAGTGAGAGTTTAGTGTGATACATGGTCTATCTGGGTCACTGAAAGAATTGTGATAATCTCAGTAGTAACAAAAAAGTTTGGTAGAGAGGTGGGCTTTGGGGAAAGGATAATGAGGTCTGTTTTCAACCCACTGAGTTTGAGAAACAGGAGACATTCAATTAAAAATGTCCAATAGGCAGTTAGTATTGTAGGACTAGACTTTAGGAGAGAGTCTAGGGTGGGATGCATAGATATGGGAGGCATCTTCATAGAAACGATAAAACTCTTAGGAACTGATGAGGTCATGATAAAAGACCATATAAAGAGAAGAAAGAGAGCCCAAGACAGAACCTTGGGGTATTCTCACAGTAGGATGAGATATGGAGATAATATACTAAAAGAGACTGAGCAGGAGTACTCAGAGAAGTAGGAGAAGAACCAAGAGAGCACAGTGTCATAAAAACTCAGAGAGGAGATGAAGCCTACCTTCAAATAACAGCTTTGTAGGTCCATAGGACCATATATATATATATATAGAACTGGAAGGGACCTCAGAGACCAGTTAGTCCAAACTTGTTAATTAACAGATGAGGAAAATGAGGTCCAGGGAGATAAGTGTTAAGCCTAACATCACACAGGTAGTAGTCATCACAAGTGGGATCTGAATCCGCATCCCTTGATCCTGGAGCCACTGTGTCATAGCTGTACTTGGTTCACTAGAAAAAATTAACAAAGAGGCTCATTTTTAGCAAAAGTTTTGTTCCAAAGTGCTGGTATGAACTTGGTCATTCTCAAGTTAACTTTCAAGGTGATTGAATTTTAAGCTATAGAAACTCTTAAAGACCAGCTGTTAAGCTGTAGAGGGGTAGCCATCTGCATCACTGGAGAATTGCCCATACTCACAAATTCATGGCCCCTTTAAGAACTGAAGTAAATTTGTGACCACTGTGAATCCAAGAAGGAGTCAGAAAATAAGACTATTTGTGACTGCAGCCACAAAGCCAAGACCATCCCCTGAAGTAGCACAGAAAGGATTGATCACCATTAGCAACAGGAATCTTACATAAAGAAGGCAAGCTGGAGTTGGGGGAAGACTGGAGGAAGAAAGGGGGAGGGGGATAATTATGATAGACTTCCTGCTCCAGAGGCAAATTGTGGGATACATCCTCAGATTCCTCCACTTGGAACTGGAGGGTCTGAGTCACCCTGCTGGCCTAACTCTCAGGTTTTGCTGGAACAAATGCCTTCACCACAAAAATGGGCGGGGTATGAGAACATACAGGATGGGGGTGGAGTCAGATTGAAAGAAAAGGCACCTAATATCTTCCAAAAGGAAAAAGTGAGTCAGTTGAGGGAACAGCTGAATTCCTGTACTGCTTATTAGAAACTAGGTCCAGCCAAGCTTTAAAAGAATGGATAGGACCAAAATGTGAAACTGGTATATAAAGCTCATATATTCTCTAGCAATTAGTGTATACAATCAACATTTTTCATGGTGTAATTAAACAGTTGCTGGTCCCAAAGGACTGGGGTACATGCTCTTTCTAAAGGGGCTCCTGACTAGCAGTCAATGCTGGCAGATCAGGTTCAGTCCTGGAGGAGCCTGACCTCTGAAGTGAGTCATCAAGTGTTTTCCTCACATTCTCCGGCTCTTTGTGCCTCCACTTCCAGAAACCCAGTGAAATCCCTTAAAGCATAGGTTTGGTTCATATCTAGGGTCTCTTATAAGTTATTACTTCACATTTACGTCCTTGTCAATTTCTTTTTTGTAAGGGAAAGAAATAGCTGTCCTATGCCTGATCTACATTGTATATTAAATACCTTCATACTCTCTTTTGAGGCAGTTAGTTGTAGTAAACACAAGAGATGTTGATTGCAGAAGTAGCTGAGGCCCCAGGTCAGTGGAGATATGGATTCAGAGTAAAGTGACAGTGCAGAGCCAAGATGAAATGTAGATGGCCTAATGGGCATTCCCACAACTGTTTATGTTCTGATAAGTTTAGTACTATCCTCCCAGCAGATTTTGTATCAGTGGTTATACTGAATTTGTTCTGTGATGCATGTTTGTGAGTCTTTAGCATTTCTTGTGTGTGTAGGAATAAATTACCTGTCCCATATCTAATTCTTATTGTTCATCGAAAACCTTTTCACTCCCTTTTATTTGGGGAGATCCTAGATATAAGGCATAAGTAAAACCATCCACCCTGGAGTGCTGGGGTGAGGGGTTTAAACTAAAGAGTTTTAGAAAACAGAGGCTCATTTCACTAGAGTCAGTCTTTCCCTGGATAGAACCTGATCTAAATGGCAGGCCTGAGTACAAGACAGGGAATGAATTTCATATTCCCATCTCCTTTGGTGACCAATAGTGTTCCTCAAGGTTAGAGATGTAAAAGGCATGATTTGAACCTGCAGTCTATTGCTCCAGTTGTACTATGCTACGTCTGAAGGATCTCTCCCACTAATTCATCAATATTCCATTCAGTTCAGCAAATATTTATTAATCACCATGTGATAGTCTCTCCCAAACCCTTTTTTTGGAGGCAAGAGGAGCAGTCTTTCCTGCAAGATTCTGCCTCTGCTCAAGATCTAACTCTCTCCTTCTGTATGATGCCACCCTCTTCTTGAATCTTTTATGCCAGCAGCCTTCCATGATAGCAATTTCCATGTTCCACGTTGCTAATTGGTGCCTCCCTGCCTGAAATGTCAGAAGTGGGAAATCAATCATATACGCCTGCTAGTACTCCAGCTTAATCACCAAGCCAGCCAGATTTATTAATGACTGTGGACCTAGGAATCCAGTCTGGGAAATTGGAGGGCATAATGATGAGAGTTTAGTGAAACCTGGATGTAACAAGACCAGAGGGCAACTGTTCACAGAACCATCCTGGGCTCCTTTTTTCTTCTTTCCATGCATGACCTAAAGACCAATGCACCAAGTCTTTGGTTGTATCCATAGTTCTATAACTTCCCTGCAATGCTTTGGAGCTGCTAGCCTGGCATCTTTCCTTATTTTATTGCACTTGTCTGTGCTCTCACACCTGGATGTTACTCACCCTTTTAAACCTCAGGCTTTCCTTTGGGCAAATTAAAATGTGCCAAACAAAAGCTTTTTGCTGCAGATTCTCTGGCTGGTCTAATTTTTCTGGGAAGCTTTTTAAAAATCCCATGGCAACCACAGTAGACAATGTATAAGACAGAACCGCTGTAGTGTAGGCCCTTATCATTTCATGCCTGGACTATTGTCATGGCCTGCTAGTGGCTCTGTCTACTTCAAGTTTTTCCCCACTCCAATCCATCCTCCATTCCTAGCCACTAAAATGATTGTCCTAAAGCACAAGTTCAATCATGCCACCCTCCTACTTAATAAACTCTAGTAGCTCCCTGTCGCCTTCAGGATCAAATACAAAATGCTTTGACATTCAAAATCCTCTATAACCTAGGCTCCTTTTATCTTCTCAGCAGTCTTCTTACACCTTAATCCTTGATACAAATTCTTCAATCCAGTGACACTGGCCTCCTCAGTCTTCCATGAACAAGACACTCCATCTCAGCTGTGGGAATTTTCTCTGGCTGTCCTCCATGCTTAGAATGTTCTCCCTGCTCAGAATGTTCTCCCTGCTCTACTTTAACTCCTGACCTCCCTGACTCCCTTTGAGTTCTATATAAAATTCCATTTTTTAATGAAAGCTTTTCTCAGCACCTCAAATCCAATATCTTTCCTTTGTTAATTATTTCCCATATATCCTGTATATAGCTTGCTTTTGTATATATTTCATTGGATGTTGTCTCGTCATTACATTGTAAGTTCCTTGAGAGCAGGGACTATCTTTTGCCTCTTTTTGTATCCCCAGTGTTTAGTACAGTGCTTGCCACATGGTAAGTAATTAATAAATATTTATTGATTGGTTGATCTTAGGGCACTGGGGAATTTAAATTTCATTTGTTTTCATTTCTTCAGTATATCTGAAGTTGGCAATTCCATCCCCAGTGCATTTTTCAACCCATATATATCATCTTATTCTATTTAATTTTCATCTATGATTTCTTATAGATGATCCACAGAAGATCTAGCTCTTTTCTTCTGATTAGTTCTGGGCCCAGCTCACTATTTATCTGCAATGCCCATCCTAGTTATATGTTCCAATGGACTAATCACCAAATCATATTCCATAGTCTAGGCCACAATCCATTTGTTTTGTTTTCTGAATAAGTTATCTGGCTAATCTAGTTTGAGTAAACATAGATCTCATTCTGGAGACCCTGCAAAATGTTCCAGGGCTTGATATCAGTATAAGATAGATTATTCACAAAAAGGATCATTTAGATACAAAGACCAAATAAGATCTAGATTCTTTATAATTTAATAGATATGCAAACTAGGAATTGGATGATGAGAAACCAACTCTTATAGGCATATGCAACATGGACTCTGGATCACATGTGAGTATTTTATGATTATCCTGTGACTATTTTTCTCTGACAACCATGTGGTAAAGAAGTGGGCTTCTTTGACTTTTTGCTGAGTTGGAACTGATCCTACTTTAAAGAGATTTCCACAGGGCTAAATTGCTCTTTTTTTCCTTGTGGTGAGTCAGGCAAGGACTCCTGTAAGCCTCTAGGTATGGAGAGAGAACTAGCACCAGTGACTTGCTTTTCCCACTCAGGCCAACATGAAGCCATTGCCCTGCTGTTGCTCCTTACTCTCTCGTGTCTATCCTTTCTTGCTCTTAAATGAAGAAGTATTAGAGAAGGGACTGACTAGGCTGTGACTCTGTGAACTTTAAAAGGTTAGGAGAGTTCTAGGGAACCAGGAATTGGAGTCTATGCCAGAGGGTACCAGGAGCATAGCCTGGTAAAGAATAGCCTGCTTGATCCAGCATAGAAATGGACCAAGGATAGCCCAGAGTGTCTTGTCTATTAGATTAACTGTGCCACGTTCAGAAATGAACTTGGTGGAGTGAATGCTTTGTGGTAATCACTTTCCCTAGGGTCCAAGATGGTATAGGGGAGAATATGCCTGCCCACACTTAAAGGGAAGATTTGCTTTCTACACCTTCATAATAAATATCCTGTTTTGGATAGCTAATTTATATTAAATCATTAAATTAATACGTGGACACTAATAAATGGTAATAACAATACAAGGGAGATACTAACCATAACTTGTAATTGACATTGGGGGGAATAGATTGGAATAGAAACATAAGGCAATAACATTAGAAAGAGAACCCTTAAGTGTGGGGTACCCTTAGATCCATGAGGGCGAAATATAAGATCTGGTCTTGCTTTTCAGGATCTGACTTGTCAATGTGATTGGAATTGGGATGAGGACTACCTGAGAGAGTATTCAGACAAGGGGCAGGGAGAAATAGATAGATGGATAGATAGATGATAGATAGATAGATAGATAGATAGATAGGTAGATAGATGATAGATAGATAGATAGATGGATGGATAGATAGATGATGGATAGGCAGAGGGAGGGAGGGAATGGAGGGAGAGAGAGAGAGAGTGAGAGAGAGAGAGAGAGAGAGAGAGAGAGAGAGAGAGAGAGAGAGAGAGAATAAAATATTGCTAAACTGGGAAAAGAAATATAAGTAAAGCAAGATAGCCTCTGCCCTCAAGATGCTCACATCCTAGAAGAGGAAGATGAAACATAAAGGGGAGCTTTGGTGGGGAGGTTCTACTCACAGGTAGCATGGTTTGCAATTAATGACCAAGAAGTGTAACAGGCTTAGTTCTAGATGAGATATAGTTAAAATTCAACTATCAGGTCTCAAGGTAGTTCTTGGGGCAGAATCCAAGTTTCTGGTGGGGAGTAGGTAGGCATGAAAGCTAGTTTGGAGCTTGTAGCTGAGAGGAAGGAGGATAAGACCCCAAAATAAATGATTCTGATAAAGATTAAAATGAACCAAGTATGTAGGAGAGGTCCAAGCAGAGTGCTCTGTGAAATCTGAGGTGGACTTTTAGTGGAGGGATAGGAGAGTGGGCAAGGATTGATTAGGGAAAGCTTCTTTAGGGGGTAAATATAACCATTTGTTAAACATCAGTATACATAATGAATACACGTGAAGGAAAAGAGGGATTTTAACATGGAAAGATGGCAAGGGGGGATGGGAAGGCACATACTAGTTATGGTGGAAGCCTGAACAAAGGTCTTAGATTAGAGACAAGAGAAAGCAAGATGATACTTAGTACAATGTAGCTTCAATATTTGAATGGGGATAGCATGAGATATATTGGAATGGTGCATTAGAACTAGCTTGTGGAAGGCCTTGAATATTAGAATAAGGAGTTTATATTTTATGCAGCAGATGATGAGTAGTCAGTAGTCACTGACATTTTTGAGTAGCACTGTAGAATTATCTCAGCAGTTCATTAGGAAAATTACATAGGCAGCAATTTGAAGGACAGGTTGGAGGTGAATAGACAAGAGACTTGTTAGGAGAATTTTGCAATAATCTAGTCAAGAGGATCTGACTACAGCTAGGTGTAGTGGGAATAGAAAAGAGGGTGGAGATGTGAGAAATACTGAATGCCACAAAAGTGTTGAGAAGACTGAAAAGAAGGCCACTAGATGTGTCAATGACAACACTAAGGACCTTGGAGAGAGCAGTTTTGACAGGATGGTGATGAGGAGGAGGAGAACCAAATTGATTGAAGGTAGAGTTGGAAGAAAAGTAGGAAATGCAAAATTTAACTCAAGATTTCAAACCTGAGTGATTACAAGGTCAGGGATGCCATCAAATAGAAATAGAGACATTAGGAAAAACAACAGATTTGGGGAAAAATATTATGAGTTTAGTTGGGGACATAATGGATTTGAGATGCCCATAGGACATTTGAAAATATAATGGGCCTGTTTAACTGTATCAGAAGCAAGAGGAAAGCCAAAGAAAAGATAAAATTACTGCTGGAGTGTATGAGGTAATGATAACAGAAAAATCATTTTTTTATTTGGCTTCTGTGAATAATAGTCATACTGTGATGTTTGTAAAAGATGGTTAACAGGAAATTAAAGCACAAGGTAATTGAGGAGATGGTGAGCAAGTACCCACTACTATTAATTGAAGATTTAATAATAGAAGATATTTGCATAACACTTTCAGCTCTGCACTTTATATACATTTTCTCATGTGTTCCTCAAAACAATCCCCATTTTACAGATGGGGAAACTGAGGTTAAGTGAGGTTAAGTGAATTGCCAAAGATTATACAGGTGGGAAGTGTCTGAGGCAGCATGTGACCTCTCCAAGTTTAGCACCCCCTCCACTGCCCCATCTAGCTGCCCAATAATTATTTTTATTATCATGATCAAATGAGATACATTTAGCACAGTATCTGGTACAAGCTTGGTGCTGTTCCCTTTTCCTTCCTGATCCTTTTCAAATGGCTTCAAGAAACAGTCATTATTATTAATATTACACATTTCCATTCCAAATTACTTTCAAACATTTAATAAACATTTGTTATTAACCATAGTAATAACTAACATTTATATAAGCACTTGCTACAGGTATACCTTGGTGATATTGCAGATTCAGACCACCTCAATGAAGCAAATAAAGTGAGTCACATGAATTTTTTGATTTTCCAGTGCATATAAAAGTTATGTTTACACTATACTGTAATCTGTTAAGTGTACAATAGTATTATGTCAAAAAAGTATATACCTTAATTAAAAATACTTTATTGCTAAAGAAAAATGCTAACCATCATCTGAGTCTTCAGTAAGTCATAATCTTTTGGTTGGTTGAAGGTCTTGCCTTGATATCGATGGCTGCTGACTGATCAGGGTAGTGGTTGCTGAAGGATGAAGTGGTTGTGATAATTTCTTAAAATAAGACAGCAATGAAGTTTGCCTTATGGATCAACTGTTCCTTTCACTTGAATACTTAGAGACCATTGTAGGGTTATTAACTGGCCTAATTTCAATATTGTTGTGTCTCAGGGAATAGGGAGGCCCAAGAAGAGGGGAGAGAGACAAGGGAAGGCCAGTTGGTGGAGCAGCCAGAATACACACATTTATTGATTAAGTTCACCATCTTATATAGACTCAGTTGTGGGGTCCCAAAATAATTCTGATAGTAACATCAAAGATCATTGATCACAGATCACCAAAAAAGATATAATAATAATGAAAAAGTTTAAAATATTGTGAGAATTACTAAAATGTGATGCAGATACACAATCTGAGTACAGCATCTTCGCATGATAAAGTGAAGCAAAATAAAACGAGGTATGCTTGCATGTGCCAGGCACTGTGCTAAATGCTAAAGACTTTACAATTATGATCTCATTTTATCCTCTTAACAACCGTGGGAGGTAGGTGCTATTTTTACTCTCATTTTAAAAATGAGGAAACAGGCATACAGAGGTTAAATGACTCGCTGAGGTTATACAGCTAATAAATGTTTGAGGCTGGATTTGAAGTCAGATCTTCTGGCTCTGCAGTGAACAGAGTGCCAGGCCTGATATCAGGAAGACCTGAGTTCCTACCTTAGATCCTTAAGATGTGTGATCCTGAGCAAGTCACTTAACTTTGCTTCTCATCTATAAAATGAGCTGGAGAAGGAAATGGCAAACTACTCCATTATCTTTGCCAAGAAAACCCCAAATAAGGTCACAAAGAGTCAGACATGACTGAATAGCAGCTTCCTGACTCCAGGCCCAGCACTCTAACCACTACACCACCTAGCTGCACCATTGACTCCCATTACATGCAAGGCACTGAAGTATGCTCCTGGGATAAAAAGAAAATATTGAAACAATCATATCCCTCAAAGAACTTACATTCTACAAGGAGGAATAAATCTTGTAAGTGTATACAAATGCCTATTAAAAGGCAGAGAGAGATGAGAGGTGTGTGTGTGTAACACAAAGGGTCACAGGAATATTTGAGGAGGGAAAGAAAGAACATGTTCAGTTGAGTTACAATCATGAATAACTACATGAAGGAGATGACACTACAGCTTTGACTTGAGGATAAGGATTCTGAAAGATAGAAATGATTCAGTTCATTCCAGCCATAGGGGACAGCATCTGCAAATGCATGTACAGAAGTGGGAACATCTAGTAGTCCAATTTGACTGGAAAATACAGTACACGAAAGGGTGTAATGTGAAATACGACTGGGAAGGTAGGTTGTAGCCAGATTGTTAAGGGTTTGGAATATCAGATTGAGTGGTTTTAATTGTATCCTCCAAACAATAAGGCTTTTAAACAGTGGAGGGACATAGCTACCTTGTCTCTTAGAAAGATTACCTTGGCAACTCTGTGAAAGATGAATTTAAGTGCCTTAAGGTTTACAAAAACATATTTCTTACCTCCTAGAGCAAATATTATCTTCATTCTGCACTTAAGGAAACTGAGGTGCAGAGAGGTTAAATGACTATCATGACACTAAAGATCTACTATTTGAAAGGTGCTGTGCTAGGCCCAGCAATACCCAGGATAAAGGCAACAAGTACAGACAAACTCTATCCCAAGAAACTGTAAAAAAAAAGGGTTCAGTTTCTTCGTTTGTAAAAGGACAGTATTCATTCACTAGATGATCTCTAAACTCCCTGCCAACTCTAAATCTAGGATACTGTTTGCTGAATCACTATCAGTGATCTTTGAATAATTATGAAGAATTATGAGACATTTCAGGACAGAAACAGGAAACATTTATTCTGATTTTCCAAAAGAGGGAGAATTCTTAAACTATAGATCAGCAACTTCATTTTCTGACAAATTTCTAGAATCCATTATTAAAGGGATAATTTACAAACCCTTAGAAAAGGAAGTGGTGACCACCAAAGCCAGTATGGGTTCATCCAGAACAGCTCATGCCAGACTAATCTCATTTCCTTTTTTTGAAAGAGTTACTGGACTTGTAGATGAGGAGAATATAATTAGGCAGAGTATAACTGAATTTTAGGAAGGCATCTGACAAAGCCTCTCATGACATCGTTCTGAAAGGAGATTGAGATATAAGGGCTAAGTAATAGCACAATTATAAACCTTTGGAGGCATCTGAACAACCAGACCCAAAGAATGGTGATTAATGATTGAGGTCAACTGACTTGGAGATTTCTAGAATTCTTCAGGGTTGTTATTAATCTTGTCTTGTTTAACATTTTTACTGATTTAGATGAACAAATAAAGACCATGCTTTATTAAATTTTTGGATAACATGGGAAGCATTGCCAATATATACATATATGTATACATCTATACAATATAGACATATATCTATATACCTATAAACATCTCTATAGCTGAGGTAAAAACAAGGCAATGTATGTACCTGTACACATGTATATATGCATGTGTTTCTTTACATATACTGACACATAGATATACAGATACATGTGTACCTGTATGAGTGTGTACATGAGTGCATGCAGGCATGCGTATATGTGTGTGTGTGTATAAAATTGTGATCAAAAAGAGGCAATGTAGTTCAGTGAAAAAAACTCCTGGATTTGGAGTTACAACTTAGCTTCACATTTCAGTTGATAGTCCTTGTGTGATCTTAGGTTGGTTCCTTAACCTCTCTGGGTCTCAGTTTCCTAATCTAATATATGAAGTTCTTCAATTAGATCAGGGCTCCTTAACCTAGTACCTATGAACTTAATTTTTAAAAAAAATTTTGGATTCAATATAATTGATTTCCTTTGTAATACTGTGTGTTTTAGCTTATGCATTTAAAACCATTTTTCTGAGAAAATGTCAACAAGTTTCACCAGACAGCCAAAGGGGTCCATGACACACACCCATACAGAGAAAAGATTAGAAATCCCTGGATTATCCTTTCCAGTTCTAAATTGATTATGATTTTATGATTCTGACAGGGTAGAATGAAAGGCTAAAACTAATAAAATATAATTTAATAAAGATAATTATAAGGGTTCTACAGGGGTTATTAAAAAATTAGCTGCACAAATATTGGATAGAGGAAATACGACTGGACAACAATTCATGTGAAAAACACCCTTGGGTTTTAGCGGACAGCCAGCTCAATAGGAGTCAACAATGTGGTGCAACAGTCAATAAACTTATTTCAATTCAATTCAACAAACATTTATTCCACAATCAGAGACTCCAGAAATAGAAGTGGCATTCAGACTGTGGATAATGATAGACATAGACTCTTTTGTGCTCAGCTCTGGTTAGCTCATCTCTGGAATATTGTGTTCAGTTGTGGATGCCATGTTTTAGGAAGCAGAAACGTTTTTATAGATTCAAAGGAGAAGGGTCCAGGACTGTGATTGGTCTTAAAAGCTATGTATTTGAGGATCAATTAAAGGAACTGGGGATGCTTAGTTAGAGAAGATTTTTAGGGGTGAAAGCACGAACCCAAACTTCAAATATTCAAAGGGCCAACACACAGAAGAAGGGATTGGTGTTTTACTTTTCTCCAGAGGAAAGAAGCAATGGGCTGAAGTATAAGGGGCACATTTTAATTAGATATAATCTTCCTAATTATTGTCCAAAAGGGGAATAGTTTGCCTTAGTTGTCCAACCCTTAAGATCTCCAAGAAGCTAGATGTTGACTTGTTAGAGATATTGTAGAGTAAGGTTATTGTTCAGGTACTGGTAACACTAGATAACCTTTAGGGTAGCTAGGTGCTGTAGTGCACAGAGTGCTGACTCTGGAGTCAGGAAGAAAATAAAGTCAAATCTCCTCTCAGATACTTCCTAGCTGTGTGACCCTGGGCAAGTAACAGTTGTCAGTCTCAGTTTCCTCAATTGTAAAATAAGAATTATAATAATACCACTCACCTTCCAGGGTTGTTGTGAAGAGTAAATGAAATAATACTTGTAAAACATCTGGCACACAGCAGGCACATAACAAATGCCTTTTCCTTCAATTTTCAACTGACTTCACAAAATGTGAGGTTGGAATTCTAGGGAGGTCTGTATTAGAAATATATTTAAAAGTCACATACTTAATAAATTCAGTGATATAAGCCACCGTGGTTATGAAATACCAGAGAGATATATAGAAAGGAGGTGAAGGACAGAACATTGAAGGTATATTCATGTTTAAGTAGGATTAGAAACTGGACACAATGCACAACGTGCACAGGAAGAACTTGGGTTCTGGTGTCAGAGGATCTGAATGTGCGTTAGTACTCTACCAACTTTGTGACCCTGACCAAGTCACTTAATCTCAGTCTTCATTTACAAAATGAGGGGGTTGAACTAGCTACCGCTCAGGTTGCTTCCAGAGCAAAATTTATGATCTGTGCTACTCAGGGGTTAAGGATGGAAATTCAAATGAAACAAAGCAATAGATTTAGAGAAAAGCTAATTTGCATGTGCATTAGTCTTTCCTTTGTACCAAACCAGAGTTTCCATTCCAGTTCTGTTCTTTTTCTTGCTTTTTTCTTCATGCCTGTGGTCAATAATTTCTTTTTAAAAAACCTAGATCTGTGATATTTCAATCTACCTATAGTCTCAGTCTCTCTGCTGACCCTCGCATCTCCAACTGACTTTGAGACAACTTGATGTACAGTCGTTTAGTCATTTTCAGTTGCATCAGATTCTTCCTGACTCTATTTGGGATTTTTGTTTTTGTTTTTGTTTTGGCAAAGACACCGGAGTGGTTTCCTCTCATCTTACAGATGAGAAAACTGATTGACTTTCTTGACTGATCTGCCTTTTCCAATCAATCATTTTCTTCAGGGAGGTGACCTGGGCTCATTTAGCCATTCTACGGTGGCTCGTCTCAGTGAAATAAATTATTCCTTTGGCTGTAACGGGGCTGGAGATGAGCACTTCGGGTGAGACTTTAAAAGAAAGACTAAGTCGGGGAACAACCACATTTTAGGACACAACGACAAACGACAAAGTACCGGATGGGAGAAGAAATTAGCTTGTTAATCAGGGAATCCCAAATGGGAAACGGGGATGAGGGTCTGAGTGATAGATAAATGAACAAATTAAAGTATCGAACATTAGGAGTGGTGGGACAACTGCCCTACAGCAACGCCAGTGCAGTCTGAGCCAGTCGGAAGATGCCCCAGAGTGGGCGGGCCCCAGAGGATCCTCCCTGGAGGATCGAGGTTCGGGACGGCTGGTACAAAGGCGCAGAGGGAGCAGTTAGCGGGCCGGTCAGTTTGGCTGGAATGCTAAGAATGTGAAGAGGGATAACGGAAAAACAAGTCCGGAGCCTGGACGGCCAGCCCCTCCTCCCACAAGGGCCTTCGGACCTCGAAGGTGGTCCTTGGGGGTCGGGCCCCCGGGGCTCTGGTCTCCTCCAGCTGGCGCTGCGCTCCGCAGCGGGCAGAGTTAGAGATGCTGATGCCCGCGGCGCCTTGGCACGGAGCGAGGGCATGGGCATGGAAGAAGCATTTTGGGGACCAGGGGCCCCGGCTGCCCGCCTCCCTCTGCGGGAGGAGCCCCGCAGGAGGAGGGAATGAGGGCTGGCTAGGGCGTGGCGGCTGGAGAAGGGGCAGCCCCTAAAGACCCCGGCCCCGCCCGTCTGAGTCACGGACCCCGGCCCTGCAGCGGCGCTCCCCGCCCCCGACGGGAGGAGCCCGGGAGGCCGCGGTGCACACACAAGCGGCCGAGGGAGCCACGAGACGGGAGCGGATCCGAGCGGGCTGGGGCGCCATGGGGGAGGGCGTGCTGGCGGCTGAGGCCGCGGAGCGCGGCCCGGTGCACGCCGTGACCGTGGTGACGCTCCTGGAGAAGCTGTCCGCCATGCTGGAGGCGGTGCGGGAGCGCCAGGGCGGCCTGGCCCAGCGGCAGGGCGGCCTCACGGGCACCGTGCTCCGCATCCAGAGCGGCCTGGACGCGCTCAGCCGCAGCCACGGCGACACCAGCCACAGGCTGGCCCAGCTGCTGGACAAGGCCGAGCGCGTCAGCACGCACGCCCACGCCGCCCGCGAACGCGCCGTGCAGCGCGCGCTCCAGGTGCAGCGGCTCGAGGCCAACCACGCGCTGCTGGTCGCCCGCGGCCAGCTGCACGTCCAGCTCTTCAAGGTCAGTGAGGGCCCCGGCGCAGGCCCCCAAACCTGGGCCTCGGGGCACCCCTGCTCCCCCGGCCGCGCCTACATTCCTGGCCGCTAAGCCGCGCCCGTGCTTACGTCATCCTTCGAGGCCGTGCCCACTAGCCCTGGACCGAGCAGCTGCCCCCGCCTCGTGCCCCGCCCAGCCCCAGCCACTTGGGCATAGACGCAGACTGAATCCTGGAAGGGATTGTAGGGAATCTCGAGGTCCTGCGCCCTCGCTTTACTGATGAGGAAACAGCCCAAAGGCAGGCAGCTAACAGCGGCATTGGTGGGACTAGAACCCAGCGCTCCACTCCTTGGCTTAGTGCTTCTCCCTCAACGCCAGGGCTCCTTCTTTACCTGGGGGCCAAAAACTCTTTGTCCATGGGTGGATCTAAGAAGGTCCATGAACTTGAATGGGGGAAAAATTACATGACATGATTTGGTTTCCATTATAATCCTGTGTATTCAATGAATTTTAAAACATTCTGAGAATGGGTTCCTGGATTGCACTGGAATGACAGGGATCCATGTCACACAAAAGATGAAGAGTCCTGCTCCTCAGTGTTGTTCATTTCTGTGGACTATCGCATCCCCTGGCTTCTATGGGACATAACCCCCAACCCCCCTCCTCTAATCCCCGTGTGGAAAAAGTTATAGGAAGGACTGTTCTCCTCTTTTAATACATATTCCTGTTGTGAGTAGCCTTCTACCCAATACAAACCTTCTTGTGACTAATGTAGTGGAATAACTTGGGTGGAACTACTTACAGGCACTAAGAGGACTTAATTCATAAGGCCTAGATTCCTGCTCCCAGTTAGCTTCAGTCATCTTTCCCTAGGGCTCACCCACACCATTCCATCCACTTCTGGGGCTGTAGAAGGAAGGGGGTAGCCCAAATTGTGCCAGGAGTATTTCCTAGGCAGGAGTAAGTCTTGGGGAGGGTGGCAAAGACATGTTATTGCGTTGGCAGGTGGCTCGGATGGTCAGTATTGCTTCTGGAAGTGACATCTTAACTATACCAAGACATTGTTTCTGGGGAGAAAATATTCGTTGTTCTTCACTTTCAGGAGGAGGCAGAAATCCCAGCCAGAGCTTTTCAGAAGGAGCCAGAATCCACAGAAGAGAAGGAACCAGGACCAGAGGCCCTAGAAGAGCTGGAAGAAAGGGAGAGCTCAGATGAGGAGCCAGTGGAATCCCGGGCCAAGCGGCTTCGGCGTACTGGCCTAGAGAAGATGCAGAGCTTTCGCAGGGCACTGTCCACCCGAAAGAGCAAGGGCCCTGCCCCACCTCCACCCACTCCCACCAAGCCTCCCCGATTGGGCCCTAACCAGGGCATTGAAAATAAGCCCGAGGCAGGGGTACTGGTTGAAGCAGAACCAGAGTTGGAGCTAGAGCCATCAGTGAGCCCTGTGGAAGATCCAGAGAGCCCTGAGGCCAGGGAAACTCTGATGCTTGAGAAGGAGGATGCTGCCTAGTGCTCCATCCTGCCTGTCCATTTCTCTGTGCCTTTATCTTTAATAGCACCATCAGTTGCAAGCAACAAAGCCTAGTTATCTATAAATCACCTTTACCCAAGCAAAGAGCCCTACCTTTATAGTTCACCTCACTCTCTCTTGCTCCCAAATTCAGGCCTGCACTCTAAAGCCTTCCTCCAATCCACCCCATTCTAAACCTCAAAGACCAACACTATTACCCTCCCAAGTGTGCTCAAGATTAATAAACTAATTTCACAAACCACAGGTTTCATGTAATTGAGGGGTGATACTACATGAAACAAGGGGCCACCTGGAACACTCAGAACAATTCGTGATATTCTCTCCTGAAGGTCTCTGAAGGCTTTTATCTCTTCCAGGTCCCTGGTCAGGAGCTCTAGTCTATCAGAGTGAAAGGACTGTTCTTTGCAATAAATTTTGTTCCTGCAAGGTTTGCATAGGGGAAACAACCAAGCAAGCTGTGGGACAGGACCATTACTGAGGGAATAGGATCATGGAACCAGTGTTAGAGTTGGAAGGCCCTGTAGAAGTCATCTAGAACATGTGTCCTTCCCTTTCTCCCCCATTTTGCAGACAAGGAAACTGAGGCTCAGAGGTGTTAAATAATATAGGCAGAAAGTGGTAGATCCAGGCTTTGAATCCGGGTCCTCAGACTCCCAAGTCCACTGGTCTTTCCATTATATCATACAGGTAAGTAAGGATAATGGCAATAATAGAAAATAAAGGAAGAAAAAACACTTGCAACATATGGTAACAGCATATAATCTGGTAGTTACCAAGAGTAGAGGAAAGCTGGCAAATCAAGTAGGATAACCATGAAAGGTAACTCTTATTTGACAAGTTTTTATTAACTGATTATGCTAGGCATTGAAGGAGATATGGAAGGACAGCTCTTGCCCTTATGGAATTTATGTTGTAGTAGAGAGCTAAGACACAAACAGATAATTATGATATTACATGGTAAATGGCTTAGACATATTACATGGTATTACATGGCAAATGGATTAGACAAGTACAAACAAAATACTGTATGAGTTCTAAGGGGGAATATCACTAACCAAGAGGGGGAATCAGAAAAGACTTCATGAAGGAGATGGCATTTGAGTTGGGCGGGCATTCTAAGCACAGGAAACAACAGAAACAAAGACTAGAATGATCAGAGTTTCAGCCTGAAAGTCATAGAGAGAAACCACTTAAAAGAACACTGACCTTAGTTCTAATTACCTACTCATCCTGGTACACCACACATATTGGATGCTTACAATGGGTTAGTTCATTGCTATGCAAAAAGAAAGACTGGGCAGTATCCCTACAGAACAGGACGGAAATAAAGGACTATGTGGGACCGTAGGGAAAGATGATGGAAATGGCCCAAGGGAACAGAAGCAGTTGATGGGACCAGAAGTCTGGCAGGACAGGAGAAGAAAGGAGCCAATTCAAGATTTGAAGACATGCCTCCTAACTCTTTAGCACTCTTGCCATTACACTAAGCCGTTTTTAGAAAACAAGTCCCAAACTAGCAACAATGATGAGATTTCTGGATTTCTCAGGGAAAGAGTTTAGAAGGTCCTCAAGTAACTTTAAGTGAGAGCAACTAAGGTTGTAGGATTTGTGATTCTGACATTGTCCTGCTTCTGGTAGGACAAATTAAGCATGGAGGCAGAGAATGAGAGGATGCTACTGATCGTAGAATTTTCCCCATCCCTAATAATCTAGTAGACTTCTAATCCCAGAAGACATTTCCCCACCTGTAAAAGCTAGCTGACTTTGAAAAAGATCAAATAAGATTCATGAGATCCCTAAGCATAAGTGGATGTTTAGTGTACAAATTTTGCTTCAGACTGTTCCAACTCAACTGAAATCTACTATCTTCTAGCCCCACCTAAGAGGCTTGTCCTTATAAACCCACAAAATTCCAGTGATGGATAGGTTGCCTAGAAGTTAGCTAGACCAGTGTGTTCTAACTCAAACTATGCTGTGGATAAGGAAAAAAAAAATTAAGTATTCCATCAGACTCCATCTGCCCTTTCAGCTCTATTTATCTTGACTGGCAACAGAGAACAAGAGAGAAGTAGGATGGTGTAGTGAAAAGCATGTTGGATTCAGGCTTAAAAGATTTGGATTTAAATCCTAGCTCTGCTACTTCCAATGGGATGGATTATTGAATGTCTTGTTGGGGTCTACCCTGGGCAGACCACATTCTGAGTTGTGTTCAGTTCTGTCCACCACATTTTAGAAAAGGCTTGACAAGCTGAAGTGTCCTGGACAGTGAAAAGATGGGCCATCATTCCATACAGTGGTTGGCTGAAAGAAGTCATCAAGTATTAAGTGTTTAATATATGCCAGGCACTGTGTTAAGCACTATGAATACAAATATGAGCAAAAAGACAATATCTGCTCTCAGAACTTACACTCTAATAGTGGAAGATGTAGGGGTGGAGGCAGGGAAGAAAGAGGAGAGAGGGACACTGTAGAGAATGTCCCAGAGAGTCAACTCTGTAGCCTGGAGAGGAATGAAGGAATGGCTTGTCTGGTCTTCCTCCTTCAAATGTAAGTTCTGAGAAAAACCAGTCAATCAGAGAAAGACATTATAGGGGTGGACAGTACTTTCAAGGTGTGAAGTCCAGAGGTAAAGAAAGTTTCCAGGGATATTCAGATTCAGAAAAGACTGAGGATGGGGGAAGACATGAAACCTGTCATCATACATTTAAAGGAATGTCATGGAATAGGAATTAAATTTTTTTTAATTTGACCTCAGAAGGCAGAAATAGGGGCAAAGGGTGGAATTCACAAATAAGTAGATTTTTAGCTTGACACAAGGAAAATTTCTTAACCATTAGAGCTGTCCACAAGTGCACACAAGTGTCCACAATGGGGAGGAAGGGGAGAAGGGGTTGTGGAGAGACTGACCTTGGTTTTGGAGACAAGAATTGGGCTCAAATACTGGCTGTAAGTGTTTATTGCCTATGTGACCTTGGACAATTCGCTATTCTCTCTGGGTCTCAATTTCTCCATCTGTAAAATGAAGGGGCTGGATTAGACAGCCCCTTGGATTCCTTTTAGGTCTAAATCTATGACCCTATGATCCTTTCCAGCCTCCAAAGAAAAGGAGGCACCAGGGAATTTGAACCCAAGAGGTCCCCTTAACTTTGAATGTTCCTCAGAAGCTATCCTAGACTTCTCCAGTGAGATCTGTTCCAGTTGGGTTTCAGAGCTCTGAGTTCATTGGATCCCAGGATCCCAGAAAGAAAGATCTGAAAATGAAAGGCATAGTTGTTACAGCAAGCACAGATTTATTGTAAACAGCCATTACCCAATCCAGACTGTTCAGTAGAACCTTCCTTCTTAAACAGGGCAAGAAGAAGACAGCCTTGATTTCCATTGCTTCTGGTGCCCAACCACTTAAGTCCCTATCCCTTAGTTTCTTTGGCAGAGAAATACTCTTATGCAATGGAATTTCTCTTGAGTTAGAGTTGTTCTTAGGCTTGGGCTCTATTTTCTAAAGCACGGATTCTTAACCTTTTTTGTGTTCTGGACTGCTTGGGCAGACAGTCTAGTGAAGCCTGTAACTCCTTTTCAGAATAATGCTTTTAAATGCATAAAATAAAATATAGTGGATCAAGAAGGAAACCAATTATAATTAAACATAGTTATCAAAATATATTTAAAAAAGAATGATGTTAGAATTTGGTTATCAAAACATTAAAAGGTCCAATTTTACAATCCACTGGGCCCTAGGTTAAGAATCCCTGTTTTACAGGGTGAAGCTGGGAACAAGATAGGCTTTTAACATAAAATTGTGGGGGATGGATGAGCACTACCCTGAGGATTGGGTTCTATTTTAGAAAGGGGGTACATGAAATTTAGGGGCTTGCCTATCTCAAAACTATCCCAGAAAGCACACATAAGAAGATTTTCCTAAAACCTAGTTAAGCAGTAATCCCAAAGTTCTCTCAAGCAATGTTCTTTTTCCAAGGTTGCGTCCCCTTGTTCCTTGAAAAGAATTTAGGTTTTAAGTCAGACTGAGACCTGGGAAAGATCTTAAATTAGAAAGGCTGAAGTCACACACTGCATCCCAAGCAATTGCCAGTCATCTTGACCTTTATCTTGTCACTAGATTCCAATGACTCTGGAGGAGAGAGTGAGGCTGACGACTTTGCCCACCTCTGCCTCACTTAAATCCAGTTCATGGGCAAGTTAGGATGTGATCCCTGAGATATAATTGGTCCTCTTCAAGAACAAAGGATGAACAATGACAACTGTAGACAAATTGCTAAAGAACCATAACCTTTTAAATTACCAATCAATGACTTAATTAAAAAATATAATTCACAGAGTGATTCCCTGGACTTCTGAGTTTCTCTTCAACTGCTCTACACATGGCAGCCCCTGCATTTTAGGGACATTTATTCACTTAATAAGCTTTACATTCACCACATATAGGTTCAAGATTTTCTCTTCAGCCTTACAGTATTAATACCACATTAAAGTTTCAGATCCTCCTTCCTTGCTCCTTGCTCAGAGGCAGCTAGGTAGTGAAATGGATAGAGCCCTGGACTTAGGGTCAGAAAGACCGGAGTTCAAATCAGACCTCAGATGCAAGCTCTCTGACCTTGGGCAAATTATTTAACCTCTGGGAGAGGTTAATGGGGATAATAATAGTATATCTCTTCATGGTTATTGTGAAGATCAAATGAAATAATTTTCATAAGGGCTTAGCACAGTGCCTGGCACATCATTACCACTGTAGAAGTTCTAGCTATTATAATAAAAAAAATAATAATCATTATTATCCTTGTTTCTGAACATTCTTTCTCAAAACTTATCTTTTTCATTCTCATTCAGAGCTTTTCTCAGATTCTTCTTTCTGGAGTCTACCCAGAGAAGGTCTGGGGGAAGATCACACCACCCCCAAACACCTGCTTCAAACAACTGCCTCTCCCCAAAACAAGTCTCCAAAAAAAGAAATAGAGAAGAAGGGGAGGGCAGAAAAATCTAACACTCCCTATACCACATTACATGCGTAGGCAGTGATGAGCACTTCTGTGATATTTGTAGGCTTGCTTTAACGCACATATGATATCTGTGCTACTTTACATGAGTCATGGATGTCCCCACATGGCTAATAACAAATGGAGATCAAACTTTTCTATGTAAGAATCTGGAAACTGTGAGGAAACTCTGAGGATATTGGCTTCTAATGAGATTTTCATTAAAAAAACTTAAATTACTCATTAAGTTAAGACAGTAAGTTAAATAACTCATTAAAGCAGTTAAGTTCTTGACATTCAGGAACTTAGTCTTTACAACAAGCTTATAAGGTATGTGCTACAGGTATAATTATTCCTATTTTACAGATGTGGAAACCAATGCTCAGAGAAGTTAAATTAATTGCCCACGATTACAAAGAGCTAGTGAAGGAAGGAAGGAATCAAACATTTAAGCCCCTGTTATGTGCTACTGGGTGCTCTACAATATTTTCTCATTTGATCCTCACAATTACTGTCTGGGATAGGTATTATTATAACCCCCATTTTACAGTTGAAAAAGCTGAGGTATACAGAAGTGAAATGCCTTGTCCTGGGTTACACAGCTAGGAAGAGTCTGCGGCAAGATTTGACCTCAGGTCTTAGTGGCAGACCCAGTGCTCTCTCCCCTGCACCATATAGCTGCTCCAGCAAGTATTGGAGGCAGGAGTCAAACCTTTGTCTCTCTTGACTCTAAGTCAAGGTTTTTCTATTAGCCCATGCTGCCAGGCACAGTATATATAGTGCCAGAGTTGAAGTTGGGAAGATTTCTCTCCCTGAGTTCAAATCTAGCCTCAGAAACCCACTAGCTGTGTGACCCTGGGCATATCACATCAAGTTTCCTCATCTCTAAAATGAGCTGGAGAAGGAAATGACAAACCACTCTAGTATCTTTGCCAGGAAAGTCCTAAATGGGTTGCGAAGAGTTGGACCCAACTGAACAACAAAAATGCTGCCTCCTAAGCTTTGGGATGCCAGTGTCTGAGCTCACCTGCCATCTGATGCTTGCCACTCTAGGACACCTTCACTCTATTGACTGTAGGAGAGAGGAAGGAGAGATGAAATTATAATTGTCCATGTGTTTTTTGTGGACCATAGCAAGCAATATGTAGTTGTAATTTTTATTCCTGAAAACATGGTCAGGGAACCCTTAATGCAGGGCGTCTTCTTCCTCTTCTTTTTTTGGTCTTTTTTTTTTTTAAATTTAATTAATTTGTTTGTTTTCAGTTTTCAACAATCACTTCCATAAGTTTAAAATTTTTCCCCCTCCCTCTCCTCTCCCTTCCTGAGACAGATTGCAACTTATATGGATTCTACACATGCATTCTTATTAAACATATTTTCACATTAGTCATGTTGCACAGAAGAATTAAAATTAATGGGAGAAACCATGAGAAAAAACCAAACCAAACCAAAACATAACACAAGAGACAATAGTCTGCTTCATTCTGCATTCTGATTCCATAGTTCTTTCTCTGGATGTGGATGGCATTTTGCCTCGAGAGTCCTTTGGGAATGTTTTAGGTCCTTGCATTGCATTTAGGTCCTATGCATCCTGTGCATAGTCTTAGTCTATCAGGAACAATCCTCTCACGTTGTGACTATTACTGTGTATAATGTTCTCCTGGTTCTGTTCACTTTACTCAGCATCAGTTCACATAAGTCTTTCCAGGTTTTTCTGAAGTCTGACTGTTCGTCATTTCTTGTAGCACAACAGTATTCCATTACATTCATATAATACCACTTGTTCAGCCATTCTCCAATGGATGGGCATTCCCTTGATTTCCAGCTCTTGACTACCACAAAGAGAGCTGCTATAAATATTTTTGTGCAAATGGGACCTTTTTCCATTTTTATGATCTCTTTGGGACACAGCCCTAGAAGTGATATTTCTGGGTCAAAGGGAATGCTGGGTTTCTGAACTCTATTTTGTGTAATATCCCCTTTTGGCAGCCTGGGGAAGCCTAGGGACTCCTCATTAAAATATTTTTAATTGTAGGCAATAAAATACATAGGACTACAAAGGAAACCAGTTACATTGCAATATAGTTATCTAAAATATTAAAAACAAATTTGTGGGCCCTGGTTTAAGAACCCATGGCTGGTGTAAGGTATGTTGAGAAAGTTCTTTAGGAAGAAGAGAGGTCCTGGGAGAAAGGAGGAAGTTGCTGTATTCATCCAGTTTGGGTGAGTACCCAGAATGGTAAAATGATTTGCCCAATTTCTTAGTGGCAGAACTAAGATTCAGACTCAGAGCCTGTGACTCAAAGGTCACTCTTTGCACTGTATTACTGTGCCTTTCTGTCACTATTACTCGCCTTGCTTTATGGAACCTTATGAGGAAGCTAGTGATGCTTCAGCCCTCCAAACACCAGGTCCCTTGCATCAAGGCCCAAGGCCTGGGGCACCAGGTCTGACTGGAAGCTGAGGTCATGTTCTGAGTGTGAGTCATATCCATCTCCATCCTGGAATAAGTCAGAGAAATCTGGGTCTGAGTATGTGTGGATTGTCAACTGGACCAAATTGGCCTCTAACCTGTGGGTGGCCAGAGCTGAACAGAGAAGGAGAGAGACAGGAGAGTCAGAAATCCAACAGACGTTTAATTTCAAAGTGAGGGAAACAGCTTGCAAGCAAGGACACATGTGTCCGGGCCCCACCCCTAGTGGAGGGACCTGCTTTAGTATGGCCACCTCTTAATACTCATACCACTGGTTATGACATGACATGACTTGCCCTTGACTTTGTTTTGAGTGAGGGAACGCTATGCAGGTCACCAGGCTCATTTCTTCTCCAGAGCCATCTGAATCCAGTGACCAGATATTCATCAGGATGACTGGAGATGACCCAGGATGAGGCAATTGGGGTTGTGACTTGCCCAAGATCACACAGCTAGTAAGTGTCAAGTGTCTGAGGTAAAATTTGAACTCAGGTCCTCCTGACTCCTGCACTGGTGCTCTATCCACTGCACCACCTAGCTGCCCACCACTGGCTATACAGTGAGGTGTAGCCCTGACAGTGAAGGGTAACAGCAACCATGAGAAAAGTTTGATTCATAGTGGGACTTCATGACTGGAGCATGGGTACTTGTCTGAGCTTGCCTCAGAGAACACCTGGTGCTGGTCATAGCAATACCATAATTATGTGACTTTGACGGAGGGTGAGATCATCCAGAGAATGAGCACAAAGGATTGTTGCTATGCCAGATTCAGGGCACAGCTTGCTTGCTGGGCCTTACTCTGGAAAACAGGATATTTCCTAATATCTTGAGAGCATTCAGTCATGCCCTTAGACACCTCCAGTGTTTATCAACTCCAACACTCATCCTGACCTCCTTGTTACCTTTATACTCCTATACACTGGTCTTTGGAGATAGAAAGGGCTAATACAATCTTCTAACATCATAGGACCAGGGATGGCTAGACTAAACTGATGGCTAGCAAATAGAACATCTGTCAGTTGACATGAAAACCCTCTCCCCCTGCTACCATCCAGTGATCCCTTATCCCCATCCCATTCAACCTTACCGTTGTCCACTTTATATCTCTTTCAACTCTGCCTTTCTATTGTGTCCTCCAAATC
The DNA here is from genome assembly GCF_028372415.1 of Notamacropus eugenii. Taxonomy (NCBI): domain Eukaryota; kingdom Metazoa; phylum Chordata; class Mammalia; order Diprotodontia; family Macropodidae; genus Notamacropus; species Notamacropus eugenii. The sequence continues at coordinate 89,276,449 of NC_092876.1, forward strand.
TTTATTTTATTAACAAATTTCTCTTCATCTTATACCTCTTCCTTTCACTCTTTCACTCATAAAGACTTGGCTCCTTCCAGAAGGTACTGTATACTTCACCACTGTCTCTGATACTGAATGACTCTTCTACTGGACTCTGCAACCCATTGTGTATAGAGAAAGAGAAGATATCCTTTTTGCTCTTCACTACCTCTCTCCAGACCTTCCCTCTACAGCCTTCCCTCAGCAATCCCTCTTCCTTTGAAGTTCATTCTATCACTTATATTGCCTATTTCAGATCCTTGTTGCTTTAAATTATTGGCCTATATAGCCTCCTTTCCCAAGGAATTCAGTATCTGATGCATAGAGCTTCCTTCCAGCTCAACAACTAATCTCTTGCTTGGGCCCTTCGATATATACGTTGATTTCTCCTTGAACACTCTAGACTCCTTGACTATCAATGTTCTTAACTGCCAGGCCCATCTCAGCCACTCACATGGATCATTGTCATACATAAATCAACTATCTCCACAATTCTGAACTCTAAAATTACTGTCTCTGCTTAAAATCTCCCATCATTTCATTTATCCTTCTGCCAAATTCCCTCTAAACTTATTCATTGTCACTACAAATTCCAGCCTTTCTATCCTTGCCTGTTGTGCCAGTTCATCATCCTGCTTTGGTCTCACTTTTTTGCCTTCCATAGCCTCAAGATTCTAGGATTTAGATCTGTGAGGCACTTGAGGATTTAACTTGTTAAACTGATTGCTTTTGTCAGTTAACTCTGATTGAGAGAGGTGGTCACTTGCTTAAGGTCATACAGGGAGTAATAGTCAAACTCAAGCTGATGCCAAATCAGTTTGTTCTGTATATCATCAATGAGTTCAACTCTATTCTGTTTTTTTAACTCCTGAATCCTTTGCCCCCTTGACCTACTACGATCCAACTGGAATTTCAGGCTACTCTTAATATGCCTTCTCCACTTTTCATTCTATGTTTGCCAGATCCCCCTGAAGAATTTCACAGAATTGTACTGACGGCATCAGCTACAAATATACACTATTTAATCTTGATTTTCACTGTTATATTGAAGTCTTTGTATACTTCCCTGATTGATTTTCTATTATGTTCCCAGAAATAGATATTCTAAACATTGTCTTTTCCGAATTCAACTGTTAACAGGATTTTACTGAGTCAGTCTCTAACCTGAGAATGATGAAACAGCAGGTCAGAGACAAAGTGCCAGTAATCAAGTAGCTGTTTAATTAATTTGTTTCATTATGAGGAACAAGATTTTCAAATCAGGAATTCTCCTGATCAGAATTCTACCTTGCTTAAGTGAAAGGCAGAGATTATATACATAAATCACCGTGGGAAGGGGTGGGGAAAGGTGGATTACAAACAATTGTTTCCCAGGGTTTGAGTGGTTTATAACAATTCTTTGATTATTTCAAATTTTGGGGGGTTGTGACCACACCCACAGGGCACTGAACCAGAGTTTGTGATGGGAATAGACTCTACAGTCTTTGATTAGCTTCACTTAAGCTATACAGGCACAAGAATGCAGTGGTTGTGGGAGAATTGTCAAGGGTTTGATCAATCATTTCAAGATGCATTTTAAGTCTGACTCAAGGTAGAAAAGGCAACTCTGAGAAATCTAAATTATCAGTATATTTATTACATATATCATATTGATAATTATGAAAATCATAATTCTCTTCACATAATCTAGTCATTTGTAACAGAGTCTGAGATTTGAATCTAAGTTCTTCAACTACCAATACAGTTCCCTTTCCAATTCACAATGGCTGTTGATCACATAAAACAAGAAACAGACATGCACATAACATATCAAACTATTCAGAGCTTGGAAAAAGAAGCTTAGATCCAAAGGATTTTGTCTTTGTTTTAATCTTTGCATTGGCCCTAGTGGGATGTATGGGTCTCCAGGGAGGGCTAGCACTGATAGTATGAGGGCTTTTCAGGGGCTGTTTATCCACCTTTGATGTCCATCTGTCATCCAACTCTCACCTGTGGTTCCAAGAAGCTGTAGTATGCATAGCAACCACATCCCAGTAAAACCATCTGCAGACAGAACAAACCAGGTTGACAGTAACCACCTTCAAACCTATCAGTGAGTTAAAGGGATGTCTACCTCAAGCATAGGAAGACTTTTCCCGTAAGAATGGGTGGATAAGAACAATTTATTCCAACATTCATGAAGGTGGTGGAAGCAGGCGCTATGGAGCACTTAGAGCTTTATCAGACATGGAGGATGCCAAGGGCATCTGTTGTATCCTGGACCATCATCAGTTGTCTTGACTTTTGTCTTGCCACTGGACTTTGATGACTGGAAGAGAGAGTGAGGCTGACCACTTTGTGCAACTCTGTCTCACTTAAATCCAATTCATGTGCAAGTCACAACATCACCCGTAATGTCATTGGTCCTCTTTGAAACTGAAGGAGGGACAATAACAGCAATTCTACCCCCACAACATCCCTTACATCCATTCTCTTCTCTCTCCTCACATGTGCGCCTTCCTGATTGGGCCCTTATTTCCTCTCACTCTACTACAGCAGTAGTCAGTCCCTTGTAGCCTTCCCTATGGAGACAGGCACCCAGGAAATGGAAGGTACATGCTCAGAGGAAGGTCTGGATAGTGAAGACAGTCAGTCAAAAAGCATTTTTTAAGGACCTACTTAGTGCTTGGCACTGTCCTAAACTGGGGATACAAAGAGAGGTAAAAGACAAGACCCTGCCCTCCAGGAGCTCAAAGTCTGATGGGGAAGACAACAAATATACCAATATACACACAAGCTGTCTACAGAATAAATAAGACATTATTAACAGAGATTGGGAAAGGCTTTTTAGAGAAGATAGCTGAATAGTGAAGGAAGTCAGGAAAGTCAGGAGGCAGATATGATGAGGAAGAGACCTGGAATGGAGAGAAGGGGTTGGTGCCTTTGAAAGTAATAGGGAAGTTTAGAAGCAGGGAGACTTTAAAGGGAAAGCTAATGACTTCAGTTTCCTTATTGATCTTATCTCCTGGGCTTCCCCTCTCTAAGTCAATCCTCTACCCAGTTGCCAAAATAAATATCCTAATGCACAGGATCTGCCCATATTAAATCCTTGCTAAAGAAATAAAATAAAATAAACCAAAACAATGACATTGTGAGATTTAAAGCCCTTCATGGTCTGACTCCAATCTATCTTTCCAGACTTATTTCATTTCTCTTCCTTTCACACATTCTAAATTCCAACTATGCTGGCCTATGAACCAATCACTGAACTGGCCACTCCTCCCATTTTATGCTTTTGCACTATACTGGGTCCTCAGCACTATATCTCAGAATCTTCAGCCTCCTATTATTTTTTTTCCAATTTTTAAACATTTTTATTTCAAGTTTTGAGTTCCCAATATTATCCCTCCCTACCTCCCCCCGCCGATGATAGGCAATCAGATACAGGTTATACATGTGCAATTACGTAAAACATTTCCACATGAGTCATTATATAGACGACAACTTGAATAAAAGGAAAAAAAATGAAAGAAAGAAAAAAGTAAAAAAAATAGTATTTTTCGGTCTGTATTCAATCACTATCAGTTCTTTCTTTGGAGGTGGATAGTGTGGTTCATGTTAGTCCTTTGGGATTGTCTTGGATCATTATGCTGCTGAGAATAGCTAAGTCCTTCACAGTTCTTAATCGAAAAATATTGCTCCTACTTTGTACAACATTCTTCTGGTTCTGTTCACTTCATTATGTGTTAGTTCATGTAAATCTTTCCAGGCTTTTCAGAAATCAGCCTGCTTGTCATTTCTTGTAGCACAATATTCCATTACAATCATACACACAGCTTGTTTAGCCATTCCCCACCTGATGGGCATCACTTTGATTTCCAATTCTTAGCCAACACAAAAAGAGCTGTTACAAATATTCTTGTACAAATAGGTCCTTACCTCTTTTTTGGATGTCTTTGGTATATAGACCTAGCAGTGGAATTGTTCAGCTTCCTTTAAAGGCCCACTTCCTACTTTGTACTTTGCATAATACCCAAGTCATAAGTGTACTTCCTCAAATTACACTGTATTTATTTATCAGAAAATATTATATTCTTTCCATTAAACTATAAGCTACTGAAAGGCAAGGGTTATTTAATTTTTTTCCTTGTATACCCAGCACTGAGAAGATGGGGGCCACAGGATGGTGCAAAGGATAGGGTATAGGACTTGAAATTAGAAATGCTAAGTTTGAATCCTGCCTCAGACCCTTACTAGCTGTGTGACCCTGGATAAGTCAAATCCCTGTTCAGTCTCAGTTTCTTCATCTGTAAAAAAGTGGGGATAATAAGAGCATCTGCCTGATAGATTTGGTATGAGGATCAAATGTGATAACATGAAATGTTTTGCAAACTGTATAAAGAGTTGTATAAATACTATTATTATCATTAATAGCTGTCCTCTAAGTTAGGAAGATCTGGGTTCACATCCTTTTACAACACATACTAGCTGTAGGACCCTGGGTAAATCAATTTCTCAGTGCTATAGCTAACTCTCTAAGACTAACTCTAAGTTGCAGAGAAGATGCTGATCTCCATTGGTAGCAGGAGTTTCTTCATCCCAGGAGTTCCTTATGTAAATGAAATCATAGGTCCAGTCCTTATTCCTTTCTCTAACACCTGGCCCATGACTTTTACATAATCAAATACACAAATGGTCCTGAGATTTCCTCAATGTGAATATTCTCTCTAACACTGCAGTTAGAACTCATCCTTAAATAATCATTCTATGTGGCACCAAGCTCTCCCATATACACGCTATCATGATGGAGGTTTCCCTCAATTTCTTTTGAAATCCTGAGGATCCTAGCACCTGAGCAGCCCACCAGTTATTCTTCATTCTTCTACAAAACCAACCATCTTCTTTTTTGCTCACACATTTTCCTAATGAAACCATTTATTCCAGTCCTTCAAAGCTCCACATTTTCTATATGTTGCAGCCCATTCACCCCTACCATGTGCCTCTCTATTGCTTTCCAGGTGATACTCATTTTAAGTTTTCCATGATTCACAGCAATTTGACAAATACCAGTAGGATATTGTTTTAAAAGATGAGTTTTTGTTTTGGAGAGAAATTTGGAGTCATTCAAAGAGCTTAGCAATTTTCTTTAGGCAATATTGCCTGTTCTCCTCCTACTTGATTGTGGGCCCACCCAATTCATTGTGTATTTACATTGTCTGTCCAAATATATACACTGATGAACAAGATTTTCATGACAAACTTCCCCCAGCCCCCATCAGTAACAGGAAAGTCACTACATTTAGACTAGACCATTTGTCTGGTCTAGTATTTGTAGTTGGCCTCTATAAGTTGTCCTATTAACTGCATATCATAATCTTGACAATAGCCATTTTTCATCTACTTGGTTTTTGCAGTGTGGGTGGTTAGGACAAACACTTTTCAGTGTTTGCATGTCTCTTCTGGGTGGCTCTGCAGTGCTCTAACACAACATCTTCTATAAATAGGAAAATCTGGAGGATCATTTCCTTCACAGGGAATCCCTCTTCAGCTTGAACTCTACATGGAATCTCCTCCAGGAGAGTGGCAAATGCTTTTGGCAAGTCTACATCTTCCTGTTATATACCAGAGGGTCATCAAACAAGGTTACCTCCATTGCTATATCTGTTAAAGAAGTTTGAATAATTTTGATGTATGAATGATAGATACTTCGTTAGAAAAAAAAAGTCTTCAAGGTAGCATTTTGCTGTACCCAAACAAATGTTGTTGGTTTTTTTTAAGCCAACAAACAAAAAGCACAGTGGAATCTTTTATTCTCTATCAGTCAATCATATAATGGTAAAGTTGTGGTCCACTATAGAATTTTGCTGATGAAAGTCTTCCCATTTCCCATTAATACACTCATCAAGGATTCCCTTGATTCATATGTAGATGACACATTAAAATTTATGCAGAGCATAGGTCAGTATTTGCTGGTGTTCTTTCAGTTATTTATTTATTTTTTTGGTATAAATAAAATCTAAGATCTTTCTTCAACCCTTTGGTATCTTCCTCTCCTTCTGACACCTTGTGAATTAATCTCTCAATACTTTCACAATTATGTTACTTCACTTATACAAAGAAGAGCATTATCTTGGTTAATTTTAGTGTTGTTTCTACTCCTTTAGAAGCATATCTGTGACTGATGCTAGAGCTCAAGTCTGGGAACTCTACTGTTCTTAAAAGCTTCTCATAAAAATCTGTGCAGATCTTTTCTATTTTTCTTCCATGTTTCTTCTTCCAAATTCATCTGTAAATGCCCTCAGGATAAATTTGCTTATTTGGATCTTTTGTCAAGCCTGATTTAACTTGATTTTATCCTCTGCTGCTTCTGTTTTACGAGATGATGTTAGTCATAATTTTTCATCATCCTTCACCATAAAATTTTACAAACAAGCTTATTTTCCAACCAAACTTGCTCTTGGCTACCCATATCTCTTGACTTGGAAAGTATTATCTGACTAAAAGCGTTATTATGGCAAGTGATTAACTCTGGATAAATTACAATAAGAAACTATTATAGTACACATCTCTGTTTATATTTAAACAAATTTAAATGGCCTTTTGCAGTTGGAATATTAGAAATATTTATTGAATTGAATTAAATTGAATTGAGCTTCAGCCTTGAAGTTTTAGAGAGGAAAACGGGATGATTCCATTTCTTCTGCCCAAAAATAGTGGCCTACTTTTCTAGGCTTGAGACAGCTTCTAGACAGGATGAGGCTTATTATTGGTCAGTAAACTACTGAACGGAGGACTCTGAATTCTTATACCCTTTGTACTCTTTCCTTGTTAACCTTCTACAGCTTTGTCTGTTGCTCTTCCTCCCTGCACCCATTTTCTGATCTCTTATCCCTTCATCTTAACTGAAACTATGAATTTTCACCCTGACCTAACCTTCTTGTTTAATTCAGAAATTGTATTATTTATAGAAAGCCTATTTGGTTTTTCTGACTAGAATTTGTGAGAAAGTTGTTGTACCAAACCAAATTGTAGGGTAGAACTCCAAACCCCTTAGAATTTACATATAAAATGTCATCAGCTGTGTTTGGCTATTTTCTTTAGCTAGAGCAGTGAAAACAGAAAGAATGGAATAAATGAGAGTGGTATTATGTGACTTGAATTATAGGGAAGAACCAAGAGTCAAGTGCTGCAAGATGATCCTACTGATTAGCCCACGATTACTGTCCTTCTTTCTAAAGGATGAAACCACTGAAAGAATTAGCATCTGTGGAAAAAGTCTGAAAGAGGTCCCTCATGGGAACCTATGGGTTCCTCTTCCACTATTTCTTCTCCAGGAAAAATAATCCTTTTATCTTTCCTAATAATGGAGATCCTATTTTGGAGGGTGAGGGTGGGGAGAGTCAATGGGCCATAATGTTTAGTGTATTGGACTTAGAGATAGAACAACTGGCTTTGAGTCAGCTCTGATGCTAGTTGTATGACTAAAAATCACTTAATTGCCCTATGCCTCAGGTTCTTCACTATAGAATGGGGAGGGGGAGAGTAATATTATTTGCCCTATCTAGGTCATTTTGAGGGAAACAATTTATAAACCTAAAGTATTATATTGTCTTGAATGAGATAATTAATTTTGAACCCTCTGATTGGTGAGGGATTAGACCCCTAACTCTGACTACTCACAAGTGTTACTGGTCCTAAGTGGAAGAATTGTAGTAATATTATCCTCACCCTTGGGTAAAAAAAATTAAAAATATGTCCAATTGAGAATGAGTTAAATTATTATATTGGAACATTAAGATAGTTTATTTTAAAAATTAAATTATTTTCTTTTAAGAAATTAGAAATTTAATTAAGAAATTTAAGAATTAAAAGAATCTGGTTTTTTTCTTACACCTCTACTGAAAAAAAAAAGAAAATTAAAACCCACGTGAGAAACATACCTAGTCAAAAGAAACAAATTCTCACATTGATCAAATGTAAAAATTATAAGTTTCATTATGCAACATGAGTCCATCACCTTTCATTATCAGTTTTCTGGAATTATGTTTAGTCATTGTGTTGATTAGAGTTTTCACATCATTCAGAGCTGTTTGTCTGGACATTTTTATTGTATAAATTGTTCCCATGGTTGTGCTCACTTCATTCTGCATCAGGTCATATAAGCAAGCCTTTCCAGGTTTCTTTGAAATTCCCTTTCATTCTTTCTTTTAACATTATAATATTCTATTACATTTCTCCAACACAATTTGTTTACCTATTCCCCAATAGGTGGATACCTCCTTTACTTTCCTGTTCTTTGCCCCTACAAGAATTGCTGCTAAAAGTATTTTTCTACATTTAATCTTTTCTTCTTCTTTTCATTCTGGGGTAGGCCTCGTGGTGGCACCACTGGGTCAAAGAACAGTATAGTTAAGTGACTTTGGGGGTATAATTGCAAACTGCTTTCCAGAAGGACGGCACTCCATTATTAAGTATGTTGGTAGCTGAGGATTCAAATAAGCTTGAGAAAACTTATAATCTATTAAAAGATCCTTGGGCAATGAGAAACGTAACTAAAGCAACTGGGACAGAGATGAACAGAGTGGGTGGCCTGCCCAACTAGAGAATCTAGTCTGGAATGGGGAACAGCATGAGAAGCCCTAAGAACAAGGTACCATGAATGGAATTTTCCAGAGTAAATTGTTCTTCATAAAAGAGTTAGAAAGACCTGAGTTAGACTCCTTTCATCCATACTTATTAGCTGTGTGACCTAAGGCAGCCTCTCTGCGTCAGAGGTTACTTCCTCAGATTTATGTATTGTTATAAAGAAGATGTGGTACTCCATTGGTGAAAGGAATTCCTGGCATGTGTGAATATTTTTTTAAAGTGTATTTCAGTAGAATTTTTGGTAATTCTATGTACCTTATTGTCTGCATTTTAAAACATAATTATGAGAAAGTGAACCATGGGTTTAAGAGTAGGAGGTCCCAACTCACACACACTTCTTAGATATCCTTGAGGATATTCCCATATATACACTGATGAGTATAAGAGGTAACAAAAGCAGAATAGGAAGGGAAATTGAATTTTTCTCTTGGGTATCTTCTCTTAGTTTCCATTCCATAGCTTTGTCTGGCCCTTTTTTGGTATTTGATCCTAAGAGCCAATGTCAGTAGAGCAAGTGGGACCTGTAAAGACTCCAACTGCCAATAAATCCTCAAATCATATTATATGCACTCCTCACTAAAGGATGCTGATTAGACAAGTGTCTGAAAGGAGAATGGAAAACTGGATTTCCTCCAAATAGCCTTTGTCTTCTCCTATAGACTTCTACTACAGTTCAATTGGTCTCATACAATTATGAAGGCCATACTAAATCTAGACTGTATAATATCTAAAATCATAGGCTCATAGAACTAGAGCTGAAAGGGACCTTATAGGTCATCTAGTACAACCCCATCATTTTACAGATAAAGAGATTGTACCCCGAAGAGGTAAAGGAACCTCAGTTTATACAGGCTATACATGTCAGAGGCAATGATTAAGATTCAATGCAGTGAGAGGCAGGACAAGGATAGTCTATTCTGATTTTTACTATGGATGAACCCACAGAGAGAGAAAGACCCTTTTACCATGTTCCTTCACTTCCCTCCACTAAATACTGCCCAATCAAAAGTAAAGGAGGGTGGAAGTTGTCACTATCACCACTTCACCCCTCCCACCTACTCATATAGCAAATGGGACTGGGAAAGATGTGGCAGTAGCACAATTGAGTGTGTTGGGGAGCATATTGAGGGCTGGAATAGGGAGCTACAAATAGAATTTGTCAGCCAGTTTAGAATGATTTGGAGGGTTCTTAACCTTTTGCATATCATGGACCACTTGGAATGCTACGGACGCCTATGGACCATCTTTTCAGAATAACGTTTTAAAATGCATTAAAAAATGCATATAATTACAAAAAACATTATATTGAAATACAATTTTTAAAAAAAAACTCATACATTTCAAGTAAAAAACCCCAGGAAGCAGAGCCTTTCCCTAAGGTAAGACTTGGTTAGCTTTCAAGTCCTAATCTTACATAAGGATCTTAAGTATTTCCAATGACTGGCATAAATATGTCAAACTGAAAAACTTAGCATTGGCAAATATTCACAGGAGGGAAGGGGTGATCAGACATTCGCAGAAAGGCAGAATAAAACAAGAATCCTTTCATTTACTGGGATTCTGGCTGCATTTTAAGTTGTCATTTGTTTAAAGTAAGATGTTCTGCCTTACAATGAAGAAATCAAGGGGTACTGCCAGAATATTGGATGACTCCCTTTGAGGTACTTTATAACAGGGCATAGTCCAGAGTTTCACAAGATGTGCAGGCTTGGGTTGGAGTTGGTCTCCATCACTGAAGGGATGAAATCAACCCACTTAAACATCTGAGTAAGATATCCTTTATTGGTTAAATCATTGCCTATAATTAAAGAGAGATGTTGGTAGCTTGTGGATAGAATGAAAAAATATTAATTAATTGAAAATTTCAATATGAGACAGGTAGGTGGTATATAATGGATAGAACACTGGAGCCTGGAGTCAGGAAGACTTGAGTTCAAAACCAGTCTGAAAAATGTATTAGCTGTGTGACCCTGGGCAAGTTACATAGCCTCTGTCTCCCTCAAGTTCGTTAACTGTAAAATGATGATAATAGCACCTGCCTCTCATAGTTGTTGTGAGGATCAGATGAATCATATTTGTAAAGCACTTACAGGATTGTGTGGCACATAGTAGGAACTTAATAAGGGATTGTTGTGTTCTCTGCCATGTCTCCAAAATTTCTCATACCAAAGACTAAGTCTCAGCCAACACTTCTGTGTAGTGATAATTCAAGACAACAAATGTTTTATTGAGGGTTTACTACATGCAGAGCACCAGAGGGAATTTTGTTTACAAAGTTTAATGTAACATACCTATCTATCTTTCATAAGGGAAATGGTATAACCCAAACTCTGATTCATGAATTTGTTAACTTTTCCTCATCTGATGCAACCATAAAATGCATTTTTGTGACTGTAAGGTTATGAGCTGCCTAGAAATATGACACCAAAGGGGAAAATATCACCTAGAAAACCAAGAAAAATATCTAAAAACTCAATCAAAAGGGGATGAGAACATTTTTCATGATCAAAGTGAAGAGCCACTAACTATCCAGGATAGCTGGGAAGGGGCAGGGGAAAAAGGATTATAGATTTAAAGCTGGAAAAAACCTTATAGTCTTCCAGTCAGTCAACAAGCATTTATTAAGTGCTTACTATGTGCCAGCCACTAGGGATGAAAGAGACTAAAACATAATTGTAACCCTCCAAGAGTTCTAATGCAGAGACATCATTCTAAACTAACCCCTTCTTTTGATAGATAACAGCAACTGAGGCTCAGACAAGTCAAGTGATTGGCCCTAGGTCACAACAGTGTCAGATGCAGGAATGGAACTCAGGTTTGGTGACACCAAGTGTAATGCTCTTTTCACTTGAACATGAAGTGTCACAAGGTAGAAGAGAAATTCAGTCAGCATTTATTTATTATTATTTTTTTATTATCTTATTTACCTAATATGTGCAAGGCACTCTGTTAGGATCTGGAAAGACAATGATAAAACAAAAGCCCCCACCCTCAAAGAGCTTACATGCTATGTGTGGGCAGGGGTGGGAAAGGATACAACACACACAGATAAGTAAACACGAGATATGTACAAAGTAAATACAAAGGAAGAATAAAATACTGTCAGAGGAGAACATAATGTCCTGTAGAGGTAGGTGATGGATGTGGTGCCATTGATCCTTTCTGGTACCCAATAGTGTGTTCCCAACATCACTGCCAATGACTAGCTGGTAGGGCTGAAAAGGGAGAAGGGAGAATCAGACTCCTGCCCTTCTGTCAGAGCCAGAAAAATGCTCTAAGTGCTTTCAATAGCTGCTGTCATTTGTTTTTCTCCCAGTAGAAGTATTAATGACAGTGTGAGTTGTGTTCCAGCTGGAGGAAGAAAGTCAACAAGCATTGATTATTTGCTTACTATGTGCCAGGTGCTGTGCTAAGCTGGGGTGAATCCATCTAAGTGGTTTCTCCACAAAGAATTGGATGAATAAATGATTTGGCATGGAACATGGTACTAAAGCTAAATAGAGTGGTGTCAACATGCATGGAAGGCTTGCTGTGGTCATCTACCATTTGGCCTCACCAAGATATTTCTGCCTGGGCAGCCATCTGCCATTAAAGTGAAGAAATGTCCTTGGCCTGGAGAAAAGATGGACAAAATGACCAGATGAAAGAACAGGAGTTCCTTGTCAGTGGGCATGAAACCAGGTTTGAGGATAAGAGTTTCAATGATGCTAGCCAGGGATTCGGGCAGGCTCCCAGCTCCAGGAGCTGGCCTAGAAGACTTCTGGGGTCCCTTCCAATTCTAAATCTGTGATTCTATGATCCTACTTTGATCTGCTCACTACCTTTGAAACATAAAATGAATCCTTTGCCCATTCCTGTCTTCTCCATCTTTCACCTGTCTATATCATGTATCCAAATCCAAGCAGGTTCAGTCTGCCTTCTCCAGGAAAATACCTTAACATTTCTTCCCACATGACTCCTCCCTTACATGCTATTTACCTGCTACTTGCTTACATACTACTTCCTTACATGTTTTGGTATGTAATCATATACTCATCCAACAAACACTCATCAAGTGCCTACAGTGTATGGACTTGTGCCTCTTATACTGTTCTCTGATGTTCATGTACTGTTTCCCTAGTTACAACTGTAAGAAACTTTGATAGAGAACATGGTTTACTTGTAAAAGGAACTCAGCCTGGAGAAAGGTAGAAACCCACCCACAGTTATTAAGGGAACAAAGGCTAGGTGGGGAAAGGACACAATTATTTGAGCAGAAAAGATATAAAGGAAGTCTCTTTTGTAATACAGTAAAGTGATGCTGAACTGAGTTAGGAAAGATGAGAGTTAGAATCCTGCCTCTGACACTTACTAGCTGTGTGATACCTTGCAAGTCAACTAACATCTCTAGGCATGAGATGCCTCATCTGTAAAATGAAGTGGGTTGGTTTGGATAACCTCCATGATGATCCTTTCTAGCACTAAGTCTATGATGTCAAGTTTTTCATGATAGGGTGGTAGGAATTTGTCTATTCCTTAGGGCAGTTTTCTCTCGTGGTGCTCCAGCTTCATCTCTCAGATGAGTCCCAGAGGTGTTGTGGACCTTATTAAAAAGAGATTTAATCATGTCCTGGATAGGCAGGAGGAAATGCTTAGTGGAAAGGGCACCAAAAGTAAAATCAAGAGTGGGTTCAGATTCTGCCTCTGACCTTTACTGTCTTGAACAAGTCAGTTCTATTCTCTGACCCTCAATTTCTTCATTGTAAAAAAAAATGCTTTCTTTCAACTATAAAATCTTCTGTTCCAGTGATATCATTACTTCGGCTATCCCAAAGCACTACTGTTAAAACAGCAGCTGGAAGATCCTTATATGTAATTTGCTATGCAATGATAACCTTCCTTCCTTTGGATCAGAAAAAATAAATCCAAGCCATTTACTGGAAACTAGATTTGCACCTTCTGAAAACCTTCTCTCCCCAAGAACAGGATCTTCCCTGACCAAATGTCCTCGGTGGCTCCAGTGGATGGACATATAGTTTTTTTTTTATCTACCTCCTTACTCTGATATCACTTTCTATTCAATCCTTCCCATTTTTCTTGCTTGCTACCTTCATTTTCCCGCCTTACCCAGCACGGTATAGTGGTTATAGTACTGGACATGTATGCAAGACCTGGGTTCAAAACCTACTTTAGACAATTGCCACCTGTGTAACAAGTGACAAGTCAGTTGCCCTTTCTGGGCCTCTTGTTTCCTCATCTATAAAAGGAAAGGGTTGAACTCTGGCCTCCAAAGTCCCTTTCTTAGCTCAAAGTCTAGGACTTTTACTTTTTTCCATTCTCCACAGTCCCATATTTCTACTCCCATCCTCTCCTCATTTTTCCTAATCTTCCCACTTTCACTGTCTTCCAGCTTTATTCCCACCCCTTCCTCAATCTTCCTACCCCACTAGTCCTCATTCCGACTCCTCTTCACCCTTATTCATACCTATTTCCATCTCATCCTCTCTCACTTGCTTTGCTCCGCCACATCTGCACCCTTTCCCTAATTATTCTTTCCTCCCATTCTTCCCCATCCCCTTGGTCTTTTTTCCTCTGCCTCCTGAGAGAATGCCACCCATGGGCATGATTCATAATACAACAAGAGGTTGTCAAAGCTATAAAGCCTTAGCTGGTGAACATCTAGTCCAACCCCCTCATTTTAGAGATGGGAAAGCCAAGTCCCAGAGGAGAGATCTGTGTAAGGTTATACAAGGAGCTGGTGGCTAAGTTAGAACCTAAACCCAGAACCCCTGTCTCACAAGTTCAGGGCCCTTCCCCTTGCACCAAGTTACCTCCATGAGTCTGACTACAGGGTAAGCCTGGCTTCCAGAAACCAGCATGCCAGCATCCTCTCCCTTTTCTTCACTAATATAGATCTCTGTAGAAAGCTTTCTTCACTCCCCAACAGCTGGAGCACTGACCAGCCTTGGAATCTGTGCTGTCCTTTTCCCCTTCCCCTACCCAGGCCCTACCTGTCCCTTGATCCCAAGACCAGAAAGCCTAGACTTGGAGTCAGACCATGTTGGATTCCAGTTTCTAACAGCAATGAGATGCATGACCTCAGGCAAATCAGTCTGTCTCTGAGCACAGAAGCTGGAACATAGTAAACACTTAATAAAGGCTTTTTAATTAATTTTGAGCCCAAACCTGCAGCACATACCTCACATACCTTTTAAGTACCCTGTAAACTCTAAATTATGATATGGCCATAAGCTCAGACCCCTTTGCCTAGTATCTGAGTTCCTTCACACTCTGGCCAGACCATACTTTTCCAATCTAATTTTCTTCTGCTTTCCCACATGGATCTGCTATTGGAGGCATCTCTCTCTGCTTTTGGTTCCCAGGGTGTAGAGGTAAAGATACCTCACCATGGACACCATGGGGAGAGCGGCCTCGGACCCCAGATGAGCCTGCCATGGCACACCATGAAGTCTGCTCAGAATATACAACCTTGGCCCTCAGTTAAATTTGATCTTGGCAGCCTAGTCGCCTGGCAGCTCAAGCTGCCACCACCATCTCCCTTTGGCTAAGCCATGGAAGGTTTTAAGCAATAACAATGATTTACTGGGAAAAAAGGAATGCCAGTCATGTTTGCAAGAGACAGCCAAAAAAAGCTAACATCTTCTTAATGGGCAAAAGTCCAAAGCAAGGGATATCACAGTCCAGCTGGTGGACTGTGCCTCTCTCAGACCACATCTGGGGTATTATGCTGAGTTGTAGGCACATGATTTTTAAGGGCACTGGCAAACTAGATTATGTCCAGAAGAGGGTCATCAGGGTACTGAGAGGACTAGAGACCATACCATTCAAGGACTAGATGAAAGAACAAGTAAAGGTAACAGATGCACTTTGTCAACCTTAAAGTGCCACACACGACAGCTCATTATTAGTATCAAAGGACTGGGGATGTTTAGCCTGCAAAAGGCTTGGGAGAGGGTGAGGGTAGGCACAGGCTCACTGTATTCAAGTGCTTGCAGGGCTATCATGTGGATAAGGGATGTGTACAGTGATTGGGTGTATAGAGTTAGAGGTAACAGGTATGCACCATGGAAGGTGACTAGAGTGCATGGAATTCTACAGACGGGGGATAGGAGAGAGGTCTGGGGTGGATCCCTGCCCTCCTGAGCCCCTTTTCCCCAAGGACTTGATTTAGGGCTGAGTTCTCCCTGCATTCTAGGCATGAGCCTTCCTGTAGCTGCTGACCCCAAAAGGACATTTCTGTCAGGAACAGGCTATTTTTATTCTTACAGCTTCCTTGACATCCATGTGTCTTATGTGTCTTTTTGGACTCTGAAATAAATGGAAGCTAGAGGTTAGTGACTTGTGGTCTAACAGATGTAGGGCCTAAATTCAGGGCCAAGATGCTCAGTGCAAACTGCAGGCACATTCCTGGGTGGGTACTGGGTCTGCCTTGTGCACCCCAGTATCAGTGCTGACTGGGAGCTTCCCTGTCCCTGAGGAGTTTCCCGTAGATCAAGGGTCACCTGTGCTACCCTTAGACCCTCCCCAGGTAGGACTATGTCATGGTAGGTGCTGTCACCCTTGTCCAGGAAGGTTTTTCTTATCTTGGGGTTTGTGATTTCTAGAAGTATATCCATGTCAAGACTGTTATTCCTGTGTGCCCAGTGACAGTTTACAGTTTGGGTTCAGTGCCAGATGAGGACTTTCTATAGTCCCTAGTGGAGTGGTGCCTGTATCACCCTGGGGCTGGAGTGGGGGGAATTAGGCTCCCTATGGTAGGATATCCATTTTCCCCAAGGCAGAAGGGACCCTTGTTCCCCAAGGCAAGAGGGGCAGTGTATCTCTGGGTTCATACTATGTCTTCCTAAACAACACATGGACTGCATGTCTTGGGATGCCCTCAACCAGGACCCAGTGTGCTGATAGTTGTATAGCTGAGACGAGACAGAGAGGTAGTAGGATGGTCAAGTTCATGATCATCACCTAGCCGGGGTCCAGCTCGAGCAACTCGGGCACGGGGTGGGTGGGGTCGGCATCTAGCACAAGTAGCCATGCAAGCCTGACGGAAACGCCGATGCATGAAGCAGTAGACAAGTGGATTGACACAGGCAGAGACATAGCTGAGCAGATGGATAAAAGAGATAGGGGCTCCTGAGAGAGCACGGTGAGCACCTTCCCTGTCAAAGGCACGCCACGTGTTGGCACTGTACAAGGGCAGCCAGCACAGGAAAAAGAGCCCCACAATCACCAGCAGCATCCGTACTACCCGCTTCTTGGCCTGCAGCTGAGCCTGAGCCTGAGCTGGCCAGGAGCTCACACTAGGTCCAGGGCCTCGGGTGTCCCTTCTAGAGGCAGTGGGGGTCATTGCTGAGAGTTCCATTCCAGATTGTTCTGAGAGAAGATTCACATAGCAGCCATCACCCTCCTGGCCTGCAGATGCCCCTGTACTTGGCCCGTTGGAGAGTGCTAAGCAGAGGAAGAAGGATTGAAATTAGGGGTAATATACGGACTCCAAAACCCCACCTAGCCACCTGGTCTCCAGCTCCAAGCACCTTGGCGCTCCTGCTATTTAACTGTCCTCTGACTTTGCTCTTCTTGTGACCCCTAACCTAATTATGACCTCTGAGTCGCTCTGTGCTGTACTGGAAATAAGAAGAGTTCTTCCGTGAATCTGGCTCTGAGACTTACTACCTGTGTGACCTTGGGCAAGTCACTTACATATTGCTTCAGTTTTTTCATTTGTGAATGAAATGATTTCTAAGGACTTGGAGGTGTGAGTGGAAAGAGCTCTGGATCTGGAGCCAGAGGACCTGGGCTCGTGTCTCAGGTCAGCCACTCACTACCAGTGACCTGGGCACTTGCATCTCTGAGCTTTGGTTTCTCCATCTATAAAATGTCACTGAATGACCTCTACTATCCCTTTCAGCTCTCTATCTGTGATCCAGTGATTCCTCTTGAGCCCTAGTTCTAACCTGATAGTCACCCAAAGCCACCTTCCCTCTCCCCAGCAGCACCCTCCCGCTGACCTGGGCTCGGCCCACCAGGTAAACCACTGTGTCTGCGGTCGTCGCCGTGGCCCTGCTGCCCAGGCCCGTGCCTCTGGCTCTGGCTCTCGAAGCGGATCCCCAAGTAGAGCTCACGGGAGATAAGACCGTAAGCCACCGCCATGACCACGCCAGGCACAAAAAACAGGAACAGCAGCAGCAGCACCGACCTGTGGAGCGGGGGAGGGGCCAGGCCATAAGATCCTCCTCTCCAAGTGCAGCGGACCTTGCTGGGCCCCTCCCGCTCCACCGCCCCTCAAAGCACGCAGGGACGCCAGTTTACCGTAGCATCCTCACCCCGCCCTCCCCCAACCATAACCAATCACGTAACAGCTCAGGGACACCTGCCTCCAGCACCTGGGACCCACACCAAGGGAGTTACTGACGAGTTAGGAAACCGCCTGGGGACTAGAACTTGGGGAGCTGAGGATCCTTGACCACACCTTCGGCGAGGCCCACAACTTGCAATTTATCCACCTGCTGTGATCCGCACTCCAGGGGGAAGGAGGACGGGGAGTGGCGGGGCAATGATTGCCTCTGCGGCCGGCCGGGAGCGGAGTTCTCCCGGGCAGGTAATCAGGCAGCCTCGAGAGCGGCACAAGGGGCTGGGTGGATCAGAGGTCTAAGGAGGAGGGGTCTGCCAGGATATGTTTCAGGCACCGGGAAAGGGGCATGCTCCGGCCTTCAGGGCCCACAGAGGAAGAGTACTGTGGGAGCAGGGCAGGGGCAGGGGCGTCTCTCAGGGGAGAGCTATTCCCACAGGTGTGAGGCTTACCATGCCTGGCGCGCTCGATTGCTGGGCCAGCTGTGCGTGCACTGCAGCGCGCGGGCGCCCACCGGCTGCACAACGGAGTACACGGGATAGGGTAGCATGAGCAGCCCTGACAGCAGCCACGTGGCCACGATGACCCGCACCGCGTGGGAGCGCGTCTGCCACACGCGTGCCTGCAACGGCCGGCAGATGGCGCTGTAGCGCTCCAGGGCGATGGCCACCAGGCTTAGGGTGGACACGCTCACAGACACTCCTGGGGGGAAAAGAGATGGGCGAGAGACACGTGATCACCATGCCAACTGATGCCAAGGAGGACTTGCTATGACCCCAACTCTTCCTGCACCCCAGCCCCCCATCCCAGGGAGGGCCCTAACATGGCGAACCCCCAAGTTCCTCCATACCCAACTCCATCCCCTCCTACACATCCCTCTCCTCTCCCGAAGACAGGTGACGCACGCGGGCCCGGGGCTCACCCATGAGGTAGGTGACAGCCTTGCAGACTACAGTGCCGAAGACGAAGGTGCCCATGAGGTTGGGCAGGAGGGTGAAGGGCATACAGGCCACAGCCAGGAGGAGGTCGCTGACAGCCAGCGAGAGCAGGAAGGCATTGGTGACCGTGCGCAGGCGACGGCTTAGTCCCAGCACCGTGATTATCAGCACGTTCCCTCCCACGCTCAGCAGGAAGATCACGACATACAGGGTCACCCTCACGGCCAACTCCAGCTCTGGGGCCCAGGAAAGACGGAAACAGAGGCTGGTCAGGACCTGCTGAGCCTGAGGTGTCTCCATCAGATATCCCCAGCCCAGGAGCCCTTCCCACCAGCTCTAGGGCCCCGCTCCAACCCTCTTCATTTTGAGGAAATTCCCATGTACCTCTTCTGAAGTCTTGTTCGATTCAGCTGAGAATTAAAACATTCTGCAAAGAAATGTGAGGTGTGGGAGGGTGGCATGGTTAAGAAGTGACTGTGGCTGTAGATGAAGCTTAGCAAAGAGACACCTTTCCAGGGATATTAGATACATAATAATAATACCATTTCTATAGAGCTTAAAGTTTGCAAAGGACTTTACATATGTCATTGCCTTTGATCATTACAACCTCTCTAAGGGGTAGAGGCTGTAATCATTCCCGTTTTACAGCTGAGGAAAAGAAATTAAATGAATTGCCTAGGGTTACACAGCTAGGTAAATGAGGTAGGATTTGAAACCAGGTTTCTCTAGATTCCAGCTCCAGTACTCTCTCCAGTGTACTACCTCACTGCTTCAGAGGTAAGGTCTTATTTGAGAGAATCAAAAGCCTAACCATGAAAGAAATTGTTATGACTGGCAGGGAGTAGTGACCCTGTTGCAGCTTTTTCCCCCTTAAACCTGCTATTTGTAGAACCCCAAGCTAGAAGGGAATGTTTGGAAACCATGACCTCCAACAGAGTGAGACAGAGATAAAAAAGCTTTCTCCCCTTGGGAAGAAATGTGCAGGGAGGCACAGGTCTCACTTCCAGAGCTAAAGAGCAGAGGTGAGAAGGCAAATTATCACCCCTGTGAGTTGCAAAGAGGTAGTTAGTTAATGGCTGGAAGAAAGTCTATTGGGGTGTGTGAAGAACTAACTAGAGCTAGGAATATGGCTTTTTCTCCACCAGAGGCACTAAAGATGATGTCACCTTACCTCACAGTGGTTCATACTCTCTTATACACTCATATTCTGCACATAGAGAACAGGACTTAAAATTCAAAGAGGACCTTGAGATCACTTAGTTCAGGGAATGGGCAACATGTGGCCTCGAGGCTGCAGGTTCCCCACTCCTGAGTCCTAGGATTGAATTCCTAATTTTATAGTTGAGGAAAATGAAGCACATGAATTTTTCCATGATCACAAAGGTAGAAAGTATCATGGAGAAGAATTCTCACTCAAAGTCCATGCTCTTTCCATTCAATAATTTGTCTTATAATTATTAATTTTTATTTTGTTTCCCCTATTAATGATATCTGAGGGCAGTGACCACCTTTACTTGATCTTATCTCTTCCAGTATCTAGCAGATAGCCCTGCACTAAAACAGACCCCTACTTTAAAAAACGTTTGTTGAATGAAGGAAATTTGTTTACATTTGAGTGTTGGGAAGAAAATGGTACTGAAAATTATAGCTAGGTATTGGAATTTTGTTGGTCTTGCTTTGAATTTTAGCCCTTGACTTATATTTAGCCATTAGAGATTAGTAAATTATTCATTCTGTAAATTTAAGTAATTGTTGTTGTTGTTCAGTCATGTCTGACTCTTCGTTGACCCTATTTGGGGTTTTTTTGGCTGACACACTGGAGTGGTTTGTCATTTCCTTCTCTCTCTCATTTTGCAGATGAGGAAACTGAGGTAAACAAGGTTAAGTGACTTGCCTAGAATCACATAGCTAATAAGTGTCTGAGGCTGGATTTTAACTCATGAAGATAAGTCCTTCTGATTCCAAGCCCAGTGCTCTATCCATTGGGCTACCTAGCTGCTTAAACAGTTTAAGTAAATAATTTTTAATTAGAAAAAAAAATGCAGATTTTGCATTCTAGCCTTGCTACCTTTCAACTGAGTACAGGATAAGCCAAAATGACTGGCTTAATGCTAGGAAGCATAGGAAACCCACTTAAAACTAGTAGCAGCTCATTGGGTAGACTGTAGAAATGGGCCCATTCCAAAGGAATGACCATACAAATATTATACTTTCCTTGGAATTGTTACCTGGTTTCCCCTCCTCTTTAATCTACAGGTATGAGTGTGGGTTTTGAATCTGCACACTTTGAGGTGCAAGTCTGGACAATCTTTCTGTCCATACGCTTCTCTTAAGTCACATACTATCCCAGTCAAACAGTTTTCTCTAAGTGTAGGTCTCTTTGGGGACTCTTTCTGCCCCCAGACTAGGGACTGTCCAAAGGTAGGCTCATGTTTCACTCCTCAGACATCAAAGGAGCTAATGCTATTTGTGGAGGGTGTTGTTGCAGGATTGAGTACCTATGCTGATGTTCATCCACAATGCAAGGGCTGAGAGGAACAAGAAGTTAGCATACGTGGAGGTCAATGAAGAAAGCTTATTAACTGAATGAATGAAGGGAAAAATAGATGAGTGGATGGATTTGTGGATGGGTCCATGAATGAAGAGATAATTGAATAGTGTGTTGATGGGCAGCTGGGAGCATAGTCAGAGATCATCTAAGAAAAGCTATGGAGAATTCCTAGGAAATGAGTGAGGGGATTGTAAAACTTAGTACAAATTATGATGTTGCTCAGTCAAGATGTTTAGTGAGACTGGTTTGTTATGGCTTTAAGGGATCTAAGAATGTAGGTGGTAGGTGACCCAGGGCTGGCATTCTGCCATCACATGAAGGATTCTTGGGCAATATCCACCCCTTACCTTCTTCCTTCATCATATGTCAGCACGCTTACCCCTCCATTAAATCTATCTATGCTTTTCTATTCCTTCTTGGGATGGGAAAACCCATGCCTATTCAGGGCATCTTGGTTCTATGTAACACTCTGCAGTGAGTCAGCTCTGCTCCAATACTTAGAATAGTGCCTGGCACATAGTAGGTGCTTAATAAATGTTGGTTGACTGTCTTTACCCACAAATAGGGCGAGGGAGAGAAGAAAGGCTGAGCAGTGAAGACAGGTGTCGGAAAAAAGAGGGGAAAATTGGTGCAAAGATAGGAGGGAAAGGAAAAGTGAAGAGAGAGACAAGGATAGGAGAAAAGTGGAAGAGTGAGGAGGGAATAATAAGGAAGTTGTAGGGTGGGGTGAAGAAAGAATTACGGGAGTAGGAAAAGAAATGAAGGTAACAAAGAAGAAAAATGTGAATGGAAGAGAACACTCAGTAAGTGGTGGTGAAAAGAGGGGAAAACTCCTAAGATATTGGAGTCACTCACACATAGAAGATACTTGCATGGATGAGATTCTGGAGGACGGAAAGGAGAAGGCTGAATACAGAACCTTGAGACCAATCACCTTGGCAGGTAGAGAAAGAGGAGCCAGGAGAGACAAAGGAAAGTTCATTGAGGTGGGGACACCCTGGAAAACTTAGAATTAGGGAGCTAAGGAATGAAAGGATCCACAATTTGGGATGGTTCTCTGTAACAAGCTGTAGAAAGGTTTAGAAGGACAGTGAAGCAATATCTGGCTGCTGGAAGGTATGGACAGGGGCAGTGGTCCTTTCCTCATTCCCTACCTCCTACACTCAGCCCCACAAACCATGTATGGAGGATGCTCTGGAGATTGAGAAAGTTGTAAAAGTGAGAAAAAGAAGAGGGATGAGGTTGACAGATCCTTGCCTGGACCAAGTCAAGAAGGGGCTCTGGAGGACAGTTCAGCAAATCCTGAAGCAGCAGCAGCCATACTCCAGGAGCACTTCATTCATTCATTCAGCCAGAAAAGCTGAAGAGCAAACAGGGTAGTCAGATTGCACGAAGGAGAGCATAGGGCCTATGGAAAGGCCTGAGAGAGGGGGGAATAGTGTGCTGACAGGATTTTCTAGAGTCAGAGATAGGGGGAGGATAAAATTACATTTGATTTTAAGTTTCTTGAGAGCAGGGGCTGCAATCTCACTGTGTCCATAGCAATGAGCACATAGTAAATGTTTAATAAATGTTTATTGAATTAAAATGTCAGACCTGGAAGAAGCTTTAGAGGAGGAAGTTCTTGACCTTTTTGTATCATGGTCCCCTCTGGCAGTTTAGTGATCCTAGCAAAGCCTACTGACCCTTTCTCAGAATAATGTTTTTAAGTGCATAAAATAAAATACATGTGATTACAAGGGAAACCAATTATATCAAAACACTAAAAGTTCCAAGTTCTCAGATCCCCTAAAATCTATCCGTGGATCTCTTGGGGTCCTTGCATACCAGGTTAAGAACCCCTGCCTTGGAGAATATCTCAACCAGTATTTCCAAAATTGTTTCTCAGGACCCCAACTAGTTTCCTGAAAAATGAATGAGGTACCATAAAAGAATGTAAATATTTATAGTATTTTACCCTGTACAATATGAATATGAAATGACATGTCAAAATAATAATAGCTCTTATTTCCTTAGTACTTTAAAAAGGTTTATAAAACATTTTCTTAACAATACCCTTGGTAGATTTGGATTTATGGACTACAGCAGAAAATATAGGAATGATAGTCTCTGGGTCAGAGATAAAGTACACCTAATGAGGACTGCTCAAAGTATATTTGCCTAGTCTTGTCAATCTAATCAAGATGGCTTTAAATTGAAAAGGAGGGAGAAAACACACACACACACACACACACGCACACACACACACATCCTTACCAAACAACATACCACAGAGAGAGGTAGGTGCGAAATGGGAAAACACATATCAATAGAAAGGATCAATAATTCAGAGGAGACAATATCCAAGAAAAGGTTCAGCAATAAAACTCATGGCCTTAGATGTCTATATACAAATTCACAAAATATAGGAGATATATATGTCCTGAGGGTGATTGAAAAATTCTAATGCAAGGAGGCAAATCTGACCTGGTGGCTATCACTGAAAATTGATTAGGATGGGACTGTTGGCTGGACTTTAGCTATGGCAGGGTATATATCACATTCAAAATTAATAGAACTGATCAAAGAGGTGGCATAACAGGATTATATATTAAGAGGACATATTCAAATGAAGAAATCTAGGACTTGGAAAGAATATGAAAAGGAGAGCATTTGGGTGAAAATCAGTAAAAGGGAAGATAGAAGTCACATTGCTGTGAGCATTCCACAGACCATCTGGACAGGAGGAGGAGGAAATAAATAAAATGCTTGGAAAGCAGGTCACAAACCTGGGATGGTAGCATAGTATTGTAGTGATAGGAAGACTTTATTGTAATATTTGTTGCAGTGCTTTCTCTACCATGGCAGAATGGTTGATAAATGCTTGATTTGCCTTAATGGGAAAAATCATTCTGCAACTCGGTGAGGAAGGGATGAGGGAAAACCATTGTTTTGAGTCTAATTCTGACCCATAAGGAGGAAGTAGTCGCTTGAATAAAGATGACAGGACTCTCTGGAACAAGTGGCCACTCCACCTATTGCTTAAAATGCACCTGAAATTATGAAAGAACAGATTTCAAAGTGTTCAGAGAAAGAAGCAAGGCTTTATTAAGAGCAAGACATGCCACACTAAAAGCATTTCCTTTTTCTTTTTTTTTTACTAGGAGATCAGGAGACTGTTGTAGGCACAATATACCTAGGTTTAAGCAAAGCATTTGACAAAGTTTCTCATGTTATATTTCTGACAAGATGGAGATATGAGTTACATGACAGTATAGTTAGGTGGATTCAGGAATCTGTTGAATAATGAGACCTGAAAAGTAATTATTAATGGGTTTATGTTAAGGTAGGAGGTCATTAAAAAGAAAAATAAGTGTCTATTAAATGCCTACTATGTGCCAAGGAGTGTACTAAGTGTTTTATAAATATTATCTCATTTGATTCTCACAACAATAACTTTAGGAGGCAGGCACTATTGTCATCACCCCTATTTTACAGTTGAGGAAACTGAGGCAAGTTTAGGTGACCTGCCCCAGGGTTATATAGCTAGTAAGTGTCTGAGGCTGGATTTTAACTCAGGTCTTCCTAACTATAGGGCCAGAATTCTACCCATTGCACAATCTATTATATTCTTGTCTCTGTGATGTTCAATATATTTATCAATAAAACATGGATAAAGAGGTTAGAATGATTATCAGATTTACAAATGACATAAACATATTAGATGACAGAGTAAGGATCTAAAAAGATCTCAATTGATGAGCCAAATCTAACAAGAGGAAGTCTGATAGGGACAAATATAATGCTCTATTCTTGGGTTAAAAAAAAAATCAGCTGAATTAAGTACAAGATTGGAAAAGGCATGATTAGATATTGGTTTGTCTGAAAGTGATCCTGGGGAGTCCAAGGTCAATATTAGTCAACAGAGGAACACAGTAGCCAAAAAAACTAATGTGAGCTGAGACTGAATTCAGAGAAGTAAAATACCTAGTACAAGGGACATAATAGGTAGGCTATAGTACTTCATTGATAGACCATATCTAGAGTATTGTTCTCAGTTTTGTGTGCCACATGTTAGGAAGAATGTTGATAAGTTAGAACAGAATTGTCAAATGTGCATCCTACAGGTCTACAACACTCCTGAGTGTGGTCTGAATCAGATTATAATGTAAATGGGAAATATTTAATGAACTAGATAAAAATGTAATGAAACACAGATAATGTTAATATGTAGTTTTCTAAGTCAGGATGTGCCCAACGGGTATCTTTATGTATGGTTTAGTGGCTCTTATTTCTATTTGAGTTTGACACCACTGAATCAGTGTCCTAATGAAGTTAATCAGAATGGTAGGGTGATTAGAGTCCATGCCATTAAACAATTAGTTGAAAGAACTGGGGATGTTTAGCTTGGAGCAGAGAAAGCTCAGGGGAGACATGATAGTTAAGTGCTTGAAGGGCTGTCACTTGGAAGAGAAATTAGACTCATTATTCTTAGCTTCAGAGATTAACATTATGATCAGTGGGTGGAAATTGCTGAGAAGCAAATTTCAGTTTGATATAAGGAAAAATTTTCTAACCATTAGTGCTTTTCAAAAGTAGAATGGGATGCTTGGGAGGTAATGAATTTCCTTTCAATGGAGATCTTCAAGTGGAAAGGTTGGCTTTCTACTCATTAAGGAAGTCATAGAAGGATTTCCCATTCATGTGCAGGTTGGACTAGATGCCTTGGGAAATCTCTTTCAACTCCAAGATTCTGTGAGATAAGAAGAGCAAGTATTATATGAAGACACATCCACATATGACAGATGAGGAAACTAAGATTCACAAGAGTAAAGTCTTTTGCCCATAGTCACACAACCAGTAAGTACTTGGACTGACAGCATCTATAGATCATAGATGAAGAGCTAGAAAAGATCTCAAAGGTTATCTAGTCCAACTGTCTCATTTCACAAATAAGGAAACTGAGGCCCAGCAAGGTTAATTGGTTTGCAGTTGTATGGATACTGAGCATTAGCTGCAGTATTTGAATCTAGGCCCTGGCATTCCAGTGCTTCAGCTCTTTCCTGCTAAGCTGCCCTCCCACAGATCCAGTCACAACTTCAGCTTCAAGTCTAAAGCTTCTTCTATTACACCTCAGTGTAAAAACACTTACTGTGGGAGACAGTTTTCTTCTTTTTCTCATCAATCAATCCATTAATAAGAATATTTCAAGTGTCTATGATAGCACAGGTTCTGTGATAAATCCTGGCAGTACACACAGGAAGTGAAGCAATTCCTGCCTAAAAGGCCTTTATTTTCTACTGTCATCTGTCCTAGCCATTTTTAAAAATAGTGGTAATCATATTTGACCTATTTATATACTTCTTATGATGAAAGTGCTTTGTAAATCTTTAAAACTATGGAAATGTGATTGATTTTTGTAATGAAATATTCCAAGCCCCAAGTGTCCAATTTCTTTTCTTTTTTCATTTTTTTTGAAACACTGACCTCTCTTTGGAACTCACCTCATTGTACAAATGAAGAAATGAAGGCCTGAAAGATACAATGACTTGCTCAAGGTCACAGAGCAAGTTAATGACAGTGCAGCAGTAAAAGGGCTTTAAACTCTTCCTCCAAGGCTTACTTCCTATGTGACCTTGTGCAAATCATTTGCCCTTGCTAGGCCTATCCACAAAAAGGGGGCTGGGAGTTAACTAGGTGGCTTTTGAGTTCCCTCCCAGATTTGGATCTGTGATGCTAAGATCTTTGCAGCAAAGGAAGCAGCTGCAATGTCAGTGCAGTGCTCTCTAGCAGCCATAGGGGTGGATATGGGGACCACGTTGGAAAGAACTTTCCTTTGGAGAGGAGAAGCAGATTAGGGAAAGTAGAAGGACAAGGAAAGAAGGAGATGGGACTGAAGGGAAGGAGCACAGGCTGATCAAAGCACCAGATACAACTGGTGAACTTTGGGACTCTGGGGCAGAGCTTAGTCTGGGAAGGGAGAAGCTATATCCTTTGACCCTTCTCAGCCTCAACTGTCTTCATCCAGGATGATGGCCAAAGCCAATTTAAATACACAGGCTGAACTGAGTATGATGAGCACAGAGCAGGGGACATTCCCTTTGTTCATTATATGAGTCCAGCTACTGGGTCTTATTTCTAAGTCTGTTTGTTTTCCAGTCACCTACCTCATTCCCTCACTCTCTTGCACTAACAGCTCTCCATCTCCCAGCTTCCTCCACTCCACACCCTCACACAAATGCATACTCCTCAGTCCCTTAGAATCCCCCCTTTCCTCTCTTACACAAATGCAGTCTTCCTTTCCTCTTTGTTTCTCACACACTGTTGTACCTCAGAAGCCTTCCCATATGCTCTCATACACACATACTGTAGCTCAGTCCTCTCTCCCTTTTCTTTATATATACTTCAGTTCTCTCTCTCATACACA
The DNA here is from genome assembly GCF_028372415.1 of Notamacropus eugenii. Lineage (NCBI taxonomy): Eukaryota > Metazoa > Chordata > Mammalia > Diprotodontia > Macropodidae > Notamacropus > Notamacropus eugenii. The sequence continues at coordinate 89,304,336 of NC_092876.1, forward strand.
TACACACACACATACACACACACACACAGAACCTGTCTTTTTCATGCATAAGCACACTCTGTCTTTCTGTTAGTCTGTCTCTCACACACACTCCTATGTCTCTCACATATATTCCTGTCTCTATATTATTTCATAGGTGGTCCTATCTACACTCTGGTTCCAAGAAGGAATTACTAATTTATTTCTGATATGACATAAAGACATCCTTTCATGAGGTCTTATAAGCTCTGTTTCTCTGTTCCAGAGGTATTTTTTTTCTTTTAATTGGAGGAATCCCTATATGTGGAAACTCCCTGGTTTATAATTTATAGTTGTGAGAATTGGGGCTACTAAGAGGTGAAGTGACTTACTGGCCTCCTGATCACACAGCTAGTCTTTGTCAGAAGCAGGACTTTAAACTGGGTTTTTCTGGATCCAAGGCTGACCATTAGCCCATACTAGTACTATCACTGGAAATACCTTTAAGGTTGGCAAAATGCTGTAATACAGTCTCATTTAACCTGCATGACAACCCTCTGAGGAGGGCACTCTAGACTTTTATCCCCCTCATTTTAGGTTAGTTATTGATTCAGAGCTAGAAGGGACCTTTGAGGGCATCTAGTTCAACTCCTTATCATGTAGATGAGGAAATTGAGGCCTAAAGTAGCTAAATCTCTTGACAAAGATCATATATTAGATGGTGTCAGAGGAAGGATTCAGGTCTCCTCTAAACTCCAAATCCACCATATTGTACTGGTTAGGGGACATGCCAAGGGAACAAGGGGAATTCCTCTGGGGATCTTTGACCAAAGTGATTCTTGGACCAAAAAAAATATTGAAAGCTTCTAGTATGCCTCTATCCATCTCTGTATCTTTCCTCTATCTTCATCTGTCTAAGTAACTAATATATTATTTTTATTTATATCACATGACATATGTAGCACTTTATGATTTTCAGTTGTTTTTGGTTTTTTATTTACCATTCATTCAAACATCCATTCAGTGAGAGATATAGCTGCCCTGGGAAAGTTATATGTTCTGGATAGAGAGATAAGAAAATAACAAGCAAGGACAAATTAATTGCTCAATTTCCATAAGCCCCGAAGGATTCCCAGATGAAGGGTATGAATGAAGGGGAGTCGAATTGGGAAGGCACCTTGGAAAAGGTGACTCAGGTCTTCCAGGAAATGAAGGATGGTGATTGAAGTGAAGGTGAAAGGCACCAGGGGTAGCAAAGAGGCCAGGAGCCTGTGGAAGGTAGAAGGGGGTTCTGAAGGGGAGGGGCAGAGAGGCCAAGAACACAAGGAGGATCAGCTGGTGGCAAAAACTATACAGAGGTGGATGAAGGGGTGTGGCAGGGATGCCACAAGGTTGTGTGGGGAGATGGAGAGAATGGTAGTGACATGGGAGGCCAAGAAGCCAGGGGAGATGAGGAAGAAGGGATTTTGAATGAGATATTTGAGGGAACTAAGCTCAGAGTAACAGGAGTGTATGTGAGAGGAATGAGCAGTCTTGGAATGGGGATGGGGTGAGCGACAGACATGCTTTTGTAGAGACAGGCTGCTGGGGGAAGGGAAAGAACAGGACATGGGACAGGGAGTGGGGTCAGTTTCCAGCAAGAGAAATGTTTTGAGGAAAACCCTGGGGAGAAAGGTCCCAGTTTCCAGGGGGAGGGGGTCCGAAAGATTTGGAGTTCAGTGAACAGGGGTATCCACTCCTCTCAGCCTCTAGTGCCTCCTCAGCTCTGGCAGCTTCTTAGCTTCAACAACAGATTTAGTGTGTGTGTGTGTGTGTGTGTGTGTGTGTGTGTGTGTGTGTGTGTGTGTGTGTGTGTGTGTGTGTGTGTGTGTGTGTGTGTGTGTGCGCGCTCCATTTGGACCCTACACGCAGAAAGCTTCTAAGTCTTTGCAGATCACGAATTCTCCTTACGGGGTTAGCCCCCTGATCAACAGCGCAACTCCCCTTTAGGCTCACAAATACTCCTCTAGTGCTCTCTGACAGTCTTGCCATCCTACCCCTGCTCCTCCCCTCACCCCACCTCCATGATCTTGGGCTTTGCATTCTGGAGCTTGTGGTAGGGTCCCTGGGGCATCAGGGGTAAGGGACATGCAGAGAAAGCTGGAGAAAGGAGAGGTGGGAAATGGGGGTTGGGGCCCAGAGGGAAAGGGTCCTAGATGAAGGGGACACGGGAATGGGAGAGAGATGGGGCCAAGAGGCATCAAAGAAGGGGAACACTTACCTCGGGGCGTCCTGCTGGCTCCAGAGCCTCCTCGGGGAGATCCGCAGCTACTATTGGCACCGCTGTTAGCACTGCTGTTGGGGGACAGGGGCCCCGGGCCGCACTGGGACTCTGGCTCTGGCACGCTCCGATTCAGCTCCAGCTCCATGGCCCCAGGGTAGAGGCGGGCCTGGGACAAGACCCTCGGAAGACCGGGAACCTAGGGGGCCGTTTCCCACCGCTTCCACCTGCTCTCGCGTCTGTCGCTTCTGTGCCCCTGACCTGGCCGGCTCTGGTGTGTGTCCGCTCCGCCCTCTGCCTCCGGCCGGCACCTTGCGCTCCCACGCGGATTTCTCCCCCTCTCTCCTTGCGTCTCTCCGTCCCTCCCTTTGCGTGTGCCTCTCCTCCCGTCTCTCTACCCCTGGGTCTCTCCTTGACTCCCCGCAAATCTTTTCCCTTGGCTTTCTCCCAGTGTCATTCGATGCCCTGTGTCTTTCTGCCTCAGCTCCCCCAAACCCCTAAAATCTTCCTCCCCCTTTCCAGGGGACTCCCAGCCTCGTTCCCTCCGCAGCGGGATCTGCTGGTGCTGGGGCTGGGGTGGCCTGGGGAGCCCCGCCCCTCTCCTCCAGAGCTAAGCAGAGCTGGGGTCCCGCCCCCCTCTCTGCAGCGCGGCCGCTCGGCCTGGGGGTGGGCGTAGGGGGATGGAGGTGCTCTATACTGCTGCTCCAGCCCCAGTTTCTGGAGGGAGTCAGGCGCGGGGCTGAGGCTGCCACTGCTGATGGGGGACGGGGGGAGGCAAGGAAGGGTGGTAGGAGACAAGATCTGACGTTTTAATTGTACTGTACTTCAGCTATGCTACCGTATTGACCTATGGGGCACCAAAATGTAGAGTGGGACACCAATGAGTCGTGTTTCATTTGGGGGCAAGTGTGAGGTGCGGACTGGGAGCAGGGAAGGCTCACAGCCATTCACTTAGAATCCTGTGTCCCAGCACACCCCTCTTATAACTCCTGGCTGTCCCCAGTAGTACCCCTAGAGACACAATGACATCCCAAGTCCCAATAATAGCTTTGCTCCAAAGACATCTGACTCAATAACAGCCACTAATGAAATCTCAGTGACAACCTATTCAGTGACACCTCTGGACTCAGTGATACCTTGGCCCCAACGTCATAACCAGTCACACTTCTGGTCCTAGTAATATTAGAGCCACAGTAACACCCCCAATGACAGACCAGGGCGCAATGACACCAACTCAAATAGTCCTTTACAGTAACTCAAATACTCTTCATCAGCGGATAGACTTCAGGGAGCTGAGATGTAGTAAGGACTCTGACCTTAGGAAGGACTCCAATGAGTGGAAATTTCCCAGGGGCAGAGTACCAGTAAAAGAGGAGTCCCTAGCTCCCTTTGGCACCTGGTAGTGCCAGTGCTGCCACCACCACCTCTCCCCTCCCTCTGTTTGCTCTTGGGAGCAGGTGGAGATGTAGATAACCAGCCTGGGCTTCCCACGGGGAGGAGGGTAGGGCAGAGGATGGGAGGACAAAGATGAAGCCAAAGTGGGTTGGGGGTGAAGGTGATGGGTGAAGTGAGGAGAGGATGGTGACCCCCAGCATTCATCTCACCTCCTCTAGTATCACAGGACCCATCCTGGGCTTGTTCAGTCTCCTTAAAGGTAAGAATGGGTAAGCTGTCTTGAAAAAGAGGCACCAGATCCTAAGGACTGAGAAGACAGGGGATGCATTGATGAGAAAAATAGGAGGGGGTGCCAAAGGGATGGAGATGCTTGCCAGGTCCTTGGCCTCCAGCCCTATCTGTGAGGGCATCTCCCCCTCCCCAACCCTCTCCTTAGTCTCTTCATCATCTCCTTGGCTCCAGGGATACTGTGTCCTTCCTCCACCCCTCCACCCCCATCTTTCAGGGAAAAAAGCCCATTAGTGTCCCTTCCCTCATGATTGATAGCCCCCAAAGACTGAGGATTGATGGGACTGAAGGGATGGGCAGGGTAGAAGGGAAGAAGGGCAGGGATGGGAGGATGGGAGCAGTTTAAGAATTCCAATTCAGAAGGAAAGTTGTGACCCAGGTAAGTTGCAGCAGGGAAGGGCAGGAAGTGAAGAGAGCTGAGATGCAGCTGGGAGGACACCTACTCTGTGGGAAGGATGCCCACCTTACTTCCAGACTTTGTCCTAGGCTTAGTCCAGTGTCTCCTGGCACTGCTACCTCACCCAGCTCTGCTGACTCTCAGATCCTAGGGCCTGTAGCCCTATTTGCTCTAGCTAAGGAGTCCCAGGTGGAAATACTGATAACCAGCAGATATTTTCCCATTGAGAAGGGGGAAGGGTGAATGACATTGAAGGAAGACAAATTAAGGAACCTGGGAGTATGGGACAGAGTTTAAGGGCCTAGGCAGGAACAGAAATGAAGGAGACTAGGGTGGGTGTGGGGGGCGAATGAGAGATGGGGATGGGGGCATGAAGATTGAGAAGAGACAGAGAGAAAACAAGAGTTAGAGATTTAGAATTTAGGGAACAGAAATGATGGAACCCTTAAATCATAGCACAGCATGAGGTTCAATCCAATTTGGCTCACCAATTTGTTGTGAGCTCAATGCAAAATAGAATGCCCTGGGCACTAGAGGGTCAATAGCTAACACAACAATCTCTCCTCTTAAGGAGCTTGTATTTTAAGAGAGAGAGATCTACACAGATAGGTAAATATAATGTAATATGAGGAATGATAGAGTCAGGTCAAGGAATACTTCACTGAGAAAGAGGCACATAACCTGATACTTGAAAAAAAAAGATAAGTTATCTTAAAGACAGAGGGAGATGAGAGCCCATTCTGGATGTCAGGTACAGCTTGCAATAATGTACACCTAAAAACTGGGTATATGGGGTGTTTAAGGAGAATTAGCACCTCTAGTGTGAGGGCTTGCCGAGTCCTTTTCAGGGCTATTCATCCACCTTTGGTGTCCATCTGGCACTCAACTCTCACCTGTGGCTCCAAGAAGCTACAGTATGTGCAGTGGCCACACCCTAGTAAAACTGTCTCAGTAGAGACTCTAAACCAGGTTTTGAGGTTAACCAACAGGCCTCAGACCTATCGATGAGTTAGGGGGTGTCTACCTCACATATGTGAATACTTTTCTTGGTGGAATGGGCAATTTGTTTCAACGACCATGAAGGTGGCTGAAGCAGGTGCTGTGGGGAGCTTAGAGCTTGGTCAGACATGGAAGGTGCCAAGGTCATCCATTGCATCCTGGGCCATCACCAGCGGTCTTGACTTTTGTCTTGCCACTGGATTCCTTTGACTTGTAAGACAGAGTAGAGCTGACGACTTTGTATAACTCTAACTCACTTAAATCTAATTTTTGCACAAGTCAAGACATCACCTCGTGATGTCATTGATCCTCTTCAAAAATGAAGGACAAACAACAACACACATAGATGATGGAATTAAGAGTACCTACAGGCAACCTTTGCTTCTATGTGGGTTACTCCAGACAAGATACTTCAAGTTAAAGGACTCTCTCTAAATTCACACAAAAACCATAGTTATTGAGCCCCCTAATAATGTATTTACTTTTACTAGTCAGCCAGAGGAAATGTTTAGTTCAAAGCAAAGCTATTTAATGAAATAGCATAGGAAGATAAGTAGTAATAGAACATTTCCCCCATAAACCTAGAGCATACAAAAATATGTATTCAAGGTGGGAAGAGTGGACATTCCTAGGACACTTGTGTGGACAGGGCACATTTATGGAAAGGCTTCTGATGTGTCAATATTGCCAATGTCTTCTGGTGATATCATTAACCCGCTTCCATTGGATCTGCTTTCCAAAATGTCTTGTATGTCTCTCTCTGTTCAGTGGTACTCCATTGGGTATGTGGTTACTGCTAGGTACTGTTGTACTACTTCTTTCCCTTAAGAGGGAAAGTAGATTCTATCTCTTTTAGCTTATAGCCCAGATAATTAAACTTCCATTTAAGTGAGGGCATCAAGGTCTTTCATATACCTAATATAGATTAGAAAAAAAAACAAACTCTTGGATGCCTCTTCTCCAAAAGGATCCATCGAATCTTGAAGTCTGACTTGTACATAGCTTTTTTCTACACAAACATGGTCCTTCTTTCTAAAGTCCAAGCTCTTTTGGAACACAGAACAGCTAGACAGCTAAGTAACACCTACAGGTACTTGAAAATTCTGCATCTGGAGCTGAATTACAGTTCATTGGCCCAGCAAACTATTTGATTTAGGGTTAGAAATTCTTTGTAATCTCCTGCTCAACTCCTTTGGGAGATACTGTGCTTTCAAATGACATTTTTTTTCATGGGAAAACCTTGCCAAGAAATTTCACAAGAGTGAGATAGGTCTCAGGTACTATAATTTCCCCAACCATGCAAGATCCTTTAGGTTTCCCATTCAAATGAAAGGGGGAAGGAAGGGGAAATGACAAGAACAAAAACCCTAGATAGAGCAGTATTGTGAAGAGGAATTGCCCTTTGCTTCAACCTATCGTGTGTGTGTATGTGTATTCAGAAACAAACTTCTTAGTCTTTGAGCCTTCCCATAGAATATTGAATTTGAGGAACAGATAGCAATCTATTTGTGGGAAAAGATCAAGCTTTTATTAGTTGCCTATTAAGTACCAGGCACTGTGCTCAGTATTTTACAAATATCTCATTTGGCTGGAAGATAGAACTATTAAGGAGAGTAAAATTAAATATGGCCAGAAAGGAGGCAAGTAATATGAAATATAGCTGGAAAGGTAGGTTGGAACAAGATTTGGCCTCCCTGAGTCCCAACTTCTGTGGGTTAGAATCATAACATGTCCTGCTGCGGGCCCCTCATGAGATCATTGGATCATTCACGTGCCCCTACAGCTTCTCTCATTATCTTTGTGATCCCTAGGACAGATAGACTATGTCAAATGACCCTCTCAGGCTTTGACTAGAGTCATTAATACACCTAATAGGTTTGAATGCACATATGAAGCCCTGATACTGCAACCCCTAAGATAGGAAGGAGGAAATAATCAATCATTAAGTGCCTCCTATATGCCAGGCACTGTATTTAGCATTTTACAAATATCTCATTTGATCCTTCAATAACCCTGGAAGGAAGGCACTATTAATATCCTCACTTTACAATTAAGGAAATTGAAGTTAAGTGATTTGCCCAAGGTCACATAGCTAGTAAGTATTTGAGGAAGGACATGAACTCAGGCCTTTCTGACTCTAAGCCCAGTGTGCCATCTACTGCCCTACCCAATAGCCTCTTAGCCATACCCCAGATAGGAAATGGACCTATGATTTCCTTGATATAGGATACTCGAAGGGGAAGAGGAGAGGAAGAACTCCCTCTATAAATTCAGGTTGGCATTTTCTCTGCAGTTTATAGTCTTAGACTGTAGACTCTTGGCCCTCGAGAACTGAGATGTTAAATGACTTGCCTAGGATCAGGTTCTGTCAGGTCATGCCAGGTCATGTCAGAGGCAAAACTCAAACCCAGATCACCCTGACTTCAAGGATGTCTCTCTATCCACTCTGCCTGTTGCCTCTCAGACCTAAGACTACAGAGACGAAAATGGAACTAAAAGTCTTCCTGCAACAGCTAATAAGGTGATGTTAAGTTCCTCAGGGACCCTAGAGTTGATAACAAGTAGGAGGAACTGTGAACCTGAGCTCATACAGTATAAACAATGACTATGTCACCTTTCTCCCTTGGGCTCTCTCATCTGAACTAATCATAAAAGTTGATTTAAGGGTATTTTTTATAGTCCTGGGCACATTTTGTGGGGTCATAATTGGATGTTACAATTCTTCATTAGGAGCAATGAAGAGAAGAAAATTCTCAGTTAATTACTGTACCAAAATGGAATAGATCGCCTTATTCCTGGATGTGCTCAGGCAAAGGCCAGACTTAGCTGAGAGCTCCACACCCCCACTTTAGGGTCCAGAACTTTGAAATTCTAATCTCTGACTTTTCTTCCCTTCCCTCTCTTGTGCATTTATTCACACTAAACTAACACGTCACCATTTTGGTGACCTTTGTTATGTCACCTCTACTCTTCTGTTCTACTTTTTTTCCCTCTGGCTTTGCTTGCCTTCATTCCCAGCCTTGATCCCATGGTTTGTCCCTTCTACTGCTCCAGAATCTTTTAAATCCTCTGCCCTCTGATCTTTCAACTCTTTGTCTGCCTTAGTTTCCTTAGTTGCAAAATGGGGATAATAAGAGCACATATATGTATGTGTATATTTGTATATATATGTGTGTGCCTATGTATACACACACACACATACATCTTATGGGGTTGTTGTGAAGATCAAGTGAAATTATATTTGTAAAGTGCTTAGGATAGTGCTTGGCATATAGTTAATAAATGCTTGGTATATGGCGTTAATAAATACTTCTTCCCTCCCCCTTTCATCCCTTCCTTTCTTCCTCTTGACCTTTAAATCCTTATCCCTTGGTAACTCCCACCATCTGACCTCCAATCTTGTTTTAAGGCTGCTGAGCATAGTTGGAGAAAATATTGAAATCAAGATGATTTCATTATCTGTGGATAATAATCTCACATAATCTCAGCTGGGCCCTTACTTCTGTTTGAATCCTATTCAACCTTACTCTTTCTGTCATTCATCAGGGCAACATTTCTAAACATTTTTTTCTTTGGTCATCTCTATACCATACTGCCTCTATCTTGGCTACCATCCTCATTTTCCTCCTACTAGTAGTTTGAATTCTTCACCTGCCTGGGCTGCAAGCAGTGGTGTTCTGGTAAATATTTAACAACTAGTTTTCAGAAAAAAAAAATTGTATGCAGGATGTACTTTTAAATATAAACTGCATGATTAACATTTTTTTCTATCACTTTCTTAAGTCAAGTCTAGTCAATCAACAAAACAATAAATCAAGCTATGACTTGTATGTAGTGTTTGTGGATTTCCAGCTCACACTGAAAATTCAATAGGAGAGGTTGGAGCTGGCTCCAGCACATCCCTGGATGTGGGACTCTGATAGGTGAACATTTTTTTTTTTGGAGGGGGGAAGGCAAGGCAATTGGGGTCAGGTGACTTGCCCAAGGTCACACAGCTAGTGTGTCAAGTGTCTGAGGCTGGATTTGAACTAAGGTCCTCCTGACTCTAGGGCCAGTACTCTATTTACTGCATCACCTAGCTGCCCTCTTATAGGGGAACTTTTGTCACATTTTGTCAGGAGCCAGGCCCTCAAGTCAACTCCACACATCTCCGTACTATTTCAAAGCTGGTACACCTCCCCCCTCTGTCAATTCCCCTTCATGAGTTATCTTTCTCATTATACTGTAAGCTTCTTGAAGGCAGGTACTGACTGACTTGCTTGTATTTGTATCCCTAGTGCTTAGCACTGTGGGGAGCACACTTTAAGTGCTTAACAAATGCTCTATCCATCCATCTGCCTGTCCATCTAATTATGTGTCCATCTTTCTGTCATCTATTCTCTTCTCACTTCCAACCCTATCAGACTGCCCTTTCAAACCAGTGAGAGCTTCCACGAGATGACTGAAGCTGTACACCTTGCGCTTCTTTAGTCCTTTCTTCTTTGTTCTTCAGACTGTTGCTGTTTCCCTCCCAGCCTGATGTCTTTCTTTTTCTTTGCCTCATTAAAGGGGCCATGCCCTGGCTACTTCTTAAACAGGTCTATTCAATGAATTGGCATTACCTCACCCTAAGTGAGTACCTGCATAGACCTTGGCCTAAAGGGCCCAAGGTCTCCCAGTGCATCCTGGGCCATCTCCAGTCATCCTGATGAATATCTTGTCACTGGACTCAGGTGGCTCTGGAGGAGAAGTGAGGCTAGTGACCTTGCACGGCCCTCCCTCACTCAAAACAAAGTCAAGTGCAAGTCATGTCATCATTTCTCTGATGGCACAGTCTTCTTTGGCAAGGAAGGACAAACACAAGCCTAGCTATGGAAAGACCATTGCCTTACAATCTGGCTGCTCTGGGTTTGAGTTTTACCTTTGACACTTACTAGTTCTGTGACCTTGGACAAGTCACATAACTTATTTGAGTTTCTGTTTCTTTATATGTAAAATGATGATAATAATCCATGTGGTACTTGCCTCACAGTTATTGTGAACACATGTAAAGTCCTTTGCAAACCTGGAGGCACTCTATATAAATGTCAATTGTTCTTCCTGTTATAATAAAAACAACAGTAATAATAATAATAAAATGGTAGTAGTAATAAATAAATACAGTAGTAAACATTTAAGTGCCTGCTCATATGCCAGGCACTGTGCTAACCACTGGCAATACAAAAAGAGGCAAAATACAGTTTCTGCTAATAGTCCCTATTTATTAGTAGTATTTCTAGTAATAGTGGTACTATAAGGGAGTAGTAGTAGGTGGCGGTGGTAATAAGCAGTAGTAGTAGTATGGCAGTGGCAAGTAGACCTAGGAATTGGAAAGTTCTGACATGTATTGGCTACATGGCCCTAAGCAAGTCATTTAGCCTCTCGTTTTTTGCCCCCAGACAACTCTCTAATACTCTGTGCCACAAAGCAAGTGTCCATTTGCATTATTACAGGAGTTTCTGCTATCAATGAAATCATAGGTCTGGTCCTGGAGTGGGGAACCGTGAAGCCACATGTGGTCTGGTCTGGTCCAATCAGCTATTATTCCTTTCTCCCCCTATCCTTTGGTGACATAAGAGATACCTTTTTCTCCTACTCAATGCTAACTGATCTACTTGAGCCTCTGATCTCATACCTTTCCATGTCTCTAAGGACCTTGGTTCAGAAGTCATTCCCATTTTCTCATACTTCATTATTTTCTCCTATAGCTCCTGGCTTTTTCTCCTCTGCTGACAATGAACAGGCAAAACCAATGGTAATGGTTTTTTTTTCTAAAAGCATTCTGTTGATCTTTCCAGTCCATCTAGACCTTGCCATCTCTCTCTTCCCCTTTACTGCTAAATTTCAAAAAAGTTGCCTATACCTGAAATGTTTCTACTTTCTGACTACTCACGTTTTCTTTAACCCTCCATAGTTAGACTTCTGCCTTCACTACCCTACAGAAAGTGCTTTCTCTAAAGTCACCAACAACACCCAGTTTGCTGAATCCAGTGGCTTCTCCCCTCCCCACAGCTTTAGAAAGGTGTCTCACTTTCCTAGAGCTCCTATTTCTCTAGATAATTCTTCTGTGTCTCCTTTTTTCTCCCCGTTAATGTGAGCATTCTCCAAAGATTTGTCCTCAGCATTCACTTCTCTCTTTACCTGTCTCCTTTGGCTATCTCTATGCTCTCAGTTATCATCCTTCTACAGACAACTTCCTAAATCTGTAGCTTTGGTCCTGACCTCTCTTATGAACTACCTATCTTATAGTATCTTATATATCCACCTCACCAGATATCTCACTAGTACTTCAAAATAACATGTCTTAAACTAAACTCATCTTTCTCTCTAAATCTGCTCTGTTCTAACTTCACAGGATCTGCTCTGTTCATAATTTTGCAGCTATCTTTGACTCTTTCCACTGCCTTACTATTCATATTCAGTCAAATTACGAGGTCCTGTCTAATCCACCCTAAAAACACCTCTCTACTCCAATTGCAAATACACAGGTTCAGGCCCTCATTATCACCCATTTGAACTATCACAATAGTTCACTAGAGGTTTTCCAATCTCCCCTTTCTACCTGCTCCAATCTATTCTTCATCCTATTGCCAAAATAATGTATAGATCTGGTCATTTCACTCTTGTATTCAAAAATCTTCTGTGCCTCTTGAATAAAGTTTATGCTCTCAACGTTATCCTGGGTTCAGGTGTGTGTGAAATTCCTTATGTAAGGTATAAAAGATCTTTTTTACCCAATTGGCACTAATGAAGTCTCCTTAATAAGGTTTTAAATCTCCCTGATAAGGTACGAAATTTTCACCTTGTCCTGAATTATCCCATTAACACCACACTGAACATGACTGAATGATTCACAGTCAATTCACACACCTAGGCTACACTTGTAGAGCTGGCATTTTTAAAGGCAGATTGGAAAGCTGGAAGAGAGGAAAAGCAGAGTTGGGAAATTAGATGGACAGAAACTGAACATATATAGACTCCGTTTCCTGGAAGGAAATCTGCATAATTAGTGGTTCTGCCAGGGAACCAAGAGCTGCTGGGAACTGTGGGATCCCAGGTAGTGGTGTTTGACTCTCAGAAACCAGAGGAAGGGGTTCCTAGAACAAACTTCCTGAATTTGGGGGAGGATTTCCTGGTATAAGCCAGGTCTGGAGCCAAGAAGCAGCAAGGGACCGAGTCTCAATGTGGAAAAGCAAACTCAGGCCTGGTCTTTTCCTGTGCTCCACAGACACTCTGAAGGTCCATGGAAAGGGATCAATGGTTTCTCTTCACTTTTTGTTGTTTTTTGTTTTGAAGAGAAGTGTTGCACCCAGGGTGGTACTAGAAATTTGGAAGATAATATAGGTAACTGAGAGGAAGCTGGGATTCACTAGAGACAGAGAATTGTTTATAGGATCAAGTTTGAGCTCTTTCAGTTTTAAAAATCAGGTTAAATAAAAACTATCCAATATTACATCTTCTTAGACTAAGTATTTGAATGGTAGCTGAAGGATCTGTCTTTTCCATAAAGATCTAGGAATGAGACAAATCCTGTTATTCCTGAGGAAACCCTGAGTGGGGTTAGAAGCAAAAAAGGAGGATTGGGAAAAGTCTCTCAGATTTATCCTGGCCCACACAAACGCAGGATTTTGGTACTGGACCACTGCATGCATACCGAGACCCCACAGTCTGGTACCACACTGAATTTCTAGCCAGTACAAATCATACCTCTGAAATGGCAGATCTTTGTGCTGGCACTGAGATATGAAACTTCATGACCTAGAAGGACTTTGGGCAGAAGGGTCAGAAGTGAAGGGATGCAGCTGGAACAGCTTAACTTTGACAACCAATATTTCATCTATAAGCTTTTACCACGGTGTTGGGTTCTGTGCTATCTCCACCTACTGGATTAGATTGCCGGGAGAAATTTTTGTGCCCTCTGGTCTTCATATCTCAATCTCCTCACTTTCCAGACTCAGACTGTGAGAAGTCCTCCTCGAGGCATACTCTACTGCTGCCCCCCTCCCCCATCTATAAAAGCCCTTCTTTGGCTTAGAGCCAAGACACTTGAAAAGTTTCAAATACTTTATTGGAATGCAACATGGCTATTATGCATTCAATGCCATTTCTGTTACCTTTATGGGAGCCTGCAACTTCCTAGAAAGCAAGCTTAGTGATAAAGATCTCAGACTGAGCAATGCTGGGGTTGTCTGACAGAAACATATGCATGAGACTTAGAAGAATACACATGACCTTTGCATGGAAGTGTTTTCTCCTTCTGCCTGGTAGAAACCTACCTACGGAGGCCAAGAATGAGTAGCTACTTGTGTTTTCATTGGTATTTATTTTGCTATTCTGCTCTAAATACTTTCCTATTTGGAAAAAGAAAAAGTGTATGCATATATAATGTGACTGTGCACATTGGTCTCTGTGATTATCTCTGCAAGAGACTGAGAAGACTGGCATGAATGTGTGTGAAAACTTCAGTGTGTATCCATGGGTTAGCATATACTTGTGGTTCTTCTGTCAGAATTGTCAGTGGTTCACTGTGTGCTAATGAGTGTTTCTTGGAAACTAAGTTTGTGGCAGTGCATAGAGGGGTTGAGCATATATTTTTTCATCTCTCTCTTCCTTTTGGGCAAAGGGAAGTAATTAGGTTCTCACTCTCACTGCTTGTGTATTTCTGGTTGTTGGGACATGGAGAGTATTTATAGAAATGGTTTCTCATATCTCTGGGGCTCCTCTGAGGTTTGTGTCATCTGGGGGTGAGGGTCACAGGGGGTCATCCTAAAGCTAAAGTCAAGGGGTAATGTATGTGTGTGTGTGTGCTTGTATATGTGAGACCCTGAGCCTAAGAGGCCTCTCCCTCTCCACCATCCCCCTCATCATCAGCCTCTGTCTTAGCCTCCTCAGGAGCTGGCCACTCACGGGTCTGCCACTCTAGTCGCTCAATTCGATAGGCTATCTTGAGGGCACTGGACTCCAGTTCAGCCAGGAGGCGCGCAAACTTAGTCTGCAGATCATCTAGTTGCTGATCAAGACCACGCAGGCGGCTGTCCACAGCCTCCTGCAGTGCTATCTCAGCTGCCTCTGCATTCACATCCAGCTTGTTCATCTTGAGAAGGATCTCTCGGCCCTTCTCCTCCATGACAGTCTGGGCTTGTGGGTACTCACTCAGCACCTCTCGAAGGTCCTCCTTACTCAGGCAGAACAGGTCTGAGTAGCCCAGACTCTTGATGTTTGCAGTCCTACGGTTACCGGACATATTCCCTGTGGTGGAATGGCAAGTAGGACACAGTTGCATAGAGTGACCCAAGGAATGAGGTGTAAGTGTATGGGCGGTAAAGTCCTTTCCCCACAACTAAGATTCCTTAATTCTTCTTGTCCCTACCTCAAGGTTCAGCCTCCCCCTCACTCATTAAAACCTTTTATCTGGTCCTGTTCCCAAGGGAAAGACTCTTCAACACATGATTTTATTGGCTAAAATACCTGGGAGACAGACCTGTCTCTTAGGCCTTCCCTCCAGAGGCCACCTCTGGGTACCCCCTTTTTCCAGATATGGAATTGAATCCCTTCCTTAGGTCTCTTCACCAACCCCCATTCAATATGCCCTAGGTCTTTGAGCCATAAGCCTCTTTCCCAGGTGTCTTTCTAGACTCAGGATCCAGAACATCCTTAACCCCAGATGGAGCCAGGAGTTCCTTTCCTGGGCTTATTATTTAAGCCACCCCCATTCTCTCACCTTTGATATTTATGATGCTGATCTCCCCAAAGTAAAGCCCAGCACCCAGCACTGCATATTGGGTAACACCATCATCAGCCACCACAGCCAACTGGCCCTCCCGGATGATGTACATTTCTCGGCCAATATCGCCCTTACGGCACACATATTCTCCTGGTGAATAGGTCTGCGGCTGCAACTTTAGTACGAGCTCCTCCAGGAGACTGGCCTCACAGTTCTGGAAGATCTGCACACGGCTTAGGGTGGGCAGGTGCACAGATACAGCAACCTCAGCACGCAGACGCTCAGGCAGGTGCTGCAGAATTGCCACCTCATTTGTCATTTTCTTGTTAATCTGTAGGTGCTGGTACCTAGAGTGGTAACAGAGGTGGTGGTGGGCTGTGGGTAGATGAACTCTTTCCCCTGACACATGACCCACACCTTGCTGCCTCTGCTCAAGCCCAGATGCTCTGCCTGACCCAATACAATCTACTCCTTCATGGGGACCACATCACATACTAGTTCCTTCAATAATCACATAATCTCAGATTGTGGAAGCTAATAATCTGATCTCATTGTGTCTAACCAACATCTTAATAAGAAACCCTTCTACAGATGGGGTAGTGTGACCCAATCTCACCTGGAAGTCCTACAGCAATAGAAACTGATACCTCCTAAGGAGCCAATTTCCCTTTGGGTCAGCTCTAACTCTTAGAAAGCATTTTCTTTCCTGGAATTGAAATCTGCCTCTTTGTAGCTTCCATTCATTGCTCCTAAGTCTGGCAAGCAGATACTTGAAGATACTGATCATGTGTCCCTTAAGCATTCTCTTTAAACACCCTGAATTCCTTCAAACAATCCCTTTCTTCCCTTCCTGCTTAGCATATTGCCTGACACATAATATATGCTTAATAAATGCTTGTTGACTGATTGCCTCACAGAATCCCCAGATCTCAAAACTAGAAGGGTTATCTAGTCTAGACCATTTCTAAATAGAAATCTCTTCATTTAGAGTTAGAAGGGACTTGAGTCCAGCTTGCTTTTACAGATGGGGAAATTGAAATCCAGAATAATTCAGTTCATTCAAGATTACCCTTATTTCTAAGGTCTTAGATGTAACTAGCACAGCTCAGATTCAAAGCCAGGCACCTCTAATTCCAAGTCCATTGATTTTTTTTCCACTACATGACACTGCTTCTCTTTCTCTGACAAGTGGTTATCCAGGTTGATATCTCCTCTCCCAGTTTCATGAGAAGTCCCTCCACTGTCTTCCTCCCTTGGCATCCCCTCTGCTTTCCTATGCTCTCTCATTTCTTCCATTGCCATTTCATACTCCTGCCACCATGTCTCCAATAGTCAATGACATACCCTTTGCTCCCCACCTCCTTGCCCCTGATGCCTCCCTGGTCTCCTACTTCCTATGGATAAATTCTCACTAGTAAAGGATACTTCATATTGTGCAAAGCCTTCCTCATTCCCAATTAACAAGCCCCAGCAAGCAAGTACTCCCCATAAGGCAACAGTCATGGCCAAGTTCCTCCCCTTGCCCTAATACCTCCTATTCTCTCAGTAACTAGACTCTCACCAGTCAATGACTCGACGCTCTAGTCGGCGGTTGACATGGTGCAGCTTCATGTATTTCTTGACGAGTGCATGGTCAGGGTAGAAGGCTGCATCAGCTGTGTTCATATTGTAGATGACTGAGCTCATGCTACCCATTATGGTAGCAAAGCCCATGACAGCCAGCAAGAAGTCACCCACCATAAAAAGATACTCCTCCTCACGGGCTGGCAGTGGTGTGTCACCTACAGTGGTGAGGATGAGTGTAGAGAAGTAGAAACTGTAGAGGTACTGGCGACGAAGGCGTTCAAAGCCTGGCTCTGCTGGGTCAGGGTATACCCAGGCATCACGCCCAAAGCCCAGGTATCGTGACAATGCAAAATATAGACAGCTATTCCAGTGGATGACAACAAATATATAGAGCATAAGTTTGGCAATTCGGAAGGCATTGGGATATGCTGTACGTGTCTCTGTTCGGTCAAAGGCCTCAAAAAGGCGTGGGACTCGAAGAAAACGATTGAGCCTCAGTGTAGGTATATGTGGGCCCAAGCGCAAGTACACCAAGTCTGTGGGCGCCAGGGACAATATATCCAACAAGAAACCTGATGTCCGCACATAGCGCTGTGCGATCTGGCTCTTGTCCAGTACCAAGATGCCCTGATCCAGGAAGCCTGAGGTTAGAAAGGGGTAGCAGGGTTAGCTCCTGTATTGGAGATGCAACAAGAGCCAGAATGGGGCCTCTACAAGTTTTCAGGATTAATAGAGGGGTCAGTAGGCTTCAGTGGGGTTAATGGGGAAGTCATCTAGGTCCTTTTAGCCTTTCACAGTATTTAACATTTGATCCCATCCCCATGCCTTTGCAGGGGTTATCTCCCATACCTAGAATGTCCCTCTGTAGCTCTGCATCTTCACATTCCTACCTTCCCACAGATCTAGGCTGAGGTGCTGCCTCATACCTGAAGTCTTCCCCAATACACCAAATGGTTAGTATTCTCTTCCTCACATTGCCTTAGATTTACTTCAAATATTTTTGAACAAGTTATTTATTGCTGGCCTAACTCCCTTCCCTCCCCCACTTTCCTCCAATAGAATATATATTCTTTGAAGTCTGGACCTGGTTTTGTATCTCTAACATCTAGAACAATGCCTTTACACATAACAGGTACTTGATAAATGTTTGTTGAATTGAATCATAGGAGTAGAGGAGTTGGTGGGATAGATCAACAGGAATCAAAGGTTTGGGGGGGAAACAGCAATGATTCTAAGGCATGTGGGGAGCCTAGGCTGAAATCTCACTGACCAGTGTGGAAGTGCACGACAATGTCCATTAAGTAGAGCAGGTCACTTATATAGTCCAGGATCAGCCAGGCCATCAAGTAGCCATGCTGGAGGTCAGGGAAGCAGGCTCTGGGGATAGAGAAGGAAACATTTTGAGAGGGACCTGGCTGCAGCTGCTTTTGCTAGGGAGGTCCTAGTAGTGAAAATCCATCTATTCCTTTCAGAGTCTCCCAAAAGTGGCAAAAGAAAGCTGCTTTCTCCTTCCTCCACACCCTTAGACCTTGACAAGTGCCCTTCTATACCTTTCTTCCCTCTTCTTACCTGCAGACAAGGATGATGAGGTTGTACATGACTGGGAACACCATGGTGTTGAGCCACCAATAATACTGGTCCCCTGATGGATCTAGGACAGGTACTGACTTCCTGGAGATGGTGGAAGGGGAGTTTTAGAGTATGACCACTGAAGAAGGCCCCCAGGAAGAGGGGGTTATGGGACTGAGGGCTCAGTTTCTTAGTGGAAACAAACTCTCTTCCATTCTATCATCCCTCAAGTATTTGGGCTATGAGCATCCTCCCTCCCATTACACTCCTAATTCCTCTGTTCTATCAGAGCATTTCCCATTCACCTCCCCCATATACATATCTTAGGGTCCCCTCCCCTCTCACCTGGGTTTGGAAGGTGCCTGGGGAGATGACTCTTTGGTGTTCACTTTGGACTCTTGACTCATGGTGCTGGAGTCTGGGCCTGGCTACAGGTATTTGTGAGAGAAGGATGATTCTGGGATGAGAAAGATTCTACCAGGTCTATGGGAAGAGAATGATTTTGAGGGATAGTGGTTGAGGAAGATTCTGTAGGGTCAATGGAGATAGATGTCCTGAGGGGATAAGTAGACTAATGATTCTGGGGGGTCCATGGGATAGAAAATTCTGAGGGGAAGTCAATTTTGTGGGGGAGAATTCTGCAGAGTTAGTGGAGGAAGACGGTCTGTGGGGTTGAAGAGGATGAGAGGGAAATCAATGAGGGAGAAAGTATTGGAAGAGTAGGTGGGGAGGGGAAAAGGACTCTGAAGGTTGATAAGGGAGGAACATTTTGGGGTAGGGAATGTAGGGGGAAGATTTTGGGGAACCTGTGGTTAGCGAAGGCAGATGTTTGAGGACTTATGAAGGAAGGGGGAGGGCATCTCTAAAGCGAAGAGGAAAATACTAGAGGAAAGTAAAAAGAAGAAGACTAGGCTAGGAAAGAAAAGTGTGGAGAGTCAGTGAGAGTAGGGATTCTAGGGAAACCACGTAAGAGGAAGGATTTTGAGGCATCTATGAGAGAAAATAGCGGTGGAGGTCTTGTCTGGGAAATTTATGGGGGTTGTGGTATAAGGGGTGAGGACAAAGTAGATCCTGGGGGAACCTATGAAAAGGAAGAAAATCAGGTGTGTGTTTGTGTGTAAGATTCTAGGGGAGGAGGGGGAAAACAATATCCTGTATATTATTCTAGTAGGGATGAAGATTCTGATGTAGCAGGATCACAGAGGACATGGGAAGATGATTTGGGGAGTTACTACACGGGGAAGAATTCTAGGCAGTTTATGGTGGTTGTGGGAGGGATGAAGTTGATCCTGGAGAAGGATCTATGAAGGGCTTGAGAATTCTGAATAGGTTTTATGGGAAGAAAGATTGTTGGGAGAGGCAAAAGAAGGCGGGGAAGGAAAGCTGGAAGTATATGAAGGGAAGAAAGATCCAGGGGATGTTGTATATGAGGATTCTGGAATGGATCTGGGAAGGAACAGAGAGATTCTGAAGTCTGGGAAGTCTGAGAGAGAAGATGTGGGGCTTAGGATATGTCAGTGTGGCAGAGCAGAAAGAGTATAGATTTGGATCAAAGATACCTGTATGAAATACTAGCACCTGTGTAACCTTCGACAAACCTCTTAGTTTCTCTGATCCTCAGCTTCCTCATCTGTAAAATGAAGGGGTTAGACTAGATCAGAAGTGTCAAAGTCATGGTCTACAAAGCTCCTGAGTACAACCTGAATAAAGTAACAAAATAAACAGAAATAACAACATAGATGTTAATTTGTGATTTTCTAAGTCAATGTATGACAAGTGGGGATCTGTTTCTACTTGAGTTTGACACCACTGGGCTAAATGACTAAAGTCCCTTTTAGTTCTAAATTCTGTGATCTTGTAATTTTAGGAGGGCTGCATATAAGAGGGCTGGAATGGGGAGAAATTAGAAGGTTTTGGTGGGGGGAAGGGAAAGAAAATCCCGGTAAAGTTAGTGAGAAAGAAGAGGAAGGACTAATTGGAAGAGGAGGATTCTTGGAGAGGAAACTGTGGGAAAAGAAAGTTTAAACACACAGTTTAAACACACTAATAGGCATAGAAGTATAGCAGATAGAATGTTAAAGTGGAGTCCCTTAGCTTCAGTTTCCCCATGTGTAAATGGTGGAGCACCTGCATCATATCTTACTTGTAAAGCTCAAAAACATAATGGATATAAAAAAGTAAAATACTCCCAGCATATTGTTATTAGGTCTTTGAGGGCAAGGACAGCTAGGCAGCAGAGTGAACAGAGTGCTAGACAGAGTGGATGGAAGGTGTGGAAGACCTGAGTTTAAATTCAGCCTCAAGATACTTCCTAGTTGTGTGACCCTAAGCAAAACAAACTTTGTCTTGCCTCAGTTTCCTCAGTTGTAAAATGGGGATAGTACCTACCTCTTAGAGTTATTGTGAGGATCAAATAAAATAGTGCTTAGTACAGTGCCTAGCACATAGTGGAACTTAAAAAAAAAATGCCTGTGCCCTTCCCATGTTTGATTCTATATTCCTAGTCCTTGGCACTACTAGGTGCTTAATAAATGCTTGTTGAATTGATCTAAGGAGTTCTATGCAGAAGAAAATTCTATACAGGGAAAGATGGAATCTCTGAGTAGGAGGTTGAGGGGAGTCCTTGGGGGATTTTGTGGGGAAGAGGAAGATTCTGGAGGGTTCTTGGGAAAACAGGATTCTGGAGGTGGGGAAAGGAAAACAATATTAGCTATGCGGATGCTATAAGAGGAGCATTCATACAGTTTTGTGGAGGGGAGAATTCATCTGTATGTGGGGGGAAGAACATGGAGGGTCATGGGATCTGTGAAGAGAAGATTTTGTGGGTCAAGGGGGTGTAAAAGGAAGAGGGTGGAGGGATCAAGAAGAACCTGAGGAGATTTTGTTAATTCTGAGTAAGATTTGGAGATTTGGTGGGGGAGCAGATGCTGGAGGATTGGTAAGGATGGGGGATTCTGGGATGTCTGCGGGGTGCGGGGAGATACTGGAGGATTGTTAAGGATGGGAGATTCTGGAACTTCTGCGGGAGGGAGGGGGGAGGTTCTGGGAGGGGAAAAGATGTGACTGTTAAGGATGTAAGATTTGGGGAGGATGATTGTGTGGGTTGGAGACAGGAGAAAGATTCCAAGGGGTACAAGCAGAAAGAATTGTGGGGGTGGGTATGAGTGGGGAGGATTCTCTGGCTCCTAGCTATGGGGGTAGGGGTAGGGGAAGGGGCAAGGCCCCCCGGGCTCTCACTGGGCGCGGCTCTTCAGGTGATCCGTGTCTCTCACTCCAGCGTCTCTCCCTCTTAGCTACCGAGACGCTGGAGTCAGAGCCCGAGCGGAGCTTGAGCCCTAGGGGCTGAAACCCCAGGTGGCGCCACTGGTCCCTACCCACACTTCACCTACACTTAAGATTCGTTTCTTAATCTGCCCCTCCCTCACCTGTGAAATGGGGCTCTGCCTACTGGCCCGTCCCACCCTGCCGAGGCCCCGCCTCCTGCTCTGCCCCTTCAGCTCAAGCACGAAAGAGGCTCCGCCCCCTCCTGCCCCAGAGCTGGAGGAAAAAACCCCGAGAAAGAAAGCCCCGCCCATCAGCCAATCCCCGGCCCAGTTATGCTAGGACCGCCCCTTATGGGCTCCATCTATTTACTCTCCTCTCTCAATTTGCCTTTCCCCTTTTGGAGGCTCCGCCTCTTTGAAGTTCTGGCTTAGAAGGCCCAACCCCATCAGGTTCCGCCCTTTTACAGCCTCATTCCAGGCTCCGCCCAGCATCTCACAGGTCCCGCCCCTAACCAGGCCTAGCCCATTCCATTCCTTCGTCCCTTGGGCAGGCTGCCCAGTCTTCCAGGCCCGCCTCTCTCCTTAACACTCAGGCTGAGGTGGGAGCCCGTAGGGCTGGGCCAGAAGAGGGGCTGGGGAGTCTCTCGTCAGGACTTAATTCCTTTTCCAAACAGAACCCTTCCCTTCCTCCCCATTGCCTCCCGTGCACATCCCGCCCCCACACGCCGGCCGTTGCCAGGGGATGCCCGTCGTCTCCCGGGGCGCTCGCTCGAGCTTGGGGTCCGGCCAATGGGAAGGCGAGTTGCTCCTGATGATGTCAAGAGCGTGAGACGCAAGGCGGTACCTGAGCGAGGTGACGTCGGGGGGCGTCCTCCCTCCGCCCCGAGGGGCGGGGCGCGGGCGGAGGCGACCGGGCAGCTATGGCGGCGGCCTGAGAGCGCGGGCGGCGGCGGCGGCGGCGACTACGGAGTCCGCACGGGGTCAGCGGCAGCGCGAGAGTGGAGCGGTGAGGTCCGGCCCGTGGGATGAGGCTCCTGGTGACGGCTTGGGAGGGGGAGGGCCCGCCGAGGGTCTTGAGTGTGAGCAGCACTCGCGAGGAAGGGGCTGAGTGTGTTAGATTCCGAATGGGGGGGCTGTGTGTACAGGGCCCAGAGGGGAGGGCTTATGCACACATGCACACACGCACACACACACATCTGCATCTTGGTGAGACAGTTGTGGGGAGCACGTGACAGGTGGGGGGACTATGTGGGGCCTGGGCACACATGACAGGTGGGGTGAACATGGGGGACATACATGACAGGGGATGAGGCTTTGGGCAGGGCATATATGAGGAGTGACCGGACCTTGAGGACTGAGTGCACAACACTGATGAAGGGTGATATGGAAATGTTCCATAGACTATGAAGCAGTGCAATCCTCGGCAGAAAAATGGGGACCAGATTCATGTCAACTGGAAGGGGGGGGAGTGTCTTGTTGGTTTTCCTTCTCATATTATGCAATCACTTTCTATGAGACCTTACTCCAAGACCCTTAAAACCATGTAGGTCATGTGTCCTGTGAGATGGTTATAGACCCTTTGTAACCCATACATCTTTTTTCTTTTCCTTGGTTCCAGACTGAGCTAAGATGAAGGTTTTAAAAGGCTTTTTCTCACTCCTTAGGAAAATAGGGTAAGAAAACAAAGCAACCCTCACAGCCTCAAATTTGTCACATTAAATAGAGCATGTAAAGTTTATTCTAAGATATCTCTAATATGGCCAAAGAGGCCAGTACAACTTTGCAGCTAAATAAGCCTCCTAGCTTCTGTCTAGGACTGGACTTCACATGTGGTGAGTTGCCATCCATCACTGGAACAAACCCTGTTGGCCTTTCTCCAGGTTTACGTAGAACCCAACTCCTGTTTTTTTTCTTCAGAATTGTTCTCTTTCTATGTTCGTCCCCTCCCCCATCCTCCCTCCTTTCTTCCACCTCCTCCCTTGCTCACAGGAACTTTTGTTCATTTGGAGCCCTAAGTTGTTCCTTGAGCTTATGGATGGGTTAGGGGTGAGGTGAACATTAAGACCAGGACATATGTGAATGATGAGGACTTGCCAACAGTTTTCCGTATTAGCTTGACTCCTCCTAAATTGCTTAATTGCCTCAGTTCTGATATTTCCCCATTCTCTGGGAAAATGTATAAGTCAGATGTCCAAGTATGTGATAGACATTAGTAAATAATAATTTCTTAGAGAATCCCTACCAAAAGTATAGGAAAGAAGCTTTTCTCCACTGAGGCAATATGGGAACATGGTATATTCAAAATGGGTGAAAGTGAGGGAGGTAGAAAGCCTCTTGAATGCTAGTGGTAGAGTTGGTACCGAGTGATGATAATGTCCTGGTGAAGGCAAGGTCATGTTGCAGGTTTGTGAGGCAACTCTATGGGACTAAGTTATGTAGTTCTATCAGATCTTTCTGTATATTAACCATCAATTGTAGCTAGGTTAAATTTTTGTTATTTCAGTAATCTTTATTTTTTCAGGTTTCAGTAATCATCTAGCTTAAAGAAAAGAGGTTCATAGAAAATCAAGAGCTAGGAGGGACCCTAGAGGATCTTCTAGTTCACCTTCCCCCTCCCCCCCCCCATTTTATAGATGAAGAAACAGAGACCAGAGAAGTGAGGTGACTTACATAAGGCCACTCTGGTTGCAAATAACAGAGGCTGTATTCTAACCTGGGAACTCTCAATC
Source organism: Notamacropus eugenii (assembly GCF_028372415.1). Taxonomy (NCBI): domain Eukaryota; kingdom Metazoa; phylum Chordata; class Mammalia; order Diprotodontia; family Macropodidae; genus Notamacropus; species Notamacropus eugenii. Next base: position 89,328,502 of record NC_092876.1, read on the forward strand.
AGTACAATTAGTACCTGGGTACAGTCAATTAGTAAACAACATATGGAGAAACCAGATATAATATTCTAAATATAAGAAATGAATACAGTAGATAATTATTCTAGGGATTTTCAGGGAATTTTCCTTGGAGGATGTACCTTGGAAGGTACTCCTGAAGTGGCTGCTTGCTTACTTTTCTCAGTGTTGTAGAGAGTAATCCTGCTTTAGGCAAAGTTTAGACTAGGTTACCTCTGTGAGGTCTTTTGACTGAGAATTCATGAGAAAAGTGAATTTTGAGCCAGGACTTGAAGGATGTGGTAGACATGGATTGTCAGAGAGGAGGCTCAAGAAGGAGTTTGTTGAGGGAGCAGATTGAGAGGGAAGAAAGATGGGACCATAGTAGATCCCAGACATGGAGGAGTTCTCGCATAGTCTTACAGATAGTGAAAGCTGCAATCTTAGTACAAAGGATGTTAGCGAATGGGGCAACAGGACTGCTCTTTTCAAGTATTTGAAGATCTTTCTTGTGGAAAAGAGATGGGGCTTATTCTGTTTGACCACAGAGAAACAGTGGCAGAGTGGAAGATCTCAACTCAATTGAGGAAAACCTTTCTCATAATTAGAACTGTCTGGAAGTGGAATGGGCTGCCTAAGGGAACATATAGCCTAATTAGGGCAACTATATACCTACACAAAGATAATTAACAATATTAGGCAGTTTATATCTACTAAATGAATGAGACAGACTATAAGGTTATAGTGATTCAAAGATCAGTGAGAACTGTGCTGAGCAGGCAGGTCTTGCTTCTGGGGTAGGAATTGAGCTGAGATTTAGAGGTGTTGAGGAAGAAGGGTGCTAAAGACTACGTGAATGGAGTGAACAGAGTTGCTGAAGAAGGAGGGGCCAGAGTATAAATGGGGGACAGTGAGACTAGACCAAAGGTTGTATGTAAGGGTGTAGTAGGAAATAAGATTGAATACCTGGGATAGGATTAGATTATGGAAGGCTTTGGATGCCTGGCAATGGAGTCTGTACTTTACCCAAGAAAGAATAGAACACATAGGGCAAAAAGGAATTGCAGAGTGAGATAGAAGCAGTGATCAGTTTCAGTTTTTAAGTGGTAAAGGAAGATCTCGCACAGCCTCATTTGAGATTTTGTTTTGTTTGTGTCCACCACTGTGACTGGATCATTGAAATGAACAGTCCCTTTCCAGCCACAGTTTGTTACATTCCATACTGAACCCCTTCTTGAAGTAGTATTACCTTTCTCCTCCTAGGCATCTAATCTCAAAATCTCAGAATCAACTTTGACTCTTCCTCCTCATTGCCATCCAATTTTTTGGCTGGTCCTAACTTTTAAAAACAGTTACCTAAATTGAATAAGGTTAAGTTTATGGGACAAATACCAATTTCTGCATTTAGATTGAAAAATCACCTGCAGAAGTATAGGATAGGGGAGTCAGTCAGTAAACATTACTAATCCCATTATTACCTGCCAAGCAGTGTACTGAATGCTGCGGATACGAAGAAAAGGAAAAGATAGTCAGTCTGTGCCCTCTTGGAAGATGGGAGTTTAACTGGGACTTGAAAGAAGCCAGGGAAAGAGGCTGCTAGGAGGTGGAGTTGAGGAGGGAGAGCATTCCATGAAAATGCCTGGAGTCAGGAGGTGTGATAGACAGCAGTACCTTGGGAAGTAGTGGGTTTCCTCTTAATTGAAGTCTTAGGTAAAGGGGAAGGGAAGGGAAAAAGTATTTATTAAATACCTACTATGTAGCAGGCATTGTGATGAAGGGTCTACAAATATTATATTATTTGTTCCTCACAGGTAGGGGCTATTATTATTCCTATTTTATAGTTGAGGAAATTGAGGCAGATAGGGGTTAATTGACTTGTCTAGGGTGACACAGCTAGTGTCTGAGGCCAGATTTGAACCCTGGTCTTCCTGACTCTACGCCCAGTGCTGTATTCATTGTGCCATCTAGCTAGATGATCACATGTTTGGGATGTTATAAGCAGGGTTCTTTACCAGGTTGGTCCTAACATGACTTTTGAAATGTGTTCCAATTGGTAGATTCTCTGATTCCTTAAATTACCTTAGGATCTCATGTTCCCTGTCATGGGAGCTATAAGAGATTCCTTTTCAGGTTTGAATTGTAATAGATGATCTCTAAGGTCCTTCCAACTCGGAGATTTCTTTAATATTGTAATATAATATGCCTTAAATAATATTTGGATGAGGAATAATAGGTAATGGGGAGGAAGTGTACATAACAGGGGAGGGGCTATGGTGTGTAAATTGTGGATGGGGTGGGTGAGGCATGATGTCTGTGAATTTAGGTGAATGGATTCCTGTCCTTGCTCTTCTCTGCAGAGAAGGCTTCAGGTCATTTCTGCTAGGGGTATTTTTTTTGGTGTTGTGGTGGTGGTAGTGGTGGTGGTGGTGGTGGTGTGTATGAAATTCATAAGCAATTTCAGGAAGATGGACCTCCCAGACAAATGCTCTGGGAGGGATGGGGGTTAGTTCTGTTGAAGACCTCCCATCTACGTGAGGTGAGGCCCACACCCAGAGCAAAGGTTGATGCCTGAGACTGGGCCACTCCCACTTGCCCCAGTACTAAGGGGTAGAATTCAGTAGGCAGGTTCCAATCTTAGCTACTCAGTGCCCATGTGACTTTTGTTGGCACTTCCTGGATGAGTGCCTGGTTTCAGGTCACTGGCTATCTCTTATACCTTTTCTTATGGCTTTTTGGGCCCAGGGTCCTATGATTTCTTCTTCCCCTAAGATCTTTCTCAGAGGATATGTTTCTGCCTGATTCTTCTCTGGCATTGAACTAGTCTAGTATATATGGGAGGGGGCACTGTTATCTTGTGCTTGGACAGTAGTCAGAGAGAGGAGAGGTCAGAAATTTCAGGCCTTGATCTACCTTGGCCCAGGCACTACCTCCTTTTCCCAGCTCTATTCCCTGTAGATTAACTGGGGAGTTACCTAGTAAGCATTAAGACAACAAGTTGTGAATATCCACAGGACAGTTAGCTGGACCTAGATTAGTCTAGATAAAGAGAACTTTGAAGATTTTTCTCCAAAGATTTTTCCAGGCAGAGCAGGAGAGGCTTGTTTACCAAGTGGACTACGTAGAGCCTACTCCTAGCTCCTGGTTGCTGTGGAGTTCCCTAGGGAGGAGGAATGGGGGTGGTGGTGATGGAAGCTTACAGTAGAGGCCTAGTCTTGCCAGGAGGGCAGGCACTTCCCTGAGTTCTTCTTGCCACTGATCCAGGCTTATGCATGCCCCTCATTCCTCCTCATACTTTGTGTAATTCTGGATGGTGTGGGTGGCTGTTGTGTATAACTGATGGTAACTTTTAAATGACTTTGACACTGTGTGTGTGTGTGTTTGTTTAGAAGCCCAGTACCACCTTTACCTCCGTAATACGACTTCTCTTCAGTTTTTTTGGTGGGAGGAGAGGTCCACATTTTCCATTTTCCTCTTAGCCATCCTGAGCCTCTTTTGAATGTTATGTATTCCTGAAGAGAGAGTATATGTTAGTATGTTTATTCTGTATGTGTGTGTATTTATGTGGCAGGGTGAAAGCATTAGCCTCCATTCAGACAGCAGACATATAGAAAATCAGTAAGACAAATAATCTCTTTCTCTACTCAATAGCATTGGGATGGGGAGGGAGGTAAGGTATTTAGAGTCTCAGTTCTCAGAAGGTATTGATGCCTACCCCTATACCATTTTGCTAAGGTGCTCTCCTTCAATTGGAATGCCAGATTGTCTCTAACCTTTGCCTCAGGTTCTTAACTCTGACTGGGCCTTGTTGCACTTGGCTCAGCTTTTACTTCCATTTTATCCCTACAGTCTGATGTATGTCTGTGCCACCATGGAGGATTGTGGATCCCTCCAAACTGGATGAAGCGAGTGGGAGCCACAAGTGGAGGGAGCCCTCAGTTGGCAAACCCCAGGAGTGAGGTCCCTGGGATCCCAGCCAGCCCACCCTTCTACCCCATGGAGAAGATGAGTTGGCTGAGCAAACTGGCCCCTCGAGGCCCTGGACACCGTGCCCCCCGCACTACCAGTCTACAAGCTCCTGTTACTGCTGATCCAGAGACTTGCCTCATGGTCTTCAAGAACCACTGGTCTCAGGTAGGACCCCACTTGCTCACCTGCCTCTGTGCAAAGTCCTTGTGACCTGCTCCTGCTCAGTGACCCTATTCCAATCCTTACCTTTCTCAGTAAGCACCCTCCATCATTTTTTCTTAGTTTTCCTCCTTGAGCCACTCCTTCTGCCTGTATTGTGCCCTTCCTTAGTGAGTCCCTCCCTAAATGTGGGGTTAGGGAGCCAAAGAAGACATGAGTGTTTATGGTAGGGATGGGGAAGAAAGGGAGGCTGGTTTTGGTTTACAAGATTGTGTCTTGGTCCTATATAGGTGAAGAGGGTATCATGAGGTAATGCTGGCAGGATGAGTTCCTGACGAGGTGTTAGGAACTACATCCATAGTTCTCCATTTGGGTCTTCTGTGTTTTGTAGGTAGTCAGGATCCTAGAGCGGAGGGCCCCACAAGCAGCCCCTGGAGGATCAGATGACCTCAGTGCTGTGCACAATCACATGTACCAGATGTTGACACTGCTGGTGGAGGACCGTGCGACCCCCTCAGCTCCCACAGCCCCAGGACCCCTTCTGGAGTTTGCCCTTCATGAGGACCTTCTAGCAAGGGTTCTGGCCTGGCAGCTGCAGTGGGATGGGCCTGGGGATGGGGTAGGGGCTGAGGAAAGGCGGGCTGAGCAGCTGAAGCTGTTCGAAATGCTAGTGAGTGAGGCCCGGCAGCCGCTACTGCATCACCGGCCAGTTCGAGAGGCCTTGCTGACTTTGCTGGAAGCTTGTGGTCCTCCCACTAGTCCTGCACTGGATGCTGGCCTCGTACTCTTGCTTAGCCAGCTGTGTGTGTGTGTGGCTCGGGAGCCAGCACTACTTGAGCTCTTCTTACAGCCTCCTCCTGAGCCAGGAGCTGCACCTCGCCTGCTGCTCTTCTCCCGCCTTGTCCCTTTTGTGCACCGTGAAGGGACTCTGGGTCAGCAAGCCCGAGATGCTCTGCTGCTACTCATGGCACTGTCGGCTGGCAGCCCCACTGTGGGCCAATACATCGCTGACCACTCCTACTTCTGCCCGGTCAGACCCCTCTTCCCCCACATTGGGCGAGGGAAGGGACTTTATATGTAATGGCCCAGCCCCAGGGGTAGTGGAAGAGACAAGGGTGAGCCCTGGGGTCCTGTTCCTCCTCTTCCCCTGTCCTTCATCCTCCACCTTAGACATCTTCCAGGGAGCTAGCACCTAGGTCGGGGAAGGCTTTGGTGGGGTGTGAATTTTCTGGTAACCAGGTTGTTCTTCCATTTGCTATGGCCTCAGGTGCTGGCTACAGGACTGAGTGCTCTGTACTCATCTTTACCCCGAAAGATAGAGGTTCGAGGGGATGACTGGCACTGCCTGAGGCGGGAAGACTGGCTGGGTGTGCCAGCCCTTGCACTCTTTATGAGCTCCCTGGAGTTCTGCAATGCTGTCATTCAGGTGAGGAGCATCAAGAAACAGCAGGAGAATGGGGGACTACCTCAGTTCTCTACCTCAGTTATCGAAGTGGAAGGGAGTTTATTAGGGACCTTTGTGTGTGAATGTGTACTTTAGGGTGGTAGGGAGGGATTGGAATGCTTCCTGGGAGCTCTTCAGAGTACCATTGTGTGTGTGTGTGTGTCTGTGTGTGTGTGTGTGTGTGTGTGTGTGTGTGTGTGTGTGTGTGTCTCTGTGTGTCTCTGTGTATGTGTGTCTCTGTGTGTCCGTGTGTATGTGTGTGTGTGTGTGTGTGGTCTCTGGAAGTTTCCATAATCCCTTCACTTGTCAGTGTCCTAGGGGGGCCAGGTTGCCTCCTCCCTCATCATCAATCCCCTGCAGGTGGCTCACCCAATGGTTCAGAAGCAGCTGGTCGATTACATTCACAATGGGTTCCTGGTGCCCGTTATGGGCCCCGCCTTGCACAAGGTGTGGAGCAGGACAGGAGGTGGGGACTCGTTGGGAGTGGGGTTGGGTATGTCTTTAAGTCGTATCCTGACTTCACTGGCCCTGGGGATGGTGGTGGTAGAAGATTATCCTCTTTCCTCTTCCCTTCTCTCTTCCCTCCCCCAATACACACACTCTCCTCCCATCTTCCCCTAGTACTCACTCTGGGGAATAGTTGTCAACTTGGAATATGTGTGTGTAGGGGGGGGTCCTGATTCCCTTCCCCTCCCCCTCACCCCACCCCACCCCCAGAGCTCTGTGGAGGAGATGATTGCCAGCACAGCGTACCTGGAGCTATTCCTTCGCAGCGTATCCGAACCTGCCCTACTCCGAACCTTCCTGCGCTTCCTGCTGCTCCACCGGCATGATGCTCACACCATCCTTGACACCCTCGTCTCACGAATCAGCAGTAACTCACGGGTACAGCTCCTGTCCTTGGTCATGGCTACTGCCCCTAGGTCAGGGTGCTTCTTGATTTTTGTCTGCTCCCATATCCTTACTGCTATCCTTTGACCTACCTTGCATCATCTCATCTCTGAACAAGGCTTCTATCCTCCTTGGCATTAGATTTTCCACTTTGGCTTCATGCCTGCACTGATTTTCCAAATGCCTTTGCTGGTTATTGTCCTCCGGAGATAATTATTCTCTCCACTTTTTCCCTTATCTTGATCAGATCCTATAGTCTCTAAGGTATCTACTGGATCTTCTGTCTTCATTTGTCTGTGCATGCTTAATAGCCACTTCTAATGGCAATGACTTAGATGAATTCAGGTTTTCTTACCTTTTGTTATAAGGTGATAACTCATTTAGACTCAGTCTCCTATGTGGCTTTTTGGTCCAAGGGACAGCTATCAGGCCACTTTTAGTTTTCCACATTCATTATCAACACTTACTTATCAAACATCTACTATGGTAGCAGGCTTTGTGCAGGATATGAAGTTGATTAAGTTACTAGTCCTTCTCTTATAGGAGTTATAACCTAAGAGGGGAGATAGGATTGCAAAGTAGTGATGCTAGAAAGGAGGGGGCTAACACTTAGAGCCAGACCCTGGGACTAATTTTTTTTTCTCTGAGGAACCATACCATACAGAAGATGGGTGTGAGGTTGAACTCTGCTTTTCTTGTTGCTAACAATCTATACTTGAGCTCTGGGGTCCCAAGATACCTTTATACTGTTTTTGCCTGGTTATGGACACTAGTCCTTCCTCTTAGGTCACCTGAGATTGAGTTTAGATGTTGGGGACAAGCATGCAACAGGCCTCCTGGAGAGGAAGCTTCTCAAGAGCAGGCCTACTACCACTTTACTTCCTTCTTTGAAGCAGATATGATAGTTTTTTAAAAAAAATATTAAATTTGTTTCATCTGTGATTTTGTTAGCATTGGGTACTCTATCCACAAACACAGATCACAATCTTTCTTTACCTCACTAGATAGCTTTTACCAGTTGTGGCCAAAAATTTCATCATACTTGGGTCAACCTGGTGATTAGCTTTTCTAAACTTTGTTAGGTTGGTTCTAGCATGAAAGATGTAGGGTTCCTCATCAGGCTTCTGTTATAGTAGCTCACATTCCATGGTCCTTTATCATTTATGAAATGCTTTCCTCATAATATGCTGGAGAGATAGGGAGTGCTATCATCCCTTTTACAGATGAATAACCCACGGTTAAACTTTCTCATAGTCTTATGGCCACTAATAGCTGCTGTTGGTTGTAATAACAGTTGATATTTCTATAGGATTGTAAGGTTTACAAAGAGCTTTTCCAACTTTCCCAGCTTTCATGTGAACCTCACAACTCTGAGGTTTTGGTATTGAATTCCTTATAGATAAGGAAACTGAGGTTCAAAAAGGTTGATAACTTTGATGCTGCTAGGAAGTGGTAGAGCCAGACCTTAACCTCCTGCTCTCAAAATCCAGTGCTCTTCTTAGGCTGGTTGGCTTTAGAAGGTGGTTTTCCCAAGAACATCTTAGAATTCTCTCTCCAAGGCCTATTACTTGTTAATGTGTTCTCAGTTTCTTTCTGCTTCAACTGATTTCCCTTACAACTCGAAGGAATCATAGAGTTCCTCTAATCCAATAGGAAACCTGGACCCAGGCTGGTCAGGTGGTTTGCCTTAGATCCAGAAGTAGTAAGTGACCCCCAAAGCCAAGATTTGAACCAGGTCTTCTGACCCCAGAGCTAATGATCAGTGGGAAAACCTCCAACCTTGGCTGTTGAGCTAAGGGGAAAGACAAGAGCTGGGGTTCAGTTCTGGGCACCACATTTTAGGTAAGACATTGCAATTGGAGAGTGTCTAGAGGAAGGCAACGAGGATGGTGAAAGACCTCAGTTTCATCCCTATGAGGGTTGGTGGAAGGAGCTGGAGATTGCCTGGAGAAGCAAAGATTTAGGAATAGGATGGTACCTTTCGTCATTTATGTGCCAGGCTCTCATGTAGAAGGGAGATTGGACTTCTCCTTGCAAGCACAATGAGAGGAAGATTTCATGTGGAAAGTTTTGTCTTACACCAAACAATTCAAATTTTCCTAAAATGGAAAGACCTTCCACAAGAGGTCTTCAAATGAAGGCTGAATGAGTACTTGCTGGGTCTCTTGTGGAGGGGATTCCCATATAGGGGCCTGTTAGATTAGCTGACCTCAGAGGTCTCATGCAACTCTGAGATTCTGTGTCCGTAACTAGGCACAGAGAATATGGGGGATTTGAGGAACCCCAGAAGCCAAAGAGAAATTGGGTTCCACAGCTACAGAGGCTCTCTTACCTCCATAGATCTTGGGAAAGGGAGTTCTTAAGGAGTAAAGAAAATATCAGACAGTCATGAGCCTTGTGCTCATCTGTAAAGGAACCATGTCTCCTGCCCTGGGTCAGTGCTTCTTAAGGACATTTGCACACATAATTATACTTCGTGACACAGCCCTTTCATTCCTGTGTGTGCTACCATGCTTCCCCTCCTCTTTCCCCCTCCCCCCCAAGTCCGAAACTCTTAGAGTTTCCTAGTTTCTGCTTCCCAGTCTCCTTTTCCTGTCTTTCCCCTTTCTTTGTACTTTTCCTCTAGAAAGGGGTTTCTTAACCTGTGGTCCATAATCCTACTCCATTCACCCCTCCACCTCTACCACAAAGGGTCCATGAATATCAGATGTTAAGAAGTCCATGAACTTGGAAAGGAAAAAAAGATATATCTTAATTTTCAGTAACCTTGAATGGAAATTTAACATTTCCTTCGATTATGAATTAAAAAGCACACACATTATGGTGAGGAAAGGTCCATTGGCTTTACCAGAGAGCCGAAAGGACCCATGACATAAAAAGGTTAAAGTAGCTGTGCTGTAGAGCAAACAAGATGACTCAGAATCTCTCCTTGTCTGAAGCTCCTCCTACTTCCTAGGGCAAACCTTTCTGGTTACCTAATCTCCATACACAGATATTCAGCTACATTGTCACTGAATAGTTTGACACACTTAGTTACAGTGTTTAAGAATAGTCTTTGCAGATATTCAGGGACACAATTCAACATTCTACAGACAAGCTAGGGACACAGCATTGTATTAGGCACTGTGCTTCTTCACATTTTAGATAAGGGTCAAGATCTATATCTGGAAGGAAGCTTAGAGGTCATCTAGCCCACCCCTCTCATAGATGACGAAGTTGAGGCCTAGAGAAGTTAATAATTTGCTCACAGTTACCCTAGTAGTAAATGTCGAAGCCAGGATTTGAATTTAGGTCCTACAATTAACTCTAAGCTTCCCATTCTTTTTGTTGTGCTCTACTGCCTCCCTTCTCATGAAAGCGTGTAGTCTGGCAGGGGCCTGAGACTCTCCTAGAGAACTAGTGGGTCTGAGAGGGAAGATCATTGCTAACTTGAGGTAAAGGAGGGCATTTGAACTGGGTTTTAAAGAATTGATCAGAACTCACCAGAATAAGAGGAAGAAAAAGAGGAGATTCCAGGCATAGGGGATAGTTGAACAAAGGCATTTATAGGAGACTAGAGAGTCATCCATTTTATGTTGGAATTCAGAGTGCGCGGAGGGGACTGTGGATGAGGATCAGAAAGGTGGTAGTGGGTACAAAATTGTGAAGAGCGTTGAATGCCAGCAAGAGAGAGTCATTTCAGCTTTGCCTAGTAGGCACTAGGGAGCCATTAATGATTTTTGAGGAAAGGACTGAGCACATAGATTACTCTGGCAGTTTGTGAAAGATATATTGGTATGGGAAGACCCATTAAGATGCTATTCCAGTAGGCTAGAGACAAATGATAATGAAGGCCTGTATTGGGGTTGAGAGTGGAACTAGAGGATACTAGAGAGCATTTTTTGCAGAAGTCCAATGAGAAAGAAATTCAAACTGATATGTAGATCACCCCTTGGAAGGAAAGAATGGGTGTTTCATCATTGATCCTGTGGTCCCTGCAGCCTTTCTTTACCCAGATCTGTATGGGCTGTCTCCTTGTGTCCTGTTAAGTATGAGACTCTATGCAAATTATCCCTTGAAAGATTACTAGACTTTTATAGTCAGACCACCTGGGTTCAAATCTTGGTTCCAGCATTTGCCAGCTGTGTGACCTTGGGTAGTTACTTAGCTTTATCTGTAAGTTAAGGATGGCAGTACTTTCCAGTGTCTTGGGGCTCTTATGGGGAAAGCATTTGTAAATCCTAAAGTGCTATAGAAATGTGAGTTATTTTTAGCTGATGGAAGGGAGAGTTGTAGGTGATTATGCCTTTTCCCGTATCAATATGGTTTCTGCCTGAAAGGTGGAGGAGTTTAGCAGGGAATGAGAACTTTATGCAGAGGACCTCTTCCTCCTAGCTTTCTACTGTTGCCCTGAGCCTGGGGACTGGTGGCAGATGGGGACCCTTAGGTAAGTGACCGTTTCCTTCCCCTTCAGCTCTGCATGGTCTCCTTGAGCCTCTTCAGGACTCTTCTGAACCTCAACTGTGAGGATGTGGTGCTGCAGCTGGTGCTTAGGTACTGTGAAGTGGCATAGCTAACCTCCTTGGGAGTGCTCTGTGTTCCCCAACAAGGGCTTGGTGAAGGGAGGGCACTGTTTGGGAGACCTCAGTAGGCTCAGCTGTGCATTTTCCCTAATTAGGTGTGAGAGGGTTATGAGAGAGGGTTCCAACATAGTCCTCTTCCTGACATCAGCTACCTGCTCCCCACCCCTCCACCCCCTCAATCCATGGTTCCCTCTCTGCTTTCCCTGATTCCCATATTTTTTTCCTCTGGACCCTATCTCCCAAAATACTCTGAGCCTTAGTTTCTGTGTCTCCACAAGTCCCTTATTCTTCAAGTATCTGACCCCAAGCTACTGCTCCTTCCTTTCCCTTTCTCCCAGGTATCTGGTCCCATGTAATCATGTCATGTTGAGCCAGAAGCGAGCTGTACGTGACCTGGACCTTTATGGACGGGCAGCTGACAAGTTTCTGTCCTTGATCCCTCGCTGTTGTCGGCATCGTCCTCCAAGTCCACCTCACCTGGAGCAGACTTCCTGGGCTCGAGGTGGGGATAGCCACTGACAAATATGGACTGGCTTCCTGGGAGGGAACTTCTAATGGAATATCTCTAATCTCACATAGAAAGTCTAGAGTGGAAATGATTTGGGCCAACCCCTGCTTCTGAATAGAGCTCTCCCTAGTTCCTAATCCCATTTTAGCTCCATCTTCCTCCTGTCCTCTCCCAGCCCCCTCTTTGTTATTTTTGGCCTGTATCACTCCATCAGCTTCTCCATCCTTTTTCCTGTTTGGAACCCAGGGAATGGAGGAGTAGGGCTGGAGTGATGATTTGAAAGGTGAAAGGAGGTAGAAGAAGATTCGCTTTTCCTGATCTGTTCTGTCTGTCTTTTTATCTCCCATATTCCCTCATCCTGACTCCTCCTCCTCTGCTTTGTCCTGACCTCTCCCATGATCAACTTACCCCCATTCTACAGTGATTCCTGTGATGACCTTTATTTTAATCATTTGTGTCCCCAGGCCCTGGCAGCCCCAATTTAGATTCGTCATCAGTGGTGACAGTAACCAGGCCCTCCACACCATCTCGCCTTGCTCTTTTCCTTCGGCAGCAGAGCCTGGGTGGCACTGAGCCCCCCAGCCCCGCTCCTCGCTCTCCCAGCCTGGCCCCATCACCGGCCTCCAGCCCTGGCCATCGGCCTGGCTCTGTGGAGGAGCCAGGTGAACTGGAGGACAACTACCTAGAGTATCTTCGGGAGGCTCGGCACTGTGTGGACCATTGTGTTCATGCCTGCCGTTCCTGGTCTGCTCCCTATGATGGGGAGCAGCCCCCTGCTGACCCTAGCCCTGTGGACCCCGGCTCTGGCCCCATTGGCCCTCGGACTAAGAAACGGAGCCTACAGCCAGAGGAAGAGGATGGAGAGGATGGGGGGGAGGGGGAGGAAGAAGAGCTAGGAGGTGGGGGCCATGGGGGAGCCCGGATGTTGTCTCTGGGGGAGGGAGAGGGCTCTGGCCTGCTGACCTCCCTCCAGATCAATGGAGCACTAGGGCCTTGGCCTGAGGGGGTCAAGAAGGTGCGTCGGGGGCCAGGTGAAGGAGTAGGGGAACAGAAGGGGGGGATTGGAGGGTTGGTTGGATTGGAGGGCTTTGGGAGGGAACTAAGAGAGTTGGAGGTGGCACTGAGTAATGGGGGTGCTGGGCCAGATTCCCGGCACGAATCCCCATTGCTACCTGAAGAGGAGGAAGCAGCCTATGAGAGCTTCAGCTGCCCGCCTGAGCCCCTTGGCCCCCTCCTCAGCAGCCCTCTTCGGATTCCCAGTCAGTTGCCCAGCCAACCCTTCACAGGTGAGTCTTTCACCCTGGTGGTTTGTGTGCCTTTGGATGGTGTCTCATATGTGTTCTTACTGCTTTTGCCCATTTCATCCTGTATTGAGGGGTTCCCTGGCCTCTGTGCACCACAGCTTATATTCATACTGAGTTGGATGAGACTTCTTAGCCCATATCTCATCTCTGTCCAGACCATAGCGATCATAAGACCTCACATTTATCTAGGTATTAAATACTCTACATACATTGTCTCATTTGTTCCTCATAACAACCCTAGAAAGTAGTTGCTGTTCTTAGCCCCATTTTATTAATGTTGGAACTGAGGCTCCAAGAAGTTAAAGAATTTGCTACCTGGGGTCACACAGATAGCAAGGACTGAAGGAGGGAATCAAACAGAGGTCTTCCTGACTCCTAGTTCTGACACTATCATGTGTCTCTTGGCTTATGTTGTTTCTGTGTGTCATATCATGTATGTTTGCCTTCGCTAATTTCTGATGCTTTCTACATTGCAGAGTGAGTCTTGGCTCATGTTTTCACTCATGCCATACCATATCATGTCATGTGTGTTTCAAGGCCCACTCTCTGGTCATGAATTTCCCCTTTGCAAGTGGTCTGTTCTGGCCTTATGTGAACTATACCCATGTCTTCCTGTATCTGGCCTTCTTCCAGAATTTGTCTCTATTCCTAATGAATTTATGGTTTTCTGTGTTGTTTCAGATTTATCAGTGGTCTTTCACTGTATTGTGATCTTGTTCTTTTTGGAAGGCATGTAGATGCTGTTTCATTTATTTAAGGCTTACCTATGTCCTATCACCTATAGGAGTGTGCCATGTCTTGCGTGGGAAGCCTGTGTGAATGTTCCAGTATACATGTGGGAGGCATGTATGTGATGTGTCCTGGATAAGAGCTGAAGCCCCACATCCCTGCTGTTGAAGCAGTTCCTTGGTCCTTCAGCTCCAGCATTTAACTCTTTTCTCTGGGACCAAAGCTAAGGGTCTGCCACCCAACCCTTCTGATGAACTGCCTCCTTCAGGAAGTTCCACTGGGGGGGACACTCCAATCACTGTGTGCTTCCACAGTCATCAACAAATTAATCACTCCCTCCCCCCAAGTCTGAGCGTTTCCAAGTGTTTCCTGCTACTGAACTGAAGAACATGGGGGAAATAAGAAATATATTCTGGAAAAAGGCTACTTTGGCTAGTGTGGAATTGGAGATTGACCTGTTATTAATTCTGGGTATAAAGAGGAAAGGCCTCTCTGGTCTTTTTTAGGTTTCTTTCTTCTCTCCCTTCTTTGCTCTCCTGCTTTAGTTACAATTCTGGTTTTCACTGGACTCCAAATTGTTTCCCTCATTGTTCGAATTTTGGTTGGTCTTGGATTCTTAATTCTGGATAGAGGTGGCTCAAATGAGCATTTCCTTACCTCTTCTTTGTTTTTTGTGAGTCAGGCATTTATTTTCCTTAGGCTTTAGAACAGCTCATTTATTCTGCAGCCTACACTATGTCTTTTTGGGAGTCCTCAGGAGAAAGAACAAAGGTACTTTTCTGTGCATGACCTTGAACATTCCTTTCTTGGCTTTAGTCTGCCCTGATCTTACTTTGTAGTCATCTCCTTCAGCTGCAAATTTTTCTGATTCTTGGCCACAGGAAATGCTATTCTCTTTTGATATCTCCTTGGCCTGAGTCTAGATCTTGTAATTTCCTTAGCACATCCTGTTTCTTCTGTCCTGATTGGTCTTGTGTAATCACACTTAGTAGTCCAGTCTCACTCATAGTTCCTTGTCTAGAGTAACAAGTGTTGGCATCTTGGTCTGGTTTCCTGAGTGGCCATGATGTGTCCTGTAATTCTCACCTTAACTTTCTTGCCACTCATTTGGTGGTAAGATTCAAGAGTACTTAGACTGAAAGGGAACTTAGAGATGATCTAAGATCTCTCATTCTGATCAGTGATCCTTCAGGTATGGCCTATCAGGTCTTTACTCTTTTTCTTTGACTTCTCTTTCCTATCCCCTTCATTTTACAAATAAGGAAACTTACTTGATGTTTAGTGAGACCCAGTGCTTAAGACCACACAGCTAATAAGTGGCAGAGTCAGAACTTTAATCTGGGTTTCTTGAGTCCTTATATCATATTACTTCCTTTCCTAAAGGAATTAATTTCTTTTCTCCTTTCTGATGTGAAACCAAGAGCTGGCTTTATTTGGTTCTTTGATTACTTTGACTTTCCTTTGTTAACTCTCTTTGTTTTCTGTTCTGTGCCCTGATTAACACCTTGAGCTGAATTGAGGACTTAACTGGGACCTTTGGGTCTTCTGACTCTTCTCTATTGGGAAAGCTGATTGACATATCTGAAGCTAAACAATGATTCCCACTATAAAGATTTGGTAGCCAAGTCAGGAAGAGGACTGATTGGCCAGATTCTATCCCACTTTATCTATTGCCTCACTCAGCTTTTATAAGCTAGTTCTTCATAGATGCTTGGGTAGAGGCCCTTTCTCCTCTCCTTCTGCCACCTGGATGCTTAGGCTGCCAGAATTTTCTAATTCCTTTGGATTTGCCTCATCTTGGCATGGATGCCTGCTTTGCCCCCAGAGTTAGAGACAAGGTTTCTCAAAATGATATCACTAGCACTTTAGGAAAGAGAGTAGAATGCAGCCGACTCCTAGAGCTCAGAAATGCTGAGTTAAAGAGTCTTGGAATCTTACCCCAAGATGTGCTTGAGCTAGATATAGAGGATGCTACAGTTTCTTGTGTCTAATGTCCCTGCTTGGTACAGTGGAAAAAAGATTGAGTTGGGAATCAGAAGACCTGGGTATGTGTCCAGTTCTGCCACTTATTTCTTGTTTGATCTTGGGGAAATCATTTGGCCTCTGTTGGCACAATTTCCTCATCTATAAAAAGGGATTGGACTAGATGATCTCTAAGATCCAACTGCAATTCTCTGATTACCCATATCACAGAATCAGTTGGAAAGGAGCATAGAATTTAGAGTTTGTAGAGACCTGACTGATAAATCATTCAGCCAGTCAACAAGTCTTTCATGCCTGTTATTTTCCAGATGCTGCTAGGTATTGAGGATACAAATAAAATGACTGAAGCAATCCCTGTTCTCAAGGAGCTTATGGTGCAGTCCAGCTACCTCTTTTTTATAGAAGGCATAACTTGAGGCTGAGTGTTTAAGATCTTTGGCCAAAATCACTCAGGTGCTAAAGTAGCAGAGTTAAGATTCTCACCCAGGTTTTTAAGACTACAAATAGAGTACCTTTCCTACCATGCTGCCATGACTTCGTTACTTATTTCTGTACAGGAATCTTCTCATTAGCATCTCTAATAAGTAGTGTGCAGCCACTGTGTGTGTGTGTGTGTGTGTGTGTGTGTGTGTGTGTGTGTGTGTGTGCAGTTTCTTAGACTTCCCTATTTTATTTCTGGTCAGTTCTAATTGTTTGGGAAGTTTTTCTTTACATTGAGTGGAAATCTGCCTTTAGAACTTCTACTTATTCCTCCTAGTTTTATCCTAAGGAGCCGCACAGAACAAGTTAACTCCTTTTTCCACATGACATCCCTTAATATATACTTAAAGACAACTTTCACATTTCACTAATAGTAGAGTTATTCTGCTCCCCTGTAGTATACTGTAAACCAATCATTGCCCTCAGTAATACATAGTTCTAGTAAACTTACACAGCAGAGGACACAAGATATCATTAAGGGAAAGGAGAGGTATGGATAAATATGAGTTCTCTGAAACTTATGTGTGTCCTTTGTCTCATATGTTAGAAATATGAGCCATATCGTTTTGAGAAGTGTGTGCAAGCCTTGTGTACCATGTTCCCAGGCCCCTTCATGGCTGTGCTCTTTGCCAAACTGGAGAATATGCTGCAGAATTCACTTTATGTAAACTTCTTGCTGACGGGGCTCGTGGCCCAATTGGCCTGTTATCCCCAGCCCTTGCTTCGTTCCTTCCTGCTCAACACCAACATGGTCTTCCAGCCCAGTGTCAAGTCCCTTCTTCAGGTAAGAGAGGAGAGTCCTTCTTAGGAAGGGTGGGAGACTCAAGAGTCAGGAGACCCACATTCAAGTCTTGGTTCTATCTTTTAACTGACTGTGTGCTGTTGAGCACTTTACTTTGCTGAGAGTTGAGTTTCCTCATAGGTGTTCATGAGAAAGAGAAATCTAGGGTGGTGGAAGAGGGCTGTTAGGAGAGGGCTGTGTACTGTGGATAAATATTCATGTGTATTGTGTCGAGAGGAAAAATGGGGGTAAGGGTGTGGGTCTGGGCTCATCCAAAGAATTCAGAGTTAAGAACATATGTCAGTTGTAGGCTGTGGAGCAGGAATTGAGGAATTTGATGAGCCTAGCCTTTGGGGTCTGGGACCAGCCTGGCATGTGCAAAAATTATCACTAAGTTCTGCTCTACAGGTGCTGGGCTCAGTGAAGAACAAGATTGAGAACTTTGCAGCCTCCCAGGAGGACTTTCCAGCATTACTCTCCAAAGCCAAGAAGTACCTCATTGCCCGGGGCAAGCTGGACTGGGCTGAGGGTCCTGGGACTGGAGCTGTCCCACGACGCCCAGATACCCTTGGTGAGGTCCTTTTCCCTTAATCCTTTTGAATTCCTTAGTAAGACCTCTGATTCAATCTCTCATCCCTTCTGGGAGGCTTCTCACTCCCCACCTCCACCTTTCCCTTGATGAAATCCAAGCTATTCTGACACCTGGGTAGAGTCTGCACCCTTCCTCCTCCAACTCTCCAATCCTTTTGATTTCCTTATTGTCCTCAAACATCCAATCCATACCTCCTAAGATGTTACACTCCAGGCCCTATGCCCTTCTTAATTCCTCCTAGCCCTTCCTCTAATCCTTCTGTGTCTGTTAGTGAAGTCCTGTCTAGAATCTCTAATCCCAGTGACCCCTTGGGTTAGTCCTCCATCTTCCCAGCATCTCTACCTTACTTGGTCATGTCTTAAACTCCTAGTCCCTCCAATCCACATGTTGAGGACTACAACTTCTAAACGATAATAATAATGAAAATAGCTAGCATTTATATAGCACCTACTATGTGGGAGTGCTACGTGCTTTACAATGATCTCATCTGATCCTTAACTCTAGGATATAGATATTATCATTATCCCCTCTTTTTACAGATGAGGAGACTGAAGCAACAGAGGTTTAGTGAGCCCAGAGTCACATCAGTCATTTCAATATTTGTTGAGGACTGCTGAGTGTGAAGCTCTGTTATATGCTCTGAGGATGCATAGAATTAGAAAATGGTGTTGGCTATCCTCATGGAGCTAATATTCACATAGACAAAAATACCAGCAGGCAGTGTCTGATCACTTTGTAGTACTTGCTACAGACAACTTGAGCTATTTGAATTTAGAGGAAGGAGAGGTCTTTTCTGGCTCTGGTGGACAGAGAAGGCTTTAGGGAGTGGATGAGATTAGATCTGGACCTTAAAGAACGGGGTAGGACTTAGAGATATGGAAAGGTTTGTGTTCGTCCTTCGTTGCCAAAGAAGACCATGCCATCAGAGAAATGATGACATGACTTGCACGTGCCTTTGTTTTGAGTGAGGGAGGGCTGTGCAGGTCATCAGCCTTAATTCTCCTCCAGAGTCATGTGAATCCAGTGACCAGATATTCATCAGGATGACTGGAGATGACCCAGGATGCACTGGGAGACCTTGGGCCCAGGGACCCACTTAGAGTAGGTGGCCAGGGATAATTGGGGTGTGGGTGGATAGTTGAGCCTTTATCCTAGTTTATGGAGAGTCATTGAAGATTTTTGAGAACCAGATTAGTGATAAACATACTCAAGCTGTGTTTAGAAAGACTAATCCCTGTTGGCCATGTGTACAGACTAGACTGGAGGGGAGAGATTGGGAGGTAGGCAGGTGAACCAAGAGGATGCAGACATAGTTCAGGGGTGAGATAATGAGGGCTTGAGTTACAGAAGTGAAAGGGAGGCATAAGAGCAAGGTTTTAGAACTGGAAGGGACTGTTAGAGGTGATCTAGTCCAACCCCCTCCCTCTCTTTTTTATAGATGAGGAAATGAGACCAGAGAGGTTAAGTGATTTGGCCATGGATACATAGGTTGTGTCAGAGCTAGAATTTGAACCCAAGACCTCTGACTCCAAACAAGTACTCTTTACACTGCACTATGCTGGAGGGAGATGGAGAGAAGTGATAGGATTCAGCAACCCTGGAATTCAAAGATATCTTTGAGGCTTTAAGAGTGACTGATATATGGTGGTTTTTGTAAGGGGGCAATGTCATGGAGGAGGCAATGAGAGATCTTGCAGTCCATAGGTGGACAGGTGAGCCTTTGCAAAGTAGGAGCAGGAAGGAAGGATGAGAATGTTGGGGTAGAAAATAGATAACTAAAGATGAGGAGAAGCATTGAGGGATCTCCTGTCAGTGATCCACTTACTGATTAGAGAAAGTAGATGTAGGTTTGATTCAGGGGCAGGAATGGATATTGGCTTAGCAGATATGACTGACGATGTGACTTGCAGAAAAATTGAGTGCTTATAATGGGACAGTACACTGGAGGGTTAATGGAGAGCAAAGAGCTGTCTACCTCTTTCCTCATCTATTGGCCTTGAGGGCAACAGTATTTGTGAAAGATTGGGTTGAGGAAGGGAAGGTTGAGGTTAATCTGTTGGAATTGCAATAAAGAAAAGTAAAAAGTGGACCTAGTCCCAGGAAAGCACTTTACCTCCACCTACATTCCTCATATTCCTATTCCCCTTCCAGTCTCTTCTATCTTTGGGAATAGATGGGAGTCCAGCTTCTGGATGTGTCCTAAGTGTGACATTCCCTGAGAGTGTATGTGTGGGACTATGACCTCTAGCTCAACCTTGGCCCCTCCATAATCCCTTCTGTCATTTCTCCTGCTTTCTAGTGAAGGCCCGGAAGCCATCCTTGGGAGAGCTGCTCCTTCGTCACGCACACAGCCCAACACGATCCCGGCAGGCAGCCCAAGTAGTTCCACAACTGGGTCGTGAAGGCCCTGGTCCGGCTCTGGGCCTTGGTGGAAGTTTGGGTTCCCATTCAGCCTTGGGGACCTCACCCTTACCCCTCCGGAGTAGCCCTGCTGAGCGTCAGGGTGAGGCTTTGCGCATCAAGAATGCTGTCTATTGTGCGGTGGTCTTCCCCGAGTTCCTCAAGGAGCTGGCAGCCATTTCCCAGGCCCATGCAGTCACCTCTCCCTTTCTGCTGGAGGCCTTTGAAGAAGGGCCCAGGACCCCTGCCAGGCCCAACCCTGAACCCTAGTCCTTTCTTCTCTATCCCCCTTACCCATTGGACAATCAGGAGCCCAGGGAGGGGGGCTGGATATGAGGTGGGCTCCATTTTTAGATGCCAAGGAGGCAGAAAGATAACTTTTTAATTTATTTGAGATGAATGTTTTATGGAGAACTTGTTGCAATATGTATAAAAGGGAAATGTCTAAGCAGTTCTGATGCCTCCTTTGTGCTTCCCAAGGCTCATGAATGGGTGGGTGGGGTTGCATGGACATGAAGTGCTTAGGAGTGGGCAGCCTCATTTCTTCTCCCAGGCCCCTAACCTGAGATGTCAGACTTTAAAGAATTAATTAGAGCTAGACCCTGGGCTTCCTGGGGCTCTGGCCTACCCACCCAGCACCAGAAGGAAGAGGCAGTATTGATCTGGGGTGGTTTTGGGGAGTAGCAGCTGGTATTTATTGGGGACTAGGCTCCTTGCACCAAGCCCTTGGGGCTGAGCCCCTCTCCTCCTGCCTCCCCCTCCCCCTTAGTCATCACTGTCGAATTCCGCTGATAGACCCTGCAGCAGAGGCAGGGACATGGAGTGCCGGTCCGGGTCCCCTGGGCCCCCGCCCTGGTTCCCTGATGAGGGGTTTCGGGGGCTGAAGAGCCAGTTCTCTGTTGGGGTGGGGGGGGAAATACTGTCACAGCTCCCCTGACCTGTGATCCCTCAGGACCCATACTGGGTCCTCTTGCCCAATCTATGTGCCCTATTCAAATAAGATAATATTTGTAAAGTGCTTGGCACAGTGCCTGGCACATAGTAGTTGCTCAATAAAATGCTTATTCCCTTATTCCCTCCCCCTGATGACCTCATGCCTTGAACCTTACATTGTAGCCCTATCCGTCTTTTAGATTCTGTACTTAATGTTCCTCTGGCCACCTGCTATACATGTTCCCCCAAAGTTCTCTCCCTCCCAACTTAGGCCTCATACTCTAGTCCTGTTCCTCAAGGTTCCAGGGACTCAATTCTTAAGGTCCTGGGCTCCATTCACACCCTGACTTCTTTGTCCCGTCCCCAACGATTTGAGGTCCCATACAATCTCAGTATCTTATGCCCTCGACTCTCTCCTGGCCTCTACGGATTCATATCCCATACTCTAGTTAGTTGTTGCCCCAGTCCCAAGCCCCAACCCTATCCCGTAAGGCCTTGTGACCTGACTCCTTGGTACCTTTTTTTTTCCCGGTACCCGACAGCGTGTTTGGCCCCCTTCGAAAGGGGTTGCGACCCTTATAGGAGAACCTGGTTGTCCGTCCTTCTGGAGGACCCTGGCTGGGTGGTGTGGGTGACTGTTGAGAGGGTGGGGCATCAGTATCAGGAAGGGTATTGGGTAGGGTTGAGGACAGGGATGGGGTCAGCACTGAGTTCACTGTGGACTCTGGACCTGGCCGGGCCCAGCTGGCTTCCCTAGGCAGTTTGTTCCCAGTCATGGGCCTCTGTGGTCCCAGCATGCCTTTGGGCTGAAGTGCAAATTTGAGGCAAGAAAAGGCCACTGGCAAGGGGTACTGAAGGCGCAGCTGGCGGGGCTCACAAGCTGTGGGTGCCAGGGCCAGCTGCAGCCAGGAGCAGGAGAAGACCTGGTAGATGACATAGATGCTGTGGGTACCACGGAGCCAGGGCAGGGCTGGCTGGAGGCCCACTTGACCTGGTGGGAGTAGTAGAAAGGCCACACGTTTTCGCAAGCCCCCCAGCTGCAGGGTGATGTGGCAGGGCTGCCCATCTACCAGTCTTGTTTCCTCATAGCCTACCTCAGCCCTGCCCTTGGGTGAGTACTCCCTTGTACAGTGGGCAAAGGCACCTTCAGGTCCTGTACGCTCCAGCAACCCTGGCAGTGGTCCCACAGGTAGCAGAGCCCGCCGACTCCGGCGTGGCAGACCTAGCCCCAGGGTCAAGGGTAGGCCTAGGCGGGCACGGATGAGCCATGGAGGTGGCTTTGATTTTTGCTTCACCAGCACTCCGAGTAGATCATAGCATGCTGCATCTGCCAGGAAAGGAACAGCTACCACATTGGGTCCAAAGCGCTCCTCGATGACCTGTGGAGCAGTTGGGCAAGGGTCAGAGCTAAGGGGCATCATCCCTCAACCTGTCCCTCCCACAGCTGTCCAAGATCCAGCCCCTTTCACTGGCTCAGTTCCCCCACCTTGTCTTTGATGAGGGCCCAGGTGGAGTCAGCCTCAAAGAGTGACAAAGGCTGGGGGGTGCTGGCTGCCATGATCAGTGAGGGCAGCCCCCAGAGGGCAGGGGAGCTGGGCCTGCAAGCCTCTCCTTCAGACCCTGGGCCTGAGGTCATAGAGCTGTTGCCAGGCACCAGGTCTAGGAGGTAGGACTTCTGGGTTCTGTTTCTGGAGCCCAGGGGGGAGGGAAGAACTAATTGGGTTTTATGTCTAACTTTGGGGTGCCCTGGGAGGCAAGACTGAGATTCTTGGTTCATTTTAGGAACTCCAGTGGATTTAGGGTTCGTGATTTCTGCTCAGATTTGGAGTTAATCTCAGTTGTCGGAGAGATCCTCTCCTCAACCTCAGCCTCTATATGCTCCATGCTGCTATTATTTCAGTGATGAGCCCAGACTGCAGGGTTCAGGGAGCTGGTATTGGCTATGTGGAGCTGACATGTTTCCAGGAGGGAGGGGCAGTTGAGATCAGTGACTGTCGAGGGTGACTGTTTCTTCCCCTCCTCTTAGGAGAAGGAGGCACAGGCCATATCAGAGAACCTAGAGCAGATTCAGCTCTCTGGAGGAAGGATGGACCTAGTCCCTGGTTTCGGTGAGGAAGCCAGGAACTGTACCCAGGCCGCCAAAGTGCCCCAGAGGACCCAGACCCTGTCTGGGGAGTGGGGAGAAGTGGGAGAAGGAGATACACTATGTCCTGGGATGACCAGGAAGGTGAATAAAGCCCTAGACTTGGGCTCCGGAGTTGCCATAGAAACCAGAGCCGCAGGGCCCCGGGAGTCGCTGCGACGGGGGCGGGAAACCGAAGCGGGGCTGCAGATGGGGGTGTCGTGTCCATGGTAACCGAGAAGGGAGAACGTGTGCCAGGCTCACGCCACTGTTGGCAGGGTAACTGCAGTTGGAAGCGGCTCTGGCCGCACGCTCGCTGCGTTTTTGCCTCGGCCTTCGCTCTCGATCCTTGCCCTCACTCCAACCCCACTTGGCTGACCCCGCCCCTAGAGTGGTACTGCGAGGACAGCGCCACTTTCCAGATGTTTTTGATGCTGCGGAGAATACCTCGAGCCTGCCCTGTGGTTCCCTGGCTCGCTCCGCAGCAGAGGAGACTTAGGATGGATTAAAATGATGAAAGGAGATATTTACAAAGCGCTTAGTACTGGGCCGGATACATACCAGGCACTTCATAAATGCTCGGTCCCTCCCTCCCTGCCTCCTTTCTTCAGGAATTTAATGACTGTCACGTGGAAGAGGGATTAGTTGTGTTGGGCCTGGTCCAGGAGATCACTCACAGTTCCACAGTTCCACAAACATTATCAGTATCTACTGTTTGCCGGTAGACAGACACTTACTGGGCTAGAGTGAGGGGTAGGGGGTGCAGAAGAGTTGGAGGAACAAAGACAAGAAGGAAATAGTCCTTACATTCAACAGGGATCAAGTGTAGGAAGGCGGATAAAAAAGAAAACACATTACAAAATTTCCCACTGCCCCGAGCAGATTGAGCTGTATGGACTTGGAGGTAATGAATTTTCCCCATCATGGGAGGTCTTCAAGCAGCAGGGGAAGGAATAAATGTCTATTGACTTATTTTAGCTGTCTTAGGGAATACTGGTTCAGGCTAGAATAAATGGCCTCTGAGGTCCCTTCCAACCTTGAGATTACACAAAAACAGCTCTTTGGTACAAGAAAGGAGACCTGGCTTCAACTCCGAGTGCTTAATGCTTATTAGCTTTGTGGTCTTTGATGATGATAACAGCTAGCATTTATATAACACTTTAAAGTTTACAAAGCATGACAAATACATTTACTCATTTAAGCCTTAAAACGACCCTGAGAGTTGAGTGGTGTTACTATTCCATTTTATGGATGAGGAAACAGGCAGACAAATGACTTGCCCAGAGTCACACAACTAGTGTGTCTGAGGCAGGATTTAAATGGAGGTTTTCTGACTCCCAAGTCCAGCACTCTATGCACTATGCCATCTAACTTCCACTTAACCTGTGGCAAATGATATAACCTCTCTGAGCCTCAGTTTCCTCATCTGTAAAGGAGGAAAATAAATAATACATGCACCTCCTTCAGAGGGATGTTGTGAGGGCTTCAGGGGAGAGACAGAGACACCATTCCATTATATTCTGTCTCATCAGCTACAGGCCCGAGTGACAGCAAGAGACACTATTCTATCGTGTTTCCTTCTTTACTTGGTCTAGCCTGCCTCCAGGGAAAGGTGAGAAATATCATCTACTTCCCTACAGGTCCCTATCCTTGAGCTAACACCCTAAGAGGAATCTACCTTGAGGTCAAACTCCTAGGGATTTTGATAACCTACCTGAACTCATTATTAAATGATTAATAAGTTTGGACCCACTCATACCCTCCACATCCCAGTGATTCTGAACTCCCTGTCCCCCATTGCCTGTTTCCTTATTTCCATTCCACCCAACCTCTTCCCTTCCCAGTTTCCCTCTCTAAAGCTTTCCATTACTTTTCGTGTGCTCTCTGGAATGCTTGTTCCATAGGCAACAAAATTGCTTTCATCTTAAATCCCCTTTCCTATTCTTTCCATTTTCTCTCTCAGGCTCTCACTGAAATCTGGTTCCCTATGATGACAGTCTCATTGTTCACTCTTTCCAGCATTTGTGGCACTTTCATTCATTTCTCCCCCCCCCCCCCCCCCCATTTGCTGGTTGAAGTTGGGGATTTGGAATGTTGCTTACTCCTAAATGCCATTTTCAAGCTCTCCCTCTAGTACCATCCCTCAGTAAGCTCTCCTATGGGACTCATTCAAACCCTATTTACCACCCGATTAAAATCCTGGTAGCTATTGTCTATTGACTTCAAGGACACTCCCCTTCTTTCCTCAATGAGTTCAGTGCCTGCCTCAGTTTTTCTCTCCTTCCCAGCTCTTGCCTTCTTACTAGGATTTCAGCATATATATTGATATTCCCTCAAAAACCTCAACTTCCCAGTTTAATCACTCATTCCCCATGACCTACTTCCTCTTCCCCATCTCAGTTACACTGAGATAGTTCATCTTGCCATCACTCATAAATGAACCACTTCCACATTCATGAACACTGAAATTCCTTTATCTAAAGTCTGTTGTCATCCCACCTCTCCCTTTACCTTGCAATTCCAAACTCAGTCCTTAATCCTCACCAAAATCTTAATTCTTCCCCAGATTATCAACTCTGTACTTGTTAAACTCTTCACTATCTTGACCTCATGGTCACCAGTTTAACTCTATATTGTTCTTTTCTCCTGACTCTTTTCTCTTGAGTCCCTTCTCTTTCTGAGCCCCTATCTCCCTAATCCTATCATCAATCTTGCTGTGCTAAAGCTCAGCCTCTGATTACTTCTGTCTTCTGTTGGCCTTGCTCTTTCTCACAAGCTGCTCACTGAAGCTGGAGAAATTCACGAATCAATGCTGGTTCTATCCACTACAACTGGGCCCTCACTGCAGCAAGGCTGTAGTTTTCTGTCTCCCTAATTGATTTGCCATCTCACCACAGAAGTTTTTCTAAGTCTCTTCAAACATCCCATAACTCTTTTTCCATCTACACCCTCAACTGAGAATCTTGCCTTATATTTCACTGAAAAAATTCAGACCATTTGCTGAGGGCTCCCTGTTTTCCCCTCTTCTTCACCTCACATCAGTCAGTTTCTTCCCCAAGGGGGGATAGCTCTGTTGTCATTCTTCTCACACCATAAGACCATCCTTGCCAAGGCAGATTACTCTGCATCAGAAGGGGGGAACCTGCAGCTTCGAGGCCACATCTAAGTCCTCAAGTATGGTCCTTTGATTGAATCCATGTGGCCTCGAGGCTACAGGTTCCCCCTTCTGCTCTACATGGACAAGTGATCCCATTCCATTCCATCTTCTCTGGCAGATTGTCCCTTCCATCATCCACACACTCTCTTATCTTCAATCTTCCCCTATGTACTGGCTGCCTCCCTACTGCTTACAAAAATGATTATGCCTCCATTTCAGAAAAACTCTTATTTGATCCATACATCCCTGCTAGCTATTGTCCTACATCACAACTCCCTTTTGAGGCTAAAGTCCTTGAGAAGTTTTAACTCCCTGAAAAGCTAAACTCATACTATAATGAATGTTTCTACTTCCTTTCCTCTTTCAGCTCTCTACAGTTTGGCTACCAGCTTCATCATTCAATTAAAACTGCTCTTTCCAAAGTTACTAATGCTCTCCTAATTGCCAAATCTAATGACACCTTTTCAGTCCTCCTCCTTCCTGACCTCTCTGCTGTCTTTGTCACTGTCAATCATTCTCTTCTCCTTGAAACTCGCCCTTTGATCATTTTCTGTGATGCTACTATCTTCTGGCTCATCTCCTACATATTCAACCACTCCAGTTTCTTTTGCTGGATCTTCATGTGTGTTATATCTATTAATTGTAGGTGTCCCACACGGCTCTATCCTGGGTTCTTTTCTCCCTCTATACTGTTGATTTAGAACCATTAGCATTTTCATCATCTTCCATGGTTTCCATGATCATATCTATGCTGATGATTCTCAGATCTACTTAACCAGCCTTAACCTCTCTCCTAATCTTTGAATTACCTCTAGAAGGACATACTAAACTGCCTATTTGATATCTCATACTGGATGTTCCCATAGACATCTCAGATATGCCAAACTGATCTCACTATCTTTCTCCCCAAACCTTTTCCTCTTTCTAACAACCCTTTAATGTAGACCATCCTTGTCATACAGACTAACAACCAAGGTGCCATCCTTGATTCCTTATTCTCTCTTACCTCACATATCCAATCTGTTGCCAAATCTTGTTGATAATATATATGCTCCCTTCTCTGATAATGCCCCACCATAATGCTATAGGTCCTTATCACTCACCCTTGGACTGCTGTAATAACCTTTTGATTGGTCTTCCTGCTTCAAATCTTTCCCAATTCCAGTCCATTCTCCACTCAGATGTCAAATTGAGTTTCTCAAACCACAGGTCTAACCATGTCACCCCCTCTACATTCAATAAACTCCAATGACTCCCTATTATTTCCAGAATCATTGGAAATCCTCTTTTTGTCTATCAAAACCCTCTTTCCTACTTTTCCAATCCACTCCATGATCCAGTGACACTGGCTTCCTTGCTGTTCCTCAAATATAACATTCTGTCTCCCATCTCTGTGCATTTTTCACTGACTATCCCCTGCCATGTCAGGAAATCTCCTCTTCATCTCAATCTTCACTGCCAGCCTTCAAACCTCAACTTCAGTTTCACCTTCTAGAGGACATCTTTTCTAGTCTTCCTTAATCTTAATGCTTTCTCTTTGAGAGGACTTCCAATTTATATATTATATACATATAATATATATATATATTTATAGGCTTGTTTGAATGTTTTCTACCCCATTAGACTGAGTTCTTCAAGAACAGGAATATTTTTTTTGCCTTTCTTTGCATTTCCAACACTTAATACAGTGCCTTGAACATAGTAGGTACTTCATAAATGCTTGTTGACAACTTGAAAGCATAATGGAATGTAATGCAAAAGCATTTATTAATTGCTTACTAGGTGCCTAATTGTGCTAAGTGCAAGAGATTTGGAATAGAAAATGGAGGCAATAGCTCTTGCTCTCAAGGAGCTCCCAATAGAATTAGGGGAGATACCACATATAAAGGGGGTTCCACTTCAGGTCTAACATCTGCTCAGGAGTGCAGATGTTAAGTCATTTTGGATGCTGGGGAAGCAATGACAAAGCAAATGACTCCTGACCAATGAGTATTGGGAAAGAAGTGTTGGGTCCAAGGGTTGGAGTGTATCAGAGTTCTACGTCACCTTAGGGATGTGGGAACCAGAAAGGTTAGAGGATTGAGCATCTAACTGAGAGAAGGCATCCAGTACCTGGTGGGAACTGGACAGTGAAAGGTGAGACAGAAGGGCTTCCTGAAACCTATTCTTGATGGGCCTTTGAGCTGCTGTTTGTCAAAGTGCTTTGTACATAATGAAAAACTATAGAAAAGGGATCTGCTTTTAATAATCAAGAAAAGTTTATTAAGCATTACTGGTATTTAAAACACTGTTCTACATCTGGGAGGAGATGCAGAGTGAAACTGATAGTATTGCTGTCTTTGTGGAGCTCACAACATAGTAGGGGCCTGTGGAAATTCAAGAGCAGAATATTTGTTTGTTCCTGTTATGTTCCAAGACTTGTGTTCTTGCCAGAGATACAAAGATAGCTCTGAGGCAGAGATACCATTCTCAAAATGCTTTCAGTCTAAAAGACAAGTACAGAAATGACTATTGCTACAAAAAGTGAGAAATATGCAATGTCCAGACAAAGTGCTGGGAGAAATCTGAGCAGCGAATGATCACTTTTACCTGTGAATGAAATCCTGACTATTTGGTAATCCTAAATTGGAGTGCACAGAATGTGTTTGTCCTTCATTCTTGAAGAGGATTATGACATCAGGGAGATGATGACACGACTTGACGATGATTTGAATGAGGAAGGGCTACGCAAGGTCACCAGCCTCACTTTCTCCTCCTGAGCCATTTGGGTTCAGTGGCCAGATATTCATCAGGAGATACTCAGGATGCCAAGCACAGAACAGAATATTCTGGGAGGGACTTCAGAGGCTTAGATAGTCAAAATTAGATGAAGACATTGTAGTGCTGAGTGGGGAAGTGTATGGCCAAAATCCTAGGGAAACTGGACCTACTGAGTTGGTACTCATGCTCTTCTCACAAAGGTATGTGAGTTTGAGGGAGGAGAATGCTATTATGAAAGCACAGAGATCCCTCTGTAGACTGAGAAGTTGAGGACTCCATATTGTCTCTGGGGCTTTGTGATTTTGTGTAAGTGTGGGACCCTAAGCCTTTTAGGCTTATGTCAGAAGTACAGATTTCTCTCTTATAACCTGAGACACTCCCTCCTGCTTTTCCAACCACAAGGTTTTTCCTTTTCTTTTTCCAATTCTATCTCCCAGTCTGGGGAGAGGGGGTAACAGGGAGAAGAGGAAGCACCTTTATATGAGTGAAAATGAAACATGGCAGCCCCCCAAAAACTAATGCAATCATAAACTACACTGAGAAGGCATCACACCCAGGACAAAGGAGACAATCATTTTGTTGTCCCCTGCTCTGGTGAGACTATGTCTGGAATATTGTGTTCTGGGTAGCACATTTTAGGGAAGATTTTGAAAACTTGGAGTTTTATATTGTCCAATGGACTAGGGTGACTTTTATGGTGAGGGGCCTTGAGATTATGCCATTTGTGAATTGGTTGAAGGAATGGGACAAGTTTAGTCTAGAGAAAAGAATTAGGGAGGGTAGAGTATTTGTCTTCAAACAGTTGAAGGTCTGTCATATGCAAGAGGAATTAGATTTGATCTGCTTATGAACTCCTTCAGGATAGGGATGGTCTTTTTACTTTT
Organism: Notamacropus eugenii; assembly: GCF_028372415.1. Taxonomy (NCBI): domain Eukaryota; kingdom Metazoa; phylum Chordata; class Mammalia; order Diprotodontia; family Macropodidae; genus Notamacropus; species Notamacropus eugenii. The sequence continues at coordinate 89,358,151 of NC_092876.1, forward strand.
CTTTGTACATCTATTGCTTAGTACAAAAGGGATGTGTGTGTCTGGGTGAGGGGGGATTGTTCAGGAGATCTAACACCTCTGGTGTGAGGGCTGCAGAGCCCTTTTCAGGGCTGTTCATCCACCTTTGATGTCCACCTCGTTCACCTAATTCTCACTAGTGGCTCCAAGATACGGTAGCCTTGCATGGTGTCCACACCCTGGCAAAACTGTCTAGGTAGATGGGCTAAGTCATCTTGAAGGTGACTGAGAGGCCTCAAACCTATCACTGGATTAGGGGGATGTGTGCCTCAAGCAGGTAAAGATGTGGCCTGGTGGAATAGATGGATGCGAACAATTTGTTCCAATGGTCATGAAAGCTAATCATCAGAGGTACCAAGATCATTCACTGCATCTTGGGCCATCACCAGTCATGCTGATTTTTGTTCTGTCACTGGATGACTTGGGAAGGGGGGGGGGGAGAGAGAGAGAGAGAGAGAGAGAGAGAGGGAGGGAGAGAGAGAGAGAGAGAGAGAGAGAGAGAGAGAGAGAGAGAGAGAGAGAGAGAGAGAGAGAGGAAGGGAGGGAGGGAGGGAGGGAGGGAGGGAGGCTGATGACTGTGTAACTCTGCTTCATTTAAATCCAACTCATGAATAAGACACATCACCCCATGATATCATTGATCCTCTTTGAAAAGAAAGAATGAACAACTAGTTGTGTGACCCTTGCCAAGTCACTTAACCTCTGTCTGCCTCAGTTTACTAATATGTAAAATGATGATAATAATAGCCGCTGCCTCCCAGGGTTGTTGTAAGGATCAAATGAGATAATATTTGTAAAGTGCTTAGCAGTGCCTGTCATATAATACTGTTACTGTTGTTTCTCTCTCATTTACACAGAGGATCAATGACATCATGAGGCGATGTCTGAATGAATTGGATAAAAGTGAGGCAAAGTTTTATGAAGTTATCAGCCTCACTTTGTCTTCCAGAATCATCAAAATCCAGTGGTAAGATGAAAGTCAAAAGCCTGGTACATAAAAACACTACATTAATCAATCAATAAATATTTGTTAAACATCTACTATGTGCCAGACTCATAGGGCTGGCACTAAGTGCTGGGGATTCAAAAAGAGGCAAAGAACAATCCCTGCTCTCAAGGAACTTACAATCCAATGGGGAAATGCAACATGGCAAGCAAATATATACAAAACAGGTTCTATACAGGATAAATAGGAAGTAATTAGAGGGAAGGCACTGAAATTAAGGGAGGGGGTGGATTTCCTGTAGAAGGGGAGATTTTAGTTGGAACTTAAAGGAAGCCAGCTAGGTTAGTAGTTAGAGCAGAGGAGGGAGAGCATTCCAGGCATGAAGGAGAGCCAGAGAGAATTTCCAGAGCTGAGAGATGGTGTCTTATTGGGGGAACAGATAGGAGGTCAGTGTCACTGGATTGAAGAGTATGCAGTGGGGAGAAAGGTGTTAAAAAGAGTGGAAAAGTAGGAGGGAACTAGGTTATATAGGGCTTTGAATACCAAACAGGCATTTTGTATTTGTTTCTGGAGGCAAAAGGAAGCCACTGGAGTGTATTGAGTAGGAGGGGTGGCATCATCAGATCTGTGCTTTAGGAAAAGTGACTGAATAGAGGGTAGCTTGGAGTGGGGAGAAATTTGAGGCGGGCCAACCCCACCTTTGGGCTATTGTAATAATCCAGGCATGAGGTGATAAGGGCCTGTGCTAGAATGGTGGCATTGTTAGAAGAGAGAAAGGCTTATTTGAGAGAGGTTTCAAAGGTGAAATTGACAGGCCTTGGCAAGAGATTGAATTCGTGTGTGTGTGTGTGTGTGTGTGTGTGTGTGTGTGAGAGAGAGAGAGAGAGAGAGAGAGAGAGAGAGAGAGAGAGAGAGAGAGAGAGAGAGAGAGAGAGAGAGACGGAGAGAGGGAGAGAGAGAGAGACAGAGAGAGAGACAGAGAGACGGAGAGAGGGAGAGAGAGAGAGAGAGAGAGAGAGAGAGAGAGAGAGAGAGAGAGAGAGAGAGAGAGAGAGATCTAGAATGACATTTAGGTTGTGAGTCTGAGGGATTGGGAGGATGGTGTTCCCCATTATAGTTAACAGGGAAGGTATAAATGTTAGTTATTATTATTATTAATAAATGTTTGCTGCTGCTGCTGCTGCAGCTTTCTCCAGAGAGTAGAATTAGGAGCGGTGGGTAGTGCTGAGGAGCATATTTTAGTTTGATATTAAGAAGAAAAATCCTATTAACTTGAGCTGTCAAAATTGGAATCTGCAACCTTGGGAGCAATAGAATTTTCTTTTATTGGAGTCCCTTAATAAAAGGCTGGATGACTATTTTCCAGGTATATTATAAATGATATTGTTACTTGTATTCAAATTGGACTAGGTGATCTCTGAGGTTTTATTCAACTCTGAGTCTCAGATTCTGTGACTTTTTTTTCTGCCGGCCCTTGGGGGCCATCAGAGGTTCTTAAAAGAGGAGATAATGAAAATGGTGGTTTCAAAGGTTAGTCTGGTTGTAGAAAAATCCTCCTTTCATCCCCAAAGATAGGCTGGTTGGCCCAGGTGGTGTTAGAATTGAGGGTAGCCTCCTGCCCCAGCCCTAGATCATCAATGCTCCCTTTAATCTTCAGTTCTGGGATGCAAATCTTGCATCTTCCACATGGCACGAGATCTCCTGTCAGGAGCCTATCATCATAGTGACGATTACCCACCATATCCAGGGTGAGGCCACATTGCCATCGTTAGGACACACACAGAATGCTAGATATAACTGTTTATCACCTCCATCTCTGTGGTCACTGCTTTGGGAGTTGCTTGATGGTTCACATGGAATTTGAAACAGGAAGGATGCAGACTATATTGGAAAAGAAATAGAATGTAAACCAACCATCCCCCTATTGTACAAACCCCTTGAGGACAGGGCCTATTTCATTTATGTCTTTGTTATAGAACATAGTCCCTTGCATCGGGGTTGAAGATGTTTCCTTAATGCTTGAAGAGGACTGAAATGACATCACTATGCTAGAGTCAAGTTTCAGTGGGTCTGACTGTGGCTGATCAGACCAATCGGAGCTGGGAATGCTCTGCCACAGGTTGGGCACAAATAGTCTGTGTAAACATTTGGGGTGGATACTCTCAATCTGCACATTCTGCATTTCCTTTGAGCTGTCTCAATTCTGCGCTCATAGAGCACACTACCCTTTCTCATGTGGGCACGCCATGCTGAATGGTGGTCTTGTGCCAGTGTCTCCAATGTTGCACAATCATATCCAAAGTTCTGAAGAGAGACCTTGAGAGTGTCCTTGTATCGCTTCTGAGGTGAGCGCTTGTCCTGTGTGAGTTCTCCATAAAACAGTCCTTTTGGCGAGTGAACATTTTGCATCCGAAAGTCCCTTGCATATGGCAGGTATTTAATAAATGTTTGTTGAACTGGATTTTTGAGAAGGCTAAGTCGAAGTGTTTTTGTTCCTGTGGGATCTCAGGAGAGGAAAGGCATTAGGGAGGGGCCATCCGTTATGATGGAGGGGGCGGGGAATGGGTAAAATGACCTCTAATGAACCCCATCGGACTTGGGAACTGAACCTTTTCTCTGCGAACAACTTTCCCTTGCTGCCCGCAACTGAAGAGACAGCGCCACCTGCTGGATATACAAGAGATGAGAGCTTTGTGTCTGAGAGACCAGTGACTCTTGTTTCTTTTGCTGAAATATTTTTTTCTGTCCTTTAAAATTTTTGTTCCAAAAATAGAGTTAGGTCAGGACAGAATGGGGTATAATGCTAGTGTTATGATATGGGAATCACTAATAAAATAAAAGAACTACACTCACTCGGAGAGAGAAAGTGTGGGGTGAGCTGGTTTCCAAGTCCTGACCAGCTGAGTTGTCCCAGGGTTTGATACATACAGGCTGAGTGATCCTGGATAAGTATGCAATGTCTTAGTACCTCAGGCAATTCTCTGAGACTTTAAGTTGCAGAAGTCCTGTCAAATATGTTAGAAGAGACAACACATATGGGGTCTCATATGCTACAATATATATTTATGCATGTGCAAGATATATGATAGAATCCTAATAAAGCTGACCCCAGTCCCAACATTCTAACTTTCCTAGGAGCCCCACTGAACAGCAGGCATGTCCTGATTTAACCACACAGTCTGACTTCAACCATACCACAGGCTCCTAGACTCAGTACAGCTACTGCCTCCAGCTAGCCTTTGCCCCTGGATCCAATTCACATATTTGTACAGGTACATTCTTGTACACAATCACAATCACGTCATCCATTTAGCCCCAAACAGGTCCATAATATCTAATTATCCATCCTGACCAGACGGGACCACAGTAGCTAGCCAATCAGAAAGGAGCACAACCAGGATGTTTGACCACTGAACCACAGAAGGGACTTCTCCATTACCTAATCCCTTAACAAATTCCTCCTGCCTTTTTAATATTCCTAATTTCTGTGGTGGAATCACTACGTTATAAATTTGCCTGTGTTGTCTTACTAAGTTGCTGGTTCCTCTTGGAAACCGGCCTGTGTCTGAGGGCTGTCAATCCTCAATAAATGTGTGTACTGGGATTAGAGGTGGTCTGACTGAATTGTTTAAACAGTGCTACCACAACCATGAAACCGGAACATATTTATGCACACTCATGTATACTTATTTTGTGTATGCATACATTCACACTCATGTATATATCTGTATGAGTATATACGCACACATATACATTAATATACACACATGTAATTTGGGAGGGGGTAGATGGGAGTGTAGCAATCAGGAGAAGTAGGAAATCTTCACATAGAATGTGGTACATGGGCTGAGCCTTGAAGAAAGGGAGAACATTCCAGCCATGGTGGACAGTCTTTAAAAAGTTAAAGATGTGGGAGTGGAATGTTTTGTATGGAGAACAGTAAGTGGGCCAAGTTGGCTTGAAAGTAGAGTATATGAGGGGGAGTGATGTGAAATGAGTCTGGAAAGATGAGTTTGAATAAGATTGTGAAGGGCCTTAAAATCCAAACAGAGGAATTTGTTAGTTATGCTAAAGACCATTGGGAGTAGTTGATGCTTCTTGGGCAAGGGAATGATTTGGTCAGGTGTATTAATTTGATACCCTTGTGGAAAGGAGATTGGTGAAGAGGAGACTAAAGCCAATAGGACCAATTGGGAAGTGATTGATTTGATTTTGAACTAGAGTTGTAGAAACGTAGAAATATGAGAGAGATGTGTAGCTAAAGTTAGAAGGAAAACAGTTAACGAGGAAAAAAATCTTTGTAGCAAGTTTCTCTGATAAAGATCTAATGTCCAAAATATATAAGGAACTGATCCAAAAAGTTAAGGATAAGAGCTATTTTCCAATAGACAAAATGTCAAAAGAATATAAACAGGAAGAAGAAATCTTCCCAAAAATCCAAGAAAGCTTCAAAGGAAGAAATACGAGAAAAATTATCAATAATTAGCAAAATACAAATTAAAGCAATTCTTAGGTTCCACCATAACAAAATAGGAAAATGATGATTATTGGAAGGGTTAAAGAAAGACACAATGGTGGGTCTGTAAATTGGTCCAGCCATCTGGAAAGCAATTTGGAACTATCCGTCATAAGTCATTAAGCTGTGCACAGCCCTTGATCTAGCAATACCACTACAAGACCTGTACCTGAGAGAAAAAGAAAAGGAATTATATTTTCAGAAATGTTTATAGCAGTTCTTTTTATAGTAGCAAAGGACTGGAAAGTAAAAAGTGTTCATCATTTGGATTCATGGTTGAACAAGCCATGTGAATATAATGGAATATTATTGCACCATAATAAATTATGAAAAGGATGTTTCAGATAAACCTGGGGAGACTTGTAAAAACTGATTGGGAGTAAAATGAGTATTGCCAGGAAAACTATTCATAAAGTAACAACATTGTACAGCAAACCAACTTGGAAAGACTTAATTGATCAATGCAATGACCAGTCCCAACACTAGGGGAATGATGATGAGGCATGCTGTCCACATTCTGATAGGTGATCGACTCAAAATTTGGAATGAAATATATGTTTTTGGACTTGGCCAGTGTGGAAATTTGTTTTGTTAGACAGCGCATGTTTGCTATTAGCATTTTATTTTTTCTTTTTTTAATGAAGTAGGTAGGAAGTCGAGTGGGGCTAGCTATAGGGTGCCCCCCAACCTCCAAAAAAACCCAGAGCAAAAAAAAAAAAAGGAATCACAGGTAAGCTGGACAGCTTTGAGAATTACATATTGAATTCATTATATGCTTAAAAAGAAAAGCAAGATCTACCCCAGAGCTGTCAAACACATGGCCCAATGCACCGGCAACACTTATAGGGAAATATTTAACAAAATACATAAAAATACACTAGAACATAGATAATGCTAATATGTGGTTTTCTAAGTTAACATATGGCCTGCAGGATCCCTTATGTATGGTTTAGTGGTCCATTTCTATTTGAGTTGAACACTGTTGGCTTACAGAACAGAGATTTAGAGATTCATGTACAATCCCTCTACTGTAAGTTCAGAATAAAAAAATGAAGAATAAATTTTAAAAATAATATTAGGAAAACAAAGGTTAAAGAGACACAAATCAGCATGCATCTTTTTAGAAGTTCTCTGGAGTAGGTAACCTAGTTTTCACAGAATCCAGTCAATGGAGCCTGGCCTGTTGGTTCTTAGGCCTTTTCACTGGAGAATCATAGGATTCAATCTCATTTTGTCTAACCTGAATCTGCCTCCGTTACTGTTCTTCATCATTCCCTGCCTGAGCTAGCCCAGATATGAATATCCATCAGGGGTATGGTGGAGCTTGCTTGAGCCAGCTTAAAAGACCCAGTTGTTAAATCTTCAGTGTAAGCATTTACACTTTGGAAATAAGCAAACTACAAATCAGTGCTTGATTTATTGTTTCACTGATGGTCTAAACTTAAGAAAGTGATAGTGTGTGTTCAGTCAGTTTTTAGTTATGTCTGACTCTTCATGACCTCATTTGGGGTTTTCTCGGCAAAGATACTAGTGCGGTTTGCCATTTCCTTCTCTAGTTCATTTTCAGATGAGGAAACTGAGGTAAACAGAGTTAAGTGAATTGTCCAGGGTCATACAGCCATTAAGTGTCTGAGGTAAAATTTGAACTCAGGATGATGAGTCTTCCAGACTCCAGGCTTGGCACTCTTATCTACTGTATTGTCTATGTTAAAAGTGTATCTAGTATACACTTTTTTCCAGAGAGCTGATTGTTAAACGTTTACCAGCACATCCCTGATATCCATTTATCTACTAAGCTCTTTAGGTCCTGGTCTGGGAGAAATTGGGTTTTGGCACCACTACTTGGTATGGTTTGTATGTGTGTGTGTGTGTGTGTGTGTGTGTGTGTGTGTGTGATATCTTAAGTCCTTTTCAAAACCTGTCATATCAGAGTATGACCCTTCTCCACTCTGGTCTTGGCCTATGTTTTTTTCTATAGCTACCCTCACTCTATGAGTTCCTGTCTGGGCTCTGTCGGGTCCTGGGAATGATAACTTTTCCCTTTCTGGCCCTAAAGACTTCCTGGAGCTTTAGGACATGTCACCCTGACCTGAAAGCCTGCTCTTCTGCTCTGTGAGGTATCCATGGTTCCATTTGACCACAGGGGAAGCTTGGGCTCTCTGTGGCATGCCTTTTCTATGGGATTTGGCTCTTCCATCACTTGCCTATATTTAAGGTTGATTCTGCCTTTGGAGACCCTTAGCTCTGAGCTCAGATTCAGTAATCTCCTGGCCACCTCCCATAGCCTGCTCAGATGCTGCCCCTTCCTGTCTGCTCCAGCTCCTGTGAGACAGTTCATTCTGCTCATGTATCTGGTCTTAAGGGTGCTCTCGGTTCACCGGTGTTGAATAAATAAATGAATGAATGGTAGTAATAAACATTTTTAACCTCACATTTAGAGCAGGAAGGGACCTTAGAAAACTTCAAAGTGAGTTATTAGGAAGTTGTCTCCTAGTGAGATCTGAATCTTCTCTCCCAGTGGTTTGTGCCTGGGAAGGGGCATCCAAAGACTGGATTGGTAGGAGAATCATCTCTCAAGTATTTTGATCTGAAAGGGGAGTCTTTCTTTGTGTTGGCCCATCACATTTGCCTCCCTAAATCTGACTTGGGTGGAACCTGTGGTGAACTCATGGGAAGACATGGGCTGGATAGGTATGGATGGAGTATGATCTACATTCTTAGAGGGCATATTCAGATGGATGAGACTGCACATCTATTTGAGTGTTTGAGTCTTATTATTCTCATTAAAGTGATGGTGAAGGTGGTGAGAATGACTGTGGTAGTCACCTATGACTCATCTCCATGATGTTCCTAACTACAAATTGTTGAAAAATTATGGAGAACAGGCGATTTGCTGCAGGAGTGGAGGTGGGCAAATAAAACAAAATTCAACAGACATTCATGAAGTGTCTTGCTAGATGCTGCAAATGATGTCCTGATTTTCAAAATGAAGAAGACGATGGAGTCTTCAGTGAGCTTGCTTTAGATTCTGGGAAAAATTCAAGAACATATTATTAACAGTATGGTTTATGACAAGCAAGGTTCCTAGTGTAAGAGCACGGAACAGTTGAGCCAATCAATCCATCACCCCACTCTTACTTTGTCCTGACAGCCTATATCAGAGGTTATTAACCAAAGACAGGTTCTCACCAATTAAAGGTATCAGGGCTAGGTGGGATGGAGATGATTGATTGATTAGCTCAATATATTTCAACCCTTCCACTAGGTCATAGGATTATAGATTTTGACCTGGCAGGGATCTCTGAGGTCATTTAATTCAGTCACCCTCTCCCCCATTTTACAGATGAGGAGACAGAAGTGACTTATTCAAGGTTACACAACTAGCAGGTAGTTCATCTGACTCCAGAGCTAGTGCTTCCCCCATTAAGCCATTCTACTTCCATATTTGTCCTCCTGTGTCCCCATGGACACTTGTTTTTCCTAGGTGGAGGCTTTAGGGAACCCAGAAGCTTGCTCTTCAAATAGAGAATCTAACTGAGCTGCCTCATCATAGCCCTCTAATATCTCAAATAGTGCTTTAAAGTTTGCAAAATTCTTAGCAAATATCACTGAATTTGATCTTCCCAACAATTCTGCTATTATTGTTGCGGTTTTACAGATGAGGAAACTGAAGCATACAGGAGTTAAGTGACTTGCCCAGGATCACATAGCTAATGAATCTCTCTCCCCACTCCCCTCTGCCTTCTGTGTTCATACATTTGGATACACAATGCAGAACAATCTACTGCCATAAAGGTCCCAGTCACATTGAGTTTCTTGGACTGAAGAACCCAGATTAAAAAAAAGAGTAGATGTTCTATTAGACATCTAACATTAAACATCAATGCAAACAGCTGTCCTTGCTCAACCATTTACATTTAAATGAATTCATTTCAATGCCTAAAGTATCATAAGATTTTTTTTTTCATTTTCTAAGTCTTCATCCACATTTTCGGTGCATTCAATTTCTCTCATATGATCTCAGTGTGTATTCAGCATATCCATTCCCTCCCTCATCTGGCTGCAGACTCATTGTTCCTATTCCATTAAACCACCAAGCTCAGACCACTTGACACTCATTATACATTCTAAACTTCAAGCTAGTGTTCCCTGCACCTTCTCAATTATTCACCACAATGCTGGCTTTCAGTCCATACTCCTTCCTTCATCACACCCAGAGACTAAATTCCCCTTGGCGACACCTTTCCTCTCCAAAGTATTCATGATGAGAACATTTTCTGACATTTCTTAAATGAGGTATAATCAGCAGCTTAGCACAGCTGTAGGCCCTCACACCTTCAGATGCATATCTGCAGCCTCTTGCTGGCAACGAAAGGTTTTGTGATGTTGACTTTGCAAATCAACACTTGATTCTCAAACTAACTTTCACTATCACATCCCCATCTCAAAATGTCCAAATTCTAGACAGGGAATGTAACCCCCACTTGGCTTTTTTTTTACCCCTCTGCATTTTTCTGCCATCTTTAGGTACCAAAGAAAAATGGGAAGCCATAGGACAGTGCTGGACTCAATTTACATAGCCAGTTGATTGTTAAATTTTCACCGTAAGCATTTATGCTTTAGAAATTCTACAAAGCAGGGCTTGATTTTTAAATTTTATTTTTTTATTTAAAATGACGGATAAAACTTTGAGAATGTAGATTGAACTTAAAAGTGTGCATGTACATTTTTTTTTGGGTGGAGGGAGTCAGTTGTTAAATATTTACAAGCACACCCCTGTGGAAGAGTATTTAATTATCTGGTCATTTAATGAGAAATCAGTTGCTTAAAGTCTTCTATTTTTCCACTGCAGTGGGGACATTTCAAAACAGACTATATCCATGCTTTAGAAATAAAATGCCAGAAGACACCAGAGGAGAATGAACAAGAAACATTTTGCATTCCTGTTCTTTGTCAACAAGTCTAGGCCACCCAGCAGGATTTTATTTAGCTGTACCAATAAAACAAATATTAATTAAGTACCTACTATGTGCCAGGTTTTGTGTGAAGCACTGGGGATACAAATAAGAAAAAGAAAGACTTTCTTGCCCTACAGAAGCCTACAATTTGATGTGGGAAGACAATACACAAAAGGGAGCTGAACGCTGAAAAGGGGGGAATATAATAGTGGTGGGGGCCAATGGGAGGGGGAGGGGCATAATGATGATGGCAGAGGACAAAGGATGCAGAGCAGCTCTCTGGTAGCAAACGAAGAGATAGCTGGGATTCTAAGGCCCCCTCAAAAGGGAGGCTGTTGGAGGAGTTTTTTGCTCAGCCCTCCAGCCTCAACCGAGGGTACAGATGAAGTGTGAGTACCAAAGTCGAAATATCGTGATGACGAGTTTCCTGGTGGTGAGTTTATGGTATGGAGAAGGGCATGATAAAGATGTGGAGTCAAGACCTAGCAGAGAAGTCATGAAAGATTGCGTTCACGAAAGACTTCAAGACACAGTTGCTGTAAGTCAAGACAGATTTTGGGAAGCAAATGCAGTGAGACAAAACAGGGAGTGCATTGTACCCTTTATCTCCGAGATTAAAATGCTTCAGGGGCAAGTCTCTATTAATTCAGTCCTTGGAGATCTCTACCCGGGCATAGAGGACTGACTTGGGCCAGCTGAGATTTCAGTGTCATTAGGAACCCTAGGCTGCTGGCTGCTCAGGAATTTTAAAGCCAACATTATTAATTTTGTTTTCTGCTTAGTAAAGTGTCAGCTTAGTCCACACAATGATTATTAATCCTTTTGAGTCATGGAAAATTGGAAAGATTAGTATTGCAAAAACGTTAGGGCTGAGACTTTTAATAAGTGATGAATTATTGTTCAGGAATCTATTCATACCTTTAGAAATCTGATGTTTTCCCACAGGCTCCAGGAATGAGGTTGTATAACTCAAGATTTGAGAACCACACAGGGATATAGGGGCTTAATCCTACCGGGCAGCCTACTACATGACCACTTTTGTTCAGGCTTGTCTAGTGACTGTTAGGGTAGCTTTTGTCTGGATCACCACCTGGTGGCACATCTAGGTATAGCACCCTAAGTAGCTGCTTTGAAAGAATGAGCAATGCTATTCATAGAAAAAACACTGGTCTGGTGGTGCCAAGGCAAATCAGTGTTTTGCTTACTTTCTCCCATCCTCCCAACCATCTGACTTCGTTATTCTGTATGAGTCACCACCAATTAATCTAGTCTCCCATTTTAGAAATACTGGTGTTAACATTGACCCATTTTCCTTCTCATACTAAATCAAAAGTGGGACAACTAGGTGGTGCAGTGGATAGAGCACCAGTGCAGGAGTCAGGAGGACCTGAGTACAAATCTCACCTCAGACATGTGACACTCACTAGCTGCATGACCTTGGGCAAGTCACTTAGCCCCAACTGCCTCATCCTGGGTCATCTCCAGTCATCCTGATGAATATCTGGTCGCTGGATTCAGATGACTCTGGAGAAGAAATGAGGCTGGTGGCCTGCACAGCCCTCCCTCACTCAAAACAAAGTCAAGTGCAAGTTATATCATTACTTCTCTCATGGCATGGTCTTCTTCAGCAACGAAGGACAAACACTCCACTAAATCAAAACCCAAATTAAAAATCGCAAAACCCAAGCCCACATGGGTTGTTCTTGTTTCTGTCTTCCTTTTGATGTCTCTACCATGTTTCAGATGTTCACTCCCACCTGCCTAGACTATTGTTATAATGTTTTCTCACCTCTACCTCTCTCCTCTTCCCTCCACACTAGCTAGATTTCTTCCTTTTGCATGTAAAGTTTTGTATTAGTCTGACACTCAAAGCTCTTCAAAATCTTATAATGCCATCTAACTTGCTAGATTTACGCTAGTATGTTCTGGTGAAACTAGATTGCTTGCTGTTACCGTACGTGTACCCCCACTTTCTCACAACAATGCCTTCGCTCATATTATTTTTTTAATGTAGTAAGTATTTATTAATTTCCTACTGCATATGAAGTATTGGTATTAACATAAAGACAAAACAATAATCTTCATTCTTAAGGTCATCACAGTCTACTGGGGGGGAAGGGATAGGATATGTAAACAGGTGATTATATATGTGATAGGTAATAAAAGGGGGAGAGAGTAAGCACTAGCACCTAAGGGGACTGGAATTGCCAGAGACCATATAAGAGAGGAACTATGTTATTCAGCCCTATTTCAATACAATACTGAATAATACTGATGACAGTGGGCATCCTTGTTTCACAGCTGATCTTACTGGGAATGCTTCTAACTTATCCCCATCACAAATAGTATTTACTGATGGTTTTAGGTAAATGCTTTTTATTGATTTAAGAAAAAATCCATTTATACTATACTTTCAAGTATTTTTAAAAAAATTTATTTATTTTTAGTTTTCAACATTCACTTCCATAAGATTTCAAGTTCCAAATTTTCTCCATCTCCCTCCCCTCCCCCCACACGAAGATGCCATGTTATTTGATATAGGTCCTACATATACATTCATATTGAGCTTATTTTCACATTAAGTCATGTTATAAAGAAGAATTTAGACTCAATGGGAGGAATTGTGAGAAAGAAGAAGCAGACAAAGAAAAAAAGAGAGGAGCAAATAATATGTTTCAATCTGCATTCAGACTCCATAGTTCTTTCTTTTGGATGTGGACAGCATTTTCCATCATGAGTTCTTTGGAGTTGAGATCCTTGAGTTGCTCAGAAGAGCTATGCCTATCAAAGCTAGTCATTGCACATTGTACTTTGCTCATAGTCTTTATGCTTTAATGAATTCTCTTTTCTACTCCCTTCTCTCCCCTCTCCCCCCAATCCCATTGTTAATGTCCAGTATAATTACCACCATGAAGCCTTTCCTGGTTGTCCTAGTCAAGACCTTTCTACCCTTGGATTCAAGAAACACATGGTTCGCATCTCTCTAAATCACATACCGTGACTGCCTTTGCAATACATTTGTGTACGTTTCACACCACCATTTTATAGCCTGTAAATTTCACGACAATAGCAACTGACATATTTCATCTTTGTACATTTCCTAGTATTCAGCTCAGAGCATTTCGCATAGTAAGTGCTTAATGATTCTTATTTAATTGGATAGAGTTCTAAGTTTCTCAAGGTCTAGGGCCATGTCTTAGTTATTTTTGCATCCCCTTGAAACCCAGTGGCTAGCGCAGGGCATTGGATATAGTGTCATGGATTTATAGAACCTTAGAACTGGAAAGGATCTTGAAGTCCTTATAGCCCTACTATTCCCTAAACAAGAAATCCCCTTACAAAATGTTTAAGAAGTAGCCTCCCAGCTTGTGCTTGAAGACTCTGCATGGAGTCTTCTCCTGAGGTAGCCCGTTGCGCTTTTGGATAGCCCCGCTCGTTAGGTGCTTTCCCCTTGCATTAATTCGAATCTGTCTGCACTTTCTACTCATTGTTTCTAGTGTTCCTTTCTGGATCCAAGAAGAACACATCTAGCTAATCTCTCTTCCACATTCCAGCCCTTCAAATACTTGAAGACAGCTATTGTATTCCTCTTAAATCTCTTCTCCAGACTAAACTGTCCTAGTTCCTTCAACTGATCTTAAGAGAAGACAGGTGGTTAGGTGTACAAAGCACTTTATTTCATTTGATCTTCAACACAACTCTGAAAAGTAGGTACTATTATGAATCCTCGTTTTACAGATGGGGAAACATAGGCTTAGAGAGGTTAAATGACTTGCCCAGGGTTACACAGCTAGTAAGCATCCCAGGCAGGATGCACTTAATTCTTCATGATTCCAAGTTTGGCACTTTATGGACTGCACCACTTTGTTGCCTTTCATGGCATACATTTGAGACCATTCTCCATCCTGGTTATCCTCCTAGGCAAGCTCTGCGGGTTTATCAATGTCCTTCCTAAAGTGAGACAGGGAAGGATGTAATACAGAGTACTCCAGTGTAGTTTGATCAGGGCAAAAGACAGTGGATCTGTCTCCACCCTCTTTCTGGACTCTGCTTCTCTTAATGTAGCTTAAGATCACATTAGCTTTTCTGGTGGCCTTTTAAAAAAATTATTTTTATTATTATTTTTTAACAGTGTTTGTGTTGAATTTGCAGTCCTTTAAAACAGCTTATATTTTTCAGATGAACCACCATCTATCCATGCCTCCACCATCATGTACTGGTTAAGGTGAGCTTTTGAATAAAATATAAGACTTGAAATGTTGTTCAGTCATGTCCAACTTTTTGTGACCCCATGGATGCCAGGCTCTTCCATCCTCCAATATCTCCCAAAGTCTGTCCGAGCTCATGCTTGCTGCTTCCATGACATTATTTATCCATCTCATCCTGTATCATCCTTTTGCCTTCAATCTTTCCCAACATCTGGGTCTTTTCCAATGCATCCTGTCTTCTCATTATGTGGCCAAAGTATTTAAGCTTCAGCTTTAGTATTCAACCTTCCAGGGAATAGTCTGGAAGACTTAACATTAGTCTCTATCAAATTTAATCTTATCAAATTTGATCCAAATTTAGCCTGTTGGAAACTTTTTGGATACTGAATTTGTCATCTAGCATATTAGCTATTCTCAGTTTTGTGTCATCTGAAAATCCATTATCATGCCATCTATGTCTTTATCCAAATCAATGAACTCAGGAAGACCTGAGTTCAAATATGACCTCAGATACTTACTAGCTATATTACTGTTTGCCTCAGTTTCCTTATCTGTTAAATGGAGATAATAATAGTACCCCCCAGGATTGTTATAAGGATAAAATGAGGTAATTATAAAGTAATTTTCCAATTTTAAAGTGTTATACAAATGCTGGCTATTATTATCATTTTCACTGATACCATTGTGATTAAAATGTTAAACAGAACAGGGCAAGGACAAATTCCTGTGGTATTCCACAAGAGACCTTCCTCCATATTGCGTCTATAATGATTAATCTTACATAATTTCTACCATTCAGCCTGTTATGAGTCTATCTACCTAAACCATATTCTACATCACATCACTGTCACAAGGTTATTGGAGACAAAGTCATTAGAGACTTCACCAAATGGTTTGCGAAAATTTATGTTAATTATGTCCATAGCGTTCTCATTATCTATTAGTCTATTTACCCTGTTTTAAAAAAATAGATGGTGCTTTGTACATACTAAGTTATTAAGAAATATTTATTGAAATTACTTTCATACAGCATTTATGCAGCTTTTCATTTATTTATTTTTGGTGAGGTAATCGAGGTTGAATGACTTGCCCAGGATCACAAGCCAGTAATTACTTATTCAAATTACTAATGTTAGTAATAACTGGTAATAATAGTAACAATACTACTAGTATTACTACTAATACTACTAGTAATAATAATATCAGTAATATAGTAGTAATAATTAATAATAAAAAACACAACTAATATTGTGTCTGAGGCCTTATTTGAACTTAGGTTCTCTTGACTCCAGGGCCAGTGATCTATCCACTGGGCCATCTAGCTGTCCTTATAGGGCTTTTTGAAGATTGCAAAGCATTTTTGCAAGTATTATTTCATTATAGTCTGGGAAGTAGGTCCTATTATTATGCCCATTTTACAGATGAGGAAGTTGAGGCAGACAAAGATAAAGTGATTTGTCCAGAGTTTGGCAGGTAGTAAATATATGAGGCCAGAATTGAACTCTGGTCCTACTGACTTCAGGTCCAGTGTTTTATGCATTGTACCACCTAGCAGAAATGGAAAGGAAATAAAGTTAATCTGGCAAGACTTGTTCTTGGTGAAGCCAGTTGGCCTTTTGGGGATCACTACTTCTCTTTATTGCCTATCTCTTTAATGACAGTTTTTAGAATTTGGAATTCCTTTATTTGCCTTGCTTTGAATATTCCTTTTAGAATATTCCTAAAAAGTGGTCAGCAAAATTCTGAGTATCATCCATAAAATTAGGGGGTTTGTTGAACAGA
This sequence comes from Notamacropus eugenii, assembly GCF_028372415.1. Taxonomy (NCBI): domain Eukaryota; kingdom Metazoa; phylum Chordata; class Mammalia; order Diprotodontia; family Macropodidae; genus Notamacropus; species Notamacropus eugenii. The sequence continues at coordinate 89,374,579 of NC_092876.1, forward strand.
TGAACCCTGAGGCCCCAGCAAACTCCATAATTATAAGCCTTTTCCCCTCCCCTCCTCCTTCCCCTCCTTCTCTCCTGCAGTTCCCACCTTTCTTGAAGGTCCAGTTCTTTTAAAGTTCCTAAAACTCCTCTTCTTTTTTGCATGATCTTTAGGAGATCACCAAAAGTAACTTAGTAATCACTTCTGTCTGCCATTTTTTTCAGTACCCTGGGTTGTTATTTCTCTGGACTTGATGGTTTGACTACTAGCTGGGCTGGGGAACCTGCTGCCTCCAGGCCACATGTGGCCTTCTAGGTCCTTGGGTGCGGCCTTTTGACTGAGTCCAAGTTTGACAGAACAAATCCTTTTATTAAGTAATTTGTTCTATGAAGTTTGGATTCAGTCAAAGGGAAGCCAGCACTTGAAGACCTAGAGGGCCACATGTGACCTCAAGGTCACAAGTTCCCCATTCCTGGAGCCTTTGCCTTTAGCAGACCAAGACTTATTCTTCTTGCATCATGGCATCCTTTCAAAAACTTGAAGATAGCTATCATGTTCCATTAGTTGTCACATAATAAAAAGCTGTTGAGTAAATATTGAATGAAGCTGTGTGGGATAGATGAAAAAATATGAAAAAATACAGGACTTGAATTTGGGAGATTTGGGTCTGAATTACTGCTCAGACTTGCTATGTCTGTTTAATAGCTCACTTCATTGCTTTTCACCTCAGTTCACTATTATGTAAAATAGAGTTCATACTTGCAATATCTTTGTAGCAGTCCTGGCAAGGCTTGGTCTGACTGCCTTGAAGGGGATTCAAGTGACTAAAAATCTCCTTTCTTCCCAGTAGCAGAAAGAAGGAAGCTAGCAAAATCAGAATTTCAGGATGAGGCCTTCCTCTTACAATGTGAGTTTTAAGGATCCTTTGAGAGAGAGGAGAGAAAAATGCAGAAGAGAAAGAGATGGCAGGATCCGCCTTTGCACGTGGAGAGGCAACGTCATTGCCTTTCTAAATATGGCGTTTTGTTTTGTTAGACTGCATCCACCTGATCTAACCTGATTTCTCATAAAACTCTGTAACTGATCCTGTCCTTGCCTCTCCTTGTGTCCCTTTGTTTGAGGCAGGAAGGCATGGTATAACTCTGTGAGTCACACAGGAGAGTGAGATCTAGCCTAATGGAAGGCTGGGCTCTCTTCTCTGTCCCTGTCTGTCTGTCTCAGTCTGCCTGTCTCTGTCTCTCTACCTGTTTCTGTGTCTGTCTCTCTGTGTTTGTCTCTCTCTGTGTCGGCCTCTCTGTCTCTGTGTCTGTTTGTCTCTGTGTGTGTCTCTCTCTGTCTCTATTTCTCTGTCTCTGTCTGTCTGTCTCCCTGTCTTTCTCTCTGTCTGTATGTCTGTCTCTCCCCCCTTACCCGTGCCCCCCAACCCTATCCCTGTTGTTTGAAAATTTTCTTTCTCTTACTGGGGGCATCCCCACAAACCATTCCTGTGTTTTAGAACTATACTTCCAAGAACAGAATCACTCCAAATTTGGGCCTTTTGAATCTGCCTCATCAGATCATGAGCCTCACTTAGTGATCCCTAAGATTATATCTACAAGAGAGGGTTTTTTTTTTTTGTGAGGAGAGAGTTTTATAAACTGTTAGATGCTTTATGTAAGAATGAGTCCTTACTAAGTCATTGTTAGGAGAAGTTGTGAGAGGCAGTATGGTATACTGGACAGTGCCCTGGACCAGGAGTCAGACCAGATTTAGGTTCAGATACTGCAACACAAACAAACAGCAGGATTGCTGGTAAATGATTGAAGTTCTCTGTTCCTTAGTTTCCTCATTTGTAAATAGAGTTAATAATATCTGTGGTATTTATCCCTCAGCAAGTTGTTATCAGGCTCAAATGAGATAGTGTACATAAAATAACATCAGTTGTCAGGGACTGTTCTCTTCCCCCTCACCCTTAAAATTTCCATTAGAGAGTAAATAAGGGCAGGGGCTATTCAGTTATTTCTTTGGATTCCAATGGTCATGCACAGTACCTTACACATAGTAGGCCCACAGCAAATAGTTGTTGAATTACTTTGGGTTAAATAGCACTCTACACACTGGCTTCAGACTGAGAGGGTCCAATTCCAGGGCCTACATTGTACCAAAATTTAAGCACACATCAGTCTTGCTAGAAGACCAGCATTTCTCTTTTTCCATGAGCTCTCATCAACTCTGTCCCTCACACAGGCATGGATAATTGAATAATCAATCTACTACAATCAGGAGGGAGTAGGTAGGTAGGGCATTGGATAGAGTGCTAGACTTAGAGTCAAGAAGACTCGTCTTCCTGAGTTCAAATCTGGCCTTGAGACACTTACTAGCTGTGTGATCCTAGGCAAGTCATTTAGCACTGTTTGCCTCAGTTTCCTCATCTGTAAAATGAGCTGGAGAAGGAAATGGCAAACCACTCTAATATCTTTGCCAAAATAAACCCCAAAATAGGGTCATGAAAAGTCAGACATGACTGAAAAATGTTTGAACAACAATCAGGAGAGTCCCATGGAGATGAGCTGTGAGGTAGGATTACATTTTGTAAGGCACTCTGCTAGGCTCTGGGGATATAGAGACGAAAATGAAACACTCCCTGACCTCAAGGAGCTGACATAATCTAAGGGTGAAGATTTAACATGTACATACACAAGTAGATTCAAAGTATACACCCAGTGCATTCTGGTGCCTCTGCTATTTTTCTTTTCTTTTTAAAAATCTCTATTCCTATCCTAGAGCCTAGGAAATGATTCATAGAGAGGGTAGAGGAATTTCTGACGAGTCTGGATTGGAAAAATGATTGTTTCCTCCCTCATCTGGTCTTTTTCAATCCTCATCTTCTTGACCTCTCTGCAGCTTTTTTTTTTTTAGAGTAAAGCCATACATAAATTTATTCAACTATTATTTTCCAATTATTAAAATCAAGAAAAGAATTACATTTCTTTATGTATAGGCTTCCATTCTGTTGTTCTGCTTCTCAGGTGATAGAAATCACTCTGAAGATATTCTTGCTTCTCCCCATACCCTTCAGAAAGGATGGAAGCAGTAACAGGTACAGTTTGGGATGAGGTAGAGAATCATTCCAGTTATCCTCTTCTTCTAGCCTGAATTCTGATTTGGGTTAAAGCCGAACAAAAAAACCAAAAAAATACCAACACATTACCTACTTACTTCTCATTAGTTTTCTCGATAATTCCTTTAGTGTGGAAGAAGGACTATTTCTATTTAATACTGTAAGTCTGGAAGAGTCTTCGTGTTCCACAGAAACTTGAGTCCCTTCCTTGGACATTTCAAGATGGAGAGAATGGACATCATCTCTTTCCTGGGAAGGCAGCAAGTGATTGGGAGCATTGCTAGTTCTTTCTTTTGACATGATCTTGAACAGCTGGACTGTGCTAGAACTCTCCAACCTCAGGTCAAGAAACTCAGATGGAAAAGAGACTGTGGTTTCATTCCTTTTAGATGAAGGAGAGAGAGGCTCAGCCAATAACCTCTATTTAACTGTATTCAGACTGTGTGCTCTTATTTGGGACCAGGTTGTAGAACAAAAACTTTCAGCCTCTAACCAGAATTTAACCAAATGTTCCATTCTCCGAAGTTCCATAAACTGAATAAAATAAGAAAGGGTAATACTGTCCTGCAGGACTTGTGCAAGGGTCTGCCAAAGACTTGACTTGGTTTCTTGAGTCTGATAGTGGAAAAAAGATTTGCCGAGGTCACCAAAATGAACTTCCATGTGACTGGGCTGTTTCTTAAGAGCAGCTGTTCTGCTACTGGAAAAAGAGTCTATGTTGGCAGAAATGGCATTGATTACCACATGGCTTGGTCTGGCAGCCTCCAGTAGGGCATGATTTCTTTGTGGGGAATGTACTGGTATTGCGGGTTTAATTGCCTTTACATCTGTGGCCTTGTCTTGTTCACTTTCCACAGGAAGAAGGCCATGGCGAGGCTCGTGTTGGGGTGGAGGGCCTTGGGGGGACTTGCGGGGCAGCCTTGGCTCCCCTCATTCAGTGATCAGTCCCCCTGCCAGAGCAAGCACCGGTGGACCCCTGCAGCGGCCTGCCCAACTAACCCAAGGGAGGCTCCTTCCTCCCGGTGCCTCCCACTGCCTGGGAGGCCTCAAGAGCCGCCACCACAGCTGCCATGTTGTCAACCTCTCTGCAGCTTTTGACTCTTTGTCAGTGACACTCCTTTCCTTTGATTTTTCCTTCCCTCTAGGTTTTCAGGTTCTGCCCCAGTTCTTCTCTTACCTGTATGAACACTCCTCTGTCTCTTGCTACATCTTCATCCACATTACGTTTACAGGGGTCTTCGAGGACTCTGTCTTGGACTGTCTTCTCCTATCCCTCTGTACTATTTCACTTAGTGATCTCATTAGCTCTCAGATCCTCACTGTCTACCATATACAATTTGTTGCCAAGTCCTGACAACTTTACCTTTGTAACATCATCATCTCTGTGTCTCTCTGTGTCTATCTCTGTCTGTTTCTTTCTGTGTCTGTTTCTTTCTGTGTCTGTTTCTCTCTGTGTGTCTCTCTCTCTCTGGGTCTATGTCTGTCCCTTTCTGTGTCTGTCTCTGTGTCTGTTTCTGTCTCTGTGTCTCTTCCATACTTTCTTTTGAAACTACAACCACTCTGGTTCAGGGCATGGTCATCTCACCTTTCTTGGTCTCCTTACCTCCAGTCTCCTCACTTCACTTCATCCTCCACTCATTGATCAAGTTAATCTTCCTAAGGTCCAGGTTTGACCATATCATCCTCATTCCCAATTAAATGATTTCTAGGGTCTCCTCACCTCTAGGATCATCTATAAAACCCCCTGTTGGCTTTCAAAGACCTTTATAACCTGGTTCCCTTCTATCTTTCCAGTTTTCTTACACCTTAATCCCTTCCCTGTACTCTGCAACCTAGTGGCACAGTCCTTTCCACTTCTCACACTAGACCCTCTATCTTCAGAACATACCCTGTGTCTGAAAAACTTTCCCTTCTCTCATTAACTTTCTGGCTTCCCTCAGCTAAAATCCCACCTTCTATAGGAAGTCTTTCCTGATTTCTTATAATTTTAATGCCTTCCCTTTATTGGTGATCTCCAACTTATCCTATATGTATGCATATACACATGCATAAATATATGCACACACGTATACATATATGTACACACATGTATAGATAGCATGCACATAGAAGTTGGATAGTATATATAATGCCTGTGCATTATATATAATATAAACATCATATATAAAACAATATATGATATAATATACACACAGATACATGTATATACATATAGACATATACACATACATATTTATCTATATTTATATCTTGTACATAATTGTTTGCAAATTATCTTCCTTCAATTAGACTAGGAGCTCTTTGAGAAGCTAGGATTCAGCACAGAGCCTGGCATATAACTGATGCTTAATAAATGCTAGCTGACTTGATTTTTGTGGGCCAAGGAATAGACACCATTTAAAAGGATAAAAGAATGCTCTCTGCATTTTTTGTACTCTCTTCATCCTGAAACCTTGACACTATAACTTTTGAGTTGACAGCACTAGAGGCTAAGATGGAGACAGAAGGCTGCTGTGGCAGGATTGTCATGAGTAGAATGTAGGAAGAGTTGGGCTGCCCCTGACTCTGAGGAGTAGAGCTGCTGTCAGCACCGAGCATTACCAACAGAGGTCTGGCAGCCAAGAGAGATCCTGTTTGCCTTCAGGGTAATGAATTGGGAAAAGCTTCTTGTCCCAAATCCATGAATCCACTCTACCAAAGGAAGAGTCAATAACCCTTCCACCATTACTTTTATTTACAAGCTTCAGGTTGCTTGAGGAGTTCTTTCTCTGCAGGGATGATCTGGGACAATTTGATGGAGAGGGTCTATATATCTCTTTTGAGTTTAAAAATATGCTTAAATGTTTGAACCTATGAATTTAATGGGAGGTGATCTGAGATAATGGATGCTGTTTGTGGGACTGGGTCTCTGAGGCAAACATAGATAGTAAGATTCATATTTTAATGTTTTGATCACTATTCTATTAATTCTACTAAATTCAATAGATCTGAAGCACTGAGGTGTTAGCAGACAACTCACTTTTGAGTCAACTGGTGAAGGAGCCACGTGCCATGAGAGTGAGGAAAGAGCAGCTCAGGTGTATTTGCAGAATTGAGTACCTTCTTGCAATCAACATGAATACTATAGCCTATTAGAAAATGGCTTTCCCTTGTGAATGTGCCAGAATAATAGAGGCTAGGATAGTTCAAGTAGAGTACCATATGTTGACTGATTCAGATATTGTACTGAACTTGAACTTTCTTTGCTAATTAATACAGTAACTAATACAGTGGCTAATTAATATTGTTGCTTCTCCATATGCTTAAGGAAAGGAGCACTGAACCACAAAAAGGTATTGCCAAAATAATATAAAGTAAATCCAGGAGGGAGAAGACACTAGATTTTCATGATGCCCAACCCTAGGATGCCCATCAGCAGGAAAGAAGCTGGGTCAGGGATGGTAGTGTTGGACAGTAGGGGCTGTTCTATCATCCCTGATTGTGACTGGAGGCTGAAGTTAGAGGAAATGAAGAACTAGAGGAGAGACACTGGATTGATTCTCCAGGCTGGGTTTAGAGATTACTTTCAGCCCTGGAGAACCCATGGCTTTGCACTGTGGGAGCTGCCTGTGTCTTGAGGTATCTGGTTCCTATGGGGAGATAAAGAAGGTGAGAATGGAGAGGAATGAGATGAATGGCCTCTCCTGAGCTTTATAGAACTGTAAGAAGGAAGGAAGTAGAAGGAATGAAGAAAAAAGAAGAAAGAAATAAAGAAAGAAGAAAGGGAAGGAAGAGAAAAATAGAAGAAAAAAGATACAAAGAAGGCAGGAAAAAAGAAAGAAGGCAAAAGGGAGAAAGAAAAATAAAGAAAAACCTAGAAGAAAACAAAAAGTTGTTTAGATGGGGACACAAAAAGACAAGGGAAATTTTTTCTACCATATTAAGCAAATATTAATTATTATTAATCCAATTGACCATTGTTGCTACAAGACCGTATAATTCTTAATTACATTAATATCTGTGTATTAAAGTGGGTACCTGTGGAACAATCTACAGCAGGCTGAACAACATATGACCCATAGGCCATTTGTGACCAGCCAAAGGATTTTGGGTGCTGGTAAAAAATGAAGAGGATGAGTTGCCACCGCACACTCTCTCCTGTTTGTCACACGACTCATGGCAACCAACCATTGTTATACTTTTACTTGGTAAGTGAGTTGCTAAAAACCTATCTGCAGCCCGAAGAAGGCTAGCCTATTTTAATTTTGGCCCCTACTGCCAAGTTGTGCCAGTCTGATCTATGGAAAAGATAGGTGCTAAGGTAATTGAGGGGCACTGTTTTGTTTTTGCAGTCAAAAAGAGTCAAGGTCTCCTACTTCTGGGAGTAAAGTAGGTCTTAATAAGGACATTTTAAGCATTTTGGGCAGAAAAGAGAAAGAATTAGAACAGCGTAAACTTAACGTCATAGGTGGTAAGGCAGGTGAGACAACTCAGCAAGTTTTTCTAGTCCTGCCTGAGAATTTTAAACATGAATATATGCCTAAATAATAGACTTATTCTTGGGAATTCCATATTACTTCACCCTCTGAGGAAGAGGAATTGCTTAATGAGATGTGAGTTCTTCTAATAAAAGGTTGCAATTCTACAGAGGGGCTGAATGTTACAAGTAAATTCAGGAATTCCACTATATCTATGATTAAGGTTGAGACCATACCCTTTGTGGTAGACAGATATCATAGCACTAAAATTCTGAACTGAATTACATCTCCAGGAGAACAATACTGGGAGACATGGGTTGGACAGGCAGGACAGAGCTTGGGACACTGAAAGATTCCTATCAGGCAATGTAATGAGCTTACAGAGGTCCTAAGGGGGATAGCTACTTTTGTTATTCAGTTATGTCTGACTCTTTATGACCCCATTTAGAGTTTTCTTGGCAAAGATACTGGAATAATGTGCCATTTCCTTTTCCAGCTCATTTTATAGATGAGGAAACTGAGGCAAACAAGGTTAATGGATACAGTGGAAGTGAATAACCTCATGGAGACAAGGTCAGATGCTACCTGGTATGAATGTATACAAACTTTGACTGAGTTGTTTGGGGGAGCGTGGATCAGAAGACCTCTATGCTAACTTTCAGGGCTACTTCAGTCACCTTTGGTGTCTACCTTCACCCAACTCTCATGTGTGGTTCCAAAAAGCTGCAGCCTATGCAGCAGTCAAACCCTGGTAAAACTGTCTTGGCAGATGGGCTAAACCAGGTTGAGGGTAACTGATAGGCCTCAAACATGTTGGTGAGTTAGAGGGAATGCCTACTCCAAGCATGTAAAGATTTTTCCTGGCAGAGTGAGTAGATGAGAACAGTTTGTTTCAACAGTCATGAAGGTAGCTGAAACAGGTGCTATGGAGTGCTTAGAGCTTGTTTAGACATCAAAGATGACAAGATCATCCCCTGCATCCTGGGCCATTGCCAGTTATCCTGACTTTTTTTTTTTTTTGCATTGTTGGCTGATTTCTTTTTTTTTAAAATAAATATACAATTGATTTATTTTTCAGTTTTCAACATTCACTTCCACAAGAATTTGAATTAAAAATATTCTCCCCATCTTTCCCCACCCCCCAGCCCAGGACAGCATGCACCCCATTCACCCCTTCCTCTGATCTGTCCTCACTTCTATTACCTCCCTTCTTTCATCCCTCTTCCCCTCTACTTTCCTGTAGGGCAAAATAGATTTCTATACCCCATTGCCTGTACATTTTATTCCCCAGTTGCATGTGAAAGCAATTTTTGACATTCATTATTAAAGCTTTGAGTTCCACATTCTCTCCCTTCCTTGCTCCCCACCCACTCTCATTGAGAAAGCAAGCAATTCAATGTAGGTCATACATGTGTAGCCATGCAAAACACTTCCATAATAGTTAGGTTGTGAAAGACTAACCACATTTCCCTCTGTCCTATCCTGCCCTCCACTTATTCCATTCTCTCCCTTGATCTGTCCTCTCACAAGTGTTTGCTTCTGATTATTCCTTTCCACAAATTTCTATCCCTTCTATTATCTTCTCTCTCCTATCCCCTTCCCCCTTGCCTTCTTGTGGGGTAAAATAGATTTTCATATCCAATTGAGTGTGTGTTATTCTCTCCTTATGCCAAATCCCATGAGAGTAAGGCTCACTTATTCCCTTCCATTTCCCCTCTCTTCCTCTCCATTGTAAAAGTTCTTTTTTGCCTCTTTTGTGTAAGATGATTTGTTACATTCTACCTCCACTTAATAGTAAATTTTATTTTTTAGGTATTCTGCCTTCATATTTAGCTCACTCTGTGCCCTCTGTCTCTGTCTCTGTCTCTTTCTCTCTCTATACATACATATACACACATACACCCATGCACATATACATACCTACACATATATAATGTATGCATACATACTTCTCTCTCTGTATATCTATCTATATCTATCTATCTATCTATCTATCTATCTATCTATCTATCTATCTATCTATCTATCTTCCCTCTAACTACCCTAATACTGAAAAAGGTCTCATGAGTTACAAATATCATCTTTCCATGTAGGAATATAAACAGTTCAACTTTAATAAGACCCTTATGGCTTCTCTTTCCTGTTTACCTTTTCATGTTTCTCTTGATTCTTTTATTTGAAAGTCAAATTTTCTATTCAGCTCTGGTCTTTTCAACAAGAATGCTTGGAAGTCTTCTAGTTCATTGAAATTCAATTTTTTACCCCTGAAGTATTATACTCAGTTTTTCTGGGTAGGTGATTCTTGGTTTTAATCCTATCTCCTTTGACTTCTGGAATATCATATTCCAAGCCCTTCAATCCCTTAGTGTAGAAGGTGCTAAATCTTGTATTACCCTGATTGTATTTCCACAATACTTGAGTTATTTCTTCCTGGTTGCTTGTAATATTTTCTCCTTAACCTGGAATTTGGCTACAATATTCCTAGGAGTTTTCCTTTTGGGATCTCTTTCAGGAGGTGGTTGGTGAATTCTTTCCATTTCTATTTTACCCTCTGGTTCTAGAATATCAGGGAAGATTTCTTTGATAATTTCTTGGAATTTGATGTCTAGGTTCTTTTTTTGATCATAGTTTTAAGGTAGACCAATAATTTTTAAATTATCTCTTCTGGATCTATTTTCCAGGTCAGCTGTTTTTCTAATGAGATATTTCACATTGTCTTCTATTTTTTCATTCTTGTGGTTTTGTTTTATAATTTCTTGATTTCTCATTAAGTCATTAGCTTCTATCTGCTCCATTTTAATTTTTAAGGAACCATTTTCTTCAGTGAGCTTTTGGACCTTCTTTTCCATTTGGTCAATTCTGCTTTTTAAGGCATTCTTCTCCTCATTGGCTTTTTGGGCCTCTTTTGTCATTTGGGTTAGTCTCTTTTTAAAGGTGTTATTTTCTTTAGCATTATTTTGGGTCTTCTTTAGCAAGATGTTGACTCGGTTTTCATGCTTTTCTTGCATCTCTCTCATTTCTCTTCTCAATTTTTCCTCTACTTCTCTTACTTAATTTTCAAAATCCTTTTTGAGCTCTTCCATTGCCTGAGACCATTGCATATTTTTTTGAGACTTTAGATATAGGAGCCTTGACCTTGCTGTCTTCCTCTAGTTGTATGCTTTGCTCTTCCTCATCCAAAAGGATGGAATAAAATACTTCTTCACTAAGAAAGTAACCTTCTATTGTCTTATTTTTCCTCTTTTTGGGCATTTTCCCAGCAAATTACTTGACTTTTGAATCCTTTGTCAAGTGGAAGGTATAGTACTCCAGGCTTCAGAGGTTTCATGCAACTGTTCTCCAAGATATCTTTAGGTGCCTGTAAGTGTTCAGTTCCTCCAAAGCAGAATAGTTAAGGGAAAGGTGTTTACTCTTTTTCTGGTCTGCACTCTTGTCTGTGAGCAACCAAAAGCACTCTTTTCTGACTTGGAACTGTGAGTAGGATTCCCTCTCCACAACTGCCACCATCTCCGCCATGCCAGTGCTCCTTCTCACATTAGGACTGCCACTCAGGACTGAGATACAGATCAACTGTTCAGTTCCCCCAGGGTCTGTAGGCTGAGAGTTCCAGAAGTGGACACTGCTGCCTCAGTGGCTGCCACACCCCTGGAGTCAGGGCTGGCATCTGACCCTGCTCCCCTCTTACCAAGTGAAAGAGCTTTCTCACTGACCTTTGAAGCTGGCTTTGGTATTTGTGGGTTGAGAAATCTGGAAACTGCAGCAGCTGCCCATGATTCAGTGTTCTGAAGCTTGCTCCAGTTCCGTCTGTGCTCCGCTGTGAGCCTGGTATGATAGACCCTTCCTGTCAGCCTTCCAGGCTGTCTTGGGCTGGAAATCTGCTTCACTCTGTCATTTTGTGTTTTCTACTGTTCTAGAATTTGTTTAGAGTCATTTTTTACAGATATTTTAAGGGCTTTGGGGGGAGAGATAGAGTAGGTCCATGCTTCTACTCCACCATCTTGGCTCTGCCTCCTCAGTCATCCTGACTTTTGTCTTTCCACTTCACTTCTATGACTCTGGAAGAAAGAGTAAGGCTGATGCAACTCTGCCTCATTAAAATCTAATTCACATGCAAGTCAAGATGTCACCCTGTGATGTCATTGGTCCTCTTGGAAAGGTTGAACAGCAACAAAGCTAATTTTGTCTTTAATACTGTGCAGTGAAAAGGAGAAAAGCTTTTTGAATTCTCTAGGGCTTAGTACATGTGCATATACTAATGTACCTTGTGCATCTGATGTCATCAGATTTATGCAGACACAGAAACAATTTCCAACAATGTCTGTGATGAGACAAGTACTCCTGAACTTCAAGGATCAATATAATTTACAGAGCTTAGCTTCAGCAGGTTCTGGGACTTATAAAATTTGGGTTACAGAAGTGAATGAAGACAACAGTATCATCAGTGCTGAGCTGCAGGCATAGAATCTAAGATGATTAGGGGAGAGATGGAGTAGTGCACAATCCTGCTTTTCATGAAGAGGACCAAGGGAATGGAAAGCATGAAAGCCTGGCACAAGATCATCTTCATCAAGTCACCATCAGAGTAATAGATCTACATTTTATTAGAATTGTCCATTAGATGGCCCTACTTATGTTGGAAGTACTAGGAAAGGAAATGTGACATTGGTTATGAAGTAAAAACCTTCTGATCAAACTTCAGAAAAGTAGAGTGGGACCAGGGAAAGAGGTAATACTGAGTTTCAAGGATATCATATGGATTTCATTATGAATTCACTATGGGTCAATTTCACCCAAACTTATAGAACTTCATACAGAGGTGATGATAAAAATTGAGAATGTGGACTGCAATGCTGTCCTGGACAGTGGATTTTAAATTCCCATCATTTTCCAAAATTTCTATGGTAGATATTTGGGTAAAATACCATTAAAGTCTATGACAGGGCTTGTACTTGATTATTTGAGTGATAAAGACTATTCATAGCCTACATACTCCCAGGTGAGCTTTAAATTTCCCAAGGAAGTTACTGGTGTCAACAGAAAAGTAGATATTGTGGCTTTGGTATGTTCAGATCCTCCAACACTCACTGGAGTATTAGCACCAATGAGAACTAATTCTACTCCTTTCATAATTCTAGTAAGAATCTTATAAGATCTATAATCCTATAATCCTATAAGAAACTAGGAAACAGGTTCTTTTGAGAAACATTGGCATTTAAGAGACTCACATGTTAATTGACTAATGGAAAGCTTTATAAAATTATTGAGAGAGAATATAGGCAGTTAGTACAATGGGTAAAGCCCTGGGCCTGGAGTTAGGAAGACTCATCTTTCTGAGTTCAAATCCAGACTCATATGCTAACAATGGGACCAGCTGTAAAATGGGGATAATAATAGCATCTATGTTTCAGAGTTGTTATGAGGATTAAAATAATATATTTTGTACAGTACCTAGCATATAGTTCAGTTCAGTTGTTTTCAGTTGCATCTGACTCTTCATGACTCCCTTTTTGGGGTTTTCTTGACAGATATACTGGAGTGGTTTGCAACTTCCTTCTTCATCTCCTTTTATAGATAACAAAGCTGAAGCAAACAGAGTTAAGTGACTTGTCCAGGGTCACACAGCTAGTAAGTGTGACCTTTGAACTCAGGTCTTCCTGACTCTATGCCCAGTACTCTATCCATTGTGCCACCTAGAAGAGGTTTTGGCATACAACATTTCAGAGCTGGTGGGGAGCCCAAAATACAGAATATTAGAGTAGGGAGGAATTTTAAAACAGAACATAAACTGTTGGAGCTGGATTCATCCAAGTTAGAACAAGGTGCCTATAAATGTCAGTGGAATGGGATCTTAGAACATATATCTAGAACAGTAATAAGGGCAGCTAGTGGATAGATTTCAGAATTTAGAGTTAGAAAGACCTGAGTTCTAATCCTGCCTAATACACATACTAGCTCTATAACCCTGAATAAGTCCCTTAATCTTTCTCTGTCTCAAGTTTCCTCATTGGTAAAATAAGGACAAGAATAGTCCTACTTCACAAGGTTGTTGTAAGGATAAGTTAACATATGTAAAGTACTTTATACACATTAAAAACACTATATAATTGCTAGCTGTCATTATCATTGTCATTATCATCACCATCATCATCATCGCCATTATCGTTTCAGAATGTCAATTCTAAAAAAGGAGTTCAATGTTAATGGTAATAGATTGTGTTTTTTATGCCTATAATACTATTCTCTCTTTTTTTTTTTTTGGTTTTGAAATAGTCTAGGTCTTGACAAGAATATTAGTATGTCTTGTTTCATTTGAATTATAAACTGAGAGACAATGGTCTGAGCATGGTCAGTTTCTTATGCCAGCAGTAACCAATAAATTGGGTCAATGGCCTCTCTCAATGTAGGCACTATATAAACATTATCTATTATTATGTAGAGACCTCTCTCAGGATTATTTATCACAACCAGCTACTGTCCATAAGAGAGCTAATGAGCAGGTGGAGAGAATTGATGAATACTTATCCAGGCAAAGGCTGAAAAGAAGAAACTGTGTACCAGATGTGGGAGCTGAAAGTGATACAACCAGTAAGGATTGTGTGTATTATTACAGGGCAGGAGAACTGAACCTAGAGGCAACTCTTATCCTGCACCAAATTGCTACAGAGTCTTGTAGGGTACAGAATCAATCCACAGAACAGGAACATACTAGTACTCAAGTGACATGCTGGCCTGGGTGAAGACACACAAACCTATAATGATGCTCATGGTCGGCCCATACCAACTTATTAACTCTGGTATAGGAACAGAGAGATCAGTTGGTGACAAGAGAACTAAACCTATCAGACTATTCATTAGGCTGAGTTATGAATAGGTAAACTTGAAGATACAGGTCTAGATATGTGTCTAGGTGTCAATATGAAATGTTTTGAATGTAATTGTGTATTAAAATTGTACATGTGAATTGCTGCATGTTTGAGGATGCTTATTTCTTATTTTGCTTTATTCATGCTATAGCAACAACTGTTAATTTTATTTATTTGCTAATGTAAATTACATAATTTTATTTTTATATAACAATTATATATTTTTATATATAATATTTACATAATGCTAATGCATATAAATTAGTTGTATTTTGTATATAGACCTATTGATAGAGTTGTTGTAGCTAACTAGTTTTATTTTTTTAATTATCCATTATTATTGCTTTTGATTGATTGTGTACTTTGGATATGCATATATTTTTGTAATGTCCATGTGTTATATCCTATACGTAGTTAGTCATGTTGTCACTGCAGTAATCTCTGAGGTGATAAAATATATAATTCCATGTCTGTTTCATGAACTGTTAATGTGCATTTGTTTTATTTTATTTTCAACATCCCACAGGTTGGTTACATGGGACACTTAGAAAATTACTCTTCTTGTTTTAGAGTGTTGATATTTATGTCTGTACTACATAGTTATGGACTTCAAGCTTGTCCAGGCTGATGTTTGCAAGAGAGTGCAAAGAGTTTCAGTCCAGGTGTAACCCTTGGCTCTAAGGGTCAGTTGAATGGGACCCTCTCCTCATTGGTGGAGACTGATTATGTAATGCCCTATACCTACATAGGGGGTGGAGTTGGTGAGGGCTGGAATGAAGAGAGTTCTGGTGTCTCCTGGCTTTCTGGCATGCTGTTCCAACCTGTCTTCAGGTCCCTGAAAGAGAGAATTTCTGGGAAGAGTAGTTTTTAGAAGAGCTGGCACTCTCCACCATGTCCATATTCCCTACTTATACTAGAGACATCGGCGAATTTCCCCTTGGGTGAGATCTGGGACTCTTGGTTGAGCTGAGTTATCTTACTCTCAAAAGGAGAATTCATGCAATCTGTGTGCTGTCTGGTATATAGTCTCAGATAAATACTTTCTCTGATCTCTGTTTTTACTATGGATAAATGGGCTTCTTTGCTATAGGTGTTCATTGTAGAACTAGCATTTGATGGGAAGGGAGTCAAGCCTTGGTTGGATGTATAGCTAGGGGCCCTCCTCTATTAAGGGACACCAATCAGGAATGTAGTTGGAACCTAAAAATCACTTTCACTAGACTAATAAAATTTAAGGGAGCAGATAGATATAATTCCAGACTGCCATCTCTTCTTTCTGAAGACAGCTGAGTGGCCAGCTTCTGGCCACAACCTCCTGCTTCCTTTCTTTCTTGGCAAGAGTCAAAGTCTCCCTTGGAGAGATTTACCTCCCTGTAAATCACATGTAGACAGATCCATGTGACATGCATAAACCACCTAGGCAACCCATCTTCCCTCAATATATATTAAAAAAATTCAGTACATGACAAAAATTCATGATTTCATATACAATCCTCATTTGATTATTAAATTCATACTAAAAATAAAGGAAAAATATTCGAGACAGCTTATTTGAAAGGGACACAGTGATTATAAGGGTTGGGATATGTGCCGAAGAGATACAATTCTTAGAGAAATGTATCTACCTCTACCCTAGGAGGGGTTCTTTGGGTGACATTTTTGTGTGGGGTGGTTTATGTGTGATGGGAAAGTTGGCAGAAAAGGATTTTCATTTAGCTCATATAGGCTTAGTAGAGCCAATTTAATATGAATAAAATACAAGGTAGGTGTGTAATAAAAGCTTGTTTGATTGATTGGGGCTTGGCAATGATATTAGTTGTCATTGCTTCCAATCGGGCTGCTGTGTTGTGACTCTGACTGAAATGGGCCCCCTCATAGGGCAGGGAGGTCTATGACTGTCACTCTATCTGCAGTCATAGAAGTCTTGCCTACTAGCCAGCAAGGAAGGAATTTAGGGATTGCATCTCTGGAAATGTAGTTCAGATCAGGAAAAGAAACAAACTCTAGACATTCCTGTTTGGTAGATCCTTGAGGGACTGTAGGACATTTGAAGCTGAACCCTGCAATGAAAAAAAGAACATCAGAGAGGGTCACGGATCATCTGACCTTGTACTTTAATCGGCTCCCCAGATTCCTTGTGAGAGTCTGTTAATAATGACATCTGTAAATATTAATTTATTAATATTTAATCTATTAATAATGATTTAATCTATTAACAATAATCATAATAGCTCACATTTGCATAGGACTTTAAGGTTTGTAAAGTATTCTTTCAAAACCACCCCATGAAGTAGAGAGGGAAATAATTATTACTTCTTTACTGGTAAGGAAACTGAGAGTCTGTGAGGTCATGTGACTTGCCTAAGGTGACAAAAAGAATAAATCCTAGATACTTGTGGTCTTTGCACTAACTCTAAACCCTTTGTACAATAATTAATGACACACCACTATTACTCATGGAGATGATCTTCCATATCCAGGAAGCACCTTTACTGAGGAAGGGAAAAAATATAGTTTATGTCTTCAAATCATTTTGATATCTGGGGAAATACATTCATGTTTATTAGAACTTGAACCCTGTACAATACATATAATATATGTAATACACCAAAAAGTTTTTTTTTTTGTGGTAAGAGAGACTGATGAAAGCAAGACGATCATTAAAAATAATAATTAACATTTACGTGGGACTTAGCAGTTGCAAATTGATTTACATAGATTAACTCAGGTAAGGCTCATAGCAACCCTATGAAGTAGGTGCTCTGGAGATCATCTCCCCTATTTTACAGATAAGGAAAGTGAGGCTCAGAGTAGTTAAAGATTTGTCCATGGCCACACAACTAGTGTACATTGGAGGCAGGCTGCTAGTTTCAGGTTTTCCTGCCTTAGAAGTTGTGCAGGATTTTCTGTTCTGTATAACCCCTGGATTCCATAGACAAAATTGTGCTACTATGATGGCACCAGCTGTTTGACAAATTCATTGAAACAGGATTCCAATAATAACCCTGACATTTCTATTAATGTTCAAAGTTTTAAAAGTTCTTTCACATCCATTATCTCATGTAGTTCTTTGAGGAAGGCTAAATAGAAATGATTACCTCCATTTTAAAGATGAGAAAACTGAGGCCTCAAGAAGTAAATTTTTTTTTTACCCAAGGTCACAAAGCTAATAAATGTTGGGGCTAGACCTTGAATCCAGGTTTTCTGACTCCCAGTTCAGGGGTCTTTCCACTAGACCACACAATTTTACACATTGCAATTCCTGATGTTGTACTCTGACTGGGGAGAAGGGACACGAGTACATTTACAGAAACATATGGAAACACAAAAAAGGTCACAAGTGACATGACAAGGCAGAGGATACTCTAGGCACAGTCTAAGGACCTGCAGGGCACAGCAGGGCCCATAATGCCTGGGCATGGGGGCGGATGAATAACGAGGAAGGTTTCCTAGGGCAACTGAGTTGAGACAATTTTTAAAAGAGGTGAGTAATGGAACTTGGAAGAGAGAGGACAGGAAGGACAGTCTAGTGAGGACTGGGCAGAAGTTCAGACTTAGTCTATGGGTGAGTCACAGAGCCCTGCAGGTCACAGGTGAGCAGTCAATGCTTGTTGATTAGATGACTGATGTAGGTAGGGGCTAGTGAGAAGATATCTCAAGGCTCTCTAATGGTTCCAAGGTCTGCAGCCCAGACTCCCGGCATCCTATCAAAGCTGATCCTTCCAGGGTATGAAGAACGAGAAGACCTTTTCCCGGATCTGTTTGGTGCGGGCACCATAGATGAGTGGGTTGAGGGATGGGGGCAGCAGCAGGTAGATGTTTGAGAGTAGAATATGCACTGGGCGGGGAACGGTTCTGCGGCCGAATCTGTGTGTGAGGTAGGAGAAGAGGCCAGGCACATAGAAGGCAAGGATGACACAGATGTGAGAACTGCAGGTACCAAAAGCCTTGGCCCGGGCCTCACGGGTGGGCAGCCTCAGCACAGTGTGAGCAATGAGAGCATAAGATCCTGTAATGCCCATCACATCCACACCCGACACTGCCAGTGATAGTGCCAGCCCATAGAGATTGTTGGCTCTGGTATCGCCAGCTACCAGTTCTACCACTGCCATGTGTTCACAATAAGCATGGGCCACGGCCATCATCCGGAAATGCTTGAATCGGGCTACCAGCAATGGGAAGGGCACCACAATGGCCACAGCCCGCAATGCCAGTGCCACAGCAACCCAACCCACACGTGTACCTGTGACCAGGGTTGGATAGCGTAGTGGATTCCCCACGGCAACTGCACGGTCACAGGCCATGGCTAGTAAGACACCTGATTCCATGGCAGTCAGGGCATGGACAAAGAACATTTGGGCCAGGCAGGCGGCATAGGGAATGGGCCTGGGCCCAAGCCACAGGATTGCCAGCAGCCCTGGGGCCACAGAGGAGGCCAGGCCCAGGTCAGTGGCAGCCAGTGTGGCCAGGAGCAGAAACATGGGCTGATGCAGTGTAGTATCTGCCTTCACCACAGCCAGCAGAGCTGCATTGCTGAGCAGAGCTAGTAGGTACATGGAGCCAAAGGGCAAGGAGAGCCAGGCATGCATGGTGCCCAGTCCTGGGATGCCTGTCAGAAGGAAGGAAGCTGGGCAGGGGAAAGTGGTGTTTGACAGTAGGGACTGCTCTGTCATCCTTGATTGTGGCTGGAAGCTGAAGTTAGAGGAATGAAAGGAAAGACTACAGGAGAGACACTGGATTGGGGCTCCAGGCTGGGATGGGGAATAAGTCTCAGTGCTGGAGAGCCCATGACCTTGGGCTGTGGGAGCTGCCTGAGTTTTGAGGTGTCCTGTTTCTGTGGGGAGACAAAGAATTTGAGAATGGTAAAAAGGATGAGATGAGTGGTCTCTGCCCAGCTTTAGAGAACTCAGTGGTTCATGCTAACTGGCTAAGGGCTGCTCCAGGGCAGACGGGTACAGAAACAGAGAATAGGACCTAGAGTGATCAATGTCCAGTTCTGGGAAACCACTATTCTCTTTCTCCATTCTTGACCTTGAATTACTGATTGTAATTGAAGAAAGTTACTAAATTATACTGTTACCATAATAAGTTCATATCTTTTAGCTTTATCTGGGTCCTCACTGTTGCTTGGCAATTCTTTTTCTTCATATCCTACTTAAATTTCCCACCAAGGTTGTTCGTAACCTCCATTTCCTTAAAGAATCTCATTCTTCTCCTGGTTTCTCACTTTTAGTTTGACCGACTTCTTTACTAAGAAGAAGCTGTCTGTCAGAGGCAAATTTCCTAAAATATTCTTTCTCCCCTTTCATATGTCAAATCTCTTCTGTTTGCTCCCATTACTTTCCTCCTCCCTTCTGGTCTCAGAGAATAAGGTAGCCTTCCTGCCTTGTCAAAGTGAATTTCTTCATCTATGTCTTCAAGTCTATCTTTTCCTGTGTTCTTTAGGACCTAGATCCGTTAATTGTCCTAGAACTCTCTCCAAGCCCTATTGCCCAAGTTATTCTCTCAGTAGAGCAAGTCTATGGCACAACTCTTCAAATATTTGAATTTAACCACCATGTTCCCTCAAGTCTTTCCTTCCCTGGGTTAAACATCCCCAGTTCCTTCAACAGGTCCTTGTAAGGATCCTTGTCTCCTATATTTTTCATTATTGTTAGTGTCTTTCGGATGAAACCCAATTTGGTTTCAAAAATCTCATGTCCAGAACTGAAAATAATAGTCTAGATATGTCTGATCAGGGTAATGTATATGTAAGATTATTGCCTCCTTTGTTGTGGACATTACACCGTTTTTGAAAGCACTGAATATTGTGTCATGACTCATATTATACTTTCAGTCTAAAAAAACCTCGAAATCTTTTTTTATATGAATTATTGCCTTTCCACGACAGCCTCCTGCCCAAATTCTGTATTTATACAGTTGTTTTTATGAGAAAATCTCTAAGAGTAGGAATTTTATACAGGATGTCCCAAAAATCAGAGTTCAGTTGTAAGCTTCGGTAGCTTAAAACTGCACTAGAATGCTCTATATTTATTCCTGAAAATTTTATCTTTTTTCACTGGAAAGGAATTGTGGAGCTGGATGAGAAAAGCTCTAAATACTAGGCTAAGGAGTTGAAATTTTACCTTCTTGCTAATGGGTAGCCTTTGAAGACTTTTGAGCAGGGATGTGACATGACCAAACTTATGCATTATGAAGATTATTTTGGCAGCTGTGTGAAGGATGGATTGAAGAGAGGAGAGATAAGAGACATAGAAGATACAATAATCCTCCAGGTGATAGCCTATGAGGGCTAAAATCACGATGCTGGCAATGTATATGGAAAGGAAGGTACAGACAGAATTGGTGATGTAGGAGGAGGGAAGAATAATAGGTAACGCTAAGGTTTCAAACCTGGTTGACTGGGATGATCAATGGTGCTATTAATGCTTATGAAAATGAGATGCAGAAACAGGTTTTTGGGTTGAGAAAAAGAAGATGAATTCAGTTTAAGACAGATGAACAGAATATCAGAGTTAGAAGGGACTTCAGATACTATTTAGACTAACTCGTTCCTGAATACCTTTACGAACATCCAGACCAGTGGTGCATTGCGCCTCAGGTTGAAGATCTTCAGTGAGGTCTACTCCACTTGTGCACATGTCTAGTTGTTAGGAACATTCTTTTCCATCAAGCCTAAATCTACTTTACAACTTTCACCCATTCATCCTGGTCCTGTCTTCTGGGACCAAGCAGAGCAAGTTTAGTTTCTCTTCTATATTGTATGTCTTCAAATACTTGAGGACAATTATCACATCTCCTTTAAAATTTCTCTTTTTCAGGCTAGACATCTACATTTTCCTCACCTCTTCCTTGAATGGCATGACTTCCAGTCCCTCCATCATTCTTGTCATTCATTTTTCTCTGGGTGCATTTGAGTTTCAATGTCTCTGCTAAAATATGCATCCAGAATTAAGCATGATATGTTACATATAGTTGACCTAGGTCACTGCCACTATCACTTCCCTCATGTCATGACTGTCATGGCTCTTTTAATGTTGCCTAAGAACACATTAACATTTTTATTTATGGTATTATGTTATTTACTTATTTTGAACTTGCAGTTTATCAAAGCACCTAGATCTTCTGCACACAAGCTATTATATTGCTATGACGCCAAACTCTCAGTGAGCATCTGTACAGTTAATTTTTTGAACCCAAGTGTAATAATTTGCATTTCTCCCTATTTAACTCTATCTTCTTAGATTCAGCCCATAGTTAAGGCCCATAGAGATGTTTTTAGACACATTATGCAACTCAGTATATTCCCTATCCTTCTCATCTTTGAACCACTTTCAGATTTTATAATCATACCATGTATGTCTCCAACCAAGTCAATGATAAAAATGCTTAACAATAAAAGGCTAAGGATAAATCCTTGGGACACTCAATTAGTGAATTTTCTCTGAGTTGGATACATCAATTATTCACTGCTTTTTGTTTATAATTATTCAACAAGTTCTTCAAGCCATAAGACTGTTCCATCTATCAATTAGCCAATATTGTTCTATTATGTTCAAAAGGATATTGTGTGAGCTCTTACAAAATAATTTACAAATACATATGACACTTTGGTGGTACATTAGGTCAATGGCATTCCTCATTCTACCAGTCTAAATAATCCCGCTCAAAAAAAGAAATGCAGTTAATTTGGTTAAGATCTATTTTTGATGAAGGCATGCTTCTCTTAGTAATCATTACTTTCCATTTTAAGTGCTCATAAACCATCACTTTCATAATACACTCTAGAATTTTGTCATATGAGAACTGAAGTAAAGCTTTTCATTTTATATCTTGAAGACAACTCTTTTCACGTGATTCCTACTTCTTTCACACTTTTCCTTTTCTTCTGTCTTGTACATGCTGAGAGATTAATCTTTCAGGTATGGGTCTGATCATGTCTCTCCCTTGTCTCTCCAATCTAACCTCTAGCGCACTCCCCAATGCTGGCCAAATGAAGTCCAGATGATGCAACAATTACATGGTGTGCACAATAAACCATTCCCTCTTTGCCTTTTAGATTTATCACATGCTTCTCTAATTCATAGGATTTAGAATTGAAAGGGACCTCAGAAATTATTTATTCCAATTCCTTCTTTTTATAAATGAGAATACTGAAGCCAAGAAAGGTGAAGTAACTTGCACAAGATCACTGGTGGTGTCAGAGTCAAAATTCAAACCCAGGCTTCATGACTCCAAATTTGTGCTTGTTCTGTCTGTTTTTTTGTGCAGTCATTTTCAGTTATGTCTGACTTTTTGTGATGCCATTCGGAGTTTACTTGGCAAAGGAACTGGAGTGGTTTGCCACTTCCTTCTCCAGTTCACCTTACAGATGAGCTGAGGTAAACAGAGTTAAGTGACTTGCCCAGGTTCACAGAGCGACTAAATGTTTGAGACTGGATTTGAACTGAGGTTCTCCTGACTCCAAGCCTGGTGCTCTACCCACTGCATCACTTAGCTGCTCTTGTTCTGATTGTACTCTACTTTTCCTAGTTCATATCACAATTTTTGGCTCTACTATTTACTATCTCTTAAAGTTTGGACAAGCTCCATCTCATCTCTGGAGTCCAATTTGCTCATTTGTAAAAAGAGCAGATGGAATTAAAATGACTTCTGTTCTCTCTCAGATCCCACAATCTAGATCTAGATAATCATAAAATTAGGTACCTACCAGGGATCTTATCATCAATTCAGTCCAGCCTCATCATTTTATAGATGAGGAACCTGAGGTTGCTAAAGATAAAGTTAATTGCTCAAAGTCACTTAGCTGGTTGCCAAGCCAGGCTTATGGACTATGTTGACGATGTTCAAGGCTGTTTCTCCAAAATATCTAGTTGTAATTGTTAGAGAAGAGAACAAAGGTGTACGGGGGAGGAGATGGGACCAATGAGTTACAAGAAGGAAGAAACAGAAAGACTCAATGAGGGAGAAAAGAGTGGAAGAATGAGAGAACAAGGGATGGATGGGGAGGTTAAGAAGCTATGAGCTTGAGGGCAAACCAGGGAAGTAATCCTGCTTAAGTGATGGTTAGTGTCAGCTAGGACTGAAAACTGAAATGACCCTTATTAGCCTTAACTCACGCAAGATCTAGATAAGAGTCAGATTCATAGAATGAATTGGAATCCATAGAAATTGGAAGGAAACACAGAGATCATGGGATCATAGGAGAAGACCTAGAAGACACTTTGGAGGTTATGTAATCTAACATTTTATAAACAAGGAAACTAAAATCCGGGGGAGGTCAGGTGACTTGCTCAGGGTCACTCAGGTGAAGGGCATCAGAGGTAGGAATCAAACTTAGACCCTCTCATTCCAGAACCAGAGCTCTTTCCATTACGTCTCCTCTACAACATTTAAGCTGACTTGTTCTGTTTAGTACTAGGCAGAACTAGAAATAGTAGATGGAAGTTGCAAAGAGATAATGGTTAGGGTTGATGTTAGGAAAAACTTTCTAAAAATTTTGTTGTTTAGTTGTGTCTGACTCCTTGTGACCCCATTTGGGGTTTTCTTGACTTGTCCAGGGTCATATAGCTACTAAGCATTGGAAGCCCGATTTGAAATCAAGTCCTTTTGACTCTAGGCCTGTCACTCTATCCACTGGGCTGCCTAGCTGCCCTTCTAAAAATCAGTGTTATCTATAAGTAGAATTGGCTGCCTTGGGAGGTAGTGGATCTCTAGTCATTCGAGGTCTTCCAGTAAGGCTGGATGACCATGGCCTGACATCTCTTCCAACTCTAGGGTTCTGTGACACTGTAATTCCTCACAGATAATCATCTAATCTTCTTGTAAAGGTTCCAATAATGAGGAACTAACTACTTTTTGAGGTACCCTATTCTACTTTTGGGCAGCTATGATGGTTAGGAAGTTTTTCCTTATTTGGACCCCAAATCTGTCATTACAACTTCCCTTACTCCTTGCTCTGCTCTTTGAAGCCAAAAAGACCAAATTGAAACCTTTCCCCAACATCATAGCTCTTTAAATACTTGTATACAGTGATCATATCCCTCTAAGAGTTTTCTCATCTCTAATCTAAATATCCCCTTCAACAAAATTCTATTATGATCTGGACCTGGGCCAGGTGGGGAAAAAAATCAGGAGACACTAACAGAACTCTTGCTTCTCTTTCTTTCTCCTTCCCCATCTTTTATCTTCTTTCCCCATCTACTACTCCTTTTTAGGGGATCCCACTGAATAATTCTTTCTACAGTATCACTAGCTAATGGTTAGCATATAGCACTTTAAGGTTTGCAAAGTGCTTTACAAACATTATCTCATTTAATTCTCATCCCTGGGATATAGGTGCTGCTATTATCCTTATTTTGCAGATGAGGAAACTGAGGCAGAGGTTAAGTGGCTTGCCCAGGTTTGCATAGCTGGTAAGTTCCTGAGGCTGGACTTGAACTTAGGTCTTCTTGATTCCAGTTCCATCACTCTAACTCCTTAAGAATTATATCAGAAGGGACTGAGGATAAGGAACTAAAGAAGATAAAGAGAAAAAGGAGAAGAAAGGAGTCTGGAGAGGGACTTTACGCAGGGGAATGAGGGAGGAATGAAGGGCGAAAGGGAACAAAAGAATTAAGAACTTACCCCAAGCAGCAGTGGTAGAAGCAGTGACGGGAGAAGTATTTCTGAGGCAAGAATGACTTGGGAAGGGGAGTTGGGACAGAGGCAGCGGACAGGTAGAGAGTAGAGGAACAGTACAATGGTAGAGATGAGGCAGAGGACAGGCGTAAAACTGGGGAGGTTACACTAAAGTAGAGATTGGCCACAGGACTACGGAGGTGATACAGGGTTACAAGTTAGCAAGAGGTCCAGACACAGAGGCTGGGTTCCAGGAAAAAGAGGCCAGGTGTCTTTAGGGCCAGTGCTTATTAAACTATTCTGTCCCCTGAGGTCCCTCTTTTTCTCAGATAGGGTTCCCTAGGTAATCTTTCCCTGACTACCTTTATGTGTATGTATATAGGTCCTTAGTCCTCGGAAACTGGAAAAAATAGGGAAATAATATAATAATACTGCAATTATTATATTAATCATCATAGTAATGTCAGTTAGTTATATATGACCATAATTATTATACTGCAAATTAATTATATGTTTATCATTATTAATTATTTTAGTAATGATTACTGCAAGCAGTGAGAGGTGACATTTATACAGTACTTTTAGTTTTACACTTTATACACATCTCATTTTATTTTCACAACTCTGTGAGGTAGATGCTATTATTACCTCCATTTACAGATTAAGAAACTGAGACAGACAGAAATGGAGTGGTTGTGTCATATAACTAAAGTGTCTGAAGCAGAATTTCAGTTTAGGTCATTCTGGCTCCAAGTTCTATACTACGCATTGCACCATCTAGCGGTTTCAAGTCATATTGCGTTTTGCAGTTTTTAAAATACCTTCCAATGTACTGTTTCATTTGACACTCAAAAAACTCTACTAATTAAGAAGAGTGAATATTAGAATTATTGAATCCAAATCTCTGAACTGTAAAAGAGCTTAGAGTCCTATCTGAAGTATGAATTCTCTCTACAATATCACTAGTAATAACTCTTGCCTTTGTGGGATAATGACGTTTAATGTCATGGATGGTCATGGTCAAAGAATACATCAGCATGTGGCCAGTCAGCTGGTGAAGAGTCTTCCTCTGTGTTTAGCTGGATTCATCCTCAGAAAGCATACATAGGTAGTATGTCACCTGGAGCATTTTCTATGCCTCTCTAGGTTCCTCTCCACCCTTTATCATGTCACAGAAGCCTCCTCAACCTGGAAGTTCATTCTAGCACTGAACGTATCCCACTGGAACTACACTCAGACCCTGCGACTCCTTTCTCTGATTGGCTTGTTCCTCTCAGGATCTCTATGGAAATGCCCTTGTCAGCCATGTCTTAATTTCTCTCCAGCCTCCACTTTTAACTCTTTGGACTTTTCTATCACGGTCCTTTGAGAGTACCTTCTCCCACTACCTTTTCAGCTTTGATTTTGGCATTCTTCCCCAAACTCCCCCATTAGAATGGAAGCTCCATGAAGGCAGAGACTGTTTTTCTTTTTCCTTGTACTTGTCTTCCTAGTCCTTAGTACAGTGCCTAGCACAGACTTGACTTTGCGATGGAACCAGAAAGAATTTGTACTCTATTGGAATAACCTTTGAGATTTCATTTTTCCCATTTAATAGAGGAGGAAGATGAGGTTTTGATAGCAAAGTGACTTGCTCAGGATTACACAGTTGATCGTAGAGCCAGGACTAGACCGATCCTCAACTTTGCCATTATGTCATACACTTCAAAAAAGGTAGGTCTTACACATCAGAAGAAAAACTATAGATTCTAGTATTCAGGGGAAGAGGAAGTAGGCATGGCCAAGAAGGAAGAAACCAGTTTATGCGAAGAGAGAAAGTGTGTGTGTGTGTGTGTGTGTGTGTGTGTGTGTGTGTGTGTTTAGTGAGAGGAAGATAGCACTATGGATCTGATGGGCATGTATCTCCTGATCAACCATATGGGGGCAGCTGAGCCCTAGGGATCATTGGTTGCTATGTAACCAGGAATTGTCCTGAGAGTACAGACTAGAAGAGTTGGTCATTCATGTTTATTAGAACTCGAATTCTGTACAATACACATTATACATGGAGCACACTAAAGTATTTTTTTCTTTTTGTGTGTGTGTGCCACTGATGAAAGCAAGATGATTTTTTAATTCATTTATGAATCAGCATACCAATAAATCTTTATTAAGCATTCCCTCTGTGCCAGGTACTGCGCTAAGTGCTGGGGGGGTGGGGAGAGGGGGGAAGAAGCAAAAGACAGTGCCTGCAAAGAGCTTACAATCTCATGGGAGAGACAAAACGTAAACAAATATGTACAAAGTAAGCTATACACAAAATAAATAGGAAATAATTAATGGAGTGATGACACTAGAATAAAGAGGGATTGGGAAAGACTTTCTGTAGAAGGTGGGATTTTAGTTGGAACTTGAAGGAAGCTAGGGAGATCAACAGTCAGAGCAGAAGAGGGAGAGCATTCCAGGCATGGGGCACAGCCAGAGAATATGCCCAGAGCTGAGAGATAAAATGCCTTGTACATGGAAAAACCAATAGTCCAGTGTCTATGTATCTGAGAGTGTGTGTTGGAGAGTAAGGTGTAAGAGTTTAGTAAGGTAGAAGGGGGCTAGGTTATGAAAGGCTTTGAAAGCTAGCTAAATTTCACCCAAAGTAATATACATATCTCAACACCATCCCATTTAAATTACCAAATTTTTTTTACTGAATTAGAAAGAATAATAAAAATTCATTTGGATAAATAAAAACTCAAGAATATCAAGGGAAATAACAGAAAAATGTAAAAGAAAGCTGTTTAGCAGTAACAGGTCTTTAACTATATAATAAGGCAGTAATTATCAAAACTATCTGATACTGGCTAAGAAACAGAATGGTAGCTCAATAGAATAGAATAGACACAATTTACAGCAGCAAATAAACATTATAACCTTGTATTTGACAAATGTAAAGACAAGATGTTGGGATAAGAATTCACTATTTGGAAAAAATTGTTGGCAAAACTAGAAAGCAGTGCGGTAGAAACTGGACATATACCAATAACTTACACCATTTAGCCAGATAAGGTCAAAATGGATACATGACCAAGATATAAAGAGATAATTTACAAGAAAATTAGAATATGAAACACACTTATATGACTTACAGATAGGTAAACGATTTAAGAATAATCAAGAGGTAGAAAGCAGAGTGAGGTATAAAATGGATTATTTTGATCCCATTAAATTAAAAAGCTTTTGGACAAATAAAATAAATGTAGCCAAAATCAGAAGGAAAGCAAAAAATTGGGAAAAATTTTTATAGACAGTTTATCTGATAAAGGTCTCATATCTAAAATATGTAAAGAACTTTGTCAGATCTATGAGAATACGAGTTATTTCTCAATTGATAAATGGCCAAAAGAAACAAATGGGCAATTTGCTGATGAAGAAATTAAAACAATTTATAGTTACATGAAAAAATGCTCTAAGTCATTATTGATTCAAGAAATTCAAATTAAAACAAGCTTGAAATATCATTTTATACCTACCAGATTGGCCAAAATGATAGAAAGGGAGAGTGACAAGTGTTGGAAAGGATGTGGAAGGACTGGGACACCAATTCATTGTTGGTGGAATTGTGAGCTTCTTCAGCTGTTTTGGAGAGTGGTCTGGAATTACGCCCCAAAAGTTATTAAGCTATCTATATTCTTCGACCCAGCAGTACCACTGCTTGGTCTATTTCTGAAGATGGTTGAGAAAAAATGAAAAGAACCTATATGTTCTAAAGGGTTCACAGCAGCTCTCTTTGTGGTGGCAAAGAACTGGAAATTGCAGGTATGCCCATCAATTGGGAAATGGCTGAACCAGTGTGATTGTGATGGAATACTACTGTGCTATAAGAAATGATGAGCTAAATAATTTTAGAAAAAAAACCATGAAAAACCTACATGAAATAATGAAGAAAGAAATGAGTAGAACCAAGAGAATGTTGTATATAGTAATAGCAATACTGTTTTAAGAACATCTTTGAGCAAATAAGTTATTTTGACTATTATAAATGTACAAATTGACTATAAAGGACATATGAAGAAATTTGCTGTCTGCATCCAGAGGAAGAATTGATAAATAGAAATATATACAGAATAATTTTGCCTACATACATACATACATACATACATACATACATACATACGTATACCTATTTGTGTTTAATGGTAGCCATCTCTAGGGTGGGGGAGGGAGGGAAAGAAAAAAAGAAATTTACATGATAATTTTGTTGTGTATTTGAAAGGAATAACAAGTTGTGTATAGTAGATTTGCAGTTTCATGTGCAATCGTGTTTTTTAATTGTGTTTTTATGGAAATGCTTGTTTTACTTCATAAATTAAAAACAAAATAAAAAGGAAAGCTAAACAGTGCTTTCTATTTGCTCCTGGAGGTAATGGAAGTTAATGGAGTTTATCGAGTACAGGGGGGACATGATTAGATCTACACTTTAGAAAAATGATTTTAGTGGCTGAATGGAGAATGGAATAAAGTGGGGAGAGAGTCAAGGCAGGCAGATCCACCTTCAAGTTATTGCAATGATGCAGGTATGAAGTGATGAGGGCCTTCACAAGAATTATGCCTGTGTCAGAGAAAAGGAAAGAATATGTGAGCAACGTTGAGAAATGACCAGCCTTGTCAACAGATTGGATATGGGGGGAGGGATGGTAAGAAATAGTGAAGAGTCCAACATGACTCCTATTTTGTGAGCCTTAGGAGGATGGTGTTGCCCTCTGTAATAATAGACAAGATAAGAGAGGAGGAGGGTTTAAGAGGAAAGATAATGAGTTCTGTTTTGGGCATACTGAGTTTAAGATGTCTACTGGAAATCTAGTTTGAGATGTCTGAAAGGAAATGCAGGATTGGAGGTCAGCAGAAAAATGGGGGCAGGAAAGGTAAATTTAAGGATCATCAGCATAGAGCTGATAATCTGGGTGATGAGATCACCAAATGGATTTATATAAAGGAGAAAGAGAAGAGGGCCAAGGACAGATAACCCTGAGGGTCACCTTCAGATGGAGAATATGATCTGGAAGAAGATGCAGTAAATGAGACAGAGAAGGAATGGTCAGATACGTAGGAGAAGAACCAAGAGAGTGTTGTCCCAAAAACCTAGAAAGAAGAGTTTCACCTTTGAGGAGAGTGATCAACAATGTAAAAGGCCACAAAGAGCTCAAGCAGAGAAAAGACCACTGGATTTGGCAACTAAGGGATCATTAATAACTTTGGAGAGAGCAGTTTTGATAGAATGATAAAGTCAGAAGTTGAATTGTAAATGGTTAAGGAGAGAAAGTGCAGGCAGATTGGCATTTTTGAGTTTAGCTACCAAGGCAGAAGAGATGTAAGGTAATAGTGGGGAAGAAAGGATCAAATAAGAATTTTTTCAGACTAGGAGGTACATAAACATGTTTTTAGGCTGTGGGAAATGAGCCAGTGTAGACAAGGAGAGATTGAAAACGAGTGAGAGTTGGGATGACAGAGGGAATGGGATCAGTTGAATAAGTGGAGGGGTTAGGCCCGATAAGGAGTAAGGCTACTTCATCATGTGATATAAAGGTGAAGGAGGAGATAGTCGTAGAAGGCATCTGAGTGATAGGAGATGAGGATGCAGGGAGAAGAGGCAGATCATTTATATACTCACTGAGATTTCTGTTCAGGCCTCAGGGTCTCCAGATTGTTTTGTAGTGTGCAATTGAAATGCTCAGGTTATGAATGTCCTGGAGGGTGGTGAAAGACCCTCTTGACTTCTACTTGCCAAGGTCAATATCTCCTCAAGTTGTTTACTTTCAAAGACTTTACTTTGGTCAGAATGGTACCTGGGAGGGAAGCCATACACAAAGCATTTATTAAGTATTTACTTTGTGCAAGGCATTATGGTAGGTTTTGGGCGTATAAGGATAACAATGAAATAGTCTCAGTCTCAGGAGTTATATAATAAAAAGTACCAACTTGAAGGCAGGGAGAAATTAACTATGTAGCACATGTGTGAGTGGGGCAGGCTGGTAAGGGAAGATATCATGAACAAGGTGATACTTGAGCTGAGCCTTTAAGGAAGCCTGGCATTTCAGTGGGTGGTAAAGCGGAAGAACTGTTGGAGTTCATCCTATGAAATGTCATGTAGGGGGGATTGAATATCAGGATGAAATCACATTCATGGGGAATAGCAAGTGGTCTAGTTTTGCTGGATCAGAACAGTGATAAGGGAGTAATGCGACATCATTCTTGTAGGCTAGAGTCATCCTCTGTAGTTCTCTGAATGCCAGAGGAGTTTGTATTTTATTTGAGAAGCAATAGGGAGCTTTGGTAGAAATGACCTAAGCCAAGGAGAGGGAGGATTCTGGGTGTGACTATCTGGGGAATAAAGAACAAAGTGAATGTCCATCACTGCTCTCTCAGTCAGAGATGTCTCAGTCTTCGTTTATGTCTGAATTCCTCAGTTAATTGTGTATGACTTTTGTCTAGTACTCCTAAGTTCAGATTTTCTGATGCTGGGTTTTCTATCTCAGTGGGTGATTTATTCTTCCCACTAGAGAGCTACTTCTAGTCCTTGGGAATGAGCTGCTTCCTTATCTCTGTTTTCTCCTCCATCTTATGCCCAAAAGTGGTTCCAAAAGTAGCACCCCCAAGAGGATGGAAGGGTTTTGAGGTTTTCTAGTCACTGAGCATAAGGAGCACCCCAGAGAGGATAGAAATTTCCCTTTAGTGATGTGTTAGTGCTTCATCTTTCCCCTCCCTCTTTCTCACTTTTGTACCCTTCTTCTGCTTAGCCTCTCCTTGCTACTTTTATCACCTTCAGCTCGATCTCTAAGAACCAAGTTCCTGTTAGGAAACAGGTAGGAAAGGATATTGGGTTCAGATTCTGGTCCAGAAGATTTGAGAATGGAGAGAGGGGCCAAATGGTTGGGGAAGAGGACCTTGAAGAGACTTAGGGAGAAGAGGATTGGAGATGTCATCTAATCTAATTAAGCTTTTAGTGACAGTAAAAAGAGGTTTTTAAAGAATTATCTCATTGAATTCTTGCTATTTTAGTTTCTGCTATTTAGATTTCTATTACTATATGCTTTTATTTTTAGAACCTGATTGTGACTTTTATGTTAGAGATGGAGTTTATGTCATGTCTCTTTTCTCTCTGTTGACATTTCTTTATATTTTTACACTCTTTATTCCCTCTCCTGTCTCTGAGGAAGAATTAGCCCTCCTCCTTTCCCACATTAATCTCTCTATCTATGCTCTTGATCTAATTCCCTCATGTTTTTCCGCAGACCAAAATCTTCTCATTATCTTTTTATCCTCCAGTATTTGTAATCTTTTTTCCCTCTGTTATCCCTTTTTGTTATGCTCACAAGTCAACATATCTCCTGTATTGTACAAAAGAATCCCAAACAACTCTTCATCCATTCTGTTGCCTCTTCAATTTCCTATCTCATCTTTCTCTTTCCCTTCACCATCACAATCTTGCAAGAGTGTTCTATATTTGTTGCCTCCATGGCTTCATGGAAAGACCAGAGAATTTGGAATGACACTCAAGACTGGACACTGTTCTGACACTGAAAACCTTTCTGACTTTGAGCAAGTCAGCTCCTCTCTCTGGGTCTCAGCTTCCTCATTTGTAAAGTGACAAGGCTGGGTTACATGATAGCTTAGGTCTTTTTTTTTTTTTCTAGCTCTCTTGTAGCTTTGCACACCTTAAATGCTATTAACTTCATCTTTGCCTATCGTGGCTCAACCATCTTCACTATGAACAGGCACAGATACCTACCAAGTGCCAGGCATTGCGCTAAATGCTGGGGATATGAAGAAAGGCAGTTTTCTTCTCCTTCTACTCTTTCTGGACATAGAGCTTAACCCTTCCAAATGTTTTTTGTCCTCACTGCTCTATTGAAACTACTTTTTTGAAAGAGATTAATAATTTCCTAATAATAGATATTTATTAATCAGTCCTAATAAAATAATCTGTTCCTATCAGTCCTTATTCTCTTTGATATTTTTGAAGCATTTAATATGATTGATCAACAGTGTCATCCCATACTTTTGGATACTCTGTCCTTTAACTTCTATGATACTACTTTCTTCTAGTTCTCTTTTTAGCTCTAAACTATTACTTAAATGAAAAAAATAAACAAACATTTGCCTCTTCTTTGAACATTCTTCCTCTGCCCTCACCAGTTTCTCATAATTAAATAATTAATTCACATTTGTTAAATCCTAAGTCTAAGTAAGATTGCTTCGGCTCTCTAAATGTAACCATTCCACTATTTTCTATCCTTGGATCTCTTCTTTTTCTCTTTGTTGTCTGTCTCCCTTGGCAAACATTCATTTTCATGGATTCAGGTTCCACTTCTGGGTAGGTGACACTTAAATTTATACCTTTGGATAGGTAATGCAGTGCATAGAGAGGGGGACCTAAAATCAGGAAGACTGGACTTCGAATCTTGATTAAGACACATAATGTCTGTGTGCTTCTGGACAAGGCAATCCTCCCATCTGCCTCTGTTTTCTCATTTGTAAAATGGCAATGATAATAATACCTAGAGGATAAAATGAGATATACCTTAAAGTGCTATATTAATGCTATCATCACCATTATCATTATCATCCATTCTCACATGCTTTCAACTTCTCAGTTTTCTAAAAGATATCCAATTCTGCGTCCTGAGAACACTTCAAACTCATCATGTATCAAAATGAATTAATCATTTTTCTTAAAAATTTGTTTGTTTGCCCACCTCATTTTTTTAAACAGCATCAATTTCCCTCCTTTGCTTCTAGTTTTGATTTCTTTATTTCCACTAACCTCTAACTTAAATTGATCATTTGCTTCAATTATTTAAAAATGTAATTCCGAGAAAGTGCCTTCACCAAACTGCCAAAGGAGTCCATTACACACACACATACACACACACACACACACACACACACACACACACTCAGACATTAAGAACCCTTTGCTTAGCTGAAAGATCCTGATTTCCATTTTGGACATGATGATTTTGAGTTTCCTATGGGACATGTAGCTAGAATTCTCTACCAGGTGAATGAAGAAGAAGACTATTCAGGAGAGAGATGATGGTGAGATACTCTAGATTTGGGAATCATTTGCATAGAGACAGCAGTTCATGGAACCTGATGAGATCCTAATAATAATATTAATAAGAATAGTAATAATAGCTAGTATTTATGTAGCACTCTAAGGTTTACAAAGTGCTTTACAAATATCTCATTTTCCTCGTATGTCAATTTATGTCAGTTCTATCTTTTTAATGGGTCTTAAGCTTAGATAACATTAGTAACCTATCTATATAATACTTTAACCCCTACAAATTGCTTTTGTGCACAATGACCCTAAGAAGTAGGTAATGAAAAGATCATTATTTACCATTTCATTATTATTATTTGCCTCCTAGATAAAATCTAAAGATGTTCACCCGGTCAATCAGAGTCCTAAAAAATGTATACCAAAATACTTTCCCATACTCATCCTCTGCTGCCCCCTTAGAGCTTATTGAAGACAATAAGCTCCAAGAATTTTGGACTATCACTGGCCAAGAAGATAAACCAAAGAATTTCTTCACTTTCTACCTCTTTCTTGACTCAAGCCTTCTCCTCTTCTTTGGCTCCTTCCAGTCCATATAAAGATACTGGGAAAGGTTTTATCCATCTATATGAAAGGCATAATAGATGGAGATGGCTTTGATTCTAGGTTCAGGTCTCTCCACTGAGATATACTGGCTGTGCCCCTGGAAAAGTCACTTGACCTCTCAGTGCTCTAGGCATTTCTCCAAGGTTTTCAGTCGCAGAGAAGATGCCATGCTTTGTTGATAGAAGGATTTTCTTCATTTATTGAAATCCTAGGGGTAGTCTCTATCCCTATGAAATGATAGTCTTGCCCCTGTAAGAGGAATTGAGATGTAATTTCCTTTGTTTCCCCACCTTATCTCAGACTCTCAGTTAGATATCCCTGCTTGAGGGCAGGTTTATGGACTGAATTAATCTGCTTATTTGTTTTATTTTTTAGCATAGCCTTCTTTCTGTGAACATGATGAGTCAATTACCTGCAGTGTGCTTTTGTTGTCTTTCATTTCTTTTCTTATTCATCATTTGCCACATCTTGTCCCTTCTTAGTACCCCATTACTTGTTTGTTCCTCATTTTCCCACTTCCCAGGCCCAGAAAAAGATCATGATCTCAGAAGGAAAGTGGAGACTATGCCCTTCCTCTGTAGTAATAATATTTTCCTTGGGGAACGGGAGAAGATAAAGATGTGGATGGAGGAGGGTAGCTTATGGGGACCCTAGGTGCTGGGATTTACACAGCATTATGACATTCCTTTCATGTTCATTCTGAAAAGGAGACAGGATGGAAGTAATTCTCAGTGATTCCAGGAGCCTTCCATGAATAAGAATTTCCCAATTGATGGGTGACAAAGGGAGGATTGGGAACATTCTTCTTTAAACAAAACTCAGTAGAGCCAAATCTTTCTGGATTATCCTGAGTGAGGCACTTCTTAAAGACAGGAGATGGATAAAAATGACCTTTCAAGGCATTTTCTGGTACTGCTACTCCTGCCCCATTTTTCTCTGCACTTCAAGGAAGGTTTGTCTCTAGGTCTCAGGTGAGAGAAGAATCTTGCTTGGGTTCCTCCAGGGCCTCATTTTTGGATGGTAGTCGTTTTAAGCCACAGGAAAGCCATGTTTCCTTATGTATGGGGCCATAGTTCTATATAACATTGCTTTGTGGGATTCAGAGAGGAATGTGCTACATAACAGTTTACTGTTCATCTTCTACGTATCCAAGTTGTATTAAACGCTGGTGAGTGGTAGCAGTTGGATACAGAGAATTATATGACATAATCACTATCTTCATGGTGCTCTCAGTCTAGTTGGGGAGATAGTACATCCATGTGAAACAGAAAACAATACAAACCAGTACACAAAGAAGCAATGCATTTGATATAACTAAACTTCATGAGTGTGCAGGTAAAAGGTGCTATAGTCAATAAAGAGAACAATCAATCTGGAGTTGCTAGGTTGGGCTTCATAGAGTAAATAAGACTGGGCTATTCTTTAAAGTATGAGAGAGCTTTGGATAGGCAAAGAGGAGAGGGTATGAGTTCTAAGTGAGGGTAACAGAAGATGTAAAAGATTGAAGGGGGGAATGACTATAATGTGTGTGGGAGTGGAGGGTGTGAGTGAGGAGCTGTAGGAGATAAAGTTGTATAGTCTGGGTGGAACCAGATTGCAGAGGGTTTTGAAAATAAGGAAGAGGTGTTTAAGATTAGAGAACCATTGCATGTTCTTGAGCATAGGATTGACACAGAAACAATTCATGGGAATGAGATTTTTTTTTTAGCATTTATTTACATCATAATGAGAATTCTACAGGAACACACACAATTTGCTATGTACTCCTCTGCCCCAAACAAGTACCTTTGTTTCTCTCACACATCACCTGGTGTTCTACATATATTGTATATTTAAGTGGTTAGTGAAGTTTGATTTTCGAATTATTATTTGAGGTAAAAGAAGGACAATTGGGAAGTAGTAGTCTATCCATTTCTTGAATTTGCCTTTTCATTACTGCATGTGTGGTAGGTTTCTTCACAGAGCAGGGACAGAATCATGTTCCTCAGCTTAGCTTACATTTTGCTTTAGTGTTCACAGGGAGAAACCAAATTGAACATGGTGAACACCAATCACACTGTCTTCCACCCTGCTATGTTTGTCCTGCTTGGTATCCCAGGCCTAGAAAAATATCACATCTGGCTTTCCATCCCCTTATCCTTTCTATATGCAACTGCAGTGCTGGGGAACAGCATTCTGATTCTGGTCATTGTCATGGAACACAGCCTCCATGAGCCTATGTACATGTTTCTCTCCATGTTGGCTGGCACTGACATCCTACTTTCCACTACCACTGCACCCAAAGCCTTGGCCATTTTCTGGTTCAATGCACGGGATATCGCCTTTGATGCTTGTATCACCCAAGTCTTCTTTGTCCATATGACATTTTTGGCAGAATCTGCCATCTTGATGGTCATGGCATTTGATCGCTACATAGCTATTTGTGCCCCATTGAGATATTCGACAATACTGACAACACCTGTGGTATGGAGGCTAGCTTTAGCCATATTCCTCCGAAGCTTCTGCATCATCTTCCCTATCATCTTCCTGCTAAAGAGGCTACCCTTCTGTAGGACCAATGTAATCCCCCATTCATACTGTGAGCACATTGGAGTGGCCAAACTGGCATGTGCTGATATCACTGTCAATATCTGGTATGGCTTCTCTCTCGCCATTCTAACAGTGCTCACTGATGTGGTGCTCATTGCAGTGTCTTATACCCTGATTCTCCGGGCCATCTTTTGGATGCCCTCTCAGGATGCCCGTCACAAGGCACTCAACACTTGTGGCTCTCATCTTTGTGTAATTATCATATTTTATTTCCCATCCCTCTTCACTGTATTGACTCATCGTTTTTGGCGCAACTTTCCACGCCATGTACACATCCTACTGGCCAATCTCTATGTGGTGGTACCTCCCATGCTTAACCCCATTGTTTATGGGGTGAAGATGAAGCAGATCAGAGAGGCTGTGGCTCACTTCTTCATGGAGATCAAGAAGTGGTTTTCCTCATCCTCACTGGATTAAGGTCTCCTTGATCACATTCTTTATCAGAATTTTTTTCCCTAAAAATCAAATGTAGAATAAAATTCCCTGATCTGGGGATATCTACCTTTTTGGACATTATCTCTGTAATTCTCTTCTTCTTTCAAAGAGATCATTAAATACTATGCTATGCTGCCCTAGAAGTTACAAATAATACATGATTCAAAACAGTTTCTTGCCTTCTAAGACTAAACTCTTGTATCACTAGGCACTCCAACATACACAGGGAAGCCTGCTATCACAGGTTGCCAGATCTGCATTCATAAAAGGAAAGGCAACTTTTGGGAGG
The DNA here is from genome assembly GCF_028372415.1 of Notamacropus eugenii. Classification (NCBI taxonomy): domain Eukaryota; kingdom Metazoa; phylum Chordata; class Mammalia; order Diprotodontia; family Macropodidae; genus Notamacropus; species Notamacropus eugenii. The sequence continues at coordinate 89,412,551 of NC_092876.1, forward strand.
CTAACAATCACTTTAATCAAGCACATGTATCAATCCTTTACCCAAACACATATGTCATTCAGCTATTTCAAGGGAATTAGCACCCCAAACTTCAAAGAAAATACAGAGAAATTAAAAGTCAACAGACATGCTTCCAAAATGTTTGACCATCAACACACATCTTCACCAGAGAGGGAACATCTGAGCTTCTCAAAGTGGGGGAGGGGAGAGAGGCTCTTCAGCAGGCTTCTCAGAGTCCTCCTCAGTCACATTCAAATAGAGGCATTATACTTCACGGATTACACCAAAACAAAAACTGCAAAGGATCCCATTTTACTTGCCATTACAACTCTGGGTTGAAATGCTGACTTTGATGCTTTCAAGTTGAGTGACCCTAATCAAATTCTTTAAATTCTTTGAGCTTCCTTAAGTGTAAAGTTGAGATAAGGATAGCATTTTGTAGGTGTTTTAAAATTCTTGATTGATACTAATCTTTGTTATTATAAAATGAGAAATGTGGATGCCTGGGGATTTTCAGAAACTCCAAAATCATGTTATTCTGTATTTTGATAACATTTTATTTGTGTATTTAAAAACTGAGTGAAAACAATAGTAAACCAAATAATTTTTCTGTGATAGTTATACTAAATGTTTCAGAGATTTTTGTAAAAATGTTATTATTGTTAATAATATGAATCAATATATTGTGACAATGATTAAAACATATCTGTCAATGAACTGACTGATTTCCTTATTCTTTCTTAAAAAAATCTTCCTAATATTCTTTAGGTCCAAGACTCATTATTATGGATATCTAGTAAAATTCACTCAGTATATGAAAAATATTAAGATAAACACTTTTTATGAAGAACTTTTGCCTAATATGAATAATTTAAACACTGGAAAATACCAATGAGCAATACTGGGTAGTATTGGAATAACATATTTAGATTTCCTAGCAAAGTTAACAACATTACACATAATCACTTATTGAAGTTACCAGTTTAAGGACTTATTTTCCTCCAGAAATTTGTTATTTCTTGAAACTTCACTTAGAGGATTTGTATAAAGTATACTTTGCATACAAACATTAATATTTATTTTCATTTGTTAGGAGCAGATAAAGACAAGAACACATATTTACAATGTGGCAGTAGTTATGAACTAAAGTGACTGATTAGATCATTAAATCTTCTGTTCTAATAACTCTCATCCCATTTTTAGAAATATAGTTCATAACCTTTGCTCCATGTGTCAGCAGGTTCTGATATTGCTTTTGACTTGATATTGGTGGTTTCCTCTGAACCAATAATGCCTCTGTGTTGTGTGTTAACTGCAAATTCTCAAAGTAGAATTGTTGGTCTTGTTGCATCTCTCTACTGGTCTTTTGGCTCTTGAGTTTCTTGCTGCTATCACCTTCTTGTCTTCATTGTTGCAGGGCACCTACTGGTTATCACTATTTCTGACTGTGAGGGTGAAGTGATAGAAAGCCTCTCTCTGAGGCAAGCTGTCAGTGATGGAAAAAAGAGTCACAACTTGTCAGAACACATGCTTTCATTTTGACCTGTGGGGACTGCATCTGCAAAACTTGATGCACATGCTCATAAGAACTAGAGTTTCTTTGGACTTTTCTCCTTTCCAATATATTACAAAGAATTATGAAGGGGTACAAAAGATGTCGTCAAAGAAATATATGAGCAAAAATGAAGAATGATCGGAATGTGTGGAGAGTGATGGTTATTGACAGACAGCTAATGTGCTACACTGAGAATAGACACACCAGATACATCATAGATCCTTGTGATTATTTGGATATGAATATCCTTCTTGATAGGCTTTATGGATAAAGAAAGAATGAGTAAGTATAAGGATCATAAATCAAAAAAGTAAAAGCTTGGAACAGAAAGAAATTAAAAATAAATAATGAAGAGAACGAAGGAAAGAAATCCTTTCTAGAAAAAGACACAGAAAATGAAATTTCAAAAATAACAAAGGAAGTTGAAGGGGAGAAATGAAAAGAGGATTTTACTTGGCTAATTGAGAGGGGAAAAAAGGAGGAATAATTAAATAACTGGACTATAACATAAAAGAAAAAGCAACCAATAAGCAAAACTTCCAGACTAGGCAAAGTAATAACAAATAGGAGGGGGTGGAGCACAAGAGTGAGAAGAAGAGAGCTGGTGGAAATAGAGACACCTTAAAATAAATTAAACTAATGTAGCTGAAGAAGACAAAGTGCTCTGCTTATAAAGGAAGAGGGAGAATCATAATTTGGACAAATAGCATTAGATACAAATAGAGCAAAATATAAACCCAACTCTCATAACTTTAGATGTAAATACATTAAATAATCCAATGAAGTGAATATGAGTGATATTGGATAAGAAAATAAAACCATTATATATCTTATATACAAGAATATGTTGCCTACAAGACACACATTTCAAAAGACATATACAGAGAAAAAATGAAGGGCTGGAAAATTGACTCTGCATCAAGTTAATTCAAAAAAACAGGAATTAAAATGACAATAATGTTATCAGATAAGGCAGAGCAAGTATTCAAAACCTAAAAAAGGATAAATAAAACTACATTTTCTCAAAGGAACCACACGTATCAAATCAATATCAATATTAAACTTATATGCTCCAAATGTCTTAATACAAACATGCATAGAGGAAAATTTAACTGACATACAAGAAGATATAGACAGTAATACCACAATGACAGGAGTCTTGGATAAGTCTAATAGAAAGACAAACATGGAGAGCAATTTGAGACTATGCCCAAAGGGCTATAAAAATGTGCACACCCTTTGACTCAGCAATACTACTTCTAGGCTGCATCCCAAAGAGATTATACAAATGGGAAAAGGACCCATATGTATAAAAATATTTATAGTAACTCTTTTTGTGGTGGCCACAGACTGGAGGGCCTGCCCATCAGTTGGGGAATGGTTGAATAAGATGTGGCATATGAATATAATGGAATTACTATTGTGCTATAAGAAATGATGAACAGGTAGACTTCAGAAAATCCTGGAAAGACTTATATGACGATACTGAGTGAAGTGAGTAGAACTTAGAGAACATTGTTCACAGAAACAGTCACAGTGTGTGATGACTGATTTTGATAGACTTAGCCCTTCTCAGAAATGCATGGATCTAAAACAATTCCAAAGGACTCATGATGGAAAATGCCATCCACATGCAGAGAAAGAGCTATGGAGTTGGAATGCAGAGTGAAGCAGACTATTTTTTTTTGTTTTTTCTTTCTCGTGGTTTATCCACTTCATTTATAATTCTTCTATGCAACATGACTAATCTGAAAATGTGTTTGATAAGAATGTATGTGTAGAGCCCGTATCAAATTGCATGCTGTTTTAGGGAGGGAGGGGTAGGGAGGGAGAGAAAATTTAAAGTTTATGAAAGTGAATGTTGTTTTAGAAAGAAATTTATTAGGTTGTTTGGTAAAGGAGAGTGAGTTGGAAAGGAGATGTGGTTCTCTCTTGTCCAGGCTTATATAAGATTTAGACAAGAGTCCCCACACATGAATGACAGATATAAAATTAAGTAATTTTTCTGAGAGGGCAACGTGAAAGCAAGGTAGATTGACATAGATATGAGCAAATATAAATATTCAATAAAATGTGGGTAAAGTCAAAATGCAAGGTGTACCCAAAACACAGGCTTGGGTAGACCCAAAACAATACCTGGGTGTGGAGACCCAAAACAAGAATGTATTGTGTATATCCAAGAGTTAGGGGGCTCAAAATTCTTGGTAGCCACCTCCAACATTGCTGGGGAGTTATTGAGATCAGGGCAATATTCTGGATTCAAACAACTTCTAGTTAGATTTAAACAGCATAATAGTCAATAAGTTTTCTGAACAATATAATCAATGATAACATTAACCCACATTGCTATATGACAGCATTGTACTTTGCACACAGTATTCCTTGCCTATAATTGCATGTGTTTATTGATCTGCATTGAGTTGTGATTGTTTTATTGGTTTGTTCTTTTGTTTAGTTGCTTGTGTACTACTGTTATGCATATATGATATTTTGTCTGGTTTTTAATTAGGTACACTTTTACTGCTTGTTAGTTGTGTATAAACCAATACTTATGCATGTTATTTTTATAGATTTATTGATATATTACTAGTGATTTTGTTATTTTGTTTTGTTTGCTATTGCTTACTATTTGCTTGTGAATCATAGATATACATGTACTGTTAGATTGTCCATTTGCTCTGTCCTGGATGTCATTTAATTATCTAGTTACTGAGGTAGCCCTTCAAGTGCTGCTTTGTACTGTTTTATATTTATTATATAGGCATATACTGCTGTGTTGTTGTTGTGAGTAGGACTATGAAATGATCCCTTGAGATAGGGATAATTATCACTTTTACTTAAAGATGATGTTTCTTTTGATACTTGTAAATTCCCCTGATTTCAAATATACCTTAAAAGATTTGTTCAAGGGACTGCAAAATTTCTGGCCCTGGGGATGAATGTTGCCCTTCACTTACTGTCTTTAGAGTTAAGGAGTGTTCTCAGAGGGGCTGAAGATTCTGCTTGTGACCACTGCCTCCCTGAATCTGCCCTCTCTTTTATCATTCTCCCCTTCTTTCATCCCCTTCCCCATCATACTTCCCTGTTGGGTAAGAAATTTTTATACCCATCTGAGTGTCTATATGTATTCTTCTCTCTTTGAACCAGTTCTGATGAGACAGTGTCGTTCACCATGCTTCTCCTCTTTTCTCTTCTATTGTAAAAGTTCTTCTTTGCTTGCCTCTTTTATGTGAGATAACTTTTCCATTCTTCCTTTTCCTTCCCCTTTCTCTCAGTGCATCCTTCTTTCTCACCCTTCATTTTTCTGAGATCATCCTAACATAACTGATTCACACTCATATCTCCTGTCCATGTTGACTCTTTCTAACTGCCCTAATAACGATGAGGTTCTTAAGGGTGGCATTTATCATTTTCTTATATAGGAATGCAAATAGTTTAACTTTATTGAGTCCCTTGTAATTTTTCTTTCGTGTTTACCTTTTTGTACTTTTGTTGAATCTTGTATTTGAATGCCAAAATTTCAATCCAGCTCTAATTTTTTCATCAGGAATGATTGAAAGTACTTTATTTCATTAAATAGACATTTTTCCCTTGAAGGATTATACTCAATCTTGATGGGTAGGTTATAAAACAAACTTTTAAAAAAAACCATGAATCAGTGGTTGCAATAGACAATGCTGGTGGTAGGATGACTGCCATCTGCTGAAGTGGAAGGAAACTCCAATAGGATAGTGGAAGACTTTAGATTGGCACACTAACAGGGAACAATAGTGACTGATGAAACAGTGAAAACAGTGCAAAGTGTGTTAGTAACTCACATGCTTAATGCTATACCAATCAAATTATCTGAGGGATCCTTTACAGAACTCAATAAAAAAATGACAAAATTCCTTTGGGAAAATAGAATAGAATAGAATTAGAATATTGAGGGAAATTATGAAAACAAATAAGAAGAGGAATAGCCCTTGCTGAGCTCAAATTATAGTATAAAGCAGTAGTAACTGAAACCATCTGTTATTGGTTAGAGAATAGAAGGATATAGGATTCCTGCCCTGGTTATTCTACTGTAGGTTTCAGACTGGGCTGGAGGCTGGAATTGAGGCTCTGGTTTCATCCACTGCAGCACAGAGGAGCAGGGGTTCAGAACCATGCAGTGAGTGCTTGCTTCTAATATGATTCTCTTTCAGTATTCAGACAGGAACCAAATCTCTATTCACCCTGAAACACCACCTTTATGTGTAACTCCTTTTTTTTCTTAGTCTTGGATTTGTCACTGAGAAGTGGGTAATGAGTGAGAGAACTTTTAATTGGCACCCGTTCTTGCACTGTGCATTAATTTAAGCCCCTCTGTGATGGATCTAGAACCTCATTTCCCCTGGTACATAGCTTTTGCCTTCCCTGGAGTTCTCTGTATGGCGTTCTCCTGACAAGATTCTGTCCCTAGTTTCCATAAATCTCTCTCTCTCCTTCTTCTGACCTGGGATGAATATTTCTTCTTGAATTTGGTGCATTTCCTGACTTATTTGAAAGATATTTTTTTTTTTTTGTGAGAGTAGGACTCTCTGTCCATCTTTCTGCTCCTCTGCCATTTTGGCTACTCATATATAATAAATTAACACATACACACATCTATCTATGCATACTTATGTACATATGTATACACATATATTTAAAATATGACACAAACTATTTCCAAATAGATGAGTCATCAAGGATAAAGCACGCAGTCCTCAAAAGATTAAGTATTAAACTATAAGAAAGAATGCTCCAAATCACAAATAATAAGAGAAATGCAAGTTAAAAAAACCCTGAACCTTCAACTCTCCACCTGCAATTTGGCAAAGATGAAAAAATATGGTATTCATCAATGTTGATGGAGATCTGGGGAGATAGGTACACTAGTGTATTGTTGGTAAAGCTGTGAATCAGTACAACCTTTTTTGAAAAGCATCTTGGAGTTCTGAAAAATAAAGTGACTACTTTTTGAACTAGAGATTCTATTTCTAGAATTATACCCCAGGAAGTTATTAATAAGAAGAAAGTTCCTATATACACTAAAATACTTATAGTAACATTTTTTTGTGATGGCAAAGAATTTTTGTGATGGCAAAACAGATGCCCACCAACTGGGAATGGCTTAGCTAATGGTCACATGTGAATGTAATGGTTTATTACTTTGTTGTAAGAAATGATGAATGTGGTAAATACAGAGAAATGGAAATATCTATATGAAGTGATGAAGAGTGAAGTAAGCAGAACCAAGAAAACAATATATACAATGACTATAACGACACAAATGGAAAGAACAGCCATGAAATGTCATGTTGCAGAATTATAAATAATAAGTACATCTTGAAGGAACATACACAAAAAATACTAACCTATCTCCCCCTTTGCAGTGGGGACCCTCTCTAGTCATCCTGATTTATATCTTGCCCCTGGTCTCAGATGACTCTGGAGGAGAAAGTGAGGCCGGTGACTTTGCACAGCCCTCCCCCACTTAAGTCCAATTCACTTGCAAGTCATGGTATCACTTTCCTAATGTCATGGTTCTCTTTGAGAATGAAGGACAAGCAACAACTAGTAGCAATGTAGCTGTGAGAGTTAGAATATAAGGAAAGCTAAGTGCCATGGAATTGACACTTTCCAACTGTGGTGCTGGAGAAGACTTTTGAGAACCCCTTGGATAGCAAGAAGATCAAATCAGTCAATAATTAAAGAAATTAATTCAGACTATTCACTTGAAGGTCAAATACTGAAGCTGGAGCTCAAATACTTTGGCCACATAATGAGAAAACAGGACTTATTGGAAAAGACCCTGATGTTGGGAAAGATTGAAGGTGAAAGGAGAAAGGGATGGCAGAGGATGAGATGAATAGAGTGTTGTGAAAGTGACAAACATGAGCTTAGCTGGACTTCAGGAGATAGTGGAGGATAGAAGGGCTTGGTGTGCTGTAGTCCATGAGGTCACAATGAGTTAGACATGACTGAAGTACTGAACAACAACAAAAATGGAATGAACTCTACCTCCCTCCCTCCCTCCCTGCCTCCCTCCCTCTCTCTCTCTCTCTCTCTCTCTCTCTCTCTCTCTCTCTCTCTCTCTCTATATATATATATATATATATATATATATACATATATATGTATATATATATGTAATATTTTATCTTACAGTTCAAATCTCTTACATGGCTTTTCCACCTATTAGATTGTCAGCTCCTTGAGAAGAGAGACTATCTTGACTTTCTATTCTTATCTTCAGTGCGTAACACTGCTTTGCACATGGGAAGCACTTAACAAATTTTCATTTATTCATTTGTTCATTCCCCTACCCAGGCCATCTCACCATCTGTTAGTGATGCCAACCTACTACTCTCCACTTGGAATTCCACCCCTGACATGGGTATAGCGGCTCCACAAAATAAATTCTTAATAAATGGTATTTTCATTCATTCATTCATTCATTCATTCATTCATTCGTTTGCTCACTCATTTATTGAGCTTTCTGTTCAAGTCTCAGGGTCCCCTGACTTTTCTGCAGTGTGAGATTTAGATGCTTAGACTATGGGTCTCTTGGAGAGAGACCTTGCTGACTCCTGCTTGCCAAGGCCAATACCTCCTTAAGTAGTTTACTTTCAAAGCCTTTGCTTTGTTCAGAGTAGATCCTGACAGGGAAGACGTATACAAAGCATTTGCTAAGAATCTACTATCTGTAAAGCATTATGGTAGATACTAGGAATGGGAAGACCCATTAAGCCCCTGCCTTAAAAGCTTGTATTATAAAATAAGCACCAAGTTACTTGCAGGAAGGGGAAAATAAATAAATTTTTATATACATATGTATACACACATATGTGTGTATACATATACACACATGTGTATATACATGTATATATGTATGCACACATATGTATGTGTGTGTGTGTGTGTGTGTGTGTGTGTACACACAGATAAGTATTCCATGGGAAATAGCTAGTAGTTCAGTTTTGTTGGAGCAGAGAGGCAATGGGGAATAATGGGAAATCATACTTGAAAGATAGGCTAACAAACTAGATGTCCATCTCTATCGCTACTGCATCTGTCTCAGTTTATGTCTGAATTCCTTATTTAATAGTGTGTGCCTATTGTTTACTACTCCCCAGTCCCAAATCTTTTGTGCTGGTTTTTCTGTCTCTGTGTATGATTTAGTCTACCGTTAGAGCTTGGGATGTGGCTGTTTCCCTATCACTCTTCTCTCCCCCACCTTATACTCAGAAGTTGTTCCAGAAGTAGCAACCCCAAGAGGAAGGAGGGGGCTTGAATTTTTCCAGTCTATGAGCATAAGGTGTCACTCAATTCCTACCCCAAGAGGGCTTAGCAATTCACCTCATAGCAACATGTGAGTTCTCTCCCTCCCTCTTCATAACCTTTGTATTCATGTCCTACTTTCTTCTCTCTCTTCCATTAGATTATTTAACTTCTCATTGTTGCCTCTGTCACCTTCAGTTCCACCTCTAAGAAGAAAGTTCCTGTTAGGAAGCAGGTATGAAAGGATATTGGATTTGGATTCTGGGTTAGGAGACATGAGAATGAGGAGAGGAACCTTGTATCTGGGGGAGGTGAAGAGATGCTTGAAGAGACTTAGGGAGAAAAGATGGGGAATGGAGATGTCATTTAATCCAGCTGAGCTCTGGGTGCTGGTGCAAAAGTCTTTATTTTTAGTTATCTCTTGTAGAATTCTTACCTTTAAGCTCTAATCTCTATACCTCTACCTCCTTACTCCTAGTACTTGACCCTGACTCTTATTTTAATGAGAAATGTCATATCCCTTCTTTCCACATCAACACTTCTTTTTATCTTTACACTCTTTATTCTCCTTTCCTGTCTTCAAGGAAGAATTAACCCTCCATTTTTTTGATGCTAATCTTTCTATCTGTGCCCATGTTCCAATTCCTTTCTGTTTTTTTGAGACTAATGTCTTTCCATTATTTTCTTTGTCTTCAGGCATTTAAAATCCTTCCTTCTCCAATATCTTTATTTCACATACCTATAAACTATTATCAGTCTCCTGTGTCCTACAAAAACCCCAAATAAGTCTTCATCCATTCTATTATTTTCTAAATTTCTATCTGATCATTCTCTTTATCTTCAGCATCATAACTCTTGCAAGAACATTCTATATTTTCTGCCTTCTTGCCTTTATGGAAAGATCATAGTATTTGGAACGAGGAGACTTAGATTGGATGCTGTTCTGATACTGAAAACCTCTGTAACTTTGAGCAAGTCAGTTCCCCTTTCTGGGTCTCAGCTTCCTCATATGTAAATTGACAAGACTGGATTAAGTGATGGTTTAGATCTCTTTTAGCCCTCAACAATTTGAACTTCTTTTTTAATCATTATGACTCAACCACATGCATCATCATCATCAATAAACATTTATTAAGTACCTACCAAGTGTCAGGTACTGTGCTAAACACTGGGGATATGAAGAAAGGCAATCTTCCCTCCCCTATACTGCCTTTACCCTCAAGGAGTGCATTCTTGCAATATGGTTGTTGTTTTCAGTAATCAATGGAAGCTACTCTTTCAAAGGAATTAATGACTTCCTAATAAGAGTTGTCCAGTAATAAATCTTAATGAAATCATGGCTCTGTTAGACCTTACTCTCCTTAATCTTTTTGAATCATATAGCACTGTTAGGTCAACAGTGTCACCTCATGTTTCTGGATACTTTGTCCTCCTTTGATTTCTGTGACACTAGTGTCTCTGAGCTCTGTTTTTAGTTCTTACATTACCTGTGTGTGTGTGTGTGTGTGTGTGTGTGTGTGTGTGTGTGTGTGTGTGTATGTGTGTGTATTTTCAGAATTTGCCTCTTTTATGACCATTCCTTCTCTATGCTTGCTGGATCCTCTTAATTAAATGACTAATCTTTAATTAATTAAATTAATTAAAATTAAATTTAATAAATAATTTAATTAATACTTAAATAACTAACAAACTAAACATTTGCTAAGGGCTAAGTATGTGCAAAGCTGTTTGGTCTTACCCTCCTAAATGTAATCATTCAAGGAGATTTTATCCTTGGCTGTCTTTTTTCTCCTCTTTATTCACTCTTTCCCTTTGCAAATTCACTTACTTCTGTGGTTTCAAGAATGCCCTCACAGCATATGATCCTCCAATTTATATCTTTGTCTCGGTGGCATGGTAGATTGAGTGCAGGATTTGAAGTCATGAAAACCTGAGTTGTAACTCAGTTGGACACTTAATATATGACCGTGGGCAAGTCATTTGAATTCTGTCTGCCTCAGTTTTCTCATTCGTAAAATGGGGATAGTAATAGCACCATCTTCTTCAGGTTTGCTGTGAGAATCAGATGAGATAATATTTATTTATTTGTAAAGTGCTTTGCAAACTATAAAGACCTAGCCTAGTCTAGGTGTACTTGCTTCAGGCAGGCTGGTGGACTAAATCAAACTATTTATTTTTGCTGATTTGTCTTGTTTCTTAGCACTGCCTTCTCTCTCTGAACACCATTTACTTAGAATCTATTTATCCTGTCTTCCATTTCTTCTGTTAGTCTTCACCTGCTCCATCTTGTCCTCTCTTAATATCCCGTTCCTTGGCTCTTTCTTGTTTTCCTACTTTCCAAGCCCATCACTGTCTCAGCAGAAAACTAGAGACTGTGCCCTTCCTCTCTAGCAATAATGTTTTTCTTAGGGTAGAGAAGGTCAACATTTAGATGGAGGAGGATAGCTTAAGGAACCCTTAGGTGCTGAGTCTTAGACACCATCATGGAATTCTCTATGATAATTCTCAAAAGGGGGCAATATGGAGGTAATTCTCAATGAATAAGAATTCCCCAAGTGATGGGGGATCAAGGGAGGATGGGAAATATCCTTCCTTAAATATCTCCAGATCCTGTAAAATAAAATCTATCTGGAATACTCTGAATGAGGGGCTTCCTGAAGACAGTGGCATGGATAAAATGACATTTTAAAGTCTCTCATAGTACTGGAACTCTTGCCCCAATTTCCTTTGTATTTCGAGGAAGATTTATCTCTGGTTCTCAGGTGAGAGAAAACCTTGCCTAGTTTCCTCTAAGGCTTCATCTTTGGATAGTGGTGGTTTTAAGTCAGATTAAAATCATATTTTCTTACATAATGGGCCATGGTTCTATATGACATTGTTTTTGTGGGACTCAGAGAGGAATATGTTAAAATCACAGTTTACTGCTCATCTTTTACATGCCCAAATTATGTTAAATATTGGTGAGGGATGGTGATTGGATAGAGAGAAATCTATGACATAATCCCTGTCTCCATGGTGCTCTCAATCTAGTTGAGGAGATAGTACATCCATGTGAAACAGACAACAATGTGAACCCATCCACAATGAAGTGATATGTTTAATATAACTAAGCTTCATGAATGTCCAGGTAAGGGGCTATGCATAGTCAAAAAGGGGAGGGATCAGTCTGGAGTTACCAGGGCAGTCTTCACAGAGGACGTAGGATTAGGTTCTTACATAAAGTATGAGAGAGCTTTGGATAGGCAAAGAGGATAGGGTAGGGAGTTCTAAGTGGGGGAACAGTAGAAATAGAATTGAGGGAAGAATGAGCATGATGTGTCTGGAAGTGGAGGGTGTGAAATGAGGAGCAATATAGGCTGTATGGGACCAGATATAAGATGACCTTGGAAGTCATGCAGAGAAGTTTAAAATTAGGAAGCCATTGTAGGTTATTGGACAGGGGATTGACATAAGAACAATTAATGTGAATGAGGTCAGGATAGTTTCTGGAACATTTCTATAATAACATTCAAATGACAATTCTCTGGGGCCGCACATGTTCCGCTAATTACCTCTTTGCCCCAAACAAATGCTTTTGTTTCTCTCCCACTTATGATAGTGACCTACTGTAGTAAACATCTATTGAATTTTCATTTTTGAATTACTTTGAAGTAACAAAAATTAAATCAGGTAATAGTGACCTATTTCATTTCTTGCACTATCTTTTTCCCTGATGCAGGTAAGGAGGCTTCTTCACAGATGTTGGTCAGGATCGAGCTCCTCAGGTGGTTCTATATTCTGCTTTATTTTTCAGAGTGAAACTCAAATCTAACATGGTGAACACCAATCACACTGTCTTCCACCCTGCTGTGTTTGTCCTGCTTGGCATCCCAGGCTTAGAGAGATATCACATCTGGCTTTCTGTCCCCTTATGCTTTATATATGCTACTGCAGTGCTGGGGAACAGTGTTCTGATCCTGGTCATTGTCACTGAGCGTAGCCTCCATGAACCAATGTACACATTTCTTTCCATGCTGGCTGGCACTGACATCCTCCTTTCCACTACCACTGCGCCCAAAGCCTTGGCCATCTTCTGGTTCCATGCACGGGATATCACCTTTGATGCTTGTGTGACCCAAGTCTTCTTTGTCCATGTGATGTTTGTGGGGGAATCAGCCATCTTGCTGGCCATGGCATTTGATCGCTATGTGGCTATTTGTGACCCACTGAGATATTCAATGATTTTGACATCACCGGTTGTGGGGAGGATGGCTTTAGCCATTGTTGTCCGGAGCTTTTGCATCATCTTCCCTGTCATCTTCCTGCTAAAGAGGCTTCCTTTCTGTAGAACCAATGTGATCCCCCATTCATACTGTGAACATATTGGGGTGGCCCGACTGGCCTGTGCTGACATTACTGTCAATATATGGTATGGCTTCTCTGTCCCCATTGTTATGGTGATCACTGATGTGGTGCTTATTGCAGTGTCCTATACCCTGATCCTCCGAGCTATCTTTCAGATGCCCTCTCAGGATGCCCGCCACAAGGCACTCAGCACCTGTGGCTCCCACCTTTGTGTCATCCTCATGTTTTATGTCCCATCCTTCTTCACTTTATTGACTCATCGTTTTGGGCGCAACATTCCACGCCATGTACACATTTTATTGGCAAACCTCTATGTGGTGGTGCCTCCCATGCTCAACCCCATTGTTTATGGGGTAAAGACGAAGCAGATCAGAGAGGCTGTGGCTCATGTTTTCATGGAGATCAAGAAATAGTTTTCCTCATCCTCACTGGATTAAGGTCTCTTTGATCACATTCTTTATCGGGATTTTTTTTCCCCTAAGAAGTCTAGCTTTGAATAAAACTTCCTAATCTGGAAGGCACCTTTCCTTTTGGATGATTTCTATGTAATTCTTTATCTCTTTCAAAGAAATCTTTAAGAATTCTTATGTACATGGTTTTGTCTTAGAAATGATATAAGTTGGATGAATTATATGATTTCTTTATCTTTTAAGAGCAAGACTTGGGTTTAAATCCTTTCTTTCTACTTATGTGACTATGGACAAGTGATTTAAATTCTGTGAACTTCAGTTTTTATTATATTTAAAGTGGGGATAATACCAATCTGCTGTATCACCATCAATAGAATGAAGGGCATGGAGGACAGGTAGCATTTCATTTTTGGTTTTGTATCCTCACTTCCTAGCATTGTGCCTGGCATATAGTAGGTACCTGACAAATGCTTAATGGTTGATAATACCACCGAATAACCCCTAACAGAGTGGTCTTGTGGAGATTAAATGAGATCATGCATATAAAATCTTTTCTCATCTTCAAAGCATTAGATAAATGTTGGCTGTTCTTGCTGTTTTCTCCTTGTCATCTTTCTTGATGGAGGTCAGATAGAACTAGACTTAGGAAAAGTTCCAGTTCTATTATTCCTTTATGTTGAGTGTTCTGTAAAATTTTCACAGATAGATAAAGTGATTATTTTTTATTGTAATTGATAAAGCTTTTGGGATGTCTGCTCATGTTCTGTAGGATCAATGAAAGCCTCTTCTGGACAACTCTGGTAGCCATCTGGACAACTGGGATGAGTTCTTGTTCCCGCCTGATTTTGATTTCTTCTTCCAGGATTATATTTTGAATGCTTTTCATTCCATATAGTTCACAGATTAAGAGCATTTGATATGGTTTAATCTATTAAAATATTGTTCTTGAATGTTTATGCACCAGTGTTATGTCCAGGCAATTGGGTCAATAGTTTTGTCTGTTTTTATGAACATTAACAGTCTATGGAACAAACTGGGAATGCCACAGGTAAGGTATATCAGTCATGCAAATGTATTTTACAGCTAACAGTGTTCCTACAGTAAAGTAAATAGCGTAAAAATGAAAGATCAATAAAATTTCTTTAGAAGTCACCCCAGGTCTAAAGATTTTATAGCTATCAAATTTGCATTGGTCATTATCGTATTGCTGAGGACTTAAATTCAACATGCAGGATGTGTGTATGCAATTCCTCAAACAGTTAATTTATTTATTGAAGAAAAAATCCAGTTATCAAGAATCTGTCAGTAAGTCAACAGAATTTACTAAAGCCCATATTAAGTGTCAAACACTGTGGGGGAGAGGAAGGGTATAAGTATTTATAGAGTCCTAGATCTTTTTATTATTTTTATTTTTACACTTGAGGAAGTTCAGATAGACAAAGGCTAAATGACTTGCTCACTGCCATATAGATAGTGTCTGAAGGCAGATTTGAATTCAGATTCCTGACTTTAAACCCAGAGCTCTATTTGATGTACCACCTAGCTGGGGAAAATAGTATTAAGAAATAGTATTGAGAAAATGAAATAGTCAGCACTTTTTTCAGCTAGTACATGTCATCACATACTCCGGTAAATAATACATTTGTATGGGTGATTTCCTAGCAGTTGCTTATATGCTCATGAGTTGGATGTTTCAAACAAGGTAATCAGTCAGCAAATATTTGTTAAAATCTTACTCTGTGCTAGGCACTTTGCTAAGTTCTGGGGATAAGGCAAACAGAAAATCAGCATTCACATATATGAGTACTTAAAAAATATATAGAAAATCAATACATAAATGCATAGAATTTTTGGGAGGGCAGAGGAGAAACTAGAAACTGAAGGATTCAGGAAAGGCCTCATGTAGAAAATGACCCTTGATCTAAGTACTGAAGGAAACTAAGGATTCTAAAAGATATAATGGAGCATAATGGCAGCCATCTCTGGAGTGGAGGGAGGGTGAGGGAAAGAAAAAAGATTTAAGGGAGGAGAAAGTGTATTCCAGGTAAAGGAGATTTGTGCAAAAACACAAAGATGAGGTTCCAGGAATTACTCCCAGTTATTCTCATATGTTCACTGTGTTTGTCATGTTGTATCTCTCCACTGGTCTTACAGCTGTTGAATTTCTTTCTGTTGTGGGCTTCATCTCCGTAGGACACCTGATATTTATCACTATTCCTGCCTTTGAGGGTTAAGTGACTTGGAAGCCTCTCTCTGATAAATACAGGCTGTCACTGATGGTAAAAGAGTCATAGACATCTTTACATAACTTTTCCAAATTTTTTTCTATTCGTGATCCTCTTTCCAGTTTCATTCTTGAATAATTTCAGAGTAAGCTAGCTTAGATGAATCTATGATCAAATCTCAAAAATAGAGCTACAATCCCTCAAAAGAATTTGGCCTAAGTATCCACACAAGAAAAAACAAAATGCATTATATATATATATATATATATATATATATATATATATATATATATATATATATATATATATAGAGAGAGAGAGAGAGAGAGAGAGAGAGAGAGAGAGAGAGAGAGAGAGAGAGAGAGAGAGAGAGAGAGAGAGAGAGAGAGAAGTCTCCAAAATGATATGCAGTTGGATGGGTAACCATAATGGGGGGGGATCCCTTTGGTAAATATGAGTTGAACAAATACTATGGATAGACCATGTATTGGGTTCATCGTTGAAGTAGAAGAAAAAAATTACCTTTGGAAAGCTGTAAAGTTCTTTTAATGACTGAAAGTTTATTCCTGAAACAAAAAATGTGTCATTTTTATTACCAATATTTGCCCCACTTGGTTGTAGGAATGAGCATCCTGAAACACTGAAATATCTGAATAACTGAAATTGAACATCTCCAAAGGCAAATAGATAAGTGAATGGTAGATATGAAAGTTCTTTAAAAAGACTAAGGTTACTCATTCTGTCTCTCAGTCTCACAGATATCAAGTAGAAACCCTGAGCAAAGCTCCATTTCTGCCTCTGGGTTCTATGGAGGCCCTGAGTCACTGGAGATTTGTTTTTTCTAATACTATTAACTCTTTCCCCCTTTTCCAGTGCATTTCCCCCTCTGACTTCTAGTAATTAGCACTCTACTTGTTGGAATCAACAAATCCAGTTCAAATCTAGTCTTAGATGCCTACTGTGTGACCTTAGACAAGTCCCTTAGCCTCTGGTTGCCTCAATTTCCTTATCTGTAAAATGAGGATAATGATAGTATCTACTTTCCAAGGTTGTTATGAGAATCAAATGAGATCATACTTACAAAGTATCTGACGCATAGTAAATGCCATATAAATATTATTGTTATTAATTATTTGCATCCATTTAGATTTTACCCAGTAGAATGTAAACTCCTTGACAACAAGGACTACTTTGTTTTTGTCTTTGTATTTCCGGTACCCACATTACTGTTCAAGTAAGGATGAGATTGGATAATCACTGAGTTCCCTTCCAGTTTTGTGATCAGGTGTTCTTATGCATGATGGGAGCACCTTTGCTCCAGGGGAGCTCATCTGTCTGGGATTCCTGCCCCTTTGGTCTATGCAGATAATTCTCACAGTGTAGAAGATGCTAGATATAGAACTGAGATAGGAATTATATGGACACTATAGTTCCCACTATAGTAGGGAACTTTATGGTCAATGTGGCTTGCCACAGGTAGGGAAATAAGAAGACTAGGTATGACTCCTAATCTCCTTGTCTTAACTTTCCTACATCCCATTTCACACCAGCCTACAAAAGAATGATAGATTGAGGGTAAAACAGGATTATGTTTGGGGAGGGGCAAAGATCAAGGAGAGATATTTGAGCACAAATTCATAAAGACATAGCATGGTACAGTGGAAAAAGCACTGAATTTGGATTCAGAAGAGAGGTTCAAATTCCAGCTTGCTATCAAAGAGACCTTAGGCAAGTCATTTTCCTTTCCTAGTCTTTAGTGTCCTAGCTTTGCAACATGAGGGAGTGGACTAGATGATCTATAAGGTCTTTTCTAGCTTGAGAGCTATGAATCTATGACCTTATCATAATATGTCTTCAAACTATATTTGCAACCTTCTTTTATATTATTTCCTTTCACATACTCCATACTCCAGGTAATTTGGAATTCTAGTCGATCCCTAAACTCAACATTCCATCCTTGTCCTCATGTATTTATATAAGCTGTGCTTTGTGCCTGCAATGCATTTTTTTCCTCAGTTATACCCCCTCCCTCTGAGGTTTTATCATTTTTCAAGGTTCAACCCAGGTGCTACTTCTTATGTGAAGCTTTCCTTGACCTCTCTTAATTACTCTCCAAAGTACTTTGAAGCTAGGTGACACAGTGGCTAAAGTGCTGGTCCTGGAGTCAGAAAGACCTGAGTTCAAATCCAGCTGCAGAATTTGTTAGCTGTGTGACCTTGGGAAGGTCACCTAACCTCTGTTTGTTTCAGTTTCCTCATCTGTAAAATGAGGATAATAATAGTACTTACCTTTTGGGGTTGTTGTGAGAAAGGATCAAATGAGATCATACTTGTATAGTATCTGGCACATAGTAAGTGCTACATAAATGTTAGTTATTGTTGTATCCACGTGGGTTTTACTCAGCAGAATGACAGCAAAGAGTGTCTTGTTTTTGTCTTTATGTTCATGGTACTCAGTACCATGCTTGATAAATAGTGCTTCATAAATGTTTGTTGAATTGAATTGTAGTTTATGGGGGTAAAAGTAGGAAAACAAACTTATAGTGGGTATAAAAACATAATGATAGAATCTATGGATCTTATTCTAAAATATTCCCAATAACAGCCACAGAGTGATCAGCACACTAACTGGTTAAACTAGTTCAGTTGCTTTCATCTATGTTGTAGAGGGGTTGCAATCTTCACTTGATGGAGGGACTACCCACACAGGTTATATCACAGCTCCTTCATGAATTGAAGTCTTCTCAGAGGTGGAATTAAGCCCAGTGTGGTTATATTCCCTCATTCCATAGAAGTATGTAATTAATGTTCCTTGATGGCAATGGCTATGCCCAGTGCCTACGACAATGCAATGGCTATGGTAGGCTACTGATAAATTCTTATTTAATTGAATTGGATTGAACTGAACTTAGTTGGCATCTTTCCCTGGCTCAGACATGTGGCCAGGAGGAATGATCCCTGGTGAGCATGTTGTAGAGGTAAATCCTCTTCAGATACAAGTTAGACTAGATGCTGTCTGAGATCCCTTCTAAACTCTGAGATTCTGTGAGTTAACAAGAACTTGGAATAAAAATGATTATCTTACTAAAATCATCTTTTGAATAAAAAATACTTTTTACATTTGCCAGTGTATTCCTCATACTTCTTCTCAGAGGATGAATTCTCAACAAAAAAAAGAGAAAAAATTCAATGACTCTAACTAGTATATCGAAATATTTTAATATTATCTTTTACATATAATGTATCACTCTCAACTTTCCCTCTTGGGAGGTGGAGGGTGGTTCTCAATAAAGAATGAAAAAGAAAATAAATCAATGAAACTAAATAACATATAAAAATGGTCTTATATTTTATATATATGTATACACACATATACATACATACATACATATATACATACATACATACATATATAATATTCTATACCCATAGTGCCTGTGTTTTTTTAAACAATAACTTTTTGCTAAGCACAAAGTCAGGCAAGAGTCATTTAAGATAAGGAAAAAAGAAAAGTATTAAGATGCTCAAAACAGACTCCAAGTGGACAGGTAAAGAGGTTTTTATCCTGTAGATATAATCCTTAAAGAGTATGCCTGTATTTCATTGATTTCTCGTTCTTTCTTTGTGAATTCTTAACTTGCATGGTGCACTTTTTTCTCCTCCTGGGATTTCCTGAGATTGACAACAAGGCCCTAGAGTCAAAAGATGGGCTTGAGTACTGACCACATCTAGCTCTAGTGGTATGCCTTAGGGCAAGTCGCTGGATCTCTTTAAGCATTGCTTTCCTCATTTTTAAACTAACTCCCTCAGAAAAGTGTTTTTTTAATATAAATCTTAAAGTGTTATATGTGTAACACATTAAAATTATGGTTATAATTCTTCTCATATTCATCCTTATTCATTCATCTTTAAGGACCACCACCCCTGTGGTCTTCCATCTCTTTAGTCAATAATCAGTCAGACAATAAACATTTATTAAGTACTTCTTATGTGCCAGGCACTGTACTAAGTGTTGAGGATACAATTACAAAAAAGAAAGATAATTGCTGGTCTCAAGGATCTTATAATCTAATGGGGTAGGTTCTTCCACAATGGAGATCTTCAAGCAAAGATTACATGGTCACTTGTCGCGGATGCTCTAGAAGAGATTCTTTTTCAGGTATGAGTTGGACTTGGCAGCTGAGGTCTCTTTCAACTTTGAAATTCTGTGATACTGTTCAGTCTTCTTAGAAAGAGGCCTCATGTAGTTGTCCCTTGAAAAATATCTTGTTTGCCTAAAGGGAATCCAATCTACTCACATAGACTACAACAACTCTAACCTTGACTAATCATACATTTCATTCTCCTTCTGTTCCCATGTCCTGCTAGTTTTAAAAGAGGTGGAAATCTGGGAGAAAAGGCATTGAGAGATGAATGAATGGGTCAAGTGAGTTGGGGGTGTTACGTGGGGAGAAGCAAGGAATAAGTTAGAAGAACAATAGGGGATGGGACATATGAGTGGATGTAGGGTGGAAAGCAGTTAGGATACAGGAAATATTATAAAGAACTGTACCCTATACATAAGACATCACATAATTTGGTATTTTGTTTCATCTCAGTGATAGGGATTTTCTTAACTACTCCATACCGCTCAGAATCATCATGCAGATTTTTCTTTGCAAGGGACTGAGTGGGTTCCAGAGCTCCTTGGGGGAGAGGCACATATAGTTCCAGAGTTCTTTCAGGAAACACATGTGGGGAGAGAACCAGGAAACATATGGGAAAAGATTTCCTCAACTAACCCCTGATTTATTTATTTCTAGCTCGATTGTTTAGAGACTGATAGAATCTAATCTATTCTACCAGTCTTGTCCTACTTGGGCAAAATTAGGCTCCCTCTCGTTTGAGCTATTTTTTCACTCCCAACTGAAAAGTTCATGCACTCTTGTGCATTTTAAAAATGATCTTAATATGCAGAACTTCTCTAATATCAGTTTACTATAGGGAAAAGGAATTTACTTGTTATTTTAAAAATTTAGGATAGTTTTTTGTGTAGCCAGAGTTAGTGGCAAAGAGTAAAGCTGATGAGTGTAGGTTAAGGGCAATCTCTTTTTTTTTTCCTTTTCTCTCCCCAAAATGGAACCAGTTCTCAGGACTTCAGAGTTGATGATTACGAGAGTGCAACACAGAGAATTTTCCCTCTAAAGAAGTATTTGGGTTACTGATAACCTATGAGTTCCCTCTTCAGGAAGACTGGAAATTTGAGCAAAGTGGTTGTTTGGTGTTGATCGAAAAAAAATCACAGAATGGTTCCCTGTCTTGTGTTTGATGTATTTTCGACAGTTTCACAGGGTTTTTCTCACTACCAATCTATTTTTCATTACTCTGACAACCTTGTTTTATTTGTGTCCTGTGCTACCCACATCACCACCTCCTCATTATGAAAACTTTCACTTCTTAGATAGACAGAGAATTGACTCAACTTTCAAGGATTCCAAGTTATTGTCTTTCTTTCTTTCTACCCTTCAAGTCCTCCAATTGAATTTGAATTATGGTGGCACTAAGAATTGAAGACAAAGTACCACATATTAAGAACCTAAGATCAGAGAAGTGCTTTGCAGATGACATATAATTGGGTTTCATCACAGAGAATGACTTATCTGAGACCAGATCAGACCAGAGAATATTTATTTATTGGATTATTCATCACAAATAGCAGCAATTTTTGTTGGGAAAAATAGGGAATCTGAAGGGAATCTGTTACATCAGTTCTCCTTAATAATATCAAGTTACATTTATATATGACTAAGATTTACAAAACACTTTCTGCACAGCAACCCTGTGAAGTAGGTAGTCCAAGAATCATAAGGCTTAGAGAAATTTAGTGACTTGCTTGTGTTCTCCCACATAGTAAATATCAGAGGTGGTGTTCAAACTGAAGCCTCCTGACTTCAGGTTCACTGCTTTTCCCACTATACTATGGTTTCCCAAAGTTGTTATGACCAAGCTTGTCCTCCCTGGCTTCTCTCAAGTTCCAGCTCAAATATTGCCTTCTCCAAAATGCCTTTCCAATTCCACTTATTCCTAGTGCTTTTCTCTTATTAATTTTTGTCAGTTCTTATTTTATTTGTCCATAGCTGTTTTCTTATCTTCCCAATTAGACTGTGACCTCTTTGAGAGCAAGGCCTGTTTTTTGCTTTCATTGTGCCCCCTGAACTTAGTATAGTACCTGACATATAATAGACACTGTTGTTTGACTAAGAGGTTTACATAGAAAAACTGTTTAGTGAGTGGTTTGGAATTTAACTCCCCTGCTTGGCATTTAAAACCCCTCTCACTCTGTCTCCAGCCTATGTTTTCAGACTTCTTTCAGAACATTCTATAATTCAAATTAACTTGCTTGCTGTCCCCGTACATAAGACATTCTATCTCCCATCTCTGTTCCTTTGCACAGGTCAACCTCCTTCCTGAGGAATGCACTATATTTTCCACATCATTATTTTTGCTCTCTTCCTCCCAAGTTCAGTGTGAACTCTACCCTCTACGCAGGTATTTTCTGGTCCCCTCTGCTGCTAGTGCCTCCCATTCTGCAACTGACTTAAATTTATCTGTTATTTGCCTAACATATGTTTTATATATACTTATATGTGGACATAGAATCACAGAATTTAAGAGTTGGAAAGTACCTCAATAGCCATCTAATCTTATCTGTACACTAAAGAAAAAATATATTGTTTCTTCTTATAGAATATAAGCCCCTTGTGGGCAGGGTCTGCTTTATTTTTGTCTTTATTTTCCAGTATCTAGCATAGAGCCTGGCACATAGCAGGCACTTAATGCATGTTTGTTGATTAATCTATTAATTAATTATAAAATTCTATAAAGCTGTACAGCTTCTTGGAGTAGAGAACTCAGGATGAGCTCTCCTTTGCAAATATTTGAGGTTGTGCTTTGACAAAGAAAATTAGCAAAAATAAAACAGGGCTCCTGCTTCATTCCATAAACAGCATCCCTAAGGGGATCATTTGCATTGCTAGACCTGTCAATCATCTCTAGTCACTAGCTAACCAAGTGGTAGGACTGAAGAAAAGAGGAAAAAATCATTTAACCCCTTCATCTATTATACCTGCAACTATTACCACTGTATCCCCTTATGTGTCTTGTAAAGAATCATTCACCATTTAGAACCAAGGACTCTGATTTAAGCAAATGAACTTCCCTTGCCTCAGGCCTCAACTCAGGAGGTTCACAAATGGGAGCTACTTTCTGGACATTTTGCCACCCTGCCCAAGTACCTTCTGGAAGCCCAGCCTGAGTTCCTGGGTTCTGAAAGCATATACCATAGGGTTGAGGGCTGGGGGAATGACGTTATGCAGTACATTGAGGAGCACAGGGATGAGGGGAAACTTCCTCCCTGCCAAGTGTGTGACAGATACCACAATGATAGCTGTGTAGAAGAAGAGGATGAGGATGAGGTGGGAGCTGCATGTACTGAGGGCCTTTGAAATGGCTTCAGTGGAATTCAGCTTCAGCACCGAGCGTAGGATCAGGACATAGGAGGAAAAGACCAGGGCCATATCACTTCCAATCATGACCCAAGCCAGGACCAGCTGGTAAAATCTGTTGACTGTGATGTCATCACAGGCCAGGCTGATGACCCCCAAGTTAGAGCACAAGCAATGTTCAATCTCATTTCCAGAGCAGTAATGTCTCATGGCAGCCAGCACAGGCACTGGCAAGACCAGCAGGCTATTTCTGATCATCACAGACAATGCAGCTTTGAAGATGAAGGTATCTGTGACAAGAGAAGGATAATAAAGAGGGTGGCAAATGGCCACATACCTGTCAAAAGCCATGCAGAGGAAAATGCCTGACTCCATTCCCACAAACCAGTGAATAGCATATATCTGAGTAAAACATTCAGGGAGGCTGATGATTTTGGCATTGAACCAGAAGATGGCTAGGATCTTGGGCATGATGGTGGTGGCTAGGCCTACATCCACTACAGAAAGAATGCCTAGGAACTTGTACATGGGTTTGTGCAAAGTCAGATCCTTCCATATAGTTATCAGGATGAGGAAATTGGCACTGAGGGCTAAGAGGTAGAGCAGAAGCAGGGGGAGAGAAAGCCAGTGCTGCCATCTGTGGATGCCTGGGAACCCCATTAGGATGAACTCTGAGATCTTGAGGTGAGAGCTGTTTATGGCTCTGGGAACAGGAATCATAGCTCAAGATATCTTCTTATTATCTGTCTGAGAGGGAAGGGGATGTAAAAAAAGTCTACGATTGGAACATCAGATAGTGCCAGAACTGAAGGTGAAGGGCATGCCGCTTTTGTCCAAGTCATTCATGTCTGTTCATGGCATTCAATTCTTCTCTGGACATTGGAGGGAGTCTAAATGAGTAAAGAAGACATGAACAGAAAAGGTTTTGTAGGAAAGATTAGAGTATGAACAAAGAGAAGGCTGAAGGGCTATTTGATATTGCCTCCCAAACCATGAAGGACATTTTTCTCAGCTGTGTTGTCAGACTTTCCCTCCTTTAAAACCTTATTCACTTGCCACTGACTCCAGGAAGCCTTTCCTGAACAATATTTGCTGCCTAGCCATATGTTGGGGATGGCAATCTCTCTTCATTTTTTTTCTAGCATGGTGGGCACCTCTTTGTATGAAGAAACTATTTAGATCCTTGTCTTTTCTCCAATTGGATTGCAAGGTCTTTGATAACAGGTTCTATGTCTTATTTCATTTCCATATAACCAGTACCAAATATAGTGTCTTTCACATAACTGGGGCTTCATAGATATAAACTGACTTTATTTGAATCTGGAGAGATGATAGCTAGATATCAGGAAGAACTTACTTAATTTGGAAAGAAGAAAAACCTGGAGGAGGTTCCTGAAGGAAAGAAAAGGGTGGTAGTCTCTGCTCCTGAAAGGTTTAGACTTTCATTTGCTAGAAGATAGGGGACTGCTCCCAGTGATTTTTCTAGATATTTCTTGACTCTGGGGTTCTTAGGTGTGTATATAGATCTATGATTCTAGAACAGAGGTTATTAATCTTTTTTGTTTCATAGACATCACTGGCAGGCTGGCAAAGTCTGTGGACAACTTCTTAGAATATATTTTAAAAAATCATAATAGAAGGAAATGCTAAATTTCAGTTAGAAGTTAGTGAAAACAAAGATGTATTTTTTCACACCCAAGTTCCCAGATCCCAAAAATATATCTTGGGGGCTTTTAGTCCCTTAGGTTAAGAAATCCATATTCTGGAAACTTCAAGTTATTACCAGCAATATCTCTCTGACTAAGAATCTTGTTACCCTTGTGGCCAAAGAGATGAATACTATTCCATTTCCAATGACCCTTTTCCACCCAAGAATGAAGAGGCTCAGAGATTAAGAGAAAAAAGATGTAGTTTAAGGGGAGGTGAGAAAGCTAAAGAAATTAAAGACTGAGAAGGAAAGAGAGAGACAGACATGGAACATAGAAAGAAAACGTTCTTCAAGTCAGCCTTCTAGGAGTTACTTACAGTGAGAAGGTGTAGGATTGTCCTCATGCCAAGGAATAGTCATCAATATCCAGATTTGACGATCTGATGAGTTTGGACTTTTTAAGAATGGGGGAGGGAATCTTGTCTTAATTCCTAGGGACTGAGCTCTTGGTACCAATTAGAGTTCAATTCAGTAGAGATGGTCTGACTCAAAATTGATCTTCCATAATTCTCTAATGAATCTCTCTCAAGTGCCTCAAGTTTCCATTCCTGACTTCATTCAACAGCTCAGAGATGTTGTCACTGCTTCTGGTTGCTTCTTTTATAGCACATCTTGGGCTCTCCAGGGAAACACAGGCTCTCAACACTATGGACAGCATAAACGCTTATTGAACACCTTCTGTGGAGGAAGGAAGTGTGTGTCATCATTTGAGGTGCAGGGGAGGGTAGTGGGCACAAAGTTTTGATATCTTTTTCCTCAAGGAACTGTAAGTGTAGAATGGGAATAAGGACAACAAAAAACACACAATATGAGATATTAAGTGCATTAGAGAATGACAGAATAATGCACAATGTGAAGCCTGTCATCACTAAATGGGGAGGTCAGAGAAAGTCATCTAGAGGAAGGGGAATCTGATTTGGTTTTTAAAGGAAGGATTTGCTGTTGTTGAGTAATTTTTCAGTCATGTCTGACTCTTCATGACCCCATTTGAGGTTTTCTTGGCAAAGGTACTGGAGTGGTTTGCCATTTCCTTCTCTGGCTCACTTTGCAGATGATGAATTGAAGCAAACAGAGTGAAGTGACTTGCCCAGAGTCACACATGGTGTCTGAGGCCAGATTTAAACTCATGAAGATGACCCTTCCTGATCCCAGGCTCAGTATTCTATCTACTGCACCACCTAGATGCCCCTAAACGATGAATAGGAATTCAATAAATGAAGAGGAGATTCCAGGCATAGGGCACAGTGTAACTCAAGGCAAGGTCCAATAAATCAACATGCATTCGTTAAATATAATAAGCCTAGAAAGTGAGGCTTTAGCTAGATTGTGAAAGACTTCAATGGCTAAAAAGTTCATATTTGATCCTAGAGGCAACAGGGAACCACTAGAAATCCTAGAGGCAACAGGTGAGAGACATGTTCAGTCCTATGCTTTATTGACAAATAAAGAAGTTATTGCAGTAGTCCATGAATGTGGCAATGAGGACCTGAACTAGAGTGGTTGTGGTGTGAACCGAGAGAGAAGAGGATAGATGTGTAGGGATGTGTAGGTAGAATTGACAAGATTTGGCAACTTCTTGTATGCATGTGTGCATGTGCGTGTGCATGTGTGCGTGTGTGCGTGTGCGTGTGTGTAGAAGTTTAGAGTTCAAGATGACTCTGAGGCTTCACAATTAGATGACTAAAAGGATGACGATACCTGCAACAGAAATGAACAAATTTAAAAGAGGAGTATGTTTTTGAGGAAGAATAGTTATCTTTTATACATATTAAGTTTGAGATTTCTAAGAGCTATCCAGTTGGAAATATACAACAAGTAGTCTGGTTTGGCTGAAGCATAGGTTGTAGTCTCACTTCAAGCACTCACAGTATCCTGTTTGGTTCCTTCCACTTACTCTTGGGTTCCACACTTTCAGTAGCTGCCAATGTGGGTCATTGGCATGTACCATCTCCAGTAAAGCGTGTCACAAATATCCCAACATCTTCTCTAAGTTCAGATAGATGAATCATGCCTTATATCTCTCAAGCAGGGAATGATTTTACCCAAAGACCATCACAAGACAGTGCTTAGTTATAACTCCCAAATAATCCCCCCCAAGAGTATGGGAAAGAACATTTCATTACAATTACCCTAGCAAATAAGAAAAGTGAAATGTAATAAGTTTGTTTTCTAGCTTTTCACCAACTCTTGAAAGGATTAGATCTGGATGAACAACCAAAGCAACTTGGGTTCCATTCTCAGAGTTAGCTAATTTGTCATTTGATATGTTAGGGAACTTGAACTTCCTTGGTTTTTACCAACAGCTCTTAAAATATATGGGCAACCCTCAGAATCCCTGAATTTAAGAATCAGAAGCTGAAAGGGACCTTAGCAGTCATCTAGTTATCTTGCATAACCTATATATGAATTTAATCCCTACCTGATAAGAGGTCATCCACCTTCTGCATTAAGACCTGCAAGGATGGAGAACCTACCAACTGCTGGAGCAGTCTATCTTATTTTTGGATGCTTTTAATTTTGGACAATTTTTTCCAGACTATATTGTCTCTTTGCAACTTCTCCCCATTGCTTCTAGTTTGTTCTCTTGGGGCAATCTACTCTTTTTTTTCACACAACAACCCTTTAAATAAAGATAACTATAGTATTTCTCCTGAGTCTTCCAGGATAAACACACCCAATTGCTTCAGTTGTTCTTCATTTGACAAATACTTAAGACCCTTTACTATACTAATTGCTCTCCAGTTTTTCAAGATCCTTACTAAATGTTGGTGCTCATAACTGAATACAACACTCTGGATGAAGTCTGATAAGCAAAGAGTGCATAGGAATGATCTAATTCCTGATAGTCATATCTCTCAATGCAGTCCAAGATTGCATTAGTGTTTTCTTGGACTGCTACATCACTTTGCTGAGTCATATTGAGCTTGCAGTACACTAAGACCACCAGATCTTTTTCAGAGCAATTGCTATCATAGATCACAATATTGCAGAGTTGGAGATTGAACTAAGAGGTCATCAATTTCAATCCCCTCATTGTATAGAATGTTGAAAACTAAAATAAATACATCAAAAAAACCCCTACTCTTTATATATAAAATAAGGTTCGCCTGTTCAGAGTTGCTAGAGTTGCTGGAGAAGGGGAAGGGGTCACTTTTTACCATTTCCAACAAGGCAGACACTTTGTAAGCCCTAAGTACTATATTTGACTTTCAATGCTCGAGAACTCTATACTTAGTCTTATGTATCACTATATTTCTCAATGATAGTCCATCAAATGAATTCTCCTACTCTTCTGTCCTCTGACCCTTTCTCCTTCCCCTCCACTTAATTCTTTTGTTCTTTTTTTTTGCAGATGACATGTACAACATGAAAGATTCCAATGTCACCTTTGTAAATCTTGTATATTTCACCCTATTGGCAGTCCCTGGCCTGGAATGTGTGCAGCACTGAATGGGGATTCCATTTTGCATCATGATCCTCCTTGCTCTTATGGGGAACTGTACCATCTTGTCTGCTATCTGGAGGGACCCATCATTCCACAAACCCATATACCTTCTCTTGGTAATGTTGACCATCAATGACATTGGCATTTTTCCTGTCCTGTTCTCTAAAACTGAGGCCATCCTCTGGTTCAACCTCAAAGAGATTGAATTTAATATCTGTCTGACCCAAATGTTTTTGTGCATTCCCTGGCAGGGTTCAAAACTGGAATCCTGGTAGTCATGACATTGCATCACTATGTAGTCATATACTGGCCCCCTAAAGTACACAGTTATCCTGACCCCACAAGTCCTGCTGGGGATTGTGGTGATGGTAGTTATGATGGCTGTACTTGTCATCTCTTATCCCATCCTTACTAAAATGAGGCTAAAATTTCATTTCACAGTAGCAACTCATGGCATCAGAAACTGGCTGTAGATGACACTCGAGTCAATAAGTTCTATGGTTTGGCTGTTATTCTGAGTTTGTGTTGGTATGATAGCTCCTTCATCTTTATTTCCTACATTCTTGTCTTCAGGACTAAGGCTTCCTGGGAAGGAGGCCAGGGTCAAAGCAGTCAACACCTGCATAGCCCACATCACCATTACTGTACTCAGCTATTCACTGGCACTCTTCTTTTTGGCTCACTGATATGGTCACCATGTAGCTTCTTATGTCCACATTCTCCTGGCTAACATCTACCTATTAGTTCTTCCTATTGCAAATCTCATTGTTCATATGGTGAAGACCAAGGAGATCTGTGTTAGAGTGATCATCATGATTTTTCTTCAGAGACAAAGGCCTACATCTTTACTCATTTATGAGGCAGGAATGAGCCTATGCATTTGGTAAGCATATGGCTTTGTCCCTGGGAGCATTTTTCTACGTCTATATCCAGGAATAATTGTGTTAATGACATGGGCTCTGAATGACAGTCTGAAAGACCCATGAAGAAGACGGTTTTCTCATTTCCTTGAACTTGATTATATGGTCTGAAACTATGGGGCCACCTGCCTAGTGCAAAGACCCAAAAAACACTTGTGAATTTTTGCAAAGGGTCAGGAGGTTAGAATTAGAAAGTCATTAAATCAAGAACCTTGGGGGTCACTAGAAATAAATTTCCTAAAAAGAGCAAAGACTCAAAATCAATGAGTAGCAATGAATGAAACAGAGGAAGGGTAACTAAGATCTTAGAGCAGCATCTATGAAAGAAGTATTCAGGAAAGATCAATAAGAGGAAAGACCCTGAGAAAGAATCTTTGTCATTGATTCTAGTCATTAGACCACAGAGGGTGAGAAAGGATAATGAATGGGAATATTATGTTGATGTCAGGATGGTCAATGCTGACTACTATCTTGGGCTTATGGGAATGAGATATGGAAGGAAAGGCAAAAAACAATGATGTTGATCTTGAGAAATTGGGCAGAAATTTTTCCTTTCCCTATTTTTTCCCAGAAGACCCCAACAGTAATATACAAAATATGTCTTTAGCAATAGGAACATTTCTTATTTACAAATGTAAATATATGCATATTTATACATATATGTGTGTATGTGTATGTATATATATGTATGCATATATATGTATATATCTATACCTATATATGTATATATCTAAATCTATATATCTATATCTACATATATCTATCAATACATCTCTCTCTCTCTCTCCACATATATATATATATATATATATATAATCTGTAATCCTGAACTAAAAGCAACCCTGTGTTTCTTGGGACATGAGGGTAGTACATATTGCAGTAACTTATCCTTTGGCTCCTGAATTGTTGGCATTTTGTTGTAGATCTTTATGGTATCTGATCTGTGGACTGTGTACGTAGTTCATGCTGCTCTTTAGCCTAAATAAATTGTGCACCAGAATTGGAATAAAAAATGCTCACATTTTTTGTCAGATCTAGCCTAAGGCTGCTTGTCTGAAGAGTAATAGTGAGATTATTATTGATTTCTGTCTCTAGAGAAATTATTGAGTAGAAGGAATTGAATGCACTCAACAAATACTACCAGCATTACATAAGATTCAATATCTCATTTTCTCAACACATTGAATATATTCATAGAATGTCAGATCTAGAGGGCACCTCAGAGTGTGCCAAATCCAAACCCAAACCTACATCTTGAGGTTTGGGCAAAATTCTCTAGAATGTAACCAGCAATTATCCATCCAATCTCAACTTGAAGACATCCAGTGAGGAAGAACTCATTCCTTTTCAAGAGAGAGCTCATTTCCTTTTGAATAGCTCTAATTGTCAGAGATTTTTTTTCCATAAATTGAGCTTTAATTTGCTTTTTGCATCATCAATATAGAATATTACAATCACTAAATTTTAGTTCAACCCTTTGTTTTACTGTACAAAAGGTAGCTAATTGAATGCCATCAATGGAGGAAAAGCCAAGTTGAGGAGGAACCTCAAGGTAATCCACTGTACTTGTAAATAGTCATTACAATTAGAAAGTTTTCCCTGACAGCAAGCCAACATTTTGTCTCTTCCATCCATTTTTCCTGATTTCTTCTTCTCTTGCCTAACAGAAAAAGTCTAATTCCTCTTTCCACATGATGGATTTTCCAATATTTGAAGATTGTTGTCATTTTTCTCCTGAATTTTCTCTATTTCAGACTAGGCATCCATAGTTCCTTCAGTCTACTCTCATACAACATAAACTGAAAGCCTTTCAGATTCCAACTTGCTATCCTTTTTTTTTTTTTTTTTTTTGACATTCTTCAACTTATCAATGTCATTCCTAAAGGGTGGTTCCCAGACATGGTCTGACAATGGCGGATTATATAGGAACTATCATTCTCTGTATTCTGGGAAGACCCACCTCTTCTAAGATAGTCCTTTTTGTTTCCGAATGCTGAAATTTTTCCTGCTTATCCAAATATTGCCCATAATCAAAACTATTCGCATTCAAAAGGTGGGCTTTTGCTTGATGGAGTTGTTTGGGATCCCCATTCAAATTTCTTTTTTTCTTTGCTTTAAAAAGTATTTTATTTTTCCCCAAATTACATATCAAGAAAATTTGACATTCATTTTTACAAGATTTTGAGTTCCAGATTTTTCTCTCTCCCTTTCTCCCCTCCTATCTTCTGAAAATGGTAAGCAGTTTGATATAGTTTATACATATGCTATCATGCAAAACATATTTCCATATTCATCACAATTGTGGAAGAAGAGATAGATCAAAAGAAAAAAAACAAGAAAAAGACTAAAGTAAGTGAAAAAATATCCTTAAATTTGCATTGAGTATTATTACCAGCATTATTTGTATATGGATAACACGCTGTTCAATTTCAAAATGTAATTTTGGTTGTTTTCTTCATATTGAAAACTGGGCACAGCTCATACCTAGAGTTGCAGGTATGGTTAATTGAGAAGGAACATGGCAGGTCTTTCTACTTCCCTTTTCCCCGATCCTTCTCTGTCACTGATTCAGAATAAAAACGCCTAAAGTGGAAATGCTTTTTTCTGATATGGGCTGGCAATTCATCTGTAATTTACAATCTTAGAAAGCTGCCTCAGGGCGTTATTAAGTGACTTTCTCAGGGTCACACAGCTAGTGGAGCATATGAGGTATGACTTGAATCCCATCTTCTTGATTCCAAAATGTGCCTTATTGATTCTATACCAAGCTGTCTCTTATTTTGTCAGTTAGCATATTTTTCATTTGTTATACTATTTAAATAGAAAAAAACCTGACCAGATATAAGCATATTAGGAAAGACTATATTGAAAGTTGATGCATGTGGCATAAAGTTTAGGGAAATAAATATACCTCGAAGATTGTACTTTTCTTTATGACTTGGGTAGGGTGTTGGACTTGGAGTCAGGAAGACCTCAATTGAAATCTGACCTTAGATTATTACTAGCTGTGTAATCTTGGGCAAGTTACAACTACTGTTTGCCTCAGTTTCCTCATCTATAAAATGGGGATAACAATAGTATTTGCTTCCAAGATTGTTGTGAGGATCATGAGATAATAATTGTAAAGTGCTTTGCAAACCTTAAAGTACTGTATAAATTCTTTTATTACTATAGTTATTATCAACCCCACACCTGATTGAAAATCATAAACAGTGACCATGGTAAAAAAAAATCTTCAAGTAAGCAAAACATATTAAAAATATACACAAGATTATAATTTACAGTTTTAAATATATATTAACTTTACCAACATGATAATGTGGTTTGTCTCTGGGTTCCCTTTTTAATTCTGTGTATTTTTTTCAGAATTTGTTTCTATTAATTTGTACTTAGTGTGCATGCTGTGATTTTGTTCTATATATTCCTAACTATATATATCAGATACATATATGTGTATACATACATACATACATACATACATACATACATATACATATATATATATATATATATACAGTACTCATTGGAGGAGTGAGATTGATATGTCTTATCTAAAACCTTGCCTCATACTGATCAATCAATTACTGTTTCCTTGTTCCTTTAATTGGATATAGATGGTGACTGGGGATGGGATACCTCTTTTTCTGATTTCAGGGAATTGCACCTGTTCACTCTCCCCCTCCCAACTCAGAAAGCCCCTAATCTTTCCTCCAATTAGAAAATGGTTTATCTAATCTTGTATTCTGGTTTATATCCTGTTAATTGTTTTCTTCTAATGCATAAAAAGCTGTCTCCCTCTGTATTCAGAATCTAGTGCCAAGCTGAGGCCTGGACCAGATTTGTTATGCAATTGACATATATTACTTAATAAATTGATATGCTCAGAAGCTCAAACCTTTTTTTCCTCAGTTATTTCAGCTTTCATTTGGGCAATTCTGATTTTTAACGTGTATTTTCTTCATTAATGTTTTGTATCCCTTTTACTTAGCCATGAATAATTCTCTTTTAATAACTTTCTTGGTTAGCTCTCATTTCCTGCCCCTCCACCCACCACTTCCTTCATTTTTCTTCTACTACTTTTACTTGTTTCTTAGAGGGCTTTTTTTTTCTTTTTCTTATCTTTTTGTTTATTGATTCTTTAAACTCTTAGGAATTCTTGTTGGGCTTGTTTCAAGTTTGCATTTATCTTTGAGATTTTAAAAGATGTTTTCAGGTCATTGCTTCTTCCATGTTTTTGTCTTGAGCTTCCCTGTTACCATAGCAGCTCTTTATGATTGGGTTCTTTTTTGCTTGCTCATTCTCCTAGCTTACTTCTTGACTTTGGATTTTTGTTAGCGTTGAGCTCTGCTCACTTTTGGAGGGGATGTGTCTGACTTAAGCTTTTGCTGTTTTCACAGTTCAGTGTGGGAGTCTGCAAGTTTTCAGTGTTTCTAAAGTGGTGTGATCCAGGGAGAGGTATATTAACTGCTGTCCTTATCTGAGAGTCACACGTTTTTTTTAACCCAGTTTTGTATTTTGGTTTGTGTGTAGTTGAGTTTAAGGAGGCTATTGATGGACTTAGTCACTGCTAGCCTACTGTGAATGACTGAACTGCTGGCTCCCTTTCAGTCTTGGTCTTCTGCAGGCTTTATTGCTGGACTAAACATTAGAAATGTCACTGCTCCACTCTGAAGATCAGAGCCATAAAGCTAAATTTCTTTAATTTGCTTTGTGTTCATTATTCAGCTGTGCCATAATTTGGTCTTGGGGACTCCTCTTCATCCTGCTTCTGTGACCTGGAACGGGGTAATGTGGGGCAGAGCTGCCAGATAGCACCCATTCCTGCTCCCAGTGATATTTCAGGGGTCACTTGGATCTATTAGACAGCAAGCTTCTTGGGAGTATGGGCTGTCTTTTCCTTCTTACATCGTAAGTACTTAAAAATATTTATTAATTTCTTTCTTTCTGTCCTTTTTCTTGCTGCTGCTACCACAGTGCTGTGTTCCTGACTGGCTCCTATCCTGGTGTCCACAGATCTCTTTCTCTGTCTCTGTCTGTCTCTGTGTCTCTGTCTGTCTCTGTTTCTCTCTGTATCTGTCTCTTTCTCTCCTCCTAAGTTTCCTGGGGCTATAAAAATTAGTTACTGTGAGTTTTTCTTGGCTTTCCCAATAAGAATTCAGTCTGCTTATTTCTAGGTTGTCATGGAGGAGGTATGTGGGTCGATCTCTAACTCAGCCCCAGTCCAGCCTTTTTACATCTTTTTCACTGCCACATAGTCTTTTATCCAGTGACACTGGCTTCCTTCTATTTCCATGAACAAGGCACTCGATCTTTCTTCCATGGGCAATTTCCATGATTGTCTTCCATGCTTTAAATCTTCTTGGTCCTACACTCTACCTTCTGACTTCCTTCAAGTCCCAACTAAAATCCTAGCTTCTACAGGGAGCTTTTCCTAACTCCTTTTAATTCCAATGCTTACCCTTTGCTAATTATTTTTTACTTTTCCTGTACATACCTTGATTCATATGTATTTGTTTGCTTATCTCCCCATTAAATTAGGAACTCTTTTTCTATCCCCAGTATTTAGTACTGTGCCTGGTGTGTAGTAGGTGTTTAATAAATTATTATCTGATTGACTTTTAAATCTTGTCACAGGTCTCTTTATTCACATTTGTAATTTCTTTTTTAAAAAATTGTTATTTCTTTTTAAAAATATTTATTTATTTTGTTTAGTATTTTATTTTCCCACATTTACATGTAAAAACAATTTTAACATTCATTTATAAAACTTTGATTTCCAAATTCTTTCCCTTCTTTCCTTCCTCCCCATTGAGAAGATAAACAATTCAATATAGGTCACACATGTGAATTATGTAAAACATATTCATAATAGTCATGTTGTAAAAGAAAATAGATAAAAAACTCAAGAAAAATAAAGTAAGAAAAGTAAGCTTCAATTGGTATTCAGACACCATCAGTTCTTTCTCTGGGGATGTATAGCATTTTCATCATAAGTCTTTCAGAGTTGTCTTGAATCCTTGTATAGCTGAGAATAGCTAAGTCATTCACAGATAATCTCCTTACAGTACTGCTGTTACTTTGTGCACAGTAACTTTCACTTTGCAGGAACCCATGTGGGTCATTCCAGGTTTTTCTGATAGCATCCTACTCATCTTTTCTTATAATACAATAGTATTCCATCATAATCCCATACCACAACTTGTTCAGTTATTCTCCAGTTGATGGGTATCCTCTCACTTCTAATTATTTTCCTCCAGAAAAGAGCTGCTATAAATATTTTTGTAATATAGGTCCTTTTTCTTTTTCTCAAAATCTTTTTTGGGATACACACCTGGTAGTGGTATGGCTATGTCAAAGGGCATGCATGATTTTATAGCCCTTTGGGCATAGTTCCAAATTGCTGTACAGAATGGTTGAATCAGTTCAACCATGTTGATTCAACAGACAACACAATCCACCAACATTATATTAATATCTCATTTTCTCAATCCCCTCCAACATTTATCATTTACCTTTCCTGTCCTATTAGCCAATCTAATAGGTATGAGGTAGTACCTCAGAATTGCTTTAATTTGCATTTCTCCAATAAGTAGTTAGAATATTTTTCATATGGTTATAAACAGCTTTGATTAGTTCAGCTGAAAACATATATTTTGATCCTTAACCAATTTTATAAATTTGACTTAGTTCTCTACTGAGAAGTGATGTCTTTATCAGAGAAACTTGCTTCAAAATTTTTTTCACAATTGCTATTACTAACTGTATTTCCCTCCATCCTATCCCCCTCCCCAATTTATTTTATTCTTTCTTCTTTAACCTTGTCCATCCTCAAAAGTATTTTTCTTCTGACTACTCTTTCCCCAAATCTATACCCCCTTTATCCACTCCTTTTTTTATCCCCTTCCTCTCCTACTTTCCTGTACGGAAAGATAGATTTCTATACCCAACTAAGTGTGTATGTTATTCACTCTTTGAACCAGTTCTTGTGAGAATAAGGTTCATTCACTCCCCTTTCACTTCCCTCCTCTTCCCCTCCACTTATTCTACTTCTTTTTGAGATAATTTACCTCATTCTACTCTCCCTTTCTCTTTCTCTCCATGCATTCCTCTCTCACCATTTAATTTTATTTTTTAGATATCATCCCTTTATATTCAACTCATACCTATGCCCTCTCTCTCTATATACTCCTTTTAACTATCCTAATAATGAGAAAGGTCTTATTAGTTACAAATATTTTCTTCTCATGTAGGAATGTAAACAATTTAACTTTATTAAGTCCCTTATGATTTCCCTTTCCTGTTTACCTTTTTATGCTTCTCTTGAGTCTCGTATTTGAAAGTCAGTTTTTCTATTTAGCTTTGGCCTTTTCATCAAGAATACTTGAAAGTCTTCTATCTCATTGAATATCCATTTTTTCCCCTGAGGGATTATACTCAGTTTTGCTGGGTAGGTGATTCTTGGTTGCAATTCTAGCCCCTCTAACCTCTGGAATATGGTATTTTAAGCCCTCCAATTCTTTAATGTAGAAGCTGCTAAATGTTGTGTTATCCTGACTGTGGCTCCACCATATTGGAATTGTTTCTTTCTGGATACTTGCAATATTTTCTCCTTGATCTGGGGATTCTGGAATTTGATTATAATATTCCTGGGAGTTTTTGTTTGGCAATCTCTTTTAGGAGCTGATTGGTGGATTCTTTTAATTTGTATTTTACCCTCTGATTCCAGTTTTTCTTGATGATTTCTTGAAAGATGATGTCTAAGCTTCTTTTTTTGATCATGGCTTTTAGGTAGTTCAATAATTTTAAAATTATCTCTCCTGGATATATTTTCCAGGTCAGTTTTTTTTTGATGAAATATCTCACATTGTAATCTATTCTTTCATTCTTTTGGTTTTGTTTTATTGTTTCTTGATTTTTCATAAAGTCATTAGCTTCTATATGCTCCATTCAAATTTTTCAGAAATTATTTTCTTCAGTGAATTTTTGGACCTCCTTTGACATTTGGCAAATTCTGCTTTTTAAGGTATTCTTTTCATTGTATTTTGAACCTCTTTTGGCCTAGCCTGTTTTTTTAAGGTATTATTTTCTTCAGTATATTTTTGTGTCTCCTTTACCAAGCTGTTGACTCATTTTTCATGATTTTTTTGAATCACTCTCATTTCTCTTCCCAATTTTTCCTCTACTTCTTTTACTTGATTTTCAAAATCCTTTTTGAGCTTTTCATGGCCTGAGACCAATTCATATTTTTCTTTGAGGCTTTGGATATAGAAGCTTTGACTTTGTTGTCTTCTTCTGAGAGTGTTTTGATTTTACTAGTCACCAAGTAAGTGGTGTTCTTTCCATTGTTTGCTCATTAGTTGACATTTAAGTCTTCGTTAAAGTGGGACTCTGCTTCCAGAGTGGAGGGCGCCCTGTCCCAAGCTTCAGGGGTTATTGTGCAGCTGTTTTCAGAGATACTTCTAGGAGCCTGTAAGTTATCAGTTCTTCCAAGTTGCTATGATCTAAGGAGAGGTGTTTACTGTTCTTCTGGTCTGTGCTCTGGTCTGTGAGTGACCCCAAACACTCATTTCTGCCCTGGAACTGTGAGGAAGGTCTCCTTTCCACTGTGGTCCCAAGCTCTGCTATACTATTGTTCCTCCTTGCCCTAGGACCTCCACCCAGGAAAGACCCTTGTAATTTTCCTTTGACCAACTGCTTGATCTTTCCACCATCTGTGAACTGAGAGTTCTGAAAGCAGTCATTGCTGCTGCCACTGCTGTGGCTGGGACTGTGCTGGCATGACCTACACTAGACTTCACTCCTCTCTCACCCTGGTGTAACATACCTTTCCTGCTGACTTTCTAAATTGTCTTGAACTGGAAAATTGTTTCATTTCTTCTTTTTGTGAATTTTACCTTTAAGAATTCATTTAAAGTCCTTTTAAAAGTATTCGGAGGGGTTTAGGGGAGAACTCAGGTAAGTCCATGCATTTACTCTGCCATCTTAGCTCTACCTCTCCATATTTGTTATTTCTTACAGCATAATAATATTCCTTCATATTCATCCATTCCAATTTATTTAGTCATTTTTCAATGTTAGGACTCAGGTTGCTTTTATTTTGTTTATTTGTTTTGGTGAGACAATTGGGGTTAAGTGACTTGCTCAAGGTCACATAGCTAGTAAGTGTCAAATACCTGAGACTGTATTTGAACTCAGGTCCTCCAGACTCCAGGGACAGTGCTGTATCCATTGCACCACCTAGCTGCCCAGGACTCATAGATTGTTGAAAGTTTTTTCAAGTGAAAGATTGTGCTGTTAATACTTTTGTTGTCAGTTGTTTTTCCCTGCTGTTAATACTGAGTCAAATGGTACGAATCATTTTGCGGCTTTTATCTTGTGTCATATTGCTTTAAAGTATTTATGTATATATATATATATATATATATATATATATATATATATATATATATATATATATATATATATATATATATATATATATATATATATATGTGTGTGTGTGTGTGTGTGTGTGTGTGTGTGTGTGTGTGTATGTATGTATATATTCCAATTTATTAGTTTCACCAGCAATATAGTAGAGCATCAGTTTCTGTACTGACACACCCATACTGATTTTTAAATTTTAATGTCTTTTCCAATACAATTTTTGTAATGTCCTGGAACAAGTTTCTACAGATAATTTTCAGTATGAACATTTACACCTTGGAAATTAGCAAACACTACAAATCAGGACTTGATTCATAGTTTTATTGTTTTCATAGGATTGGGACCATAATGCAGAGAATTTTAATATTGCATTGTAAACTTCAAAATGTTCCAAGAGTACATTTCTGCCCCAAAGTTGTTAAAATATTTGCCAGCACCTGCATGGTGGTCCTTGAGAATTATTTTGAATTGTTTTACTCTGCTTATTATATATTGCTCTGAATATTTTTTCAGGTGGTTATCAGTAATATGTGTTTCTTCTTTTGAAAATTACCTATATAAAATTTTTAATATTTATCTTGGGAAAATAAACCTCCCTTTCAAATCTGTGTTTATTCATTATAGATGTCAAGTTTTAGTTGCAGATATTTATGCAAAA
The DNA here is from genome assembly GCF_028372415.1 of Notamacropus eugenii. Classification (NCBI taxonomy): domain Eukaryota; kingdom Metazoa; phylum Chordata; class Mammalia; order Diprotodontia; family Macropodidae; genus Notamacropus; species Notamacropus eugenii. The sequence goes on from NC_092876.1 coordinate 89,452,012, forward strand.
CTATTATCCAACTTAAATTTTTTTGGAGCTATTAATTTTTTTTGTTTTAGAAGTCATTGTGTGTGTATGTGTATGTGTGTGTGTGTGTGTGTGTGTGTGTGTGTGTTCAGTTTGGCATGTTATAAAAGTAGAGTAATGATAAACTTTAGAGCTTCCAAATGAGATTAATTAGGATGATAAAGGGCCTTGAGATTATGTCATATGATAATTGGTTGGAGAAACTAGGCATGTTTAACCTCATGTTTAGATTTAGGTGGGTCAAGGCATATTAATTCCTTTTTTTGCAAATTGATTTACTTGTTTTTGGTTTTCAACAATCACCTCCATAAGTCTTAAAATTTTCTCCCCATCTATCCCCTTCCCTCCCTGAGACAGCATACAATCTTATGTGGGTTTTACACATACATTCTTATTAAACACATTTTCACATTAGTCATGTTACATAGAAGAATTATAAAGAATGGGAGAAACCATGAGAGAAACCAAACCAAAACATAATACAAGAGAAAATAGTCTACTTTATTCTGCATTCCAGTCCCATAGTTCTTTCTCTGAACGTGGATGGCATTTTGCCTCAAGAGTCCTTTGGGAGTGTTTTAGGTCTTTGCACTGCTGTAAAGGGCTAAGTCTATCAGAAACAGTCATTGAACACTGTGGCTGTTACTGCGTACAATGTTCTCCTGGTTCTGCTCATTTCACTCAGCATCTGTTCATATAAGTGTTTCCAGGTTTTTCTGAAGTCTGACTGTTCATCATTTCTTATAGCACAATAGTATTGCATTACATTCACATACCACAACTTGTTCAACCGTTCCCCAATTGATGGGCATCCCTTCAATTTCCAGTTTGTGGCCACCACAAAGAGAGCTGCTATAAATATTTTTGTACATATGGGACTTTTCCCATTTTTATTATCTCTTTGGGATACAATTCTAGAAGTGATGTTGCTGCATCAAAGGGTATGCACAAGAATGAAGTCCCAATGGATACATGATCTAGGTATAAAGGCTGATAACACAAAAAATTAGGAGAGGAAGGAATAGTGTATTTGTCATTAGAATAGAGAAAGAAAATAGAGAAATTTGTGACCAAGTAAGATATAGAGATCATTATGAAGTATAAAACTGATAATTTTGATTACATTAAATTGAAGTTTTTGCACAAACAAATCGAGTGTTACAAAGAATAGGAGAGAAGTAGAAAACTGGGAAAGAAGTTTTTCAACTAGTATCTGTGATAAAGGATTCATTTCTAAAATACATAGAGAACTGAGTCAAATTTACAAGAATACAAGTCATTCTCCATTCGATAAATGGTCAAAGTATATGAACAGGCAGTTTTCAGAGGAAGAGATTAAAGCTATCTATAGTTATATGAAAAAATGCTCTAAATCACTATTGATTAGAGAGATGCAAATAAAAATAACTCTGAGGTACCACATCACACCTATCAGATTGGTTAACCTGGCAGAACAGTAAGATGATAAATACTGGAGAAGATATGGGAGAGTCGGAACATTTAATTCATTGTTGGTGGAGCTGTGAGCTGATCCAACCATTCTGGAGAGCAATTTGGAACTATGCCCAAAGGACTACAAAAATGTGCATACCCTTTGATTCAGCAATACTACTTCTAGTACTGTATCCCAAAGAGATCATAAAAATGGGAAAAAGTCCCACATGTACAAAAATACTTATAGCAACTCTCTTTGTGGTGGCCAAGAACTGGAATTTGAGGGCATATTAACTCTTGAATGGAGGACTTTGATTTCATTCATGAGAGGAGGATACAACTTTTTTATTTTCTGTTCTAGAGGACAGAAATAGGAGCAGTGAATAGAAATTTCAAAGTAGTTCTGGACTACTATGGCAAGACTCATGTTAATCCCCTCTTCATCTCTCTCCCAACCCCATTTCCAAAGGTGGTGTGTTGTGAAGCAACCTGATCTGCTGCAGCTTAATTTAGTTTTGGTTTGGATTGGTTTAGAGATGACTCCGAGTCTCAGGTTTGATGTAGATGTATATACATATATATATATATATATATACACACACACACATACATACATACACATATGTATACATATATGTTATATATACCCCACATATATATAATTTATTAATAATAATAGTGATAATAATAATATAGGTCTCAATCAGTATATCTCAACAGTTGAGATTGTCCCTACAATCAGTAAGTCTGAACAGTTATATCATAATCAGTAAGTCTCAGTAGGTATCCAATATTACCACAATTGATCAGCATCAACGGGGGAAATATCCACCTCTGGATCATGCAGCTGGGGAGTCCTGAGTCAGTCTCCAGAGTTTAGATGGGTAAGTTCTGGACTACGTGTCAGTACCATGGGGTGGAGGGACTCTTGAAGATGATTTAGGACCTTTAGAAGTTACTTCTAACCAAGAAGGCATTTTGCCAATTAAATGCGTGATTGATGGGAAAGGAGCTTTTCTCAAAACATCCTTGAGAGCATCGCTGTTTAGGAATGTCTGATTCCCATAGGAGTGGCCAGTCCTCCCAAGGCAGCAGACATCATAAACACAGGACTCTTCATTGTCTAGCTAGGAATAAGATTAGTTTAAATTAGATTGCAGACATACTGAGTAAGGTCAGAATGTCCTAAATGAATTTATGCATCACAGGTGAATTGACCTAAAATGAGGGTAAGGACTCTTCCTAGCCAGAAGCATAAAAATACTGCACTGTGTAGTGAGTGAGGGACTTCTCAGCTCTCTTCAGCCTGTTTTTACTTGGTGGTCGGTGGCCTTGAGGTCTGTTCATGGAAGATCTGGGGAAGCTGTCCTGACTTGCACATCTGCTTAGTTGAGTGATTGATACCAGAACCTGCAGGATCAGTGTTGTCCACTATGTTAGATATTGGCAGTGATAATGAGCTGGTTTTATGGTAATGGGTCAAGATGCCAGATATAATATGAGTGTGAAAAACAGGGTTAATGTGAATAAAAGGAGATATTATGATGTCCTTCTTCAAATATGATGCCCAAGACTCACACAATATTTTATATTTGACCTGACAAAGCTTATGATAATGTCCTATTCTTTGAGCTGAATGCTTATTTTAATTAGCAAAGCCTAGATTAAAGCAGTATTTCTTGGCTATTAAATCACATCTTTAACTTACATTGTTTTCATTCAAATAAAACCCCCAGCTTCTGTCTAGCCATATCCCTATCATCCTGTAGTTTTGTGGTTGATTTTTTTTGAACCCAAGCTCAAGACTTAACATTTAATCTATATTGAATTTAATTGTTTTAAATTTGGCCCATTACTCCAACCAATAAAGCCAGTTATGGATCTTGAATCTTATCTAACACATTAACAATTCTTTCTAGTTTAGTGTTATCTACACATTTGATGAGATGGCATCTTCCCCTCTTTTTAATTCAATTGGTAATCCAAACTAGCGCGTAGGGCAGAGATCTATGGCATACCACTATAGCCCTCTTTATTGGATGACAATGGTCCATTAATACCAATGTTTTGGGAGCAGTTATTCAACTGGTTTCAAATTCTTCTATCTGAATGAACATCTATTTTAAATCTCTCGGTCTTGTTCAGAAGGATACCATGAATGATTTTATCAACTATCTTTGTTAAATCAATTATACTTTGTCACTGGCATTCCCAGGACCTACAATCCAAGTCAGAAAGTGAGTTGGTTTGCCTGACATAAGTAAAAATCATGGAATCTTCAAGCTGGAAGGACCCTATATGCCATCTAGTCCATCCCAGACTGAGCATGATTCCCCCTCTATTTAAACCCTAATGAATGGTTATGCAGTATCTACATTAAATCCTCAATTACAATTTTGAGGGAATCTCATTTCCTTTTTGGAGAAATTTAATTTTTAATTTTTTCTTCTATTGTATAAATGTCTATCTCTTTGTAATGTCCACTCATTAGAATTATTTTTGTGTTCTCAGGCCAAGCAAAATAGGTGAATTACTGTTGGTAATTATGAAATTATGGAGAATGGCAGCAGTGTTGTACTTCTTTGCTATTATTTAGCAGTTTCAGTTGTGTCTGACTCTACATGATCCCATTTGGGGTTTTCTTGGCAAAGATACTACAGTAGTTTGCCATTTCATTTTGCAGGTCATTTTACATATGAGGAAACTGAGGCAAACAGTATTAAATGACTTGCCCATGGTCACTCAGCTAGCAAGTATCTGAGGTTGGATTTGAACTCATGTCTTCCTGACTCTGGGCCTGGTGCTCTATGCACTGCACCTCCTAGTTGCCTGTTGTAGTCCTAGAAATGGGGAAATATCTCAATTTTGAAAAGGGGAAAAGTACGGATTCCTCAAATTATAGGTTTGTGAATGAATGTGTTATTGATTCTGGGCATAATTTTATGCTGAATTAATTTGTTCTCTTTTCCCCCAAAACATGGAGCTTATCCTGAACACTAAAGAGGATAGAGAAATTGGCATCTTTTACTATTTTTATTTTGTCTGAACAGTAGAAGAATAGGGCTGAATCCATAAAGATTTTACTCATGCTATTCCTTCCCCCACCCCATGTCAGGGCTATAAAGTTTGATATTTCAGGAACATGGTTAATTGTCTGGGATCCATTTTTATTCAATGGATATTTATCAAGTGTTTACTACATGCCCAGTACTGAGTTAGGTATTGTAAAGGAACCAGAAGAAGCAGTAAGTCAATGAGTGAATTGGCATTTCTTAAGTACCCACTATGTGGCAGGCACTGTATTAAGCCCTGGATAAAATTCACATTCTCAAAGTGTTTACAATCTTGCTGCAAAGGGGATAATTCAAATTCTCTATATGGGGGGATAATGTGGATATAAAGGGTGGTGTATACCTTTGCAACACTGGGTGGGAGTATGCTCCTTTTCAATGCCCCATTGATTTGATAGGTGGCTTTGCATAGAGCCATGAGGTGGTTGAATTCCTTCCAGGTAGAGCTGATGGCAAGAGAGTTTGAGAGTAATTCTTAGGTTGTAGGAAAACCTATGGGGATGCAAGGCAAAATATCATATGCCCCAATCAGTTACCAACTCGGGACCTAACCACAGAAGGGGGGAGAATGTCAAACCGCACCAGTATCTTTGCCAAGAAAACCCCATGGACAGAATTGGAGTGGTATGTGTGGTCCATGGGATCATGAAAATTTGGACGTGACTGAATGACTGAACAATAGAGATTTCTTTGGTGTTGCCTCAGTGGATTGGTTTTATACTGTAATAGAATCACAGATGCAGATAAAACAAAGAGGCATCAACTTTCTCTAAGATCCCTTGATCCCTTCAGTTGCCTAATCATTCTATGAAGGTGATCCTGTGCTTCTTGAAGGTTCAAAATCTCTACCAGCTGAGCATAAACTGGAAAGACTTCAAATATGATTTCAGTATGTTTGTCATAAGGCCCCGCCTATATTGAAAAAAGATAATAACTAGACGATTCATTTTTTTTCATTTTGGCTACAAAAACTCAGGAAGACTGCCCACTAAGTAATGGAAAGATTGAGACTTACACTGTTAGAGAGAACATCTACAGGAATAATGTCTTGTATCCATAAAGTATTGAATAAATGTATGTTGAATGAACGAAGTCATGGAAGTTACTAGGGCACTAAATGTATATTTCAAATCTTTAAATATAGAGATTGTAAATGAGAGGAGAGAAAATCCTCTACCAGGTCAGGTGAATAATTGGCACCAGAGTCAGCACTGTGAAGAGGGCTTTCTGAGAAAAGAGAGGAAAAATTTTTCAGTGTGTCCAGAATCCTGACAATAAAGAGGAAGTTGAAAGCCAAAGTCAAGGCTCATAGTCACTTTGTCTTACATGATACCAGCAGTGAGGATTCTGTACACCCAACCCTTCCAACTTAGATAGCTAAGGTTGATTGTGGAGTGGTTGAGGATTGAGCAGATACCACAGAGTTATATAGTTTTTCATTTTGGATTCAGACTGACAGTCGAAATTCTATCTAAATGAATGATAAGAGGAAATTAATAATGAGGAAATGTTAAAAACTCCAAAAATCATATAGGGAGTATAAGCAACTGCTCTTGGCTCCCTCCTCTAGGCAACTATCTTTCTTGTTCACTTCCTCAATAGCTTCTACCCTGGCCTGTCCATGTCTTAAACACGGGTTTCCGCAATTCCTTATGATTAGGACTCAAATGACCTAATCTGGATGTTCAGGGGTTAATTCCAGTGCATTCCCAAGAGAAGCAAGGAGAGAGAGAGACTCATTCCTGGCTTATAGGGATTCACTTTTAATCCCCATGGACTCTTGGAAGGGACTTTATCAACTAGTCCCATTGCCTACCACCCACTTTTCCATACTCTCCTACTCATTCCTTCATGCCTGTTTATCCATCTATTCTCAGCCATTGTCCCCCACTGAGTCCTGACATTTACTGAATTGTCAACTTCCCACAGCATCAATAATTATACCCTCAGTCTTCCAAACATGATCACTTCTCCACCCTCAGTGAAACACACATACCCACCTTCACATTCACTGTCTCTAATCCTTAATTTACTCTCTCCATCCCTCAATTAGTCCCTATACCCACCTTCTAATATCTGCTTTTTCACTTTGCAACCCTTACTTAATCCTGCTGCTCACTCACTATTCTTTTCTGAATTCTTTATGCCCACACAGTTCACCCACCATCCCAACTCCTGTCCTCACCTAGGATCAATCCAAGCCTTCCTCCATCTACTTACTGTTCCTATCTGAGCTCCCATCACTCACAAGTCCACTTAGTGCTTCACACAGATTGCCAACCTTTACCTGCTCATCTTGGTATCCTTCCCTGAAGCTACACAGATTCAGGTTTATTTCCTTCACCTCTTTTTCTCCTCCTCCTCCTCATCTCGAAGTATCCTTTGTAACTCTCTGCTTGTATTCTAAGTGGATAATGGTGAGTCTACAAGGGAACTTTTCGACAATTTTTTTTTTGCCATATCTCAATAATCTGCAGGAGACAAAGAAGGGCAAATTTGAAGAACATGAAGGTCAATATGTATTCAGAAGGATTAGTAGGGTAGAGATTTAAAAGAAATGATGGAGATGAGATGGGGTTAGAAAGCCTGGTAGAAATGGGCTTTGTATGCATATTTGGGGCCAGCTGGTGTTCAGTTCATCTTGCCAGAACACAACTTTCTAGGATCACTTTTGAGTGTGAATGTGTTTCTCAGATCATCCAATTTCTGGATTCCAGTCATGGAAATGTTAGAGCTGGAAGAGAGGGGGGACTTTGGAGATGTTCCTGCTAAACTTTTTCACTTAAGGATAAGTGAAATGAGCACCAGAGAGATGAAGCGACTTTCACAAAGATGCAGGGAGTAAATAAAGCCTAGGAAAGGTTTTGGTAAATGCTTGACAACCAGCTCTCCCCTCTAAAATATACATGACACAGTTTTAAGTTTACTCTGCATTTTCTCCACCACTTCTTTAAGTATAGAGGTCAACAAAACAGTAAACCAATCTGTGATTTGTGGCATTTGTCTCTTTCTGAGGTATAATTTCTCATACTGAAAGTTTAACTACCAGTTTCCTCTCCCGAGGCCCAAATGAGCCAGTTCTAACACTTCACTGAACCTAGGTCTCTAAAATCCCATTTCAGGTTCCTAGGACCTGGAAATCAACTCATCTTTTTTCTGTTACCATCCTCTATTTCTCATTTCCTTATGGAATGGGACAATCTCCAAAATTCTCTCTTTTCCTCTGATCTCTACAGCAAACACAGAGCCCTGTGAGACTGTTTCAGGTTTCACTTTAAATAACTACAAGAAAAGAAGGGAGAGTAAAAGTAACTCAAGAAAAGTTAGAAAGTCAGAAAACCACAGACTTCTTAAGAGTCTTAGTCAAAACTTTCCCAGAGATGACTGTAATTTTGGATATTTTGTGTAATAGTCAACATTTTTATATTGCTTTAAAGATTTGTAAAGCATTATGCAGGTATTTGATCATCTGCTCTGTACAACAGACTTGCTGGGTATGCTCTTAGCATTCCTATTTTTCAAATGAGGAAACAGAAACTGAGAAAAGTTAAGTGACTCGCTCAAGGTCACATAGCTTATAGGTATCTGAGGCAAGACTTGAACTCAGGTATGCCTCGACTGTAAATCTGGCATTTTATTGTATCATCTAGTATGGTTTGGTCAGTGAAATGTTGGACTTGGAGTCAGAAAGACCTGACTACATGTGAATCTTGCCACTGACATTAACTTGCTGTGTGACTCTAGGCAAGTCATTTAACCTCTCTCGGTCTCAGTTTCCTTAATTACAAAATGAAGGGGTTGGGTATGATGACCTCTCAGGTTCCTTCCAATTCAGACTCTATGATCATATGATCCAGTTAGACCCTGAAGAGAGCTAATGCACTCAGGGTGCATTGAGAGGCACATGTTCAGGTCTATAGAGGGGATGGTCCATTTGTATCCTCCCCTAGTCACTTCACATCTGAAATTTTGTGTTTTAATCTGGAAACTAAAGTTTCAAAAGGCCGTGGATAAGTGAAGAATATTCTGAAGAGGGAAACCATGATGATGGACTCATGTAACCTTGAATCCATATCATATTGGATTGGTTGGTGTAGCTGTGAATGTTTAGACTGGAAAAGAGAAGATTTATAGGGTAAGTCACAGTTATCTTCAAGTACTCAAAGGGCTGTCATGTGGAAGTCAACAAGTAGGTGAGCACCTACTATGTGCCAGGTACTCTAAGTGCTAGATATACAAAGAAAGTCAGAAACAGTTCCTATCCTCAAGGAACTAAAAAAAATCCAATGGAGAAGGCAATATGCAAGCAACTATGTACAAACAAGACCCATACAGATACATGCATACACACATACATACATAGATACATATGTATTTTAGGCATGTATTCTATTTGCTCTCTGAGGGTAGAGTCAGGAGCAATGGGTTGAAGTTGTAATGAGACAAGTTTAGGTCTGATGTCAAGGAAAAGTTTCCTAATAATTAGTGCAGTTTAAAAGTGGGTTCCTTGGGGATGTTGCAAATTCCCCCTCACTGGAGGTCCTCAAATATATCTTGGATGACCACTTGTGTGATGTTGTAGAGAAGATGTGTCTTTAGGTATTTGTTGGACCAGCTGATATTCTGTGAATCTATGAATGGACTTAAGGCTCAGCCTACTCTTACATTAGTTCCTCATTTTTTTCTTGTCTTGATGTTCTGAAAGAACACTGACCAATTTCTCCACATCTTATCCTTTCAAATAGGAAGTCTTTGTCCTAAGACTCACCCATTGCCTTCTTTAGCAGCAGAACCCAGAGGATAAGAGAATAGGATGCAGCAGTGCTACAGTTGGGTCTTGAGTACACACAGGACTCAAATGAGTTTTATCCATGTTTACAGAGCACTCTAGATGCTTCTTTTTTATTTTAATATTTCCCTTCTTCAAAAGAAAGGCATCTTATCTTGTTTTCTAAAAAAATGGCAAAAATGTATGAGAAAAGCCTAGCCAGGGTTCCAAGTTCATGCTAATTACGTAGTTTGGTGCATAAGTAAAGGAAATTTTGAATCATTTATTCGTTAGTCTAGTTAACCAGATATAGTCCATCCTGTAGCCTCCAAGAAAGATAGTTGCCTTGTCTCAGTTCAGCCAGATGGGAAGCTGGGCTCAGGAAAACTTATTTACCTTACAATCTCTCTCACTTACAGTTTGTTCCTTTTTTATATTCTATTTGTACTGCTACAGGCCAATCCATTCTCTGGGACGTAAACATCAGCTGAGACTTTTCTACTTTTTCTTTATATAGGGATCTTGGTCTTGAGGAAATGATGCTACCCCCAAATTCACTGCATCACCTGTAGATCTGACATCTTGCTCCTGAGGGCCCAGGGTATCAGGGCTATGAATACTTTTAGGGTCCTTTCACCATATGGGTAGAACAAGAAAGAATGGGCTGAAATTTTAGCAATATGGATTGGAGTGAGGTAAAGTGCTTCTTCACAGTAAGGGGAACGGGATAATGTGTGGTCCTTCACTTCTGTCATCTTCCTTGACCCAAGGTGCAGGCATTAACTGGCTCTGACATGAACTGAAGTTTGAACTGGGTCACATGGGGTGGGAGGAGATGGGGGCAAAATGCCTGGGGAAGGGAAATTTTCCTTGTTTGTGTGAAGTGTATAATGTCATATATGTTTGCATGTTATGTCAGTATACTTGTCTGTGTGCTTCCTCATTTGTGTTTGTGTATAGGCATTTGTGTGTACGTATATGTTGCTTTAGGTATCTCTGTGCATACTGTATGCAAATGAATGCTGTTTGTATGTTCTCAAAAGAGGAGGAAGACATGCATCAATGTGTTGGGAGTTCTCTATGAAGAAGGAGCATAGGGCAAATGAAGGTGGGTAGAATTGCTGTTGTGTTTGGAAGTGGTCTCATTGTTGGTGACAGTGCCCAATATGGAAACCAAAGGACCAGGGAAAATACTTCTTAACGGTATATTTAATAAAGATCAAGAGATTGTTCTGACCCCTAAATCCTATTGTCTAAGTTCCACCTTGGACCACCACTTTGGTCAACGTCCCCCATTAGATACAGCAAACATTTATTAAGTGCTTACTATATATGAGATGCTGTTTCAAATGCTGGAGATAGAAAACCAAGAAAACAAGATAGTCTCTACCTTCAAAGAGCCTACCTTCTAATAGGGGAAGAAAGCACATAAAGGAAAAATTTGAAAACTAAGGGTGGGGATGGGGGTAGACTAGATGCTAGGGGGAAGGGAGCAATGTGGCTGGGATCTCTAATGACATGGAACCAACTATCATCTGGTCAGGCCCTGAGTGGGGTCTTCCTCAGGGAAGAACGAGGGACAATTTATAGGTGAGGCAGAGTGAAGAGCAAGCTATGAAGAAAGTAAGTAAGCAGTGTGGCTGGACCTTCTGATATGGCAAGTGCTTCATCATTGTCAATAGATACACCAACAGAAAGCAATTAGCCTTACTAAGGCAGACTAGATCCCATAATATAGAGATTCTTTGTAAGAAGCATGCCAGTTATTTAATTATCCAGCAGGAGTTTGGATGCAGGCTAGAAGACTTGTGAAGCAAATAATTGGATGAAGTTAGGATAATTTTCTTCTTAAAATTCTATTTAATAAATATTTATTAATGTCTATTATATGTAAGGTAGTGTGCTACTCATCGGAGATATAAAACCATAATCACTAATGTTCTTGCCCTCCAGGTGTACTTCTACTGGAGGGGTGCATGAGTATGTATATGGATACAATATGTACCATTTCCCCACTTTTGAGAACACTTCTCAGAAACAGTAAAATAAATTGGAGACTAGAATCCAAACAGACATTAATTTTATCCATAATTTAAAAAATTACACCTAACATGTAAAACAGAGTTCCCTTGTTCAGAGATGCTGAATGAATTTTTGAGAAAGGGAAGGGGCCATTTTCTCCTCAGCAAAGGGAAGGGTTTTCTTAGGGCACTTTGTAGGGTGCCCTAAGAATTGTATTTTTATTTTAGTGCCTTGAATCTCCCATACCTCAATCTTATGTGCCACAATATGTCTCAGTGATAGACCTTTGAATGGATTTCCCTATTCCTCTATCCCCTGACACTTTTTCCTTCTCTTCTACTTAATGCTTTGGTTCTTTCTTTGCAGTTGACATGTACAATATGAAAGATTCCAATGTCACCTTTGTCAACCCCTTATATTTCACCCTATTGGGAGTCCCTGGCCTGGAGTCTGTGCAGCACTGGATGGGGATTCCATTTTGCATTATGATCCTCCTTGCAATTGTGGGGAACTGTACCATCTTGTCTGTGATCTGGAGGGACCCATCACTCCACCAACCCATGTACCTTCTCTTGGCAATGTTGGCCATCAATGACCTTGGTATTTTCCCTGTCCTATTCCCTAAAACCTTGGCCATCCTCTGGTTCAACCTCAAAGAGATTGAATTCAATGTGTGTCTGACCCAAATGTTCTTTGTGCATGTCTTGGCAGGGTTTGAAACTGGGATTCTGGTGGCCATGGCATTGGATCGCTATGTAGCCATATGCCGCCCCCTGAGATACACAGCTATCCTGACCCCACAAGTCTTGCTGGGGATTGCAGTGATGGTAGTTATGAGGGCTGTGCTTCTCATCTCATTCTGTCCCATCCTCATCAAACTAAGGCTAACATCATTCCCCTCCACAGTAATAGCTCATTCTTACTGTGAGCACATGGCAGTGGTGAAACTAGCTATAGGTGACACTCAAGTCAACAAGTTCTATGGTTTGGCTATTATCCTGAGTTTGTGTTGGTGTGATATCTCCTTCATCTCTACTTCCTACATTCTTATCTTCAGGGCTGTTCTGAGGCTGCCAGGGAAGGAGGCCAGGGTCAAAGCAGTCAATACCTGCACAGCTCACATCACCATTATAGTACTCAGTTATTCACTGGCACTCTTCTCCTTTCTTGCTCACCAATATGGTCACCATGTAGCTCCTTATGTCCACATTCTCCTGGCCAACATCTACCTCTTAGTACCCCCTGTGGTGAACCCCATTGTCTATGGAGTGAAGACTAAGGAGATCCGCATTCGAGTGATCACAATGTTCTCCCTTCAGAGACAAAAGGCTTAAATTTTAACTCATTTTTGTAACAAGGATTAGCCTATGAACTTGAAAAGCATTTGATCTTTGTCTCTGGAAGACATTGTATGTCTCTTTCTAAGAAAAAATGTCTAAATGATATGGATTCTGAATAATATTTTGAAAGGCCAATGAAAAGCACAACTCTCATTCCATAATACTGAGTTTATACAGTTTGAAATACTATGACCACTTGCCTAGCACAGGGACACAAAAACACTTATGAATTTTTGCAGAGGGTCAGGAGTTTGGAATTAGAAGATTGTCTAATCAAGAACCTTGGGGTAATTAGAAATAAATTCCCCCAAATGGGTAAGGACCTCAAACCAACATGGCAGCAGAATGGCAATGAATGAAGCAGAGGGAAGGGTAATTAAGGTATTAAAGTTTTTTTCTTCAGAAGAAGAACCCAATAATGATGTGCAAATCAGGTCTGTTAATAGAGATATTTCTTATAAGGTCCACACACAGGGGAATCTTGTGTTTCTTGTATGGTGGAAGTGGTAGATACTGAGGTTGTTGATCCTTCAGAGCATGAATATTTAGTGCTTTGTTGTTGGTCTTTATGGTAGACAAGCATGTCTCTGTTGATCTTGCCTTCGTCCAAATTGGGTGTACAGCCTAAATACGTTGTTCACCAGAACTGGAATTAGAAATGCCTAAAGCTGAAAAGCCCAGCTTGGAGTTTCTTGTCTCAAGAGTAATTGCTGAGATTATTCCTCTCTCTTGTGCAGGTAGGAGGTTTTGGGTTCACTCAATAAATACTACAGTATTTAGTAAAGACTCAACATCCCATTTTCTCATGACATTGGACATAATCACAGAATGTCAGGTCTAGAAGGAATCTCAGAAATCATCAAATTCAAACCCATCCTTGAAGCAAGATCCTCTATATTTCAACCAACCGAAAGATGGGCTTTTGCTTCAGGAAGCTGGTTAGGATCACTATTCAGTTTTTCAAATGTAATTTAGATTTTTCTCTTCACATTAAAATGTGGACCCAGCTTAACTGTAGAGTGCAGGTATGGTTAATTGAAAAATAATTTGGCAGGTCTTTCTACCTTCCCCTCTCCCCCATACATATCTATGATTGATTCAGTGTCAGTTTCCCATGATGCAGAAATGCCTTTTTCTAATGCAGATGGTAATTCGTATATAACTTATAGTCTCAGGGAACTTCCTGGGAATACTGAAAGGCTAAGTGATATTATCCAATTTAAGCATTTATCCTATTTAAAGTGAAATTATCCTATTAAAAAAAACTGACTAAACATAAGAAGTTTAGGAAAGACTATCAAAGTTTATACATTTAACATAAAGTCTAGAGAAACAAATGCCTCAAAGAAGGTCTTTTAAAAAAAGTCACAATATGACTTCAAATCCAATTTGAGTTGCTTACCACCTGTGTGACCCTGGGAATATCATTCAACTTACATCTGCCTTAAGTTTCTCATTTGTAAAATGGTGATTATAATATCACCTACCTCCCAGGATTGTTGTGAAGATAAAATGAGATAATATTTGTAAAGCACTTTGTAAAATTTAAAGCGTTATATAAATGTTAGTCATAATTGTCTCCAGACCTAATTGTAAAGCTTCTTTAAAAAATCATAAACTTAAAAACCATTAACAAAAATACATCTTCAAGTAAAGAATCCCTTTTTGTAAAAATATTGTACATGAGATCATCATTTACAGTTTGTTAAAAAGCTTGTATTTAACAAGATGGCAATAAAAACCTTGGTTTCCATATCTCCTTTTGAATTCTTTCTTTTCAGTGTATTTTTTTCCATTATTTTGTGCATTTAGGGTTAGTGTGCATATTGTGACTTTGTTCTGCTTTCTTCACGGTGCATCACTTCATGTATCTTACTAGCATTCTTCTGATTTGAATTATTGTTCATTATAGCACTTAATATTCTTTTATCTTCATTTACTCCAATATGTTCAGTCGTTCTTCAAAAGTAGGAACAATGTATGGTTGACATTAGATTAGTTTTTTAAATGAATGATGGTGTTGTGATTGTTTTTGTCCAGTCAGTTTTTTCCCCCCTGTAAATACAGGGTCAAAGGATATGAATATGTTTGTGGTTTTTATCCTGTCCTATTGCTTTAAAAATACATAAATTTACAGCTTCACTCTCAATTTAATGGAATGCCAATTTCTCTACAGATATGTCAACATGAAATTTTATCATTTTAACTATCTTGATATGATGGGCTGGAGCCAGACCGTTTGAGCATTTATATTTTAAAAATTGGCAAACACTACAAATCAGGGCTTGATTCATTGTTTTGCTCATTGTGAAGAGTTAAGCAGTGATGGAAAAACTTTTTAATAATGAAGATTAAACTTCAAAGTGTGCCAAGCTGGTCGTCAAAACATTTGCTTGTATACCTTTAGGTTACTTGAGAATTGTTTTTAGTTATGTCACACCAGTTATCTCTAATAACTTTAAATACTTTTTCAAATAGTCATTGGTAATGTGTGTTTCTTCTTTTGGAAACTACCAGTTCAAGTTTAAAAAAAATTCATTTCTTGGGAAATGAGTCTTTCTTCCAAATCTATTTTAATGCCTTACAGATGATAGATTTCAATCTGAAAGATTTATGAGAAAAATATTCCATAATTTATTTTTTTATTCTAGAATCATTTTAATTGTTCAAAATGTCTTTGTGTATGTGTGTTTGTTTAGTTGTGTGTCAAATGATAAGTAGGGCTCAGAGACCATCTAATCCAAATGGTATCTGAACAAAAATCCCTTCTTACAATAGACCTGACAAATGGTCATATAACTATTACTTGAAGACCTCCAGTGAGTAAGAACCTTCTACTTCCCAAGGCATTCCATTCTACTTTGGGAACACTCTATTACCAGAAAGGTTTTCCTTATAACAATCTTTTGTCCAGAGGTGATTTTTTATCTAGCACAATGGAAAACAGAACCTGAGAGTTATGGTATCAAATACTTACCTAAGCCTAGATACAAATGAGTACAGTTCCACAGGTCTTCCATGAACAGGTCTCATTGATATTGACTACTAAATAAAATCAACTTGAAGAGAATTGAAAAGTCCCAGACCAAGATGTAGTTCAGTCTTTACATGTTGCTTTCTAGGTTCATCCACCTGGAGGGAGGCAGATTGAATGAAGCAGATCTGTACCATAGTCTCCCAGCCCATGACACTACTTTTCTGTATTTTCTAGACATTGTTCCTAGTTTTATGAGAGGCAGAGGAGGAAGAAGAAAAAATGAAGAAAAAGACTATAAAGAGTGTCTAATCCTTCTACATGGAACGCCTTCTGATACTTTAAGACTGCCTCACTAAATTTTCTATTGTTGAGGCTAAACATACTTGGTTCCTTCAACCAGCTCTCACATGTTGTAATCTCAAGACCCTTTACCATCATAGTTACTCTTCACTGGGAGCTTGAAAAATATACTCCACAAAAATCAATGAAAGAGGAAAAAGACCCATATGAAAGGAAAGAAAGAAAAGAAGAAGGAAGGGAGGGAAAGAGGAAGGAAAGAAAGAAGCAAGGAAGGAAAAGAAAAATGCATGTCACTCTGTTCTTTGAGTCCGTCAGCTCTCAATCTAGAGGTGGATAGCATATTTATCATGAGTCCTTTGTATTTGTGTTTGGTCATTGTGTTGATCAGAGTTCCTAAGTCCCTCAAAGTTATTTATCTTTACAATATTATAAAGCTATATAGCTTGGTTACATTTTTGTTGAGTCCCTTGAGTTGATTTTTAATTTTTATAAACCATTACAGCACTTCTGACACTATTCTTATAGGACTGTGCTAACTTTTTAAAAATTAATTGTGAGTTTTTCCATTTACTTTCTATCTTCTATATATATATGTGAAAAGATCTGAATTTGTTAAATGTCAAATATGTGCTTTTTATCACATTAAGAAAAAATTCTTCCATTTTGTATTTTTTACTGTTTTAAGATAAAATGGAATTTATATTTTATCAAATCAAAATCCCTTACTGAATCTATTGATTTTTTCTTATTGGTTTGACTTAATATACTGATTAGGCAGCTAGATGGCACAGTGGATAGAGTTCCAGGAAGTCAGGAAGACTCATCTTCCTGAGTTCAAATCTGACCTTAGACACTTACTAGTGTGTGATCCTGGGCAAATCACTTAACGCTGCTTTCCTTAGTTTCTCATCTGTAAATAAGCTAGAGAATTAAATGGCAAACCACTCCAGTATCTTTGCCAAGAAAACCCCAGCTGGGGTCGTGAAGAGTTAAACACAACTGAAAAATGATTGAATAACCAAAAAAATATACTGGCATTTCCCCTTGAACCACTCTTGGCTCTGATATTTAAGCTTTTGCCTTATTTTGCTGGGAACTAGGCCTTCATGCTACCCACACTCCAATAATTCCTACCTTAGTCTTCCTGCATCTCCTTTATTCTTTCCCCCTTTCAGCTTCTCTTTTATCTTCCTTGATTAGAAGACAAACTTCTTGAGGGAAAGGACAATCTTGTTTGCTTGTATTTGTGTCTTCTATGCTAGTACAGAGCCCAGCACAGCATAAGTGTTTAATAAATACCATCTTATCTGTCTATCTATCCATTTATTCATCTATCTATTCATCTGTCTGTCTATCTATCTATCTATCTATCTATCTATCTATCTATCTATCTATCTATCTATCTATCTATCTGTCTGTCTGTCTGTCTGTCTGTCTGTCTGTCTGTCTGTCTGTCTGTCTGTCTGTCTGTCTGTCTATCTATCTATCTATCTATCTATCTACCTGTCTGTCTGTCTGTCTGTCTGTCTGTCTGTCTATCTATCTTCTATCTCCATCTTTATATTCCTGGTACAAATTCTACTAGTTGATGATATTTGACATATTGCTGAAACAATTCATTGTTTTTTTAATTGAATTATCCCTGCCCTAATCCCATTTCCAAAAAAAAAGAAAATAAAAAAAGATGTTAGCAGTACTAAATCTCAGATTATAGGACAAAAGCTCAAAATATTTTTAAAAATTTTGACTAATGACATGGATTTGGTATATTATATAAAAAAGCAATCATTGTGTTCCATAAATCCTGAGGCAAGGGTTCACTATTTTGATAAAAACTTCTGAGAAAACTGTAAAAATCTAGAAGAAATCAGAGTTAGGTGAATAGTTCAAACCACAAACCACAATAAACTACCAATGAACATGTCATTATATATAAAGTGCCATATAATAAACGATAGAGAGGAGAAAGGAAGAAAATGCCTTTTGCAACTATGGAAAGAGGAACAGTTCAAGACCAGCAAAGAGACTAACAGAAGATAAAATGGACAATTTGGATTACATAAAGTTGAAAATCCAAATCAATAATCTAATATGTTAAAAATTGGGAAGGAAATACTTAAGCAGGAAAGAGATGTTTGCAGTCAGTTTTTGATAAAGGTCTTATATCCAAGGTATATAAGGAATTGATGAAATTTATAAGAATAAGAGCCATTCCTCAAAAGACAAATGGTCAAAGAATATGCATATGTAATTCTCAAGGAAAGAAATGCAACATAAAAATGCTCCAAATTACTATTAATTAGAAAAATACAAATTAATACAATTTTGAAGTTTCATCTCATATCCATCAGATTCCCTAAAATGATAGCTATTGGAGAAGACAAATACACTGGCAAACTGTTGGTAGAGCTCTGAAGTGGTCTAGGTATCTGAAATCATTTTGGAACCAACCCCACCTCTCTCCAAGTCAATAAAGTGTAATTATCTTTTGAAAATCCAGTGATAACAACATTAGACCTATACTTCAAAGAGATAAAAGGCAGAAGAAAAAAAATTTCTTACAAAAATGCTTCTTAATAATTCTTAATATGGTGACAAAGATCTGCAAGTAAAGGAGATTTTCCTTAAGTTGGTAATGGTTGGGCAAATTGTGGTATATGGATATAATGGTATATTGTTTCAACATAAGAAATAATGAAATGGATGGTTTAAGACAAACATGGGAAGATATTTGAAATGATACAGAGTGAAGTTAGAGAAGAGAACTCATAACAACAACATTTTAACAAGAACTCTAATCAATGTAAAGAATAGCAATGATCCTAGAGGACTGATAATGAACATGTTGCTTACCTCCTGAGAAGAGAAGTTGAATCTTGCATAACTTTTCAGACATGGCCAATGTGTGTATTTGTTTTGATGGACCATAGATATTTGATACAAGAGTTCTAATTTTTTTCAACTGTTTTTTGGGCAAGTTGAGGGCCAAGGGGGAGCACTAGAAAAAGGATTATTAATATCAAAGAAGGAAGAGAAGTCATTGAAACATTAAAAATATCTATAGAACAAGACATAAGAAATGTCAATAGGAAACGGAATAATAATTAGAACAGTTCTGAAAATAACTGAATATATTATGTACTTAAAAAGAATAATAATTAAGAGAATGCTTTACACACATATTTAAAGAATTTAATGAAAATATTTAAAGGGAAAGGATAAGTTTTTGCAGCCAATTCTGCAGTGAAATGTATCTCTCCAATTACCCAACGGGCTGAAAATTACAAGTGATACAAGATTGCACATGGGTTTAGTGTTTGATTTCAAGTAAAAAACATTTGAATAAGTAACCTAGCAGTTAGGTGGCACAGTGGATGGAGAACCAGGAAATCAGAAAGACTTATCTTTGTGAATTCAAATCTGGCCTCAGACACTTCCATGCTGTGTGACCCTGGGCAAGTCACTTAACCCTGTTTGCCTCAGCTCCTCACCAGTAAAATGAGCTGGAAAAGGAAATGGCAAACTACTCCAGTATTTGGAAACCGCAAATGGGGTCATGAAGAACTGGAAATGACTGAAATAACCGAACAATAACAACAAAGTGACTAAAGGAGATGAACAGGAACTCTTCAAAAGAAGAAATGTAAATGTAATGAGGCCTGGAAGGGGTCCAATTTTCTGAACATGGTCAATTTGCTCTATATGGTGCCAACCCACAAGGAGGCTTGGGGTGCCAGCTTTCAGAAATGCCTGGATGGTGCATAATAGAGGCTGTTTCCCCCAGTTTACTGTCTCTTAGAAAAACCTTTTAATTGGTTGCCTAGTCGTTACCAAGTGTATTTATGGAAGCTGCCAGGGAGGATTTCCTCATTTTATCCTTGGGAGATTTTGAGTGAGGATAAATTGCTGTGAGCCTTCAAATGGAGGGACCCTGTTTCCCACCTAGTTACCATAAAGCCATTATTATATGGTGCTGCTGTGGTTTTTTTCTCTGTGTTGTGTTTTATTTATAGTGATTATTCTCTGACCTCCCCATGCCAGAGTAGGGTTAGCTACATCTTTGAGTTTTAGGGGTAAGTTAAAATCATATTTCCTTATGCTATCAGCTTGAGCCTCCATTCTGGTTTGGTTATTTCTCTTTCTCCTCCCCCTAATTGTTTGCCAACAGAGACTAGCACCCAGTTCCATTCAATAAGTTAACATTGATGAGATTTTCAGAGATATTTATTTCAAAGCTTATATTCATAGGCTATGTGTTGGTCATGTGCATGGAAGGTGTGAGGCTTCTTGCTCTTACTGTAAGCAGTATTGCTCCTCTTTTCTCATCAGAATGATGGCAGGCAGGAAGAGTTCAGGTAAAGAGGAGGATTGGATTCTGTTTCAAATAGCGCCTTTCTAATGCACTCGCGTAGCCATAGCAAATCAAAGAGACTCCTTTTTACTACATGGCTGGAAGACTGGGACAGGTTGCAAAATTTCTGAACCTGCTTCAAAATCTGCATGAGGATTGTATCAGAAGTACATAATCAATCAGCAAACATTATTATGCCCCTGAAGCTAAGTAAAGCCAGGTACTGTGTTAAAGGTGCTGGGAATATAAAGATAGGCAGAAGACAGTCCCTGCTCTTAAGGAACTTATACTTTTTTTGGGGGGGGGGGAGGTGGTAACATGAAAAAATATACAAAACAATTTATTTACAGGATTATTAGGAAATATAAGGACTGGGTTCATTGGATTGGCCAATTCCCCAGGAGACATTCTTTTCTGTTCTTAGGTGAATCAATGTAGGAAATGAAATGGACTAGGTTATGACCTTGCTAGCTTTGACAGATTAGAAGAGTCTAAGAACTATAGTCCATAGCAGAATTGAATGCCTTCCAAACTGGGTTTGGTGCCTTCTCTGAGGATCAGTCTGCTTGACCCAGACCAGCAATGAATCAACCTAACTTCCAATGGAATGACTAGTCTGTAAATTATGCTAAAATGGTCAAAATTACATTGGTGTTACTGCTGTTCTTGTTGTTGTGTTTGTCCTTCATTGCTGAAGAAGACCATGTCATCAGAGAAATGATGACATGACTTTGTTTTGAGTGAGGGAGGGCTGTGCAGATCACCAGCCTCACTTCTCCTCTGGAGCCATATGAATCCAGTGACCAGATATTCATCAGGATGACTAGAGGTGGCCCAGGATGCAATGGGTATCTATTCAGGTACTCACTTAGAGTGAGGTAACGTCCATTCAGTGAATACACCTGTTTAAGAAGTAGTCAAGGGATGGCCCCTTTAATACAGCAAAGAAAAATAACTACATCAGGCTGGGAGGGAAACAGTAGCAGTCACTATTGATAATCACTCTTAAGTCAGAAGGGTCCAGAAAACAAACCATACGTGGAACTTTCCTGTACTTTCCCTTCCCTTCCCTTCCCCAAACCTTAAACCTACTTCACTCTGAAGTCTGTAGATTGGAGTTACTAATCATCAATTAGATAATATTAGGGCAATATTAACTGAATGAAAACTATTGGTGAATACAAGAGAGGAGTTTGTGAGTGAAAGCATTAGTAAAGAGCCACAATTAATTCTTTGGGGGGGGGGGTATCACTACCAGTAAGAGTGGAGTTTGGGAAAATGAGACTAGTGCCTATATACATTACAAAAGGGAATTTCATCCAGGGTAATTTTTTTCTTGGTTCAGTTTGTTTTTGCAGTATTATTTAAGAATGTGTTGCACCAATGCTACCAGGGTTTAAATCTGATCTTAAATACTTAATTGATTTAAAGTTGTTTATTAACTATTTATTTTAATAGTTTGAACTGGAAGCTACATTTAGCTTAATATTGTCTAATTTTGAGGAGAATTATGTATTGAATCTTAATAATGCTATGACATTTTAGACTTCAGTGTTGGGATTTTTGCTGTTGGTTTTTGGAATTGACTTGTTTTCAAATTTACCTGAACTGATCTCTCTGAATTACTCAAACATTTATGAATATTGATGCTTGTAATTTGATGCTGATAATAAGAATGCCCCCTGTTTTTATGGTTGCCTTTACTCTATATGTGTTATTATGCTACTTGCTCATGACTGTATTTGGTGCTTGTCATTATTACTACTGATTTATATTGAACTTGACTGAATTCTTTGGTTAACTGACATATTCTTTGGTGATTGGTCAACTACTCACATTATAGATTATGATCCTCTAGTAGTGTCACCAGTGAAATACTGTTTCCTTGCAAACATTGATGTACATAAAGGTTTGGCGATGATGAGGATAAATTCTGTGGAGGAGAATGAAAGTGTTACAAAAATTTTGAAGGTCAGAGTAAAAGTGTTGAGGAATAGTGGAATAGTCTAACTTATGAATGAGGTAAGCACAAGCCATCATGAATGTTCTATGTAAATAATCAGAGTCATGTGAACATCAAAAGTTGCCAGAAAAAATTCTAAGAGAGAATAGTTGTTGCTGGACATTGTTTTTTGATTCCTTTTGATTGCATTTTTAACTTTCTGGACCCTCATGCTATACTTCAGTTATAGTCACACCCTGAAGCATTCATCAGGCCCTGTGGCCTTTCTATCCTTGATCATGCTTCTGCGATTTTGGCTTCCTTCACTGTACTGTTAATGCTACTAGCAGCTGCTGTGGAGGTTTAAGATTAATAATACCAGCACACAAGAGGGCTGCTAACACAGGTCCTTGATCTGCTTTTCTAAAGGAAAAACAGCTTCAAAGAGGTTAGTAATCTTACTTTAATTAAACAATGAGAAAGATATATAAACAGAAAAAAGTGAATATCCAAGAAAGAATCCAATAGACAGGGCTCCAACTATCTAAAGAGTAATAGATACAAAATCACCAAACTAGGGAGAATCAACATCTGGGTTCACGAAGCTGGGGAGCCCCTTAACAATGAGAACCCGGAATCTTGTGTGACCAAATCACAAAGTCCTCAAGCCAACATTCTTCCCATGAGTGAGCCCCAAAGTAAAACATCAACCTCCCAGTATATATCATTTTCAAACAAAGAAGAGCTTGACAATCTATGTGACCCAGTACTTAGTTGGATACACATGACCCAGAGCCCGATTGGCTCTGCATCAGGGCTCTATGTGATTCAGGGTGTGTCACAGCTGTGAACTAAGCCAAAGTTCAAAGCATTAAGACATTGGTGATAGAAATATCTGTGCACCATTGAACCTGGGGACATGGGTCTTTTTCCAAGGGAAAACAGGACACATGTGATCACATAGGCCTATTAATGGAGGGAGAAGATCTGATATTCCATTAACCCTACAATCTCCCACTGGTGAGTTAGTCCTGGGGCCTCCACTTTGGGGAAGGCCCCAGATCAGCCAAACTCCATTCTCCTCCTGGCTTTGCTTCTGACTTTCTGGATTTTGACACCATGCCTTAGTTACAATCTCACACTGATGCATCCATCTTTCACTGTGACCTTCTCACTCTGATACATGCCATTGCTATGCTGGTCCCCTTCCATATATGTATATATAGAGATCTTTCAGGCCCTCTTGTGATAGCCTTTTGGTTGTTCTTCCTGCTTCCCATTTCTCTCCACTCTAATCCTTCCTCCACTCATGTGTCAGCAATCTTCTTGAAGTGCAGGACTGACTGTCACCCCCTGCCCCCAGTTCAATAAACTCCAATGGCTTCATATCACTCTCAGAGATATAGAAAATTCTCCATTTGTCTTTCAAAACTCTTCATAACCTGGCTCCCACCTACCTTTACAGTCTTCTTAATACCTGATCCCCAAGTACCCTGTAATCTAATGACACTGGCCTCTTTGTTGTTCTTCTAACAAGAAACTCCTTTTCTCTTCTCTAGACATTTTCACTGACTGTCCCCCATGCCCAGAACACTCTCCCTCCTCATCTCTACTATCTAGTTTCCCCAGCTTCCTTCATGTCCCTGATCAAATCCCACTTTCTACAAGGAACTTTTCTTGACCCTCCTTAGTGTTAATAGCTGCCCTCTGTTGATCATCCCTAATTTATTCCATCTATATGTTGTTTGTACATAGCTGTTCGAATGTCCTCTCCCCCATTTGACTGTGAGTTCTTTGAGGGTAGAGACTGTCTTTTGTCTTCTATCTCAGGGCTTAGCGTAGTACCTAGCATATAGTAGGAATTTAATAAATGCTTATTGACTTACTATTTTGGGGTGGCATTGTTCATCAAATTCCAAACATCAAGTTCCAACACTATAGGTCTTCCTTCAAAGAGATTGGCTCAATAATACAAGCCAAATGGATGAATGACGTTATTTTTATTTTGGCACCCTATATACTGCTGAATGCATGCTACGACAGCTAGCAAGTGCCTACATAGCTGTTCCATCACAAGCTGCTTTCAGCTATAAGTAGAGTCAACAAGAAAAATAGTCAACAAGAATTTATTAAGTGCTTACTATTTTCCAAGTTAACTGCAAGGGATATAAAGAAAGGAAAAAAAGCACAGCAAAGTGGCCAGGTATCCCCGAATAAAGTATGTGAGAGGGAGTAAAGTATAAAAAGATTGGAAAAGTAGAAAGGGGTCAAGTTAAAAGGAATTTCTAAAGATAGATGACTTTATTTTTGATCCTATATTTGATATTATTGAGCACTGGAATTTATTGAAAAGACAGGGTGATATGGACAGATTAAGCCCATATTAGTCAGACTTGTAATCTGGAGGATGATTCAGAATATTGTTCAGAAATATTAAAAATAGGAAACCTATAGTGTTACTTCCCACCTTACATTTTTTTTCAATTTAACTAATACTACCCCCATCACTTTGTTATTTATAGGACACAGGTGGAGGTCACATAGTTTATGGAACAAAGTGAAAGTGAAAGAAAAAAAGTCCTTACATAGAACCCTCTTCTATCAATCACCTCCCCAAACTCTCTATTTCTTTAGGTGTGGCTAGGTATTCCTAAATCTCACTTATTCACAGATCATAGTAAGGGAATAAGTTAGGTCGCATGTATTTCCAGTACTGAAAGGTAGAGGATGGATGAGGAAGGAGATTGACCTCCATGCCTTAGGTTTATCAATCCATTGCGATTCACAGTAGCTGAAATCTTGCATACTTTATACTTTTTCTCCTGTCTCTGCTTATGACTCCCAAATCATGTTTAAAGGACTCCACTTCTTAAGACCCCTGAATATCCTATGGGGTGTTTGCAATAATGTTTCATGTGACCCATAGAAGTAATTTCCCCATTTCCTTATCATGCTTTCTTCCCCTTCTTGTTCCTGATTCCCTGCTATGTCATGGCTTATCTTCTGCCCAGTTCCCCAGGGTTGATACTTCTATGTTGTCCTCAGTGTAGGAAGTTCTCTCTCCACCCTAGCTCTGGGAACCCCAATTCTCCTATTGACAGGGGTCTCTGGGATGTGCTGTTCAAAATATTCCCCTATCCTGGGGCTGGTCCCTGGGGTCTCCTGTATGGAGAAGAGGCCTCATTAGATTCTGTTTGTGTGAAGAGAAGGAAGAAATATTAATTGGTGTAGGGTTGATGCTTTGCCCCTACTGGTCCCTAGGCTGGCAGTGCTAGGACTATGCTTGTTAAATACCTCAAGTTGTTCAGTCCTGGCTGACAGCTCAACTTGACACCCATCTGGTAAGTCAGTTACTGTAGGGATATGGTCAATAATATTTTTAAGGGGTAGACTGGGAGAAGGCCCAGAAGTTGTTTCGTTCTGAATCCCTAAACTCTCCACTCATTCCATCTATAAATCTCAGAATCTTATCTCTACAATGGCCTACCTATGGCTGCATTTCTCAGCCTTTATATCCATAGAATCAGTGAGTAAACAGTTCAGCAAATTATGAATTACCAGACATTGACAAATATCTAGATGTTTGGTTTTGTGTAGCCATAAAGATCAAGGATTTGGGAGTTTATCTTTCTAACAGGACACATATCTGTGTGCTCTGTCATGGCTGGGGTCCAGGGCATGGAATGGAAGAACTCTGGCTGAAATGGCCTCTGGAGTTCTTATCCAAGCTAGATAGTACAGGGATTTTTTTTCTTCTTTGAAGTCTGATTTGTGTGTATGTGTGTGTGTGTAGGGGGCTAGGGTTCTTGACACAGAAGGGAAGAACTTTGGTCTAAAATGTGGGGACCCAAATAATTCCTGATTCCTATTACCCTCAAATTCCTTGGCCTCCAATCCTTGCATAGATTTCCCTTGTTCCTGTTACATGTCCTTTTGCTATATTCCTGGGGAAAGTCAGCTTTGGAGAGGAATTTTGCATCATCTTAGTACTAGTAGAGGCCAAGAGACCCCATAAGGATGTGAAGGTAGTCTGTGATTGGTCAGTACTGTACTCCAGAGACACTGATGGGGCCCAAAGAGGTACGAAGTACTCAGAAATGAGTCCTGTGCCTTCAGTTTATAGTAGCCCCATCAAAGACAGTAAATATATGTCCATCTACACATATGGCCTGAGGAAGGGGATATGAATAGAAGATTAGTCACAGAAATGGTAGTAACAAAAGAAAGCAGAAGGAATGGTAAGGCAAAGTAGGAAAAGCAGAGACACTGTTGGTTCTTCAAGTTAGGACAGGAATTTTAAACTGTGCGTGCGTGTGCATGTGCGTGTATGTGTGTGTGTATGTGTGCCTTAGACCTCTTGGTAGTTTGGTGACTTGGATAGTTTTGTGTTATAGGTGCCTCAGAATAGTGTTTTTAAATGCAGAAAATAAAATATATAGGATTGCAAAGGAAACTAATTATATTGAAATAGTTATCGAAATATACTTTAAAAAAATTCATAGACCATAAGTTAATAATCTCTGGGTTAGGATAACAACTCCTCACTTACTCATGAAGATTACTTTATCAAGGTATCTATTTCCTAAACTCTGGTTTTTGGAACCAACCTTAGCCATTATTATCTATTGTCTTCCCATTGTAATTGCTAACCTCATTATTCTTGAATTGTTATCCCTAACCCTGTCAGTGTATTTTTATTCTTTTCATGGTCTTTTCATTAAAATTCCCAAACTGCTGATTATCTTCACATTGTAATTCCCAGTCCTCTCTTTGTCCTCTTACTGTAATTCCCAGTTCTCCCCTTGTCCTCTCACTGTAAATCCCAAACCTCTGATTATCTTCCCATTGCAATTTCCAATTCTCTCATTGTCCTCTCATTGTAGTTCCCAAATGTCCATTGTCCTAGTTCCACAAAGTCCTTTAACTCTTTCAAGTGATTCTAATCTACTGAAATCTCAAATGGATTTGATTTATTCAATTAAACAAACCTTTATTAAGTACTTAGAATGTACAAAGCATTCTGCTGGATACTGGGAATACGTTGCAAAAAGCAAAACCAAAACAAAACAACCTCCCCCCCAAAAAACTTCCAAAATACTGAGATATGTGTGGCCAAGCTGCTCCCTTTCTCAAAACCCTTTCATGTTTGCCTAAGAGAAAAAATAACTTCCTTAGCCTGGTATTTAAGATCCTCCAAAATCTGGCTCCTTCCTACCTTCCTAGTCATATTTCCTATTCCTTTTTTCATGAATCAAAGTGGGCAATTAGGTAAGAACCTTTGATCATTTGATCCTGAAATGAAAAAGACCTTCGAGATTGTTTTGTCCAACTTGTTCATTCTACAACTGAGGAAAGTAGTCTCCAGTGAGGTTAAGTAACTTGTTCAAGGTTAACAGGTAGTAAATGGCAGAAAAGTATTCAAACTCAGCTCCTCTGACTGCACTTTCAAGGTGATTTCCACTGGCTTTTCCCAGAATTTCACACTCTACTTCCTGCTTCCATTTATATCCTCGTGCCTAGAATGTGCTGTCTCCCTTATCTTTCTTCAAGAATTAGCTCAGGTTCTAGCTTCTCCTTAAAGTTTTCCCTTATCTCCACCCCACCCCCAGCTCTTAGTGTTCTCTTCTTCCTCAACTTATCTCATATTATATCTATTTATGCACCTTTCATACTCTATTCCCTAACCACACAGTAGAATGCAAATTTTGTAAGGGCAAGATTTTGGAGTTATGGTTTTGGTTTTTGGTTCTTGTTGGGATTTTTTTTGTGGGGGAGAAAGTTGTTTTGTTTTGGTTTTGGTTTTTGCAATGTATTCCCAGTATGTGAAAGACATATTGAAGAGAGAAGGGATTGGAAATAGGAAACAGGAAAACTAATTAGGAGTCCATTACAGTCATCTAGGTGAGAGGAGATGAGGGCTTGAGCTAAGAGGATGGCCATATAAATGGAGAGAAAAGAACAGATGTGAAAGATGCTGTGGAGGTTGAGTTGACAAGACCTGCCAATGACTTGGATGTGTGTTTGAGGAGGAATGAGTTCTTGATGACTTATAAATTATGATCCTGAGTAAATGAGAAAATGATGGTGACCTCAACAGAAATGGGAAAATTTGGAGGAAGTACAAAGGGTGTAAGATAATGATTTCTGTTTTGGACATGTTGAATTTAAGATGCTGATTGAGACATCCAAGAGAATATGTCCAACAGCCAGATGAAATTGCAGAACTGGTGTTCAAAGTAAAGATAAAGGTTCTACACAGAAGTGAAACTTGAACACTGTGAGCTGAGAAATTTACCAAAATAGAAGGTGTAGAGAAAGAAAAAGGAGTCTAGATAGAGCCCTAAGGAACAACTACATTAAAAGGTGGAATGATCCAAGAATAAACACTCAATAGTTCTAATCAGAATAGAATCTGGAGAAGGCAGTGTCACTGAATCCGAAAGAGGAGAGAGAATTTGGAGGGAGTGGTTAGCAGTGTTAAAAGCTGCAGAAGGGCCAAGGAGAGTGAGGACTGGGAAATCAGAGTAAAATGTTGTGGTACAGTAGAAAGAGTGCTGGATTTGGAGTCAGAGGACCTAAATGTAAATTTTGATTCTGCCACTTGCCTTGGGCAAGGCATGTAACCTTTGGTTCTTTGTTTCCACATACATAAAGTGAAAGAGTGGGATAAAATAACCTTTAAAGTCACATTCTGCTCTAAATATATTACTCTTTGATCCTGTGATTTAGCAATCATTAGTGCTTTTGCCAACCTTGGAAAAGTTTCAGTTAAGAGGTTTGGTAACAAGCTAGATTGTAAGAGGCTGAGAAATGAGTACAAAGTGAGGAAGTATAATAAATATGGTCTTTTCTTTCTAAGAGTTTGGCAGTATAAGGGAGGAGAGATTTGAGTTTGATGGGATGGCAGTTTTTTAAGGAGGTTATAGACCTGAATATTATGTGTAGGTAATAAGGAAGGAATCAGTCAATATAGAAAGCTTAAAAAATGGGAAAACAGGGCATGATTGATGAAGAATTTCTTTCAAAAAGAAAAGGGGGGGATGGGATCAAGTGCACGAGTAGAAATTGCCTTGATAAGGAAAAGAGCTAACTTTTACTCAGAGACCAGACTTAAGGAAAAGAATATGAAGATATAAAGGTTTTTGGGGTATGGAATAGGGAAGACAAAGGAATTTTCAAAGACCTCATTTTTCTCAATGAAGTAGGTGAAGAAATCCATTGAGAGGGGTGTAGTGGAGTAGAGGAGTTTCAGAAGAAAAGTGAAAGCAGCTGTTGAGGGGAACAGGGGAGAGAATCAACGAAGGAAGAATAAAACGATTGCCATGCGGTAGTGAAGGCTCATTTGAAATTAGATGTTATGAATTTGTAGTGGTGACTATTTCTAACAGCATTTGTTGGCTCAGGAGTAGGAGGAGAGAAGGTAGATGGTGGTGGGCAATTTAGTATTGAAAATTGGCAGTGCACTATTGGTATTAGATCAAAGAATCAAGGGCAGAAAGCAATGTATATTTCTAATGATTGCTTTCAGGATCCTTGAAAGGAGGGAATTGAGGCCAGAGTAAGGGTGATGGACCAGGAGAACAGGAAGGTTGGAGTCACTGGAGATTTCAGTGAGGAGGGAAAGTTTAAATATTTATATAGCACTATATGCCAGTCACTGCACTAAGTGATTTTACAAATATTAGCTCATTTGATTTTCACAGTAACACTGGAAGGTAGGTGCTATTATTACTGACATTTAGCAGTCGAGGAATAGGAGTCAAACAGAGGTTAAATGACTTACCCAGGGCCACACATCAAGTAAGTGTCTGAAGTCAGATTTGAATTCAGGTCTTCTGAACTCCAGGCCTACTCCTCTATCATTGAGAATGAAGGAAAAATGGAAAAGCAGAGATGAAGAGACAAGAAATTATAATCAGAGAAGGGAATTTAAGAGTTTAAAATCAATAAGGTGAAACAGTTATGGGTATTAGCGGAGTGTAAGATATGGCTATCCATGTAGGTAGATGGGGGAGAGTAAAAATGGAGGTTATAGTTATTAAGGAGCTAAAAGAACCAGGATTCTACTAAGTTTGAAGGGCCAC
Source organism: Notamacropus eugenii (assembly GCF_028372415.1). Taxonomy (NCBI): domain Eukaryota; kingdom Metazoa; phylum Chordata; class Mammalia; order Diprotodontia; family Macropodidae; genus Notamacropus; species Notamacropus eugenii. Next base: position 89,482,319 of record NC_092876.1, read on the forward strand.
ATTGCTGGTGTTGAATATGAAAGCAAGTATTGGGGGAGAGATGCACACTGTGATCCAGGTACTGAATCCCTTGAAAAGGGAAGAGAGAAAGTTACCTAAAGACTAGTAGGTTACAAGAAGGCTCAGAACTGGGTTAAACAGATAGATGGAGTGCAATTGAAAGGAAGAGAGTTTCATGAGAGCCAGTGCCAGAGGGAGATCTGGAAATGACTGTGAAGTGTGAGAAGTCAGTGAATTCTTCCTTCTGATCTATTGGTTTTTGATTATGGGAGTAACATGATCAGACTTGTGTTTTAGGAATCTCAATACAGAGGATGGATTGAAGAAGTGAAGGACATAATACAAGGTAACTAGTTAGGAAGCTATTGCAATAGCCCAGGCAAGAGGTGATGGAACTTGATCCTGGATGGTTATGGTATGAGAGGAAGGAAGGGGACAGAGCAAGAGCTGTTTTGGTAATGGAGTTTGTATGACACAGAAACTCATTAGATGTACATGGGGAGAAACAGGGAAGAGTGAAGGATGACCATGAGGTTGCAAACACTGGTGATGGTGATGACTTTAACAGCAATAGGGAATTTAGAAGGAGGAGAGGGTTTTGTTAAAAAAGATGATGACTTGTGTTTGAAATGCTCAAAAGGTAATCAGGGATTGGAGCTCAGGAGAGAGAATAAATCTGAATCAGCAGATATGACGGTCTTCTGCATAGAGGTGATAATTGAACCCATGAGAACTGATGAGATGCTCAAGAGGGAGGGTGCAGAGAGGCAAAGACACAGATGATTCTTAAATTTCTCTCTTCTGAGCTCTGGACCCATATCATCAGCTACCTATAGGGTACTTTCACCTGTATATCCTATTGGCACATTAGGCACAAAATATCCAAAACCAATCTAAAGATCCCCTAAATTGCCTTCTTCTAACTTAATTATTTCAGTTTGTTTCAAGGCTACTTACCCATGTTCATAACCCTACAGCTTTTTATGTGTTCCTTCTCTGTTAACTTCTCATATCCAATTATTTAAATAAAACTCAACATATATTTATTAAACAGTGGCAGTGTGGGGTAATGGATGGAAGTCTGGACTTGGAGGCATGAAAGCCTCAATTTAAAATCTGACATATGAGCTGACAGATCATTATAAGTTGTGTAATCTTTCAGTGCTCCCAGATTAAAACTAGAAGCTGTGGAACAGTTCTTTGCACATCTGGAATTTCCTATATCTAAGAAATTGCAAGTCTGGACCAAAAGCATATAAAAGAGATTTAATCACTGGAGAAATAAAGATAAAGCAACAACAATTCCTGTTTTCAACAAACTTACATTCCATTGGAGGAGGAGAGACAACAATACAAATAAATCAATTATAGAAAAATTGTGGCAGGAGAGAATTTAGCAATGAGGGGGGTGGGAAGTGGGGTTGGGGGTGTGAAAATCATGGAAAGTTTCCCACAGGAGGTGAAATTCGAACTAAATTGAAGAAAGACACAAATTCTGAGAGGCAGAGATGAAGAGAAAGAAAGTGTATTCCAGCTAGAGCTGACATCTTGTGCAAATGCATGGTGGGATAATGAAAAGTTCGGGAAGCCCAGGTTTGTTAGAACCTAGAGTTTGGGGAGGGTAAATAATAATGTAATGATCCCATTAAACAAGGCTGGAAAGATTAATGGGAATTAGATTGTGGAAGGTTTTTAATGCTACTCTGTGGAGTCTGTATTTTATTCAAGAAGCAACAAGGAATCACTGAAAATTTTGAGTAGAGAAGTGATGTGGTGATCTTTCCTTCTTTCATCACAAACTCGTGTGTGGGATCAGATTTGAACTCAGATCTTCCTGACTCCATGCCTGCTTCTCTATCCACCATGCCACATAGCTGTTCCTCTCACTTTCCTTGTTAATGGATCTGAATGGATCTTTACATCCTGGGGTACAAAGTGTAATTCTCCCTCCCTTACCTACATACTTTTACTGGCATCTCATTTCCCAAGGTGCATTGGGGTTGATTTCCTTATGAGATGTTTTGAAGAAGTAAAACAGAAACAAATAATAAGTCAGTATTTCACATCCTTTGTGAAAAACTTTTTCAAAAGATTCTGAGGCAGAGTTGGGGCAGTTAGCTGCTGGAATCATACTGGAGTTGGCTGGTACCTGTTCTTGAGAGCTGATTGCTAAATTTTCAGTGTGAGCATTTGCACCTTGGAAATTGGCAAGCACCACATATCAGGAAGGGCAACTAGGTGGTGCAGTGGGTAGACTGCTGGAATTGGGAAAATTAATCTTTGTGAGTTCAAATCCAGCCTCAGATATTTACTAGCTTTGCAGTCCTAGACAAGTCACTTGACCCTCTTGGCTTCACTTTTCTCATTGGTAAAATGAGCTGGAGAAGCAATGGTAAATCACTTTATCTTTTATCCTTATGTAGTAACCATACAAGGCAGTGTATACTTTAGGAACTCAATAAATATCTTAAGGACAAAGCAGATTTAAGGAATTTGGGTAATCAAGTGAGCCTTGAAGGCACAAGTGGCTTTCTGACATCAAGATCAATGTGGAGATTGGAAGTCCAAAATACATTGCATTATAGCATTTGTATATGTGTCTTATTCCCTTTATTGGAGAGTAAGCCTCATGAGGGCAGGGGTTATATCCCATAAACATTTATTTTCCCTTAAGCAGCCCCGCAAAGTCTCTGCATATAGTAAACAGCATTAATTTTTTGGGGGACAGATAAATGGATTAACTGCTAGATAGACTATAGGACATAAAAAGAAAGAGATATGAGTTCTCAAGGCATTTAAGTTTCATTATGAGAGATGCCCACTGAGATTTAGTTCTGTATGGACAAAACTGGGACCTTTAACCTCATTGGGGTTGGAGTTTGGATACAACATATTCAGTCCTGCTTCCTGCTCTAACTTGATTGTCTTTCTTTTCAGGGGCTTAATGGCTTTGCTGCATTGGGATCTATGGCTGCCTTCCCAATATGATGCCTCTAAATGACTCCACCTTCCCATCCACATTTTTCCTGGCTGGTATACCAGAGCTGGCTTTTGCACACATCTGGATTTCATTGCCCTTCTTCTCCATGTTCTTCATGGCTGTGACTGGGAATTGCATCTTACTCTCCCTCATCTTCTCAGACTGTAATCTCCACCAGTCCATGTTCTTCTTTCTCTCTATGCTCTCCTCTGTTGACCTGATCCTTTCTCTCTCTACACTGCCCAAGATGCTCACCATCTTTTGGTTTAATGCCACTGCCATCAGCTCCCAGGCCTGCCTTATCCAAATGTTCTTTATCCATGCTTTTTCTGCTATGGAATCGGGGGTGCTGGTGGCCATGGCATTGGACCGCTATGTGGCCATCTGTAACCCATTGCGCTACTCCTCTATTCTCACTCCAGTGGTCATTGCCCAAATTGGGGGTCTAGTCATGCTTCGGGGAATTGGACTCACTGTCTCATTCCCAAGTCTGGCTCGACGTTTGCCTTACTGTGGGTCACATGTCATTGCCTACACCTATTGTGAGCACATGGCTGTGGTGAAACTGGCCTGTGGGGACACCACAATAGACAATATCAATGCCTTTATCGTGGCACTCCTCCTGGGTATTGGTGATGTAGCCTTCATTGCTTACTCCTATGGACGTATCTTATGGACAGTGATGAATTTCCCCTCCCATGAAGCCCGGGCCAAGGCAGGCAGTACGTGCACTGCTCACGTTGTTGTCATTCTTTTCTTCTACATGCCAGGCTTCCTCTCTGTCATCATGCAGCGCTTTGGGCCATCCACTGCCTCTGCAGCCAAAGTCATCTTTGCCAATCTCTACCTGCTCTTCCCACCTGCTCTTAACCCTATTATCTATGGGGTCAAGACAAAGCAGATTCGGGAGAGGCTGCTGGTGATTCTGAATCCCAAGCAGATTGACCCCATGTGAGTTCTGTCTTCTCTTCCTGGGATCAGGAGGGGTATTGTGGAGGTTCTATCCTGGTGTGATAGGATGCTCAAAGAAGGAAAGAATCATGGCATACTAGTATAACTGTGCCCTTCGGTGAAGAGAGGAGACTCAATGATGTCGCAATAAGAAAAATTCAGGCTAGATTTTGGGAAGATTCTATTGAAGGTCAATGTGGTTAGGTATTACAGAAATTGTCTGAGGGAGCCTAGGAGTTCATTGTCAATCAACCAATAAATCAAAACTGAAAAGCTTCTATGAACCTATTTCTTCACTTGGCACTCTTATACAATAATAATAGTAATATGATGTGGCCTTTACAGCCTGGTCTGGGAATAATGCACAAAAATCAATTAGTAAAGAGTCAAATGAAAAGCCTATATAATACTAACTACGAGTGCAATACAAGTTTAAGGATAGGAATATTAACAACTCCATATCTATCTATCTATCTATCTATCTACCTATCTATCACCTATCAAAATATCTTTATCTTTGTCTATCTTTGCAGTTTACAAGGGCTTAAAAACTACTCTGTGAGGTACATAGTGCATATATTATCTTCCCTATCTCACGATGAGGAAACAGCTCATATCACTTGCCCACTGGCACACAGTTAAATGTCAGAGCTGAGATATGAATCTGATTTCTTTTTGCAAATTTAGTGTTGTTTCAATCATACCACATTGCTTGGCATCTCACTTTGGAGATCTAGAAAAACATAATATCTTTTTCCTTTTCATATCTTAAGGATAGGAGGGTAGACTTGATTGCAGAAGTAACTTGAGGTTACAAGATCAAAGGAGTCTCCCTCCTAAATTGAACTGAATGTACAACTCCACAATTATAGGTCAAGGCTTGTCTTTTCCATTCTGTAATGTAAAAATATCATAACCAAAGGCCAAAGTAGTTTGTGTACTCCATAATTTTGCCCATTCTTGACTCCTGACAGTGTTTCTTCCAATAGCCCTCATTCAATCCAAACAACCCACCTCAATCCTCTTTATTAGTCATCACCATCTCTAATCATCATATCTATCACCATCATCAAAGAGTCATAGAATCTCAGAATTGGAAGTAATTGAGAGGCCATTTAATTAGAATTGCATGTGAAGAGAGATTCTTTCTACAAAATATTCCACAAATGGTCATCTTCCCTTTCCTTAAAGATATCCAGTGAGGGGGAGCTCATTACTCTCCAAAGCAGAATCCTTCAGTTTTGATTAGCTGTAAATGTTAGGAAGTTTTCTTTATACTGGGCCAAAGTTTGTCTCTATTATTTCTACCCATTGTTCTTAATTCTGCCCTTTAAGAGCAAACAGAAGAAGGACAGTTCTTCTTTCATGTCACAGGCCTAGAAATGCTTGAAGATAATTATTAACCCTTCAACTTCATAAGCTATATTTTTTCTTCTCCAGGCTATATACCCTCAGTTTCTTCACCTAATCCTTTCATGGCATCAATTTATGACCCTTCACTATTCTAGTTACCTGCCTCTGGACACTCTCCAGATTATCAATGTCTTTCCTAAAATGTGATTCCCAGAACTCTTATTCTCTCAGCTCTAAGCATTTCTCTGCTACATTCCTGGAATGCTCTCCTTCCTCATCTCCATCTACTACTGGCTTTCCTGACTTGAGGGTTTTATTTTAATTTGAAGGGTTTCTTTACTTCTTCCTCTGCAATAGATTCAGGTGGTCTTTCTTAAAATTCTTCTCATGAGCACTGCAACATGAGTTGATTAAATGTCTCATGAAGTGATATTTCCAGTCATCTTTGAAGGTGATCAAGACAACTCAGTCAGCTCCTTTATGTATCTCTTCAAGCAGAACAGATCAGCTTTCCTTCTATTTAGCTATAAGTTCCTTAGAGAGTTATAAAATAAAGTGTTTTGTAAGGTCTGAAAGAAATTAATGCAAGAAATCAGATATTCTGAGATATTTGAACATCCAACTTCCATCATTTTACAAATGAGGACTACAGGGTCAAGAGAGGTTGAATGATTTGTCCAATGTCACATAGGTAGTGGGGTGAAAGAGGTAGGATCTGACATGAATCACTATTATTTAATGAAATTCAGAGATCTGAGTTTGAGTGTTTTGCCTTAACTTCAAGACCTTGGAGGCTACTTTATGGAGAGTTTGTCACTTTTCTTCACAGGGTGACTAAGCATTCCAGGAGACAATTCTCTTGCCAGCCACTTTAGACCACTTCCTTCCTAATATTCTAGTTGCATTGTTCTTACATAGTCATTCCTTTTTGACACTCTTCTCATGCTGGTCAGACACATTCCTCAGCCCAGTATGAATACATATGTCCATGATTTCCTTGTCAGTAGTACCTGACAATCTCACAGCATTACATGCCCCCCAGTGCCATATCTCTAAAACTGGCCACATATCAATTTTCTACAATGTTTTAAAGCCAAAACCTCATTGCATAGATGGGCCACTCTGTGGGGCGTTAGATAGAGTGCTGGGCCTGAAGTCAGGAAGATGAGTCTTTCTGAGTTTAAATCCTGCCTCGTACTAGCTGTGTGACCCTGGAGAAGTCTCCTAACCCTGTTTGCCTCAATTACTCATTTGTAAAATGAGCCGGAGGATGAAATGAGAAACCACTCCAGTATCTTTTGCCAAGAAAAACTCAAATAAGATCACAAAGAGTGGAACGCAACTAAAATGACTGAATAACAACAATATAGTGGAAAGGGGAGTGGTCAGCTTGTCCATATCAAAGTTGAATCAGGAGCAAAAGATTCCAGAGCAAGGACCCATGATGGGGCTGCTGAAATCTCTGAGTCGTTGGTTCAAGGTGGACCATTTTCTTCACTCTTTGGCGTACCACATATTGACCTGTTAGTTTTTTTGTTATCACTGGGTTCACAATATAACAACACAGATTCTAAGACCTCAGAGACCACTTAGTATAAACCCAAATGATCATTTCTTCTACAACACCATGGTCAAGTGATCATCCAACAGCGTTTGTCATGAGGAACTCATTGCCTCTGAAAGCATTCCATTCTACTTTTAGAAAGCTTGATCTTATTTTTCCTTATATTGCACTGAAATCTCATTCTGTAACATTTATTCCCAGTTTTGCTCTCTGAGGTTGAACAGAGTAAATCTAATCTCTCTTCTGCATGAGTCCTTCAAATACTGGAAAGTTGATCTCACGTGCTCTTCATACTCACTATCCTCAGGCACTTCAGGTGATCCTCCTATATCAACATGAATGGACTCTCCATGCAAGCCTATATCCTCATATAACATTTATCCATTTATCATTGTGGAAATCATCTTCTTAACATTTTATCTTGCTCATCACTGAACACACTGCAAATGTCAATTCACCAGGATTAGAGTTTAAGTAGAACTCTCATTGCAATTATTCCTGATACTATGTTTCTTTTATGATAATATGATAATATTAGGATAATGAGCATTTCTAGAACCCACATCATATATTAGTTTCATAATGAGTTTGTAGTTCACTAAAACCTCTGGCTCTTTCCAAAGGAATTGTTTTGTAGCCATGTCTCCCTTAACCCTTACTTATGAAATTGACTTCTTAATACATAGAAATTTATACTTATTCTTATAAGATTTCATCTTTTTAGATTCAACCCCTCATGCTAACCTACAGTAATCTCTTTGGATCCTGATTTTTTTTTTCTTTCCCAGCTTAATTTCATTTTGAAGTTCAGCAAGAAATTTTTTCCTATAACTTCCCTGAAGACATGTTAAAAGAATTAAACCACAGAAAGTCAAGAATAGATCCCTGGGACACTGTACTAGGCTCTTTGTTTTATGTTAAATGTAATTACTATTTGGGACCCCTCATTCAACCAATTCTCAACTACCTGCATCTTTAGCTAGCTCACATCTCTTACCTAGTCCAAAAGGATAAAATAAGAGACTCCTCTGACTTGTGCTAAAATTTAGTTATGCTATATCTATCTATAAAATTCATAGATTTAGAGCTAGAAGGGACTTTAGATGTCATTTTGTTCAATTTCTTCATTTTATAGATGAGAAAGTGAGGCCAAAAGATAGCTAGATTGTAAAGTGGATAAAATACCAGACCTGGAGTCAAAAAGACTTGGGTTCAGATTCAGTCTCAGACACTTCCCAGCTATGTAAATTTGGGAATGTCACTTAACCTCTGTTTACATCACTTTCCTCATTGTAAGATGGGCATAATAACAGCACTTACCTCTTACAGTTGAGGTGAGAATCAAATGAGTTAATAATTGTAAAGCACTTACACATTGTAAGCACTATATAAAGGCTTGTTGTTATTATTGTTATTATTATTATAGTAACTTGTCCAGGTTACAAAGGACCTCAGAGAACATCTAGTTCAACTTCCTCATTTTAAATATGAGAAAATAGATCCAAAGAAGTTAAATATCTTGGAGGATTTTCTTAGGGGCTGGCAATGAATGGATTTCTACCCTTTTCTGGCACTGAATTGGTGGGATCTGGTTTATGGGATCATAGACCTGGAGCTAGAAGGTATGTCAGAGGCCATTTAGGAACCCCCTTTATTTTACAGATGAGGAAACTGAGGCAAGATTTGAACTCAGATTTTCCTGATTCCAGAACTTTTCTTTACACTATACCACAATAATAGCAGTAGGCAATGGAAGTGGAGAGAAGAGATAGAGAAGACCTTTACCACTTTTAGTGAAACAGTGCTTGCACAATCTCTATAATCTTGAGTTTTCCCAGCTCTTGCTCCAAGCATGAGCAGATAATACATCCCCAGGTAACCTATGCCTTAGGAATGTTGGTATTACTTGGCTTGATCCAGGTCACCTTTTAGTTTACTCACAGGAGTCCTAAATGGAACACAACCCACTTTTAATGTACCTTTGGGAGTCGGAGGCAGAGCACACATGAGAGAAATAATATTACTTAGTTTTATGGGCTCCTACTGCAATGTTATGTAACACTTTATTGGGAATGCAGTCTCAGAAATTAAGAAATGAGGAGGTCAGTGACTGGGCTAGATCACTAGGTCCTGATTTAGATTGGTGAATGTGAAGGTTCAGTCCTCTCTAATGTTCCTGCTGCATATTTATTTTCCTCAGCCCTTTGGATATGGTGGTGGGTAAAAATACCTCAGCTACAGGGACTTCTGTCTTTATCATGAGACAACCTCAGTTCCATAAGGGATGTGCTAGCCTCCAGGCTGATTCTCTTGGGAGTCAGACACAAGATTAATATCCTATGTTGCCTAGGGTTGTAGTCAGTACCTGATATATGTTTGATTGCATTGTATACCCAGTGCAGATGTTCTGTCTGGGGTAAGTATGGGTTGCAGCATTGTGAGCTCCAGGTTTTGATGAAGGCTGTTGAGGGAACAGTGAGGTGAGATTTTAAGATTCTCACTTTCCTTTCACCCAGGGATTGAAGTTCTTTTCAATTTTGGGCTTTTGCCATAGCTTCTCAGTAATAGCTTTCCCCCTCCTCCATCCATTCAATCTCTTTCCATATGTTCATTTGTCAACAACTTTGCTTCAGGGTCTTTCCTATCTACTTTGACATGAATTTGTAGCAGTAACATTACTTCTGCCCATGGTCCAGTTGGACAAATTTCCACTGGAAATTTGAAGGTATGGCCAACTTTGTTTGGAGGTGACAGAATTCATTCTTCCTCTTTGACATTTGTATAGGACCAAACATACAACGTATTTCATTATATGACCTTGGAAAAAATCATTTAATCTCCCTGGGCTTCAGTTTTGTCTTCTGTAAAGAGATTCAATTAGTTGATCTTTATTGTCCATTCTATTCTCTTTCATGACCATTTAAAAATTAATTTATTTGTTTTCAGTTTTCAACAATCACTTCCATAAGTTTTAAATTTTCTCCCCCTCCATTCCTCCTCCCTCCCTGAGATAGCATACAATCTTATACGGGTTCTACACATACATTCTTATTAAACACATTTTCACATTAGTCATGTGGCACAGAAGAATTAAAATGAATGGGAGAAACCATGAGAAAAACAAATCAAAACAAAACATAACACAAGAGAAGATAGTCTGCTTCATTCTGTGTTCCTGTTCCGTAGTTCTTTCTCTGGATGTAGATGGCATTTTGCCTCAGGAGTCCTTTGGGAATGTTTTAGGTCCTTGTATTGCGGTGAAGGGCTAAGTCTATCAGAAACAGTCCTCACACACCGTGGCTGTTATTGTGTACAATGTTTTCCTGATTCTTTTCATATCACTCAGCATCAGTTCATATAAGTCATTCCAGGCCTCTCTGAAGTCTTCCTGTTCATCATTTCATATAGCACAATAGTATTCCATACATTCATACACCACAACTTATTCATCCATTCCCTGATTGATGGGCATCCCCTTGATTTCCAGTTTTTGGCCACCACAAAGAGAGCTGCTATAAATATTTTTGTACATGTTGGATCTTTTCCCATTTTTATTATCTCTGGGATACAGTCCTAGAAGCGATATTGCTGGGTCAAAGTGTATGCACATTTTTGTAGCCCTTTGGGTATAGTTCCATATTGCTCTCCAGAATGGTTGGATCAGCTCCCATCTCCACCAACAATGAATTAATGTTCCAACTCTCCCACATCTTTTCCATCATTTATCACTTCCTGTTTTGTCATGTTAGCCAATCTGATAGGTGTGATATGTTACTCCAGAGTTGTTTGGATTTTAATCTCTCTGATCAATAGTTATTTAGAGCATTTTTTCACATGACTATAGACAGCTTTAATTTCTTCTCTGAAAACTGCCTGTTCATTTCCTTTGACCATTTATTAATTGGGTAATGATTTGTATTCTTGTAAATTTGACTCTCTATATATTTTAGAAATGAGACTTTTATCACAGACACTAGTTGCAAAAATTCTTTTTTAGTTTTCTGCTCATTCTATTCTTAACATTCCATGTCTTTTTGTATCTCTGATCTATCCCAAACATACATATGACTGATGGAAAAAAATGCTGAATATGGGACTCCTCAAAAAACACAGGCTGTGGGAAGAGACAATTACCCTCACTAGCTTAGCACTATTGTTTACCAGCTGTGTAAACTTAACCTTGCTGTGTCTCTACTTTCTCCTCTGTAGAAGAAAGGGATGGAATAGGAGAAGGCCAGCATTCATTCCTGCTCTACATCTTTCAGATCTACCCTCTTCTCCTCTCCTTTCCTCTCCTCTCCTCTCCTCTCTTTTCCTCTCCTCTCTTCTCCCCCCAACATAATATTACCTATACCCCGATTTTCATGCTTCAGTTTTCCTTCTTGAATTAACACTGGATTAGAAGCAGAGAGAGCTAGTGGGAGCAGGGGGAGGGTCATCTCTGCAGGAGGGGACAAAAGGGGAGTGCTATCCCTAATCAGTTTATCTAAGGAAACAAAGAGGGTAGGAGAGGGACTGGAGTAGCACTCAGATATCCTGATCCAAACAAAATCTTCCTAAAACCGTGCTCTTCTGTCCCTGGAGAGAAAAACCATAATTTTTACCTCTGAACCTAGAGAGATTTTAATAGTGTCTCTACCCAATTCTGGGAGATGAAGGATATCATGGTTCCTGACTAGGAGTTAAGTGGTATCGTGGAAACTGGACAGGAGGAAGGAGGTCATGAAGCCAGAGTGGAGAGCTAAAGAATCCTGGTACAAATGCTGAGGTGGCTGATTAGTGAACAGCTTCCATAAATTGAGGAACTTTTCTTCATGCCTGAGTTTCTGTCCATCCTTGTGGTACTGAAATTTCACCAGAGTTTGGCTGTTAATTAAAGTTTGTGCAGTTAATGAATACAGCCCCTAAATAAGAAGCCTAGACTACTGGAACTCTCCATCTTCTCTTTCTTTTCTTTTCCTTCTTTTCTCTTTCTTATTTACTCCTTCCTCTCCTCTTTCTCCCTCCCCCCATACTCATTCCTCTCACCACTTTTCTCCTTCTTCTCTCCATGTGACACCTGGACTCTGTGACTCTGATGCATCCCTGAAATTAGCTGACCCTTATATTTTGTGTCCAATATACCTCAGGCACAATAGTTTCCTGCACTCTAAATAGCATAATGTGGTTGACGATTCAGGGCAGGAGATGGGAAGAAATTAAGGAGATAGGGCTAAAGGCCACATGAGACTTGCTTAGGCCTTTGGATAGTTTCAGAAGACACAGCAGGGAGGGAAAGCAGTGAGTGTCTCATTTGTATTCTCTTGGGTTTCCTCACAGGTTCTGCTCCAGCCTATCTCTCTTTGCTGGTCTGTCTACCCACTTTACCTTCCCTTCCTACTCCCTGTCTTCTCCCTCTCTCCTTCTCTCCCTCCCCCCTGATTCTTCTTCTACTTCTTCTTTTTCTTCTTTTCTCTCTCTGTCTCTCTGTCTGTCTGTCTCTGTCACTCTTCCATTCTTTCGTCTTCCTCTCTATGTACCTATTTTTGTCATAACGTTGCTCTACCCATCTATGCCTTTTTAAATTTCCTTATTTCTGTTGGTGGCACCACCATTTTCCAGTCATCCAGGCTCAAAATTTTGAAATCATGATCAATGTTTCCTCCTCCTTCCTCCTCTTTCCTATATTCAATAAGCTGAAACATCTATCACACTCTCATTACCTTCTTTCCACTTCCTCAACCTCATAGCTTTTTGCTTGGACTATTGCAATAACTTCTGAATTGGTCCCCAGGTTTCCAGTGTCTTCTCTCACTAATCCATCCTTCACAAATTGATATTCCTAAAACACAAGATTGCCTGACCATGCCTCACCCCTACTAAATTTTTTTCAACGACTTTCTATTTCATTTAGTATAACATATAAAATTCTCATCTTGGTCTATAAAGCCAGAGATCTACAATAGAAAAATGACCTATCTTTCTAACCATTTCATGCTACTTCCCTATATTCACTTTCTTTTTTCCCTTATTTTCTTTTAATTTATGGAATAAAACAGGTATTTCCATAACAGCATAATAAAAAAGATGATCGCATATGAAATAGCAAATCTACTATGCATGACTTGTTATTCCTTTCAAATATACAACAAAATTATCATGGAAATTTCTTTTTCTTTTTTTTTCTCTTTTCTACCCCCCTCCCCACCTTAGAGAGGGCTACCACTAGACACAAGTAGATATACATGCAAATGTATGTAAAATTATTCTGTGCATGATTCTATTTATCAGTTCTTTCTCTGAATGCAGATGTCTTTCTTCACATATCCTTTAAAGTTAATTTGGGTATTTATAGCAGACAAAATAACTTATTTGCTCAGTCATTCTTAAAACAATATTGCTATTGCTGTGTACAATGTTCTTTTGGTTCTGCTCTTTTCACTTTTTGTTATTTCATGCAAGTCTTTCTATGTTTTTTTTTTTAAATCATTAAGCTCATCATTTTTTATAGTACAGTAGTATCCTATCATAATCATATACCACAACTTGTTCAGCCATTGTTTTTTGCCACCAAAAAGATAAACCATTCTAGGTCTTTTCTTTTTTCCCTAATCGCCTTTGGAAATAGAACAACTGGTGGTGTTGCTGGGTCAAAAGGTGTAGCTAATTTAGTAATTCTTTGGACATGATTCCAGATTGCCCTCCAGAATAGTTGGATCATTTCACAATTCCACCAACAGTGAATTAGTGTCCCAATTTTTCCACTTCTCTCCAACATTTGTCACTTTCCCCTACTATCATTTTAGCTAATCTGGTACGTTTATAATGATATCTCAAGGCTGTATTGTATTATTATATTAAAATTATATTTCAAGGTTATAATATCCCCTATATTCACTTTCCATTCCAGTCAGAATGGGTCTTTAACTGTCCCTTCTACACAACATTCCACCTCTCATCTTTGTAACTTTGCACAGGCCATTCTCCATGTCTGGGATGTAATCCATCCTTGGAGCTGCTTCATAGAAACCTTAACTTCCTTAAAGCTTCAGATCATGTGCTACCTCCTCTATGAGACTTTTTCTGATCCTTCCAGATGTTAGCAATGTCTCCAAATTACTTTGTTTTAATTGACACATATTTTGTATTAATTTATGTGTCTACAATTTTCATTTGACCAGTAGAATATAAATTGCTTAAGGGCAAGGACTGTGTTCCTTTTTGGGTTTGAATCTACTGTCCCTAGCACAGGGTTTGGAACATAGGTGCTTAACACATGTTCATTGGATTGAATAAAAATGAGTGGTTCTCAGTTCCCAGCCTCCAGTCAATCCTTATGCTCTGAGCTGAGAAATAAAGAAATCAAATAAGCTTTGAAACTAGAATATTTCCCGAAACAATATGTGTGTTACATCCTCTTGTGGAGGAAGGATGTGGAAATAGTTTGAGGGAGGAGGTAAGATGATGTGGGAATAGATAAGTAAATACAAGGTAATTTGATGACAGTAAGAACATCAACAGTTGGGCAGGTTGGGAAGGAAGGCAGAAGCAATAGAAAGTTCAAAGAAGTAGTACCCTTTTTTGTGTCATCAGGAAAATAACAATTCTGAAAGGGGAAGATGAGAAAGTAGTTCATTCCAGGCATGGGCAAACACATAGAGGAAGCATATAGATTGTCAGCTTTGAGAAACAGTAGTTTACTTTGGAAGATAGTGTGAAGACGAGTGCTATGAAATAAATCAACCCAGAAAGTCAGGTTGGAGACAAGTTGTAGAGATTCTTTAATGTTGGGGAGAAGTGTTTATACTTTATTCTTGAGGGAAAAGTGAGCCTCTGATAGTTTAAATATTATGAATATCTTTTAATTTTACATCACTTTTATTTCCAAATATATTCCTACTTCCTCTATAAAAAACAGTAAAAAAGAGAGAAGAATGGTTTGGTTAAGCTAACATATCAGTGGAATCTGGCATACAGGCCTTTTCTGAACTCATAGTTTTTCATCTATGTAAAGAAGAGACAGAGATCTTCAAGATCTGGTTTGCTCATTATGCTTACACAGCATTCAAGTTTTGTTGCTGTTCTTTCCATTTACTTTGTTGTACTAATTGTTTTCCTGGTTCTTTGTACTTCACTTTGCATCAGTTCATATAAGTCTTCCCATGCTTCTCTGTGTTCTTTATATTAATCATTTCTTACAGTGTTAATTCATATACAACTTATTTAGCAATCCCCAGGTGATGGACATATACTTTGCTTCCAATTCTTTGTTAAGAAAAAAGTGCTGCTCTAAATACATTGGGTGTTCCAAACCTTTTTGCCTTTCCTCAGGTTTCTTAAACTACCCCTCACAGATATGAACTCTACCCTAAATTTTAATGAGAGAATTCATTTGTGAGTTTCCTTTTTTTTCTACCCTTTTTTCTTCTATTTATAGTTAAGGACCCTTCCCACTGATAGCATTATTAAGAAACTAGAATTCATTCACTTCTGAGTTTCCTTTTTTCTCTTTTATATTCCACAACCTCTTGAGATCACCCCTTTCTCATTCTCTTCTTTATCCCAATTCCTGAAGAAGAGCTGGTCTTCTTCTTTACCTAGGGCATCTCCTCTATATGAACCATTGATAGTCTTTTCTCTTCTCCAGCAAATTGCTCTGTTCTTTATTCATTCCCTTCTTTAACTTCAATCATCCTTTCCACTAGCTCCTTCTCTGTTGCCTACAAAAATGCCCAAGTCTTTCATTCACAAAAATCCTTCACTAGACCCTACTATTAGCAAATAACTATCTACTTATATCTCTCTTCTCTTTATCCATTAAACTTCTAGGAAAATCTCTCTACACTGGTTACTACCATTTTTCCTCTCATTTCTCAGTCCTCTGCATCCTTGCTTCCAATGTGATTATTCAAATGAAGTTTCTCTCTCTTTGAAATTATCCACATCTCTTAGTTATAAAACATGATGAACTTTCCTAAATTCTCATCCATCCAGATATCACTGCTGGATTTGACAATATTGATCACACTCTTTCCTCCTATTTACTGTCTTCTCTCTTGGTTGTTATGGCATTGCTTGTTTGGCTCTCCTCTTGATTCTTGTTTTTCAGTCTCATTGACTAGATAATCATCCATAATTGGACATATTCCAAGGTTTTATCCTAGGCTTTCCTCTCTTCTGTCTTCTATTCTCTTAATAGATGACCTTCTAATTTCTGCACAGATTATATCCTGCTCTTGTTTCTTTCCTGAGCTTCAGTCCTCCATCACCAAATGCCTAATGGATATTTTTAACTGGATGTCCTGTAGGTATTTCAAACTCAATATGGCCCAAACTAAATTCTTCTTTCCTCCCAAACCCACATCTCTTCCCAACTTTTCTGTTTTTTAAGGGCATACCTACTCTTCCAGTTACCCAGTTTTGCAACATTAGCATCATCTTAAACTTCTAACCTTCACTCACCACACAATTGTTAATAATTAGTTACTATACATTTTCATTTCTGCCTCTACAACATCTCTTCAAACTCTCCCCTTTATCTTCTTTTATACAGTCCCCACCTTATTCAGGTCCTCATCATCTCTCACCTGGTCTACTGAAATGTCCTCTTGATTGCTTTTCTGACTCTATTTTCTTCCCATTACAGTCTATCTCCCATACAGACATCAGAACAATTTTCCTAAAGTGTCGGTCTGACCTTGTCACTCTCCTATTCAATTATGCTCTAAGACTCCCTCTTATTTCTAGTATCAAACATAAACTCTTTTTGGTATATAAGGTCCTTTAAGATTTGGCTTCCAGTTAATTTTGCAGCCTTATTATTTATTTTTCTCCTTTATGCACACTCTGGTTGAGCCAATCAGGCCTTCTAACTATTCTACATACACAGCTCTCCATTTTCCACATTGTGTCTTTACACTGGTTTTTCCCATGCTTGGAATTCTCTCACCTGTATATCAAAATCCTTAATTTTCTCCAAGGTATAGCTCAAGTGTTACTTTACACATGAAGGTTTTCTTGATTCTCCTAGCTAGCAGTTAGTACCTTTTAAATTTAAAGAAAATTTTTTTGAATGTACCTATATATGTACATATTGTCTTCCCTACATAACTCCTTGGGAGCAAGAACCATTTCACTTTTGTCTTCATGTCTTTATTATATGAGTGCTTGCCACATGGCAGATATTTTTTACGTTAAAATTACTCATGTATTTATTTTTATAAGGATTCATTATCTTTTCTTCTACTATCCTACCCCCAAATGAACAATTACAAAACAAAACTTTCATAAAAATGTACATAATACCACAAAACAAGTTCCTACATTGGCCATGTTCAGAAACTTATGTCTCATTCTTTATCTTGTACACTTAAGAGTGGAAGGCATGTTTCAAATGTAATCTTTTAAAAAAAATATTTAATTTTAGTTCTCAACATTCACTTCCATAAGTTTTTGAGTTTTAAACTTTCTCCTCCTCCTTCCCTTCAACTCTCCCAAGGCAGTGTGCAATCTAATATAGGCTCTACATACACACTCATATTAAACATATTTTCACATTAGTCATGTTATAAAGAAGAATTAGAACCAATGGGAGAAAAAAGAAACAAGACAAAACAAAACAACAACAATAAAGAGAGAAAATAGTATATTTCAATCTGTATTCAGACTCCATGGTTTTTCTTGGGATGTAGACAACATTTTCCATCATGAGTCTTTTGGAGGTGTCTTAGATCCATGCATTGCTGCGGAGAGCGAAGTTTATCAAAGTTAGTCATTGTATAATGTGGCTGTTATTGTGTACAGCGTTTTACTGGTTCTGCTCACTTCACTCAGAATATATAGTATCAGTTGATATACATCTTTCCAGGTTTTTCTGGTCTGCCTGCTCATCATTTCTTATAGTACAATAGTATTCTGTTACATTTATATGCCACATCTTATTCAGCCATTCCCCAATTGATGGGAATCCCTTTAATTTCCAATTCTTGGCTATCACAAAAGGAGCTGCTATAAATATTTTTGTATATGTAGGGTTTTTTTTTTTTTTTTTTTTACCATTTTTATGATCTCTTTGGGATACAGACTTCTAAATGGTATCTCCTGGGTCAAAGGGTATACATAGTTTTATAGCCCTTTGGGCATAGTTCCAAATTCATCAACAATGTGTTAGTGTTCCAATTTTTCCACATCTTCTCCAACATCAAATGCAATCTTAATATTAAATGCATTTAATGAATTCATGATGATTGGTGTGTTTAGGACCTTTAAAAAATCTCTAACAGCCTTGGAATATGCACCTAAGGATGGTTTCTCTGTGTCTGAGGACATAGGTACATTAGTCACTTTCTTAGTGTAGCTGTGAACTGTTCTCCAGAATTGTTGGACCTTAGAAAAGTCTTGAGCTGAGAAGTGACATGGCCCAGACCTGAGTTTTAGAAAGATAATTTTGGCAGATTGGGGAGGATGGATTAGAGAAGGGAGAGACTAGATCCAAGTAGGTCAGTCTGAACATTTTCCCAGCCATCCAGGTGAGAGGGAGTGAGGATTGGAACCAGGATGGTGGCTGTGGAGCATGGAGAATGAAAACGATGGAAGTGATAAAGTGAAAAAATTGATAAGACTAAGCAACTGATTGGATACAAGGAAGAGAGACAAGGAAGAATAAGACTCCAAAGTATAAACCAAGATGCTGGAAAGATGGCAATCTCAACCCAAATAAGTGATTCAGAAAAAGAGAGATAGTGAAGACATTCTTTTCATTATCTAACCACAAAATCTTCTACTGTAGCTCCTGCCAGTTTTGTCTTGCTTTGTCTGCTGGGAAGATAGAGAGCAACTGATCCTCATCTTAAAATTCTGCAGAGGTGAATCAATACATTTTATGGTTTCAAACCCACAGCCTCCAGGCAGGACCATACCAATGTCATCCCAGACAGAGTTCTCTTTGTTCCCACTTTTAATAATATCCATGGAATGAAACTTGTTTTCTTTCTCAGTTCACCATCTTTGTTTCTCTCAGTTCTTGCTGTCAGCAAGTACTTCTTTGCATTTGACTTTGTTCTCCTTTGAAGTTATTTGTTTCCACTTAAAAAGATGATGGCAAACAGCTGTATGGACAGAATGGCGTCTATTCATAGATGGGGAGAATATAATGCAGTTCTTCCTCCCCTTACTTCCCATCTTCAAACTGTCCAATATGCATCTAGAATGACAAGCCTGGGGAACTCCAGTTGGGGACTGTCTACTTTTTCCTTCTATCTGATGGGCATCCCAGGGCTAGAAGAGAGTCAACACTGGATTGCTCTTCCTCTGGGGAGCCTGTATCTTCTTGCCCTTGTGGGCAATGTCACCATTCTTTTCATCATTAGAACTGACACATCACTCCATCAGCCAATGTACCTGTTCCTCGCCATGCTGGCTGCCATCGACCTCGTTCTTGCCTCATCCACAGCACCCAAGGCCCTGGCTGTGCTTATGTCCTATTCCTGTGAGATATGGTACCCTACCTGTCTCACCCAGATGTTTTTTATCCATGCATTCTCTTCCATGGAGTCAGGTGTGCTGGTGGCCATGGCTCTTGACCGCTATGTGGCTATCTGCCACCCACTGCACCACACTACCATCCTCACTCCAGGAGTCATTGGACGTATTGGATTGGTGGTGCTGGCACGAGGACTGTTTCTCCTCATACCCTTTCCCATTTTGCTACGCCGCCTTATCTTCTGCCAGAGTGTGGCCATTAGTCATGCCTATTGTGAGCATATGGCTGTGGTGAAGTTGGCCTGCTCAGATGCCACTGTAAATCGTGCATATGGTCTAGTGGTAGCACTGCTGGTAGTGGGATTTGATGTGTTTGCCATTGGCATCTCTTATTCCTTCATTCTCTGTGCTGTCTTGAGGGTCCCTGGCCGTGATGCCCGGCTGAAAGCATTTGGTACGTGTGGCTCACATATCTGTGTCATCCTAGTTTTCTATGTTCCTGGGATCTTTTCTTTCCTTACTCATCGCTTTGGTCACAATGTGCCCCACCATGTCCATGTCCTTCTGGCCACTCTATATCTCCTGGTGCCACCAGCACTCAACCCCCTTGTCTATGGGGTAAAGACACAGCAGATTCGACAGCGTGTGCTCAGGGTTTTTTACATCAAAGTGTGGGCTTGACACTTATTCTCTTTCATACATCTAAGCAAGCCTCCTATCTGGTATGATCTAAAGTGTCACTCAAAGGGTGATGGAGTACATTTCCTAAGGGAACTTGCCCTTATGGGATCTTCCCTGGTGGAGAAAGAGCAGCAGTGATCCAATTGCTTGAATGAATGTCTTTGTGGTCTGGTTTCATAGGAGTGGGCCATAATGCTTAGGGGGCAGCATCCTAGTGGATAGGGAAATGGAGCTGAGAGCCACAAAACTTGGTGAGAACTCTGGTAAAGTTCATATGAAGCAGGCAGGGCCCTTGTCCTAGAAACTGACACTTCAGGTCTTTCTTATGGGGGCTAGGTTTGATTGTTTCCCATCACTGGATAATTTCAGAAGTTTAAGGATGGAGACCTGAAGCATGACCCTTGGATCAAGAAGGACAATAGGATGCTGAAAGGGGTATATTCCCCTTCTTTAGCAAGTGAGAGAGTCTCTCTCCCACATGGTTTCATTTTTTTTCCTTAGAATGTGATTGATTTTTGTAAGGTTCTGTTGATATTGATAACTAGGTATATTCTTCAGTGTTCCCACTGAAAATCACCAGTGTCCATGATATCTCACTTCTAATTTCCTATTGTAATCCTTAATTTCTTACTTGTTTGTCTCTGTTAGATTTGTTCAAGTTTGAGGCATATTGAAGTTATCTATAACTATTAACTTTTTATCTAAGCATTTTGACAAATCAGTTTTTCCTCTAATACTTATATATTATGCCATTCAGTGCATATATATGTATATATAAAATTGATTTTGTTTCATTATTTATACTTTTAAATGTAAATTGGTTTCATTGTTTTATCTTTCATGCCAGTATCTATTTTTACTGTTGTCTTATTTGAAATAATGATTGTCACTCTTCTTTTGGATTAAGCTATAGCATAATAAATTCTACTCCAAGTCCTTATTTTAACTCTCTATGAATCTTTGTTTGTTTTTTTTTTGAGGCAACTGGGATTAAGTGACTTGCTCAGGGTCACACAGCTAGTAAGTGTCTGAGCCGAATTATGAACTCAGATCCTTCCCACTCAAGTGCTCTATCCACTGTGCCACCTATATGCCATTGAATCTTTGTATTTTAAGTGGATTGCTTATATAGAGAAAATTGTTGGGTTCACTTTTTTTATTGAATACCTTATGGTGGTTATTTCATTGGCCTAAAATAACAGCAACTTGGGACTGAAACAAAAGTAGACAATATCACAGTAGTGAACATGATGGCTGAGGTTCCAAGAGGAAGAGAGAAAACAGTCTCCTGAGAAAAATCCCTCCATTATTGCAATCCGTCTTCTTTAGATAGATATGCATGTTCATTGTACAAGAACTTCAGCATCTCTGAGAAGAGAACCTGTCTAAAGAACTGAATCTTTACATGTGCATACCTCATCATTTTCCTCAAGTCATATCTAGACTATGACTCAGGTCTAGTACTCATTGTAACTATTATTATAATTCAAGCAATTTCCAGAAGTAATTATGACCATTCATCCTCCATTTTAAAATGGTGGGATTGTGGGAAGCACTGCTCTGAACGTTAGCTGATGTCAGCATCAGCAGGCTAATAATGGATTTACTAATTTTCCCAGACAATGGATACCATCAAGAAAGCATGGACGATTCTTCCGCAAACATTAACATTTTAGATTCTAGCCACAACATATAACATGGCAATAGAATGTGACGTCTTTCAATCTGGGGGCCTGTTTTTCATTTTTACTTTTATCCCTAGTGCTTAGTTAGCACAATGCCTGGCACATGGTAAGCATTTAATAAATGCTTACTTTTTAAGTAATTTTAAATTTAATTTAATAAATGATTTGACTTGATACTATAAATAAGTATTTAGCTAAAGTATATTTAGCCAATATAAATGGTCCCTCAAAAGTCCTACTGTGATGCCTCCTAGGGTTTAATTTTTAACTAAATTTTCTGTTCTTCCATTTTATTAATAAACTAACCCCATTACCATTTATGGTTATGACTGGTAATTTGTTTTTCCCCTCCATCAAATCTTATGACATTTTTTAAAAAATTATTATTAGAAAGCAAAAAGAAATAAGAAAGAGGGTAGCCAGGGGTTTTATTTTATTTTTTTTTACTATCAATTCATTCCTCAGTTCTTTACAATGATTTTCTTCCCTATCACTTTATTGAAACTGCTATCTCCAAGCACCAGATCCAAAGACCTCTTCTTAGTCCTAATCCTCCTTGAATGTTTCTGTAGTATTTGCCACTGTTGTCTACTCCTTTGTTGGTTTTCATGATACTGCATTCATGATTCACCTGTCTTTTATTTCATCTTGATCTCTTTTTCTACTTCATCATGCTCTGCCCATCCATTGAATAAGGACTCAGAAATTTTCCTTGGCCTTATTCTCTCTCTATAGTATCTCCTACAGTGTTGTTACTCACTTTAATGGCTTCAATAATTATTTCTGTGCAAATACTGCCCAAATCTATATGTCTGTTCCCAGCTTCTCTCTAGAGCTCCAATACTGACTTTCCAACTTCTTGTCATACATACGTATATATGTCATATATGTATGCATGTACATATGGGGTGTGTGAGGTATTTAGGAGGATTAGCACTTCTGTTATGATGACTTGCTGAGCCTTTGCAGGGCTGCTCATCAACTTTTGGTGTTCACTTGGCACCCAACTTCACCTGTGGTTTCAAGAAGCCATAGTGTGCCTAGTGGCCACATCCTAGAAAATTTTCTTGGCAGATGGGTGAACTAGGTTGAAGGTAACCAACAGGCCTTAAACTTGTTAGTGAGTTAGAGAGATATCTCACTCAAATACATGAACTTTCCCCAATAGAATGCATAGATGAGAACAGTTTGTTCCAATGGCCATGGAAGTGTCTGAAGCAGATGCTGTGGAGCACTCAGAGCTTGGTCAGGCATCTAAGATGCTAACATGATCCAGTGTGTCCTGGGCCATCGGTAGTTGCCTTAAATTTTGTCGTACTAGTGGACTTCGATGACTCAGGAAGAGAGAATGAGGCTGATGACTTTGTGTAACTCTGCCTCACTTAAATGCAATTCACATGCAAATTATCACCTGTGATGTTATTGATCTTTTTTGAAAATAAAGCACAAACAACAACATATATATTTATATATGTCTACATGCACATTAAATGCTGCCTTCTTAGAGATGAATGAGTTATCCTGCTAGTAAATGCTGTGGAGTTCTCATTTTTCATTTAGCAGCTTCTGGATATCCCCATCATTTTCATCAATCCAGTTTTGGTGTTTGAGAGTGTTCTGTCACAGATAAGCAAATACAGGGCTGTATACCAAATCTCTGAAAGCTGCCCACTCCTTTTCTGCCCCACTGTTGCCAACTCTGTGTTGGCTCAGCTTTCCCTCCATGTTAGCAAAAAACTGTTTACGCTCAGAGAAGAACTCTAATTTGTTGACATTAATTCTTCTGGTAGTCATTTTGCCTTGGTGGCTGTACTTTTGATGAATGCGAATATTTAGCTTGGAAAGTCTATGATCAATCCTGCACTCTACACCACACATTGCCTTCGTTACTCTCACTTCTTGTCTGTCTCTTCTTCTTACAATCACAGTCTATTTGAACTGTCTTAGGAAGATTCTGAAGATCACCTGGCAGGATAAGATATCAGACACTGAGGCTCTTGCTCAAACTAAACTGCCAAGCATTCAAACTATGCTGCAGAGAGTGCAACTCAGATGGGCTGACCTCATTGTTTGAATGCAAAATGTATGCTTGCCAAAAAGACTATTTTATGGAGAACTTGCATGGGGCAGGACTTTGGACTTGATTGTGTGACATGGGAGACACTGGCATAGGATTGCTCAGCATAATGTGCCCACATCAGAAAGGGTACTGTGCTTTATGAGCAAAGGAGAATTGAAACATAGGATGTGCAAATTTGGAGTAACCACCCCAAATGTTCACACAGACTATCTGTGCCCTATCTGTGGTAGAGCCCTCTGACCACTAGTCTAATCAGCCACAGTCAGACACGTTGAAACTTCACTTTATCATGGTGATGCCATTTTGATCCTCTTTGAGAACGAAGGACAACAACTAACATACACATACACGTATATGTATATACATATACATGCATCTCATTTACACTTAAAAGTGAGTTTGTAATTTTTCCTTAAACCTTCCTTCCAACATTTTTTCTATTTCTCTTCATGGCACAGCTGCCTTTACAATTACTCACTTTTTTAAACCTGGGAGTTACCTTTGGCCCTTCTCTTTCTCTTATTCCCCACAACCAATTTATTGTCAAGTTGTATTATTCCTTCCTCTGACATATATTTTGATAACAATAAAAACTAGCATTTGCATAACAATTTAACGTTTGTAAGGCACTTTATTTGGTCCTCACAGTCACCCTGGGAGGTACTTGCTATTACTGTCTCCATTTTACAAATGAGGAAACTGAGGCAGAGTAAATGATTTGACCTGAGTCACATAGCTAGTAAATGTCTGAAGTGGGACTTGAACTCACATTTTCCTTATTTCAAGTCTAGTATTTTAGCCATTAACCTATTTTGCCATTTACCACCTAGTTCCTCCTTTTGCCTCTGCTTCATCTTTTCAATTTGCAGTCAAGAACCTAGTTTGAGCCTAGCCTGTCCTTATCCAGAGTATTTCAACAGCCTCTCTTCCAACCCATTTGTCACATTGCTATCCAAGTAATCAATGTAATGCACTGTGTCAACCACACCTTAAAATTCAAACATTTTGGTCCCTTCTAAGTAACTTCAAAACAAATGATATACTAAGACCCTGTACAATCTGACTTCAAATTACTTTTCTCTCCTTATCCCATGTTACTTCTCTTCTTGTATCCCATGTTCCAATAAAATTGCACTATTTCCTCTTTTATATTAGTTTTCTACCATTCCATATCTCTCTGCCTTTGTTTGTGCTATCTATATGCTTGGAATGCATTCTGCTTCATTTTTGCCTTTTGCTTCTCTTCCTTGGAAGTACAATTCAGGAGTCACCTTTTTCATGAAACTTTCCCTTTCTTCCTCCTGGCTCACTTTAAATTACTCACAGCACTCTGCCTGTATTTATTGATTTTCCCTTGTATCTTAGTTATTTGTATTCATGATTTCTCCTCTATTAGTTTATAAGCAAAATCTATACTATGTTTCTTTGTGCCCCTGATTTTGAGCATAGGGCTTCACAGACTAATGACATCTTTGTTGAATGAATGAATGAAGCATTGATTTAAATTTTTTTCTTTACTTTTAATTTTATATAATTTATTTATTTTCAGTTCTCAGCATTCACTTCCACAAGAATTTGAATTCAAAAATTTCCCCCCATGTCTCCACACCCCCACCCCAATACAGCATGCATCCCATTCACCCCTTCCTCCAGTCTGTCCTCCCTTTTGTTACCCACACTTCTTCTATGCCCCTTCCCCTCTATTTTCCTGTGGAGCAAAATAGATTTCTATACTCCATTTCCTGTATATCTTAATTTCCAGTTGCATGCTAAAACACTTTTTAACACTCATTATTAAAACTTTGAGTTCCATTTTCTCTCCCTTCCTCTTTTTCCATCCACTCTCATTGAGAAAAGCAATTCAATATAGCTCATACATATGTAACAATGTAAAGCACTTCCATAATAGTTATGTTATAAAAGACTAACCACATTTCCCTCTATCCTATCCTGTCCCCATTTATTCCATTCTCTTCCTTGACCTATCCTCCCACAATAGTGTTTGCCTCTGATTATCCCTTTTCCCAATTTTCTGTCCCTTCTATTATCTTCCCTCTCCTATCCCCTTCCCCTTGCCTTCCTGCAGGGTAAAATAGATTTCCATATCCAATTAAGTGTGTATTATTCCCTCATTAAGCCTAATCCCATGAGAATAAGGCTCACTCATTTCCTTCCATCTCCCCCTCTTCCTCTCCCTTGTAAAAGCTCTTTCTTCCCTCTTTTATGTGAGATGATTTGCTACATTCTACCTCTCCCTTTCTCTTACTCCTAGCACATTCCACTCAAGAGTAAATTTTATTGTTTTAGGGATTTTCCCTTCATATTCAGCTCAGAGTATGCCCTCTGTCTATACACCTCCCCCACACCCATGTACATATACATACCTACACATATATAATGTACACATACATACCCACACATATGTGTATATGTATATGCATGTACATACATATACACATACACATATACATTTATAATGTGTGAATCTATCTATCTATCTATCTATCTATCTATCCATCTATCTATCTATCTACCTATCTATCTATCTATTTCCTCTAACTACCCTAAAACTGAAAAAAGATCTCATGAGTTACAAATCACATCTTTCCACATAGGAATGTAAACACTTCAACTTTAATGATTTCCTTAAGACATCTCTTTCTTGTTTACCTTCTCATATTTCTCTTGATTCTTGTATTTGAAAGTCAAATTTTCTATTCAGATCTGGTCTTTTCAACAAGAATGTTTGGAAGTCTTCTAGTTCATTGAAATTCAATTTTTTACCCCTGAAGTATTATGCGCAATTTTTCTGGATAGGTGATTCTTGGTTTTCATCCTATCTCCTTTGATTTCTGGAATATCATATTCAAAGCCCTTTGATCCCTTAGTGTAGAAGCTGCTAAATCTCATATTATCCTGGTTGTATTTCCACAATACTTGAATTATGTCTTCCTGGATGCTTGTAATATTTTCTCCTTGACCTGGGAACTCTGAAATTTGGCTACAATATTCCTAGGAGTTTTTCTTTTGGGATATCTTTCAGGAGGTTATCAGTGAATTCTTTCCATTTCTATTTTACCCTCTGGTTCTAGAATATCAGGGCAGTTTTCCTTGATAATTTCTTGCAAGATGATGTCTAGGCTCTTTTTTTGGTGATGGTTTTCAGGTAGACCAGTAATTTTAAAATTATCACTCCTGGATCTATTTTCCAGGTTACTTGTTCTTCCAATGAGATATTTCACATTGTATTTTATTTTTTTATTCTTTTGCTTTTGTTTCACAATTTCTTGGTTTCTTATAAAGTCATTAGCTTCCATCTGTTCCATTCTAATTTTTATAGCACTATTTTCTTCAGTGAACTTTTGAACCTCCTTTTCTATTTGGCCAGTTGTGTTTTTTAAAGCATTGTTCTCCTCATTGACTTTTTGGAACTCTTTTGCCATTTGGGTTAGTCTATTTTTAAAGATGTTATTTTATTCATTTTTGGCTCTCCTTCAGCAAGCTGTTGACTCTTTTCATGATTTTCTTGCATCAGTCTCATTTCTTCCCAATTTTTCCTCTGCCTGTCTTATTTGATTTTCAAAATCCTTTTTGAGTGCTTCCATGGCCTGAGACTACTGCACATTTTTTTGGAGGTGCTGGATGTAGAAACCACGATTTTGATGTCTTCCTCTGATGGCATGCTTTCCTCTTCCTCATCTGAAAGGATGGAAGAAAATACCTTTTCACCAAGAAAGTAACCTTCTATAGTCTTATTTTTTGCCTTTTTGGGGGGTATTTTCCAAGCCAGTTATTTGACTTTTGAGTCTTTTGTCAAGTGGAGGATATAGTGTCCTAAGATTCAGAGGTTTTGTGTAACTGTTCTCTGAGATATCTCTAGGATCCTGTAAATTCTTAGTTCTTCCAAGGTGGCAAAATCAAGGGAGAGAAGTTTACTCCTCTCCTGGTCTGTGTTCTGGTGTGTGAGCAACCACAAGCACTCTTTTCTGCTCTGGAACTAAGAGTAGGGTTACCTCTCCACAGCCACCACTAGCTCCATCACACCAGCACCAGCACTTCTCCTCACCCCAGGACCACCACTCAGGACTGAGACCCAGAGCAAAAGCTCAATTTCCCCAAGGTCTTTAGGCTGTGAACTGTAAAAGTGGTTGCCACTGCCCTGGGGCTGGAGCTGGGGGCTGACTGCTCTCCTGTCTCACCCAGGGGAAAGAGCTTTCTCACTGACTTTTGAAGCTGTCTTTGGCATTTTTGGTTTGAGAAATCTGAGAATCACAACAGCTACTTGTAATTCCATGCCCTGAAGCCTGCTCCAGTCCTGTCTCTGCAGTGTGGTCCAGGCTGGGATGTGCTCTGCTCCTGGCCCAGAGCGATCGACCTTTCCTGTTGGCCTTCCTGGATGTCTTGGGCTGGAAATCTGTTTCTCTCCTGCATTTTGTAACTTTTGTTGCTCTAGAATTTGTGTAGGGTCATTTTTTTTTACAGATACCTTATTGGCTTCTACAGGTCTGTCCTTCTACTCCTCTACCTTGGCTCTACCCCCTTAAATTTTTTTTCAAAAATAAATTAAGACTTTCAAGCTGAAGAATAACCAATAGACATTATCTGTACTCCATTTCAGCACCCTTGTCATCAGAATTTTAGACACTCAACTTTTCCCCAAAGTTTGCAATGTCTTTCTCCCATCTGTCTTGCACACAATGAGAATGATAAAAGAGATATGGTAATTAGAAACAGGGTTGAAGAAAATGGTGATGTCCTGGACCTATATAGCATCTGAGGAAATTATTTGTTAGAGTTCCTGAAATGGTTTTGAGAGATGGGACAAAGGATTCCATTAGAGGTTAGACTAAAATTAGAAGGACTTTATAACCCCATGTCAAATAAAGGCTTAGGACAGAAATATTGATCCCATTAGAAAGAGGAATGAGTTCAAAAGAAAGACTTAATGGCTTTAGATTCTCATTAGCTGGCTGTTTTGTGTTTCAAAGAGTTTGTTCCCTAAAGTCCAGGATTCTAGGACATAACAGATTGAAAGAAAGAGAGAGAGAAACAGAAAGAGAGAGAAACAAAGAGAGAGAAATAGAGAGACAGACAGACAGACAGAGACAGACACATACACAGAGACAGAGACAGAGAAATAGAGACGGACGAACAGATAGACACACACAGAAACAGAGAGACAGAGACAGGGAGACACACATATACACACAGAGACAGAGAAGTAGACAGAGACAGACACACACACAAAGAGAAAGAGAGGCAGACAGAGACAGATAGAGACAGAGAGACAGACACATACACACAGGCAGAGACAGAAGCAGATAGACAGAGACAGAGAGACATACATATAAAGAGAAAGAGCACAATTTTTTCTAGTCATATAACTGTAAACTGAAACTTAACCTTTGGACTCTAAGCTAAAAGGAAGAGAGCAACCCAGCCCAAAGAAAAGAGAGAGTTGGGCAACAACAAAGACCATGTATCCTCACACACTTGAGAAGCATAGTACTGACACACACTGCATCCTTAGCTTATGTAAATTCCCCATGTTGAAGAGAAGCTAGAGACTCAGTTTCCAGTACTCATGAAAGTACTTTGAAGAGGTGGTGGAACATTCTATAACCACTTCCAGTCTGCCAAATGTGCAGTTAGGAGAAGGCATTTTGATCGTGGAAAGAGATGAGGCAGGCAGACCCACCTCCAGGCTTTCATAATAGTCTAGACATGAGACGATGGAGACCTGCACCAAAGTGGTGGCTCTGTCAGAGGAGAGAAGGGAGCATATTCAAGAGATAATTTAAAGGTGAAATGAGTGGGCCTTAGCAACAACTTGGATATGAGGAGTGAGAGAGAGTGAGGAATCCAGGATAACTCCGAGGTTGTGACTCTGAGGAGCTAGGAGGATGGTGTTGCCCTCTAATGTAATAGGTAAGGTGGTGGTGAAGGGGAAGGGTGTAGGGGAAAAGATAATAAGTTGTTTTGGACATACTGAGTTTAAGATGTTTACTGGACTTCCAACTTGAGATGCCAAAAAGGTAGTTAGAGATGACAGATTGGAGATTAGCAGAGAGACTGGGGCAGGAAAGCTAGACTTGTAAATCATCAGTACAGAGATGTTAATAAAATCCATAGGAGCTGATGAGATCACCAAGTGAAGTAACATAGAAGGAGAAGAGCAGAGGACACAGGACAGAACACTGAAGAACATCTTTTGTTAGAGGACATGGTCTGGAGGAGGATCCAGAGATGGAATCCCTAAGCCTCTCAGGGTGCTCTAGTGTCTAGATACTTGAGGAGCAAATGTTACAGGCCTAATTTTAGAAGAGTAATACCTGAGTCTATTGGCTAAAAATGAAATGACTAAAAGGTTTTGCAGTATCAGCAATATCAATTTCTCTTCCTTGTGTGCCTTGGCTATGTTTTCCCTGCCTATGTGCCCCTCCATATGTGTGTGCTAGTCACATGTGTTGCATAAATCTATACTCTTCAATATAATTCTCATGTGTCATTCTTCCCACTAATGGCAGATATATTCAATGATGATGATAGTTACCATTAATATAGTACCTTAAGCTTGCAAAATGGTTTATATGTTATCTCATTTTTATCTTCACAAAACCCTGTGAAATAGGTGCTCTTGTTTTACTTTTTTTTAAACAAGTGAAGAAACTGGTTACAGAAGATGTACCTTGGTCATGGTATCAAGAGACATGCATTCCGACAGGATTTGGATTCAGATCTTGCTCCAATTTGGACACTCTTCACACTATGTCACCTAGCTGTCTTAATTGTGGGAGAATCTATCCCAAGTGTATGGAAAACAGGACTTTATTATTAATATGACTTGGAAATTTTTCTTACTATGCCATTTCTTAAATGCCTTTGCATGAGTTTCCTCCTTGTCCTCTCCCTGAAGTCGCTTTTTTGAAAAAATTTTCCCATTCTGTCTCTATCACACTCTCAAGCATTTGAGTCTCTTGTTCCTATGACAGTTTTTATTTTTTTTTATAGTTCACATAGTGCCTATGAGAGGTATCATAGTATAGTGAATAGAAAGCTGGCCTCATAAACTAGGAAGACCTGGGTTTAAATCCTGCCACTGACATACGTGTAACCTTGGTTAAGTTACTTGAACTCTCAGCGCTCTACATTAGTAATGTCAAACTCAAATAGAAATGGATCCCTGTGGGCTCACAGAATGACTTAGAAAACCACAAATTAACATTATCTATTTTTGATTGTATTTTTCTTCATTTTTTAAAACATTTCCCAATTATTTTTTGATCTGGTTCAGCCCACACTTAGGCATTTTGACACAATACTACAAGTTTGACACTACTGTTCTAGACAATTCCCTAAAAGTATAAGCTGAAGAAAAAGCACTGACCTGCATAAGTGGAAATTTCCATGTTCAGGAGTTCCCTATACCGAATGAAGTAACAAGTTCAGTCCCTATACCTGTAGTTATTCCAGAAAGACCTAAAGAGGCCACAGATATTGGCTTTTAGAGACACTAGAACCAAGTTAGGTAGCCAGTATCTCCTTCTAACTTAGGCACAGATATTGAGATAGATTAAGAAAAGATGAGAAGATATGTGGAAGAAGAGGCAGAAACTGGAAGATGAAAAGGAGTGGTGGTACTTTCAAATCAACTCGTTAATAAGCATTTGTTGACAGTCAGAGAATAAAAAGGGAATAGAGTACTTACTGTAGATTTTAATATCAGTCCTGGAAATAGAGATGGAAATATGTTTGAGAAGGTAATGAAGACAGATATTGTCACTCAGAAGGAACAAACTTGCTTAAAAAGTAGTGGGGCTCTCAGCAATGACAGTTACAGAATTATGGAATCTCAGAGTTGGGTGAAACATCGTATGCCATCTAGCTGAATTTACATCTGAAAAGGCAAACCCTTTGACAACATCCCCCAATAAGTGGTCATCCGTCCCTGCTTGAAGGCCTCTAGTGGGAGGTCCATATAATTGTTTAGACAATTTTTGAATGAGGAAGGAGTAAATTATTTACCCAAATGCTTACTGAGTTTCTATAAAAAAAAAGAAAGATTAAAACACATGTAAATAGGTGATAATGAGGGATGATTTGTATTGAGTTGGTGTAAAGGTAAAGGAAGTTATCCCTAAATCTTCCTGTTCCAGCTTTCTTTTCCTCAGGATAAATCTATCTTGGATAAACTAGAATTGGCAAAAAAACTCAATAAAATATAAGAAAGATGGACCTGTACAATTCATGGGACTGCTGTGGGATGAAAAGTTCCCAAATATTTTCCTAAGAAAATAGTGAGAACAGAATTAATTCAATTTCAGTTGCCTCCACTTTGCCATAATGACAGAATCTCCTGCAACAAATTATGGTCACCAGCCTATGCTCGAAATGTGATGGGGAATTCACTATTTCCAAAAGCAGATAGGGCACTAAACCAAGTCTTTGTGACATTTCTTTAGAAACACAAATCCTGAGGCATAGCTAAGTCAGTGATAAAAAGAGTTAATACTTACTTGAATGGGATAAGAAGCAGAAGGTGAAAGGACTGGGTGTATGGGGTTTTCAGGGAGGACTAGTAACTCTGGTGTCTTCCAAGCTGTTTTCAGAACTGCTCATCCACCTTTGGTGTCCACCTGTCACTTAACTTTCACTGTGGTTCTAAGAAACTCTAATGAACACAGTGGTTATATCTTGGTAAAAACTGTCTTGGTAGATCAGCTAAACCAGGATGAGGATAACCAGTAGGCCACAAAGCAGTCCATGTGTTAGAATGATGTCTACCCCAAGCACATGAAGACTTTCCTCTCAGAACGGGTAGATGAAACAGGTTTTGTGTAGTGTTTAGAGCTTGGTCAGATATAGATGCCAAGATTATCCATTGCATCCTAGGCCATTGCCAATCATCTTGATTTTTGCCTTGACACCTGACTGTGATGACTCTGGAGGAGAGAGTGAGAATGAACAACAACTATGTTTCATGGTGCAGAAAAATCCATATTCTTCCAGAATTGGAGGTCAACTAAACACTAGGAAGGGGACTTCTCTTGAAGAACACAAGTGAGTGAGCATAGGAATGCATAGAGAACAAGTTAGATGTGCCCGTGGCTCGCTCAGCCCAGACTCTAAGAATGCCCATGTAACAGCTTCAGAAGCAAATATCTTTTCTGGACCTAAAAGATGCCGACCAGGCATAAAAAGTTGGATAGAAGAGGAAATCAATAAATCTCTTTTAAAATATGCAAGAAAGCGTCAGGCACAGATCATGAGACAATAAACATTTTGGGTGTTTGGGAAGTCACAGGCTATTCCTTTCCCCCTCAGTTGCAGGCAATGACCAAATCTCCAGGGACAACTAGGGTACCTTGTGGAGGTCACTGTACCTCAATAATAGTCACATAGGAAAGAGAAATCTGATAAGAATAATCTCCTTCTCTCTATCTTCCTCATCCTCTTTTCTCCTCCAGCTTCAGCAGTCCTTCCTTGCTGAACCAAGAATGGGGAAAAGTCACCAACAGGAATATTAGATCTTGGATATAGCACCTCTGACCTGTCCGCTTCAGAGCATGTGGAGAGTAGAAATCTTCCACTTTTCTAAACAAATACTTAGAACAAAATTCATTCATTCTCATTTGCTTCCATTTTACTCTAAATGCACAGAATTATAAAATCTCAGATTGAAGGTACCTTCTGAGGTCACCTAGTCTAACAACTGCACAGCAGTCCTGTTAAACAATGACAACACAGCCATAATAGCTAGTATTTATACAGCACTTTAAAGTTTACACAGTGCTTTGCTTGTGCTTTTTCATTTGATCCTCCTAACAGCCCTGTGAGGTTGGTGCTTTTATCATCCTTACTTTTATAGATGAGGAGACAGAGGTAGAGAATGATGAAGTCCCTGCCCAGGATAACATAGCTAGTGATGTCTGAGGGAGGATTTGAAGTCAGGTCTTTGTGACTCCAGGTTCATGCTCTATCTACTCTGTCACCTAGCTGTCTATTCCTTAATAGGTAGTTATTCATTTCCAACTTACTGTCTCCTGAGAGAGGCTGTTCTATGTTTGAATAGCTCTGAAGATGGGGAAGGAATAAAACACTTGTTGAGATCTTTATGGTGTTATTATGTAAACAGAGATAGAGACACTGCAAGTAGTTAAAAAATATTGCTTACTGCGTTGCCATAGGAGGCAGAGGGTGAGAAGATTAGTCCTTCATTCTCTAATTACTTCATTCAATGAACCCTAACAGTGGATGACCCCCAAGATTCTGCCTTGAGTCTTCTATTTTCTTTTCCACACTTCCTTACTTGGTGATGTTATCAGTCCAAGTGAGTTCTGTTAAAATCTCTATATAAATGGTTCTCAAAACTATTTACTGAACCCTAATTTCTCTTCTCATCTCTAATCCCGTATCAATAACTGCCCATTTGACATTTTAATTGTATATTTCATATTGAAAAGTACTAATGCTAATAACTGACATTTATATAGTGCTGTATAGTTTGCAAAGCACTTTAAATATTATCTCATTTCATTTTCACAAGAAGGGAGGTAGTTATTCTAATTTTCCCCATTTTACAGAGGAAGAAACTGAAGTATTTAGCAGTAAAATGACCTGCCCAGGGTCATGCAACCGGTAAGCATCTGAGGTTGGTTTTGAAGTTAGGTCTTCCAGACTCCAGATCCTGCATTCAATGTACTGTGCCATGTTTCCCCTATGCCCTCGGGGAATGTTGGTGATCATCACCATCTGTAAACAGAAAAACCAAACTCTGTCCCAGGTCTAAGTTTACAAAAAGAATGGAATTGTTTTTGTATTTCAGCATTTTCCCACTGGATCTCAACTTTTGAGAGCCAGCTCCTTGAGCTGCTCTTTAGCTGGATACTTATAATACCAATGACTTCCATCTAGAAATGAGGATCTGAACCCAGAGTTGGAACAGAAGATGGAATGAATCCAGGCCATGAAGTGGAATCTCTGGCCAAATGTTCCTCGACTCTCTGGGAAGAAATATCCGGTCTATTATAATTCGAGGATATTACTATATTGTAAACTTGTGAGGGATGTTAGGTTAAGTCTCCTCTTGGGAAGGGAGGTGAACCAAGGCTCATTAATCTTTACCTGAGATAGTGAGTGGAGCTAGCTAGTGCCAGTGGGACTCAGTCTTGAAAGTTCAATAGTCTTTAGTGCTGAATCGTCAGCTGTCAGGGGGAAGACGTGGGGTGGGAAGGTGAGGATGTGGGGAGGTGGGGGGTGGAGAGGGGTATGGTATTGTATGAGCCCTAGCTAAGAAGCAGAAAAAACCAAGTTCTTATGCAGCCAGGGCAGTCCAGGAGAGTGGAAGGGAACCTTGTTTCAGGACAGCATGATGGTAGTCATTTGGCAGAGTCCACTGGTCTCTTCAGAAGGGAATGAAGTTTCCTAGTCTAATGCTATAGTCACTATATAATGCTGTCTCCTGAAACGCAAAGCCACATGTTCTTCAATGTGCAAAATTTCATTCCATTTTCTGGTATAGTAGTTTGGGAAAAGCATTCCTCTAGGACACTTACAACTCTGAGAATAGGGTAAGGTCTCAGTCTCTTTCTATAACTGATTTGTACATGCAAATGGGTTCTGAAGCTACTTACATTCATACATGGATACATGTATGTGTATAAAATGCATTCACACATACGTATATGTATATGCATAAAATAAACACATATACACATATACATATGCATATATGTATACACACATATATAGTGTATGTTTAATGAAACAATGACACCTAGTGTTTACAGAAGGATCAAAATAAAGCTCTCTATATACATATACATATATATGTATGTATCTATCTCCCTAATTTTAGGATTAGGTAGACATGGCTATGTTAGAAGACCGAAAGGAGCCATTAGCAAAGGAGAGATTATATGAGTATATATGAAAGAGGAGGAATGATTTTAGGAACTAGATTCTAGGCAAATTGTGAGGAAATGGAACCAAAACTTCAGAGGCCTTTGTGAGAAGTAGGGATGCCTCTTCTGTGATAAGAGGTGAGGAGACTGTAGGTAGAAATGCTAAAATGTTTTGAGTAATGGAGAAGGGATTTGAGGGAGCTCCTGGAAAGTAAGTCCTATCACTAAAAAAGAAATGGCTAAATAGTCTGCTCCCTCAGTTGTGTATGTGTGTGCATGTGTGTGTGTGTGTGTATGTGCATGTATGTGTGTGTGCTTGTGTGTGTGTGTGTATGTGTTTGGAAGGCCTGTTGGTAAGGGAGGAGGGAGTAACAATAAGTGTGCGTGTTCGTCCTTTGTTGACGAAGAAGACCATGCCATCAGAGAAATAATGGCATGACTTGCACTTGACTTTGTTTTGAGTGAGAGAGAGCTGTGCAGGTCACCAGCCTCGCTTCTTCTCCAGAGCCATCTGAATCCAGTGACCAGATATTCATCAGGATGACTGCAGATGACCCAGGATGAGGCACTTGGGGTTAAGTGACTTGCCCAAGGTCACACAGCTAGTGACTGAGTGTCAAGTGTCTGAGATGAGATAGTGAGGGAGTGAAGAAACAGGAAGATTTGGAATGGATGCTATGGGGAATGACATAGGGAGCCTATAAGGGGAGAATAGAAGGATTGTTTTGCAGAAAGAGGGCCCACTAAAGAAACACGGGATAAACATATTGAATAAAAATTCAGTTTGATTTCGTAAATTGTTTTTCATGATTCTTGGAAGTCTTAGATTAAAAACATGAAAACTGAACAGTAGGAGTACCTTGGGATGCCTCTCATTTAGATAGTTACAACAATGAATAGCCTCTTTTAGCTTAGGTAGTGAAATGGTCTTGGGTCATGTGGACCCTTTCCGCTATTTTAGGAGTTTATGAATAAAGATTATTAATAAAAACTGTCACCATCAGATCCTCACACTAAGATTGCTTGTTAGCTCCCAGTAATTAATTATACACTAATATTTTAGACAAATTTGAATTTAATGTTGTTAAATTCTTAGGGCTTCTACATGATTCCTGAAAATACCTGGCTCCCTCTTAAAGACTCAGCTTCTCATAGCAGGATATTCCCAAACTTTATTAGTTTATCTACAAGGAGTGGTGTCCCTGCAAACTCCTTTTTGAGCCTTGGATCCAGGTTCCTATCCCTGTAAAAGAATTGGGGAACATTATTTACTAATCCACCTCGGACCCCACATATTCCTTTTCTTCTTGGATACTGTGTTCCTCTACCTACACGCCTGTTGTTTCTTCATATTTAAAAGTTCCTCCCAGTTTCTATTTCTCCATTTGCTCTCTGTACCACACAGAAGTAACATACATATTGAAACCATCCTTGGGTCTGACTGAGAGAGTGGAAGACCCAACTTACTGATAAAACCTGAATTTAAAAAAAAAGGTGAGAGGAGGAAAGAACAAAGTTAAATTAAAATTTTAATCTTGAAAAATGAAATAAATAATGAAATCCATGGAATCACACAATTTGACAGTTGGAAGACAGCTCAGCAATCATTTCATCCAATCCACCTTTGAAAGAAATTCTCACTAAAACATATCTAATAGATGGTTATCCAGCCTTCACTTGGAAATCTCCAAGGAGGAGGAACCCACCACTTCTCGAGGTTGTCCTTTTCATTTCTGGATAGCTCTAATTATTGGGAAGTACTTCTGGATACTGAACCCAAATTTGCTTCTTTGCATCTTATACCCATTGTTCCTGGTTCTGCCATCTGAGGCTAAATGGAACAAACCTAATCTCTCTTCCTCCTGACTAAACCTTCAAATATTTGACAGTAGCTTTCACCTAAAATCATCTATCTTCCAGAGTCATCCTCTAACTTTTTTTATCCTGCACTCAAGGAGTTTACAATATAGGGTAGTGGTAAGTAGTTGTGGTTTTTAATCATTTTCTTTGTGTCTGAATCTTTGTGATCCCATTTGGGATTTTCTTGTCAAAGATACTGAAATGGTTTGCCATTTCCTTCTGTGACTCATTTTACAGATGAGAAAACCAAGGCAAAAAAGGTTAAGTGACTT
The DNA here is from genome assembly GCF_028372415.1 of Notamacropus eugenii. NCBI lineage: Eukaryota > Metazoa > Chordata > Mammalia > Diprotodontia > Macropodidae > Notamacropus > Notamacropus eugenii. The sequence goes on from NC_092876.1 coordinate 89,520,107, forward strand.
ATTCAGAATCACACAGCTATTAAGTGTCTGAGGTTTCATTTGAATCCAGGAAGATGAGTCTTCCTGACTCCAGGCTTGGAGCTCTATCCATTGTGCCATCTAACTGTCCTGTAGGGGTAAGACCCACACAACAATCAGCATTACCCAAACTATTATTGCTACCATTTTACAGACAAGAAACCTATATCTTAGGATGGTGAAATGATTTGTCTAGCATCAAATAACTCATTAATGAGATAGGTAAGACTTGAACCCCAGTCTTTCTTTCTCTACGGCCAGCTTGGGTCAGGTTGCCTCTCCTAATAATTTTTTGGGAAATTTAACTGAATTATGTGTCACATGAAATAACCATTCCCTTATTGGTAACAGTATAATTTTTTTCTTGACATCTGGGTAGATATTTAAATCTGGGGATCAACTTGCAAGTAACAGCATTTTGGGAATAGCAAGAAACATATGTGCTAGGGTTGGAAGCTCAATTCCATGTGGACAGTCTGGGGCGGGTAAAGGTGGGAACTTCTAAATCTTAGAGTTCTCACGAGACCCCCCAGGAAACGGCTGGGAATCGAGGTGAACCGAGCTATCTCGTGTATTTCCGCCTCTTCCCATGAGAAACGTGATGGGAGAGAGCTCTCCCCGCCCTCAAGATTGTCCTGGATTGGAGCACACCTAGTTACCTAACAGGCATGGTATTCAGATGCAAACTATGCTGCTGGAGAGTTTAGGTAGGATCAGGAAAGCCTGAAAGCTCTCTTGGGCGGAGGGGCGCGGAGCAGTGAGGACAACAAGGCTCTGCTTTTCCTCTCTCTTCTCTCCCCTCCCCCTCTCTCCCCGCTTATACTTCTATTTCCAATCTCTTATTGTAAGAGCTTTGCCTCCTTGGGAGATCTTTCTCTTTCCCTCCTAACTTGTAACTAGACCCTGAAATAAAGCTCAACCCTTGTTCGACTCTGGAACATCCTTTCTCTCATACGAGCACCCGGTTTGGCCAACCGAAGACCTCGGGATAGAGGTAAGGGAAGACTCGGGTAGCCCTCAGGCCTCTAGGCCTGGCACATATGGAGTTGACAATTAAGCTGGGCTTGCTGTAAACGTTAAATGAACTCAGATGGCATTAGTCTTAACAAGTCTGTAAATGGGTCAAAGCCATATATATGTATATATATAAAGAAGGTCAATGACAGAACTTAATGGCAAATGGTAGAAGAGAGCTTCAAATCTTCCCTTTATTCAATGTTACTTTGCTGGAAGAAAATGAGAGCGTCCTGGCCTTCAAATGCCACCCCATGAAGATATTATTGAATTTTACTCTATTATCATAAATAGATCAGCTCCTATGATGACACAGGTGACCTTAGTTCAAAGAAAAGGAGGCAAAATAAGCTTAAAGTGGGTCATTTTGCTCCCAAAGTAATATAGTAAGGGGTCAAGAAGTACTCAGCCTGATTTTCAGTCCCTACCCACAAACACCTATTATAGGATCATGTTTGGGCCCTTTTGATGCTTTAAATAGAAATGAATGTTCATCCAATTTCATTAGAAACTCTTACAATTCTAAGTCAAGTTGGAAGTAGAAATATGTAAAGCCCTTAAGGAAGTATGGCTGTAATGATATTAATCTGGAAAGAAAGACCAGCCTTGGCTTTCCTGAGGGAAGAAGATTTGTACTCAAGGCATCTCCTTATACTATCAAATATTTTGATGTAAGCCTTCTTGACATTCTCCTATAGTATGTTCTTGCTTGGTTGAAGAAGAGTAATTTTCTTTAAAAGAAAAAATTCTGGTCTTTGAATGATTTGGAAGATGGTGAGTGATTCCTGGTCTGTAAGTGACAACTTGTGAAGAAAATTTCTCAGTTTTAAACGGCAATGAATTTTTTGTTGTTACTAAGAACAGACCAATCTCTATAATAAAACATGCGATTCGAGTCTATATATTATGTGCAAACACTTTCATAACTTGAATTTTAAGACTCCAAAATGTCATTATAAGAGTTCGAGGAATACAGGTAATGATTTTCAATCCTTACTCACATTACTTTAAAATCCTGTCGTTCATCTAGTCATATTTAGACAAATTAGACATCCACAAGGGCCATCCTTCCCTTTCTTCACATTCCCTTTGAATGTGAAAATTTTAAGTGAAGATTTCTCCCTGAAGAAAATATAATAGACATTTTTTATTCATAAAATTTAAAAGATTTTGTACAAACAAAATCAATGTAATTAAAATATGATGGGAAAATTAATTGGAAAAACAATCTTTGTAACAAGTTTCTCCAATAAAACTTTTATTTAATGGAAACTGATTCAAATTCATAAGACTAAGATCAGTTTTCCAACCAAAAAATGATTAAAGGATGTGAGCAGGCAGTTTTCAAAGGAATAAATACAACCTACCTAACATAATAGAAAAAGAAAAATTTAAACAACTCTAAGGTTCCATCTCACATCCCCTGGGAAAAATGATGAAAAGGAAAATGACAATTGACAGATGAGCTGAGGGACAACAGGTATTCTAAAGCACTGTTGGGGGAGATATGACTTGGTCTAGCCATTTTGTAGAGCAATTTGGAGCCATGCCTCTAAAACTCCAAGAAATTGACTAAAGTTTAGGTAAACAGTCTATCCTCAATATTCATGTATTTAACTTATGTGATTTCAAGAATTTCGGTGATTTTATTGATAATCTCATTTTCACTCTTGCACTGGCAACTGCATGCATTCATGGCTATGTGCAGTTTCTTGTTCAGTCATTTCAGTCTTATTCTAATCTCCATAATCCTATTTTGGGGTTTTCTTGGCAAAGATAGTAGTTTTCCATTTTCTTCTCCAGCTCATTTTATAGATGAGGAACTGAGGCAAACAGAGTTAAGTGACTTGCCCAAGGTCACACAGGTAGTATATGTCTGAGGCCAGATTTGAATTCATGAAGATGAATTTTTCTGATTCCAAGTCCAGTGCTCTGTTCACTTCACTTAGAGAAAAAAATAAGGGTCGTGATGCCTGCAAGTCTGTGGAGCAGCTTGTATCCTGCTAGGACATATTATTTCAAGCTGGTGATCCTTTAGGATTTCCAATTCAATCTACCAATCATGAAGGACAGAGTCTTGTAGGTGATGTTGAGACCTTGACAGTCTGGACATGTTTTTGACAGCAATTAAAGTCCCAGCAACTTCCCTCTGGGTTTTCTGAAGGTATCCAAGGTAGAGATGTTTATAGATGTATATAGTTCAATGCCTTCACACTACCATCTGATACAGTCAAAGGTAAGATTCAGACTTAGAACATTTTAGTTGTAAGAATTTTATTTGTTATGTAGTATTTATGGTACTTGAGATTTCATGTGTTAGGAGAAGTGAATATTGTCTGAAATCAATGTTTTTTAACTGAGATGTTAGCATGAAAGGTCATAGAATTCTAGGGAATTACTAGTAATCAAAATGTTTTGCATGCTATCAATTTTATTTTGTGTACTGCATTTTATGAGTTATTTCATGGTTACTGTGTTAGAAATGTTTTGTTATAAAGAACTGAGTGCAGCAAAGTGTATTTTCAGCAATCTCTCATGAAAGGTTACAGTTTTTGGTGGTTGTGAGAACAACTCCCTATTTCTTATAGGTTCAATGTATCAACACTCACTTTTTACACTTTTGCAGTGTTTTCTAGGAATGTTACTTCTGTGAAAGCTGAGGATTGATTATATAAGAATATAGGAACTTTATGACTATTGATTACTTAAAGAATTATATCTACATTTACTTTCAGAGTTAAATTAACCTAAAAGATTTTATGGTAAAAGGCAGTTCTTTAGACATGAAAAGATTATAACCCTTCTTTTTCCTCCCAGCCCCCTTATGCTTTTGGCCCTACCTGTCCTACCCTTTTTCTCATTCCAGGATTAGCAAACACAGAGTTGGGCAAAAGTCCTTCCTTTTAAAAAGTTGAGGTGGGAGAGAACATTTTGGATGACTAGAAATGAGAAGGGGGATAGCAGAGAGGGAACATAAAGTTGATTCTAGATGAGTCCCCCCCACATAATTATCTAAACACAACATGTGTATAAATAAACATAGTTCAAGAAAAATTGGGAAAAGAGAGAGAGAACTACTACTAAGAGGTCAAAGAAAGTTTTTCTGTAATTGACCCATATTGTCTAGACCCCAGTTTTCTGGCGTCTAGGACTAAGCCTATGCTTTTATATTTAGAATGGTGGACTTCGTATAGGAAAACTGACCCTCCCACACTAATCTGGTCCAAGCAACAAGGAAATAAGAGAGAAAAGTGAAAGGAGCCATGATATAAAGCAAATCAAAGAAATCTAAACAATGAAGATGTCAGTCCAAGATTCTGGGCTTCCATGTTCCCTCTAACAGAGATATTACTGAGAGATCAGAGTGAATCATATAAGTGAGTTGATTAAGTAAATCACATCACCCCAATTAAGGATGCTGTGTCCCAATTCTTCAATCAGGTGTGAGTTCATCTTTATTTAATCAATCAATCATTCAGAAAAAGTATAAGAAAGTCTTTGATCAATTTAGATGTCTTTGTAATTTGATGAACTGGAGTTACCTTGCAATTTGCAATCTGTTTGAATTGGTTATGACCCATGGGCCTTTTAGATAGCCAGTAAGCTAGTTTTGAATCAGAGAGACTCTAACCATGCCCCTGAGAAGGAATCTCTGAGGGGTTGCAGGAGTGTGGCCTTAGTCTTCTTTGTATTCTCTCTATCTCCCTAGGTTCAAGAGGAGAACCTTGTAAATGTTGGAGGGTCGGAAGATTTGAACTTTGTCATCAGAATCTTTGCATCACTCCAGAAACAAACATTTGGAACTGAGTACAAACTGGATATAATGAGGAAAGTCAGATTCAAGGCTACAATGAGCCTACAGAAAAGTTATACCCTATCAAAAGTGAATGGGTAGCTAGGTGGCACAGTGGGTAGAGTTCTGGGCCTAGAGTCAGGAAGACTTCTCTTTCTGAGTTTATACTTGGTCTCAGATATGCACTAGCTGTGTGGCCCTGGTCAAGTATTTAACCCTGTTTACTTCAGTTTCCTCAAATGTAAAATGAATTGGAGAAATAAATGGCAAACCACCTCCAGTATCTTTGCCAAGAAAACCCCAAATGGGTCCCAAAAGAGTTGGACATGACTGAACAACAGCATTACCATTTTACAGACTGAAGCTGAGGGAGGTTAAGTGCCCAACTGGCAAGTGACTGAATCAAGATTCCAATTAAGGTCTTTCTGACTCCAGGTCTAGCACTCTATCTACCCTGCTACCTGTCAGCTTTTCTTTCTTTCTTTTCTTTTCTTTTTTTTTATATTTATTTTTTTTTATTTTGTAATGTTTAACAATCACTGCCATACAATTGTGATTTTATCCCCCCCACCTACCCCCCACTCCCCCCCTTCCTCCCCACGACTGCATACAATTCTGTATAGATTCTACATATACTTTCCTATTGAGTATATTTTCACTATAGTCATGCTATGTAGTCAGAGTAAGATAAATGAAAGAAATCGTATAACAAATCAGAACATGATACACAAACACATACACATACACAAACATGATCTGCTACAATATGTGAGTGACTTCCATATTTCTCTCTCTGAGTGTGGCAGGCATTTTGCCTTGAGATCCTCCATTGGGATTTTTTTTTTTTTTGGTAAGAAGTTCTTGTGTTATTACACAAATCTAAGTCTACCAGAAAAAACTCTCACACACTGTGGTTGTTGCTGTGCATAAAGTTCTCCTGGTTCTCTTTTTTTTTTTTTTTTTTAAAGTAAGTATCTGTGGGAAGGCTAAGGGGCTTTCACTGAGTCATTCACACCGTCAGTACGCATTAATTCAGTGAACTGCTTCCCTTTTAGTTAATACCAGTGCTATTTAAAGGAATGTAAGTTCTGATTTGATAGAACAGAGAAGGCATGAAACTTGAGATCTGAAGAATCATGAGGGTGGGTAGCACAAACTGGGAGGAGTTTTCACCATTGGGTTTATAGCAAGATGAGGACACCAGGTACCAGGTAAAAAGGGCACTAAGAGATAGGAAAAAGGAGCTACAAAGATATTAAAAAAATCACTTATTTCAAAATTTTGAATATAGTTAGCCCTATATCTTGGAACAAGGTATTCCTCTGTCTTTTCTTCCATTCTTCTTTTTTGGAGCCTGAATCTCCCTATCTCTCCAAGGCTCAAAGGTAAGTGGCTATGCATGGTCTGGTCCCATTCTAATCAGGCTGAGAACTTTGACCTTCTGTGACTTTTACATGGACCAATTTAATCCTTGTTGGACAACGTAATGTTCTCAGAGGCTAATCAAATTAAATGAAAACAGAGCAAATGTATATGAAGCTTAACTCATTGAAGCTCATACCTTCCAGGATCAAGAGATCCACCAAACTCAGTTTTCCTGGGAGCAAACATGCTGACTGTCATCTCTTCTTCTATTCATGACAAGGCCCCTACTCCCAGAACTCAGACTATCACTTAGGAATTATAGTTGAATTAAATTAAGAGTTAAGTAGGCTTTGGTGGACTAATCTCGTAACCCAACCACATGTAGATTAGAATTCCCATGAAAATAAACTGTAGACTTTTGGAAAATTACTTGCTTTAGTTTGCAGGGAAATGTATTTCTTTCTTGTAAAGACTTCTCAAAAATTCAAGTGTGCCAAATTGGCATAAGATGTCTCCTATGCTACTGCATTTACAGTCAGAGAAACTGAGCTTAGATCCCACCCCACCTAAAACCTGCATGAATTTAGAAAGCTAATTCAACTTTTCTGGGTTTGTTTTTATGACTGTAATATGAGGGGCTTGGAACAGGTGGCCTCTTAGCAGAAGGCCCCTTTCATCTTGAAATCTTTGGTACTTAGTTCTCTAATAGAGAACAGAGTGAGTTCTCTGTTGATGGAAGTTCTCAAGTATGAATAACCAGTTTTCAGGGTATTAGGCTGCCCAGATACCGTTTGGAATGGCTGATCTCTGAGGTAATATTATTCTATGAATCTTGCCCTCCATTTTCCTCCATGATTTGGAGAGTAAGTTTGCAGGGTGCATGTGCTATCTTAGAGCAAATGTGAAAATGTGAAGTTAGGTAATAATGCTGTATAAATACAAGCAATCAATAAATAAAATGCAATCAATACAGCAATATAAACAGTTCTGTGTTATGGGTATTTATATGGTAAAGTATCTAAGTGAAAGGTAATTCATAAGATATTTAAAATATAAAAGCCAAAATTTATTTGTGCTAGGTTCTCTGACAAACACTTTGTAATTGTTATCTCATTTGTTCCTCACAATAACCCTGGGAGGTAGGTGCTATTATTATCCCTATTTTACAGGTAAGGAAACTGAGACAAACAAGTTTAGTGACTTGCTTAGGGTCACACAGCCAGTGTCTGAAGCTGTCTTTGAACTCAGGTCTTTCTGATTCCAGATCTAGCACTCTATCCACTGTGTCACCTGTGATTTATATGATGTATCTGAGTTCTCAAATACAAATCATCATACAAGGAAAACTGAGGAGGGAGAGAGGACAAAAAACAAGGGATCACAAAAAACTTACTGAAGGAGGTGGCAACAATTTAATCTTCAATGAAGACAAGGCTTATATGAGACAGCAATGAGAAAGAGAATGTTCTGGGATGGGGAACAAAAAGCTTGTATAATGCAAGGATGTAGTTTTAGAAGTGACTGATAGTTTAACATGACTAGAATGTAGAGTGATTTACTCTTTGTATTGATAATAAGAATGCTAAAAGCTAGCATTTTTTTATTGCTTTAAAGGTCTGCAAAATTCTTTACAAATATTATCTCTTTTGATCCTCACAACAATTCTAGGAGATAGGTGCTATTATTATCCCCATTTCATAGATGGAGAAACTGAGGTAGACAGAGGTTAAATGACTTGCCCAGGGACACAAAGGTAAGTGCTTGAGGCAGGATTTGAGGTCGGGAGTTCTTGTCTAGTTCTTTATTGACTGTACTGACAATTTCATTTTTTGATTCAACTGCCCCACAGAGGGGAGTCTCTCAAACTGGCCACTAGTTAAATCATCATGCTGTCTGCCTCAGGAAGCGGGAAAGTTCGTCACCCAGAAGGCTTTGGTCAGTGGCTCTCACTCTGATGGTCAGAAGTCATTTCAGTCAGTTTTCTTGCCACTCACTTCCTAGTAATGAAGACCCACTGGAAATAGGAAAACTGAAGCCCAGAAAAGGACGGAATATTAACTCATTCATTTAGGATCAAAGGGTAAACAAGGATTAGAACTCAGCCCTAGACTAAAAAGCAAACAATAATAATAAAAAATCTCGACCCAGAAAACACTCAGCTGCTTCTCACTTTAAAGTCTGTATCCTAGGGCAGGAAGTGGCCTCTTATGTATCTAGCAGCCTCCTCAGCAGCCTCTGGATCCCCTGCTTGATTTCCTTGGTTCTCACACCATAGACGATGGGATTCATGGCTGGGGGGATGAGATGGTGCAAGATATTGAGCAGAATGGGGACATCGGGAGGGATTCTTTTTCTGGCCACATTGGTGATAATCAGGACCAGTAGGATGGTGCTGAAGAAGAGGATGAGGATGAAGTGGGAGCCACATGTGCTCAGGGCCTTGGCTGCAGCCCCCTCTGCCTTGATTCTCAGCACAGCTCGAAGGATAAAGGTATAGGAGAAGATGATGAGGATGAGATCAGAGCCCAGCAAGGTCCAACCAGCCACTAACTGATAGAGCCGATTGAAAGTGATGTCATCACAGGAAAGTGTAGAAACAGATAGGTTGGTGCAGATGCAATTCTTGATGATGTTCCCTGCACAGTATCGTAGTTGGGCAGAAAGGATGGGGACGGGGAGGGAAAAGAGGGCATTCCGAGCTATGACAAAAACAGCTGCTTTGGCCACAAAGTGGTTAGTGATGATAGATGGATATCTCAGGGGGTGGCAGATGGCCACATAACGGTCATATGCCATAACCATGAAGGTGCAAGACTCCATAGTTAGAAAACTGTTCATGACAAACATCTGGAGGAAACAGGCAAAGAAACTGATGGCCCTGAGATCAAACCAGAAAATAGCCAGGACCTTGGGGATGACAGTGAGACAGAGCACAATGTCCAGCAGGGAGAGCAGGCTGAGCAGGTAGTAGATGGGCTCGTGCAGAGAGGCCTCCAACCTGATAGTGATTAAGACTGTGGCATTGGCCCCTATGGCCAGGAGGAAGAGCAGGCTCAGGGGCAGGGAGAGCCAGTGCTGCCAGCTCTGGAAGCTGGGAAAGCAGATGAGGAGGAACTCAGAGAGTGTGGCAGCAGAACTATTATATACAGATGCCATGGGATAGACTGTGAGCTGACCAGCCTTCTGCTGCGGGGCCAGTATAGAAGTCAATATATCAGAAACTGTGGTTGTTGTAGGATTCACCAAGATGAGATGACATTCCTCCCGAACAACACTGGGATCACACCTGACTATCTTTGGTTATAATGACCCATTCCTGGAAGGAGCATCTTGAAAAAAAGTAGAAATGTAGGTACTTTCCATTGGCAAGTCACCTGATGATCTTATTCATTTTCCCCCATCTGTAAAAGGAAGGGGTTCAATCTAATCATCTTACAACTCTCAGTCCCTATTGTCATATCCTAAAAGTTCTAGCAATGTAAAATAAGTTGCATAGGGAGATGCTGCTGAGAATGGACAGAGTCACAGGGGAGACTAGTTCTGGTTGGGCATTTTGCTTCTTTATACATTAACTTATTAAACTGGACGCCAAGGTGTATGTGGGATGAGAATGACTGATTAGTGAAAGATGGACTTATCACTTAGTGGGGCACAGGAGGTGCTTTCTGCTCCTAGGGCTCTCAGGCTGGGAACTGGAGAGGGGAGATCGTTCATTCTTTGAAGTTTTCTTACATTTCCAAAGTCTCTTCTGTATTTTTGAAGTTCCCTAGCTCAGCAGCAAAATCTGTCTGATTCCTAATCTCTGACACTAGTACCAAACAAATTGCCAATGTCCCTTATAGAGTCCTAATTCCTGGTGTCCCCCATTTCTGCTACATAATCAACTACTTACATTTTCATTTCTATACATCAGTCTTTCTTCATTGATTCTTTTCTCTTTCTACTGTGTTTTTTCATTTATTTTCCCAGGTGGGTGGTACAATGGATAGGGTACCAGGACCGTAGTCAGAAGACCTGACTTCAAATCCAGCCTCAGATACTAATTAGCTGTGTGACCCTTAGCAAGTCACTTTACTTCTGGTTGCCTCAGTTTTCTTATCTGTAAAATGGGGATAATAATAGCACTTACCTCCCAGGGTTACTATGAAGATCAAAGGAGTTAATAATCATAATGCCCTTAACACAGTTCCTGGCATAGTGCTAAATAAATTTTAGTTATTATTTTCATCACTTCCTTTGGATCTCTTCCTAGTGAAGAGATCAAACCAGAAATTTCTCCTTTCTTTCCAAGTAAATTGCATCTTTTCACCTTTTCAATTAGATTTTATACTCTAGACTTCAATAAAATTTTTCAGATTCCAGTGTCCCTCTGGACACTGGGTACCACATAGGAAAACTCAGACATCAAAAAATCAGTGACTTTTTTCTTTCATGGTACAGCCATTGCTAATTATAGATTAAATGCCTATCATGGTAAGTGAATCATTGACAAAAAAGAGGCCAGAGCAAGGAAAGTACCAGGAATCCATGGAAAGGTTGGGGTGTCCTTCAGACTTTCAGTATTCAACTATTTAATGCCTTATCACCAAACATGTTAGACACCATTGGCTTCCCTGTCTGCCCAGAGAGATCCTGAAGTCCCTGTACAGTCCTATCCTTTCCCTCTTTCCACACTCAGTCAGAGGTTAGCAGAAGAAACCATTAGCAGAAGCCCTTTAATCATAGCCAGCTTCAATTTGAGATAGAGGAAAAATTCTGGATCACTACACAACACATTTTCCCCAGGTTAGCCCTGATCTTACCCCTGGTCACTGAGCCAGGATGGATTCTTATTTCCCAAACCCCGACTCTCTGTTACACTTCCTCCTCTGTCTTCTCCCAAGACTCACAGGGACAAATCAGCAAGATCCTGTTGTACCAGCAACACCACTGGCATGGAGGTTTTTATGGACTCTAGCTCTTCTTTCTTAGGGTCCATAGGGATATGAAGTGTTTTATACACATGAGGTCTGGAGACTAGTGGCTTGACCCCCAAGAGTCCCCATACCCAGGATGGTTCTGGGGATGGGAGGGAAGAAAGAAAACACTTGAGACTAAGCCAAATCCTGGGGAAAGGGGAGATGAGGAAGGGAAAATTAGGAATGGAGAGTTCTATAATCAAAACTGAAGTCCCCAGGGCATGAGAAGGAGATAATTATTTTGGAAAGAAGGACAATTCCATTAATGTTGCATTTTTTTTTCCAATGGACTTATTGAAGAATTACTCTCCATACAAATGTGTGTCTACACACTCAAACTGAAATACACATACAAATACATATAGCTTCTCCCTCTCCTCTCCAAATCCAGAACCTCATTAACCTACCATATAGTCACTCCTTAGGTTATCTAATACTAAGCAAATTTTGTCTTTAATCCTTTACTTCTTGTTGTCATCCATTCCAAATCTCTACCTGGGCTAGTCCTATACCTCAGACAATATCCCTTCTCCACATTTCAGCTGCTAAGTTAATGACCTTACATCCCAGCTCAAGATTACCCATATTATTTCTCTTTGCATCCTGCCTTGAAGATACCTTCTCAAGGGAAGTCTGTCCGACCAGACCAACATAGTGAGTATAACAACTTTTCAAATTAACTGTATAAATATTATTTCAGTTGGCCACATGTGTATACATTATATATGTGCATAGAAATGTATGTGTATAGAAATATGAATATAACTATGATATTAAACTTATATTAAATGTTAAAGAGTCCCCTGAACTTGTATTGTTGAGTTGCCATATTTTCCAGCAACACTGGAGTCAAAGCATGCAGGAGGCCCTGAATATAACAAGGATGAAACTCCCTCTGAGCTGACATAATTTGTTGTTGCACCCCAAGCTGGATTCCCTGTGTGTCCTTGGGAAGCAAGACAGGTATCAGCCAGTCTGTGCCAGGCTGGTATAATGCTTGTATAGCTGGTATCCTTTGCAGAAAAGTGGACCCTCCTATCTTCATAGTCTAGCAGTTCCCAAGAGAAAGGAATGAAGATGTTGCCACCACTTTGCTTCTCTCCATGGGGATTGGATTTGTCTTTCTTCCTACCTTGACTGCACCGTTACACCCCACTCCCCCATATCACACCCCTTCCTGGTATCCCCTTCTCCCTTTGTTCTGCTATTATAAAAATGTAGACTTCTGTAAGGATTGTGAACCCTTTGGGTTCCATATGTATGTTCATTTCTCTTGCAATAAACCTGGTAGGGTACAGGGTGTGTTCAGGGAGGACCAGTACCTTTGGTGTGATGACTGTCGAATCCTTTTCAGGGCTGCTTTCCACCTTTGGTGGTCCACCTGTTTCACCCAGCTCTCACCAGTGGCTCCAAGAAGCTGCAGCTTGCCCAGTGGCCACAGACCCGTAACTGTTTCAGTAGATGGGCCAAATCAGGTTGAGGGTAACCTAGGGCTCTCAAATCTGTTGGTGAGTTAGGGGAGGTGTCTACCTCAAGCATGTGAAGATTTCCCCTGGTGGAATGGGCAGATGAGAGCAATTTGTTCCAGTGATCATGAAGGCAGGTAAAGCAGGCAACATGGAGTGCTTAGGGCTTGGTTAAATACCTGAAGACGCCACGGTCATCCTCGGCATCCTGCGCCATCGCCAGCCATCTTAACTCTGTCCTGCCACTGGACTCATTCTACCTCTGCATCACTTAAATCCAATTTACACACAAATCAAAAGACAGCACCCATACTGTTTTACTATTATATCTCAAAGTCCTCTGGTGACAGGCAAGTGATGAAACAGGAGGTGCAGATACACTGGGAGCTGTAGTTGTAACCCTGCACACAGGTGACCAAGGTCATAAGGTCATTTCTCACTGGAAGCAGCAGTGGAACTCAACAGTCCCCTGGGTGTCTGAGCAGTCTTTCAAGGATTGCTCTGCTCACCTCCTGGTGTGAGGAAGGGGGCTAGAAAAGGTGCCCTAAAAATTGTCTTTTTACCCAGTCTGATCTGATTACTGTGGCAGGCAGGGAATCCCACTCTGTGGTCGAAACACAAAAAAAATGTGCAAAATATGCAAAAACATCTGCAAAAATGATTCCACTCACCATTGGCACATGGAACATGCTCATACTTATAGACAGCACAAAATCCAGTAGACCTGAAAGATGAATTGCTCTTGTTGCAAGAGAACTCAACAGGTATCGCATCTAAACAGCAGCCTTAAGTGAAATGAGACTGATAAATGAAGGTCAGCTTACTGAAGTTGGAGTTGGATATACATTTTTTTCTGGAGTGGCCACAGAGAAGGGGAGTGCTGTGAAGCTCCCGTAGGTTTTGTAATCAAAACTAATCTAGTTAGCGAACTGATATGCCTCCCAAAAGGAGTGAATGACAGGCTCATGACAATGTAATTGCCACTTGCAGGAAAATGTCATGCCACCATCATCAGTGCCTATGATCCCATCATGATGAACCCTGATGAGGTTAAAGAAAAATTCTATGAAGAACTAGAGACCCTTATCATCAATGTACCAAAAGAGGACAAGCTTATAATTTTGGGTGACTTTAATGTTAGAGTAGACTTGGTCTACCAGACTTGGCAGGGAGTCCTAGGGAGGAATGGAGTTGGAAACAGCAACAGCAATGGTCATTTACTGCTGAAGACTTGTGCATCACATGGCCTTCTTATCACCAACACTGTTTTCCATTTACCTAAATGCAATAAAACTTCATGAATGCACCCTCACAGCAAACACTGGCATCTAATAGAATATGTGATTGTAAGGAGAAGAGAAAGGCAAGATGTAAGAGTGGCGAAGGCAATGTGTGGTGCAGAGTGCTGAATTGATCATAGATTTATTCTTTTTAAGCTAAATATTCTCATTCGTCAAAAGTGCCACCCCCAAGGCAAAATGACTACCAGAAGAATTAATGGCAACAAATTAGAGCTCTTCTCTGAATTGCTAACTTGGAGGGAAAGTTGAGTCAACACATAGTTGGCAATAGTAGAGTAGAAAAGGAGTGGGAAGCATTCAGAGATTTGGTGTACAGCATTGCTCTTGCTCAACTAGGTCAGAACACTCTCAAACACTGAGACTGGTTTGATGAAAATAATTGGGAAGTTGAGAAGCTGCTAAATGAAAAATGAGAACTTCATAGGATTTGCCAGTAGGATAGTTCATCTACCTGTAAGAAGGCAGCATTTAATTCCATCAAAAATAAAGTACAAGCAAAGCTTAGAGAGACAGGGGATTCCTGGCTCGGTAAGAAGGCAGATGAAATTCAGTTTTATGCTGATAGTAACAATCCAAAGTGCTTTAATGATTCCCTGAAAGCTATTTGTGGAGCAAAACTTATAGGGCATCACAACTACTCAGTCCTGATGGAGTCACATTTATTAGAGATAAGGACATGATCCTAGAGAGATGAACTGAGCACTTCCATAGTGTTTTCAACAGACCATCATCAATCAATGCTGAAGCTATTGACCATTTACCTCAGGTTGAAGTCAATCTCTCCTTAGCTGAACTTCCAACTGAAGAAGGGGTTTTGAGGGCCATCAGGCTCCTTTCTTGTGTCTAAGTACCTGGTACTGATTCTATTACAGTTGAGATTTACAAGGTAGAGGGTCCACTGATCACACAAAAGCTGACTGAAATTTTTCAGTTTATATAGCAAGAGGAGATTATCCCCCAGGAGTTCAAGGATGTCTCCATTGTCCATCTCTACAATGGTAAAAGAAATAGATTGTCCTGCAACAATCACAAGGAGGTCTTTCTCTCTCTTAGTCATTGCTGACAAGATTCTTGCTAGAGTCCTCCTTCATAGACTGATCCTTCACTTGGAAGATGATCATGTACTTGAGAGCCAGTGTGACTTCAAAAAGGGCCAAGGAACAGTTTGCTGCCCGACAACTCCAGGAGAAATGCCAGGAGTAGAACTGAAGTCAGAACACAAAATGTGTAGATCTGACCAAGGCCACTGACACTGTTCGTTGGGAAGGCTCATGGAAAATTATGTCAAAATTTGGTTGCCCAGAGAAGTTCATGCGTATTGTATGTCATTCATGATGGTATGCTTGGCTGGGTTCTGGATAGTGGACAATAGTCTTGTGCCTTCCAAGTTACTAATGGAGTGAAACAGGTCTGTGTGCTTGCTCCCATGCTTTTTAGCATGATGTTTTCAGCCATGTTGTCAAAGGCTTTCAATGAACATGAACAAGGCATCAAGGGCAGCTATCATTCTCATGGTAAATTCTTCATTTTGAAAAGGCTATGAGCCAAGACCAAAGTGGAGGGAGTGTTGGTGCATGATTTTCTGTTTGCAGATGATTGTGCACTCAATGCAACCTCTGAAACTGAGATGCGACAAAGTATGGATCAATTCTCTGCTGCTCGTGCTAATTTTGGCCTAATAATTAACACCAAGAAAGCACAGGTATTCCATCAGCCCCCACCATCCATATGTGGAACCATCAGTTACAGCAAATGGAGAAGTTTTGAATGCTATTGATAAGTTCACTTACCTTGATAGTGGACTTTCCAGGGATGTACACATTGACAATGAGGCTGATGCACGTATTCCCAGAGCATTCAAACTATTCTTCAGAGAGTGCAACTCTGATGGGCCAGCCATGTTGTTTGAGTGAGAGGTGTCTGTTTGCCAAAAAGACTCTTTTATAGAGAACTTCCATGGGGCAGGCGATCACATGGTGGTCTGAAGAAGCGATACAAGAACACTCTCAAGGTCTCTCTCAAGAACTTTGGATTTGATTGTCAGACATGGCAGACACTGGCACAGGATGGCTCAATATAGCATGCCCACATGCGAATGGGTGCTGTGCTCTATGAGCAAAGCAGAATTGAGACAGCACAAAGGAAACATAGGATGCACAAATTTGGAGTATCCTCCCCAAATATTCATGTGGACTATCTCTGCCCAATCTGTGGTAGAGCATTTGAGCTCATATTGGTCTGATCAGTCACAGTTGTACACATTGAAACTTTATTTTATCATAGTGATATCACTTTGGTTCTCTTCAAGAACGAAGGACAACAATCAATAAACCTGGTTTTCATAAAAGTCTTATGACATTGTGTTTGCCTGTTGACAATATATACATACACACATATATAGCCTCTAGGTGGCTCAGTGGACTGGGCTTGGAGTCAGGAAGACCTGAGTTAAAATCTGGCCTAGGATAGTAGCTGTATGACCTTGGACAAATTACTTAGCTTGTTTATTTTAATCCATTGGACAAGGAAATGGCAAATCATTCTAGTAGCTTTGTCAAGAAAGTCCCACAGACACTATGGTCCATGGAGTCATGAAGAGTTGGATATAACTAAACTACAACTCTCTATACATAGATATAGAGTTGTTGTTCGGTTGTATACATGTATGCGTATATCACGTTGTTGTTGAATCATTTCTATTGTGTCCAACTCTTTGTGACCCCATTTTGGGGGTTTCTTTGGTAAAGATGTTGGCGTGGTTTGATATTTACTTCTTTAGCTAATTTTACAGACAAGGTACTGAGGTAAACAGGGTTAAGTGATTTGTCCAGGGTCACTCAGCTAGTAAGTGTCTCAGGCCTGATTTGAACTTGGATCCTCCTGACTCCGGGTTTGGTGCTCAATCTACTGCACTGTCTCACTGCCCCTCTGTCCACATGATAATGCTTAAAATATTTGAGAATAGTTATCACATTCCCCTTGTCCATTGAATCTTCCCTTTTCCTACCAAACTGAAGATCTACAGAGCTATTGTGTTGACCTCATTGTTACATGCTTGTAAAACCTAGACAGTATACCAGCATCATACGAGGAAACGGAATCGTTTCCATTTGAATTGTCTTAGGAAGATTCTGAAGATCACCTGGTAAGATAAGGTATCAATTACTGAGGTCCTTTCTAGAGCTAAGTTGTCAAGCATTCAAACTCTACTGCATAGAATGCAATTTCTGTTGGGCTCGCCATATTTGAATCCGAAAAGTACATTTGCCTAAAAGACTATTTTATGGAGAGCTCACACAAGGTAAACACTCATATAGAGGTCAAAAGAAGCAATACAAGGATTATCTCAAGGTATCTCTGAAGAACTTTGGAATAGATTGCGTGATATGGGAGATACTGGCAAAGAATCGCATTTCAGCATCAAAGAAGACCCTGTGCTCTATGAGAGAAGAATTAGAGTAGCTCAAAAGAAATGTGAGATACAGAAATTTAGAGATGTCTCCACTCCAAAAGCTCATGTGGAATACTTGTGCCCGACCTGTAGTAGAGTCTTCTGAGCTTGTATTGGTCTGATCAGCCACAGTCAGAGGCACTGTACTTTGACCCCACCATGGTGATGTGATTTTAGTCCTCTTTGAGAACAAAGGAAAACAATCAAACAACTAACCAACTCAGATGCCATCTCCTGCATGAAGCCTTTTCTGATCCCCCAACTTTAATGACCTTTCTCCCATAACAATTTGCATTTAACTACTTTGTAAATATGAATATGTATGTATACAGGTAAATGTATATGTATATTTGTATACATATATACATATACATTAATATTTTTAATAACTTTATGATATATGTTTTATATGTACTTCCTCTCTACACACAATTAAGATACAAACTCATTGTGAATCATTTAACTTTTTGTTGTTATGTCCCCAGAACCTCAAATAGAACCTTTTACATAGCAGAAATGTAACAAATACTTGTTGACTGACAATCAGTTGAGTGATAAGCTACACTCTTAAAGACCAAACACATGTCCATATTTGTCTCTAGTCATTCATTTGCAAAGACATTTTATTTTCATTTTTCTCATGCTATGATCCAATTTTTTAAAAATTGTTAGCAAAAGTTAGGTAATATTAGCTTTTGAAATTCTTTCCAAGTTCCTTAAATATTCATCAGATTAATCTTAGAGAGTTAGTGATGGTCATTTTGATCTAATCCTTTCTTGACTAATGTCAAAATTTCTGGGCCAGGATTATCTCAGGCCCATCCAGTGTTTTACTTATGAGACTAGAGTATGGTAAAATATTTGCAGACCATCAAATTCAACAAAAATTAAATTTATTCAAGGTTTGTTGTTGTTCAGTCATTTTCAGTTATGTCTGACTCTCTGAGCTGATTTGTAGTTTTCTTGCCAAAGACACTGGAGTGGTTTGTCATTTTTCTCTCCAGATAAATGTGAGGAATGGAGGTAAACAGGATTAAGTGACTTACCCAGGGTCACATAGCTAATGTCTAAGGTCATATTTGAACTCAGGAAAATGAGTTTTCTTGACTCCATGCCCAGTACTCTATTCACTGTGCCAACTAGCTACTGTACTTAAGGTCACAATTTACTAAAAAAAAATTGGCACTGTTTCTCCTCCAGGACCACAATACTGGTTCTGCCAAAACTCAGTCTCCGAAATAACAATAGGTAGCCTTTTACATAGCTCTTTAAGGTTTTCACAACACTTTACGCCTGCTAATTCATTTGATCTGCTCAATGATACTGTGAGATAGGTGCTATTATTATACCCATTTTACAGTTGAGGAAATTGAGGTACAGAGAAATTAAATGACTTGCTGAAGATCACAAGCTAGTAGTTGTGTAAAGCAAATTAGAATTCATTTTTTTCCATTTTTTCTAGCCACAGCATTATCTAGCTGTCTATTAACAATTCACTGAGACTGGGATTTTTATGTCACAGGTTGAAAGGAAGTCACAATATTGGCTCAAGCCCTAGTCCTCTGAACCAACCAAATCCCAACGACTCTTTTTTAAGAAATTATTTTATTTTTTTCAGTATTCTACAATCACTTCCATATATCTGAGAGTTTTCCCCTTCCCTCCCCCTCCTTCTCCCCTCTCTCCCCACTCACCCCCCGAGATGATGTGCAATCTTACATAGGTTCTACATATACATTCCTATTAAATACATTTTTACCTTAGTCTTGTTGTACAGAAGAATTAAAATGAATGGAAGAAACCATAAAACAAAACAAAACAAAATATTATACAAAAGAAAATTGTCTGTTTCATTCTGTGATCAAATTCCGTAATTCTTTCTCTGAATGTGGAAGATATTTTGCCTCAAGAGTTCATTTGCAATTTTTTTAGGTCCTTGCATTGCTATGAAGGACTAAGTTTACCAGAAAAATTCCTCATGCGCTGTGACTGTTTCTGTGTACAAAGTTCTCCTGGTTCTGCTCCTTTCACTCAGCATCAGTTCACATAAGTTCTTCCAGGCCTCTCTGAAGTCTTCCTGTACATCATTTCTCATAGCACAATAGTATTCCATTAGAGTCATATACCACAACTTGTTCAGCCATTTTCCAACTGATGGGCATCCCCTTGATTTCCAGTTTTTGGCCACCACAAAGAGAGCTACTATAAATATTTTTGTATATGTGGGACCCTTTCCCATTTTTATTATCTCTTTGGGATACAGTTCTAGAAGTGATATCGCTGAGTCAAAGAGTAAGCACATTTTTGTAGCCCTTTGGGTATAGTTCCAAATTGCTCTCCAGAATGGTTGGATCAGCTCATACCTCCACCAAAAATGAATTAGTGTTCCAACTCTCTCACATCTTCTCCAACATTTATTATCTTCCTGTTTTGTCATGTTAATTTATCTGATAAATGTGATGTGGTACCTCAGAGTTGTTTTGATTTGCATATCTCTAATCAATAGTGATTTAGAGCATTTTTTTCATATGATTATAGACAGCTTCAATTTCTTCCTCTGACAAATGCCTGTTCATATCCTTTGACCGTTTATCAATAGGGAAATGACTTGTATTTTTGTAAATTTGACTCAGTTCTCTATATATTTTGGAAATGAGGCCTTTATCACAGACACTGGTTGCAAAAATTCTTTCCCAGTTTTCTGCTTTCCTCCTAATCTTTGTTGCATTTGGTTGTGCAAAAACTTTTCAATTTAATGTAATCAAAATCTTCCATTTTGCCCTTCAAAATGTTCTCTATCTCTTGTTTGGTCAAAAATTTCTCCATTCCCTATAAATCTGACAAATACACTATTTCTTCTTCCCCTAACTTGTTTATAGTATTAGTCTTTATGCCTAGATCATGCATCCATTTGGATTTTATCATTGTGTAAGGTGTCAGACATTGGTCCATATCCAGTTTCCTTCACACTGCCATCCAGTTTTCCCAGCAATTTTTGTCAAACAGTGAGTTCTTATCCCAGAAGTTGGGGTCCTTGTGTTTATCAAAACAGTAGATTGCTTTATTCATTGACTACTGTGTCTTGAGTACCTAACATGTTCCACTGGTCTACCTCTCTGTTTCTTAGCCAATACCAAGTGGTTTTGATGACTGCTGCTTTATAATACAATTTGAGATCTCATAAATCTAGGCCACCTTCCCAACATTTCTTTTCATTAGTTCCCTTGATATGCTGGGCCTTTTGTTCTTCCACATGAATTTTGATATTATTATTTTTTTTAGTTTTAGAAAATAATTATCTGGTAGTTTGATTGATATGGCACTGAATAAGTAAATTGATTTAGGTAGAATTGTCATTTTTATTATATTAGCTTGGCCTACCCAAGAGCATCTGATATTTTCCCACTTATTTAGATCTGACTTCATTTCAGTGAAAAGTTTTGTAGTTCTGTTTATATAGTCCTTGGGTTTGTTTTGGCAGGTAGACTCCCAGACATTTTATAGTGTCTAACCATAGCTTTAAATTGGATTTCTCTTTCTATCTCTTGCTGTTGAGCATTCTTAGTAATATGTAGAAATGCAGATGATTTCTGTGGGTTTATTTTGTAACTTGCAATTTTGCCAAAGTTGTTTATTATTTCAAGTAGTTTTCTATTTGATTCTCTGGGTTTCTCTAAGTATATCATCTGCAAAGAGTGATAACTTAGCTTCTTCTTTGCCTATTCTAATTCCCTCAATTTCTTTTTCTTCCCTTATTGCTACAGCTAACATTTCTAGCATCACACTGAATAACAGTGATGATAATGGACATCCTTGCTTCACTCCTGATCTTATTGGAAATGCATCTAGCTTATTCCCCTTGCGTATAGTGCTTGCTGATGGTTTTAGGTAGATATTGCATATTATTTTGCAAAAAAGTTCCATTTATTCCTGTGCTCTCCAGTGTTTTTAATAAGAATGGGTGTTGTTTTTTGTCAAAAACCTTTTCTGCACCTATTGAGATAATCATGTGGTTTCTGTTAGATTTTTGTTGATACGATCAAGAGTCCTAAGAGTTTCCCTAATATTGAACCAGCCCTGCATTCCTGGTATAAATCCTATCTGATCATAATGTATTATTCTTATGATAAGTGGCTGTATTCTTTTTGCCAAAATCTTATTTGAAATTTTGCATCTATATTCTTCAGAGAAATTGGTCTATAATTTTCTTTCTCTGTTTTAGCTCTTCCTGGTTTAGGTATCAGAACCATATTTGTATCATAAGAAGAATTTGGTAGGACTCCTTCTTCAGCCATTTTCCCTAATCATCTACATAGTATTGGAATTAACTGTTCTTTAAATATTTAATAGAATTCACTTGTAAATCCATCTGGCCCTAGACATTTTTTCCTGGGGAGTTCATTGATGGCTTGTCCAATTGCTTTTTCTGAGATGAGCTTATTTAAGTATTCAACTTCCTCTAATGTTAATCTGGGAAATTTATATTTTTTAAAATAATCATCCATCTCATTTAGATAGCTGAATTTATGGGCATACAGTTGGGCAAAGTAATTTTTAATTATTGTTTTAATTTCCTCCTTGTTGAAGGTGACTTCACCCTTTTCAATTTTGATATTGGTAATTTGGTATTCTTCTTTCTTTTTTTAAATCAAACTGACCAATGGTTTCTCAATTTTATTGTTTTTTTCATAAAACCAACTCAGTTTTATTCATTAGTTGAATAGTTTTCTTAATTTCAATTTTATTAATGTCTCCTTTAGTTTTCAGTATTTCTAATTTGGTATTTACTTGGGGATTTTCAATTTGTTCTTTTTCTAACTTTTTCAGCTGCATGCCCAATTCATTGATCTCTTTTTTCTCTATTTTATTCATGTAAACATTCAAAGATACAAAACTTCCCCTAAGAACTGCTTTTGCAGTATCCCATAAGATTTGGTAGGTTGTCTCATGATTGTTATTCCTTTGAATGCAGTTGTTGATTGTTTCTAATTTTTTTCAAATTTGTTGTTTAATCTACTCTGTTCTTTAGGATTCAATTGTTTAGTTTCCAATTAGTTTTTGGTTTATGTTTCCATGGCCTTTGATTATACATAATTTTTATTGCATTATGATCTAAGGAGGATGCATTGATTCTGCCTTCGTTTCTGCACTGGATTGTGAGGTTTTTGTATCGTAGACCATGGTCAGTTTTTGTAAATGAGCCATGTCCCACTGAGAAAAAGGTATATTCCTTTCTTTCCCCATTCAGTTTTCTCCAGAGATCTATCATATCTACCTTATCCAGAGTTCTATTCACCTCCTTAACTTCTTCATTGTTTCTTTTGAGGTTCGATTT
Source organism: Notamacropus eugenii (assembly GCF_028372415.1). Lineage (NCBI taxonomy): Eukaryota > Metazoa > Chordata > Mammalia > Diprotodontia > Macropodidae > Notamacropus > Notamacropus eugenii. The sequence goes on from NC_092876.1 coordinate 89,542,808, forward strand.
ATCAAGTTCAGAGAGGGGGAGTTTGAGGTTTCCCACTAGTGTCATTTTGCTGTCTATTTAGTCCTGTAACTCCCTTAACATCTCCTCTAAGAATGTTGATGCTATAGTACTTGGCGCATATATGTTTAGTAATGATATTGCTTCTTTGTCTATGGTGCCTTTTAGCAGGATGTAATTTCCTTCTTTATCTCTTTTGATTAGCTGTATTTGTGCTTTTGCTTTGTCTAAGATTAGGATTGCTATCCCTGCTTTTTTACATCAGTTGAAACACAATATATTCTGCTCCAACCTTTTACTTTTATCCTGTTTGTATACCCCTGTTTCAGATGAGTTTCTTATAAACAACATGTTGTTGGATTATGACTTTTAATCTATTCTACTATCCATCTCCATTTTATGGGAGAGTTCACCCCATTCACATTCATAGTTATGACTACTATCTGTATCTTTCCCTCTCTACTCTTTCCCCCAGTTTATGCTTTTAGTTCTCCCATTTCCCTTCCTCTCCGCAATAGTTTTAATTTTTGACCACTGCCTCAGTCTTCACTCACTTCTTTCAGCACCCCCCACCGTTTTACTCCCTTTTCCCCTTACTACTTCTTCTCTCCCTTTTAGCTTCCCCTCCCTTTTCTTTCCTCCTTCCCCTTCTACTGCCTATAGAGCTAGTTAGACTTCTATACTTAACTGAGTTTGTTGTTCCCTCTTTGAACCAAATTAGATGAGAGTAAATCTCAAACAATGCTCATCTCCCTCCTCTCTTTCCCTCTACTGTAATATACTTTTGTGCCTTTTCCTGTGATGTTATTTACCTTTTTCTGCCTCCTTTTCACACCTCCTGTTACAATTGTTTTGGACCCTTAGATCATATTTTTATCATCACATCATTTACTTTATTCCCACTCCCTCTATCTATGTATATCCCTTTTATATATCATAAATAAATATAGAATTTTCAAGATTAACAGGTATCATCTTTTCTTATAGGGATGTAAACAGTTTGCCCATATTGAATACTGTTTTTTCCCCTATTTATCTTTTTATACCTCCCTTGAGACTTGTGTTTGAAGATCGAATTTTTTATTGAGCTCTGTCCTTTTCCTAAAGAAGGTTTGGAAATCACTTATTTCATTGAATGTCCATGTCCTTGCCTGAAATATTATGCTCAATTTTTCTGGGTAATTGTTCCTAGCTTGTAGTCCCAGCTCCTTTGACTTACAGAATATCATATTCCAGTCCTTCCAATCTTTTAATGCAGAAGCTGCAAGGTCCTGTGTGATCCTGACTCTAGGTCCTTGATATTTGAATTGTTTATTTTTGGCTGCCTACAGTATTTTCTCCTTCCCTTGATAGTTCTGGAATTTGATATATTCCTTGGTGCTTTTAATTTGGGATTCCTTTCAAGACGTGAATGGTGAATTCTTTTGATGACTATTTTGCCCTCTGGATCTAGAACTTCTGGGTAGTTTTCCTTGATCATTTCTTGGAAGGGATTGTCCAGGCTCTTTTTTACATCATGCCTTTCTGGTAGTCCAGTGATTCTTAGATTTTCTTTCATGGATATATTTTCCAGGTCAGCTATTTTTCTAATTAGATATTTTACATTTTCTTCTATCTTTTCATTCTTTAACTTCTGCTTGATTCTTGTTGTCTTATAGAGTCATTAGCTTCTGCTTGCCTTATTCTAATTTTTATCAAATTGTTTCTTCAATTAACTTTTGCATCTCCTTTACCACCTGCCCAACTGTTCTTTTTAAGGAGTTATTTTCTCTGATTAGTTTTTGTACTTCCTTTTTCATTTGTCCAGTTTTCCCAGTTAGGTTTTATGCTTCCTTTTCCATTAGTCCAATTTTCTTTTTAAATTCTTCTGTGATTTTTTTTTCATATTTTAAAAACCATTCACCAGTTTTTCTTCTACTTCTCTAACTGGACTTTTAAAATCCTTCTTGAGCTCTTCCAAAACAATACTCTTTGGGCTTGAGACCAGTTCATATTCCCTTCTGAAGTTTCAGATGAGAGTACAGTCTCAATGCTGCCCTCTTCGGTATTCATGTTTTAGTCCTTGTCACCATAGAAAGATTCTATGTCCTTACCTTTTGTGGTTTGCTTCTTGTTCAAGATGATCACCCTTTTCCTGGCTTTTAAAGTGTATCTCTGTTTCTGGGGCATAGGGGGCTCTGTCCCACCATTTTTGTATTTAGAACTTGAGGCTTTGTGTATTGTGGCCTCTGCTTCTTTCAGCTAGAGGCTAGAATGCTGTAGTTTACCTGCTGCTGAGGTGGCTGATGTACCAGATCAGAGGCCAGGTGAAGTCTTTCTTAGTTTTCCAGTTACCATGAAGGTAGTTGCATTAAGTGTGGAGGAGGTGTGGTCTGGTCACAGGAGGTCTCCTCTCCTGAGCACAGGCAGGCTCAGAGGTTGGCGAACTAGTGTTTGCACCAGTGTTTTCCCTATTCCCCTGACTATGCTGAGGAATGCCTGGGGTCTTGGTGTTGATGATTGCAGGCTACCCCCACCCCTACACCCCTCCAGGGGCTCAGGATCTCCTCCCAGTTCACTGAGGTGGTGCTGTCTGGGACAGCTCCAGTCCTGTACTGGTCCCCTTCAGCCACAGCAAGAGGGAATCTCCTTTGTGATTTTCCTAGCCTCACAGGCTAAGAGACTGTTTGCCCCTTCAGCTGATCCCACTCTTCCAGAATTTTTCCTGGGTAAATATTTTATGGGTTTTTCAAAGTCAACAAGGGGAGGGGGAGAGCATTTGATGATCACTCCACCATCTTGACTCCCAGAAGTTAAAGTAGGTGACTTACAGAATTTAATCTGTGATCTGATAGTCTCAGGAACAGCTGCTGCAGTTATCTGGAGCTCCCGTCTCTCTCTCACTCACTTCCTCTGGACTCCAGAACTGGACTGATGTGCTCAAGATTCTGCAGTGCAGCTGCTGTCTCACACCACCTGGAGTTTCCTGCTTGGCCCTGCCATGATGGAGACCATGCTGCTATAGCCTGTGTGCTGTGCACTCCTCTAGCTCCATGCAATAGATCCTTCCTCTCAACCTTTCAGTCTGTCTTGGGCTGGAAATTTGCCATAGTTGGTCTCCTATTGGATTCTGCCAGTCCAAAATCTGTTCAGATTCTCTTATTAGAGGTATCTGAAGGAGTTTGTTTTAGAGCTTAGGTAAATAGTTGCTCTCCCTCCACCATCTTGACTCTGCCCAGGAATTCTTTTCTTCATTGATTTTTTGAGTTTCTTTTAACATTTGGCCGATTCTATTTTTAAAATCTCATTTTCTTCAGTAATCATGATGTTAGGAAAGACCTAATGCAAAAGTAAAAGGAGATGGCAGATGATGTGCAGTATATTATGGAAACAACAAAAATGAACTTGAGTAGACTTCAAAAGTTAGTGGAGGATAGAAAAACCCAGTGTGTGTTGGTCCATGGGGTCACAAAGAATGGGAGAGAAGTGAACAACGCCAGCAGAATGTCTTTTTGAGCATGTAAATGCAGATGTGTTCAAGTATATATGGATTTGTATACACACATATATACATATCTATCTATCTATCTATCTATCTGTCCGTCCGTCCGTCCGTCCGTCCGTCCGTCTATCTATCTATCTATCTATCTATCTATCTATCTATCTATCTATCTATCTATCTATCTATCTATCTATATCCACATTGTGTATGTGGATAAATATGTATGCAGACAGTACACTTACATTTTTATAATCTGTCCCTGTCTCTACTTCTTTATCTATCATTATCTATTCACAATTCATTCCTCCCCCCTCCCAAAATACAAACTCCTTTCCACTTTGCAAACTTAATTAAGTTAGATCTTCATTGTTGACACTTTGTAAGCTTCTGGTAGGATAAGCTTCCATGATCGTCCTCCCCTTTGTGGGACCTTGATGTTCTAAACAAACCAAAAGCGTTACTGTCCCTCAGGTAACTCCTATCCCTGTCTGTGAAGGTCAAATTATCTACATATCTATTGATCTGTCTATCCATATTTCCTTCACCTATGTATACCTATACATTGTGTATTGATATGTATCCATATATGCATGTATATTGTGCATATTTGACATATATGTGTGTATATATACTTATATAGAAGTTTTAGCTCTATAGTCTTTTGTAATGAGATATTGCCTAGTCTATCCACATCTTTAATCCAATTTGTTCCTTTGAAATAATGCATTTTCCATTTGGAAAACCATGTGCCAGAGGAGGGAGGGGTGATGGATATCCTTTTTTTTCCCAGAGTGATTGAGAAGGAGAATAGAAGCAATAATGAACTAGCCATCTTAAAAAAGCTCACCTTAGTAAAAGAAGGCAATGGACAATGAATCCATATCTTCATTCTATTCAACAAGCATTTATTAAGGATCTACTGCTCTTCAGCTGGGGATACATAAACAAACAAGAATATAAACAACAGCAGCAAAACAACCAGTTCCTGCGCATGAGTATCACACATATTATTGGGGGAAAATCATGTGTACATAGTTAAGAAAACATAAAATACATAGAAAGCAGCTACAAAGTAATATTGGGTATGGGGAGATGGACCATAGAGAGCTTCGTGTAGGAGTTGGCATTCATGCTAATCCTAATGGTGGTCAGATTTTAAGAAGAATGTTGACAACTGAAATTGTAATGGTAATTTAAATGGAAAATCTTTCATATTCATTAATAGATCTATGTGACCTCTCTGGGTCACATGGAAGTCCCAGTAGCCCATGATGGGAGGAATTTGCTGAATAGGTGGAACAGGAAGAGGCAGAGATAGAGCAGAGAAGAGAGGAAGTTATTCTTGAGAGCAGTAAGAGCTAGGAAGGATGTAGGATGCTGTCTAGTGTGAGTGACTTTGTCGGAATGGCTAAACAAGCTGTGGTATATGAACATAATGGAATATTATTGTGCTGCAAGAATTGACAAGCAGGGCGATTTCATAAAAACCTGGAAAGATTTACATGAACTGATGCATAGTGAACAGAACCAAGAGAATGTTGTGCCTAGTAACAGCAATATTGTTCAATGAAAAACTGTGAATGAGTTGGTATTCTCAGCAATACAATGATTCAAGACAATCCCAAAGGACTAATGATGAAGCATCCTATCCACCCCCAGAGAAAGAACTGATGTTGACTGAATACAGAGTGAAGCATGCTATTTTTCACTTTCTTTCATTTTTTTCTTTTATTCAGGTCTTCTTGTACGAAATAACTAACATGGAAATTTTTAAATAATTTTACATTATAACCTAGATCTGCCTACTTATCATCTCAGGGAGAGGGGACGAGAGGAAGGGAGGCAGGGATAGAATTTGGAACTCAGAACTTTAAATAAAAACGTTTTTAAAATTTCAAAAAAGGAATAGGGATTTTCTCATCTTTGTATTTGTACATCCAGCATCTAGCACAGTGTCTGGTAAATAGTAGTTGTTTAATAAATTCTTTCTGGCTGATTGTTTAAGGACCTCTATAAAACCTACAACAACCCTAACTGATATGGAATTAAACCCTATTTCCAAGGTACACCTGTCTGTAGTAGGAACTTCTATCTGCTCTCCTCTGTCATTCTCACCTCTTATAGAAGTAAGTGGTACCTAGAGTAAGTGTAGCTTACATGTAAGCTTATAAATAAGTTTACAGAAGTAAGTGGGGGAAGGGAGAAAGAAATCTGGAGGTGATTTCCAATGTCCTTGTTGAATTGTTGTTGTTAATCTTGGTTTTCATCAAGTTTCAAATATTTAAAATGTTAATATCCACATTTGAATGCCTTTCTAATATCTTTGAATTTTAATTATCCAGAATCCATTCTCTAGATTGGAAAACTGTCAGAATCAGGGAAGAAAGACACCTTTCTAATCATTGATATTCTTTACATCCTTGTTCACAGGAGCTCTGGTTCTTTCATGTGTTATTCAGGCTAGAAACATAATTGACGAAATTGAAACATATCTCCGGCTGCATGAAAGTTCTTTGAGCTTATTCCTTGAAGGAAATTCCTTGAAGTCCATTCATTATCAACACTGATCTCTAACCATCCTTTATCACCATTTACTAGAACTATGTCTGAGAAGCATGGGAAATTGTTTTGGGGTTTTTTCTGACCCCTGGAGACAAAATTAAAAGGGAGAGGGATAGAAGAGAAATGTGTATCTCAGTCTGGTGCCTCCTGAGGCCCTTGGTCAGGGACATATTTTCACACTACTTTGCTCACCTCTGTGACCAGACTTCAGAGGAGCAGGCTCAGAAACTCTCTCTAACCCATGCCAGGTCCCTGTGTATCCTGAGGCCACTTTCAGTATAAATCTTTCCTCCCATGATCATGGTGAGGTGAATATAGGAACAACACTATAGACTCTAGGCAGTGTTATGGAGATTTATGACTAAAAGAAGATTCCAGGCTTTGAAAAAGGTTGGTTGGTAAGTTAACTTTTGATTAGAATCTGGCTGAGAAATCTCCACACATGGTGGTAGCAATAGACAGGGGGAGATTGGATTTAACACAGTTGAACTCCTGTGACAGAGCTTGGATCTTGAAGAATGGGAGATACCTATGATCTGAGGAAGATTAGTTTTATATATATATGTGTGTATATATATATATATATACATATATATATATATTTATATACAGGAGATTAGTAGGGCATATTCTAAGAGAATCTGAGAGTTAATGAAAATAATTTCCATAGTACAAAAACAAGCACAAACTTGGAGAAACACATCCATTTAGGAGAATAAAACCTTAGATGAATAGCTAGAAGGTATATAAAAGAATGTCAGCCCTCCCCCTTTCATTTTATATATAAGGAAGATAAGGAAACTGAGGACCAGAGAAGTTAAATGAATTTCACAGGGTGGTAAGCATCGGGGGAAGGATTTGAACCCAGGTCTTCTGATTCTGGAGCCATGGATTTTTCAAATATTTCATTCTGCCGGTATGTACGCACATACAAATCTAAAGACATGTGTCTGAGGACATACCCACATGCACAGAAGCAGAGACATAACACAAATGCATATTCAAAGAATCACATTTATGTGAAGTTGTGAATGCATTTATAACCACAAACACATACATGAACCATGCTCCACATGGACATGCAGATCCAAAAGAAGCTCCTAAAATTAATGCAGTTGTAAGGTCTTCTCTGATTTACTCCTTTCTTTTCTCATATCTAGGATTTAGAGACTCAGAATGAAAACGTTTGTGATTTTACAGGGTCAGAATCATGGGTTTTAGCTGCTTATGAGTAGGCAAGGGATCCCAGGTCAAACTCTGACTGGAGACACTTGGAGAGTAGCTGAGAACTATGAACAGCATGGGCATCTTCAGAAGCAGGAGGGTAGGTCTGGCAAGAACTATATTTAAAGGTGAGATCATACGGTAAAAGAAGAGAACATAAGAATAATTGAGTTTGGGGGCTTCTGATTATTATGCAAGTAACTCTGGAAAACTCACCTCTTCTCAAACTTTAGTCCCCTCATTTGTTTGGAATGGGATTAATAATCAGTGCCCAAAGAGGTATTATGGTATAGTGGATAAGTAACCAGTCTTGAAGTCAGAAAGGCATGGGTTCCAACTTCTCTCTCACATATACTGGCTGTGTGACCTTGCATAAATGTCTTAACCTCTCAGGTCCCCAGGAATGCTCTAAGACTATAGGTGACAGAAAAGGCACTGATATACTTTGGGAGAGGAATTTTCTTCACTGGACTCTCTCTATACCAAAGAAATCACAATTCCAGTCACATCTCCACCTCTCTGGGTTTTGGTAATAACAACATGAAAAGGTATATGTGAAAGGTCTTTGGAAGGGATAGCTGGCTACTTGAATGTAATACATTATTATTATGCCTATGGAGACTATGTTTATAAATAAAGAGGAAAAAATACACATACAAGACAGAATTTAGGAAGAAATTCAGTCCATGTAGGGAATTAATGAATATGTCAGCAAAGGGAAACACAAGAGGAGTTTGAAGGGGGAGCCACAAACAACTTTCCACATCATTAGATACAGAAACTGAAGAACTGTCCCCAAAGTCTGCTACTATATGTTTGTATTCTTGTCAGAGGCACCCTCAGTATAAGTACATTAAACGAAAGGAGATTAGAGTCAGATTTGGAAAAATCTTCAAAGGCTGTCTAGTCTAAGCCGCCCTTGAACAAGAATACCCTCTGCATTATACCCAACAGGTGGCTATCCAAGTTTTACTTGGAGACCCCTAGGAATTTATCACTCTATAAGTACATCTTCTTATTTGAGAAAGTGAACAGGTTTGAAGAATAAGCTTCTCTGTAGTCTGACTTACTGGAGATAATGGGAATTTTATAAATACGATGGAAGAAGGATTATAAAGAACTAGAAACTCAAAAAGTTTCTGAAGAGGCAGAGGAGAATGTAAACCAAGAGAAACTGGGGTGAGGAGATAGATGAATGGAGAAGCAAGGCAAAGAGGACAAAGGAAAGGAGGAGGAACAGAGCCACCCAACCTACATCACAGATATAAGGCACCTTTTATATAGGGGGTTTTCTTATTGAATCCCCTCAAAATCCTTTGAACACTATAAGGTTCTAAATCGAAAAAACATTTTCTTTCTCTGCTTTCTAACTTTTCTCTTCTCTCCCTCTATGTTATGTGGCAGCTGATGGAGCAGTAAATAGATCACTGAGCTTGGAGTCAGGAGGTCCTGGATTCAAATCCAATTTTAGATATGTACTAAGTGTGTGGCCCTGAGAAATTAATTTAACCTCTTTTTTCCTCAATTTTCTCAAGCATAAAATGAGAATAATAATAGTATATATCTTGTAGGTTATTGTGAGGATCAAATAAGACATTTGTGAAAAAACAACTCCACACAGTGTAGTCCTCCATCCATTAAAACATGATATCTCTCAGTGTTTCACAAACCATTCTTATTAAAAGCATCCTCTGATTCATTTAGTCCCATGACTTGAATGAACTGAATCCAAGGATACTAATAGGGCTGATAAGCATGATTATTTATTATTGTAAATGGTCTTTAAAAATTCTAGAGAATAATAAAAGTGATCAAGGATTGAAGGTGGGCAAACATCCTATTTTTTTAAATGGGAGAGGAGAATTCTGCAAACAATAAACCAATGAGCCTGTTGTAGTTTCCTCAGGGAAAAATCGCTTATTAAGTAGTTAATTTGTGAGTATTAGTGCAGTAAAGAAGCTAAGGAGGTTAAACTATGGAAGCGGCAAGGTTAAAGCTAAGAGTAATAGGACCAAAAAATATACCAGCTTTGCAAGCTAGCACTTTCTGAAACAAGGAAAGTACAGTTGGGAGAAGCAGGGCTCTGGTCTAGTGTATCTAAATATGTGATATTCTTCCGGCATTGTAGAACTAATACTCTTGGATGAAAGAAGGTAAAGTGAGATAGGTAAGTCTACCATATGGTGATTTAATCTACAGTTTTGATGTGTGTGTGTGTGTGTGTGTGTGTGTGTGTGTGTGTGTGTGTGTGTATTGTTACATACAGGATTAGAGGATCAAAGGTCTAGAACTGAAAGTTTTCTCAGAGGCTACCTATTGCAAATCACTTTACAGATAAGGAAACTGAAACTTAGGGAGGTCAAATGATTTGGTCACTGTCAAGTAGATATTAGATATGACACAGGATTTGAACGCCAGTCCTCAGGAATACAGAGTCATTACTCTTTTACTGTGCCACATTTAAAGGGACTGACATAGCCTTGGACATTTGTGTTTTAGTCCTACCCATGTGCTCAAACTCTTTCACCACCCATGCAAGTCTAAATCCACTACATTTTCCATTTGTTACATCTCTTAAATACAACCCATAGCTTTCTTGCTGCCCTTTTCCCAAATTCACATTTCAAAAATTCTTTAGTATTATATGCGTATTCTTACCAGGACACCTCACTGGTACACAAGGGGGTCCACCATTATTACATGATTCATTTTTTCATCCATAACACTCATTCATAAATGGAGCTAACATGCACAAATACAAAAATAAATATGATATACAATTTGTCTCCTCCTCTCTTTCCACTACGGTCACTATTACTTCCAACTTCTGTACTCTTCCAAACTAGTCACAAGTTAGGGAATTGGGAATTTCAGCTGCTATAACACACTGAGGACTTTTTATCCCCCAGTTTTTGAAAACATTTTTATTTAAGGTTTTGAGTTCCAAATTTGATCCCTTTTCCCCTTGCTCCTATCCCGCCTTCTGGAGACAGTAAGTAATAAAATATATCTTATACATATACAATTATATAAAACATTTCCATATTAGTCATTGAACACAAGAAGACTTACATAAAAGAAAAAATGAAAGAAAGTGAAAAATAGTGCACTTCAATCTGTATTCAATCTATATCAGTTCTTATTCTGGAGGTGGATAGGATGCTTTATCTTTAGACTTTAGGGTTATCTCTGATCATTGTATTGCTGAGAATAACCAAGAGATTCACAGTTGCTATTATTGTGTACAACATTCTCTTGGTTCTGTTCACTTAACTGTGTATCAGTTCAAGTAAATCATTCCGAGTTTTTATGGAATCATCCTGCTTGCCAATTTTTATAGCACAATAATACTCCATTATAATTATATATCACAGCTTGTTTGGCCATTCCCCAAATGATGAGCACTCCTTTGATTTCCAATTTTTAGCCACCACAAAAAGATCAACCACAGATATTTTTGTACAAATAGGTCCTTCTCCCTTTCTTTGGATGTCTTTGAGATATAGACCTAGTAAGTGGTATTGCTGGATCAAAGGTTATACATAGTTTTATTTTTATTTTTATTTTTTAAAATTTATTTATTTAACTTTTAACATTCATTTTCACAAAATTTTGGGTTCCAAATTTTCTCCCCATTTGTCCCCTCCCCCCACCCCCAAACACCATGCATTCTGATTGCCCCTGTCACCAATCTGCCCTCTCTTCTATCATCCCTCCCTTCCCTTGTCCCCATTTTCTCTTTTGTCCTGTAGGGCCAGATAACTTTCTATACCCCATTGCCTGCATTTCTTATTTCCTAGTAGCAAGAACAGTACTTGACAGTTGTTCCTAAAATTTTGAGTTCCAACTTCTCTTCATCCCTCCCTCCCCACCCATTCCTTTTGGGAAGGCAAGCAATTCAATATAGGTCATACCTGTGTAGTTTTGCAAATGACTTCTATAATAGTTGTGTTGTGTCAGACTAACTATATTTCCCTCCATCCTATCCTGCCCCCATTGCTTCTATTCTCTCTTTTGATCCTGTCCCTCCCCAAGAGTGTTGACTTCAAATTGTTCCCTCCTCCCATTGCCCTCCCTTCCATGATCCCCCCCCACCCTGCTTATCCCTTTATCCCCCACTTTCCTGTATTGTAAGATAGGTTTTCATACCAAAATGAGTGTGCATTTTATTCCTTCCTTTAGTCGAATGTGATGAGAGTAAACTTCATGTTTTTCTCTCACCTCCCCTCTTTTCCCCTCCAGTAAAAAGTCTTTTGCCTGTCTCTTTTATGAGAGACAATTTGCCCCATTCCATTTCTCCCTTTCTCCTCCCAATATATTTCTCTCTCACCCCTTAATTTCATTTTTTAAAGATATGATCCCATCCTATTCCATTCACTCTGTGCTCTCTCTGTGTGTGTGTGTGTGTGTGTGTGTGTATGTAATCCCACCAACTACCCAGATACTGAAAAGTTTCAAGAGTTACAAATATTGTCTTTCCATGTAGGAATGTAAACAGTTCAACTTTAGTAAAGTCCCTTATGACTTCTCTTTGCTGTTTACCTTTTCATGCTTCTCTTCATTGTTGTGTATGAAAGTTAAATTTTCTTTTCAGCTCTGGTCTTTTCATCAACAATGCTTGAAAGTCCTCGATTTCATTGGAAGACCATGTTTTTCCTCTGAAGTATTATACTCAGTTTTGCTGGGTAGGTGATTCTTGGTTTTAGTCTTAGTTCCTTTGACTTCTGGAATATCCTATTCCATGCCCTTCAATCCCTTAATGTAGAAGCTGCTAGATCTTGTGTTATCCTGATTGCATTTCCACAATACTTGGATTGTTTCTTTCTAGCTGCTTGCAATATTTTCTCCTTGACCAGGGAACTCTGGAATTTGGCCACAATGTTCCTAGGAGTTTCCTTTTTTGGATCTCATTCAGGCAGTGATTGGTGGGTTCCTTGAATACTTATTTTGCCCTCTGGTTCTAGAATATCCGGGCAGTTTTCCTTGATAATTTCATGAAAGATGATGTCTAGGCTCTTTTTTTGATCATGGCTTTCGGGTAGTCCCATAATTTTTAAATTGTCTCTCCTGGATCTATTCTCAGGTCAGTTGTTTTTCCAATGAGAAATTTCACATTATCTTGTATTTTTTCATTCTTTTGGTTTTGTTTTGTGATTTCTTGGTTTCTCATAAAGTCATTAGCCTCCATCTGTTCAATTTTAATTTTTAGAAAGCTATTTTCTTCAGTGAGCTTTTGACTCTCCTTTTCCATTTGGCTAATTCTGCATTTGAAAGCATTCTTCTCCTCATTGGCTTTTTGAACCTCTTTTGTCATTTGGGTTAGCCTATTTTTCAAGGTGTTTTTTTCTTCAGCATTTTTTTGGGTCTCCTTTAGCAAAGTGTTGACCTGCTTTTCATGCTTTTCTGGCATGTCTTTCATTTCTCTTCCCAGTTTTTCCTCCACCTCTCTAACTTGATTTTCAAAATCGTTTTTGAGCTCTTCCAAGGCTTGAGCGCATTGAATATTTATTTGGATGTTTGGGATACAGAAGCCTTGATTTCTATGTCTTTCCCTGATGGTAAGCATTGTTCTTCTTCATCAGAAAGGAAGGGAGGAGATATCTGTTCACCAAGAAAGTAACCTTCTATGGTCTTATTTTTTTTCCCTTTTCTGGGCATTTTCCCAGCCAGTTACTTGACTTCTGAGTGTCCTCTCCACACCCACTATGCCTCCAGATTCGCCCAGCTAGCACTTAGGGGCTGAGATTCAAATGCTGCTCCCCAGCCTCAGGGCTTTGGGTGGGGGCAGGGCTGCTATTCAGTGTGAGATTAAATTCAGGTGCTCAGGTCAGGGCAGGGTGGCCAAACAGGGCTCAGTTCCCTCAGGGGGTTTATGCAGAGACCTTCAACAATGGATCCAGGCTCCTGCCTGCTTTGGGAGCTCTGGTCTGCTCCTGCCTCAGCTGCTGCCTCCTGAGGGGCCCTGAGTTATGGGGGCACTCCACTCTCCTCTCGGCCAGCCAAAGAGACTCTCTCACTGACCTTTGGCACCTGTGGGTGGAGAGACCTAAGGGGCCACTGGAGATTCTGTCCCTGAAGCCTGCTCAGATCTGCTCCCCTCAGTGCCCCGCAGCCAAGGCAGGGCTAGGCTCTGCTCCAGGTCCAGGTAGTGACGGACCTTTCGTGTAGGTTTTTCAGGGCTTTCTGGAACAGAAATCTCCTCCACTCCATTGTTCTGTGGCTTCTGCTGCTCCCGAATTTGTTGGGAGTTCTTCTTTACAGGTATTTTATGGGCTGTGGGTTCGGAGCTATCATACATGTATTTTTCTACCCTGCCATCTTCACTCCTCCCCCCTATACATAGTTTTATAGTCTTTTAAGGATATGTTCAAATTATGGTTGGATAAGTTCATAATTCCACCAACAGTGCATTGGATTTGACACATCCCCTCCAACATTCAACTTTCTTCTAATTAGCCATTCTGATAGATATCACGTGGTACCTCAGAGTTGTTATAATTTGCATTTCTCTGATCAATAGATGTTTAGACTATATTTTCTTAGGACAATAGATAGTTTTGATTTCTTTCTCTGAAAACTGAGTATTCATATCCTTTGACCATTTATCAATTGTGGAATAACTTGTATTTTTATAAATTTGACTCAATTCTCTTTATATTTGAGAAATAGAACATTTATGGCAGATAATTGTTGCAAAAAAAATTTCCATTTTCTGCTTTCCTTATTATATCAGTTGCATCAATTTTCTTTGTGCAAAAACCTTTTAATTTTATATAATTAAAATGATCTATTTTCCATTTTATAATACACTCTGTATCTTCTTTGGTGCTAAATTCTTCCTTTATCCATAAATCTGACAGATAAACTCTTTCATGCTCACTTACTTTGCTCATATGTCACCTTTTATGTATAATTCATGTATCCACTTTGACCTTATCTTGGCAACTGTGTGAAATTTGGTCTACATTTGGTTTCTGTCATACTGTTTTCTAGTTTTCCCATCAGTTTTTCTCAAATAATGAGTTTTTCCTCCAAAATCTTGGATCTTTGGGTTTATCATATACTATATTACTATGGTCATTTACTATCACGTAATTTATACCTAATTATTCCACTGATTCATCACTCTATTTCTTAACCAGTACTAGATTGTTTTGATAATTACTGCTTCATAATACCATTTGAGATCTGGTATGACTAGATTGCCTTCTTTCATGTTTTTAAAATTGATTCCCTTGATATCCTTCAGCTCTTTTTCTTCCAGATGAATTTTGTTATTATTTTTTCTAGCTCTATAATATTTTTTGATGATTTGATTGGTATAGCATTGAATAAGTAGATTAATTTAGGTAGAATTGTCATTTTTATTATATTGGCTCAGCTTGATCAAGAACATTTAATATTTTTCCAATTGTTTAGATCTGATTTAATTTGTGTGAAGTGTTTTATAGTTGAATCCACATAAGTCCTGAGTTTGTCTTTGCAGGTAGACTCCCAAGCATTTTATGTTGTCTACAGGTATCGTAAATGGAATTTCTCTTTCTATCTCTTGCTGCTGGACTTTGTTGGTAATATATAAAAGTACTGATGATCGATGTGAGTTTATTTTGTATCTTTCAACTTTGCTGAAACTGTTAATAATTTCAAGTAGTTTTCTAGTTGATTCTCTAGGATTTTCTAAACATAATGTTATATCATCTGTAAAGAGTGATAGTTTTGCTTTTTCATTGCCTATTGGAATTTCTTTAATTTCTTTTTCTTCTCTTATTGCTACACTAACATTTTTAGTAGAGTATTAAATAATAGAGGTGATAATGTGCATACTTGCTTCATTCCTGATTGTATTGGGAAGGTTTCTAGCTTATCCACATTACATATAATGCTTGTAATGGTCTTAGATAAATATTACTTATCATTTTAAGGTAAGCTCCATTTATTCCTATTCTCTCTAACGTTTTCAATAGGAATGAGTGATGTATTTTATCAAAGGCTTTTTTTCTGCATTTATTGAGAGAATCATATGACTTCTGTTTTTTTAAATTGATGTGGTTAAATATGCTGATAGTTTTCCGAATATTGAACTAGCCCTGCATTCCTGGTATAAATCCCACCCTGTATGATCCTTGTGATATATTGCTATAATCTCTTTGCTACCAACTTATTTAAAATTTTTGCATCAATATTCATTAGGGAAATTGGTATATTATTTTCTTTCTCTGTTTTGGTTCTTCCTGGTTTGGGTATGAGCACAGTATTTGTGTTGTAAAGTGAAACTGGGTAGGAATCTTCCTTTGCCTATTATTTCAAATAGTTATATACTATTGGGATTAATTGTTCTTTTACTGTTTGGAAGAATTTGTTTGTGAATCCATTTGTCCTGGGAATTTTTTTCTTAGTAAGTTCTTTTTAAGTTCAATTTCTTTTTCTAAGATTGGGTTATTTAAGCATTTTATTTCTTCTTTTGTTAATCTGGATATTTTATATTTTTGTAGTTATTAACCCGTTTCATTCATATTGTCAGATTTCTTGGCTTACAGTTAGGCAAAATAACTCCTTATAGTTCTCTTAGTTTTTCCTTCACTGGTGGTGAATTTTTCCTTTTATTTTTGATAGTAGTAATGTGGTTTTCTTCTTTTCTTTCTAAAAAAAATCAAATTACTCAATGATTTATCTATTTTATTGGCTTTTTCATAAAACTAGTTTATAGCTTTATTTGTTAGTTCAATGGTTTTCTTACTTTCAATTTTATTAATCTCTCCTTTGATTTTCAGGATTTTCAATTTGGTGTTTAATTGGGACTTTTAATTTGTTCTTTTTCTAGCTTTTTTTAGTTGTATGTCCAGTTAATTGATCTGTTTTTCTCTATTGATGGAAACAATTGGAGATATAAATTTTTCACTAAATTCCGCTTTGACTACATTCCATAAATTTTGGGTTTCATTTCGTTTTTGTCATTTTCTTTAATGAAATTATTGATTGTTTCTATGATTTGTTTTTTGACCCATTTATTTTTTAAGATTAGATTATTTAATTTTCAATGAATTTTTAACATCTCTTTCCATTATATATGATTGAATGTAATTTTTCTTCCATTATGATCTGAAAAAGATATGTTTACTATTTCTGCTTTTCTACTTGTGTGGTTTTTCTGTTCTAATACATGGTCAATTTTTGTATAGTTGCCATGTACTGCTAAGAAAAGGTATATTCCTTCCTATTCCCATTCAGTTTTCATTCAGTTTTCTCCATATGTATCATATTTAACTTCAAAATTTTATTTACCTTCTTAACCTCTTCCTTGTAGGGATTTTTTTTGTACTGTTATGAAAATTGTAAGAAGAAGAGGCACAAAAGAATGCCTCACTGTGGCCCAGTTTTCTTGTACTGATGGTGATAGGAGGATAATGATAAAGATAATGATAAAGAGAGAAGTTTAAAGGTAGGAGGGGAGGATAAGACATATATCCCTTTCTGTATCCCTGAAAGATTAAAATGAAAAAAGGAAAATGACCTATATGTACAAAAATATTTTTAGTTGCTCTTTTTGTGGCAAAGAATTAGACATTGAGGAGATGCCCATCGATTGGGAAATTGTTGAATGAGTTGTGGTATATGGTTGTGATGGAATACTATTGTCCTATAAGAAATAATGAACAGAATAGTTTCAGAAAAACCTGAAAAGACATATATGAACTGATGCAGAGTAAAGTGAGTATAACCAGGAGAACATTATATACACCACCAGCAGTACTGTACAATGGTCATTTGTGAATGACTTAGCTATTCTGAGCAATACAATGATCCAAGTCAATTCCAAAGGACTCATGGAAAATATTATCTGCAGTGAGGGAATTGATATACTCTGAGTACAAATTGAAGCACTTTTTTCACTTTCTTTATATTGCTTGCTTTTCTCCCCTAGAACATGCACAATATGGAAATACGTTTTACATGACTTCACATGAATAAGCATTATAATTGTTTGTCTTCTAAATGGGTTAGGGAAGGAAAACTTAGGACTGAGAAAGAGAAAATTTAGAACTGAAAATGAAAAAAAATGAAGCAAAATTAAACAACACATGATCCTTATGTTCCACTGACCCTGGGACAAAAGTCAGATATTGTATTTCTTAATCATGTGCCTTAGCAATATCTTAGTCTCCTTAAGCCTCTTTTTGAAGGAACAGAAACCTTTTGAAGAAACATTTACTAACCATCTTCCTTCACACACACATGTGGGATACAGACCACCTTCCACCAAACACATACACATACAGACATGAATGGGATACAGAATCTTAATATCCAAACTCATAAAAATTAAGGTACCAGTCTTCAAGTAATTAATTAGATAACATGATACATAGCTGGCCTATACTTTAATGTGATTTTGGCAAGGCTGGAATGAAGTTTAAGATTCTGTGGACAGCATTGATTTTGTGCTTTGGAATCTATTTAACTCCATTTAACTTTCCCTCCCCAGGTTTCCTGCTCTGGGTTATGGAAGGGGAGATTAGGATTTGCGTCTCTTCAGAAAAGATTCAGAATGGTATAGATGGCTTAAGAGACCATTACAAGGAGAGAGAGTCCTCCAGCAACCAACAACCACCACTGGAATGGGATCTTCTAACAAGACTCAATTCCACCCTACTTCTTTCTTGCTACTGGGGATTCCAGGGTTGGAAGATATTCACATCTGGATTGGCTTTCCCTTTTGTGCTGTGTATTTGATTGCTCTTGTAGGGAATGTGACTGTCCTGTTTGTAATACATACTGAGAGGAGCCTCCACCAGCCCATGTTCTACTTCCTGGCTATGCTGGCTTCCATTGACCTAGGCCTATCCACTGCCACTATTCCCAAGATGCTGGGCATATTCTGGTTCAACTTGAAGGAGATCATGTTTAGTGCCTGCATCACCCAGATGTATGCCATACATATGTGCACTGGCCTAGAATCTGTGGTGCTCACAGTCATGGCCATTGACCGCTTTGTGGCCATCTGCAATCCTCTAAGGTACACCATGATCCTCACCAACAAAGTGGTGGCCAATTTGGGAATAATGATTATAGTGAGATCTTTAGTTTTTGTGACACCATTCATATTTCTTGTCCTGAGGCTTCCATTCTGTGGTGCCCGAATCATTCCCCACACCTACTGTGAGCACATGGGCCTGGCTCGTCTGGCCTGTACAAGTATTAAGATCAACATTATTTATGGTCTTGTGGCTTTCTCTGTAGGCTATTTAGACCTTACTGTGATTGGTTTTTCCTATATCCAAATCCTAAGGGCTGTTTTCCGCCTACCTTCTCATGATGCCAGAATCAAAGCCCTGAGCACCTGTGGCTCCCATGTATGTGTCATGTTGGCCTTCTACACTCCAGCCCTCTTTTCTTTTATGACTCACCGGTTTGGCCACAACATCCCTGTTTATATCCACATCCTTCTAGCCAATCTATATGTGGTTGTCCCCCCTGCCCTCAACCCTGTCATCTTTGGGGTCCGGACAAAGCAGATCCGAGAGCGAGTTCTAAGGATCCTTAATCCCAAAGTTTCTTAATCCATAGGATTAGGATGCTTTCTCTTCTCATTTAAAACACAGGAATTGAGAACTGCCTGTTCATATAATGTAATTGAAACTTTGGGGAACAATTGAAACAGCCAATTTTATCACCCTTTCACATTCTTTTAGTCATTTTCTCCTTCCATCATGCACACATGTCATTCCCTCCACATGCATACTTCCCCTAAGCTCTTTTACCACAATTACTCTCCAGCAATACAGAAGACATTGATATGAGATTATCTAGACCAATAGTCAAACTCAAATAAAAATGGGGATCACCAAATTGTACATAACAGTCACTGAACACCATATACATACTTAGAAAATGACACATATTTATATTTTAAAATATAATGTAAAGAAATACTTATTTTGTTAAATATTCCCCAATTACATTTTGATCTGGTTCAAAGTACCCTCAGGAAGGTCAAATGTAGGCCACAGACCATTTATATGCAACCTCTTGTCTAAATTACAATAAAGAGAATTTTAAAGCATTCATGTATTACTTTAATTTGTTACACAGAGATTTTGTGTAATGAAATTTCAATAAATGTTATTTTCATTATATCAATCTAAATGATTTTTCTTTTTCTTCTTTCTTTCTTTCTTTCTTTATTTATTTAACTTTTAACATTCATTTTCACAAAATTTTGGGTTCCAAATTTTCTCCCCTTTTGTCCCCTCCCCCACCCCAAAACACTGAATGTTCTAATTGCCCCTGTCTGGTAATCTGCCCTCTCTTCTATCATCCCTCTCTGCCTTTGTCTCCATCCTATACCCCTTTACCTGTATTTCTTATTTCCCAGCGGCAAGAACAGTACTCGACAGTTGTTCCTAAAACTTTGAGTTCCAACTTCTCTTCATACCTCCTTCCCCACCCCTTCCCTTTGGAAGGCAAGCAATTCAATATAGGCCAAATCTGTATAGTTTTGCAAATGACTTCCATAATAGTAGTGTTGTGTAAGAACTAATTATATTTCCCTCCATCCTATCCTGTCCCCCATTACTTCTGTTCTCTCTTTTGATCCTGTCCCTCCCCATGAGTGTTGACCTCAAATTGCTCCCTCCTCCCCATGCCCTCCCTTCCATCATCCCCCCCACCCTGCTTATCCCCTTATCCCCCACTTTCCTGTATTGTAAGATAGGTTTTCATACCAAAATGAGTGTGCATTTTATTCCTTCCTCTAGTGGAGTGTGATGAGAGTAAACTTCATGTTTTTCTCTCACCTCCCCTCTTTATCCCTCCACTAATAAGTCTTTTGCTTGCCTCTTTTATGAGAGATAATTTGCCCCATTCCATTTCTCCCTTTTTCCTCCCAATATGTTTCTCTCTCACAGCTTGATTTCATTTTTTTTGATATGAACCCATCCTCTTCAATTCACTCTGTGCACTCTGTCTCTATGTGTGTGTGCATGTGTGTGTGCATGTGTGTGTGTGTAATCCCACCCAGTACCCAGATACTGAAAAGTTTCAAGAGTTACAAATATTGTCTTTCCATGTAGGAATGTAAACAGTTCAACTTCATTAAAGTCCCTTATGACTTCTCTTTGCTATTTACTTTTTCATGCTTCTCTTCATTCTTGTGTTTGAAAGTCAAATTTTCTTTTCAGCTCTGGTCTTTTCATCAAGAATGCTTGAAAGTCCTCTATTTCATTGAAAGACCAATTTTTCCCCTGAAGTATTATACTCAGTTTTGCTGGGTAGGTGATTCTTGGTTTTAGTCCTAGTTCCTTTGACTTCTGGAATATCCTATTCCATGCCCTTCAATCCCTTAATGTAGAAGCTGCTAGATCTTGTGTTATCCTGATTGTATTTCCATAATACTTGAATTGTTTCTTTCTAGCTGCTTGAAATATTTTCTCTTTGACCTGAGAACCCTGGAATTTGGCCACAATGTTCCTAGGAGTTTCTCTTTTTGGATCTCTTTCAGGTGGTGTTCTGTGGATTCCTTGAATATTTATTTTGCCCTCTGGTTCTAGAATCTCAGGGCAGTTTTCCTTGATAATTTCATGAAAGATGATGTCTAGGATCTTTTTTTGATCATGGCTTTCAGGTAGTCCCATAAATTTTAAATTGTCTCTCTTGGATCTATTTTCCAGGTCAGTTGTTTTTCCAATGAGAAATTTCACATTATCTTCCATTTTTTCATTCTTTTGGTTTTGTTTTGTGATTTCTTGGTTTCTCATAAAGTCATTAGCCTCCATCTGTTCCATTCTAATTTTGAAAGAACTATTTTCTTCAGTGAGCTTTTGAATCTCCTTTTCCATTTGGCTAATTCTGCTTTTGAAAGCATTCTTCTCCTCATTGGCTTTTTGAACCTCTTTTGCCAATTGAGTTAGCCTATTTTTCAAGGTGTTATTTTCTTCAGAATTTTTTGGGTCTCCTTTAGCAAGGTGTTTACTTGTTTTTCATGCTTTGCTTGAGTATGTCACTCATTTCTCTTCCCAGTTTTTCCTTCACCTCCCTAACTTGATTTTTAAAAATCCTTTTTGAGCTCTTCCATGGCCTGAGCCCATTGAGTGTGCTTGGATACAAAAGCCTTGACTTCTGTATCTTTCCCTGATGGTAAGCATTGTTCTTCCTCATCAGAAAGGAAGGGAGGAAAGGCCTGTTCACCAAGAAAGTAACCTTCTATAGTCCTATTTTTTTTCCCCTTTTCTAGGCATTTTCCCAGCCAGTGACTTGACTTCTGAGTCTCCTCTCCACCTCCACCTCGCCTCCAGATCTGCCCAGCCAGCACTTGGGGTCTGAGATTGAAATGCTGCTTCCCAGCCTCAGGGCTTTGGGCAGGGGCAGGGCTGCTATTCAGTGTGAGATTAAGTTCAGGTGCTCAGGTCAGGGCAGGGTGGCCACACAGGGCTCAGTTCCCTCAGGGGGTTTATGCAAAGACCTTCAACAATGGATCCAGGCTCCTGCCTGCTTGGGAAGCCCCCGTCTCCTCCCACCTCTGCTGCTGCCTCCCGAGGGCGCCTGAGTTATGGGGGCAGCCCACACCCCTCTTGACCCACCGAAGAGACCCTCTCACCGACCCTTGTCACCTCTGGGTGGAGAGACCTGCGCGGCCGCTGGAGATTCTGTCCCTGAAGCCTGCTCTGATCCGCTCCTTTCCGTGCCGTGCAGCCAAGGCAGGGTTGGCCTGTGCTCTGGGTCCGGGGTGCAAGGGACCTTTTGTGAGAGGTTTTCAGGCTCTCTGGAGCAGAAATCTCCTCCATTCCGTTGTTCTGTGGCTTCTGCTGCTCCAGAATTCGCCAGTGGTTCTTTTTTTACAGATATTTTATGGGCAGTAGGTTTGGAGGTAGCGTATGTGCGTCTTTCTACTCTGCCATCTTGGCTCCACCCCTAAATGATTTCTTACAAGCCAAGATTCTTGGTATTTTTATGATTATCTAGGATTCAGGTTATGAAAAAAACCATGTGGTTAAAATCCAATATTCATTACTGCAATATGACCATTGCCTGAAGTTTTGACTTTGACCAAGCACAGTCAATCTAGTACCATAAAACTCTATAAAATTAATTAGGATCAGTAATTCTGATAAGATTCTTAGTTCTCCTGTCTCTAGGAGTCTCTACTAATTGACTTTACATGAAAAAATTAATTTATCTAAAAGAAATTTCATTTATGTAATTCTAAAGATAGTCTGTACTGCAGTATCACAGTACTTGTCATTTATACTGTCCATTCTATTTTTATCCTTCAAATTAAGTTTTAAGTTCTCAGATTATCAGATAAGAAAAAAGGAGGAGTAGTAACTAACATGCTGAATGAAAGATTTGGTATTGAGAAAGGTCTCATTAGGCTAGAATGATGGTCTCATCTCATAAAATGAGATTTAGTGAAATCAATGTAAACTCTTAATCCTGAAACTGGGTTCTAAAAGTCAAATGCAGAAGTACAGAGGGCATGCTGTGCAAGAGTTCATGGGGAAAATTCCTGGCAAGAAGACACTTTATTTTCAGGAAGCATCCTCTCATGGATTCCCATATACTAGCCAAAATGAAATACTCTCTGATTCCAGAATTCATCATTTTTCTTCTCAACCATCCCTTTCCATACATGCAACCCTATTACCTAGAATGCATTGAACTCTCTCTCTCTCTCTCTCTCTCTCTCTCTCTCTCTCTCTCTCTCTCTGTCTCTTTTCTTCTTTCTCTCTCTCCTCCTCCTCTTTTCCTTCTTCTTCTCCTCCTCCTCCTTCTTTTTATTCTTCTTCTGAAAAGACTCAGATCAAGTGGCACCCGAGTCTTAAGATTTGTCTGATCATTTTTCTTCTTAATGCTCTGACCCTCGTCAGATTACTTTGTATCCTTTTTTTCTGTGTATATTTTGTATATACCCAGAGGACTTTGAGCTTCTTGAGATCAGGAATTATTTCAGTCCTTATTCTTTGCACCTAGAACCATTCCTGGCATAGAGTGGGTGCTAAATAAAGGAGTTTTGAATTGAATTTTACTGTGCTGTTATATAACTTACCCTTCTCCGTTTTGTATTCCTAATTATGTGAGAAACTTTCTTTTTTAAATTTTAAATTATTTTATTTGTTTTCAGTTTTCTGCAATCACTTCCATATGTCTTAGATTCTTTCCTCTCCCTACCCTTCCTTTCTCCCTTCCTCCCCACTTCCTCTCTGAGACGACATACAGTCTTACATAGGTTCTAAACATATATTCCTGTTAAATGCATTTTCACCTTAGTCATGTTGCATAGAAGAATTAAAATGAATGGGAGAAACTGTAAAACAAAACAAAGCAAACAAAACATAACACAAGAGAAAATATTCTGCTTCATTCTGTGATCCAATTCCATAATTCTTTCTCTGCATGTGGAAAGTGTTTTGCATCAAGAGTCTATTGGGAATTTTTTAGGTCCTTGTATTTCTGTGAAGGACTAAGTTTACCAGAAAAATTCCTCCCACAATGTTGTTGTTGCTGTGTACAAAATTCTTCTGGTTCTGCTTCTTTCATTCATCAGTTCATATAAGTCCTTCCAGGCCTCTCTGAAGTCTTCCTGTTCATCATTTCTTACAGTACAATAGTATTCCATTACACTCATATACCCCAACTTGTTCAACCATTCCCCAATTGATGTACCTACCCTTGATGTCCAGTTTTGGCCACCACAAAGAAAGCTGCTTTAAATAATTTTGTACGTGTGGGACCTTTTCCCATTTTTATGATCTCTTCGGGATACAGTTCTAGAAGATGTTGCTGGGTCAAAGGCTATGCACATTTTTGTAGCCCTTTGGGCACAGTTTCAAACTGCTCCTCAAAACAGTTGGATCAGTTCATGGTTCCCTCAGCAATGAATTGGTGTTTCAACTTTTCCACATCTGCTCCAACATTTACCATGTTTTGTTATGTTAGCCAATCTGATAGGTGTGATGTGGTACCTCAGAGTTGTTTTGATTTGCATCTCTCTAATCGATGGTGATTTAGAGCATTTTTTTATATGACTATAGATAGCTTTAATTTCTTCCTCTGAAAAATGCCTATTCATATCCTTTGACCATTTATTAATAGGGGAATGACTTGTATTCTTGTAAATTTGACTCAGTTCTCTATATATTTTAGAAATGAGGCCTTTATCACAGACACTAGTTTCAAAAATTCTTTCCCAGTTTTCTACTTCCCTCCTAACCTTGGTTGCAATGAGTGTGTTTTTGCAAAAACTTTTCAATTTATTGTAATCAAAATCATCCATTTTGCACTTCAAAATGTTCTCTATCTCTTGTTTGGTCAAAAATTTCTCCATTCTCCATACATCTGACACATACACTATTCCTTGCTCCTCTAATTTCTTTATACTATCCATCTTTATACTTAGGTCAGGTATCCATATAGACTTTATTCTTGTGCCCAGTTTCCTTCACACTGACATCCAGTTTTCCCAGCAATTTTTGTCAAACAGTGAGTTCTTATCCCAGAAGATGGGGTCCTTGTGTTTATCAAACAGTAGATTGCTTTATTCCTTGATGACTGTGTCTTGAGTAGTTAACCTATTGCACTGGCCTATGCTTCTGTTTCTTAGCTAGTACCAAGTGGCTTTGATGACTGCTGCTTTATAATAGAATTTGAGATCTGGTAGGGCTAGGCCAGCTTCTCTAGCATTCCTTCTCATTAGTTCCCTTGATATTCTGGACCTTTTGTTATTCCAGATTAATTTTGATATTATTTTTTCTAGCCCTAGAAAATAATTATCTAATAGTTTGATTGGTATGACACTGAATAAGTAAATTAATTTGGTATAATTGTCATTTTTATTGTATTGGCTCCACCTACCCACTAGCAACTAATTTTTTTCTCACTTACTTAAATCTGACTTTATTTGTGTGAAAAGTGTTTTGTAACTGTGTTCATATAGTCCCTGGGTTTGTTTTGGCAGATAGACTCCCAGATATTTTACGTTGTTTGCCATAGCTTCAAATGGGATTTCTCTTTCTATCTCTTGCTGTTGGGCATTGTTATTAATATATAGAAATGCAAATGTTTTTTCTGGATTTATTTTGTGACTTGCAACTTTGCCAAAGTTATTATTTCAAGTAGTTTTTTACTTGATTCTCTGGGATTCTCTAAGTATATCATCATATCATTGGCAAAGAGGGATAAACTTAGTTTTTTCTTTTCTGTCCTAATTGCCTCAATTTCTTTTTCTTCACTTATTGTCAAAGGTAACATTTCTAGTACCATACTGACTAACAGTGATAATAGTCACCATCTTTTTTTTTTTTTTTTTTACCTCTGATCTTATTGGAAATACATCTAGCTTATCCCCGTTGCATATAATGCTTGCTGATGGTTTTAGGTAGATAACGCTTATTATTTTATGAAATGTTCTATATATTCCTATGCTACCCAGTGTTTTCAATAGGAATTGATGTTTCTTTTGTCAAAAGCTTTTTCTTCATCTATTGAGATAATCATGTGGTTTCTGTTAGTGTTATTGTTGATATGAACAATAATGCAGATAGTTTTTCTAATATTGATCCAGCCCTGCATTCCTGATATAAATCCTACCTGATCATAAAGTATTATTCTTGTGATAAATTGCTGTATTCTTTTTGCTATATCTTATTTAAAATTTTTGCACCTATATAGAATTGATTTTCTTTATCTGTTTTGGCTCTTCCTGATTTAGGTATCAGAACCATATTTGTATCATAAAAATAATTTGGTAGGACTCCTTCTTTCCTCCATTTTCCCAAACACTCTATATAGTATTGGAATTAACTGTTCTTTAAATGTTTGATAGATGTTTGTAAATGCACCTGACCCTGGAGATTTTTTTCTAGGGAGTTCATTGATGGCTTGTTCTATCTCTTTTTCTGATATGGGATTATCTAAGTATTCAACTTCCTCTTCTGTTAATCTGCAAAATTTATATTTTTTAAAATATTTATTCATGTCATTTAGATTGCCAAATTTATGGGCATACAGGTGGGCAAAGTGATTTCTAATTATTGTTTTAATTTTTCCTCCTTGTTTTAGGTGAGTTCACCCTTTTCATTTTTGATATTGATAATTTAGTTTTCTTCTTTCTTTTTTTAATCAAATTTTTATTCATTTTATTTGTTTCTTGATGAAACCAACTCTTAGTTTTATTTATTAGTTGAATAGTTTTCTTAATTTCAATTTTCTTAATTTCTCCTTTGGTTTTCTGTATTCTAAATTGGTATTTACTCTGGGATTTTCAATTTGTTCTTTTTTTTTTTTTTTTACTTTTCCAGCTGCATGCCCAATTCATTGATATTCTCTTTCTCTATGTTATTCATGTAGCCATTCAAAGATATAAAACTTCCCCCAAGAGCAGCTTTTGAAGTATCCCATAATTTTGAGTAGGTTGTCTCATTATTGTCATTCTCTTGAATGAAGTTGTTGATTGTTTCTATGATTTGTTGTTTAACCCATTCATTCTTTAGGATTAGATTATTTAGTTTCCAATTAATTTTTGGTTTATATTTCCATTACCTTTGATTACATGTAATTTTTATTGAATTATGATCTGAGAAGGATGCATTGACCATCTCTGCCTTTCTGCACTGGATTGTGAGCTTTTAATATCCTAGTACATGGTCAATTTTTGTGTATGTGCCATGTACCACTGAGAAAAAGGCATATTCTTTTCTATCCTCAATGAAATTCCTTCAGAGATCTATCATATCTACCTTATCCAGAGTTTTATTCAGCTCCTTAACTTCTTTCCTGTTTATTCTGAGGTTAGATTTACCAAGTTCAGAGAAGGGGAGGTTGAGGTGCCCCACTATCATAACTTTTCTGTGTATTTCTTCCTGTAACTCCCTTAACTTGTCCTCTAAGAATTTGGATCGTATACCACTTGGAGCATATATGTTTAGTGATGATATTACTTCGTTGTCTATGGTGCCTTTTAGCAGGATATGGTTTCCTTCCTTATCTCTTTTGATTAGATCTATGTCTACTTTCACTTTGTCTGAGATTAGAATTGCTGTCCTTGTTTTTTTTACATCAGTTGAAGCACAACATATTCAGCTCCAACTCTTTAACTTTACCCTTTGTGTATGCCTCTGTTTCAAATGTGTTTTTGTAAACAACATATTGTTGGATTATGATTTTTAATCTGTTGTGTTATCTATCTCCATATCATGGGAGAGTTCATTCCATTCACATTCATAATTATGATTACTATCTGTGTCTTTCCCTCCATCCTCTCTCCCCTCCCCCCATTTATGCTTTTAGTTCTCCCTTCTCCCTTCCCCTCCACAATAGTTTTAATTTTTGACCACCACCTCCCTCAGTTTACTCTCCTTTCTTTCAGTCCTCCTCCATTTTACTCCCTTTTGCCCTTACTACTTCCCTCCATTTTAGCCTCCCCTCCCTTTTCTTTCCCCTTTCCTCTCCTACTGACTGTAGAGCTTGTTAGATTTCCATACTTCCCTTCTTGAACCAAATAAAATGAGAGTAACTCTCAAACAATGCTCACCTCCCTCCCCTCTATCCCTCTACTTTAATATATTTTTATGCATCTTTCTGTGATGTAATTTACCTTTTTATGCCTACTCCTTTTCTCATCTCATGTTCTCATCTCATCACACCCTGAAA
This sequence comes from Notamacropus eugenii, assembly GCF_028372415.1. Classification (NCBI taxonomy): domain Eukaryota; kingdom Metazoa; phylum Chordata; class Mammalia; order Diprotodontia; family Macropodidae; genus Notamacropus; species Notamacropus eugenii. Next base: position 89,570,715 of record NC_092876.1, read on the forward strand.
TTGCATTTTTATCATCACATCATTTAATTTATACTGACTCCCTCTCTCTATGTAGATTCCTTTTACATATCATAATATACGATTCTCAAGATTAACAAGTGTCATCTTCTCTTTTAGGGATGTAAACAGTTTGCTCATATTGAATAACAAGTTTATTTTCCTCTGTTTACCTTTTTATGGCTCTCTTTAGACTTGTGTTTGAAGATCAGATTTTCTATTGAGCTCTGGCCTCTTCGTCAAGAAGGTCTGGAAATACATTATTTCATTGAATGTCCATCTCCTTGCATGAGATATTATGCTCAATTTTTCTGGGTAATTGTTCCTAGCTTGTAGTCTCAACTCATTTGCCTTACAGAATATCATATTCCAATCCCTCCAATCTTTTAATGTAGAAACTGCAAGGTCCTGTGTGATCCTGACTATAGCTCCTCAATATTTGAATTGTTTCTTTCTGGCTGCCTGCAGTATTTTCTCTTTCACTTGATAGCTCTGGAATTTGGCAACGATATTCCTTGATGTTTTTAATTGGGGATCCCTTTCAGGTTAGCAATGGATTTTTTCAATAACTGTTTTGCCATCTCAATCTAGGACTTCTGGGTAGCATTCTTTGATGATCTCTTGGAAGATAGTGTCAAGGCTCTTTTTTTCATCATGGCTTTCTAGTAGACCAATAATTCTTAGATTTTCTTTCCTGGATCTATTTTCTAGGTCAGTTGTTTTTCCAATGAGATATTTTACATTTTATTCTGTCTTTTCATTCTTTAGATTCTGTTTGACTGATTCTTGATGTCACATAGAGTCATCAGCTTCTACTTGCCACATTCTAATTTTTATCAAATTGTTTTTTTTTTAGTTAACTTTTGCAACTCCTTTTCCATCTGTCCAATTGTTCCTTATGAGGAGTTATTTTCACTAGTTTCTTTTTGTACATTTCCATTTATCCAATTTTTCTCAGTTAGGTTTTGTGCTTCCTTTTTCATTGGTCCAATTTTCCTTTTAAATTCTCCTGTGATTTCTTTCTTTTTCTTTCTTCATATTTTTCAAAACATTGGCCAGTTTTTCTTCTACTTCCATAATTTTGTTTTTTAAAATCTCTCTTGATCTCTTCCAAGAATGCTATTTGGGCTTGAGACCAGTTCATATTCCCTTCTGAAGTTTCAGATGGGAGTAAAGTCTCAGTGCTGCCTTCTTTGGTATTCCTGTTTTGGTCCTTTTCCCCATAGTTCTTCTCTTTTCTGATTTGCTTCTTTCTCAGGATGATTGCCCTTTTCTAGACTTTTAAAGTGGATCTCTGCTTTTGGGGCACAGAAGGCTCTGTCCCACCATTCTTGTCTTTAGAACTTGAAGCTTTGTGTATTGTGACCTCTGGTTCTTTCAGCTAGAGGCTAGAATGCTGTAGCTTACCTGGTGTTGAGCTGGCTGATGCACAAAAGCAGAGGCCAGATGAAGTCTTTCTGAGTTTTCTGGAGTTACCCTGGAGCTAATTGTGTTAAGTTTGGGGGACAGGTGGTCTGGCCACAGAAGGTCTCTTTTCCTGAACACAGACAGCCTCAGTGGTTGGTGAACTAGTATTTGCACTTCCCTATTCCCCTGACTGTGCTGAGGCTCACCTGGGGTCCTGGTGTTGATGATTGCGGGCTCCACCCCCTGAGGCTTAGGATCTCCTCCTGGTTTGTTGAGGTGGGACTATCTGAGATAGCTCTGTTCCTTCAGTGGGCCCCCCAACCACAGTAAGGGGGACCCACCCTTTGCAATTTTCCTAGCCTCATGGGCTAAGAGACTGTTTGCCCCTTCAGTTGATCCACTGTTTCAGGAGATTTCCTGGGGAGATATTCTATAGGTTTTTCAAGGTCAACTAGGGGAGGGGGAGAGCATTTACAGATCACTCCACTATCTTGGCTCCCAGAAGTTCAAGTAGGTGACTTGTAGACATTTAATCTGTGATCTGATAGTCTCAAGAGTGGCTGCTGCAGTTACCTGGGGTTCTGTAGTTCTCTCTTGCTCACTTCCACTGTACTTCCATCCTGGGCTGATACTTTTGAGATTATGCAGTGTGGCTACTGCTTCAGATCACCCGAGGTTTCCTGCTCAGCTTTGCTATGGTGGGGTCCATGCTGGTTCAGCCTGTGAGCTGTGTGCTCTTCCAGTCCCATGCAACAGATCCTTCCCATCAACCTTCCAGTATGTCCTGGGTGGCAAATCTGCCACAGTCTGTCCCGTATTGTATTCTGCCACTCTAAAATTTGTTCAGATTCTCTTTTTAGCGGTATCTGAAGGAATTTGTCTTAGAACTTTGGTGAGCAGTTGCTCTCACTCCACCATCTTGGCTCTGCCCCCCAACTGAGAAAGAAACTTTCTGAAATGCTTTATGAAAACTATGTGTACCATGGTTGTGATATTCCTCTGATCTACCAGTCTCATTAATCTGCCAAAACAAAACAAAGCAAACGAACAAAAGAACAAATGAGGTTAGTCAGGTATGAACAGCCATATGTACGTCGTAAACTGTAGTGATTGCTGCTTCCCATTTTTTAATACTCCCAAAGTATGTCTTTAATATTCTGTTCTAAACCAATGATGAATTTAATTCAAATTAACCATTTTATGCTTTGATGGTTCTATTTTCTTTCCATTTTCAAAAAAGGAATAGCATTTGACCATTTCTACTCTCTCACTTCTCCTGTTATGCAGAGATTATCAAAGATCATGGAATTTAGATGTCAAAGGTTTTTTTTAAATAAATGAATAAAATTTTATATGTAATTGGGAAATATTTACTTGAAAAATATAAAAAATACATCTAAAATATCACAGACAGAGTTTTTACAATAATTCTTACACATTCTTTCAGTTTTCTGGTATACAGTTTTTTGTACTGAAATGAGCTCACTAAGAGCAGAGAGATGCTTTCCAGAATGGTTGTACCTAATCACAGCTTCACCAACAGTTCATCAGTATGCCTACTTTCCCATTGTTCCTCCAATGTTTGTCATTTCTTTTCTGTTCTCTTGGAAATCTGATGAATTTGAGGTAGAAATTAAAAATTGCTTTCATTTATATTTCTCGTTATTCTCTAATTAGTAATTGGAGCATTTTTCATCTGTTTTTTGATAGCTTGGATTTCTTCCTTTAAGAACAGACTGTCCTTATGCTTTGATCATTTATCAATTGGCAAATGGCTCTTATTTTTATAAATTTGAAAGAGTTCCTCACATATTTTGGAAATTCTAGCTTCATCAGAAAATGATTTCTCCCAGTTAACTCTTTTTTTCCTGCTCTTAGTTGCATTGGATTTATTTGTGCAAAATTTTTAATTATATATAATTAAATTGTGCATTTTTCTCTACATGATATCCCAGTATAGCCCTTATCTGGTCACAAATTCTTCCCCTCTCCAGAGATATGTAATGTTATTTCTTCATTATTTTCTTTAAATTTATATATTGTGACCCTGTATAGTCATGTCAGGTACCCATTTGGAGTTTACTCTCTACCTTATATGTTGTGAATGTTGGTGTCACCTTAATATAAGTTAGTTCACTTTCCAGTTTTCCCAGGAAATTCCATTAATTTGTCCTCTCATTAATTGTAATCTTTGGGGATTATCATTATCAAACATTATGTCACTGTGTTTGTTTGCCTCCATGTATTACATAATTTATCAGGTCTACTGACAAACTTCTATTTCAACCTGTACAAAATTATTTTAATGATTGTGTTATGCTTTGTGACTGATTTTTAGCATAGTTTGAAAACTACTGGGCCATCTTGCATCCCAGTTGACCACTCATTATTTTTTCTGAGTTTCTTGACCTATTTTTCTGCTCAGTGCTCTCAGATGTCAAGATCTTTTTGGATCCTTACTCTGTTATTCATTATGCCATCTGTCCTCCTACCTCTGTGTCATCTGAAAATTTGATAAGAACATTATCTATGCCCTTATGTCTTTCATTTAAAATGTTAAATAGTGAAGTATCAAGCACAGATCCTGGAGTGATTCATTGGGGATATCCTTTTACACTGACATTAAATCATTAACACCTACTCTTTGAGTCCAGATATACAACTAGTTCTGAATCATAATGAATTGATTGTATTATACTGTATCATCTAGTTCATATTTCTACATATATTTCAAAAAGCTATCATAAGATATTTTATCAAAATCTTTGCTAAAATTACTACATACAGAGATGTCCATCCACTATGTATACTATATCTTTTCATCTACCAGTGTAGAAACTCTGTTAAAAAAAGAAATGAAGTTTATTTGGCATGGTTTACTCTTTATAAAGTCATATTTGTTCTTTTTAGATGTATGCAAATCATCTCTTTAATGACCTGTTCTATAATTTTCCAAGGAATCCAATTGATATCCATTGATAGTTTGTAGGCTCTGATCTCTTCTATTTGGCAGAGGATGAGAGGGAGTTAAAAAAGATAATGTTTTTCTTCAATTTTTTTGTCACTTCTACCTTTTCCTGTGATCTTTCAAATATGACTTACAGTAGCTCAACAATTATAGTGATCTTAGCAATCACACAGACAGTTCTTTCAGGTCTTGACTGTATAGTTTATCTTCACCAACTGGTGTCAATTCTTTTGAGATAATTATTTGCTCTCTTACTATCTTCCTATTAGCATTGAGTATCAATTTTCTGTTAGCCATCTTTGTTTAGTATTTTGTATTTTCCTGTGTATAGGCTTCTCTCTTTTGAGGAGAAAGAAGAATCAAAATAAATGTTAACCAGTGCTTCCTTCTCTGTGTTATTAGTTTTCATGGAACTACCTCAAGGAAAAGTCTTATCCCTTCTTTAATTCTTTTCTTCTTTCATTCTAGCTAAAATATTTCCATTTTGATCATCTTAGCTTCCCTTATCAGTTCCGATTCATTCTGAAATTTAGCATTTTTGATGTTATTTTTTACTGGACCATATCACGTTACTATATTTATCATGTGTTACTTTGCATTGTTTCCCTCTTCTGTAAACATTTTTTTCTAAAAATCTTTTTTGGTGAGTTCTTTTTCTATCTACATCAGTCTCTTCAGACAAAAATCATTTTCCCTTTTCATTAGACTTGTTTTCTAATGTTATTAGAATGCAGTTTTTGAGGGTCTGCTGTCCCTTTTGGTCTGACTTTCTCTGAAGTATTTAAATTCATGGTCATCCTAATTAATAATAACTTTTGTATAACATCTACTATGTGCCAGGCACTGTGATAAACACTTTACATTTCTTACATCATTTGATCTTCACAATAACCCTCCAAGGCAGATACTATAATTAAATCTATTTTACAGAGGAGGAAGTAAGGCAAAGGGAGCTTAAGTGATTTCCCACAGAGGTCACATGGTTAATAAGTGTCTAAGGCCAGATTTAATCTTAGGTCTTCTTGGCTCCAGTCCCAGAGCTCTTTCTACCATGCTGTGCCACTAAGCTGTCCCATCTTTCTTTTGAATCCTTTGAAATCTGCTTTCTTTTAGTCTAGGGTGCATATCAGACTATGTCTGGATCTCATCTATTTCTCTCTTAGAATTTCTAGGATTAAATGATCATCTTGACCCCTCCAAGTTTCCAATCATTTCTACACTAGCAACTGATTACTGACTGTTAATGAACATCTGTTGCAGAACATATTTTTCTCTTGTTGGTTCATGCTTCCGAAGGATGAAATTATGACTAAGAAAAATAGCGATTATCAGTTAGTGAAATGATTTCTGTCAGTGAAATTTGTGATACTCTTCTGTCAGTTCAGAACCTATTTAATCACATTTAACTTTCCACATCTAGGTTTCTTCTTCTGTATTATAGGATTGAAAAAAGCATCTTTATATTTATCTACAGGTAAGACAATGTTGTAAAGGGGTTGGCAGCTCTGACAAAGAGGGTTATCCTTCTTGCAACAGGCTTCTTTGGCTGACCCCTCCCAATAAGACTCCATTTCTTCCATCCTTTTTCTTTGGACCAGGTGTGTATGCTTGTCCTTAATTGCCGAAGAAGACCATGACATCAGAGAAATAATGGCATGACTTGCACCTGACTGTTTTTTTTTTTTTTGAGTGAGGGAGGGCCGTGTAGGGCACCAGCCTCACTTCTCCTCCAGAGCCATCTGAATCCAGTGACCAGATATTCATCAGGATGACTGGAGATGACCCAGGATCAGGTAATTGGGGTTAAGTGACTTGCCCAAGGTCACACAGCTAGTGAGAGTCAAGTATCTGAGATGAGATTTGAACTCAGGGCCTCCTGACTCCCATACTGGTGCTCTATCCACAGCACCACATAGCTGCCCTTGGACCAGGTAGGACAGAGAGTGATATATTTATTGTGTAAGTTGTAAAAGTGGGGAAAAGAAAGCGAGTGATGTGAGAAATTTTTCATATGGAGGAAATGAATAGGATTCACTGAGGAAAACTGTAGGATAAAATAAATGAACTGAGAAAAAGAGATAAGTAGAAGAAAAATAAATAAGAAAAAGAAAGGTAATAGGAAGAAATATGAGTGGATTGAGAGTTATCAGAAAAGAGAAAAAAAGTGTGCTAGATGCTTTAGTCCTTTAAAAAGACATTCCTAGGTCCATTTAAAAAGACATTGATAACCTTATTCCTACAGACAAGCTGAGAAGGCCGAAAGATACTAAATCCAGATAGGAATGGATGATGGACTTGATATCCAAAAGGGCCTAGAAGAAATAATTCCAGTTCTTAAGTACTTTTAACTTACATTATCTCTTGAGCTAGCAGTATTGGGATTCATTAATACTCTGAAAAGTTAATGAAGTAACCCTGAAAGATAAGATAAGATATCTCAGCTATCTAGAAGACTGGTAATCACTGTGAGTATATGGCCATGGTTTATTGCCAGCATCAGAGTGAATATCTTATATTACTCAGAAAGACTAGAATTAAGATACTTCTTGTTGCTTTAGGGAACTCTCAATCCCAGGAGATCCTAATTCTACCTTCTGAGAGTTTCAGATAATCGAAGAATATGAGATCTGGAAAGTTTCTCAAAGGGAACAACACTGACTAATTCATACCTGAACAATGATCACCTCTACTACATACCAAACAAATGGTCATCCAGCCTTTGATTAAAGTCCTTCAATGATGAAGTACCCAGACATATAATATCACTTTGCTATAATTCTCATAGCATAGTGTTTCCCCTCACGTCAAAAGAAAATCTATTTCTCTGCAACTTTCACTCCTAGCTCTGTTCTCTGAGTTATGTTAGAATAAATTTAATTCCTTTTCTTCTGAGATTAATTTATATCTACTTTATATATATCATATGAACACCTAGTTAGTTACATGTTAGAATATAAGGTTTTTGAAGGGAAGGATTATCTTTTTTGCCTTTCTTGGCAAACCCAGTGTTTAGCAAAATTCCTGGCATATAGCAAGCACTCATTTACTTTCTTCTTTATTTAGTTTCTTCATCTTTTTCTCCTCCTCCTTCTTATTCTTTGTTTTACTCTCACTCTTGCCTCTCATCTCTCCCTCTGTCTCTTTCTCTCCATCTCTATCTTGATCTCCCTGTCATTGTATCTGTTTCTGTCTCTCTGTCTCTATCTCTATCTTTGTGTCTGTCTGTCTCTCTCTCACTCTCATTTTCACTGTCTCTGCCTCTGTCTCTCCTTCACCTGCTTTCTCTCTGTCATGAATTCTGTCAGAATAGGGAGCTCCTGGAGAGGGAGGTCCTCTGTGAATAACACAGATTTCCATCTCCTCAATTTTATAGAATTATCTGGGGCACCAAGAGATTTTTTTTCTGTCATATTAGCCAATCTGATATATGTAGGTAGTATCTCAGGGTTGTTTTAATGTATATTTCTCTAATCAATACTGATTTAGTCATTTTTCAATTATTATAAATAGCTTTGATTTCCTCTTCTGAAAACTGCCTGTTCATGTACTTCAATTGTTTGTCAATCGAGGAATAACTCCTGCCCTTATAAATTTGACTCAGTTCTCTCTATATTTAAGAAATGAGGTCTTCGTCAAATAAACTTGCTGTAAAAAAATCCTAGTTTTCTATTTTCCTTCTGATCTTGGCTGCATTGGCTTTGTGCAAAATTTTAAAGTTTAAATATTCAAAATTACTGCTTTTACACCCCACGATCCTCTCTGTCTCCTTTTTGGTCATAAATTCTTCCCTTATCCATAGATCTGTCCACTATATTTTTCCACCAATTTCCTTATGATATCAACTTCAATGTGTAAATCACAAACCCATTTCTTGATTTCTCATAAAGTTATTAGCTTCCATTTGCTCCATTCTAATTTTTAAGGAATTATTTTCTTCTTTTTCCTTTTGGCCCATCCTGCTTTTTAACACATTCTTCTCATTGGCTTTTTGGATCTTTTTTGCCCTTTAGGTGAGTCCAATTTTAAAGCTATCATTTTCTCTTCCTAATTTTTCCTGTTCTTCTCTTTCTTGATTTTCAAAATCCTTTTTGAGCTCTTCCATAACCTGAGACCAATTCATATTTTTCTTGGAGGCTTTGGATGCTGGAGCTTTGGATTTGTTTTCTTCTTCTGGTTGTATGTTTTGATCTTCCTCATCCTCAGTGAGGAAAGAAAATATCTCTTCAAGAGAAAGTAAGAATCTGTAGTCTGTTTCTTGTTCCTATTTGCTCATTTCCCCAGCCAATTACTTGACTTTTGAGTTCTTTGCCCTCCCTCACTCAAAAAGAAAGTCAAGTGTAAGTCATGTCATCATTTTTCTTCTTTGGCAACGAAGGATGAGCACAATGTGGAAGACCCCAGAAGCAGCCTCTGCTTCAGCAGTGGCTGCAGCTGCCTGGGGCTGGGGTTGGGACTGGGGTCGAGCTTGACCACACTCCCTTCTCAGGCAGGTGAGAGACCCTTCTCATTCACTTTTAAAGCTATATTTAGCATTTGTGGTTTGAGAAGTCTGGAAACCACAGCATCTGACAGCGATTCATCCCCCAAGGCATGCTCCAGCTCTGTCCACACTGGTACAGCTGAAGTTGAACTGCACTCCCCTCCCAGCCCAATGGGATAGACTCTCCCTGTCAATCTTCCAGATTTTCTTGGGCTAGAAATTTGTTTCAATCCATCATTTTGTGACTCTTCTCCTCTAGAATTTGTTTAGTCATTTTTACAGGTTTTTTTGAGGGGATTAGAGGGAGAGTTCTAGCAAGTCTCTGCTTCTGCTATGCCATCTTCTTCACCCCTCTATATTGTTTTTAAAGGAATAAGTATTGTATTTTGTTAGAAGATTTTTCTGCACGTATTGAGATAATCACATGATTTTTGTTGTCTTTATTATTGATATGGTCAAATATATGGATATATTTCCTAATATTGAAACAGCACTACATTCATGGTATATATCCTATTTGGTCATAATGTATTATCTCTGTGATATGTTACTGTAATCTCCTTGCTAACATTTTATTTAGCATTTTTTTTGCATTGATATTCATTAAGGAAACTGGTTTTTAGTTTTCTTTCTCTGTTTTGCTCTTCCTGCTTTAGATATTATATTTGTGTCATAAAAGGAATTTGGTAGAATGCCTTCTTTGCCTATTTTCCCAACTAGTTTATATAATATTAGAATTAATTATTATTTAAAAGTTTGAGAGAGTTCAATTGTAAATCCATCTGGTCCTGGGGACTTTTTTTTTAAGGGAGATCATTGAAGGTTTGTTAAATTTCTCTTTCTAAGCTATGGTTATTTAAGTATTCTATTTCTTCTGTTAATCTGGACAATATACATTTTTATAAATATGCATTCACTTCACTTGGAATGTCATCCAGATATGTTGGTATAAAATTAAGCAAAATAACTTCTTGTTATTGTTAAAGATCTTGCTTTAATTTTATCTTCATTGATAGTACTTTCACCCTTTTTTATTTTTAATACTGGCAATTTGGTTTTATTCTTTTTTTAAATCAAATTAATAACTGTTTTTCCTATTTTGGGCTTTTTTTCTCACAAAACCAGATTCTATTTCTATTTATTAGTTGCATAAGCATTTTAGTTTCAATTTCATTAATCTCCCCTTTTACTTTCAATATTTCCAATTTTGTGTTTAATTAGAGATTCTAAAATCTGATCTGTTCCTTGTTATGTTTTAATTGCATGCTCAATTCATTGATATTCTTTCCCTGTATTATTGACATAAGTATTTATAAGTATAAATTTCTTGAAAGAACTGTTTTGACTGCATCCCATGAATTTTGGTATATTATCTCACTGTTATTGTTTTCTTTAATGACATTGTTTATTATTTCTATGACTTGTTGTTTGATCCACTCATTCTTGTGGATTAGATTATTTGGTTTCCAATTAACTTTTTGGGATCTTTAAATATATTTATTTAATGTTGTTTTTAATTACACACACACACACAAACAAACCCATTTCATTATTTTTTTTTTAAATTTTGGTTCCAAATTCTCTCTTTCCTTCTCTCATTTCTGCCCTCATTAATAAGGCAAGCAAATGAAATAGGTTGTGCATATGCAATCATATAAAACATATTTCCATATTAGTCATCTAATGAGGAGATATTGTGTATTAAACAACATAGAGTAGATATATCATATTCCATATTATCCATAAATGTGTGGGTTAATTGAAAGAATGAATGGATTACTGAAAGAACAGTTAAGGAAGTTAAGTTCTAATAACTGTTATCAACATTGGAAAGATAATCTGTTCATTTCTTCATGTAATTTGAATAATAGACCATTGGGAGGAAGTACACCTCTAGCCAGAATGACGACCTCAAATCTGCAAATTAGAAAACAACAAACACATAAGATCCCAAATCATGAGTATTGGACTGTGAGGCCAGATATTCCTGCACTGTATCCAGGAACAACTGGTTCCACAGGATATGTTCTACATTGTTTACAGGACTTTTGGTTGTATAGGAAAGAAATAAGAACAATCTCTACTGGAATATGTATGAGAATCCCTAAGAATGATTTTGGATGGATAATACCTAAATCAGGATTAGCAGCTTGAGGAATACATATATTAGCTGGAGCGATATATTCTAATTATCAAGAAGAAATTATTGTTACACTCTAAAATTTAAGTGATGAACCCATGCAGTTTTATAAAAAGGATAGAATAATTCAAGTGGTTATTATTCCTGGTGAAACAAAACCCCTTGTGAAAACTGACCCTCCTTCTGAAATAACTAGCAGAGGAACTGAAGGATTGGGTTCTACTGATGGATTAAAATTGGGAGCTAAGGTATGAGTAAAATGGAAGCCAAATGGCATTCCAAAGGCGGAAATTATAGCAAATGGTAAAGATAATACAGTAACTGTTGTTTATTCAGGAGAGGATGATTACTAAAGTGTACCCTTAACTCATATTCTACCATGAATAAGGCTATGATAGCGCGTTCATGGACTCCAGAAGCATAGCTGACCTTACATCTACCCTGTTTCTGGTCATTGTTCCTTTGTTTCTTTTTGGCTTTTATCTGTTAAACTTGTTTATTCAACTTGTTTCCTATAGACTTAGTGCCCTCCACCTGCAGATGACTGATCGCTTAAGCTAGATATCACCCCCTATCCACGACAGTGACGTGTCATCTCTGGATCTAAAGTCGACCAGACTCCAGATTCCAGTTAAAGAACTGATCTCTTAAAGGGGACCTCTTGGGGCAGGGACAGCTCCACGTCCAATCTCAATAGGAAATAGTTATGGAAGAAGAGACCTTTGCCCCTTACCCCAAGATTTTAGACCCCATTTGCTGAGGGGGAATGATGGGGTGCTTGTGCTCAAGCCCTTTCCTAAAATATTGCTTTATGTGCTCATTTTGTGTGATCCCCATCATACTGTTGTAAAGTTCTGTTGACACCAGTTGCCTAAGATATTGTTTTATATGCTTATTTTCTGTTATCCTTGCTAAAAATCTGTTAATGCCTGTTGCCCCACTGCCCTATGTAATGAATATGAAAGATCTTGGGGCTGAATATAATAGTAATTTAGATGGAAAGATCTTTATTATTCATTAATGGGCCCATATGATTTGCTTAAATCACATGGAAGCCTAAGTCACATGTGGTGGGAGGAGCTTGTTGAACAGAAGGAACAGGAAGGGTGGAGCAGAACCAGGAGGAATGGAGTAAGTGTGGTTGGGATAGAGGGGATAGGATGTGCACACAGCTCTTGAGTGCTTTCTTGTGAGAAGGCCCTGGTAGAGGGTGAGAGGCTTGGGAATGACTTTGCTCCCTGCAGTGATCATGTTTATTAACTTCCTGGTCACCATGATAGATTTTGCCTTCTAGTTCTGGGATCTGGCATTCCGTTGTCTAAATAAATGTTTTTCTTCTGCTTCTTTATGGAGAGTCTTTTATATTTTGCTGCTGAGAACTATGCTGGCATATTCACAGTCACTACCAGTGCTGTGAATATTGCCTTGGTGACACAAATTGGAAAGACATTTTATTTTCATTTTTCTCATGCTATGATCCAAGTTTTCTAAAACTGTTAGCAAAAGTTAGGTGATACTAGCTTTTGAAATTCTTTCCATCTCATTGTCAAGTTCCTTAAATACCCATCAGGCTAATCTTAGAGAGTTAGTGATGATTCTCCTTATTTCATTAACAAGGCACCCCATATTACGCTAGAAGGGCAGGGGCAAAAGGATGCTGTTCATCTAAGATTCTTTGTTTCCTACATGGTCCTTCCTGTACTTCAACCATAAAAATCAACTGTGAAGTCATTTTGATCTAACCCTTTCTTGACTAATGTCAAAATTTCTGGGCCAGGATTAAATCAGGCCCATGAGTGTTTCAGTTATGAGGCTGGAGTACAGCAAAATATTTGCAGACCATCAAATTCAAGAAAAATTAAATTTACTCAAAGTTTGTTATTGTTCAGTCATTTTCAGCGTCTCATTCTGTGACCTGATTTGGGGTTTTCTTGCCAAAGATACTGGAGTGGTTTGTAGTTTCTTTCTCCAGCTCCTTTTATAGGTGAGGAACTGTGGTAAACAGGGTTAAATGACTTGCCCAGGGACGTATAGCTAATGTCTGAGGTCAGATTTGAACTCAGGAAAATAAGTTTTCCTGACTCCATGCTCAGTGCTCTATTCACTGTGCCAACTAGCTACTGTACTTAAGGTCATAATATACTTAAAAAAAATAGACACTGTTTCTCTCATTCCCATCCCTCCCTGGCACATTGGTCAGGACAGCAATACTGGTTCTGCCAAAACTCAATCCCCAAAATAACAGCAGTAGTAGCTAGCCTTTTATATAGCTCTTTAAGGTTTTCAGACACTTTTCATATGCTAACTCATTTGATCCTCTAATGACCCTGTGAGGTAGGTGCCAATATTATGCTCATTTTACAGTTGTGGAAACTGAGGCGCAGAGAAGTTAAGTGACTTGCCCAAGATCGCAAGCATGTAGCTGTCTGAAATAAATTAGAATTCATTTTTTTCTGACTTCCAAGTCCAATATTCTAGCCACATTATCATCTAGCTGCCCATTAACAATTCATAGGGACTGGACCTTTTATGACACAGGTGGAAAGGAAGCCACAATATTGGCTCAAGCCTTAGTCCTCTGGACCAACCAAATTCTAAGGACTAACTCTTTATCCCTTCACAGGGAAGCCAGGCCAGCCTACATCAAACAAGTGCTATTCCTCTCTCTCTGTTCCTGAGTGTTTGTGATGAAGCGTGTCAAGAATAGCTTTGAGAGTGTTGTGAGTGAGAGCATGAGAGAGCATATAGAATCATTGAGATTCAGTGCCAAGTAGTGAGAGTGTGGATGATGGTAATGCCCCTAGAGACTTCAGAACTTACCTCCTGCCCTGGAAACATTAACCTTGAGGGAATAAACCTTATCATAAAGAAACCATTCCAGACAACCCAGCTCAGAGAGGTCTCTTCAGTTTGCTCAAAAATCAGCTCCTGTTATATTTGGAGAGTAATTGTTAAGGAGTGAACGTTGAACTTATCTAGGTCTGCATGTTCTCAGATGAGAATGTAACGGAGCCAACAGGAGAAGAAACAGTTAAGGTGTGTGTCCAGTGACTGGCCTGGAGAAATAACTTAAAAGTAAGAGATCATGACAGTCAAGGACAGACTAGATAGGATTTTAAATCTAGAAAGGGATATTAGAATTCATCTGATCCAACCCCCTCTTTTTATAATTGATAAAGATGAGACCTAGAAGAGAGAAGTGTATTGTCCAACCTTACACAAGTAAATTAGGGAAAGGCTTGCAACAGAAAACTCAGGTTTCTGGACTCCAGTTCAAAACTCTTTCTAATGTATGTACATTATTTTCCTCAAGTGAGGCTTGAGGAAGGCTCTAAAGTCAGGGGATGAGTTAGGGGGCCGAGCAAAAGCTGAGTCAGAGGTTTGAACTCAGGAATTCAGCACTTATTTAGAGGGAGAAGGACATTATTGTTTTTGCTGTACCATTGGTCAACCTATGTGAAGATCCAGCAGAGAAGTCTTTGAGCTGGAGGGACATTTAAGTACAATGGACCCTGCCTCTGGCTTCACTGTTTTGCCTGAGAGTGAGGGAAGTCAGCCAGCAGGGACGGATCCAGCTCAGAATTTTTATCATTATTATTATTACCGTTATTTGTTGTTACTATCATTACTAATAGCTAGCATTTATTGATTAAAGTGCAAATTTCATTTTATACTCATAATAATCCTGGGAGATGAGTGCTATTAATATTCTTGTTTTTCAGATAAGGAAACTAAGGGAAGCAGAGATTAAATGACATGCCCAGAGACACACAACTATTAAGTACATGAGGCTGGATTTGAAATTGGGTCTTCCTACCTGTGGAACCAGCACTCTGTCCATTGTGCGACCTAGCTGTACAAAAGGATAGCATATCAAGATGGTACGATATTTCTATCTTGTCCAGTGTGTATGTATATGTGGGTGTTTTGGGAAAAGTATAAAAGCAAGAATCGCAGCAAAGTGATATGTAGGAAGAGAGATTTGTGAAAGGACTGTGGTTAATATCATGAGCTAATTAGGAAAAGGCTGAGGTAGCCATCATATCAAATTCAGCTAACAAACGATTATTGAACACCCTCTAAGCAAAAGGCTCTATACTGGACATGAATGAGTTATAAATGAATTATCTTGCAAGGATTTAAATTCTTGGAGAGGAGATAAAACATGAATATGTCATCAGGTACATAATGCACTATTTTCATAGTCAGGTCAAAACAAGAGGCAACATGGGAACAATTGTCAAGTGAATTGTCCAGATTATATACATGTATGAGAATTTCAGAGCAAGGAGAGAGTTCACTTCTGGGGATAGGAAGAGTCAATAAAGGCTTTATGGACTAGGTAGAGTTTTAATTTGGTCTTGAAGTGTGGGGGGACAGAGACAGGAGGAAAGTGTATTTTACTATTATGAGACTAACATGAGCAAAAACACAGGGAGAGGAAAATACATGATAGAGAAATTCAGAATTTGAAGAACTCTGAGATATCAGAAAATTCCAATAATGCACTTTGATAATTTACTTGAAAACAATAAATGCTTATAGAAATGTAATTTTAAATAGATGATAGGCAAAGTAGAGTATAGGGACACCTCAGAGAGATTGTACGTTAGCTCTCAGACCATTGAAATAAAGCAAGTCACAATTTTTTGGTTTTCTGGTGCATATGTATACATACATATATACATATATATACATGCATACACATATATATATAAATACATACATACACATGTATTTGGTTTTCCCAGTCTGTTTGCACTATATTGCAGGCTATTAAGTGTACCATAGTATTATGTCTAAAAAATGCACTTAATTATAATTACATTATTGCTAAAAGTGCTATTTGTCATCTGAGCCTTTAGCAAGTTGAAATCCTTTTTAGTGGTGAAGGGTCTTGCCTTGATGTTCATGGCTGCTGACTGATCAGGGTGGTGGCTGCTGAAGGAGTGACTGTGGCAATTTCTTAAAATAAAATAAAAATAAAGTTTGCCACATGGATTGAGTCTTCCTTTCATTTGAATATTTAAGGGCCATTCTAAGCTTATTAATTGGCCTAATTTCCATATTGTTCTGTCTTAGGGAATAGGGAGGTCTGACTAAAGGGAGATAGAAGGGAATGACCAGTCACATTTATCCATTAAGTTCTCTGTCTCACGTGGGTGCAGTTTGTGGCACCTCAAAACAATTACATAGTAACATCAAAGATCACTGATTGCAAATCACAATAACAGATATAATCATGAAAAAATTTGAAATATGAGAATTACCGAAACATTACCGAGACACAATATGAGCACATGGAAAAATGAAGATGATAGAGTTGCTTGATGCAGGGTTGCCACAACACTTCAATTTGTAAAAAATCCAATATCTCTGAAGCTCAACATAGCAGCATGCAATAAAATAAGATATGTCTGTAGTGGACTGAGAACTACTCAAAGAATCAGGAAGATATGAGTTCAAGGCCCATCTCTGACACATACTGTGTGGCTCTAAGAAAGTCACTTAAAATCTTGGTGCTTCAGGTAATTATTCAAGACTGGTGCTTATCTGTGCTGGTAGAAGGTATAACCTCAACAGGGTTATCCTTGATTAATGAAATCAGGATTAAGTCCAAGAAAAATGACAAGATTGGGTTTATCTGACTTGATAGAAGTTCATATGAAAAAAGTTAGTAAGCAGCATATTATCACTTCTAGTGGGGCAACTGGTGGTACAGAGGATAGAGTACCTGGGCTAGAGTCAGAAAGATTCATCTCCACGAGTTCAAATTTGACCTCAGATACTCACTAGCTGTGTGACCCTGGGCAGGTCACCTAACCCTGTTTGCCTCAGTTTCTTCATCTGTAAAATGAGATAGAGAGGGAAATGGCAAACCACTTTAGTATTCCTCCCATGAAAACCAAAATGGGATCATGGAGAGTTAGATATGACTGAAAAATGACAATAAATCCCTTCTAATGGGTTTCAGTAATAGTAATTTGTCCAAAGTAATGGATATATGATCTTTCTTTTCTCTGTGTTGGTCAGGTTTTATATGGAGCACTAGGTTCAGTTCCAGTTGTCAGATGTTAGAAGAGATCTGGTCTCTTTTCCATTTGTCAGTTGATTAAGGATAGGAGATTAATCCTGGAAGACTTGATGGAATATGGGATTTCAGTTGAGTACTAAATTGTTGTTGCTTGCCCTTTTTCTTGAAAACAACCATGACATCAGGGAGGTGAGGTTATGACTTACAAGCAATTGTATTTAAGTGAGGAAGATCTGTAGAAAGTTACCACCCTCCCTTTCTCCTTCAGAGCCATCTGGTCCAGTGGCAAGACTTAGGTCCCAACCCAAATCTCACTTGGATATTGTTTGGACTCTGATGGCTCAGGGTGAGTAACAATGCTTACGATATCTACCTCTCAAGAACATTTGTGAGGATCAAATGAAATAAATCACTTTAATGTAACTTATTGTTATTTTAATCATTTATTATTATACCATGTTCTCATTTGGAGGAGAACATGTTTGAGATTGGAGTATGGTGAATGGGCAACGAACTCTCCTCTAGAAGTCAGTAGTACATTTCCTAATGCTGCCTAGGTTACTGTCTTTGAATAATTTTGAAACAATCACTTGTCCTTTCCGTATTTGTTTCCCAACCATAAAAATAGGGGACTTTGAGTCATTTCCCATGGAATTGAATATGCCTTTGAAAAAGGAAAAAAAAAAACTTAAAAAATGGGAGCTCTAATTAGCACTATAATTGGGCTAAGACTGGGGGTAGGGTACATATTTGTGGATAGGGAGCATGGAACTATGTCCCACTGGGAAGAGTAATCTGAGACAATTAGTAGGCTTTAGACCATTCTTTAAGTTCACTGCCATTTGACTTCTCTGTCTTTTTTTTTCAGGATGGGTTTGCTGTGAGTCACAGCTCATAGTCTTTGGGGGTGCCACCATGGTAGGCAATGTCACCATCCCCAACTTGTCATCCTTTTTCTTGGTTGGTATTCCTGGTCTGGAAGTCTTCCACTGTTGGTTGAGTATCCCTGTTTGCTTTCTGTATGCCCTGACCCTGATGGGGAATGGCCTCATTATCCTTGTGATAAGAGAAGAATCCAGCCTTCATCAGCCCATGTTCTTTTTCCTTTGTATGCTGGCCTTTGACGATATAGCCATTGCTTCAACCACAGCCCCCAGGATGCTTGACATATTTTGGCTGGATGCTCATGTAATTGGATTTGATGTGTGCCTGGCCCAAATGTATTTAGTCCACACCTTTTCCATTATCGAATCAGCCCTTTTGGTAGCCATGGCCTTTGACCGCTATGTTGCCATTTGCCATCCACTGCATTATGCTACCATCCTGACCACTCCTTTGGTCATCAGGCTAGGGGCGGTAAGTGTGGCCCGAGGTGCCATTATGGTTTTGCCCTGTCCATTGCTCATTAAACGGCTGAGGTATTGTACCCAGAATGTTATACGGCATGCCTATTGTGAACATATGGCTGTGGTGAAGCTTGCCTGTACCAACACCTACATCAATCGTAGCTATGGTGTCTTTGTGGCCCTCTCAGTCATACTTTTGGACATTGGACTTATTTCTGTGTCTTATGTCAAGATCCTTCAAGCTGTCTTCCGACTCTCCTCCAAGGATTCTCGCTCTAAGGCACTAGGCACTTGTGCTGCTCATATCTGCACTATACTTATCACCTATATACCTGCATTGTTCAGTTTCCTTACCCATCGCATTGGTAAGAGGGTGCCCCCATCCCTTCACATCATCTTTGCCAGCATATATCTCCTGGTGCCACCTGCAGTCAATCCACTAGTCTATGGTGTGAAGACCAAGCAGATTCGTGACCAAGTGCTCATCCTCTTCCTCAGGAAAAAGGACAAAGCCTTCGTGCACTAGTATAGGCTTAGGCATGTAATTTCTTGGTACTGGAATCACTTTCTGGGAAGAACCACAGGGACTGGACTGAGAGGACAATGAAATGAATACTCTGCCCACAGTTAGCCTGTTTACATACCTTGACAAATTTTGTTTTCACTCATCTCACCCACAATAACTTCAGGGAGTTTGAGTACAGTGTAATGAGATAATTCTGATACAAGTGACTGATGTGGGTCTGTCTTAAAGGTGTTCTTCATATTTACTTTGACTTGGTTTATTTATGTCCATGTACTGGTCAGAGTTTGAGGCCTGGGCTAAGATCTTGCCTCTGATCTTGGGGAGGTAAAGACTACACAGCTCAAACTACTTGATAATGAACATGAAGAAGCAATCCTAGACTTCTCTGTCATATTCCCAGGCTCCTGTTTTAGAAAAAAAATACATGATGTATTTATTTTTAGTTCTCAATATTCACTTCTACAGGAATTTGAATTCAAAATTTTGTCCCAATCTCTCCGCACCCCCACCCCATTCACCCCTTCCTCCAGTCTGTCTTTTCTTCCATTACCCACCCTTCCTCCATTCCCCTTCCCTTCTATTTTCCTGTAGGGAAAAATAGATTTCTATTCTCCTTTGCCTGTATATCTTAATTTCCAGTTGCATGCTTAAACAATTTTTTAACATTCATTATTAAAACTTTGAGTTCCTTATTCTCTCTCTCCCTTCCCACCCACCCTCATTGAGAAAACAAACAATTCAATATAGGTCATACATGTTTAACAATGCAGAGTACTTCCATAATAGTTGTGTTGTAAAAGACTATTCACATTACTATCTGTCCTATCCTTCCCTCCATTTATTCCCTTCCTTCCCTTGACCAGTCCTCCCACAATAGTGTTTGCTTCTGATTATCCCTTTCCCCAATTTGCTGTCCCTTCTATTATCTTCCCTCTCCTATCTCCTTCCCCCTTTCCTTCCTGCAGGGTAAAATGGATTTCTATATCCAATTGAGTGTGTTATTCCCTCATTAAGCCAAATCCCATGAGAGTAAGGCTCAATTATTTCTTTTCCTCTCCCTCCTCTTCCCCTACATTGTAAAATCTCTTTCTTCTATCTTTTATGTGAGATGATTTGCTACATTCTACCTCTCCCTTTCTCTTACTCCTAGTACATTCCATGCAACAGCAAACTTTATTTTTCTAAAGTAATCTCCCTTCATATTCAGCTCACCCTGTGCCCACTATGTGTGTATGTATATGTATATACACACACATACAAAATATACACATTCATACATACCGATACACACCTACGTATATATATATATATATATATATACACACACATATACGTATATGTAGATGCATATAAACAAACATAAACACACACATATATGTATGTATATACACACATACATATATACATATACATATACATATTCCCTCTAACTACCTTAATACTGAAAAAGGTCTCATGAGTTAGAAATAGCATCTTTCCATATAGGAATGTAAACAGTTCAACTTTAATAAGTTCCTTAAGGCTTCTCTTTCCTCTTTACCTTTTCATGTTATTCTTGATTCTTGTACCTGAGAGTCAAATTTTCTATTCAGGTCTGGTCTTTTCAGTAAGAATGCTGGGAAGTCCTCTATTTAATTGAAATTTCATTTTTTTCCCCCTGAAGTATTATACTAAGTTTTGCTGGGTAGATGATTCTTGGTTTTAATCCTATCTCTTTTGACCTCTGGAATTTCATATTCCAAGTCTTTCTATCCCTTAGTGTAGAAGCTGCTAAATCCTGTGCTACCTTGATTGTATTTCCATAGTACTTGAATTGTTTCTTTCTGGCTGCTTTTAATATTTTCTCCTTGACCTGGGAACTCTAGAATTTGGCTACAATATTCCTAGGAGTTTTCATTTTGGTATTTCTTTCAGGAGGTGATCAGTGAATTCTTTTCATGTCTATTTTACCCTCTGCTTCTAGAATATCAGGACAGTTTTCCTTGATAATTTCTTGGAAGATGATGTCTGGGATCTTTTTTTGATCATGGTTTTCAAGTAGACCAATAATTTTTAAATTATCTCTCCTGGATCTCTTTTCCATGTCAGTTGCTTTTCCAATGATATATTTCATATTGTGTTCTATTTTTTCACTCTTTTGGTTTTGTTTTATAATTTCTTGACTTCTCATGAAGTCATTAGCTTCCATCTGCTCCATTCTAATTTTTGAAGAGCTATTTTCTTCAGCTAGCTTTTGAACCTCCTTTTCCATTTGCCTAATTCTCCTTTTTAAAACATTCTTCTCCTTAGTGACATTTCAGACTTCTTTTGCCATTTGAGCTAATCTATTTTTAAAGGTGTTTTTTTTTTCAGTATTTCTTGGGTCTCTTTTAGCAAGATGTTGACTCTCTTTTCATGATTTTCATGCATTATTCTCATTTCTCTTCCCAATTTTTCCTCCACCTCTCTTACTTGACTTTCAAAATCCTTTTTGAGCTGTTCCATGGCCTGAAACCATTGTATACATTTTTTGGAGCTTTTGGATGTAGAAACCTTGGCTTTTTTTTGTCTTTCTCTGATGGTGTGCTTTGTTCTTCCTCATCTGAAAGGATGGAAGAAAATACCTTTTCACCAAGAATGTAACCTTCTATATTCTTATTTTTTCCCTTTTTTGGGTGTTTTCCCAGCTTTTGAGTCCTTTGTCAAGTGGAGGGTACATTCTAGGGACCTGTACATTCTCAGTTCCTCCAAGGTGGCACAATCAAGGGAGAGGAATTTGCTTCTCTCCTGGCCTGCACTCTAGTCTGGGAGAAATCACAAGTACTCTTTCCTTCCTAGGATATGGAAGTAGGATTCCCTCTCCAGAACCTCCACCAGCTCCACTATGTCAGTGCTTGTCCTCGCTCTGGGACCACAACTCAGAAGTGAGACCCAGATCAGCAGCTTAATTCCCCCAAGTCTTTAGACTGAGAGCTCCAAAAGTGGATGCTGCTGCCACAGTGGGCTGGACTGTGTTTCCTTCTCACCCAGGTAAAAGAGTTCTCTCACTGACCTTTGAAGCTGTCTTTGGTGTTTGTGGGTTGAGAAATCTGGCAGCCGCAACTGCTACCTTTGATTCCACACCCTGAGGCCCGCTCCAGTCCTCTCCCTGCCATGGAGCCTAGGCTGTGCTGTGCTCCACCCTTGCTCCACAAGGTCCATCATGATAGACCTTTCCTGTCAGCCTGCAGGCTATTTTGGGCTGGAAATCTTTCACTCTGTTGTTTTGTGGCTTCTGATGCTCTAAAATTTGTTTAGAGTCATTTTTAACAGGTATTTTATGGGCTAGAGAGGGAGAGCTAGAGCAGGTCCATCTTCCTTGTCCACCATCTTGACTCCACCTGCATCCCCAGGCTCCTTGAGGAATCTTGAATCAATCCTGATGATTTGAACTTCCTTTCAACATCAATTCAAAAAGTTCTGGGAAGGGAGAAGTATGATTTCTTGACCTAAAAGTGAATAAGTTCCTTATAAGTTATAAAGGTTATAAGTTAATTGTCAAGAAACGTTTGGTAATCAAGAAGATACAACCAAATGAAGAAAATAAGAGCAATGAAGGTCGAATATTTCAGCTAGATCTCAGTCTTTCTCAAATTTTCTCTCTGCTAAATTGAATGATTTTCCTAGGGTTAGGACAATTTCAGTACGTGCTATCATTGAATTGTTGTCCAGAGTCCTCTGCCTCTGAGTTTTAGATTCTCATTCAGTCTCCTCTGCACCCAAGCCAAGTTCCTCCTGACCTTAAATACTACCTTACTAAATGCTACCTTGACCTTTTCCTATGCTGGTCATGACCAATGCATACAATGACTATTCCCTTTCAGAGTTCATTCATTGTTCATGAATTGTCACCATGGTGGCTTGGTCCTAAACAAGGCAGTATGACCTAGGTCTCTGGCCATATCCAAGAAAGACCTATCTATTTTGTTCTTCAACAGAATTCACTGGCCTATGTGCACTCAGTTTTAGTCTGATAGAAAACTAATACCTTCAGAGGGTAGTGTTGACATGGTTTCTTTCTGTTTTTGAATAAGGTAATAGATAGTTATTACTGGATGATAGTCAGAAGTACTGAGGCCCCAGAATTGCAGAGTTCCAAGTATGAAACTGCTAGAATTGATAAAGAGATGCTTCCTAAACCAATCAAGATGGACTTGTAGGCTCAATCTTTTCAAGAAACATTTTAAACACTAACCAAAACTATGTAAAGAAATCTGTAAACACAGGTTTGACGTAGAAATGGAAAAATTTGATGACCAATCTCTGGCCTCTGAACAATTCACCTTTGAAATCTGTAGAGTCATAATGAATATCAAGAATATAGTGGGGGATTTTTTTCTCCTGATGTAACCTATCTTCCTCTCACTTTTGTGGTTGTGGCATTTGATACCTATGTTACCCTAATCCATACATCAGTGGGAAGTCTCAGACCACTGCCTTTTCCTCCACATTGTGCCACCCCCTCGTAACCCCCTGTCATTAAGGTGGTAGAAGTCAGTCCTACAGGCAGTAGCCATCTGGCTGGTTGAGGAGTATTTTCAAGATCTTCATGGATAGATTGTAAGGTGGCAAATGTCGCTACATTATTCAAAGACATTTCGCTATGGTCTGAGCTGTCCAACAGAGCCATGTCCTTCCCAGAATGATAGTATATTCTTTGTCGTTGTAATTCTTCATACAGAGGTAGGATTTTTTGTTTAGCTACAAGTTGAAAATAGGTGACCTTTGAGGTGACCCTGCTTTTTTTTTAACCCTGAGAGTTTATGATTCTAGCTATGGATTTTCAGCTTTGTCAAGACAAAAAAAAAAAAAAAAAAAGAACTACCCCACGTGATGACCCACATACTGTACTAGACAATATTAATGAAACAAAAACATTTTTAAAATCGTATCTTACATTATACATATACTTTTGACATCATTATCTTTACCCAAACCTGACCCTTTTCCAAACTTCTTCATTTTCTGTTAAGGGTACTTTTACTTTTCCATTGACTCAGGTTCACAACCTCAGAGTCCTTCATGTTCCTTGTATAATAATTTGACAGTTCTTGGCAAAGTTCCCTCTACATCTCTCTGATCCTTTCCCTTATTTCCATGAATATGGTCACCATATAAGTTCAACTTCTTATCAGTGTTTACCAAGACTATCATAACTGTCTTCCAATAGGACTTCTTGTTTCCTATCTCTCTCCTTTGTAATATACCCAGCACAGAACTGCCAAAATAATCTTCCTGAGGCAAAGAAAGGTACAACAATGTTACTCTTTTGTTAAAAATAATCTGTAGTTCTCTATTATCTCAAGTGTAAAATACAAACACACATGATTTTTAATGTCCTTTACATTCTACCTCCAATCTGCCTTTCCAACCTACTGCACCATTACTAACCTTCATTCACTATACTTTCAAGTCAACCCATACAACTATGTTTTCTCTGAAAATAATATTGCATATCATGTCTGTGTGGCTTTATATAGGCTAAATTACAAAAGAATAGAGGAAAGAGATGCAATCCTGTTGGTTCACATGCCTGAATTTCCCTCTTTTCTCACTTCCACATTTAAGGATCTTTAGTTCCTTTCATGGTTCCAGTCAGGTTCTACTTCCTTACAGGAAACCTTTCCCTTTCCCCGTAATTGTAAATGTTTTGTCCCTTTTTGTATTTATATGTATAAACATCATATCTTCCTTACCTCCTTAGAGTGTCAATTTTGGGAGGGTTGGGATTGTACTTCATTTTATCTTTGTTTCCTCAGAACCTAGCATAGTGTCTTGAACATAGCAAACACTTAGTTTTTTGTCAAATTGAGCTAAATTGACCTGAGTAGGGATAATGGCAATGGCTAATATTAGTTCCATGGCATGGTAAATTCTGGATAGTAACCATAAAGAGAAAACAATGAAGTGAGCAATTTTATCTAATATATTACTGTCATGGAAGTCTTTCCCCATAGGTTTCCCTGTGTCATAACATCCTGTCACTTCTAACCCCTAAAGCAAAAGACTCAACACAATCTAACCTTTCAAATTTCCAACAAAGTTCATGTCTTTCTGTTATGTGACTGCACAGAAAGCTCCATTAAAGTCACTCTCTGCCCTGTCACCACAAATTCACTCTTTTTCAGCACTCTCTTATTCAACTCTAATGCTCTCAGCAAATGAACAAGTGAGTGAATAAATAAATGAATGAATGAAAAGGCATTTATCAAACCCTTGCTTTATGTTAGGCTTTGTGTTAAATTATGGGGAGGCAAATAAAAGCAATCAAGACAATCCTTGACCTCAAAGAACTTATATTCTAATAGAAGCTGTGAGATGCTGGAGGTCACATAGTAAGTCAGTGGCAGAACTGTATCTTGAAGCAGTTCTTCTTATATAGATTCCACTATTATTGACATTTTACCGTGTTGCCACTAAGTTCATCGAACAGATATGTAACAATCTCATACTTTCAACAAGAATTCCCTCCTTTTCCATCTTGCTTGTACTCTGCTTTTAGCAGAAATGGGCAAATTATTAGACCTAAACCCAACCAGAGATTTAAAAATAATAATAATGACAACAATTACATTGATACAGAGCTTTAATAACTTTTATTTGTATAGAGCTTTAAAGTTTGAAAAATATTTTGCATTACTTATCATTTTTGAATATCATGCCCTCATGCTATGTCCACTTTGTAAATTAAGTAATTGAAGCACTCAGAGTAGTTGAGAAGCTTGACTATGACCAGGTAACTAGTAGGTGTTAGAAGAATGATTTGAATAAGGTCTTCTTGACTCCAAGTTCAGCATTCTTTCCACCATGTCACATTGTCTCAATTTCCAGCAACTGTCCTCTGGTCAATACATTGATTTTGATCACCTTCACTTTCTGCTTCTTCATTTCTTTACAGTAGCCATTGATATTCAGAATTATGACACCAAGTCCTTACACTTCTTTAAATAATCCAAGAGAGATCAGAATAAATACCTTTTAGTATATTCTGCCTGCTAAAGTAGGTTCTGAATCAGTCAATTCAGTTCAATTCAATAAGCCTTTATTAAGAATTTCCTAAGTGCCAGGCACTGTGTTTCCTGCTGGAGCTACGAAAACAAAGATGAAACAATACCTGAACTCAGGAAGCTTATATTCTGCCAGAAAAGATGGGGTGATATGATTAAAGATAACTTCAGAAGATTATAAATTTTTAGGTATACAGTGTCTAGATTTTTACTGCTTTGGTTCTTCTTGATAATAGTCTTTGAATGCAAATCGATGCCTTGATGACTTATCAATTTTGTGAGTAGAAAGACTTAAAAATAATGATAGTTGAATAAACCTGGAAATACTAGATGAACTGATGCATAGTGAAGTGAATAGAACCAGTAGGACATTGTACACAGTAACAGTAATATTGTTCATTGAAGAATTATGAATGACTTAAGTGTTCTCACCAATACTATGATGCAAGACATTCCCAGAAGACTAATGAGGCAACACACTACCCACCTCCAGAAAAGAACTGATATTGATTTAACACAGACTGAAGCATGCTATTCTTTCCTTTCTTCCTTTCATTTTTCCTTTTATTCTAATCTTCTTGTACAAAATGATTAATATGGAAATGCTTTACATCATTGCACATGTATAACCTATATCTGATTGCCTCCTGTCTCACGGAGGATAGAGGAGGGAGGGGAGGATAGGATTTGGAACTCAAAACTTGAAAGAAGTTAAAAAATTTGAAAAAAGTGATAGCTGAACAAAATGTTGCATATGCCTTAGTTAACTAGAAAATTCCTTGATCACTAGAGTTAATTATTTTTCAAAGAAATATTACGTAAATGGGTTGAAATCACTATCTCACTCAACCATAATACAATCAGTTTTTCACTAAATGTGGACAAGGTTTGGACACCTACTTAGGTGCTACAGGAAGTCTGTGTAGATTAGCTGAAAGACTTGCTTCTTCACTCTGGCGGCTTGTATAAAATCATTGAACTTTTTCTCCTGGGGATTCCAATGAGTGATGAGGCAGCAGAGATCATTCCTGCCAGTCACTTGGAAGGAACCATTTTAATGAGGAGATAAGAGAACCTTGGCCTTGATATCTTTTCCATGTCCACCTTTGGCCTGAGAAGGAACCTGTGAGTTTCAAACTGTCAGTAAGGTTTTGCATTTCCATCTTTCAACAGCATCCTTATTATGTCCCTGGAGTAGCTGATGACAATATCTACAGTGGGACCCAAAGATAGATTGGATACAGATTTAATACTATACAGAAAGACTATCAGGGGAGTGGATGGGAACTCTACTGTACATACAGGGAACATTCTTATGACTGCAATAAAATACCTTCTAGGATTGGTAAGTTGCCCTTTAGCATATGGGCTTCCTGAGACTGATGATTCTTTCCTGGACTCTGTTTATAGTTATGGAAGTGTATGTCAGATTCTGGGGTGATATTTGTACTAAATATTCTTACCATACCATAACCCTTTCTAAGAACAAATAAAGTATGACTCTTAGTTATCAACTTGCTTACACAAAAGGAAATTTGGGAAAGTAGCTGTAGAGAGCATATATTACATAATTATCACTTATGGATTTTGGAGTTAGTTGGAGTACTGGCTAGAATGCTGGATTTGAAACCAGAAAGACCTTGGTTCAAAACTTTTTTAAACACCTATGGCCTTGGCAAGTAACAATATTTCTAAGCCTCATTTACTTCATCTGCAAAATGGGAATGATAATAGCACTTACCTCACAAGGTAATTGTGAAATAACATGAATAGAATGTTTTGCATTCCTTAGAGTGCTATAGATATGTTAGTGAAGATGATGAAGATGAGGAAGAGAAGGAGGAAGGGAAGAAGAGGAGGGTGTGCAGGTAAGAGTCCTGGTGAGGCTTTGATTCACTGCCTTGTTGGTTGGTTGGTTGGTTGTTTTCCTTTGTGCTGGAAGAGGACCAAAATGACATCAACATGAGAAAGTGAAGTTTCAGAGTGTCCAGCTGTGGCTGATCAGACCAATATGAGCTCAGAATGCTTTACCACAGATTGGGCACAGATAGTCCATGTGAATATTTGGGGTGGTTACTCCAAATTTGAGCATTTTATGTTTCCTTTGTGCTGTCTCAATTCTGCTTTGCTCATAGAGCACAGAACAGTTTCTGATGTGAGTACTCCTTGGTGAGCAGTCCTGCGCCAGTGTCTCCCATGTCGCACAATCAAATTGAAAGTTCTTGAGAGAGACCTTGAGAGTGTCCTCTTATCACTTCTTCAGACCTACATGTGATGACCTGCGCCATGTGAGTTCTCCATAAAATAGTCTTTTTGGCAAGCATACATTTTGCATTTGAACAACATGACCAGCTCATCAGAGTTGTGCTCTCTGAAGCATGGTTTGAATGCTTTGAAGTTCAGCTCAAGCTAAGACTTCAGTGTCTGGTATCTTATCCTGCCAAGTGATCCTCAGAATCTTCCTAAGACAGTTTAAATGGAAGTGATTCAGTTTCCTGGTATGCCACTGGTAGACTGTCCTTGTTTCACAGGCATACAACAATGAGGTCAGCGCAATAACTCTGTAGATCTTCAGTTTGGTAGTCACTCTAATACCTCTTCTCTCCCAAACTTTTCTTTGGAGCCTCCCAAACACAGAGTTAGCACTGGCAATGTGTGCATCAACATGCACATCCCTGGAAAGTACACTACCAAGGTGAGTGAACTTATCCACAGCGTTCAAACTTCTCCATTTGTTGTAATCAATGCTTCCACATGGTGTGGTGGTGGCTGACTGAGCACCTGTGTTATTTTGGTGTTAATTATTAAGCAAAAATTAGCACTGGCATCAGATAATTGATCCATACTTTGTTCCATTTCAGCTTCAGAAACTACATTGAGTGCACAATCATCTAGAAATAGAAAAGCAAGCACCAGTACTCCCTCCACTTTGGTCTTGGCAGGTAGCTTTTACAAAGTGAATATATTACCATCAGTACGGTAGTTGACTACACTTAATTCCATGTTCCTTCTCATTAAAAGCATTTGACAACATAGTTAAAAACATCATGCCAAAAAGCATGGGAGCAAGCACACAGCCCTGTTTCACTCCATTAGTGATTGGGAAGACACGAGAGTATTGTCCACTATCCTGAACCTGGGCAAACATGCCATCATGAAATTGAAGTACAATACTGATGAACTTCTCTGGGCAACCAAATGTTGACATAATTTTCCATAAGCCCTCATGACTAACATTGTCAAAGGCCTTGGTCAGATCTGCAAATGTTGTGTACAGATGCCTGTTCTGCTCCTGGCATGTTGCCTGGCATTGTTGGGCAGCAAACACCATATTGACTGTTCTTTGGCCCTTTCTGAAGCCACACTGGCTCTCAGGTAGATAACCATCTTCTGGGTGAAGGATCAGCCTAGTAAGGAGGACTCTAGCAAGAATTTTGCCAGCAATGACTAAGAGAGAGATCTCTCTGTGATTGTTGCAGGACAATCTATTCCCTTTACCTTTATAGAGATGGACAGCAGAGGCGTCCTTGAGCTGTTGTGGGATAACCTCTTCTTGCCATACAACCTGGAAAATTTCAGTCAGCTTTTGTATGAGCAATGGTCTCCGTACCTTGTAAATCTCAGCTGGAATACAATCAACACCAGGTACTTTGCCATATGGAAGGAGCCTAACAGCCCACACAACTTCTTCAGCTGGAAGTTCAGCTAAGAAGGGATTGACTTCAACCT
This sequence comes from Notamacropus eugenii, assembly GCF_028372415.1. Classification (NCBI taxonomy): domain Eukaryota; kingdom Metazoa; phylum Chordata; class Mammalia; order Diprotodontia; family Macropodidae; genus Notamacropus; species Notamacropus eugenii. Next base: position 89,600,367 of record NC_092876.1, read on the forward strand.
GAGGTAAATGGTCAATGGCCTCAGCATTGATTGATGATGATCTATTGAGAACACTATGAAAGTTTTCAGCCCATCTTTCTAGGATCATGTCCTTATCACTAATCAGTGTGGCTCCATCAGCATTGAATAGTTGTTATGCACCATAGAGTTTTAGTCCATAAATAGCTTTCAGGGAATTATATAATTTCTTTGGATTGGTACTATCAGCATAAAACTGAATTTCTTCTGCCTTCTTACTGAGCCAGGAATCTTGCATCTCTCTAAGCTTTGCTTGTACTTTGGTTTTGATGCAATCAAATGCTGCCTTCTTAGAGGTGGATGAACTATCCTGCTGGCAAATCCTGTGGAGTTTTCATTTCTTGTTTAGTACCTTCTGAATTTCCTGATCATTTTCATCAAACCAGTCTTGGTATTTGTGAGTGTTCTGACCCAGATGAGCAAATGCAGAGAACGTCAACTCCTTTTCTGCTGTACTGCTCCCAACTGTGTGTTGGCTCAAATTTCCCTAAAAGTCAGAAACAAACTGTTCACACTCAGAGAA